>NC_135052.1:24608104-27008104 GCF_051014685.1 Ptiloglossa arizonensis | reverse complement strand
TTATAATTGTAGATTTTTCTTAACAAAATGTTATAATTAAAATTTTCTTTTCTCACAAATATTATAATCATAGGCTTTCCTTGACAAAAATATAATCATAGATTTTTTTTAACAAAATATTATAATAGAGCTTTCTTTTAACACAAATATTATAATTACAGCTTCTTCTTGACACGAATATTATAATTATAAGTTTTGACAAAAATATTATAATTCTAGTATTTCTTAACAAAAGTTTTATAATTATAACTTCTTCTTCGTGCAAATATTTTTTCTTTTAATCGTCTTTTAAATTCTTCTCTCTAAATAAACATATCGAACAATAATAAATAATAAAAAAAACCTATGATTTTGTTCGATAAATAGAAAACCAATGTCGATAATTGAGCCTTCTATCCATGTTTGCAACATTACTCGTTTTCAGGATATAATTGTCCGTACCCGAAGATCGTCTTGTAAACCAAATTCGAAACAACAATTTAAATTCATTATCCAAAATGTCGAGTATTCGACCGTTTTATAAACCGAACCGTCCTGTCTCCCTATTATTAGTTCGGTATCGTGACGATTCTATACGAAAAAAAGTTTCCGGTTCGTGAATACGTTTCTAATTAAGAAGATACGGATGCAAACTGTTCGTCGTGCCGGAGATAAAAATTATTTCGGATAACGTAAACACGAAACCTGCATTTCCGTGGCTGGACGGATAATTTGAAATTAAGCGGCGTGTCCGCGTCTCCTGCGCGTCGCTTCGGGCGTCTATGTAACGCAGGGGCAACGATCGAATAAGAGACGATCAACCGACGACCAATTAACATAATCGGGCGTATCTACGATCATTGTGTATCGTTTGACGATCGCTCGAGCAATTTGCGCTTCACCTGCGCGCGTCCACATCGGGGCGATCGTCGCGCCACACAGTGGCACGAAGGTGAAACACAGTTCAATTTTTTCATTATTGAGAAACGAATTTTTTTTAATGCAGTTTCATAGTGGGATATTTAAAGTACAAAAACTAGTGAAAATTTTTGAAAAATGTCTCATAGTTTGCGAGAAATATAACGTCAAAGTTTGAGTACAGAATAGATGCTACTAATTGTTATTACAAGTAACTGACAACGTTCAATTGAAAAAAGTTTTAATAATTTAATTACATAAAAATTAAATATATAATATACATTGAATCAACAATTTCGTAATTGTTTTTAGTAGAACACAAATTTCAGAAAAGTGAATTTCTATTTAACTTTAATTAGATATATGTGTTGTCTGACTTGGTACTGATTGTTTAACAAACCTTAAAGAACGTAACTAAACAAATTCCAATTGCGTAAACTTGCGGGTTCGGTAATACGATCAATTTTTCTGAAAAGTGTCAGAATCTACGCTTCGATAGTACATAGTTAAATGTTTAAACAATTGAACTCTTCGAATAAATTTAGGTTTACAAATTGAACTTTCCGAAACAAGTTAAGTTTACAAATTAAGCTTCCCAAATGTGGTTAGGTTTACGCGTCGATCTTTGCGTCTAAGATTAGATTTACAAATCGAGGTTTGCGAATAAGGTTAGGTTTACAAATTGAATTCGGGTTTGGAATCATCTTGACACTTTGCTCTTGTATTTTCCTATCTCAGTATTTGTTATATATTAGGTTGTTCGGAAAGTAATTTCGTTTTTTTTGGTGAAAATGAAACACGATTGTTTTAGAGTGCCTATATAATATAACTACACGACCAATCGTATATGCATTCTTTCCGTTCGTCGACTCATGCGCCATACCCAATCGGCGTTGCGCGACAGAGAGGGGGAATCGGACGAGCCGAGACGAAGCGAGACAATCCGAAGCAAAACGGGGCGGGAGTGGGGGCTAGGGGAGGAGTCGAAAGTGAGGCGGTATCCCCCTTGCCTCTGTGCCGTCCCGCCAATCATCTTTCTAGCAACGCATAGTAGATTCGAGCGCTTTATCGGTTCTTTGATCGTCTACGACGCGCCTCACGCGCGCGAATATCCGGTGATTTCCTTAATTCCTCTCGTAGCTCTCATTACAGTTTGTTTCTCTGTTGTCCATCTGCTTATTTATTCGGGTCCCTCCGAGTGCTTAATTTCTGTTTGATTGTAGCATCTGCCGCGTGGAAATGGCGGTAAAAAGAAGCGCGAAGAGGGGGGAGGGGGGTGGAGCACGTAATTCGAAATCGTTCAGTGAGCCAGTTTAATGGGATTTATCAAATTGACTAGTCGCCTTTGATCGTAATTTACGGGCTTGTTACAATTTTATTTTCGAAATCCAATTATCAAAATTTCCTTCGTCGCGTGCATTTTGCATTAATCGTTAATTCGATTGCAACTGTAAGTGAAAATACTCGTTGGACCGAAAATAGAAATAATGTATTCCTATACTTTGGTCAATTCTGGGAATATTTTCAACATGGTACATATGGTGTTGAATTTCTTTTAGAAAACAAATTTATTTTGCAAAATAATTCACAGTCACGCATTTGTGTAAAATTGTAGAATGACTGACAAAGAAGGTAGCGAGATAGAGATAATGAGAAACATTGGCGTAAATGCAACATATTACTATTATACAATAGTTATGTCTAATACAGAATTATAATTTTTGCTAGTTTTTTACAACATTCTAGGAAAGCATTGGTTAAATAATTACCAGTAGAAGTAAGTAAAATTCTTTTCAGGAAGAAAAATAATTTAATAAAAATTTAATTTAGAAGTAAATAAAAATAAATTTTCATTCCTTTCAAAAGAAGTTATATGCAGAATCTGCAGCTCAGATGGGCGGTCCTACCCCCTCCCCGCCACTGTGCCGTCCCGCGGGACATCAAGTCAGCGGAAGGCTATACGTAAACGCACGGTCTCGCGGGGAACCGTGTAGGACGACCGCAAACTACCACTCGTGGCGCGCAGGAACGTTTGAGCCTCGTTTCGCGATCGACCAGTACACACATGCCCCGACGCTAGACCGCCGCTGCGTTGCGCGCTACCTTAAACGACGGCCAGTTCATTGAGTTCGCCTAAGTACGCATACCAGCGCAACGAGCGCATGTGCCGATGCGTTACGGTCTCGGTCGTACATACGTGCGCTCTTCTATACGCCGGCACGTATGAATGAAACACCGAACGAAGAAAGGAACGAAGGGAGTCGCGTGACGGATTCACTTGTTCCGCGCTTATCGACCGAGCGTTCCCATCCAGTGGCCGAGGCGCGGGGACATTTTTAGGTTAGGAGACGGGACCGCAACGTTCTCGGGACGATTTTTCAAGCGTTTCTCTTGAAATTAAAAAACATTTTCTACCTTTTTTTTACAAACATTTTAAATATGTGGGATTTATGTGTTTCTTATTATGTTGGATATTTGCGTAGAACGGAACGTTGGATTGTGATAAGGATCATTTGAATTGCGTTAACAAAACTTTATTTTGAAAATTTGAAAAATTAACTTTCTCATCGATTACGATGGCGATTAAAATTGTAGTTCTACAAATGAGTAATTATACGAAAGAATAAATAACCATGTACTGTTCGAACGAATGTTACGGCTAACGAGTTCGCTGGATAATATTGAGGTTAACGACACATAACTTTTTTTAAACATGCTCCAGGTCTTTCTCTAGATTGTAATTTCGACTGTATAAGTTGACTGTATAAATGTTTATACACTCTAAAAAAATTGTGTTTCAACATTTATACACTCTAAAAAAAATTGTGTTTCAAAAATACTTGAACAACCGAACAACCCAATACATTATGTAATGAGTTTTAGTACCCAATATCCAAAAACGATTGCAATCTCTTTTCGAGCGTAGAGAATCCTTATTATTGGAATCGAACGTGACGACGTAATGTGTTGGCCGCTCAAGGTCACCAAGGAGTTCTCCCCACCATATCGTCTCTCGTTTTCACTGGCAAATCTGCAAGTACGACAAAGCACATTCCCCTCTATAAAACCGATTCAATCGCCTTCTAATATAAAAATATCATAGTTACAATAAATTTGTAACTATATAGAATACGCAGTAGTGCCAATGGTTTCTACACCAGTGTTAATTCCGGTTTCTTCGTTTATTGCATTTTACTTATTTCCCACATTTTACTACATTTTACCCATTTTTCACATTTCACTGTATTTTATCCATTTTTATCCATGTCCACTCTCACTATTTTCCACTCTTTATAAAATATAATATTAGGTTGTCCGAAAAGTCATTTCGTTCTTTTTGGTGAAAATGAAACACGATTCTTTTCTTTTTCACGAACATTTTATTAACAACGCAAAACATGAAACATTTATAACTCCATTTATAATTCTATTTTGGAAAACGAAATGACTTTCCGAACAACCCAATAAATACAACACGGTCGTAGTAATATTATACATCCAACGGTGTCAATTTCCACGTGGCTCTCCCCATACGTTTCTATACGTCCTCCAAAGGGTTCTGTTTTTGTTTCCATCGACAGGAATTCAATCGTCCAAGGAACGACGGTTTACCATCTCCCCCCATCACCCCCACCCCTTCCGCTGGTATCCATCGTGGCGTTATCTCGGCAACCTATCACCGTATCTTAATCTGTTTGTACACAGAATACGATTTCGGGAATACAAGTGTCGCCGAGAAGCGAGCGCACGAGTGTGAAGCGAGCTACGAGATGGCACGCAGGGGCCGTGCAGAAAAGGATGGAAAGGAGGAACTACAACCAGCGTGGTGGTAGAAGCGGGGCCGGAAGTGGTTCCATCTGGCTCCCCCGTTGGTCTGACCTGTTGAACCACCTCGTGACCGGAAGTATACCATACACCTACGGGCACCATGGTCGCCTCGTCCCTGCAGCTCAAGCCACGAAAACAACAAAGGCTTCTTTCTGCCCCGTGACCACCTTATCACTCCTCAGCGGGCTGTTTACTCGATTACGTGGACGTGATTTTCTCGGCGGCTCGGACCTTTGTTCCTTGGCGATATCGTCGTGTATTTCTCTTTTTAGTTTCACCGGGCTTCTTTGTGTACAAATTTCTCCAAACAGTGTCGGTCACCTTGATCCGAGCGTTTCGCGGCACTTATGTTGCTCCTGTTACTCGAGTCGGTCGATTGCCTCGGAGACGTCCGATCGTGTTTCTTTTTTATTCCTATGTCGGTTTAAAGTCGACCGGCGGATTTCTTATCTTGTGTTTTTGCATTCTCAGTAACGTGGAAAGTTTCTCGAGCGATTTTCATTAGTTTTTGTTAAATTTTAGCAAATTGCTGGTGAACAATTAAAAGTAGTAATTAATGAAAGTGTCGTGGGTACATACTTTGTAAAATTGTACACTTCTTGTTCAAAATGCCCAAATGCTGTATTTTTCGTAATCTCGTAAATATAAATATACGGATCTGATCGAAGAATTTAAAGAGCTTAACCTATTTGCATCGTAAAAAAAAAAAGAAAATGAAAAATATGTCTCTATCGCCGAATATATTTTTCAATTATTAAATCTAAAAAGAAATTTTTCAACGAGTATTCCAAATTTAATGTTTCAGTGATTTTTCAAGATTGAAAATAAAAAAGAATCGCACGTGTACGTATGTAAATATTTTTTTTGTTAGAACAGATCTTAGGGGAGTTCCCTAAATGTGGAATGGAAATTTTTAAGAACACTGTTTCATTTCTATTCGATTTTAAAAATACAATTTTATCGTTAACATCATTATTCACTTACATATGTGTGTATATATATATATATACATATACACACACACACACAGTACATATTACTTTATATATATATATTTATATATTACTTTATATATATATATATACTTACATATTACTTTATAGATATATATATATACACATATGTAAATATATATATATATATACTGAGGATGCAAATGGGTTAATTCGATTCGAAATCGATTTTTTTCACAAGAATCGAACGCGTCTGCGTTGCCTTGGGCACTTTGCGGGACGCGTGCAGGCTGCTGTAACTAAACAAAGGGGAGAAGAGGTGGAAAAATGGGATTCGCGGCAGGGAACAATGGGGGATGTCGATGCGTGCCCGAGACAGGTCCTGGGGCATTATGTTCCGGGTACAAAGGCTCGCGAGGAGCAGTATGTGCGCCGTAATAATCTGTCACCCCATACACAGCCGCGTATACTTACGTGTTTTGCACAGAGGGGCAGTAAGTACGAGGTGGGGTGCACCGCGCCCCATCAGGTTTTGCAACGGGTGACGTCACACCGGCCCAGGAGACTTTTTCGCATTTCGAACTCGCTGGAGGAATCGAGAAGGGGGAACGGAAACGTCTGGCAACCGTGGACACCGATACCTAACCTACGAAAATCGCGATCCACGTATCGTGCACGTGGAATTTCACGACACTCGTTACCGGAACAATCGAAATTAATACTCTAGGAAAAATAACACCTATATATATACAGCGAATGACCGTACGGTTAATATTTTCATTGATCCGTTTACAAAATCAACAAATTTGGTATTATCTTATATGTATTTGATAATAGCAAATTTTTAATTTTTGTATACATACGTTCGATAATACCAAATTTTTAATTTTTATATACACACATTCGATGATACCTAATTTTTGAATTTTGAAAACATTAACCGCAAGGTGTTACGAGTATACTTATTTTTTAAATTTTTTAATTTTGGAAACCGATAAATTGAAAATATTAACCACAAGTTGCTGGACATTTGTTCCAATTTTTGCATACTCTCTCAAAGTATTTTTCTTTGTTGTTATTTTTATTTTTCCGGACATATAACTCGTCACGCTTTTATTTAATCATACTGAGAAGAGAACGGAAACACGGACCGAGTAAATTACTCTCCACGTGTTTCGATACTTTTTTTTTTATACTCTTTCGTGTATTAGAAAGGGGGAGGGGCGGATACCTCGCACGCACGCGGTGCATTCTTTCCCCGGAATGTTGGCGAGAATATTTTCCGATAGAGTTCGAAAATTCCTCGAATCTCGCGTCGATGGAATTAACGACGCGAAACTCTCGAGGAGAATTCGTAATTTCCTCGCGAGATGGTAAACGCACGAGGTGGTGGGGCGGTGAGGGGGAGGAGGGTGGCGGGATCCAACCCCCTTGCCGTAATCAAATTAACGAACGGTGGACGGTGGCCACGCGTATCGTGGACTCGAGCAATCCAGGCCGGGTTCCAGTAACCCGTTCGCTCTCGGCGTATCGCGGCGCGTAAGAAGCGTAATACGCTTAAAAAGAAGGGTATGACGTCACGAGGAGGTGGCACGCGGCGCGTGCCGTCGGATGGGGTACGAGTTATCGCGGTCCGTGGAACAGAGACCAGAGACAAGCAGGGGAGTGTAACCGGTGCAACGGGTGACGAGGGGTAGAAGCAGAAAAGCTGAGGAGGGGGAGGGAGGGCGGGTGGGGCGAGGGGGCCACGGTCAGCCAGGGAAGGGAAGGGTCGGGAGCGCGGAGGGAGGGTGTGGTGGGGCAGGGGGAAAGACAGGCGCCCCGAGGAGTCTACGGCAGGCAAGCAGGCAGGCAAGAAGTCCGCACGAGTGGCTGGGGTGTCGTACAGGGGCTACGGTGGTGGGGGTGGGCGCGTGCAGCCGGCCTGCAGCTGC
This sequence comes from Ptiloglossa arizonensis, assembly GCF_051014685.1. NCBI lineage: Eukaryota > Metazoa > Arthropoda > Insecta > Hymenoptera > Colletidae > Ptiloglossa > Ptiloglossa arizonensis. The sequence goes on along the minus strand of NC_135052.1, from coordinate 27,000,492 downwards.
CTCTTCGCCATCTCTCCCGCCCGGCCCGCCCTCTCCCCCTCGCCGAGGGTTCCCCGTGCCCCTCTAGAGCTCAGCACGTCGTGCCACCGGCGCAGCCGCTGCCCACCACCCCTCTGGTTCGGCAACCCCTCCCGCCGGGGGCCCGGCGGGACCACAATTATAAGTAGGGGTGCTCTCGGCTTACTACCTCCAGTCGAGGGTTGCACTCCGTGGTGTGGACGCGCGGTATACGTACGCGTCGATTCTGAACGTTAAAGCGCACGCGTGAACGGAACGATAGGAGAAGACGGAACGGAAAAGGTTTGCCCACCGAGGACCACCTATCCCCGTCGCGCTCAGACAGAGAAAGTAGCGAAACGGAGAGAGGCGCGCGCATACACATACGTACTCGCGAGGCAACGAGTCCACGGGACACGTGTGCACGCGAAACCAACCGAGATTGGACTCGCCATCTGTCGATCGCGCTGGTAGTGTTTCGTGAGGCAGTCGATGGTTACAGTGGTTCACGGAGTTACCGCGGTGTGGCGCTAGTGTTGCCTGTTAGTGGCGCGGAAACGTTTTCGGCGAGAAACAGTCGCCGTTTGTGAGAGAAAGAGAGGGATACCACCGGGTGTGCGTTAAGGGAGGAACTACCGGGGCAGAGAGCGAGACGAACTGTTGTTCGCTCGTGCACCAACGTACGCGCGCACACCGAACAGCGTTTCACCTCCACGAGGGACGATACGAGCTCAACCGGCACCGGTACGCGAGCAAAAGGGCGCATCTCTTGGATCCAGTAGTACCTCAGCTGCGGAGCGGTGCCCTTCGTGCCGGTTCTATCTCGCGTGTTACTTCTCCTTCTGTTCCCCCTACCCTTGGCCCTACGAAAACTTCCCCTCTCTCGTGGCAAGCACATTGACTCTCCCGTTCGTCTTTGACTCGTCACACACGACGAGGGTATCCTCGCTCCATCTCCACCTTCGCTTCCCCACTACCATCGTCATCACCACCACCACCACCATCACCACCACCACCATCACCACCACCACCACCTCCACCACCACCACCACCACCACCACCACCACCGCCACCACCACCGCCACCACCACCGCCACCACCACCACCGCCACCACCACCGCCACCACCACCGCCACCACCACCGCCACCACCACCGCCACCACCACCGCCACCACCACCACCACCACCACCACCACCACCACCACCACCACCACCACCACACCACCACCACCACCACCACCACTCCACCACCGCCACCACCACTACCCTTCTCTTCTTCCTCCTACTCTTTCACCGCCACCACCACCGTCTCTCCTTCTACTCTTGCCGGTCGCCGAGAGAATATTCCTCACGGTTCGTCGACGGCCAGTCAGTGCGCGACTCGTCGTTGTTGCGACGGTTGGCGAGGAGGAGAGAGTGTTGTATACGTGCCTTTAACCGTGGAAAATTATGCTCGTGGCGGAATCGTCGTGCTCCTCGTCAACGTAGTGGCTCGTGTGCCGCGAACGAACGCTCGACACGGGCGTAGTGAGAAGAGATCATTTGGGGGAAAAACATCGCTCGAAGAGCTTGACGATCAGTCATCGTAGAAGTACACACAACACGCGTACGACACAGCGGAGAGAAACACAGTCGAGAGAGATAGAATTATTCAGCGACAGAGAGATACATCGCCCGAAGGATCGCGAAACCTGTGTGTTTTTCGTAAATCCTACGCACGAAGGTATTACATCCCATCGACGATCTAATCGTACCCTGGACGAGGCTGTTCTACGACTCTCGGCGTCCCACGGATAATGGAATAAAGTGTGTCACACAGTGTTCAGTGTCCGCGCGTGATTTTCATATATTTGTCGCGATAATCCGTGAATACCTGTATTTGCCATCACCGGATACACCATATTCATTTTCTTGTATTCTCAGTGTTGTACAGTGCGACAGACAGGAGTGACCGTGGCGGCTCCTTCGTCCGTGAGTTAGCTTCGTTCATTTTCTTTGTTGTTTTTTTTTTTTGTACCTTGCGTGAGAAGAAGAAAAAGCCGGGCAAAGTTCTACCACCGCGCCTTCTAACGAGGATTATATTAATACGTCGACTTCGTCTTCGGATCGAAAGAGGAGGATACGACGGTGCGTACACCTCGTACCTCGTACGGTGGCTATGCAGCCTCGCGAATTCACCGCGAGGAGGTAACGCCGACGAGCACACCAGGGCACCACGGTCCACACACCTCCGCCGACGACGTACCGGCGGCGTGTAAACATCGAATCGAACAACCACCAAACATGTGGACCAAGATGCTCGTGTGGACGGCCGCCGTCGTGCTCTTGCCAGAACCCCGAGCGGTAAGCGTGAGATTTTTCTTAAACACGTCGACCTTCGATTGCCTCTTAAATCTAAAACCGGGCAGTTTTATTCGAAAATGAAATCTATCGACAAAACGGTTTATTTAGAAAAGCGTAAAAAGAAGGAAAAAAGAGAGAGAGAGAGAAAGACGTTTCCTTTCGATTCGAAAAAATGCACGATGCTTGAAAATATTTCCGTTTATTTTTAGCTACGGTCCGTCGGGCGCGCGAACGCGTTGCGAAACATTTTTTCCAACGCGTCGAAATCTTTTACAAACCACCCCCATTCGCAAAGGATTTCGCGCGTTGAACGTGTCCGACCAGATTGCGATCCTGTTGCGTTACGAGTCTTCGTACGACGATAACGATACAAGCACAACGCTCTCGCGTCTAATGTTAACGATCGGGTTAATACTCGTCGGTTTACGTTCTCGGTGCATTCATTTTTTTCCTTCGTCGATGCTCGAGATTGGCTCGCGCGCCGTTCAATTATCGGCACCGATCGGTTCGACAAGGGATACGGGGATGATTTAACGCCATGTTATCCGTGAAAAGGTTAAAAAAAGGATTTCGAACAGTCGATAACAGGCGCGTAAGCGGAATCTACCGAATCGATAAATTTCCGATGCGGAAACGTCTCTGCAGAATCTCCGCTGGAACAGGGGTACATAAACGATGAAAGGATTATTTTGTCAACGGACTCTACGGGATCGTGTGTCGTATTGTCAAATCCCACGGATAGTTTGTCAACTTCGAGGCATCGTGGTTCGACCTTCGTCGACTGTCGATGAATGGCGCGATGTTTTGGTTCGGAATCCAAGACGTTCCCGTCTGTCAAACCGGTCGGTCGGTCGGCCGTAAGCTCTGTTGGTATTTATGGATAAAAACGGATGACACTCCGGCGATGGCTGCGTTCAGAATAGAAGCCTTCGTTCTATATATTTACCGTCCGTCTTTCTCTCTCCGGCCCGAGCTCGTGCGCGTATCACCGATACGTTCTCCCGCGTCTAATTAAATACTTGCGTAAGTGCGATCGCGGCTTATATTTATCCAGCCGAACGCTATATCGGTAAGCGCGTGTGCGTTTCGATCGATAACACACGCGCTCGTACGCGACGACGGAATGCTTTCCAATTTTAACGCACGGCGGCGGCGATCTTTCGCGAACCGATTTCGTGAAATTCTCGCCGAGTATAACGTCGTCCCGTGGTTGCGTGCTAGCTTTCAGTTTCTTTTTCGACTAAGTCACCCCGCGGGTCCCGAGTGTATTCTTCCTGGGAGAGATGTTTTTTTTTTCTCCCGTCTTTCTCATCTCTCCGTCCCGCTCTCGCGCTCGGTATATCGTTTCTCGTCGTGCATCGGCCAGACTCGAGCCATCCGGCGAAAGAGGAGAAAAGGCAACAGTATTCGCCGCGCGTACAACAACTCTAAATCTGGATCCACTCTTTTAGAAGTGTCTAGCTCCTCTTCGTCTGCTTTCCTCGCTCGTTTGGCTCCTTCCACCGACGGGTCCTGTCGCGTCCTTTCTCTCTCGCTTTCGTCGGTAAGTTCTTTTCGACCTTCACGGGACACCCTCGGAAATCTGCCGGAGATATTGGCTCTTTGTTTCCTTCGTCTCGAAACGTCTTTCCGCGAGGTATCGCGACGCGTACTCTCGGAAGAGACGGCGTTCTCAAAGGGTGCCTCTGAAAATTGTTTTGTGACGAAATAACGCCGGTTGTTGTATCCGTAAATAGTCGACGGCGGCCATTCTCGTTCCGAGAATAGCGCTCCAGCGCGCCAAAAATGAGAATTCCTCATCGAGGACCGAGCACGCGCGCGCGCGCAAGCTTGTGTATACACGGACACTTGAAGCCACCGCTGTTTTACGAGCAGTAATGAGAATTGTTCGACCGGGGGAATATGTATTTTTCGTTCGATCTGCAAACCCTTGATTGTATATTTTTCTCTTTCGGACCTTACGACTCATAAAACTGTATGTTTATTACTACTTGCAAGACGGACAACCATCGTTTCGTACAGTGCGCGAAAAATTTTCCAAACCGTGAAATCAGATGTTGATGTAAAATTGTATAAAATTGTAATCTTGCCATATGTAACGCTGGTTAGGTTAGAAAATTAATTCGAATGAATCATGGCTACACGAGTGTAGTTTAATGTGTTCGTTAAACTGTTCTCATCGGTAGATACGACGAACAATTACCCTCTGTATTAAAACAATGAAAATGGTATGATAATGTAAGAAGTAACGTAAAACAAAATCTTTTCAATCGAATCACTTGTTAGCAAATTTGTATAAAAGAATTTACGTATATTAGTATAATTAACTTGAGTAGTATTTTAAGATCGTTGCAGCGAGTCTTACGATGCAAAATTATTATAATCGTCAGAGTATAAAGATCTGTGCAGTATTCAAACTTTTACTTCTAACCTAGTAATATTGAGAAACATAATTATATATACATAGCGCAGAGTGAATAATTTTGTCGGTACGGAATTGTTGATTCTTTATTTTCTTCTTGTTTTGTTACATAGAGTAATTTGTGTTTCGTAAATGACGAAAGTGTACTCGATCGAAACGTTTAATAAATACAGAGCTGTGATTTATTCGAATTAATTACGTCGCAATTGTAATAGAATACAATATAAAATAAAAAGACGGTACGTCGAAAATTCCGAGTTGACAACGAGGGGTGTAATGGACGGTCGGAGTTGACCAGTGAGATCGTAAAACGATCCGCAGGCTCGATAGTAAGGTTAGTGCGCTCCTCTCGTTCACGTGAGACGATATATGTATAGTTTTGCTTGGCTATACAATGTCTCGTGGGAAGGCTCGCTTGTCTGCTGCTGGTCTGCGTGCCTGTGTATGCACTTCCACGGGGCAACGTGTGCGTGCGCGTAGCCGTAGGCCATTGTCCACAATGGTCAAGAACTCTCTTGGCCGTACTGAACGACGAGGGTAGGAACGAAGAAATATTGACGCAACGGCTCTGTTTACACTGGATACTGTCGCCGAAGAAAAACGGTCCCTCCCGATTCTTGTCGCCGAGACGATTATATAGACGCGACTCGAACGTAAAATCTTCGCGAAACTCGAGCGATTCCGGTAGGGATGGTCATCGCGGCAGACTTTGTAGGACGTTTAAGTCGTCGATACAAAGTAATCAAGAAGTACGACGTTTCGTTTCAAGTCCCGACGTTGTTCTCGTTCGGGAAAACATAGATCGCTCGCGTGCGCGCCGCTAATTCGATTGAATTTTACGCTCGATAAAGAAATGAAAAACATTCTGCAACGCCTACCGTCGCGATTAATTCTTCGCGATGTTGCTTTGGCGTTCGTAAGAACCAGTAGGGTACGTTAATACATTTACGACTGGTTGTTCCAGCGCTTTCTTTTCTCTCTCCTCGAAAACGCCCCTCGTGTTCCATGATCGTTGGTGCTCGAGCAGCACGCGTGGCGAAATGTCCATCTGCGCCTCTGCCCCCCCCCCCCCCCCCCCCCGCGGCCTCGTCGTCCGCTCGCTCGCTCGCGTCTTGCCGAGTGAAAAAAGTACTTTTTGTCGGGTCACTTGCGCAGATATCTCTGCTCCTCCTGGGAGACGCGCAGTGCGAGACACGCGTGCGCAAAAACGCGCTTACACACGTGCTGCCCCGGCGGCGTGTTCGGTCGTTGGGCACGAGGCGACCCCCGACGTTGGGGATCTGGCCAAGTTTGTCGCGATTGTGCGCGGTTTCGCGAGAATTCGCCGATTTTCTGCCACTTTCACGTTCCCATCGACACGTTTAGAGAAACGAGTTAGGCGGGGCGACGTGAGGTAGGTGCGTGCAATGAAAACGATCGATGAAATCGATTTTAATCGAACGCTAGTAGCGTTTGACGCGTCGGTGCGTGCGGTCGACGCCCGTGAGGCGTTCTACGAATATTGTGTACGAATTGAATTACGGATTTTCTGCGTGTGGTATATGTCGAATCGTTTACACTTCAAATATGGTTTTGTAATCGTTGTTGATCGAACACTGTGCGCGACGGGATATCAACGAGACTATTATTATTGTTCGTTTCCATCTTCTTTTTCTTTTTATGTATATTTTTAAGGTTAGGTTCGAAAACCACATGCTCGGCGTTTCATTTTCTTTTATCCGACGCAGCAAGCGAACGTTTACACGATTAATGCTACAAAGTCGATGCAATAATGTTTTCAGGTAAACGCCTCTGGGGTGTTCGAGTTGAGGCTGAAGTCGTTCGTGAACGAGTACGGAAAAGACAGTCTGGGCAAGTGCTGTTCCGGCAGCACGTCCAAGACGGGCGAGTGCTCGGGCGTTTGCAAAACCAGGTTCAGGGTTTGCCTGAAACAATATCAGGTGAAGATCGACACGACGACGCCGTGCACATACGGCGACGTCGTCACACCCGTACTGGGCGAGAACATCGTCAATCTGAGCCCCAACGTCGCCATGCCGAGTTTCACCAATCCAATCAGATTTCCATTTGAGTTCACGTGGCCGGTAAGTGTCATTTTTTATATTCCGTCTAATTATTTACGCGTGTCTCAAAAATGAAAATTGGAATTCCATGGAATAATAACAAATAATAAATACGCGTTCCTTGTCATATTCAAATAAAAATGAATGTAGAACGTAACTTTAACAAGCACAGTTTATTTACGAATGAATGCTTCGATTTCGTTGTCGACGGTGTAAATTCGTGTAGAAAAAGCAAAGAATTATTTTAACTTAAAATTTGATTAATTTTTCTTATTCGAGTCCTTCGTGTACCATTTATACAATACGCGACAATTTATATTCGGTTCGCACATTTATATGTAAGTAAACTATGTTCGTTAAATTTACATATTACCTTCGTTTTTGTTATAATATAATAATAAATCGACACAAGTCGGCCATTTTGATGGCACCTTACCAATCAAAGGTTATGTTTTCGTTGTTTTTCTTCGTTCCCGAGATATTTTCTTTAGATATTTGCCTTAGATATTTTACGTTGTAAAACCGTTAGAAATTATTCTCGTTCGGGGGAAAAAAGACGATAACATGTTAATCGTGCTCAACCGTGACATAAATCCAATATTGTCACCATGCGATTTACGAGTGAAAAAAAAAAAAGACAACAGTTGCGCGAGTCCCGTGAAGCCGTGATCGAAGATAAGCGAAAAATCGCGATTCCTCGACGTTTCCGTATTTTTTTTCTTTTTTTTCTTTCCGCGATCGCGTGGATTACCATAATATCGCGTGCGACGTGGGACGCGAAAAATGGTTGGAACGTAAGCGGAACTCGATGGAGATACGCGGCAATGAATCGCGGAAAAACATCGATACGTCACGTATACCGAGATGCGCGATCCGTTCTCACGTTCGGTTTGCGAAACGTCGCCGAGATCACGAGTTACGGGGACTGTGCTCGGTTTTCGTACAATCTGTGACAAGAGATCTCTGATTCTTTTTCGCGTGGCACGGATAGCGCACGGTAGCGAAAAGAAACAACAGACAATTAGAGCGTTTTAACATCGGAAATCAGCGCGTGCTGTTGGCTTGTGTGTCTTTCGGTGACGGTTACCCGATTCTCGGTAGTAACTCCCCCTCGTGCTGCGCTCCCGTAGTTTTTCGACCGAGCGAGCCGCGGCTCGCAACTTCGATCCTTGTCTGTGGAATAATGACCGCGAGCGGTTGCCGTGGAAAATTAAGATTTCCTGGTAGACTTAAAAGGGGGTTGTATCTGCGATCTCTCGGCTCGTATCTTTCCATGTTCTTGGCGAATCATCGGGGCACGAGCTAAATTGTGACCAAGTTGACCGATTCTTCCGAGCAACAGGAAAACACGGAGGTATGCCGCCCTAACCTAACGCGCGACCGCCTGTTGGGGCGAAACTGTTCACTTTTATCATCTACTGTTACACCGGCGGGTTCGAAGAAGCTCGTAAAGATCTTTTTCGCGTCGGTGTGTCTATTTCCTGGTTTCCGTTACAATCGATAAGGAAGAATTGAAAAGTAAATTGGTCGATTAGGGTAGCATCGTCGAAAGCGAACACGGTCGTTTTAATTTGCTCGTTATCTCGTCCGAGAGGAAGCGCTGTAACTGTTCATCGAATGTTTCGATAAGGATAATCACAAGGGTATGACTCAAACTTGTAGACTTTGTATTCAATTATTCTCTAATACTAAAATATCCACAATGTATTCGTAGCATTGGAATATTAAATTATTCAAATAATACCGGCCCTAGCTGCGAACCGGTGAGCGGAAATTCTTACCGAATTCGCCACCAGATGGCCCACTGATAAGATCTCATTTCGCGTTTGTGAGTCCGACCAGAAGGTTGCACATGTAGCAAAACGGTTTTGGCACCGGGTAAGACTATTTTTGTAACGTAACGTTTGTAAGTTACCAAATAGTCTCGATTCGATACCGTACGGTAAATTTTTGCTACATTGTCGTAAACGTTTATCGAAATTATTATAGTCTCTCCACCTCCTGCCGCCGGAGTACGAGTACGTAATACTTGTGAAATACAATCGCGTACAAATCTTACGAAGTACTTATCTTGCACCTGTCGATAAATAACCGGTCCTGTCCAGTAATTAATGAACAGAAGCGTAAAAAAAGGGAATCGTTCGCAACAAAAATTCCAGCCTCCTGTCTTCTTCCAACTTTCTCGCGGTCGCGGCGAAAGAAAGGCAGGTCGATCGCATTAAAAGCGTTGCATTTCGTGGCACGTTGCACGCGTGCACGAGCGCGGCCACGGGTGCGACGAGGATCACCGACCGAATGGCAGATGGTGCAAGAGGCGAGAGAAAAAGAAAGAGAGGTATCATGGCACTTGTCTCTCCCTCCTGCTGTTGCTGTTATTGCTTGCTTGTTGTTGCTTCGATAATTCTTCCGACATTGGCGAAAAGTGTGCACATTTTCAACGAAAAGTTTCACGTTGTACCCTGTAACGCTTTTTGCAATTAAATACACCAATTATCGACACACGTTTTGACAGTTGTCGCATTAGATAACCATAGAAAATTTTAAATACCATTTACTGTCTATTAGAACTCAGTGGTAGTGAAATATTAGGTTGTTCCGATAGTCATTATTTTTTTTTTTTTGGTGAAAATGAAATACAATTTTTTTAAAGTGTATAAACATTTTATTAAATTATATATTCTCAATTTTGAAAAACGAAATGACTTTACGCAATAAACGCTTTTAATATTTATTCGAAAAATTGAAAGAAAATTCGTCAGTAAATGCGATGAGAATATTGTTAAATTTAAAGTATATAGCTCGTTGAAAAAATTGAAAGTGTCGATGATTGGATCGGTGTGGAAATTTAGTTTACTTCCGTATACATCGTACGAGTTTTTGTACCGTCAGGTTATCGTGGAATTAACATAGAAATGAAGATATAACAAGAGCATCGTCGAATTCAAGTATTCTCGCCGCTGGGAACGACAAAAAAATTCAATTGGAAGCGTAACACGTCCAATCCGCCATTCGACGTATTAACACGCGACTACGCCAATGTTTGCTCACCATCCCTGGTGTACGTCAGTTCACTCGTTGCTGTTCCGCGCACTTCTGCCTATGAGACGCTCTGCAGGGCCACTGGCAGATGGCTAGGCCTTTTGTGCTTCTACACTTCCCTCGTAATCTCTCTCCCTCGTTCTCTCTCACTCTTCCTGATACTCTGTCCTCGTCTTCGAAGTTCTCTCGCAAGCAGAGTTAAATTTACTAACCCATATGGCGTCCCTCGCGCCACCTCTGTGACCAGTTCTCACCGTCTCTCTTCGAAAACGCCATCTCCCCCTTGCCCCACTCTTTCTCTCTCGCACGCGTGCCTCCGTCGCGTTCCTAGTCTCGGGAGCGATCACTCTTTTTATTTCTCGAGCTCGGTATACTTTTTTTCCACCGACGGTGATTTCTCGCCGAGATTTTTTTACGATTTTCTAGCCCCTGTCGCCGCGTCTCGCTTCCTCCTCCGGTATCGGCCGATATTAGGAGCTATATCGGGCGAGGGAACGAACGAACGAGCGCTGTTTCGAAGGCAGGAACTCGTCCGAGTAAGGGAAAAAAAAGTCGCGTTCTCGGAAGAGAAGCTGGCCGGAATCCTGAGCGGAGAAGCAACCTTTGAATCCGGCACGGTAGTCCGTCTATGTTGGCGGCCGACGCCGCGGTAAAGGCGGCGGCGTCGTAACGTGTAATCGCTATTCGGAGTGCAGGATTTATTTTCGTTGCGCCGATGCGTGAGAATGAGCTTCCGTCGGGCGAAAAACATCGCGGCCCGCTCGAGACAAATAACGTGAAACGTGTCGCCGCGATACCGACGATCGACCGTACGAACCGAATCGAAAACAAAAATTTTGAGGTTAACACACGTCAAAGTATATTCGCATGTTCGTCTCGCATTAACGACGATCTCCCACGGGGCAGTGAATCCTTCGAAGACTAAATGCTGGATCGACGATGCCGGAAACGCGCTAATTACTGGAATTATCGCGATCCACGGCAAGCGAAAGCAACAATGTACTATTAATAACAGTTACGCGGAGTCGAGAGACGGCGAGGAGCTTCTTTCATTCGACACGGAGAAGACTGAGCAAGAGGGACGGTAAATTGCCGGGTCTGTTGGTCGCGATTTTCTACGCTGAATTCATTCGCGGAGATATACCACCCTAATTACCGCGCACCGCCCGATCGGGAGATAAGGAGGTTACCGAAACTCTCTCGAGTGGCTAGGTAGAGAGTAGGGGGGAGTAGACAACAGGAGCACGGATTGCGCAAGCGCGTTCGTCCGGGGACGCGCGTGTCTGCCGTTAATTAAGAGGCTGGAAAAGACAGAAGAGCCCCGAGAGCTTGATACGTAGTCGTAACCTTCGTGTCGTTGCATCAAGATCGAGAGCCTCCTGCTCTCTCGCTCTTTCCTGGGTTAATTGCTCCATGTTATCGCTGCCATGCTGCTCGACTTATTAAAACAGCACGACTCGCGACAGTGCGGCTACTGTGCGTCGAATCGTTGCGCGTGGAATCCACTCGGTTACGCGAGATTTTCTGCATACTCGTTGCTCCTCGCTTTCCTTTCCTCGCGTTCGCGTCGCTCGTAGCAATTGTCTTGCCCAGAGTAGAATCGAAAAACGAGGAAATTGTATTCTTGTCGTTCAAGGGCATGGATCGATGGTTCTGAAACTTCGCAATAGTCTTAACATTATTTTTTTTTTTCCGATCGATTTTGTAACTCGCGTAAGGTGTATACTGTGATTCCATTTCGAAAGATGCGATACGAAGATGAAATATTTATTTTAACGAAAAAACTGGATAAAGTTTTTATCTTTCCGGTCTGGTTCAGTTGCCTGGAATTCGCGAGTCTTATCAATTTTTCCGCGAGGGTAACCCGACACGCGTGTCGTCGCACCGTTTGACGGTAACACAAAGGATCATCGCTCGCTTCAAAGAGTCATTAAAAAATTCTTTTCTTCCTTATCCTTCCTGTCTCCGGTGCGTACCGGTCCACAAAGCAACGCGTATATCGTACATACTCGAGGATCGTGGGTACCGACGAGAGGACGTCGGGTGGAGAGCAAGCGAGAGAAAGCGAAGACCGGATGAAAGGCCTTGGGGAGAGCGAAATAGAGCGAGATGGGGAGAGGGGGGCATAAAGGTGGTGCACGCGGTGGAAGGTGGGGTAACGACGGAGAGAAGGTGGGACCGAAAGAGACAGAGGATCGTGGTCCCACGGCCGAAAAGGCTGCGTGATTCGCGTCCCAGACGAGAAGGAACGAGCGGAGAAGGGCGTCGGATGAATGGCTGACTCGGGTGTACGGCGATGCGCGGCGGCTTCCACGACGCGAAGCGTTTAGCATAAATTACGTCTTAGATAGAGAGAGGGCGAGCCCGTGGACTCGGGCTGACCACGGTGTTGCTCGTGTCGCCCCGTAGATGCGAATAACCGTAACTTTTTCTTCACTGAAAGTAGAAATTTATCGGCAACTTTTGCGCCGCGGTATAATTTACGTTGTCGCCGTGGCATGTGGCGCCGACACCTCTTTGTACAATGTTGCGAGATTAAACGAGAAACGTTCTTGGCGGTCAGCTTATACTCCGTCTAACGAGAAGATAGAACGATTGACACGTGATCGACGCGTGACTAGGCCAGGGTCGATATAAGGTTTTAAGGAACCCTAAATAATTGGAAAGAAAAAAAAAGTTTTTAGTTTAGCTTTAAGAGAATCGATTCTAAGGGAGAATAATCGATATACCGAAGAAAATAATCAAATTTGTTTTCATAAAATACTACATTTTAATTTATTGAGACAAATATTGATAGTACATTTAAAATTTGAAGTATCAGAATCATTAACATTTCTAATAAATTATTCTTCCAATCGTCAACTGCAGCTGGCATTTACTGCCACGGGAAATAAATTTTTTACACGGGCAATTGTAAATGAACAATTAGAAAACTATTCTTCAAAGTGTAAGGAATCCATTTTTTCGTTGTAATTCACAAGGTTTTTCTTTTTTTTTTTAATTGAAAAAACGTTGCCACCATAACGATTAATAATAGCTTCCCTTTACCATTCGGATTTTTAAAATTCGTAACGCCTTAAGTTGCACGCGAGGTCCCTCGGTCAAAACCCACAAATTCGTCCTACGCAACGTGTGAATTTTTTGTTTATTTTTTCTGCCTCGTCTCGTTGGACAGAGTATAGAGGCCAGCTCCTACGATTTCTGGCCGCCGGTACGCGTATCTTTAGAACCACCCGCGATCGACCTCTTTTCCATCTCGTCGCTTCCTTCTACTCTTCCTAGTCTCGCCGCTCGAAATGGGCTTGTCGAGGCGTCCGCGGTGCTGCGCATCGATCTCGTTTGTTTTCGGATCGATTACGGGGAGATAGACTCGTGGAAGCTTCGGACAGACGCAGCTAAAAAAAAAAAAATAGATCCCAGGTGGCGCCTCGAGTCTCGCGCAGCATTGTTTCCAATCGTGAGAAACCCGTCAGTTAATTAATCGTCAAAATCTAATTAGCGGAATAACCAATTAGAGTCGTTACGCCGGATAATAATTACAAACGCGTCTCAAACTTATCTACGAATAGCCACTAAGAGGTGGAGGCACGGTTGCTCGAACCGTGTCGCGAAGGAAAGTTTACCTCCTCCGGCTGCACTCCTTCTGCTACGCCGGGATTGACTTCTTTTCGAGGGACGTTGAAAAAGCTCAACGAGAGAGCCCCCGTAATAATGGTGGAATGGGTTTCTGCCCCGTGGGTATCTTTTTTGCGTTCGTGAGCGCCTGGTAAAGCCACCAAGAGAAAGAGAGAGTGTATAATACGGGCCGTCTGTTTCTAACCTCGTCGCGGTGAACCACGGTGAGATATGTAAACAAAAGTGTATCTGCCCCACCCTGGAGGCGCGACACGTGGTCATCAAGCCAGGTACACGTCAGCCGATATACCTGCTGTCAAAGCTGATTAACATGTCCCGCCGAACGTGTGCCGTCCACGCGGAACGAGTTCGTTTTTCTGTCTCATTTCGCTCTTGCCTATGAACGTGCTTCTTTCTTTTTTTTTTCTCTCATACGCGCGGAGATCCGACGTTGCGCGACATAACCTTCCTCGCGTACTCTTGTTTCTTTTTCTTCCGTTGTCGTTTACCGCGGCAGCCCCTTTTCTTTGCACCTCGTTTCGGCCACGATCGTAAAATAAAACTCGTGTTTATAAGCGGTTTTTGCGCACTACACGTTTCTTTTTCTATCGCTTTTTCTTTTCGAGCGTTCGGTCCGTTGTTTCTTTACCGATTTACGAGGAACGATTGTATCTTGGTTTCTGTTCTAGCACGTTTCACTTTTTGCGCTCGAACTTTTTTTCTCTCTCCCTCGCGCGTGAACGCTCCTCCGTTTTATTGCAGTCGGTAGTCGTGGACACACACCCGAGACGAGGAGGTTATGTTGACGTTTGACAGGGAACAGATCTGCGACGCGTTTCGTCCCATGGTCGGTGTTCCATCGATTACAAGGGAACTATGTCGGATAATCGAATAGGGGGTTAGGAGGTTTTTGTTCTCTCGCATTTAGTCCCACGCAGTAAACGAATGTTTACTTTACGCGTATAATGGAACAAACTTGATGCGATGAGGACGTTGAATAAAAAAATAAATAAGATTGCGCGGGAAATAGAAACTCGGGGAACGGTAATAATCGCGTGGTGGCTCGGCGAAATAACCATTAATAAAAGAACTTGTGTGCGGTACTTGGCGTTAAAGAGGGAGTGTGAAAGCGTGACTTTTGTTCGCATTACTCGAAACGAGGAAAGGAACGAATAAAATTATTCGGTTGGTGTAATAATTCAGTGTAACGAGTCGCGATTAAACGCGTTCGTTCGACACAAGCGACGGACCGGGGGGGGGGGGTTCCACTCGTTGGTGAAAAAGAGCGCTGCGGGAACCTAATTCGGTGTTTGTCGATCGCTACGTAACACAGTTAGAAAAACGCGCGTCCATGGGCGTGTCAATGTACTTTTCTTAGGCCCGCGGCGAGGGAGTTGTGGCCTAAGGCGACGGTGTCGTCGCTCGTTATCCTCAGTTTCCTCTTCCTCCTTTCGACGAAGAATGGAGGCCACAAAAATTTCTCCATGCGGAAATGCCACGGTCTTCGAGCGCGAGACCATGCTCGTCTACGCGCGAGACATTAAAGCGTGAATGGTTAAAAATAGAACCGCTAGGACGACTGGGTTTCCGCGATGCAAGTTGAATATTCTCCATTTTTTTTTTTTACTCCTCCCTTTTAAAACCGTTTCCCAAGAGATAGAATAACCACGGTCGAAAAATCGAAAAAATTTCGTTTACATATTTTTAAAGTTCAATCGTTTAAAAATACTTTTGAACATTTTATTTTAAAATTCAAGAGCATGGCGTTTCGATGTAAATTGTTATTTTAGAAAATGGATGATGACAAGATTAATATTTTTGAATCGTTTCTTTTTTTTTTTTTTTTTTTTTTTTTTTATTTTGGTTTCATTTTTATCCCACTAGTCGCGCCATCGTTCAAGATTTAATAAATTGTAACAAAAGAATAATTATCGAAGTCCGAAGATAAATTGCAAAGATGGCCTTCATTTCTAACCAGGTACGTTGGTTGTTTCCCTTTAACCAATGTTCGAGTCCAATTAGGCTACCGAGATTTTTTTATCGCGAAGAATAACTTTGATAATTAGGGTTAGGTAGGCAAGGTTCGCTTTCTGTGCTACTATACGTTTTGTTTTTATGTACTCGAATATGTATACTTTATTCCTCATTATGGTGGATAAACTCGTTAAATAAAAGCTAAAATAAAGTTCAACTCGTTTTTCTAGAATTGTTCATTAAACACGGTTATCGTAAGTCACGCGAGTTTGTCTAACCGGTTAGGAGGATATCCAATGGAGAGCCACCGTTTTCTCATGGACGCCGCGAAAAGTCGTTCCAGACTTCCGGCTCCTTTTTCCACGATGAATCACCTCCCCCGGCAGTCTCGATACCGAATCGTACCCGGCGCATCTACATGCAACGAGTCAGTCGGCTACCTGTTTCTTCTTTCTCGTTCTCCGCGAGCGTTTTCCGCGATGATTAATTCGTGCATATGCATACGCGCCGGCTGAGATTGCAGTCCGCGGCGTGCACCGTACGTGGCGAAACGCGTGTACGAAAGAAGGAAGGACGAGCGAACGGGAGAGGTTAGGAGGAGGAAGGCTATTCCATCGAGCGGAGAAATAAAGAAAGAAGCAGCTAGCGATAGTCCCGATAGAGTGACGAGGAAAGAGTTGGTTCGCGAACGAACGAACGAACGAACGAACGAACGAACGAACGAGCCAGAGAGAGTCTGAGCGTACGAAGCGCGACGACGGAGACAGAGAGAGAGAGCGAGACGGAAGAGGAGCACGAGGCCGAGAGAGACGCGACCATTGACCAGGAGAGCAGCGGGGAGGAGCGAGAGGCGAGAGAAGGTGGAGGTATGCTGCGCAGCCGTGGGAACCGACTCCCGAGCGAGCGTGCCTATCTCCTTCTCTCGGACGGAACGAGCCTCTGTTCTCTTCCTTTTCATCATCCAGGTTCCTCCTCCGGTGTCTCTCTTTCACTGTGTTCGCCCTCTTCGTCCAGCTAACTTCTCGTTTCTATCTCACTCTCGTTACCTTACGGTGCGTTTTTTCTCGCATCTTTTTCCTTCCTTTTCCCTCCTCGTCCTTCCCCCGCGTGTGTTGGAAACGCACCACCACCGGTCCTCCCGTCTCTTTCTGCCACCGTACGAACCCCCATCGGTCCTTCTTCGTCCCTCCTTCGCGTCGCTCTCCTCTCGTTTCGGTCGTGGCAGAACTGCTAACCGGCCACCGAACACACCCAACACATTGTTCTACGGATGCCTACGCGGGGCTTTTTCAGCTTTTTGTCGGCTTAATTCCGATCCCCGTAATAAATTAGCGGACGATCACGGTGGCATTTGTCTCCTCGACAATTTATTTCCTTCTCTCCCTCGCTCTGCTCCGAGCTCAGACCATCTCGTCTCCACCTCGTTCTCTTTCGTCCGTCCTTTCGTTCGTTCCATCGTTCTTTCTGGTCTCTGCTTTCGTCCTTGCCGCGAGAGAAAAGGACGGTCTGCTTCTTCGGTCTGTCTTTCTCGTTTCAACCTTACACCTTCCGCTCTTCCCGTACGTTTTTCTGCCTCGTTTTACCACTCGTCTTTTTTCCCTCGATTCTACTGGCCTCCCCCCGCGGTCGAACTGACCCTACCTCCCCTCTAGCCGCAGAATCTCGGGACCCAGGAGAACCGCGGAATCTCGCTGGAACTTTCTAACGTGTACACGCATGTGACATACCTGGCGACGACCGTGCTCCTCGCCCCCCCCCCCCCCCCTTTTTCGTTCTTTTCGCCGAGACAAATTGCCCTGCGCTCTGCCGGTTCCACGGGATACGTCGAGGAGAGAAAAATCGTCTCGTGTTTTTTTTCCTCTCTCTCCGTGCGGTTCGTACGCGCTCCGAGACCACGAAATTGTTTGCCTATGATCTTCCGTTTCCATCTGACGCGGGCCGGGAATACTCCGCGCGGTTCGTCGAAACCGCGACGATGTAATTTGTTAACCCATTTATGTCCCGCGTTCTGCGTATAATTCAGCTTTAAAAAAATACTCTTCCTATTAATAGAAAACGACTCGGTACCCGTACACTTATACGTACAGAGAGTCTTCGCGGACAAAGCAATCGGTATTATTTGTGCCTTTCTCTTACGTGTTTGTTACACAATCTACATTATCTCGATACGCGTGACTCATTGTTACGACTAATTTGTACAATTTTCACCGAACTCGTCGATAATTTCTTCGACAGTGTTTCTCCGTTTGCGAGCGGTTGCCCATTAAATTATTATTGGTGCGACACGATGCGGTATAAAATGATACAAACAAAACTTGTTACTCGACGTATTAAACGGGTTAATCGTTCGAGAGACACGAGTGCCACGGATACCATTCGTGTCGTGGAAACGATCGTTCGACTATTTATGGGAATTATAACTGTTCGCGATCTCTCGCGTCGGATAGCAATTTTGCATTTAATTATCTCGGCTGCATCTCTATCGCGGTAGTCTATGACACAATATCCATTAGCGATTATTTCCGCGCTGGTATCGTTATCGATGCTCGTTACTTCGCACGCTCGTAATCGCGTCTCGTGAATCTCCCGAAAACTAGGTTAATCCGTCTTCGTGGGGAGGGGTGACGGAGACAAGATTGACCATTCGTGTCGTCGCGGTCGCGAAACGGATTTCTCACGCGAGTCGCCGTCTAGCGTCGACAGATCGCATCGGGGCGATCTTTTTTAATAATGGAATTGTTCCCAGCGGCACGTCCGCGTCGAGCGCTCGTTTATGCGAACAGGAACGGCGACGATGACAGGGAGGCCGGATATAAACATTTATTATTCACGGTGCGGCAACGACTAACGAGGTCGTGTGTAATACCAGCCGCTCCTCTCTCTGTGTCAGGTACATGGTTACGTGTGTGCGTGCGTGTGACGTTAATAATTAAACGTCGCATTATCACTGCACGCACACGTACCGGGGCGCCGCGTGTACGGCACGTACTTATTACACAATAATATGCCGCTCGTCCAGGCGGCGTGCACACGATGCGTGTGTCGCGCGGCGTGGGCCGCCCGTCCGTTCGTCCGTCCCTCCGTAGGGAGTATCGGTGCTTGGATTTATGGTCGTGCGAGCGATTCGACGCCCACGCGGGGCCTTTCGCGCCTGGATTTCCACGTAGACGCGCGAACGAGTAAATTGAAGCCAGTTCGGTTTCCTTTTTCTCGGAATAGCACGCCGAGGGCCTACGTCGCGCTGTCCATTGTTGAGTAATCCGTTGGTGACGTCACGGACGATGGGTACTCGGAGGAAATTCGGATAATTTCTCAAGTATCCAGACCCTTATTTTCACTCAAAATTTCACCCTTTCGCTTTGTCTATTCGAATTCACCGTGTATAAACTTCTGGGTATAGACAATTAAATTTTTATGCACCGAAGAGGGCTAGAATTAAGTATCGAGACTTTTGTACGGAACAACTATCGAGCAAATATTAAATAAATATTTTTCCTATCGAATAAAGCTCGCTTCCCCGAGGATCAGGATTGCATGTCGCACAAGCTACTCTAATATCTACCGTTACCATCGTAAAAATAGATTTCCTCTCGCATCGTGTAACCGTCGTTCAATAGCATTCTCTCCAACATCCAGCGGTACGGAACCGGTGAAGCGAGTTTGACCCTGACGAAAACAAAAAATAAATTAATCGACTCGCTCACTTCGGGCGGTGCAACTTTTTTTCCGTGACTTGGAAGTTCCCAGCGGAACTATTCGGGACTTCCCGGTCAATTAATTTCCCAATTTCGTCCCCGGTCAATTACGTCGAACGATCGGCTTATCGAGGTGCCCAATCGGTCAATTACGGTGGGTATTTTCTTAATTCGTGGGCTAATGGCCGCCCGAGCGAGAATTAATAGATCGTTGCGTGCAATAAGACGGTAATTTCTGTTACACAATGGTCGGGTCGCGCGTGCTACTCGTTCTGCATAGACATATCCATAATGGATTATACAAACAGTATAACAGGTTTCCCGGGAACGACACCGCATTCCCAGCGTTTAAACGGTCGCGCGCACGTCGATCGATCATTTATTTTCGCGTTACGATTAACCATCCCGCTTGTCGAGCACGTGCCCCGTGCGATTTATATCCGGTGGTCGTTGCGTAAACGTTACCCACCCCAACCCCTCTCGGTCGTTGAGGGTGGGGAGGGGATCACCCCTCGTCTCGATAGCTTCCACGGCAATTCCAGCGGGGCTAACTCGGGCGGTGGGGAGGGGTTACTCACCGCCGCCGGTTCGCGCTCCATCTACCCCGCAACACGTGACCCCGTCGCGTTCTCCCGGCTTTTTAGACACGCTTCGTCGCGACAGGAGGAGAGGCACCCTTCTAACGCGCGGCAGGTGCGCGCGCGACGCGCCAGATCCGCCTCGGAACGTTTAATTTATTGTTAATTGCGATACGCGACGGCACGCGCAGCTGCCGCGTTTTTCGCGCCGAAACCGGGACACTTTGTTGCCCCTTTTGTGCACGCGTGCGGTTGCGCGTGCGCGCTACCATGGTTACTGGGCCTTCGACGCCCGAATATCGAGATTTCGGTCCACCCTTTACCGTCTACGGAGACGAATAGTTGAATTATTGTTCGTCGATTGGGAAATATTGTTTTTATTCGTCGATTGGAAAATATTGTTTAATTCGAATTCTAAATTTTTATCCAACGAGAAAAGCAACGAAAACTTTTTACCTTTTATCTGGACGAAAGTTTCGCTCGTCCTGACGATGGCATTTTTTTTTTAATCTTTTAACCCATTTGCATCTTCGATAGTGAATAGACCAAATGTGAAGCTTGGACTGGTTCACTGATGACTAAAAATAATTTTGTATTTATTTATTTGATCGTTTTTTCAATATCTAGTTAGTGTTACTTGATTAAAACACGCAGCAACTGAAAATAATTGTGCGTGGATTATTTCTCTTAATGATTCAAATGGGTTAATTATTTTTGGTCCGTTAACGTTTTCTGTTCCAAATTTGTTAGTTTGATGTAAAAATGATTTAGGTCGATGTGTTAAAATACAAGTACCGTACGATGCTGTGTGAAATTATTGGGACAGAAAGGGTTAATACGAGATATAAAAGTAAAAATATTTTGAATCGGTTAACAATTGCAAATTTAGTAGAAAAAATATTACGTAATAAATATTAAATAATAAACAATTACTCCGTGTATGAATGCATAATATCAGTGTTGCACAGTATCTTTCTGAGAGATCAAAAACATACAACGGTATTATTATACATTATACATGAAACTTTTTGTTTTTTTTATGTTTCCACTCTTCTTCTCCACGCTTTCTTTCTATTAATATCGCACTGCGAATTTTATGTATTTGTTGTGAATGCAAATTTGGGAAAAAAAAATATGCAGAATATATTTCATTAAATAGTGCACGATAATATAACAATATCATCGTATTCTCACAAGTAATACATATTTATAGCTTTGATACATATTTTATATACCCGTATAAGCAACAAATGTACAAAGTCCGCGGTGTAATTATTACACGCGATATTATGATCGTTCAACGATTGCAATTCGTTTGTAAAAATAAGAGAAAACGTCGAGACGTGTCAGTGGGTTAATCGCTCGAGATTCGTGGAGCGTTAAAAGTTCACCAACCGTTGCCTTCTGTTCCCAGGGCACCTTCTCGCTGATAGTGGAGGCTTATCACGACACAGACAACACGACGCACCACTCGCTCGGTAAGTAACCTTTCTCCCCCCACCTCTTGAAACGCTGCTCTTCCTATTAAGCCTTCCGACGTCGTATCTGGACGCGCGCGCTGCTGTCTACGTCGTGCTGTACCAGCCGACGCGGCACGAGTGCGCTCGCACGCGCTCCTCTAAATAAAAACAAGAGTGGAGGAACGAGGAGGGGAAAAAAAAAACACGAACGAACCGAGGATCGTTTTAAAATTAGTCTTTCTCTCTCTCTCTACACCTACGCGTCTCTGTACGGCTCTAAATACGGGGAAGATTTTAGACGGTTCGGGCATGTGCAGTCCAGCTGGGCTGTGTAGCAGCGCCGCCATGCGTCAGGTCCGAACCAGTCGAGAAGCCACTTCCGGTCTACGCGCGCACGACACTCACCAGAGACGTAACCTCCATCCCGACTCGTACTCCTTTTTCCGCCCCGTTCCTTCTTATGGTTTCGATAGCCCGAACCCTTCCTCCGGGAGCGCAGGCGTGCCCCCTCCCCTGGCTCCTCTTCCTGTGTCGCGGACAAATATTGCCCGTTTTTTTCGTGGACGCGACACGACCGATTCGAGATATCTGGTTAGTCTCGCCGCTTCGACTACCCTGGTCGACGTTTTCAAATCACGAAGATCCGGAACGCCAAAGTCAACTTCCGCGGAATTGTCTCGGCTTGTCCGTCGTTGCTTCTCGGGGTGTTGGACTTGAAACGTAAAAAACAAAGTGCCCATAGTTTCTTTCGGTAAAATCAAGCTGGATGGAGAAAATTAGTATCGATTTCGATCAGTTATTATTTTCAACTTTCCTTGTTCAGGTTATGTACGAAATTCTCCGTAATACGCCTTTCTGTCTATAAACAAACATGTGACGTTAAAAAGTAAATTTATCGCTTTGTTGTCTAATGCATCTTAAACTCTACATACTCTTCTTAATGATTATATTTTTTTTTTCATTATTACAACTATCACGAGCCGTGCAATGTTCAATCAGAGACCAAAGTATTAATCAAAATAATGTGGTATGTATACGTCCCGAGTGGACTGAACGAGAAGTAACAAAAAAATCGGTCCGGCGGCACGGAACGCGTGAAGTAGCGACACTCTGTTTATAAGAGCGTTTCGATCGTTATCCCCTGTTTCTATTTAATGTCGTGGCCCGTGCCCTCTGTATATTCCCAATGTCGAGACGGTCGTTCGATTTAGATCAGGGGACATCGAAACCGCCACCTCCTCGTTCGAATCTCTGTCCGGTTCATTGTGTTATCGCTTTCCCACCGCAATTCGCGACGCCTCTGCCCGCATTCTACCGATCGTTCCAGCTGCCTGTCCGTCGTGCTCCTTTTTCCTCTGTTCTCGACCCGTTTTCACCGATGTTCCTTACTCATTACCGCAACGTGTCCACGTGCACGCGCGCACAAAGTGCGGCTCCCTGTGTCTCTCCGTTGTGTCATAGCGTACGGGCCAGATAGAGGGAGCCAGTGAGAGAGAAAGAGGTTAGAGAACCGGGCGGAGGCACTAGTGTTTCCTTCCTGTGTAACCGTAGCACCTAGCTTCCACCAGCGCACCACGGTAACACGAAACCTTCTGTTAGACGAGGATATGGATGTATCCCATACACAGGGTGTCCCGCTAGAATCAGGCCACTTTATATGTAATATCTTCGCTATTTTAAACAACGCGAACAACCGTTGCGCGGTGTAATTTCTACGTCTCGTCGTAAATTCAAAAGTCCGTTTATGATAGATTCCAGTAGAGCGACGAATTTTGAGGTTAAGTGCACGAACGTACCAAAGACGGTTTGCCTTTCGGAGATTTATTTATTTAGAAAAAAAAGGGGGGTAACGTAACGTCAAAAGTGTACGCGAAAGCGGGCGCGAGATGTCATCGAAGATAATAAAAAATAATAACGTCGAGTTCGAGCGAGGAGACATTAAAAAATTGTCTCGAAAGTATCACGAGCCGATGTTTTCATCGAGAGTAGTCCGCGCACGATATTCCCTCATTAACGTGGAAAATACGCACGCAAATATCTTCTGTGTCGATGTTTATTGCTTCCGCATCCGGGGAAAGCCTCGGTCAGATCCCTTGCTGATAACGCCGAATTAAACCGTCGATCGTAAGCACCGGCCGAAATAACGAAATTCAATGTACATCGGCGCGGTGTGGATACCCTACCCGCCTGCACGGACGATATATATCGTGTGTGCGCGCCAGCGACACGCATGAGAGCGCCGCACGGCCGCGTATAGCTTCCGGTCTCCGGTTCATTCTAATTGCCAGGCAGACGCCAGGACCTCGGGAAAGAAATTAAGCGGTCCCGCTCTTCTTACGCCGCCCGAAGCACGGTCTCGAGAGTGAAGCACGCTGCGCGCGCACCACGCCGAATCGGTCGTTCCGCGTGGACCGAGACGGACGGACGTGTGCTACCTGCCCAACCGTACAGAAATAGTTGCCGTGATAGACGACTCCCCAACGTGGAATTCAGCCACTCCTCGGTCGCTTTTCGATGGAGGCGAACTGGACGATTCGTAGATTAGAATTTCATTACCTCCTACCGATCCTCGGTTCCTGTGCCGTATCGGGTTCGAGTAGAGACACATCGATTCGGAGAGTTCGGATTATCGAACAATATACGACGTTTCATAATCCCCGGATCGTCCGTTACCCCCTGCCGCGTCATACTTTCCGGTAGGGTTAAACAAGTCGATTAAAAATCGTGTGTTTTCTCGGGTCTCGAATTTAGTGTCGTTTAACCTCAGCGAGAAAGAGAAGTGTGTGCGTGTGTGTATGTGTGTATCGAGTAATGTACTTACGGTGGTAACGCCACCGTTGCTTAATTAAATTTCTGTACGAAGAGCTTCCTAACCACAAAGTGTAGCTTCGCGATAACAGCAAACGTTCCTGCCTCATCAGAGCCGCTAATTACGGGGGAATCAAGGCCGGGCTTCCTTTGTTTCAAGCCCCCTCGGTGAACGGAATTCCTACCGTTATCCCACAGATGTACCTGCGCATCCGCGGTGAAAAGAGCTCCCCATTAATATCCGCGTCTCGTCGGACGCTGTTTGGACACGTTCCCGGCCTTTATCGCCGAAACACACCGCTCGCATTGTGCCACGGTCTATCGCGCGCCGTTCGGGCACAATATAATGCCCCCAACGGGCTGGTGAAACGAGCCCTTTATTGCTGTACGCTGCTCGGATGCTGCTTCCTTTCTCAGGCCCACCGCCGTCCTCCTTCTCTTTCGCCCACCCCTCCCGAGCCCTCGTAGCTTCTCTTTTCCTCCTCTTCCTGGCTCCGCTGTTTACCGCCCACCTCACCGATAATATGCGGCTCTCGAAAGCGAGGAGTGCACCTGCGAGACGAGTTATCGGCGAATTATTCGGCGTTGGGGCCCGACACTCGGAGACAAATTTTGCCACGGTACGAAAATAAAGAAATTTCGATAAAATTTTATTACCCAATATTCTTGGTTTTCTCTCAATTTGTAAAGATCGCGACTTTCACTGGCAACGCCCTCTACCGGTGCGTAACGAATTTTAACCGTTGCCGATTCGTGATTCCCACGAATCGCGGAGAATTTCGAGAATAAACGTTACCGGGATATCTCGGCGTTCAAAGCAGCGTTGAAACATCGCCTACTGTTTGTTTACATCCGCGGCGACGAGACGCGATAACGGCTGTCGAATACATCCGGCAAAAAAGACTCGTTCCGTGGAAGAAAACACAGCTGACCTTCGAATCTCCTATAGTACATCGGTCGCGGAGAAACTATTGCCGCCGATATTTTACCCTCCGCGAAATTAGACGCGCTTTACCAACGAAAAGTTTCTTTGCTTAACTCTTTGGGGCATAATGTGTTAAGAAATGTCTTTTATAATACTTAAAGCGGGATATTTGATCAAAAAATAGATATCTTATTAATCTATTTTGTGTTAAAAAGTCGAAACAACGAAGATACCGATAAAAATTATTTCCGGTAAAATGATCCGTACTAAAGCAATATAAAGGATCGTTCAATTTTATTTCCCAGCGATATGTGTACGCGTCTCCTCGTATCTTCCAGCTAGAATTCCCCAAAGGCGCTTCACGCGCTTGTGTTTCATTTGTTTCGGTAACTCAATCGCGACGCCACTTTTCCTTTCGTTCGTAGATCTCAGAGCGAGCTCTCTCGTTTGCGGTAACGCGGTTCGTTAAACGAAACGCGCGTGCGTCAATGTAGGATTCGCGAAGACGGCGTGTGCAGGCTTGCACAGCAGCTTTGCGGTGTGCTCGCACGCACCGGCAACGGGAATCCGGCCTGTACAGCGTCGCGCCGGTGACAAGGCTTACGTCATCGGGCGATCGTCAACCGCTCTCCACCGCTTTTCTCTCGGTCCTCGGCCACCGCTGGGACACACGCTCGCTGCTTGCACGTTGCCCGTTGGTGCCGGGGTGTGCGGCTCGCTGTCCTTCGCGTTTCTCGGAGCGCACCTGCCTTCCTCGTACGATAACGACCACGGGAGGTAATTGGTCCGGGTGCCTCTATTCCGGTGATAAGACCGCAGCTCCTGGAAGCCTTCCGATCGATATTTTTCTTGCTCGCCTTTTTTCGTTCTCACGTGATAAAATTTTTTCAACTCTTCGAGTCCAAGCGTGAATTATTTTTTTTTCTCCAATCGGTAGAGCGACGTTTCTTGACCGCTGGAAGTCAGTTACGGTTCCACTTTCGTGTTCGAACGACGACGCTCTTTGGGACAATTTAGAAAAAACAATTTTCCGCGAGAATGCAGTGTAATAGATTTTATATTGGTTAAAGGGTACTATACGGGAATTTTCAATTTCTGTGGTGAATTTTGATTGAAAAATATGCTGTGTACAGAGTGCTTTCAAAATTGAGGCATCAAAGTGTGCCGATACGTTCTATAGGTAGAAATAGAAGAGAAATATGAACGTAGGATCGAGAATGCTTTATTAAAAAAAAAAAAGGAAGGGAACAATAGTGTCAGGCATTTCTAGAGCGGAAGTGCAACCGAATCATTGACCATTGCATTGAAATTGATCGCACGTAACGAGCCAATTAATTTTCATTACATGCCTATAACGCATCCTAACCTTAAAATGTATACAATGGAACGCCATGAAACACGCGGATCACATTCTTCGGCATTCTGTAGAGATAAACATCATCTTTCCATTATAAAATAGATGCAACAATAGCCACAATTACACTACAACTTAATTGAAAAGATAATCGTCACGTTTCCATTCGAAGCGCGAACATCGTTAAATAATACTTAGGGTTATTAAAATCACATTTGTGCGTTAAGATTGATCGTGCAAAACGAGCCAATTAGGTTTCATTAAGCGTCTCTAACGGAATTAATTATCGTAAAATTGAACACGATCAATTATCGACAATTTATCGACACCTAACCTCAAAATGCACACGATGTAATATCACGAAACAAAGGAATCTAGTTTTTTTTTTTTAAGTATTCCTTAACAGAAAAATAATAGACCGAGCACGGTCAATATTTATTAAAAATCCCATTTCAAAATTAATATTCCGTTTAAAATTACTTCAACCGTGCAAAAAGTTGCATATCTTTCCACAGCTTTTGGTATTCGAGCATTTTTCAAAATATTTTTGCTTAAATTCTTATTCGTGGAACGTATCGGTACAGTTGGACGATTCAATTCAGAAACACTCTCTCGGTAATCACCGAACAAAGAGTTACGCGGCCGACCAAAAGCGTTGCGTCGACCTGAAAGTGCCTCGAAGGGTTAAACAACGGGGTTAACCGGTCCGTGACATCGTAATCGGGGTTACGAGAGAGATAGGTTTTTTTCTCGGTGATAGGAGCGCAGGCGAACGGTGTGTAAGTAATGCATCTGGCTACTTGCCAGCTCGGGGCTATCCTTCGCCCAGGCCGCTCGTTTCTGAATGAACAATAGAAAATGTCTGGCCACTCGCGGCGCTGCGTCGTTAATGAATACCTTGAATCGGCCTGGCCTCGAGTTCACCGGGCGTTTACAGGTGCACTCTGCGTACGTATGGAGAGGAGACCCAGTGGTCAAGCAGAAAACGGACTCCTAAACGTTCCCCACGATGATACACGCGTCGAAAGGCAACGCCAAGGGGAAGTTGTGACTAGTCACGTGGAGTGGTGCACGGAGGGGGGAAGGAAACGATAAATTTTCGTCTACGGTTGACTCCTTCGACTCGCAACGATGGTGGTATGTTTTGACCCTCCGGAATCGTAGAAACTCGGATTCTTTCTTACCCGAATTTATTTATTTAACTTTTTCGCCCCCCTTCCGTCAGAGCCGAGGAAATGTTGCATCCTGCCGTTCGAAACTCGAGATTTAAAATGATCCCGGTCACATTTTTTCGTATCATCATCATTATTATTATTATTGTTATTATTATCATCAACATCATCATCGTCATTATTGTTATCATCATCATCATCATCATTATTATTATTATTATCATTATCAATATTATTCTCATTATTATTATCATCATTAACATCACCACCATCATTATTATTATCGACATCGTCATCGTCATCATTATTATTATTGTCATCATCGTCGTCGTCATCATTATTATTATCATCATCATCGTCGTCATTATTATTATTATTATGATCGTCATCATCATTGTCATCATTATTATCATCATCATCATCATTGTCATCATTATTATCATCATCATTGTCATCATTATTATCATCATCATCATCACCACCATCATTATTATTATCATTATCATCATTGTCATCATTATTATCATCATCATCATCATTGTCATCATTATTATCATCATCATCATCACCACCATCATTATTATTATCATTATCATTATTATCATTATTATTGTCATCGTCATCATTATTATTGTCATTACCACACCCCCTGCGCGAATATACACGAAAATAAATGATATCCGGGGAGACGAGGTGCGGGGAAAAATGTTGCTATAAAACTTAACCTCGATTGATACAGAAGCGTGAATAATTGTGAAAACGTGGCCCAGATTCGTTTCTGTTATTTATATTTTCTTTTTCTAATTATATTTTCATACACGCCTGGCTCGTACGGTTGCCAATTTGAATTTCAATCCGGATGGCGCTCGAATTTTTATTTTCGTCTGATTTTTTCTAATCCCGGCGCATTCTTCGTTGACTTCGTGTTTGTTACCACGCTTCTAGCTACAAATAATTGACAGAGATGTATGAATAATTCAGTCCGAAATGCAATTACGTTTTATTCAGGATTAATATTTATAAAGCGCCGTAGAAATTCTCATTAGCGTCGGAAAATCAGCACCTCGTGCAATTGTTTATAAATACAAACAGAGGGTCGAGAGTGCGTTAATGACGCGTTCGAGCTCCCCAATGTTTTTCTCGTTGAAAAATAAATTATCGCCGACGCGCGCGCGGATAAACGTGGTCGAGTCCAGGGATCGAAAAAATTCTTATCTACATGGTGTCCGAAAAGTTTCTATAAATACGTACAATTTTTTCCCGCGGTCAATATCATTATTTCCATACATAATCTAATTAAAAAATCGCACGAAGATTTGCATCAAATTTAATAACGTTGAACAACATTTACATGAAATGTACTCGTCACTGTGCAAACATTATTATTGTTGTTATTTGTTCACATCGTGCAGATAGCTACAGTATCGAATCATACGAATAATAATTTACACAATGGTGTTACCATCTTTCGAATCTAACCTCAAAGTTATTTCACAATATCAATTTATTATTATCCGTTTACATAGTTACGGTATGGAATCATACGTAGAATAATTTACACAATGGTGTTAGCACCTTTCGAATCTAACCTCAAAGTTATTACACAATGTCAATTTCGAGCGAGCTGAAACCTAGCCGAGTAACCTGTTCGATCGAATAAACGTCACGAATAAATCACCGTGGCACGTTCGTCTATTTCACTCGTATAAAAATATCGAGGCGAGCGGGCCCGAAAGAAAATGAAGATAAACGGAGTCGATCGCGCGTACCACGTCCATCTGCAGTGGCGTGCGAACATCGACGTTTTCAGAACTCGTAGCAGCATCACCTGGGAAGATAGGGCCGCGGCGAGGTATACCCGGCCCCTCGACTCCCGTTTCGCCGACAGCGAGACGCTACTTCCCTTCTGGGAAGAGGTGGCCGGGGTATCCTGTTTAAGTATCCCCGGGCACGCCATCGGCGAATCCTGCGCGCCGCGTCCTTTTGTTTCTCTCTTCGCCGACTCTTCTCGGTCTTCCACGTTCGTTGGTTCGTTATTCGTTCTCGATGATATTCCTCCGTCCGATCGATGGTGTAACGAAAGAACCGCTTTCGGGGCAAACGATACACGCGATTTCGTCGAGCCCCTCGATCCGCGACGCGAAATCGAAAACTTCGTTTCGACAGCACGTGGTCCTTGGTGCGTGTTACTCGTTACGATAACAATGGAATCTCTCTCAGGGGTTTATAATCGGCCGAGAATCTCTTTCGATCGACCTTGAGTTTCCGAGAAGTAAAATCCAGCGATGTCGAGGTTCGCGTACCGATGAAACCTTGCGCGAAACAAGGGAAGTGGAACCGAGCGTAGGCCATACCGTAGCGGGTGGGGATACCCGGTATTAAATTCTTATTAAACTCCAGATACGGTAATGCGCGTTGTCTCGGATTTCCGAACAGGAATATACAATTCGAGTAGTTGGAGAATATCGGGGCTCGGAACGCCGAACAGCGCCTTGTGTACAAACAAGAGGTTTTACTGCGAGTCGTTGCGACCTCTAC
Source organism: Ptiloglossa arizonensis (assembly GCF_051014685.1). NCBI lineage: Eukaryota > Metazoa > Arthropoda > Insecta > Hymenoptera > Colletidae > Ptiloglossa > Ptiloglossa arizonensis. Next base: position 26,970,509 of record NC_135052.1, on the reverse strand, counting down.
GGGTCACTTGACGGCCGACTGTGCGCGTGAGTCGCGTCGCGCAGCCCCGCGGTCCGAGGATTAAGAAAACGAGGAAGTGTACCGTGTCCGTAAAACGGTCGTGCGAGTGTCGTACCAGGAGAATATGGAAATCAAGGGACGATAAACACACGGAAGGAAAGTCCGTTACGATCTCGAACGCGGAGAAAACGTTCGTACTTCGTTACCGACGAATCGACCAACGAAATCGGTTCGACGTTCGTCCGTTTAAAAATAGATCCCTAGCGACCGCACCGAGCCACGGGCGAATCGTCGATCACGAGTATAAGGTCCTGTGTAACATCGGGGCGAGTGACTGGCGGAGGGGTGGGGGGTGAGTGACTGGCGGGCGGGGAGGGGGCAAGAGAGCAGAAGAACACAGGGGCTGACCACTTAACTCTTCCTTACGCTACCGACCGTACATAACCATACAGCACGGCCCGATACTCGAAGCCATTTGGCTGCGCCAGAGGGTCTCGCACGCACCGACCGTAAAACTGGTCCGGCGGGCAGGCAGGCAAGCTGCTGTAGCCCGGCTGCATCGTGAGAGACGCGAGGTTTTTCGGTAGGGCACCTGATCGGGAGGCCTCCTAATCTGCCGGGCCATTACGATAATATGTTTAGTAGGAAGCACACGGGGTCTCTTCTTCCTCCGCGCGAAAACAGGTAGGCGGTAGGAAGAGGGACCGAGTCGGCGTACGGTGGCTGCGCAGGAAGAGGAGGAAGAAGAAAAGAAGAACGCCTCTTTCCCAGAGCCACAGAACGCGGAGAGCGCGAGCGCGCGCTGGTGTATACGCTTACTCTCTTTGTGCCGGATGCGTGCCGCCGGCGGAGTAGCAATAGCGGACGAACGTCCGGTCTGCTCTCTCTCCTCTCTCTCTCTCTCTCTCTCTCTCTCTCTCTCTCTCTCTCTCTCTCTCTTTTCTTTCTCTCTAGAGCGTTCGCGCGCGCGTTCCCGCTCTCTGTGGAGGCCGATGCACTTCGATCGCATCATCGGGCGCAGCACCACCTCTGCGCTGCCCTACTGATGGACATGCTTAATTACTCGCGCGTTTCGGTCCGTGCCTCTTTCCACCGGACTCGATTGTCGCTCGAACGATCGAATCCGTGCGACGTGAGTTTTGAATCTTACTCGACACCGCGATGAGAGGACCTATGGGCGCGCGTGCTCAACATGGCACGCGAGGAGGTATTCGATCGAGCGCACAGCCGAATTCTAAATGAAATTTTACATTTAGCAATTAGGGAACACGAATTCTTCGGTCGTAAATTGAAAGTATTTTTATTATCTTTTTTATTGTAATTTAGAGAACGCAAACTCTTCGGTAATAAATTGAAAGTACTTTTAATATTCGTTTAATTTAGGGAACACGAACTCTTCGGTAATAAATTGAAAATATTTTTATTATCTTTTTTATTGTAATTTAGAGTACATAAACTCTTCGGTAATAAATTGAAAATATTTCTCAACCTTTTTTCGGAACTGATTCTGTCGCGTTGCATACTGGGTGACTCGTTTTAATCCACGCGAATATTTTTAAATCTCTCGGTGATAGAAGTCATCGATTTAAATACACAGTCGCTCGACCTCTTCAGGGTCGAACCGTTCTGTTCAAAATAAAGAAGTAAAGAAAAATTCTTCTTGCGAATAATTACTTAGAACTTTAACAATCGCACTTGGATTACAATACTTAATTTAAAAGTTAAATGAGAAGTTAAGATTTTTTTAATTAGTCCTCCTATTGTTTGTAACTTGCATTAATTGGAATTTTAAAACGAATTTAGGATCTCTTGTGGATATTGCGGTCAGACTTCGGTCTCACCCCGTATATCGCGGGTGTGGAGTTAATTGGTGGCAAATTGAAATTGACTCGAACCAGGGAACCGAGGAAATTGGTCGAATCGCGTGCTGATATAGAACGAGATTGCCGGTATGGGACACGGGAGGTGATGTACGAGGATTCTGTGACAGAATGAACCAATTAACTCCCTTGTCCTTGGTAATCTCGATCCTTTACGGACAAAAGCGTCTCTCACTGTGTTCCGAGCCCTATGGAGAATATCTCTACACAGCTATTCTAAACAGATTCTCGGTTTTTTTCCAACCTCGTATCACCGGAAGAAAAGACACGGTGGAAAAAAAATGTCAAGTTTACGAGAGAGAGAGATAGAGAAAAAAAAATAGAATCTTTCGATATCGACCGTTTTAACCTTCTGTCCCACTCGTTCGACCGTTCGTCTTCCCCAGAGTCGAGCCCGTCTGTTTACATTATAACTCGACCGCAGCGCTCCGCTCTCCCCGCACCCATGATACTCGAACGATAGGACATTGTGGTTCCCTCGGAAAACATTCTATTGACGGTTTCGAACGAACTAACGATCGGTAAAAATGACGTTCGGTGTATAAATTTGTTCGTGACAAGTATATTTATTTCAGGTGTACAATTTTGACTATTTAAATATTTTTAAATACAAACGATCAATTTTTATATACCAAGAGAGTGTAAAACCTTCAGAGTAGAAAAAATAATTCTTCTATATTTTTTCTAAATTGTACTCGTTTCGTTTCTAGACTTGTTTACATATCACATTTATAATACATACATACATACATGTATATATATATATATATATATATATAAAGTATATTTTGTTTTTTTTACAATATGTATGTGTGTATATATGTATTGTACTCCTTGTTACATTTCTCCACTCTGCAAATTGTTTCAATTTTTCAATTTTGCATTCCAACTCTTCCGAAGGAAATATTTCTTCTTTTTTTTATCGCGCAATATTTATAGATTATTTTCCCTTAAAGTTGAAAACGTTGAACCGCGAGGAGGGTCGATGGAAGTTGTCTCACGCAGTTTCGTTTGTTTCCCCCGCAGACAAAGTGCTGATAACGAGGCTCACAACTCAAAAATGGTTGGACGTCGGACCGAACTGGACCGAGGACGAGTACCGAAGCGCGCACTCGAAGATGGTGTACGAGTACCGGGTGACCTGCGTGGCGCACTACTACGGGAAGGGCTGTGAGAATCTGTGTCGGCCGAGGGACGACAATTTCGGCCATTACAGCTGCAGCCCGACCGGCGAGCGCGTCTGCCTCTCTGGATGGAAGGGCGACTACTGCAATACCCGTGAGTACACACCGTCGAGTTGTTATCATCGTGCACGCGTGATGCGTGCACTCCCACGCTTCCCATCGCGACTGCACCGCGCGCGACATCCCTCCTTTTGTCGGAATTCCGTGTATGAAATTACAGAGACGGTCTCTCGTGCTCTGTCCCTCTGTCGCTTGGCGCGACCAGCTCTCCCGGTAACTCATACTGCTGACCGGTAACCCGAGACCCGAGGCTGTCGAATTTGCGATTTTTTCGCAAATACTGGGTGCCGGCCGTAATGGGGAACCATAGACGCAACGGTTTCTTCCACGATACTAGAATAATACTAAGTTTTTATCGGTGCAGGGTTTAGTTTATTGTTCGAAGAATTGTTTATTAACGATAGTACGACGCGTAATTTATTAACGATAATACCAAGCGCAATTTATTAACGATAATACGAAGCATTATTTATAAACGATAACACGAAGCTAAATTTATAAATAATGATAATAAATCATCGGAAACGTAGTTCTCTAATTTTGCGAAGTAAATCGGTAACTTTGTGGGGATTACGAATAACGAATGTGGGTAATTTTTCATTTATATTGTTTATTGTAAAATACACACTTTAGTAAATTATTAGGTATAAGTGGATGGAAGTTTTCCTTCGGTGTTTTCCCTTTGTTTAGATTTTAGTTTTGGTTAATTTTTCCGAAGAAAACTTTTAATTCCTATTGTTTATTAGAAAATATACATTTTGATAAATTATCAGGTATAAACGAATGGAAGTTTTCCTTCGGTGTTTCTCTCTCTCGAGATTTTCATTTTATACGTTTTTCCGGAGAAACCAGCTCCTACGAATTGCTTTAAATACGATTTATCATCGACACGGGTAGCAAGTCACCCGGTACTCTGTCCAGAAGGTGCGAAGCTCGTTGAAAACTCATCCAGGGTTCCTGGAGCCTCTCTCTCTCGGTTATATAACGTTCACTCCAGAACGGTCGAGCCGCCTAGCGTTGCACGTTCTCGCTCGTAGCACGAAACTCGACAAACTCGAGTCCACGAAGGAGAGGCCCGGTGCAGTGTCGGTGCAGCAGTCGGGTCCGAGCGTGCAGCAGCTTCCCACGCTTGGCTCGCGCGTGTGCGAGAGAGCCACTCTCCCCACCTCTCTCTCTCGCTCTCGTCCGGTCCCGTCCGCGCCTATACTCGCGCGTCCTTTTCCCTCCCGCTCGTCCAGCATCCTCGTCGCTCGTCCGCGTACCTGAGCCGGCGAGCGAAGGATTAATCCGTGTGTACGTACCAGACCTGGGCAAATTTTATTCGAAATGAAAATAAAAAAAGAGTTATTTAAAGGAATGTCGCGGTCTATTTGCCTGGACGTTATCCGATCGTGTGGATTTATTTTTAATAAATTATATTTTCAGCCAGCTTCGAAATATTTAAATATAAATATTTATAGCTCGACGGCGATTGTAATTTTTTAACCAAGTATATCATATTTTCGTCTTATCGCTAACCGTGGATCGAGCCAATAAAGTTTGTGTATTTGAGATTTATATAAACGATTACCGGAATTTGTGCATTGTAAAACAATATGTGAAATATCGACGGAGTATATTTTAATCGTTCTCGTCGTTTCGTACGTGCAATCATTTTCGAAGTTATTTAATGAAATTTCGTTGGCTAAATATACCGTCTCGTTAATTTTGAATGAGTCAGCCTCTTAACATTCCCACTAAAGGGTCGAGTGCAAAACTTGTCCGTGGGAAATCTTATTCGGTAAATGACACCGTATAGAAATCGAACTAGGATCGATAAAGGAACAATCATTATTTTACACTAATAAATGAAATTAGGGAAGATAAATTATATACAGTGTTGCATATTTTTTCACACACTTATTTTCAATTATACGTTTTTACAAATTCATTGCAATACCTGCACACATTATTCCACTTTTTTTGCACAGATTTTTACAAATTTGTTACAATTGCACAATTATTTCCCCCGTTACTTCAAAAGTATCCGTTACTTATAGATTCCGTACAATTCTGTATTTTCGAATATTCATTATAATTACGCATTCTTTTAAATTCCTTACAATTTTACATTTGTAGAAATCAAAAAATTGAAAATTGCACGTTCGTGTAAACTTTTAACAATTACACGTCTAAAGAAATTCAAAAATTGAAAATTTCACATTCTTGCAAACTTTTCACAATTACACGTCTAAAGAAATTAACAAATTGATAATTCTACGTTTCTGTAAATTTTTTACAATTGTACATTTAAAGAAATAAACAAATTGAAAATTTTACGTTCTTGCAAACTTTTCGAAATTATATATCTAAAGAAATTAACAAATTGAAAATTGTGCGTTCTTGCAAACTTTTCAAAATTATACATCTAAAGAAATTAACAAATTGAAAATTGTGCGTTCTTGCAAACTTGTCAAAATTACATGTCTAAAGAAATTAAAAAATTGAAAATTCTAATATCTTGCAAACTTTTCGCAATTGTACATCCAAAGGAATAAAAAAATGAGAAGTGACCCTTCTCGAAAGCCGTTCAAAGCCGCCATTTTATTATCGTCCGGCCTAATCGCTGTTCAACGTAGATAAAGCGTTGTTCGAAGCAGCGTTCGAAATAACGTTATTTCAAAAGTATCCAGGTCTGGTACGTGTACGGTCTCCGACGAGTCTGTCCGCTTTCCGCGTGCACACGCTCGGCCTCGGTTCGTGCGCACCGGCGCAAGAGAGGCGAAGTTCTTCCTTCGTGTGTGGCTCGTTCCGTCTCGGCTGTGTGCGCGCGCACCGCACTCGCGCACCGCGCTCGCGCTCGCGAGAACCAAACGGGACGTCGTAGTCGCGAGACTCTCCCGAGCTCCTCTCGGCTCTCGTCGATGCCTCTGGTTCAGCAGGCACAGGTTACGCGGCACCTGGTGCGCCTCCGCGAGCACAAAGAGAGGCCCTCTTCTGCGCCTGCTCGCCGGTGCTTTCTGGAATCCCATTCTCCGCTCTTTGTCCGATGGAATCCTCCGCGATAGACCCCGAGAGGTCGTCGGGACGCAGTCGAATAGGTTCCGTTTCGCGAGCCCCGGCACTGGCCACGATGGCATTCGAGATTTCGCGGCCCTTTTGCTTCCTTTGCCAACGCGCCGAGAGTCGTTACATACCATGTCCGCGGAGCCCGGAGTTTCAGCAGAATGGCATTCTCGCGACTGGTCGAGAATCGGGGGACCCGGGGAAACCTGGACCCTCGATCGAACCACGGTAGAAACCTCGAAAGTCTGGAATACCACCCGTTTCTGCGCGTAATTTTCGTCCGAGGACCGATCCTCGAACTCGAGGACACCTCTATCTCAGGGGGGGATAAGCGTGCGACCGTGTTCAGTGGTGAAACTTCATCGTAGGGACCTGGTGGCTCGATGAAATGTCGAAAAGAATTCGAAACGTTCGATAGATAGCTACCAAGAGTACCTTAACAGGGCTCGAGGACAATCTCTACCTCTAGGGGGAGTACGAGTTTGTCGATGTTCAGTGGAGAAACTGTCTGGGGACTTGGTGGCTGGATAAAATGTCGAAAAGAATTCGAAATGCGCCATAGATAGCTACCAGAGTACCTTAACAGGACTTGATGACAATCTCTATCTCTAGGGGGAGTACGAGTGTGTCGATGTTCAGTGGAGAAACTGTCTGGGGACCTGGTGGCTCGATGAAATGTCAAAAAGAATTCGAAACGTTCGATAGATAGTTACTAGAGTACCTTAACAGGACCTGAGGACCACATCTACCTCTAGGGGGAGTACGAGTGTGTCGATGTTCAGTGGTGGGTACCTAGTGGCTCGATGAGATGTCGAAAAGAATGTGGAAAGATCGATACATTGCTCCCAGACAGTTTCCAAATTTCGATTAAAATCATTACGTTGCTACCCTCGTGTAAAAAGTACCAATCTGAACGATGAGAAATCGGTCATTGTAACAGGGAACATCGGTGAAATGTTTAGGGAACGTGCGTAAGTTCAGGGAACATCGATATACTGAGTTGTTCGGAAAGTCATTTCGTTTTCCAAACTGGAGAGTATATAATTTAGTAAAATGTTTATATACTCTAAAAAAATCATATTTCATACCCACCAAAATAAAAAAAATCAAATGACTTTCCGAACCTGGTGTCTCGACCGGAGGTCAAAAGCTCTACAAACCGCAACATATCGCTACCAAAGTAACCTAATCTCAATTAAAGTCCAAAAAAACCATCAAGAATAAACTACCCTAATTACGAAACGATCCTAACTTCCCGAGTGCGAAAAAGAACCCAAAAGAACCGATACCCCACACCGCAAATGCTCTCGAAGTTCACCCAAAATACCATCAAAGCCTTCGTTCCAGCGATCTGGACTAAAAACACCGATACCAATCATCGGAACTGGACGTTAGCAACCTGGAGCCGCGACGAAATGCCTAAAACGATCGTGAAAAATTCCCCATGGGTAATCTCTCGCTCTTTTTCGTTTCCATAGTCCCGACAATCAGCGTGGACGTCTCCCGAGGTGGCGACCTTCCCTCGTCCTTTCTGGTCGCCACGGGTGCTCCAGCGTCGGCCAAGTTTCGTGTCCCATGGCTCGTGGTTCAGCCAGCCTACCAACCGCGAGAGCAGACATTCTCTCTCTCTCGTTCACTCCAGCCGGATCGGCGATCGGTCGTTGCACTCCGACTCCCTGGGCCGCCGCTCGACAAAGTTCCTGCGCGCATCGATTACTAATAGACTGCTTACTCTTCATTTCGTGGCATTCCCTGGCTTTCGCGGAATCGTCGGTTCGTGCGTTGTTTCGCGAGCGGTGTACGCCGGCTGTGGACGTACGTACGTACGTCGAGAGCCCCGAGGCGTCGTCCCGGTGGACGTCAGAGCCCGGCAGACGCCAGTTTTCGCGTCCCCCGTACTCTCGGTACGTCCCCCGCGGTCTGTTCTCACGTGCCCGGGCACCGAGCACGCCCACGCCACCGTTTCCAGGATTTTCGCCGCCTTCCTGTTCCTCCGCCTCCTCCGCCTCCGCGCGTCGAACCGTTGAGAAAGGAGCATTGTTGCGATTTACCCGGGGCCCAGGCCTGTGCGAAACAACCCACCACACCGGTGCACCGCTCGATTTTATTGCGATGCTCGGCCGGCTCGTTAATTACGGCTGGAAATAGACTCGACCAAACGGGTATTTTGAAATTGAACTTGCCTTCGGGACGGGTTTCCGTGAGAACGGGATTTCTCGTTTAGGTTGAAATGGATGGTAGTCACCGTGTGGTCGACCGTTTACAGAAACGGACGGGGGGGTACACTGTTGCGTGTATGTGCCCGCGGTTCGAGCGCGTTTGCTCAGCTGACCCCGTGTGCCCCTTTCGGGATTGGAGAGAAGAAAAAAAAAACCGCCCGTCCGGGAATGGGAAGACGGGTGTCGATATTGTCGTCGATTAACGGTATCGGCGTGGGATAGAATATACTTTTGGCAGATCCGCGGCGGAGAGACACCGGTTCGAGTCGAAGGAACTCGATCAGTGGGACCTGGGAGCTTCGAGACGATCGTCCTGGCGAGTCCAATGGGATTGAAAGATATCGCGAGGGGATTCGCGTTTTCGATTTTGGTCCGTAGAGGTCTCTAGAGTGGACGCTTGGGGTAGTACGTCGGTGATAATGAGCGGGAATTAATTGCAAGGACCTGGAGCTGCGATCAGTTGTTGAAAATAATCGGAAATATTTCAAGTATCGCTGCAGAGGAGACCCCCGTTTCGAGTTTAACTCTATAGTAGTCTCTGGAATGGGTACTCGGTGAGAATCATTAGTGTAAATGATTGAGAATGAATTGCAAGGATCTGGATTTGCGATCAGTTGTTGAAAATAATCTGAAAAATTTCAAGTGTCACTGCAAAGAAAAACCCCCATTTTGGGTTTATGTTAATAGTAGTCTTTGGGGTGGATACTCGGAGAAGATCGTTAGTGCAAACGATCGTGAATTAATTGCAAGGACCTGGAGCTGCGATCGATGATCTGGAAAGTTTGGAACGCCAACGAAACACTGATCTTTCGTTATGGTATCCGTGAAACCTCGATCTATCCTCGAAAACAATCTCAAAAATCTGGAACACCAACAGTGCAGAATCATTTCAGTTGAAGCTTCGCCTAACTACCAAGAGATAATCGGGGAAAAACTCGAAGAAGAATGATCAGAACCTTCCAGTCCAAAATCGATTCCCCAATACGAAGGACCACAGACTCCAACATCGGACATCCGTCACGAGTGTATTATCAAGAGGTTCGCAAATGGTCCAATCGTACACCCCACTGGTACAGCCATTGAACCGCGTAATCCTTCACCACGCGTCATCGAGTGCACTACGCGAGCTCTGGTCTCGTCGTTTCCTGGTTCCAACCCTTTTTCTCAACGTGACAAACATGATTCGTATACCAATGACCAGATGCGAGTGAATAATCAACCAACGCGTCGAAATAACGCGCGAGAATCAACCCGCGACACTTGGTAACGCTCGATCGTCCCGCAAATGGGTTAACGAGGCCAGCCAACCCAGCCAGCAGGGGTAGGGTAGTTGGCACCGCGGGCAGGCGTATTTTCGGGGGTTGCCAGGACGTGGAACAGGGGTTGCAGAGGCAGCTGCAACACGACCGTGGCGAGCCGAGCCGAAAGCGACCGAACGGGGCCCCTGACAGCTGCACCGAGCTCTCTCGGTGCTTTAACCAACAGCTGCACCGGCCTCGCGTTCACGGTCTTCCATTTCAACCCCTCCTCCGTTTCCACTTCTCTCTCTCTCTCTCTCTCTCTCTCTCTCTCTCTCTCTCTCTCTTTCTCTCTCTGGGCCGTGACTCGACTCACTTTATTCCTCCACCTCCTCGTTCGTCTTTATTGGCCCGGGGTACTACCTGCCGAACTGGCAGAGTTTCCTTCGTCTCCCGCGCGCCTAGGGACAATGCTCGTACGGCAGGTAGACTTAGAGAGGTAGGTTAGGAGACACGGAGGAGCACACCCAGTGCGGCTTCCTCGTTCGATTACCCGTGCCTCTGTTTCGCGCCCTTCCGCGAAAGGTCAGGCACGAAACGCCGGTTGCTGCCTACACAGGGAAGGAAAAATCGATATGTACGTTGGCCACGAGCCGTGAAATTCATCAGGGGGGACTGGATGGTCTGTCCTGACCCCGGTCGTTTAAAGGGAACCTGGACTCGTTCGATCGTAGGAAGGTAAACGCGAGCGCTCGAGAAACTCGATGCATCGGGTGAGAGATCTGTTCGATTGGCGCATGTTGTGGTGTGGTTACTTTGATGAGAGTCGACACGTCAACACGACATACGTCCGATTATGGTGAGAAGTAGCGAAGTGAGGTTGGAAAAGCGTCCAAAGGGTCACCAAGTTTGGTTTCTTTCGATTTCACTGTTCAAGGATGAGATCTTGACACGCAAGATAAGCTCGGAGGGTTCCATGTACGGCCAACCAACGACTGAGACTCCTCTGGGAGTAGGACACTTGCCAGGGGTTTGGAAAAGTAACTGGTGTGGTATTCTCGAGATCTCTAGGGAGGGATCCAGTCGTGAGAGCTTCACAAAGTTACCCAATGATCCTAGTTAAACCTAGAGCACTTTTACCAGAGGTTTAGAAAAATAGTTCTCTCTGTACTCAATTGAGAAATCTTCCAAGCTTCTCAAAGTTGCTCGATGTCTTTGTCATCTAGGACAGAGCACTTTTACCAGAAATTTAGAAAGATGGTTTAGAAAAACTTCTCTTGATCTCTGTACTTAATGGAGAGATCTAGTTTTCCAAGCTTCTCAAAGTTACTCGATGACTATATAACCTAGGTAGATAATACTCTTACCAGAGGTTTAGAAAAGCAATTAACTTCTCTAGGTCACTGTACTCAGTCGAGGGATCTAGTCTTCTAAGCTTCTCAAAGTTACTCAATGACTATATAACCTAGATAGATAGTACTCTTACCAGAGGTTTAGAAAAGCAATTAACTTCTCTAGGTCACTCAACTCAGTCGAGGGATCTAGTCTTCCAAGCTTCTCAAAGTTACTCGATGACTTATCACCTAGCTAGGCCAGAGCATTAATTACCAGAAATTTAGAAAAATAGTCAAGTTCTCTAGATCTCTCTACTCAGTCGAGAGATCTGATCTTCCAAACTTTTCAAAGTTACTCGATGACTCTATCACCAAGCTAGACCAGATCACTTTTACCAGAGATTTAGAGAAGCAATTGACTTCTCTCGATTCCTCTACTCAGTCGAGGGATCAAATTTTGCGATCTTCTCAAAGTTACTCGATGTATCGCCTAGATAAACAGTACCCTTACCAGAGGTTTAAAAAACTAATTAATTCCTCCGGATCCCTCGATGTATCACCTAGATAAACAGTGCCCTCACCAGAGGTTCAGAAAACTAATTAATTCCTCCGGATCCCTCCACCGAAGGTGTCCAATTATACCATTAAAGATGCAGCCTTCCAAGTCACCTAACGACGTCTAACCACCTCGAGAGCAAAACTAGTCAACGAAGACCTAGAAAACCAACAACCGTGTACATTGTCGAGCGTGTTCCACTCGAATCCTCCGCTCTAGGGTGCCCAAAACCTCGTGTTTTATACACAGGATCAGCTGACGTGGATCCATCGGACACCGCGAACGAACGAGACCTAGCCACCCCCTAAGACGGCGCGGATTACCAAAGCGGACAGACATCATCGAGCCAAGTTTAAACCCGCCATCGGACGTTGCCGTAATCCCCGAGTTAATTTAGGAACGACGCATCGGGTTCCTCTTTTTTCCACCGGGTCCAGGGCCCCGTGGAATCTCTGCGATTCGGGCGTTCGTTGCTCGTTCCGCGGGATCAACTCGGCTGGAGCGCGGCCGAGCGAGGATCGTCCCTCTCGTTCTCGCCGCTCTATAAATACCCGCGGCTCCTTAGCGCTTCGGTCTCGCGAGCTCCGTGGGCCGTTGCGCTCGGTGCCAAGGTCACGCCGGCCCACCAGCCCTCTCCGGGCCTCTCCTTGGCCCCCACCGAGCCGAGGGTTCACCTAGCAGCCCGAACTGCCTTCAACCCCTTCATTCAGGAAGCCACGAATCGACTCGAGCTTGGAACATTTCCCCTGTACCATTTTCCCATTTTTATCGGAGCTCTAAGCTCTGTTAAAGTCCACGGAGATGGAATGTATCAAAGATCACTATATTTGGTGATCGTCGTCTTCCTTATTCTCTGACGTGTCGAGAATACTGCACCGGGGAACTTGGTAGCAATTGGGGCTACGAAAAATAGTTGATTCGTGACGATTGGGTAACGTACCCTGTCGTGCACCAACAGAGATTGCGATAACGATTCAGATTCGCGCGGTACTGTACTTGGATATACCCAATTCCGTAGCATTCAGCGATAGGAGGGTCTACCAGGTTAGAATAATGTGCATATTCCTATGCCAATAGAGATTACGGCAAGCACTTCGAACAGTATTACGCCCAGGCCTGGACGGATGCTCGGATGATAAGATCTACTAGGTTAGAATAATGTTCCCTTCCTGTACCAATAGAGAACGCAGCGATTCAAATTCCAAAAGCGGTTCACTCTCGAGACTACCTACCCAGGCCTGTGCTGAGATACTCGAACGATAGTTTCCAGTCGGTTAGAATAATGTACCCGGTTCTTCTATCGACGTATTGAGGAACTATCATCCGCCGACTACGTCTTCCGATGGCCAGGTCCATTAGATCGGAATAAAGCGTTCAAACTTGTTCTTCGGGATTGGATCTCTCTGAAAGATGGTAGACGATGGTTAAGCGTTTCGGGTGACGGGTTGGAGAGTACTTCGAGTTTCGTTGTTAACGAGATTCAGACCCCTGTTTCGAGTTAATTGCGAAAGATTGGGAACCCTCGAGAAGGAGAAACGGTGGAGGAAAAGGTAGAGAAGAATGTTAGAGGGGAAGGTTGAAGGTGCAACGTGGTCTATCTATCCGCAACCTTGCTTTTTTTCATAAAAGCGACGACGCAATTGCACTTGTCTTTTAAACGAACCCGTATTCACTCCCCTTGAGCCTGGTGCGTTCCTCGGGTCTTTTTCGACCCACCACGTTCTCATATACACTACACTTTCGTAAGAAAAATTCGATACCGAACGAGCAGAAAAATTCATGGTATTTCGATTCCGAGAATTATCGTTAAAGTTCTAAAATATTTCGCCACACGAGCAAATAATAACTTGGCTAATTATAACTTGGCTTTTCCCGAGCTAATACAAAGGTAGCCGAATTGCAAGAGTGAAGTTTCACGCGATGATGGATGTAGATCGCAGAGCGAAATTGAGGCATGTGAGGAATTCGGTGTATTCGTTTCAGTCGTTCGTTCTTACTATTGATTATTATTATCCATGTGTGACTCGTAGAAATAAGTAAAAACGATACCGAGTACGTGGGGGTCGAAATAGACCCAGAATCGCCGTTCGAGGATTAAATAGAATTCTTCTTCGTGAAACTTCATTCACCGGTAACCAAAAATGAATATACAAATGTATTTGTCGTATTGCTCGCACATTGAAATTCATAATTAATTCACCGTGAATTAATGTAGACTAATTTGTCAGACGTGTTAGTACTATACGCAGTTTTCAATGATTTCGAGCTTCGAGAAAGTGCTTAAAGTGCAAAAGTATAAAGAAACTTGTAATAATACAACATAGTATCGTATGCCCTTTAGGATCCTCGGCTTGGAATTGAAAAACCTAAAGGCAAATAGGCAAACTTTAACCCTAAAACGATCCTTGGACACCAATACAGTGGCAGTCCTTAAAACTAACATCAGTTTTCGTTCCAACAAGTTCAAATTTTGACATTCCCTTTTAGTTGACTATCCTTGCACTTCGACAACCTGTCCCAGTTGCAATAGAACATCCACTGACTCTAAGGAAGATGTCACGAGACAAATCGGAACGTCTCCCTTTCAATTGACCCATCCTTGCACCTCGACAACCTGCCCTACTTGCAATTGCTCATCCAGTGACTCCAAGGAAGATGTCAAGGGGCAAATCGGAAAGTCTCCCTTTCAATTGACCATTCTTGCACCTCGACAACCTACCCCAGTTGCAATATCCCATCCACTGACTCCAAGGAAGATGTCACGGGGCAAATCGGAACGTCTCCCTTTCAATTGACCATTCTTGCACCTCGACAACCTGCCCCAGTTGCAATATCCCATCCACTGACTCCAAGGAAGATGTCACGAGACAAATCGGAACGTCTCCCTTTCAATTGACCATTCTTGCACCTCGACAACCTGCCCCAGTTGCAATATCCCATCCAGTAACCCCAAGGAAGATGTCACGGGACAATCTGCACTCGACGCAACGCTTCGTGTCTCTCGTTCGTTTCTTTAGCTTGGTTGATGAAGCGGAAAGACTGTCCCAATTGCGTGACGCAGCCTGTACAATACACGTAACCGAACTGATGGCTGGGAGCCAAACGAAAGAGTTTTGGATATTTGCGGACTGGACAAGCTGCTCGACACGTGACACAATTTCGTTACCCTTGCCAGCCGGCGTGCAGTCATGCCCAGCAATCATCGCCCCGTCGTGTCCACCCTCTCCTTCAGACCCGCACGTTCCAATAATAGCGTGAATCTCGTCTCGGGCAACATTTTTTGGGGGGGTAATCGCCCATTTTGTAACACCGTGGTAACGGAGAGACGAAAAAGGTCAGATTCGCCATGGAATTGGCCAATTAGTAGGGCGTTAGAGGTGCATCCGCACCCGATAAGATATGGATCTTTCACACGTGACACAATTTTATCAGCCTTGCGGGACGCACGCGACAACGACCGCGACGCATCGTCGACCGCTACGTGCAACTATGCCAGGCATCGCTCGGTCAGACTCCGTTCCCATCCAGGTTTCCTGGAAAACGGGAACGATGTTCATGGTACATATGACATAAATTTTAATCAGACGGCCACATCGGGCATTCGTGGCGCGACCGATCTTGTCGTCTTTGGGAATCGGTCGCTTTTCCATTTGGGAACCAAGTATATACGTACAAGTGTCCGAAAGACTTGTTTAATTGGGACTCGGTTCGGTGGATCGTTGCAACCTGGGCTGACAGTTCGGATTCTGGAAGTGGTTCACTCGGGTGTACCCAAGCATTGTGTGTCCTCGAGTGATAAGATCTGTTAGGGTGGATTAAGGATACTTTTGTACGCCACTAGAAGACCAAGTGGAAATTTAAGTTCGAAAGGTAGTGTACTTGGGCAGATCCGATGGTATCTACTAGGTTTAGCGAGATGCACCGATAGAGATCATAGTTCTACTAAATTCTAGGGTACCCAATGTTGAACAAATACTTTAATTAGGGTATGTTAGATTAGAATAGTATGCAACTTCGTATACCACTAGAGTACCAAGTGAAAATTCAGGTTCAGAACGTACTACACTGTGCTTGGGGTACCCAATCCTGAGTAAAGAGTCTAATTGTAGAGTTCGTTGAATTACAATAACGTGCACCTTGGTGTACCACTTGGAGACTAAGTGAAAATAAGATTGAAAAAGTATTGTACTTGGGTAGATCCTTCGATGATGTCTACCAGGTTTAGTGAGATGCACCGTTAGAAGACATAGTTGCGGTCGTGATTCAATGCAAAATCAAGTTCGAGGGTACCCAATCCTAAACAGGGAGTATGATTATAGAGTCTGTTAGGTTAGAATAATGTGCAACTGCCCATAACTTCAAAGAGGACTGCAGTTGAGAATACCCAAACTTGTACAGCTCTTGGTAAGGTGATGTTAGAGTGTATTGGTTCAACACATAGCATGCTGTCTACGTCCCTGTATCGATGCAGAACATCGTAGCAATTTAGTGGTTGGAGAATGCTATACCTGAAGCCACTTTGGTAATGGTGTCTACTCGGTTTGAATAACGAACCCTGTCCTATACCAACAGAGAACATTGTAGCACTTCAGGTTCGGAAAATAGTGTCTGTGCTAAGTCAACACGGTAGAGTACGGTTCTACATATTGATTCAAAACTTATAATTTACACATTCGTTAGTGTAAATTTTGTTCCACAAAGTATTTCCTTGTTACTTACTGACGCTTACCTATTCTTACAATCAAATATGTTGAAAAACTGATGTCTTAGAAATTCATAGTACAGTACATTTTATTACAGAATACCTCCCTGTACTAAGAATATAGTAACAATGAAGGTACCACCAGTTAACATGTATACCTTGGTTAGGTTTGAGTTAGGTTACAAATGCACATATAGTATATACTGACTGATAGAGTTAGGTCTGGATTAGATAACCTAATTCCAGTCTAGGCCTGGGTTAGATAATCTAATCTAAGTTAGGTCTGGGTTAGGTAGCTTAATTAAAAGTTAGGTCTGGGTTAGGTCAATCTAATCCTAGTTAGGTCTGATTTGAATCACCTGATACACAAATTAGGTCTGGATTAGGTAACCTAAGTACAAGTTAGGTCTAGATTAGGTCCGAATTAGGTAATCTAATCCAAGTTAGGTTCAAGTTAGGTCATCTAATCCAAGTTCGGTCCAATTTGGGTAACCTAATTGCAAGTTAGGTCTGGGTTAGGTCTGAGTTAAGTATTCTAATCCAAGTTAGGTCCAGGTTAGGTAATCCAACCCAAGTTAGGTCCAGGCTAGGTAATCCAACCCAAGTTAGATCCAGGTTAGGTAATCCAACCCAAGTTAGATCCAGGTTAGGTAATCTAACCCAAGTTAGGTCTGGGTTAGGTATTCTAATCCAAGTTAGATCCAGGTTAGGTAATCCAACCCAAGTTAGGTCCAGGTTAGGTAATCCAACCCAAGTTAGATCCAGGTTAGATAATCTATTCCAAGTTAGGTCCAGGTTAGGTAATCTAACCCAAGTTAGGTCAGGTTTAGATAATCTAATCCAAGTCAGGTCCAGGTTAGTCAATCCAATCCGAGTTAGGTCCGATCTAGGTAACCCAATTGCAAGTTAGGTCTGGGTTAGATAATTAGTTCGCTAACTCCGTCACTCGGAATATATCCGACAGGTAGTTGATTCGCAACAGTGCACCGAGTTATCCAACCCCCTTCCCCCACACGTTACCAACGTGTCCCACGAGTTTACCGTGGACAGTGTAACGCGGCGCGTATCGTTGCTCGTCAGCGTGCCAGTTCAACCGTTGAACCGATTTTCCGCCAATTTTATAACTCGATTAACAACGACACTCCCGGCGGTCGGGTACCGGTGAATTATCGAGTTCCAGTACCCGACTACTATAGCAGGAATGCATCGGATGCATCGTATGTACCGCTCGTGCAGTCGTGAGGGACGCGATCGACCTCTTGCGGAGAGTTGCCTTAACCTTTTCGATTTTTTCTTGCTCGTTTCAGCCCGCTGCCGGCCCGGATGCGACGAGCAGCACGGACACTGCAATCGACCCAACGAATGCACGTGAGTATACGCATACAGATATATATATATATATATATACATATATACACACACACATATATGTATACATATGTATACACACATATGTACACATGGTGAACGCACTCCTACAACCTCTGTCTCTCTCTCAGCGTCTCTCTACGTATACGGGGCTACTCTTCTTCGCTGATATTACATTCCTGACTCGGATACTCCTACGCGGCGTATCGTGCACGGGCTGCGTTAATAACGCATCGATCGAACGATCTATTCCGCGGATCTCGATCGAAATTACAATTTTTCATCCGAAACACTATCGAGAATCAACGAACAGGCCCGATATCCCTCGTTCGAGATCCAGGACGACGCTCACGGTTAACTTCGAATAATTAACAATAGTATATGTGGGAGACTTGGTATATGTACTGTTCGCAGAAGTGAAAATTGCATACGATGAACGTTTAAGAATCGCGGACACTACTTTGCGTTTTCTATCGGGTTTTTCGAAAAGTTATTTCATTTTCCAAAACGGGGAATGTGTTATTCAATGAAATGTTTATACATTCTGAAAAAATCGTGTTTCGTTTTCATCAAAAATATACGAAATGATTTTCCGAACAAAATAAGGTCAATTAAAGATCAGATACCAATATATTCGGTACTTGAAAAATTGGATCGATGAAAAATGTACAACGATGAATAAATATTGTACTTTTTTTTTTTTTAAATTACGTTTGCATTTTTCCATTTGACGAGGATGTAATATGTTTATTTTTAACGTATAATACCTATCGTCCAGCTGCGATATGTAAATATACATATAGATGCGAAGTTGTACAGTAGTCCCCGCTTTCAAGATACAATTTTTACCTCGGATTTATGACCAGGAGGTTAGTGTTGTTTATGCTTAGGTAGAGACCTTACCGTGCTCAGCTGGAGATCAAAATTACCAAGTTTCTCTCGAGCATAATAATTAATGTTCGCATATTTTTTCTTTTTTTTATGTAAATTTTCTATCCTTTCTTTAACGTAAATAATTAAAACACCGCGCCAAGAATATTTCGAAGTACGTTCGGGAGGCTCGTTTCGAGTAATTTATACACCGATTTCCCTGAAAGACGATCGCAATTCACCGTGAAAAAATTCCATTTTCAGCCGTGTTTCGATCCCCGACGAACGACTCAGATTCCCCGTTTAAGTTAATTGGAAGCTCGGTATTCGTCCACGAAACGATCATCCCCGGTGAGGCTCGTACGAGCAGTACCGCGGGATTACGATAGCTCGCGGCACGATATCGGAATATTATTACTAGAAACCGCTCCGTGGATCCTTCTCGCGCGATTTTCTCGTCCCCGGTTGGAAACACGTCTCTCGCGGGTCGAAGCGGAAACGAATCGAGGAATTCGCGGCCCCTTTGGCTACCTGTCGAATTATTCTTTCATGCGAACACTTCGGCGAGTACGATTCAAGTACTCAAGTATTCAAGTATTCAAGTACACTTCGATGTGACTCGAATAATTGAGCACTTAATTCGAACACTCGAGTATTTGAATAAATTTCGAATTGATGAACAGTCGAATACCATATGAATACTTAAGGGTTCGAATACAGTTCGAATACTTGAACATTGGAATACGATTCGAAAACCTGAGTATTCGAATACGATTCGAAAACCTGAGTATTCGAATACGATTCGAATACTTGAATGTTTGGATACAATTTGAGTGGTACTCAAGTATTGTAATATAATTCGAATATTTCAATGTTTGAATATAATTCGAATATTTGAATGTTTGAATATAATTCGAATATTTGAATGTTTGAATATAATTCGAATATTTGAATATTTGAATGCTTGAATATAATTCGAATATTTGAATATTTGAATGTTTGAATATAATTCGAATATTTGAATGTTTGAATATAATACGAATATTTGAATATTTGAATGTTTGAATACAATTCGAATATTTGAATATTTGAATGTTTGAATACAATTCGAATATTTGGATGTTTGAATACAATTTGAGTAATACTCGAGAATTGTAATATAATTCGAATATTTGAATACAATTCGAATACTTGAATGTTTGAATACAATTCGAATACTTGAATGTTTGAATACAATTTGAGTGATACTCGAGTATTGTAATACAATTCGAATACTTGAATGTTCGAATAAAATTCGAATGCTCGAGTACACGAATACAATTTGAGTGATACTCGAGTTTTGTTCGTAGCGTTCGAATACCGGTAAAATATTCAAATATCGAATTACTCGTGCGGTCTCACCCCTGTGTCGATCTTCCTGTGCCCCTGCTTGCGCACCTTTTTTCCGTACCCTCTCCAACGCGCCCCGTACTCCCCCTCGGGAAGTTTCCGTGTCGTTGAACCCTTTCTAATTCGATTCCGCGTCGAAAAAGAAAGAGGCCGCCGGACCAGGGGCCAGAGAGATCGATTCGGGAATTTCTGTATTTGCCGGGAATCCTGCACGGCTATAAATACGAGCCGTGGTTCAAAGATCCTATTCTCCGTCGCTACGCGCGCGGATTTTTTCGCCGTGGAACGCATTCTTTCGGATCCGACGAGGGATCCGTGCTTGGCGCGAACTTAACTCGCATCGCGATCGACCGTACCCCGATAATAAACCATAGCTTGAAACTATCGGGATCGATAGAGCTCTCTAAAAGGAGAAAAAAAGTTCGAGTAAACATTCCACGGAAAACTAATGGTTTCGGAGATATTCAACCTCTTAATCGATGAGTCAACCGCTCTGCGCGGGTGCGCGTGACTCACGGATTAAAGGCCGAATATCTCGTAAACGATCACTCTGCGGACATATGTTTATTCGAACTTTTTTGTTCCTTTTAACGAGCTCTATCATCGTGCACAGTTCGTACCCATGGTTTATTTGAACACTCGTGGCTTACGATGAGAGTCGTCCGAATTGGATCGCTTTGAAAATTTCTTTTCAAAAATCTGCTATTTTCGATACGAGACTTATTCACCGATTATTATTCGATATTTATTTGAAAAAAAAATCGTACTAACGTTATTATAATATCGTTCAATAACAAAGTCATAGATCGGGTAATAAAAATTGTATCAATGATTCTCTTTGCATTCCTTGGAAAAAATGACTCAACGTTGCATCGAAGAATTATTTAACATTTTGTCAAAAAATTATTTAACATTGCATTGAAGAATATCCACTCGTTGAATAAATCACTAAATAAAGTTTAGAAAAGATTGAAACGTTCTCGAATACCGTATGGAATCGTATGGAAAAATTAGTTAACATTTTGTTAAAATTTATTTAACATTGCATCGAAGAATTATTTATCATTGCATCGAAGGATTGTTTATCATTGCATCGAAGAATTATTTATCATTGCATCGAAGAATTATTTATCATTGCGTTGTAGAATTATTTAACATTGAATTGAAAAATTATTTATCATTGCATTGAAGAATTATTTATCATTGCATTGAAGAATTATTTAACATTGAATTGAAAAATTATTTAACATTGCATTGAAGAATTATTTATCATTGCATCGTAGAATTATTTATCATTGCGTTGTAGAATTATTTAACATTGAATTGAAAAATGATTTATCATTACATTGAACAATTATTTATCATTGCATCGAAAAATATCCACCAGTTGAATAAATGACTAAATAAAATTTAGGAAAGATTGAAACGCTCTCGAATTCCACGATAATTGCACGACCGGGTGATTCGTCTTTGCTCGAATCTCGGTGTGACGTTAACCCGAGGTTTAGAGTCAACTCGATCATCTAATTACTCCACGACCGGGGTTAATTGTCCCGTTAGCCGGCGGCGGCCCAACAGTTCCGACGTTCCCGGGGTCCGTGCGTTCTTTATATATATATATATATATGTATATAGATGTATATATACACATATTTGAGAACGAATCGGAAAAATAATATTTTCGAAAATAGACGGGCAGACGCAGTGCGCGTCGTTTCAAACGTCCCAGACGACCTGGAATTTATGCGCGTACGGAGACACCCGCGGACTATATACTCGAACGGACTCGTAAATTACTCGGTGTGTTTCGCGGCGGAATATTTCGATGAATCCTTTCGGTCGTGCGACTCGGTGGAATCGACTCGAGAGTCGGGGACTGTAGGTCGAAATATTCAAAACTCGAATACCGTACGTTGTTCGAATACTGGAACTGTTCGAATAGTTCGTGTATCGAGTATCCAAGTATTCGTAGTATTCGAATATCGCGACAGGAATTCTAAGACGAGTTTCGTTTAAACTCGGAATAATAGTACTCGAATACTTGTGTATTCAAATACTCGAACATTCTAACGATGATATTTCGATAGTGGAATACCTCGGTAACGATACTCGAGTACTCGGATATTCTAATAACGTTATTCAAATACTCTGATAACGGTATTCGAATATCGGAATATTCAGATACCTGAATGAAATGTTCGAATAGGGGAATATTTAAGTATCTAAATATTCGAATACCCAGGTATTTTAATAATAATATTCAAACACTTAAATACTCCACCAACGGTGTTCAAAGTAAATTCCTAGAATTCGAATGGCTGCAAAGTGTTGGAAAAGTAAATAATTCTTACAAATAGTTATTCTCGTGATCGTTTCTCGATAGCAGGTATTTATTCCGTAGGAGATACTATCGTGTGTACGAGTCGTACCGCGACGTTCGAACAGTCCCGGCTGTACTCGAAATCCGTGGGTTTTCGAGCCGGCAACCGCGCGTAGACGTCGCGGAAAGTTCAGAGTCTCAGCCCCCGCGCGCCAGCGAGGCCCGATTTCCCGGTACGACACGACGATCGACACACGCGGCGGTAGTGAATCGCGGTTGCTTCTAGCGAAACAGGCTCGCGGATCGCCGGAGAATGTCTACCGAACGACGTAGCCGCGTTGAATACGTGCGCACCGCATCCGCGCGGCGCCGTGGCAGGTATAATATGTCGGCATCAAAGTATCGTCCTGCAATTGGGTTACCACGGTGTTTATATACGTTGCCTCGCGTACATTTGTAATTCCCTGTACGCGCGGTTAACCATCGTTTAGGGTTCTCTCTTGCCTCGTTTTAATCGTGAGACCAATTCCGATTAAAATTTACTACGACCGTCGACGAACGTATTCCTAGAATTCGGAATATATAGTTTCGACAGAGGCTCTCGAGCTCGATAGAAGAGGAACGGGAATCTGTACAAATGCGTCTCGAATTAATCGTGCGCGATTATGTTTTCTGGCTGCGTACCTCTATGCGTGGAAATAGTCGATATGATCGCTAAAAGCAATTGCCGTGAGAGCCTCGTGGGATGTTGGCCCCGTTCGTGATACGTGAAAGAATCGCGGCGATGGTGTCCCATTGAAATTTCGGAGTCCGTGTTCGGTCGTGCGCGTGATATCTGAATACCGATGAAGATGCACATCGTGCATCATTTTACGATCCGTCACCCTTTCTCTCTTTCCAGTATAGCTGACCGCGTCATTACTTCCGCGATATTTGCGCCAGCGTGTTTCTACGAGCCGCTTAAATACCGGTATTCACGGGTAATCCTCTCCCCCGAATACCGGTATTCCCGGCTACCGATCACTTTTAACATCGATACGCATCGAATACCGGTATCTTCGAGTACTTATTTCCCCGAATACCGTGTTCCCAAGTACCGGTGTGCCTGAATAACAATAAATCTCCGAATACCGATACACCAAGATGTCGATACATTCAAATACCGATTCCGTTGCGTACCAATATTTTTGAATACCGTTCTCTCTATAGTATTTTCAAGCATCGATACTTCAAAATACCGATTCTCTTGCGTACCGATATTTCTGAATACCGATCTCTCCACGTAGTACATCGAAGCATCGACGCTCTCGAGTACCGATACTTCTAATCTCTATTTCCCGTAGTATCGACGGGATCGTTCGATTCCCAAACCACGGTAATCAACACCGCTGAAAGCGTCGATTACACCACCGTTTAACCGACTCGCGTGCCGAAACGTATCATCCGCGTAGTTCCCGTCGTCTCTTGCTCAATCCGTCGCTCTAATTACAAATACACGGTAGCGTACGAGGGTCGCCTCGTACGGGTTCCGCTTTCGACGGGGCCAGGTCTCCCGTGGCCATCAGAAATCCGTTTCGCGTCCTAGGAAGAAGGCGCACCAGAGAAGACAGCTCGAAGAATCACACGGATGCTTCGACCGTCTCATTGGCTAGGCGCGTATACAAACGACTACGAATATCCGCGCGGCACAGTTCGGCTCGTTTGGTCGCGTCCCTCTCTGGCATAGGTTTCTCTCTCCGTCGCTCGCGACGGGCTCTCTCGATTACGCTCTCGGTGTGTACATGGGATTTAATGGTATAGTCATGCGACGTCGACGGCTGCGGCCGGCTCTCTTTCTCTCTACGGGGCGATATATAGCGCTGTACATAGAGGCGGACGGGTATTAGTGGGCAGAGCAAGGCGCGCGCACACACAGAGGAGCGTAACCTTTCCTTGACCCGCATACTGAACGGCTCTGCCGAGGCTCGAACCGTGGGAACACTACTCGACGACTCGTCTCCCCACTCTCCTTCGAATTCTACCTCCTCTCCTGTCTCTCTTGGCTAAGGCTCTTCCTCCCTTCCCTCTCGGCTGTGTTCTCTCGTTTTCCTTCTCCTTCCTCGCGTTCCTCTCCCTACGGACTGGTCTCGGCTGGCTCTCGCTCATTCTATTTCTGCCTCCCCTCTCTCTTCACCCTTTCTCTCTGTGTGCGCCCGCGCGGCTGTGTTAATACGTACATATGTACGTACACACCTCTTTCTTTGCTTCCCTCTGTCTTCCTCGGATCCCCGCTCCTGTTCCATCGTTTTCTTTCGACCTCTTTGTCCTTCCTGCGCGAGTGTAACCCCCTTGGACATAATGGCCGACCACCATATCCTCCTCGTTTCCCTCCCTCCCTCCCACCCTCCCGGTCGCTGGATCCAGCTCCTTTCTACCTTCTTCATCTCCGCGCGGCCTTTATCCACCTTTGCGTATCCTCTGTCGCGGCGAGCCTTTCTTTTTCTGTCCGTTCCGCCGGTTCTTTTCCTCCCTTTGCTGCCCGCCCGGTCCCTCTTCTTCCTCCCGCTCGCGAGTTCCTTCTTGGAAATTCTTTCGGGAGACGAGTCTTTTCGCGAAGGGGTTCGTTCCGACTTTTATCGACCGCGAGATTGATCGCGATGCGTCCACCATCTTTGCCTTCCACTCTCTCTCTCTCTTTTCTTTTTATTTTTTGTTTATTTTATTTTTTTTTATTTTTTCTCTCATCCCTCCCCCGTCAGTTCTCGGATCGTTTTCTCGCAGGGATCGATTAGCGTTTAACGACCGGAATAATTAGATTCGACCGCCACTCGCCGAGAGAGTGTGTCTCGTTGCGACCGAGTCACCCGTTATAGAAGCTCGGTTACCTGGAAACGGAGAATTCCACCTCGTCCCGTCTACCTCGGCTTTATTGCGCGCCCTCTATCGCGCTCCATCATTTTTCATACGCGTTTAACGAGGTCCTTGACATTCGTCGTCGAACGCCTCCGTAGGGAGAGGGAGGAGGGGAGGGTGAGGAGATTTCTGAATCGCGGTTGCCAAGGGAAGATCCGACGAGATCCGAGCGATCTTTCGTCCGTGGCATCGATAATTAGGATTCCTTTCCCCCCGTAAAAAAAAAAAAAAGAAAAACCTTATTTTGGTACGCTGACAGAGAGACACTTTCAATTCGTTTCGCGAGATCTTTGGGAAAAGTGAACGAGGAGAGTATCTCTCCCGGATCACTTTCTCCGTCAAAGTGTTGGAAAGCGATCGTCGGTAACGAGGGACATCCTCTACTCGATGTTCCAGATGCCACAACGGCTGGAATGGAGCTTACTGCGACCAGTGCGTGAGATATCCAGGCTGCCTTCACGGTAGCTGCCAGAAGCCCTGGGAGTGCCTATGCGACGAGGGCTGGGGCGGTCTGTTCTGCAACCAGGACCTGAACTTCTGCACGAATCACAAGCCCTGCAGGAACGGCGGCACCTGCTTCAACACCGGCCAGGGCTCGTACACCTGCTCGTGCGCGCCAGGCTTCACCGGTACCGACTGCCAAACGCAGCTTTGGGACTGTCACTCGAAACCGTGCCTGAACGGCGGCTCCTGCACCATGGAGCCCTCCTACGGGAACTCCTCTAGCCAAACGGGCGCCCTCGATGTCCCGAAACCGTCCGCGGACGCGTCCACCTCGAGGCAACACCACCGCGCCGGTTACCGTTGCACCTGTCCGCCCGGTTGGCGGGGTCGTCACTGCGAGATCAGCACGAGATCCTGTCGAGATTCGCCCTGCCATCACGGCGCCAGCTGCGAGGACGACTCGCTGCGCGGTTACGTGTGCCGATGCCCGCCCGGTTACACCGGGAACGATTGCGAGTCCCAGCTCGACGAGTGCTCGCCGAATCCGTGCGGAAACGGCGGCAGCTGCACGGACATCGTGAACGGGTTCCGTTGCTCCTGTCCCGCTGGATACACCGGTGAACGCTGCGAGACGAACATCGACGACTGCCAGGGTGATCCGTGTTTGAACGGGGGTACCTGCGTGGATCTAGTGAATCAGTTCCGTTGTCAGTGCGTGCCGGGTTTCGTCGGTAGACTCTGCCAGGACAAAGTGGATTACTGTTTGGCGAAACCGTGCGCGAACGGTGGCCGTTGCATCTCCGGTACGAACGATTATCGGTGCGCATGCAAGCCCGGTTTCACCGGTAAAGACTGTAGCGTTGACGTGGACGAGTGTCGAAGCGGACCGTGCAAGAACGGCGGTAGCTGTCTGAATCGAGTGAACTCGTTCATCTGCGAATGCGCGGACGGTTGGCACGGTGACACATGCGCAGAAGAGGTGGGCAGCGGTACGGCGATCCTACCGTCTGCCGCCGCAGCGGCGAGCAGCTCACCGTCGAATACAGTCGCCGCCGTACCGGCCGTGCCGCCATCTGGTGCCAGTTATTGGTCGGGGAATCTCTCGAGGCACGTGGCGTCCGCCGAGCCGAGAGACGCTGGCCTTACCACCGAGCACGTGGTGGTGATAGCAACCCTGTCCACGGCGGTGCCCGCGTTCGTTCTCGTCGCGGCGGTCGCCGTGATGTGCATGAAGAGGCGCCAGAAGCGGGAACAGGCGAAAGCGGACGAGGAGGCCAGACTACAGAACGAACGTAACGCGGTGCACAGCAGCATGAGCAAGAGGAGCGGCGGTGTCATGGGAGGGGGCGTTGGAACAGGGGTTGGCTCGACCGGCGCCGCGAACGTCGGTATAGGAAACGTCGGGCTTCTCGGTGGCGGTGGCAGCGGAATGATCAGCGGCGGCGGTGGCGGTAGCGTGTGCACCCTGGGCACCGGGGACGCGCACATGATAAAGAACACATGGACGGCGAACAAGAGCGTGAACAACGCAGCGTCCGCCAGACAGGACGACCTCGACTCCTCGTTTCAAACCGACGTCACGCTGGACAGCACTTGCTCGGGTTACAAGCCAGAACCAGTGCTGCAGGACGGCCGAACGCGGACAACCAAGCAACTGAACACGGAGGCGGCCGCGCACAGGGCGTCGCACCTCTTCCAAAAGGAGAAGGACTGCCTGGGACTCGGTCTCGGCATAGGCGTTATGGAGAGCGCCAAGAGGTCGTCCGTGTTCGCGGGTAACGCGACGACGGACAGCTGCTGCGCGGCGGAGGCGGCGTTGCTCAAGAGGCCGCCGACCACCATCACGGAGGGGGGCGGAGGTCCACCAGGGAGCGGCGGGGGCGCCGCGGACACCGGTTGCGGGGTGTACGTTATAGACGATCACTACAGGCACGACTCGTCGCTGGCGGCGACGCTCGCGACGGAAGTGTAGTTTCGTGTCAACTGGAGCCAATCGACCAATGGACTCTGTGTTGCGTTCGTTCCTTCCCCGCGACGAAAGTGGCCGCGAGTCGCGCGCGCGCCCGAACTCCCGATTCTCTTTCGTTCGTTATCGCGTCGCACCGGCTCTCCGTTATGGGCCACCGGCGCAAGAGCAAGAGCGTGCCGTTTCTTCGCGATTCCTTTGTTTCCCCCAACCCCCCACCTCCCGTTGCGCAGGACGTCGCGCGTGAGAACGTTCCACCGGACTTTGCCAGCTGGGGAAGAAAAGAAGTTGACGCGCGCGCGTGTTCCGCTGGACGATCCTCGTCGACGCGGACGAGGGAGAACCCCTGTCCCGCGGAAGAAGATACTTTTTTTTAAGCGAGCAGCTCGACGGGAGGACAGGGAAATATATATTTATATATGTATATATATAAATATATTGGTTATATAAATATATATATATATATATATACATATACACATACGAGATGCTGTGGTGGCGGACGACGCCGCGGATATCGTCGTCCGACCCGTTCTTAGGTATTAATATTATATCATGCTCGAAGCGAAACTTTGTACAGAACTAATTTATTATTATTGTTATTTACTATTATTACTATTTGCTATTATTATTATCATTATTATAATTTTTATTATTATTATCATTATTATTATTATTATTATTATTATTCTATCGTATCCCAATTATCATTGTTCCGATAGTTCTCCATCTTCGCTACTTTTTTTTTTCTATCTTATTTCGAATAACGCGACCGAACTTCTCTCTCTCTCTTACACACATACACTCTCTGTCTTATATATATATATATATACACTCTCTACGTGGCTACGAGAGACCCGTTCGAGGATACTTGCTCGCGCGGCGGTGGTATACGTGTGGTTGTTCCCGTGGTTCAAGAGCGATAGGAGTAGAGCGTGCATGCATCGGGAGTGCGGCGTGTGTGCGTGCGTGCGTGCGTGCGTGTTCCCTCGTGTGTATATATATCTATGTATATGTATGTGCGTCCCGTCTCTTCGCGCGGGCAAGTCCTGAGAGAGTACCGAGCAACGACCAGAGGAGAGCGTTTGTATGTACCGTGCGTATATAGTTACGAGCGAGAAAGTTTACGACGAATTAGGATTCAAACGATGTCGCCCCTTCGTGAGATTTTTTCTTTTCTTTTTTCTTGTCTTTCGGATAAACGCTGTTTTCTTTTTTGACGTACGAGATATTGGTCCTTTTTTCATCCCCTCCCGCACTTGCGCCGGGACGATGTCGCGCGGACGTGGAACACGGTGGAAACGGCTTCTGGGTCGCGTCTCGTGGCAATTGGAGAACATTGCACGACCGAGCGTTACGAACCAACTTTTCCCGCCCCGGCACTTTGGGATTCTCCGTTTTCACGGCAACCCCATTTTGCCGGGTCGAGCACCACCGACACCATAGAACGATCGTTTCCTTTTTTCACTTTTATCTTCAAACATATCTCACGTCGAGAACCAACAGCGACTTTAAAGGGACGAGAAGTTGAACTTTGCTCGAATTTCGTTCCTTTAAACGTGACACGTACGGGCATCGCCCGGTCCGGAAGACGTAAGAGCCCTCCAGCCTCGACCGTGCCGCGGACAGCGTCCCCTCCCCCCTACCACTAAATACTATTACGTAGAATCGAAATTCACACGCGTTTCCTCGCGAAATCCGCCATACGATTAAGCAAGCGAACTTTTACGAACGAGTCCTTTCTTTTTTTTCCTTTTTGTAAAAAAGTATCTCGAAACGGGGAACAGGAAAGCCCCGCGAATTTTTGTAAACATCTTTTTAGAGAAGATTTTTCTCGTTTATTATTCGATCGGGCATTAATAGAGGAATCGAATTTAATCGCGAGTTCCCGTTTACCCGTACGTCTACAGTGGCCGTTTCTAGGTACATTCGAGGCTTTCCTTTTTTCCAACGTTTCGGAATCTTTTCGTAATGCGTTTCGGACGATGCGGCACATCATTCGGTAAAACATTACTCCACGATATGTATAAACAGATAAATAAATAAATAAATAAATGAATATATAAATATATAGATAGAAAAAATATATATATAAAAAGTATATATATAAATATATATATGTAAATGAGAAACCGGCGTCGTCGTCAACGGCGATTCGACGACGGGACGGGTTATTCCATGTTTTCGAAGTCGAAGTCTGCGAGAAATTGATAACTGATAAAATCACTTAGTTAATTGACTGATTTATCTCCGAACGAATTCGATTCATTCACGGTGTAATCGTCGCGAAATTCATTGAAAACGTAACTTTCAAACCACGCTGCATTTCCTTTCATTGTGTAAATCGAGCAAAAAAAAACAAAAACAAAAGATTGTTAATCGATTTTGAAAATTTTCTTGCCCACTTCGGCCGCGAAACCGCTAACAAATGACGATTATGTGTTGTTATCGCACGGTTGATGATAATTATTTATTTATATGGATGATACTGCTGAACAAACGATGATGATGATGATAATGATGATGAACGATGCTGCGCTGATGATGACGGTGATTGACACCGATACACTGCGGCGCTAGTTGTCCGATGATCAATTAACGCCGATGGTGATAAAATATGCTGATAGCGATGATCACACGACATAATGTAGAAGCGTACGATGACGATGTAACGAACAAAGATTCGATGATGTTCCTGTTAATAAATAATAATGATAATTAAATAAACGAAACGACTACCAATACACTGAGTCAGGTCACAATTTTTTCGGGTCTCGCTCTCGAGGGCAATGGAAAATCGTTTAAGGAAAAAAAAACGTAAACGAAACAAAATAAACGAACGAATAGGAGAACGAGAACGAAGGGTGGAGCGCGTATCGAAATTGTGTTTAATGGAAACGAAAAGAAAAAAAAAAAAGAAAACGAAAAACGAAGTGTGCGCCGCCGGCACGCAGCGTCGACGACGTGAATCCGAATCGATTAAACTCGTTGTATGATCGATCGATCGCGTTCGTTCAGCGGTCGACCGGCGCCGACGTTGAGAGGCTGGCTTTCGTCGACCCGTAATTAACGTGATGCACGTACGTATAAACGATTATATTATATGGAATACAATGTGTAATAAAGCTGTTGTCATTTTTTGTACTTATACTTCTTTCGACTCGATCTTGATTTTTCGACCGTGGCTGCGAGAACACCAGACAATACCACCACCACCACCACCACCGGCACCATCACCACTACTACCAACTCCCTTGCCCCTACCACTGCTCCCTCCCCACTACCAGCGTTTCCCCCACTCCGCGACCCGCATAGAAATTCTCTTTCAGTCCTATGCTATCGCGAATATTCGTTCCTCTACCGTGGAATACGTCGCTTTCTTTTTTCTTTTTCCTTTTTTGTTTTGATTCTCGATAACGACTTCCCGCGTATTTTTTTTTATTTTAGCGAAATACATTCGATACGTTTTTGCGAAGAAAAGAGGAACGTATTGTACGTATTTATATATATATATATTTATATATAAAGAAACAAACACAGAGTGTAAAGATTCCTAGCGTGTCCGTGATTTTCTGTTCCATGTGTTGTAAAAAAAAAAAAAAAGAAACTGAAGACGACGTTATGATGTTATATATATATAAAGGTATAAATATATAATTACGCATACAGACGCTGCGGATCTGTATATTTGTAGTGGAAATGTACAATGATTACGATTTACGAACTTGCGATTATTATTACTATTTTTATTATTATTATTATTACTATTTTATTATTATTATTATTATTATTATCGTCAACGTGTATATACAATGAATTGTCAATATAATGATGTCACGCGAACGACAGTGAACGATTAATAATGATACAATTAAAAGAAATTTCGTGTCCTTGAATTTCGGCCCCCTTCTCTTCGCATTCTTCGCTAGGACTGATAACGCAATCGGTGATAAGTCGAATTACGAGCGAATGAACGCCGTGGTGATAAAAATCGCATTTGTTTTTTTTTAGGGGGGATTTTTTATAATCGACACCAGTAATTTTGTGCTATGAAATTTATGTTTTGTGCTTTTTTCGTAGTTAATTTTATTATCGTTTTTGTAGATAAACAACGAAATCAAATTAAAAAGCATTAAAGTCTAGTACGGTGTCCTATATCAGTCGTATATCTCTCAAAGTGATTGTTCGCGAGGTCATTTGAATTACTAAATATCTAAGGGACGAGATGCGGCCAAAATCGTTAAAATTAACTTTAAAAAATTAATCTTGAAAAATCTAATCTCATTGAAAGTAACAAAAAATTTTATTGGGTTAGAATATTCTCTATCACACCCCGTGTAATAAGAATGTTTAAAAACAAAAAATAGTTCGTCTATGAAACAATAGTTTTAAATATTCAGTTCCATTAATGAAAAAGATTGCATTTAAATACACAGTGAATCGATTCTATAAAATAAATTTTACAAAATAATTAAAGATATAATGTAAAAAAAGCAGAAGGAGTAACAAAAAATCGGACTCAGGAATGTTTGAAAAAGTCACTTCAAAATTTAAACGACAACTGAAACGAGGACTGAAAATTTGCTCGAAAACATCGTGGAGAATATATTAAATATTTTATTCGATTCGAGAAAACGAAATAATATTTCATTTTGTAGGGAATCCGATGTATATATTTTTATTAAAATTTTCGTCCTCGTAACCCGTCTATTATTGCACTTAAAAAGGAAATATTGCTAAAAACCAGTACCGAGAGTGCTCGGAGGGTGCAACGCGCAGAGAGAAACTGAACCACGTTCCAGGAGTTACGCAATGCACGCTGAATCCTTAAAGGACGTTCGCGACTGGGCTGGCTGATTTCCGCAGAGGAGCCCCGCTTACGAAGGCAAGACACGGATGCATCGCGACAAAGTAGCCGCGAACGTGGCCGTTTGTGGGAACAGTCGAGGAAAGAAAGGTCCGGCTCGATGGAGGAAATCGCATCTTCTCGGAATGACGTCAGATAGCGCTGATAAGCGACCGACGATTTTATATAATCGCGAACCATGGTCGTGCCATGGAATTAGAATTCAGGGAATCGCGACGGTCGTTCCGCTCTTGGAATAAATGGTTTACGATAACGATAACGTCAACCTTGCGCCCGTGTTATGGGAAACTGATAACCGTGACGACACGATTTGAATTTCAGTCGGTCAATTAGCCACGCGAAATGGTGGAATTAAATTTTCGAGGTTAGTCGGTTTTCACGATGAACGAAATTACCATTGGACTTTACGGTGCAACTTGGTTTTATTTATCGACACCACTTTACAATGAGAACCCTATCGTAGGTTCCATACCTTAGTGACCTCTTCAGGAGTAATTTTGCAATCGTGTCGTACGCATGGTTACGGTTGATCACGCGTGTCCCTTTAGTAAAAAATTTCTTGGAAATAGTTCGTAAAATGATCGGTGTTATCGTACGATCGGTTTTCACTTACCAACGACTTTGTTTTGTCACTTGCAATATTACATACACTGTTGTAAAATTACTCCCGTTAAGGTCCCAGAAGTGTAGATTAATTAATAACGCAGTGCACAGGAATTATCGCTTTTCGGAGAAAATTATTCTATTTTTGTTTAAGAGGATGAAGGATGGTTTATATGCAAAGGATTGGCAGCGAAATTGGGTTCTACGGATATGAATTTAATAGATCCGGTCCCCGCGCATAATCCTCTCCGCAAAGCTGGATTTCAGTAGAAACGAGGCTTTGGTCGCGAGAGTAAATCCAAATGACTTCGACGGATGAAGGTCCGGTATGCATGGAAATTCCGCGAGCGAAATTTTCAAACGACTTTAATAAACGCTTACACAGTATGCGCGGAAGACCTCTTAATATACGAGCGGTCTCTAAAACGGTGAAATTTTGTGTTAATAACAACCATTCGCAAGATACGCAAATAACGTCATTCGATATTATCATTAAACAGTAATTACACTCCGCTATCGATTTATTCCAGCGCAAATGATGGGCGTAGACATACGCTCATATCCATCAAACGTTGATCAATATTTATGATGGTGTTATTAGATTTTACCTTCTCGTTATTATCTCTTCTTGAATATTGATTCGAAAGAGCGTGGAAGATATTTATCTACAGCGAGCGTCCATCATTATTATTCATTGGTAAAATAATAATGCTGAAAATCCAACAGCCATTAATGTCTGGTTTACTTACTAATTTATTTATTTACAGATCGAATTGCATCGATCGTTTCGCAGCTGGTGATCGAATGTTTCGAGTATACCGGAACGCCATCTCTATTGTATCAATTCTCCGCAGCGTGTCGTCGAGAACCGAGTTGCGATTCCACGGAGCACGGTTTCAGAAGATATTATACACGTATAGCGATACAAGCAGAAGCCCGGGAACCTCGTGAAAGTCGTCGGGACCGAAGCAACATCGGCCGGGCAACCCACGACTCATCGTGTCGTTATATACGCGCCGGTTATTACCTGCAGCTTCTCCGCTGCAAACCCATTACGATTGCCGTGGCATTCTTCTTGTCTATGCGAATCCCCCCCCCCCCCCCCTCCTGCGACTCTCCCCACCGACCCACACCCCGACAGGCCCATCTTATTCTTTTCCACCTTTCCTCTCTAGTTAATTAACATTTTTCCCGTCGACATTTTTTCACTAATTTCACCGCTAGATTTTTTCATCGATGTACTTTTCCTTCTACGCGTTTACAGCCGTTCGAGGCTAATAAGATATCGTGGAATATTTGCGTGTATACATACATATGTAGATACTCGAGAGCTACTCGAAACGCACGAATGATTGCGCGATGATCGCACGGATCGATGTTTTCTCGTCCTCGATCGTCCGCTGTCCGACTTTGTTTACGTTTCGTCCAGTTTCATTCGGAGGTTAGGAGTCGAACGATCGATAACTTTGTAGGTCGCGATACTTCGCCGAATCGATCGAAATGCATATGTATATCGATTTCCTGGTAGAAGCAGACGACAAATCAGTTTCGACGGAAATGTAACCCGTATAGGTTACTGCGTACGATTCTAACCTGTTCGATTCAATTCAAATCGGTATATTATTGCACACCGGACAGTTTATCGAAGCAAACATCGCTTCGAATTTGTTGTGAACGATTATCGAGCAGATTTGTAACGTTATGAACAAAATCTAGTTGCGAAACGGTGTGTATACGCGAACTAGTTTCCTCGAAGAAGTTTTCATCCATCTGTCTGGAATGGAATATCGCCTCGAATCTGGGAAAGCAACGGGGCGAAAGTGTTGAATGGTCGGAAGGGGATCGGCGGCCAGACGAAATCTGTCGCAATCGATCAGAGATAGCATTTGGACGCGGCCCGTCGTGCTCCAACGATCCCGAAATTCGCACGTCGTTTCGACGTCGTGTTTCACCACAGGAAACTCGACGCCACCATTCGTCGCGTCGACGATGATCGGATGCGACGAAATGGAAAATTGTTCTTGTCCGTCACGACGAGCTGAGATGAAAAAAATGCAACCCTCTGTGGACAACGTCAAGTTTAACGAAAACAGGTATGTACCGTTGAAATATAAAAACGTTAATTCATATACATATATTTTCTCCAATGGTAACTCTTGATCGACCTTTTTCAACTTTGTAACGTTTTTCATAGTTCTCAGTCTATCGTGTTTGAACGAAACAGTCGTGGTCGTTCGTTTCTCGTTGGAGCATTATTTGAATAGTCGTGTATAATTAATGTAAATAAATAAAATTGGGCGGTTTTATTTGTTCGATCAACGATTTTTTATCTTCGAAAGTTGAAACACAAAGTTTCGACCTTTATAAGTTTTGCTAGATTCAATTACTGGCAAGGACGGACATAAGCTATTACATATTTTTTCTTCTTTTTTTTTTAATTTTAAATGTAAACTTTAAATATAATATATAAAGATGTACTGTATACTTATATTTAATATGTGTACACTATAATTTATATTTTTGCAATTTTTGTTAATTTAAAAAAATATTTTTATGGCTTTCCTCGTTAAGTTACACGCGAAGGAAGAAATATAGATTATGTAATCAATTAGATCAACAATAAAAAGTCGCTGACCAACGAACGTTAGTTGGGCGGTGGTAGCGTCGGACGGAATGTTAGTAATATTTTAATCGTGTTACATAACCGTAATCGTTTCAAATTTCGTATGGGTTTCACCGCGAAACAAAAACATACTCGGTTCAACGATGTTAGTTACAACGTTGTCACGTTTACGGCCTATTCCGATTCGCGAACGGTGACGTTCTTCTTCGAACTATTTTATTTAAGTCCGTGCTCGGCTAACGAATACCAACCGGTGTACCGAAACAATTACCATAAACGTGAAACCTTTGTTGCCATAAGTAATACTATAAAGGAACTGTCGAAGCGCTCGATACAGTAAAGGAATCGTCGAAGAGCCGATTCTCTTACAGATGCACCTACGATTTGCACGAACAGGCGTGTAGAAGTGCACGCGGCCGAACGATACACGCTTGCACGTGCACACCTACGTTACGTACACACGCGTGTCTCTCGACGTCGTCTTTCGAGAGACTTTCACTTGCCCTCCGGTTCGGTGTATCGGCGTGCAGAGTTTACAGCCACGTGAGACGGCGTTAAGGATCTTCTTCCTCCTCCCCCTTCCATTTTCTGAGCTTGATCCGCTCCTTCCTCGATGGATCGTCGTGAATATCGAGCTCGTATACCGGCCACGACTCGCAACTTTTCCACGTATGTATGTATCGTCGACCGTGGTTTCGTTCGCGCAGATCTCCAATCCTTCCGGTACGGCCATAAATTGACAATGCGATGCCTAGTGGCGTTTAGGGGAAACATCAACGCTGCAACGTCGAATTGAGAAAACGTTACGATTTACCCAGCGTCCCCTAGTCTCACCGAAGCGATTGTGCTTCTATCGGATTACCGTACACGTTCTGAATTGTGCGCGTTAATTGTGGAAACTGTTCGGGATTATTGAATAATAACTCGTGTATCGTAATTATCGGACATCGGATCGAGTAAATAAATCAATTCGCGATTAAACGATTAGAATAATAGAGACGCGATATTTTCTACGTTTACGGTATGGATATTTTTTCGACTCGCAGCAGTGCTCATTCATCGCCGAGTTTACGGAATAACTTAATGACGTTGTCTAACTGTAACGGGTATTCTATTTTTTTCCCTATTATGCTGCCCGTCTGTTTATCGGGCCATCTGCGTATTTATCTTCCCATTTCTCTCCTTCTCGCGTTCTCCGTAGAAATACGAGCGTTGGCCTTTCGACTTTTCCAATGCGTGCACACAGTGTGTTCCACACGTCCGTTACGTTTGTTATCTTGAAACGCATGCGGTGTCACAACCGCCAGAAATGCACTTTTCGCGTTATTTTTTCATCGTAATTTCT
The DNA here is from genome assembly GCF_051014685.1 of Ptiloglossa arizonensis. Lineage (NCBI taxonomy): Eukaryota > Metazoa > Arthropoda > Insecta > Hymenoptera > Colletidae > Ptiloglossa > Ptiloglossa arizonensis. Next base: position 26,933,604 of record NC_135052.1, on the reverse strand, counting down.
ACGAATCGTAACTTTCGAACTTCGAGAGAACGATAGTCGCGCTCATGGAGCATCGTGAAAACATTGCTGCAAACAACCGAGTTCTACCATCTTCTAAATCAGTGGTGGACAACTTGTGACTTCTGATTCGACGACAAGTTAAATTACGTATTGAAATCATACTTTAAGTGAGAAGCATACGAAACGGGGCTTTTTTATTTGCACTGTCCGTTGTTTATTTCATTGCTTATTCAAATCATGAATTTTAATATTGTTTTCGAAACGACGGAATATAAGAATATCACCCGATATAGTAAAATGTGCCTTTTATAAAAAGGATTTTGGTTCTTACGAATATGTTTTAACATCGTGCTATACGGTAAAGAAAAATATACGGTTTTTTTTTGTGTTCACCTCGTCAGGGACGAATTATTTGATTTGAAATAAATAAAAAGTGATCGTGACATTTATCAATCTCGCAACGATATTGACGTGGAATATCCTTGTAAAATCTAATTATGAATATTTATTCGCAATTTTAGTGGTTCCTTTCACGTCACGATATTTAAAATCATTGAAAACTTAAAACTACACATACGTGACTGTTCTCGGAAATGTTGAACGAAGAATTCTTACTCTTTCCACTCGAAAGTTAGCGGACCCTTGTTTCTTTTATAAAATACAATAAAAGTGTCGGTAAGGTTATCTATTTATTAAACGACTAAATCATTTCCCCGTAAACCGTATAGTTTATACAAACGACAGTGATACATGCGATAGTAAAAATAACAAAAATTACGACTAGGTCAAAGTATCGGTAGAAAAGTGATCGTAATTGATTTAAAAACGCGGAGAGGACAGACGAAAAGAGGTTAGGTCAAAGGTGGCGATCATTCGACCACGTTGGTCGAACAATTCGGGACGTGCGCGTGTGGACGATTGGTGGATCGATTTAGGAGTGAAAAAAAGTGAATGAAGACCAAATTATGTTAAATGCAACGTCGAGTGCGGTATCGAGGCACCGGGGTCTGTACTTAATATGGATATACATATCGCGGTACCGTTAAGGTTGGCTTTCGTTAATGAAAAAAAGGTACGTACTTAACTCGGCCGGCTTCCAGGTAAATCGAACAAAGCGCGAGTAAATCTCGATGGAAACGCGCCGAAAACATCGGCGTGGCCGCTTCCGGCCGGTTCCAGGTTCCCTTTCCAGGTGCATCGCGACGTTGCACCTCGGTGCACCGGGTCAAACGAGAGCATTCGGCGAGGAAAGAGGACAAGCTCTCGCTGGCTGGGGGATGTGCGCGGAGAGGCGGTTCCGGGGGAAAAAAATTAATTGGGCGGATGTAATCCGATCGATTCCCACGATTCGACTATGCGCCGGGTTTACACGCGGTGTACAACGCGCGATACGTACGAATCGATCCGGTCCATTATCGTCGATAACCGGTGCTCGGACCGCTATACGCTTCTGCCGGTTCTTTTCAGCGAACGAGCGATTACTTCTTTTTCGATGGCCGACGGACATCCGCGTCCTTCGGAATTTTGTTTCGTGTTCGCCGGGGGAATTAGGGAGTGGTCTGGGCAACATTTTCGTTTTCCTTTTTAATAATAACCAACCCTTGTACACTTGTAAAAATCATTAGAAGAGAATTCGGGGTGGGGGGATACCGATCGCTTAATTCGATGATGGTTGGCTGGGAAAGTGTAAAGTGGTGGGGAGTGTGGCATATGAAATTTATTTTGAAAAATTTTTTTTTTAAATTATTTTCGAAAGAATTGTTTCTTAATTTATTTTGAAAGAATTTTTTTTTTAAAGAATTTTTAAATTAATTTTGAAAGAATTTTTTAAAAATTATTTACTGAAAAAGAAATATGAAAAAATGTCTCCAGTTCGAATAATATTTTTCTTAGTAGTATCTCTTTTAAAATGCCTTCCAAATTTTCAAGTTACGTATGCATAATTTAAAAAGAAATGTTTGAAAAATAAATTTAATCTATTCCAAAAAAAGAAAATTAAAAAATTTTAAGTTTCATTATTCGTTGATTGTGCAAATAATTAAATATATAAAATTGTTTTGTATAAACGCGAACCAATTTATTTTTTCAAACCGTGATTATGCTTTGTTAGCGAATTCCACGACGTCGTTGCCTCGAGATTGGTACACACCTACCAGCGGATTTCCGTTTTCGAGTTGCCCAATACGAGCTTAATGTACCTACGATATTACAGCGCGCCTAACCGCCTAAATCGTCGATCACTTTCCCATTTCTAAGCCCGACGATGCGAGCGTGCATCGATTCGACCCTAATAACCGGAATAATTCCAGCCACCTCGTGAAAGCGAGCACCTAATGCTCCCATTTATTGGACGGAATTTTTTTCTGCCCCGAGCAACGCGCGCTTTTATGCCAGAAAGCACCGCCGCGCGCACAAAGCGAACGAGTCCAACGTGGAGCATTTCCCGTGAGTCGTAGAGACGAAAGTGGAGGCACTGTTCGAAAAATTTCTGGATAAACACTGTTTTGTTTGAATATTTTCTTCGGATAATCATTGCTGGTTATTATATAGATGAATATATTTATCTGAATGTTTTCTCGTAAAACTTGGTTCTCGAGTGATCCACGCTCGTTCCACGAGTGTTAACCACGGGCAAACATTAATGTAAACGTCGGTAGTCCTTTTGGACGAAATACAGATAAAAGTGCTAGCCAAGCTCCGGCAGACAGGACACAGCGTGTCGCGCGACGCACGAGTCATCCTTCACTGGCGCAGTGCGCCGGTCTTCTGCGCATAACGGATAATTAGAGAGCCGCGCGTTTCGCGAATTTCCTCGCCTCCGCGCGATAGATACTAGAACGCCGGCACGTCTCGCCGTGCATACTCACGTGGCGCCAATACGAGCTTCGCGAGCTTAATTATAGTCGCTCGATTAGAATGCACCGGCAAGAGAATCGCCGGCCGCGGTCGCTCGACGAGGTACAAGTGCAACGGTGCACCTTACCTTTCCTTTTGCGTTCGTACCTCTCGCCTCGCGTTTCACGAGACCGAGCGACAATGATCTCACCGACGCCGCGGTGGCGAAATGTTGCGAAGATAACGAGGAATACGCGTCTCGGTGGCGTGCGTGTAATGAGAAGGGAACAGGGGATAATAGTGAGGGGCATGGTTAACTTTATTCGCAAAAAAAAAATAGAAAAGAAAAGAAAAGAAAAATGTATACAGTGTTTTTATTTTATTTTTTTACTCGTGTATTATAAATAACTGTCGCGCGTGGAAACTTTACTTACCTTTCCGGATAATTTTATCCGCTCTCACGGCTCTAGCGCGAAGAAATATGGTAGCGCGTAAGAGCGCTCGTAATAGAGTTTTACGTTCATACTTAATTGGAAGCATAATGCGAAATAAACGTTGCTGTTATTATTCACTCGTTATCCGTTTATCCGTACACAGGATGCCTCGGTTATCGCGACGATCCTAAATATCGTAGTTTAGTTTTTCTTTTTTCTTTTTCGAGTTTCTCAAAACACGTTACCCATATATTTACATTAATTTATCGTGAAGTATGTGTTACATATTTTTATATATATATATACAGTTTATTTTATATTAAGCATTACGAATTTTAAATTATGTGTTTTTAAATAAATGTGTAAATACGTTATACATTTTTGTATATATTTATTGTTTTATTAAAGAATTTATCAGCAAGCAGGAAAATAAGTCTTTATCCTCTGTCATGGTAGTGTCAACATAGTACTGTTTTGTGTCAAATAAATAAAAAATTAACTATCGCAATATTCGAAGCATTTCAACAATAGTGTCCATCGGGTTTGATTACATTTTATTTGAAGTGAGATAACAATTAGTCATTTTGTATTTAAATAATTTTTAAATATCCAGAACTCCCTCCGTAGGGCAACCATAACCGGAACCCTCGATGTTCCTCTTTACAGATCAATCCTCGCCACTTAACCTTCCCTGCCCAGTGCATAGTTAATACACGCGCACGCAGAACGTAACTTCGTACCAGAAATAATTAAAAATAACCATTTCAATAATTTCAAATAATATCTCCTACTTAACCATTATTATTAAATAATACTCGCAACATTCCCTTATTTTTCTTACCATAAAAATCGAAATTCGTATCCTGTACATTAATTCGCTCGAATTACAATATTTCTTTAAATATTAACCGGAACTTTACTCCCCGGATCGGATGAATAATGCGCCACCGGGTTAACCTCATGCGCTGGGAATTAATTGGCAGAAGCCCGTGACTAACTCGTCCGAAGCGAGCTTTTAGCAATTTCTATTAAAGTTATGATTAGATCGCGTGTAAAAAATGCATATAATCGCACCATTTAGGTAAATACAAATAAGATTTACAACGGTTTAAAGCATTACAAGAAGCATACAACAAGTGACGTGTACAGCGCGAGAGGTTAGGCCATTCCGCGCGATCGTCTCCGATCCACATCTTCGGTGCGGTCCCGAAACGAGAACTGCCGTCGGCTCACCGCGTCGTGAAACGGTCCACCGACGACCGGATCGATTTTCAACGATTCGTACGCGCTCGGGAGCCGCGAAGCGTCGTCGGTCCAGCGACGAATGACCGATCGTCGGTGGGTCCGCGGCGAATAGGCGCAGTCCCGCCGGCCTAGGGGGTGGGGGGCGCAGTTCCGGCAACGTAACGATCCTTTTCGTTCGGACGATCCTATTTCGCCGCTCACTCGCTCTATTCCGCTCGATTCTTTCTGACATTTGGAACTCTCCGGTTTCTACACACCTTCGCACGCAGGTATGCAGAGAGAGCACACCCCCTCCCCTCCCTCCCTTCCCTCCCACCGTGCTCCCCACCACTCTCTCTCGTGCACCTACTCCGCGGCGCGCTGCATGCCCTCCCCTTTCGTGTCGTACGTTTAAGTGATCGAACCTTAACGGTCTACCGGCGCCGCAGCCGGCTTTACCTAGATTCTAAACGTACGTACGGGTACGCTTCGAGCGGGAGAAACGGAGACGGGAGAGGAAGAGTGGATACTACCGGCAGGGGTCAACTCTCCGAGACCCTTCGCCGCGTTCTTCCCGTCGGTAGGATGTGCGCGCACGCGGGTTGATATCCTTTGACCTTACCGGTACATGGAAACGAGGATTTCGATTCGATTCTGTTGCGCGCGTCCCGTCTGCGTTGCGCGCGCTTTTCGCGTAATCGAACGCTCGTTTTTATTTCGCTCACGGTGCGGGCTCATTTCGTCGTTTCTTCGTCCACTGCACAGGGTGTACTTTGTCCCGAGCAACTCGATAGCTCGGTTAGTTTCAATGGTGTTGAAAGTATACCGATAGGCAGGAAGAAATTGTAGTTTTCGAGGGAACGAATGTATATACGATTGACAATTTTTGTACCTTGAAATAGCGTAACTTTGGCTCGACTGGCTTTCTTGTAAGGCTCTAAATAATTAGAAAAATTCAAGATGGACAAAGTTTTTGCCTTATCGTGTACACATGTATAATGAAAAATCATTGTATAATATAAGAAGAAAAGTTATTAACCTCAATTTATTTGTATCGCAAAGACAATGTATACACGATAAAAAATATTTTAGAAATGTGTTTTAAATTAAACCATTTAATTTTTCTTTTATTAAATTATAGAAAACGTTAAGACGACATTACTTTTATTTGTAAAATACTAAATTTACAGCAATGGAGGTACCATATGCGTAGTACCTATGCTTTCATCTCAGACTAGTTTAATTTTGAATAAAGTAAACATAAACATGGAACTATCCTTGGAAACCAGGTCACTTTACAGTGGATGTTCAAAATGTACCGAGAAGCTTTGGTCAAACAGTGACCAAAGCGTGGTGAAAAAATAACAGTGGTTACTCGAGAATTTTCCATTTTTATGCTTACACTATTCAAAAGTAGATCCAGCTGGAAACAAATGCTACACATACGTAGTACTTCTATTGTTGTAAGCTCAGTATTGAATAAATAAAAGTATCATATTTTATACTCGTTGAATTCGTCTTAATGTTCCCTATAATATAATGAAAAAAATTATACGAATTGATTTAAAAAACTCAAGGTGACCAATTCACTATGAAACAAATATTTTCTATACAGAAAAATGTAACTGTTAAAGTGAACACCCTGTAGATGACTCGTTTATCTCGACTAACCCGATATATTGAAGTCGGTTTTTTTTTCGACAAAAGGAATATTTATGATCGATAACTTTCTATCAATATTATTTTCTCCTTCGAGCTTTCAATGTCGTCGAAATTATTTTCTCAGGAAAATAAAAAATTTCTTTATCTTGAATTCTATCTTATTGTAAATTTACACTTTCGTGTATCGATTTTTACTCTTATTTTGAGTCTAAGATACAATGAATATAATTAGATGGGTATACGTTGACTTGGACAACTGGGACTGTACCTATCAGTGATTATCTTTTTGATAGACACCCTGTATATACCAAACTTGCACACGTCAACATAATTTCCACGAACCAATTTCCCAATTCTCGAATCTGTCGATGACAAATACATATTGATAAAAGACTGATTCTCTACCTTTTGGTAGCCCATCTTTGTGGACACCCTGTATACACCAAACCTGTATGTTTCAACCCAATTCCCACCGACCAATCTCGCAATAACAAAGATATTAATAAGATGCTGTTTTCTACCTTCAGGAGGTCCGTTTATCACCTTCTTGATGGACACCCTATATAGGGTGTTTCTTTTATCTCGACACGGTAGAATGTCTCACGAGCAACCGATGATATCGAGAAAATATTTGTACAAATATTTATGTAATATTTTTTTCTGTATCGAACAAATTTTTTTCTTTTGAAAATATTTTCGATAACTTCGGCTTTACGTAGGATGTTGAGATTAAAGAAACACCCTGTACGTAGCAGAACTCACTGTTATATCGTTGTCGATGAATCTAAGATTAAAATATGCAGTCAAGATCGAACTTGCATTTTCTTTGGGTATAATTACATAAATTTGTATTTACGTTACAATTAATTAATAATTTAATTAATTCTTATCCTTTTGTTGATTGCTTTAAACAGTTGCCGCGTTTTTTTTTAAATTTATAACTTACACTCACTATAATTCATAATACTCCCCCTTTTCCTCGTATTCTAATGTATCTTATTGTTTAAAATAATAAGTGATTCCATATAATAAATAAATAAGTAAATTTTGCGGTAGAGTTTGCTTTTAAAAATTTCTCTCTTCGTATTCTTATGTATCGAATCTATATTGTTTAAACTAATAAGTTATACCGTATAATAAATAAATAAATAAATAAATTTTGCGGTAAAGTTTGCTTTTAAGAATTCATGATTTATATTCAATCAATATTATTCTCTTTTCTTTTCGTATTCCAATATATCTAATTGTTTAAACTAATAAGTGATTCCATATAATAAATAAATAAATAAATTTTGCGGTAGAGTTTGTTTTTAAGAATACATAATTCATATTCAATCAATACTATTCTCTTTTCTCTTCGTATTCTAATGTATCTTATTGTTTAAACTAATAATTTATTCCATATAATAAATAAATAAATAAATTTTGCGGTAGAGTTTGTTTTTAAGAATACATAATTTATATTCAATCAATACTATTCTCTTTTCTCTTCGTATTCTAATGTATCTTATTGTTTAAACTAATAATTGATTCCATATAATAAATAAATAAATAAACGAACAAATTTTGTTGTCACAGCGGTAAAGTTGGCCTGATAGGTCCGATAGATTCGCCGGAAATTGTTTACCCGTAGGCAAACGTAATTTGCGGTGTAAGAATTCGCGTTGGCTCGGATCGCAATGTATCCTGGCGTATAATTTAGATTGTTTTCAGCATTCCGGTTTTTGCACGCCGCGAACACTGTCACGGAGATTGGCTGGCAAGGGGTCAAGTATAGTGGATGCCCGAGGATTTTTCGCGGTGGGGGATGCGTGTACGCGGGGCATGCAGGTGATATCCTTTGACCTCACTGGGTACCAAACAGGCTCTAATGCGGGCTCGACTTTGGAATCGAACTTGTAACTCCGGACAGACTTTATATACTCTCGCCTCGCGCGCTCCGAACCGTTATTCTCGCGCTATTTTCGAAGCCGATTTAACCCTGTACCGCGCAACGACGCCATGTTCGTATCGACACAGTTTTGCACCAACAAACTATAATACAAATAGCTCTCATCGGGTCGACAGTGATTCATATTTAACGATATGCCACGTGTAACGTATCGTGCAAACGCTCGATGTTTGTTTAAACGGTAAATTATAGAATAAATTGAACATAATTTTTTAATGACTAATTTTTTCAATTCTCCGCAATTCTGTTTAGAAAAAGTGACGAAAACGTAGGGAAAATTGTGAAAAAGATTATTTATAATTTTATTCGTATTTGAAAGAAAAATTATTTTTAACTTTTTTTAATAATTAAAAACAACGTCTGTCTTTACCAACACAGTAATTACACTTTCCACGTGTTGGTGACAGTAAAGAAATTAGACGTTGAAGTAAAATACATCTCGATACAATTAATCAGGCTAGAGAAATGTACATCGTAACAAATGTTAGGTTATGTAGTTTTTTAGTAGAGAACAAAATTTCACCCTCGTGGATAGAATATTGGTCCTGCACTCGACCTGTTACTATATATTTTTTTTTTTATCCATTTACGCTAATAAAGTAAAGAATTGCAATATCAAATTATTTATCGCAAGTTCTAATATTTTTAATAGAAGACTTAAAATCCGTTTGTTAATAAGTAAAATTGTGGTTCGTGGCCCTCTGGTGGGCTACTGCGTCAAACCGATGTGACTGCGCAATTTTCTCGAAAATTTGCATCACGACCTATAGTTTCTTTTGCTTGTACCGAGTATAATGCTGGATTCACAATTGGAGCGAATTTTATCCGCGGAGCGATGCGACTGGAAAGCAATATTCTGTGAGAACAATTTTCAGTCGACTTTATTTTTATTTATTACTTGTTCAAGGCTGGCCATAACCGCGATGCCAACTTATTCCGCAATGTTACACTTCAGGCCGGTATTTGAGGTTTCTCTTCCGATGGGAAAATATAATCTATCAGCAAGGGAGGGGTTATGGGTTGGGCCAGTTGGCCCATCGAGGAATGCGCTTTGTCCAAGTGAACTTGTGGTCAGAAAAGATTGAGAACCGCTGCGTTAGACAATGATAATTAAAGCTGACAACTCGTTAATCTTCGGCTGGAGGATCCAATTTTAGCTTTCTATCTCCGGACTTCTGTTGGGGCTAGTCAGTTTTTACGGTTTCACAAGGTTAAAATTGAGGTTAGGTTCGACAATAACGTTTCAATCGCACCTCGCGTCTTTGCACATTTTATTTCCTTGCATCCGATCTCTGACAATAAATGGGCAATAAAAACTCAAAATACACTCAAATCGTATTAAATAAAATAAACTTCGTTTCACCGATTCACAATTGTTTGGCATATACAGGGTGTCGCTTATGCGATTTAACATAAACAAACTTTTTATTCATAAATTTTAGAAATATATGTCGTTTAGGGAAGAAAGTAGAAAAAATATTTATTTGATAGTTAAAAAGGATCATTATTTACGATATGCAAAGTTTGTCAACATTTCCATTTTAGTAAGATAATATTGTTCAAATGGGGAGTTGAGTATCATTACGAGGTGTATCTTATAGTTCAATGACGGATGTGAAAAAAAAATATTTAATCTAGATAATTTTTTCTATTAATAAATTCATCATCGAAGTTTAATAATACTACTTATCCAGGGCGTAAAAATTTTATTTTTATTTTCAGGAAGAGGAGAACCTATTATAAAGTTTGAAAACCTCTGCTCTACAGAATTTAATTATACCTGAATTATATTTTTTTAATGGAAATATCGGTCCTGATCCTCACCGATTTTAATCAAATTTGGGAAGTTTATATAAAATAGTAGTCGAATTTATAGCTGTAGATGACTAACAGATGAGAAAAATAAACGTGAAATTTATTAGTCTACTCATACAGTAGAGCGTCTCGAACAACGGTAACTATGTCGTAGTAGCAAGCGGAGCTGGTAATATTTTGACACGAGATCTTCGTGGTGTAATATACACATATGTTCTCATTGTTTCTCGGACGAATTTCACTCAAATTCCTATGCTTGCCGCTACCCCACTTTTACTGTTAGGAGACTTTCTACTTTTCGAGTAGTCTAAGCGATTTTTCCAAACTTTAGGCAAGCGTAGTTGGCCTAAATTCGCCGTAGAAAAAATGAAAACATAACCCTACGTTACACCACGGAAAGTCTCGCGTCAAAATATTGCACAGTCTGCTACGCTCGCCACCGCGCTACAGTTACCAGTCGGGACACTGTTACGCGAGTGGACTGTGCAATTCTTCCAAACGTTACATTTATATCTTTTCCGTGCGCCTACGAGATTTCATTAAAATCGACGAAAATCGATTCTGACGTTCCTCTTGTTAATAAAATGTACCATTGTCGATGAAGTAGTGGATTTTTCTTCGATAGAAAGAAACATGCTCGTAAGAGAACAGGAGCGAAACTGGATAGACGAGAGAATAATCCTGGTCGTCGACTGGATGAAACGACGCAAAGGGATATACGATGCAGCGAGGCACGGCACGGTACGGCACGGTACGTTCACCAATGACCGAGTGGCACGGATCTTCTTCCATCCTTTCCTCTCTTCTCTCATCTCCGCGTCGTGCAAACACTCTCTGTACACACGTCTCTGTCTCTCCGCGTGTGTATGCGCGCGCACGTGTGTCTCTCTACGAACGAGCGTGCGACCATGTGTACTTAGATCCGCCGCGAACCTATCTCCCTTCGAATGCAAGGCTTGAATATTTCCAGCGGCTCTCTTTGCCGGTAGGTATTAATAGTCCTTACTTTGAGGATGATATCAGTGCTGCTTACCGGTGAATGATTTTCACAGGCAGGCCAGGAGTCATCGACGTTTTTAATTCCACTTGGCTAGTCGCTGCCAGATCGATACCGGCTTAAAAATAATTTCGTTTCGTCCCGTATGGTCGAATGCGCTCATTAGGTTATGACTTTGTGACACACGAGACGTTTTCCTTGGGTTTCGAATTGGTTCACTCGACGAAGCAACTTTCGAATCGTGGTGCTCTTGTTAGTATATTCGTGGTTCTAATTCCGTTGTTTTATTTATTTATTTATTTATTTTTTTCCATTTCGAACGCTAGCCTCTCTTCACTACCACGTGACTGTTCGACTCTCGCGAGAAGGATCCTCTGTTCTTAAGGTGGCGCCTGGGTCCGTTCGGACCCACGCGGAGACAGAGATGTTTCTATTTACGTTTTTTAGAAAGAATATAAATATTTGTATGATGACTATTTATTTATTTATTTTTTTGTGTCGATTTCTAAAAAATTGAGAGAAGTGATGGACTGTATAATATAGTAGGGATGAAAATACTCGTTTAATTTTTTGCGGATGGACGGTACTGTACCAATACACCGCAAAGCTAAGAATACATTGAATACACTACTACAATGACCCAAATAACAAAAAGAAATAGATACTTTATACATGTTCGTTTCAAAGGGTGTTCGAAATTCAATAATACCTAAAAAACGATGAATCATTTCTTTATAATAAATTTCGCCCACTAATTATGTATTCTGCCGTATAACAAACATCCATTCGTACTATATTATCGAAACATGTAAACAAATACAAGTGCGTAACAAAAATTTGTGTTCACTGCCGAAAAAGCTTAATTGTCAAAGTGCTGCGTTTTAAAAAAATATAATTACAAACTTTTGTATAAAACTCATTAACATGATTAATTATTACGAAGTGTATAATATATATATATATATATATATATATATAATTTATTAAAATCATTCGATTAAAATCCAACTACGAGACAACGCGTATCCCGGACGAGCCTGACTCACCCGCCAATCAAGGTGAATTAATATCATCGGCTAATAACGATTAATCCAATGATTCACCGTTCTCGGTAACGAGTGGTGATTCTCGATTTCCACGGTAGCCTAGAGACGTGGGGTGGGGGTAGGCAGGGTATTTAGGCGATCGAGGCGAAAATTTCGCGAGGAGAAATTTCCATTCCTGGTAATCAGCCGGTCTTGTTACGAAAAAAATCATCGGGCCGTGTTATCGCTGGCGGCTCGTCCGTTACGAGGCACCTTCGCGACGAATGGGAAACCGACGGCGTAATTAGAAAGTACAAGGAGCCTCCGATCACGGAGAATGCGGCGTAACGCAATGCAAGTGGAATTCCGTTTGATTTCCGCGGCTGCCTCCCCGCAAAGCGGACGTCAATCCGGCTTGTTTGTTCGTTGTTATATACTTCCCCTTTCCCGGTTAAGGGGGTACATACCTTCGTATCGGTGAAAGAAGGTACTGCTCTGAGATAATATTCGGGAAAAATTATTTCGCGAATTAATTTCATTTTGTTTTACCAGAAGGGAGATACACTGTGGATTGTTTTTAAAAATTGTTATAATTTTTTGTGTAATTTCGGGTATATACTAGTCGCGAGTAAATGGTAATTTTAGGTAACGACGAATATACTCGTCATGAATAAATGGTAATTTTATGTAACGACGAATATACTCGTCATGAATAAATGGTAATTTTATGTAACGACGAATATACTCGTCATGAATAAATGGTAATTTTATGTAACGACGAATATACTCGTCATGAATAAATGGTAATTTTATCTAACGACGAATATACTCGTCATGAATAAATGGTAATTTTATGTAACGACGAATATACTCGTCATGAATGAATGGCAATTTTATGTAATGACGAGTATACTCGTCATGAAGAAATGGCAATTTTGCGTAATGGTATAGTCTTCGTGAAGAAATGACACGTTTTTGTAACGACGAGTATACTCGTCACGAAGAAATAGCTATTATGTACAACGACGAGTATACTCGTCACGAAGAAATAGCTATTTTGTACAACGACGAGAAAATTTTTCGTTTGGATATACAAAAGTACATCATAGGGAAGTATATTTGGAGGAGAAAATTACGAGCAATTTCAAAGCAACAAACCATTATTCATTAATCAATGTTGCAGTTACAAGGGTGTATGACGCTCTCCAGGAAATTATCACTTTAAATAATTGTATTATTATTTATTCCCGAAGAAGAGAAAATTATATTTTCCTACGACGAGAACGATTATTATTATTTTCAATTGTCCACAATTTAAACAAAAGTTTGTTCTTTTTAGATCGTTCGAATCGACCTGGAGTATTATTATTTTCTTCCTTCTCTGTTCTTCGCTGTTGATTATTATCTCTTGCTTTACAGTCTGTTATTTGTTATTCTTCGTCCATCAACTTTTATCTGTCTCGAGGGTGTGTCGTCGACAACGTGTAACTGTATATTGAAGTTGGGCCGTAGTTACATATCAGGAGATTATAAATATACAAGTGTATTGAAAATAAATTGTTCGTCTTGATCGTTTATTGTTATCATCGGTACGAGTGTGATAACACGGTGATTATTATTATTATTAATTTCGTTCGGGTTTATTGTTCCCAGCTGTTTAATATCTTCCGCTATTCATCCTGTTTGTTATTAGTTATTCCGTGGTCATCAATTTTAATGGTTCTCGAGGGTAGGTTTGTAACAGCATATTCATGTAGCTGTGGGTTGAGGTTAGGTCGGGATTAGATTACTTCCGTAAACTAGGATACAATTATCTCCTCGTCTTTATTATTCACTTATAACTGTGTCTCGGTAGAATAAAGACGTCTTGTTCTCAAGCAAATTGAAGTTTTAAATAAATTTGCTTTTGTAATGAAGAAGCCACGCAGGTTCTTGTTCTCGATGTTTTTGAGTTGAGATAATCAAGACCAGTCCTTTTGATCGTAACCATAGTTGGATGTATTGAAAGTAATTGAATTTTAATAAATACTGTCTTGCATATTTCTATTATGTGGTTACAGTAACTTGCACTTGTTAGAAATAATAATTATTAAGTTTTCTTTTTTCAATGTAGTGAAAAAAAGATTATGTGTACAGTAGTTCTATGTTGTTATTAAACTAATCTGGAAAATATTCATATAATAAGAACGCAAGTAAATAGTGTAGAATAAGGAAAAGAGAAGAGGAAATGGGAAGAAAAAAAATATATATATATATAAATGTACTAGGTGAGACATCTGAAACAGTTCATCTGAATAACTCGCTTGTTTTTTAGCATTTATTACGCATAACGTGATATGGATAATTTTTTATGGTTGTTTATTTTAAATGGAATGTTTTTTTTTTATTGAACTGAGGGTCATTCAAGGTTACATGTAAATGTGTTTACATATTGTATACGTACCAATTATTGACCTAATGTGGATATCTTTCAAATTCTTTTAGAATTTTATTATATTACAATTAAAAATGGCCTAAAATTGAACGAATATATTGCACAAAATAGAATTCAATAAATGTGAATAAATTTTTTTCTCCTCTATATTTACCAATTATTGACGAATGAATATATTTTGTGTAAAATAGAATTTGATCATTCACTATTTATTGCCAAGTAAATATATTTCGTGCAAAATAGAATTTTGATTATTAACTAATTATTGCCAAGTGAATATACATTATTTTGCCCAAAATAGAAATCAATAAATGTGAATGAATTTTCTTCCTCTCTATATTTACCAATTATCGATGAACGAATATATTTCGTGCAAACTAGAATTCGATTATTTACCAATTATTGCCAAATTATTGCAATTAAAATTGCATAAATACGAATAAATCTCCTCTATATTTACCAATTATCGACGAACGAATATATTTCGTGCAAACTAGAATTTAATTATTTACTAATTATTGCAATTAAAATTCGAATAAATATGAATAAATATACTTGGTGAAAATTCTCAAATAAATCGTGAGTTTAATTTCCCACGATTTCGATAAAAATAACACCGTCGTGTGAAATCGCCACCGTCCCCGGTTGCGCGAAAACGAGTGTACCCGATTGAGTTTTTTAGAAGCGAGAATCACCGTGTTCGATCAAAGTCGCCACCGCTTGGAATTCCTGTTACAGAGTCAGCGTGCGATTTCACGCTGTTCCATCAATAACGTCGAACGAACGTAGGGGAAGAAAAATGCACGGAGGTATTGCGAATCGCCTCGCCGAGTGAAATTGCGGAGGACAGAGGAGCCGTGCGACGAGAAGGCATATAACATTGCGGCCGATGAAGCGGAATTACGACTCCGCGCGTTCGCCCACCTTGAAAACGAGAAGAAAGACACCGACGCCTCGCTCGGGCGTACGCCGGCTCCTACGAATTAATCCTATTATAGCGGAAAGCCTCACCTCCGCGCCGCCACATCATCATCGGCGTCCCCGTCATCTGACGTCGTCATCGGTCCCACACCACGCGCGAAGGCGAAACTTTACGTAATGGACCGGAGGTTCCGTCTGTTTATGTAATCGGATACCCCAAAGAAAGCCGCGAGGAACGGTTCGACGATTTTAAGACGAACGCGTCGAGTCGAGTGGCCCACGCCTCGAGTTTAACGGCACAATGCAAATTCCAATTTCACGCGAATTCGAAATTACTACGAATTCCATACTGTAGGGATACCCGGGACTTTTTCACGGTTTCTATCCGTTGCGAAAGTTAAACTTTCATCGTTGAATTTTTCCGTACCGAATTTACAAATATTTCGAATAATGTTAAAAATTTAATGTAGGATTAAATGAACCCTTGTTGCGAAATTTTTGTGGGTCGAATATTGAACAAAATTTAACACGAATTAATATTACAAATATGAAACAAAAATATAAAAAGTATTTCAAATTTAATATTTGGAGGGTATCTGCGATTTGAGCAAAACCAAATACAAGATAAAATAAATACTTATTGGTAAATTTTTCTGTATCGAATTTACGAATATTTCAAAAAGCATTAAAAATTTAATATTTGGATAATACTTACAATTTGAACGAAATCGAATATGAGATAAAATAAACACTTTATAATATTTAAAATTTACAAATATTTTATATTTTGTATTTTATATTTTATATTTTATATTTTATATTTTATATTTTATATTTTATATTTTATATTTTATATTTTATATTTTATATTTTATATTTTATATTTTATATTTTATAATATAATTTACAATATTACAAATTTTTGAAAAGGTATTACAAATTTAATATTTGGGTAATAACACGCTCTGTGTTTGTACAGTAGAATTGTTACTCATTTGAGACAGAAAATGGTAAATATAAATAAAAATATAAAGACACCCCCAATTTGAGTGAAACCAAATATAAGAATGGAATAAATTTTGAGAATAATTCAAGGGACTTTCCTACAGATTTTTTTTTTGTTTACATAATTTCAGAGTTATGTAAACATAAGTAATAAAACGAGCGATACCTCTACAAGGGGTGGTTTCCACCCTCACGGCCGAAAAGAACGAGTAGACCTTAATTATTTTCAACGTTATTAAACGTGAAACGAGGCAAATAAAAATAATTCTCCCCAAAAAGAACGATCCTTAAATTTGTATCACTTCGATCCATCATTTTTACCTCTGCGATCAAGCATAAATAGAAATATTTATTTTTTATTTATAGAAATATTTATTACTTATTTATTTAACAAGGATCGATCCGTTAAGTAGACAGAAATAATCCCACGCAATTAAAATAAAACAAACAAAATAAATATATAAAGTAAAATAATTAAAACAAAAAAAAAACCATAAAAATAATAATATGGAAGCTCTAAAAATACAGAAGGCTCGGAAAAAATGTTCACCGGTTGCTAAATAAAAGACACACAAAATAACGATTAAAAATTACAGTTAACAAAAAAAAAAAAAAAATAATAAAACCAATAACGACGATCGCTTCAAGGAAGATCGATTTCCTGGAAAATCGATTCGCTGTCGGACACCCCTGGTCTCGAGGCGGCCGATGGTAAAAATAATATTTCATTCCGACGGTATTCGTGACCTCGTGAATGGCAATCGTCGCGTTGCGGAATCGCAGCGTTGGTAAATCGCGCGGACCATAAAGAGAACGCATCCAGTCGTTCGTCGAGCGGGTTACAATCACCGTGTGACGGAAAAATCCACGGCACATGTAACTGCGTGCGATTACGCTTCATGGGATTTCCTCGAGATTCGATCTTCTCGGCTGGTCATTCAGGGACAATCGATAGTTTTCTTAATGCCCGACGTCGAATCTATTCTCCGCCGCTCGTTGCCGCAGTTGCCGATGCGTAAAGACGTGTCCTTCGACGCTAATAACGACAATAATGGTATCGATTACAAAAATGCAGGAGAGCGCGTGGCACTGTTTTCTGGAATTCCTACACGGATTCGATGTCTCTACGCGAACGGGCTGCCGCGGGAATATTATTTATAGTCCAAGATCGCGAAATTGCGAGCTTGTTAACGTACACGGGGATCACGGGGGATCACAGGGATCACGAGGATCACAAATGGTCGGTGATGATTGCAAGGTTCCCAACGATCGTAACGATCACGATTGTTACAACGGACGTGGTGGTTAACGGGAATCACAAGGTCACAAGTTGCGAGATAGTTATCGCAAGGATAGTCGTGAGGATCACAAATGTCACAATAATCGTAAAAGTTGACAGAAATCACAAGGTCACATATTACAAGATAGTTGTCACAAGGATTATTGTAAGGATCACAAATGTCACAATAATCGTAAAAGTTGGCAGAAATCACAAGGTCACATATTAAAGATAGTTGTCACAAAGATTATTGTAAGGATCACAAATGTCACAATAATCCTAAAAGTTGACAGAATCACATGTTGCAGTATAGTTATTGCACAGATAATTATAAGGATCACAACTGTCACAACGATCGTATAAAGTTAACAGATCACAAATGTTTACAATAATTGTCGCGATTTTTGCAGTTCTTCTGTACCGTAAAAGGATCGCAAGTGTTCACAAGATGTATAACAATCGCACTGGTCGTTGGGATCACAAAATTATTTGTATTGTGATCATAAATCTTCACAACAGTTACACGGTACAGAAGAGTTCGCGTAAGCTCACAATAATCACAGTTACAATGATCATAAAAATGGCATGAAGTTCGAATGAACCGTAACAATCACAATTGTTCACAAGAATCGCAACAATTACACTGCTCGCTAAGACCGCAAGATCGCATTTATTGTGATCACAGACGTTCACAATAATTACACAGTATAGAAGAAACGTAAACTATGAAATCAGAACGATCACAATAATCATAAGGTTCTCACAAACGTTCACGATATCCGCGAGCGTCACAAAATTGCAACAATCACAATCGTCACAACCATTCCAAAGATCAAGGACACAAATATTCGCGATAGTCGTATCACAAAATCACAAGAGCCCACCGATGGCGCCAGCTGTGAAAACCGCGACGTCCCACGATCGCTGAATCACAATTTTTAATATCCCTAATTCGAACGTTCTTTGACCGACGAACGCGGCACGCTACTCGGTAATTCCGTCTTTGTGATTTCAAACGACCTTGAGCCGTACCTTGAAATAACTCGCGTAATCCAATTTACGTAACGTTCACCGCTGAAAACAAAGTTGCTCTTTCCGTTCCGGCGCGCCGCGAATCTAATAACACCGGGGAATCGGTCCGACGACAACATCGATTCGTTTCGGTGGCACGGAGCGCGAAGGAAACTGCATCGTAATCCGTGGAAAATGTTTCTCAAGGCGTCGTGTGTGTTCCATCGGCGCGGTCGTTGCATTTCCCGTCACGAGCCACTCCGTTCGAGGGGGACAAAAGAAAAATGAAAATGAGGGAAATAAAAGAAATAAGTGGAACAAGAGGACTGGCGACGAACGGAACAAAAGAGCCGATCTATGTATACGAGGAGATAAGGACGGGGCATAATAAGAGGAACGTGGTTGGTCGGTGTGGTGGGGATGGGCGCGGCTGGGAGGGGATGGGACCTAACGTGGTCAGTGTAATACATAGTAGACGACGAACGCGACGGGACAGGACGACGAAGAGCAAAAAGGAAGCCGAAAGCACGGATATATATATAAAGAGCGAGGGATACAAATTACCTGCGCAGAAAAACGACGTCCTCGTTCCGCGCAGAAACAGAAGGACGGAGAGATCGCGAAGCAAGGTGACGCGTTTTGCAGCGCGAGTTGCAATCGAACCTACGTCGTACCGAGTTTGGGTCCATCTGGACCCACGCGTCGCATGTTGAGTTCGAGGAAAAATCATGGAAGACGACTTGTTTCGAACGGTCGAATATTTGGACCGGTAAAACTGTAATATATGTTATCATGGTCGTATTTTACGAGATTTCATGGTCATTTTTTTTTTTTTGATGACTGTGTCACTTTATTTTATATATATGATCACTTTGATTAATAACGAGAGTGCGTGTAATTTGAGGTGAAACGGACGACTCGATTCGTCGATTTACGATTTCTGTATAGTACACCAGTGAGGTTATTTCAGTTTCGAAGTATGGGAGTGTATTTAAATTTTAGGTTAATCATCCTTGAAAATCATCCTTGATCACATGGACAGAAAGTTGACAAGGATTCCAACACTCGTAGGGTCGAAACGAGAAACGTTTCGAGTGGAGTCGACAGTGTGCGTTTTAACGAGGGACGATTGTAACAGTTACAGAGGTTTGTGCCTTCCAATCGTCACAATGGCGTGTAAACATCGAGCACAGTCCTGGATAGTTGCCATGAACGTCCAGAGGTTGTCCGCTATGAAACAGAAGAAATTCACCTGACTGACTTCGTGACCCTAAGTTCGCGGAGAGAGCAGACCCGGATTTCCCATTAGGCTAATCATCGGGCCGCGGGCGCTCAATCCCAAATCGTATACCTAATCTTCGTGAATGCACCGATTAAGGCGAGATTACGGCCAGACTTTTTCTGTTTTGGAAACGAACTCGCTGCTGTTTTCGAATGCAACGTTGCACGTGAGTTTTAGGAAGAAGACGACTCGAAGACTTCGCTACAATCGTCTACCCCAATATATGAATCAATCCTTGGTTGGTGTTGGTATCAGTATTTTAAGTAACGTGATAGGGTAATTGTGAGCCCATTATAAAAAATTATTTATATCATTATATAAAAATGATTTAATAATTTAATATATTTATATACATAAAAAATACACAATACTTGAATCTATCAATTTTTGATAATGGTTCGTTAATTAATTTAAAATAAACAGGTACATATTTCGTACACAATTGTTAAGGTAGTTATCGCACCTTGGAATATTTTTTAACCATGCAATTTTTATAAAAATCGTAGTTTGGGCTAGGTCTGGGTTAGGTTTGGGTAGATCTAATTTATAGTTAGGTCTTGTTTATGTCTAGGTTAGGTGTAACTTATGGTTACATTTGGGTTAGGTCTGGGCTATGGTTAGATCTGGGTTAGGCCTAAGTTATGGTTAGATATAGGTTAGGCCTAAGTTATGGTTAGATATAGGTTAGATCTGGGTTAGATCTAAGTTAAGATTAGGTCTGGGTTAGGTCTGGGTTAGGTCTGGGTTAGGTCTGGGTTAGGTCTGGGTTAGGTCTGGGTTAGGTCTAAGTTACGGTTAGATCTGAGTTAGGTCTAAGTTAAGGTTAGGTCTGGGTTAGGTCAAAATTATGATTAGATCTGAATTAGGTCTGGGTTGAATGATGTCACTTGTAATTGTTAATATCCCCATCTTCCTTCACCTTCTTATTTCGATATACCTACTTGAGATCAGTCATCTCTAGATTAAATATGGACCGTACGCTGTCAGTGTAAGTCTGTAGATTATAATATTCTAAGGATGTTCAGAATCTTTCAGGACCGGTCTGGGTGAGTCTATCGTGATGCAAAACCAGCGAACAGTTGGATCAGGAACAGAGACGGCTGGCCTCTTCTAGTATAATATAATAATCGTCTATGCGTGCTTTAGCCCGCGGCTGGTCTTTTTTGTTGTACCACTCGTGGTCCATCCTCTGAATTTAAACGCTGAAAGCAGGAGCAACGCGCTGGTACCTTAATGGCTCGTCGGGAGAGTTTGCCCAAGGCTTCGTCAGATCTTCGACATCCTAGGTCAAGGTTCTAATAAATCACTGAAACTGATCTCAACGGTCCGCCGTTTTCATCGATTAACGTTGCCCGAATCGATTAACCTCTTCGCGTGGGTAGTTCGACGACTTGAAAAACAAGAACGTTGGTCTCGAAAGCCAACCATTCGTAGCCTAGAACAGTGTCTCATGAGCAAAGAGTCCGAACTCTACCTCTCCAAAGTTAACATCCTTTTGCAGGTCGATAAAAGACAATATCCGTGTTGCAATATTGAAAAGCATCAGGTGCAGATACCCCCTAATTGAAAAGTTTTGAACAATAAAAGATTACGCTCAAGAAAATATTCGTAGGTAAAGGGATTAAATCCAAAAATGATCAGTTCCAGGTCTTTAGAGTACTCAATGTCTAAGTGTAGGTCTGATTGAGACCTCGTCCCAAAATGGAGAAAGAATGGTAGATCGTTTCTCTTTTGCGACTCACGCGATGAAAAACGCATACCGTGACAAACCGATTGACCCAATTCGATAATTAACACGATTTCCATAACAACGATTTCTGTCTGCAATCAGGTGGAAACCGAGATACTGCGAGATTGGCTACTATTCTTTCCCGAGTGATGAATGGAATATGCACTGCTTGTTTCGTGTGGACGAAAGACCACCCAACTGATGGTGTTGTTGGGCATTAGCTTCAATTTACCGTAAGCTCGACAAACGAGGCGATACGACTCGAATAGGTTCCCATCCGACGATGTGTTTTTCCATTGTTTCGTGATCCAGATTCGTCATCTCCCCTCCATTGGCCACTAGGGATGAAAAGGAGCCCCCGATTCGAAAGTAATCCCCCGCGTGGGAAGTAATGAACTTCGATCATGACACGGCTGCGTTTCCAGGACACCGTGGCCGTGCAATAAGCCATGAAAGTAGCCAGCAGCGATTGAGTCGCGGCGGTGCTGCGCTTTATCTCGATACTGAGCTCAGAAACGCGGAAAACTCGTGTGACGCAATGTTGGAGGTATGCCTGGAATGTTGGTGGCTGTGCGGATCTAATGGCGGATTTTTATTGGGACTTACGTAAAGCAACACGGCCAATTAATATGCAAACGTGCGTTACGGGGCAGTCGTG
Organism: Ptiloglossa arizonensis; assembly: GCF_051014685.1. Classification (NCBI taxonomy): domain Eukaryota; kingdom Metazoa; phylum Arthropoda; class Insecta; order Hymenoptera; family Colletidae; genus Ptiloglossa; species Ptiloglossa arizonensis. The sequence goes on along the minus strand of NC_135052.1, from coordinate 26,911,342 downwards.
AAAATGGTTGTTATACCCCCGTCGTTATTTTCAAGCGGTTTCATCGACGAGGGAACATCAGAGGTTCGTAAAATCCTAGGAAGCGTAGTTCTGACGCCGTTTGGTAAGTTGTACAGGGTGACGCAGCTGAAAGGTGTTGAAGGTTTGGGTTGAGGTGTCCGATCGGTGATGTTGGCTCTGACAATCGTTTTCACGAAAGTACACCTTTGACTATATAGTAAATAGAGTGGAAAGATTTGATAAAATGATGGACATCGTTGAGGCTTTTAACAGAGAATATTTTCTTGTATTTTGTAGCGTTAGATGTGTCTAGAATAAAAAATTTGTGGACCAATGTTTGTGAAATCTGGACAAAGTCATTAATAATAATTGTATCTCTTCTTTGATTGTATTGGGTTGTTCGGAAAGTCATTTGGTTTTTTTTTTTGGTGAAAATGAAACACGATTTTTTTTGAGTGTAACATTTTGTGTAAACTTTTGATTAAATTATATATTCTCCATTTTGGAAAACGACATAACTTTCCGAAATTTCGATATTTTTTTTCATGATTCAAATATATTTACACGATTAAATATTTTTTTCTTGTAATTAGCTAATGAGAACGAAGCACAATAATTTCAATAATCTTCATTATGTAATCAGAATGTGTTAAAATGTGGGTCTTATAACTTTTTAAGAGGATGGTATGTTTTATTTGTTCGGTAACTAAGGACCAAGGTTCGGGTTAATTTTCATCGAGAAAACCAACTTCTCTGTCAAGGCATCCAACAATCCCAATTTTGCATCTTAAAAGCGTTAACTATAATGTATTTCAAAAAGATGGAACCTAACAAAACACTCACACACATTCCTCGAGGTGATACAAGTCGAAAAGTCTTTTACCGTTTTGCAATTCGAGGCTTCGTTTTCAAAATACAAGAGTTTTGATTTCATCGAGGCGACTCGTGACTCGCGACGCGCGCCATTTGCATTTCAGTCAGCTGATCGCGCGGCCGCGCATGCGCACATTGGTGCGCGACACTTTAACCGCTCGAATCTCCGGAACGAAACATCGGGTCACAATACAGTAAAGGACTTTTCGATTCGTATTTCGTACCCCACTAGTCTAAGCGCGACCGCGCATGCGTGCACCCGCGCGCAACACTTTGACAACTTATATCTCCGGAACAAAGCCTCGGATCGCAAAACGGTAAAGGACTTTTCGATTCGTATTTCGTACCCCACTCGACTGAGGGCAACCGCGCATGCGTGTACCCGCGCGCGACACTTTGACAACTTATATCTCGGGAACGAAGCCTCGGATCGCAAAACGGTAAAGTACTTTTCGATTCGTATCGATGAATTTGATCGAAACATCCATGCTCGCGTGAAACAATTTTTCGTCACAGCGGTGTGGCCTCCGATAAGGGCTCGCGCCCTCCGTTGATCGTTCCGATTGGCTATGAGTTACGAAAGAAGCATAATTCCCAGCGAATGTTGGCAATCAAGCCGCGACGATCGGTTCGACAAGTTCACAGTCACGGTGGTTCCAGCGGCGCATGCCCGTGGAGAGAGAAACAGGTACCGAAAACGGTACCGGACACCATGCGCGGCAGGTGGATGACGCAGCGGGATGACTCTACTCGTGGTTATCCCCACTCCTTACGCCTCGAGGCTTCTTTCTCCCGGAGGGATTTTACAGCTGACACCTCGCATCTTTCTATCCTCCAGGCTCCCTCATTTGCCATGCACTCGCGCGAACGTCGGCTTTCAGTGGGCGCGTATACACGCCACGGCGCACACACGGACACGCGCCTTTATAATATATAATACCGTGTAAATTGCGGCGCACCCCGCTCGATATATTTATAAGAATTATCGGCCCTCGATCGAGGTGTATAGTTAAACGACGCCTTTTCTTTCCCAGCTCGCGATCGACCAGACGCCACGCGACTCTCGGAAGACTTTTTGCTTGGACCATACCCTGGTTTCATCCGTTCTTTGTGCACCGACCGACAATGGAGGACGTTTTGTCGTGCATGGTTGGATGTAATATACAGTCTCCGTGTATTTACGTCCAAATTCTACGAACTGGTTTCTTTGTTTCCCTAGAATTATGCCCGAGAGTGGTGACACGTAAAATTTAACGTTCGAAATTTTAAAGCTCGATTTCAATCCATTTCAATTACTTGACGAATAATTTTTTTTTTATCTTTTTTGTCTTTTAATTATTTCTTAACTTTTAATTATATATTCTATAACTTTTAATTATAAAATTATTCAACGACCGCAACTCGTGTGTGGAAATGTTTGCGCGAAATTACGCGTTGAATATTTATTATTTTTATAATTTTGAAAAATTCCTGCCTATTTTCCACCACCTACGAGTCATTGCAGGGATTTAACACTTTCCGCTCGAAAGGCGACTCTCAGCCGCCGTAGAATTTAAAGCAACGAATCGTGAAAAATTGGAAAATTTTGCATTCGAAAATTGCCTCTTATAAGATGTAAAAATAATCAAGCCGGTTAATTGTAACAAAAAAAAAGAAAATTATATTCTAGAAGGTTACAGAATAAATATATATGAGAAATGTTACGCTAAAGTTCCATCGAGGTTTTACGTTATAAAAAAATTGCAAAAAATCATTTTTATTTTAACATTTTACTCAAGTCTCCCCACTTAAGATTTCGAATAGCACTTGAAGTAGTTGAGGTCCTGTTCTCAAATGTTTCGAATCTTCTCGAGACACAAATTCGAACCCTCTTCATCGAGTATAAATAGGTAATAAATAACATCGTGACAGTACCACGTAATTTTATTTGCAATTTGTACGTATCGACACCTTTGAGTGGGTATCGAATAAATATCGATCCTCCTGGATACCTATATAATTAAAACGGTCTGATAGAAAATAATACATTATTCCCTGGTATTAATAGTATTAATATCATACTCGTCACTAGATGAATTATTGTTCCATATACGGTTACCCAGACTAAAAGAAAGATGTAGACGCGTACGTTATATTTCCAATTAAAAAAAAGAGTATGAACAAAATTATTAATAGTCGAAAAATAAATTGACAACCCAAGGATAGGACGTATTATGTCGAGGTGACAATGAAAATTATTTATTTACAAAAAAACTCTTTGGCACGTGTGTTGGTAACTTTGAAACTACATTTTACGAGATATTTCAATTCTGTGAAGATAATTTTTAACTTAAATTTACCACAAGAAGAATATATGTCTGAAAGTATGTTAGAAAAAAAAATTGGATACTTTGACTAGTACGGTTACGTTTATTCATTGTTTGTAAAATGCGGAGGTAATTAATAATTAGCTATTTTCATCAGCAAAAATAAATAAAAAAGTTCTTTTTATAGGAAAAAATGTGTCAGAAAGTTCTTTTTTTGGTCATAAAGAATGCCCTAAAAAGAGTATTTTCTTTCATGACACAGAATAACTAAAAAAGTGCTTTTTTCGTCATGAAGATTGAGTCAAAAAGTGCTTTACTTTATCAGAAAGAATTAGTCAAAAAGTGTTTTTTTTTCCATTAAAAAAACCAAAAGATCCTTCTAAGAATTGGTCGGTCACCGGTGACCACCGTGACGGTGAACCTGTTGAAAGAAAAAAAAAAATTCGTCCAATCGACGATACCATAAATTCGCTCATTAAACGGTGTCAAGTTTTCGTGGAAATATTAGCATTGGGATCGGGAACAACGCAGGCGACCGAACGTCGCGCGGCACGTCCCCGTAGAATTTATTGTTTCTTTATCGAGGCGCTCGCGATCTACTCTGATAATTACGTACCGTGTAAAACGATATTAAAGGGATAGCGTTTCACGAACGTAGCAGGTGATAAGTAGGTTGCTACCCCGTAAATTTATGTGAACCTCGTGAGGCACGTTCTCTTCCTCGTTATTAACTGCACATACGCGAACGAAACGCGCCGCACTGTGAATGATCGATCTATCGATCGATCCACGCTCCGACGCTTCTCGGGAACGATTCGAAATCGGGTCTCGCTCTCGTTTCTTTCCACCCGTGTTCCCGCGGCATCGAGCGTTATCGATCTCTTCGCCCAATTATATCGACACAGTTTCACGACGAATGGAACACACAACGAGATGCCTTCGATTAGGATCGATCTTCCTTATCGACCGAAAAAACCCTTTCCAATTCCACGCCACTGAATACGATGCTTTCGATGGAATCGAACGTTGAAAATTTCATTGTAGGGAACGACTGACCGATTGGATGCTCCTAGACCCGCTCTTGATTCGTACAGACCTGACCTAACCTCTCTTACGCGCATTCAACTGGTACCTAACCGGCCGGAAGATTAACCTAAATCTGATTCGAACCGATAATAACCAAGAAATAATAATAATTATATAATACTGAAATTTAAATATAAGACACATAACCTATTTAATATTATACGTATCTGACCCGTGTATAATAGCGCGTACAATCTAGTACTGATAAATAATACTTAGTGAACAATGGTAAGTAAATAATACTCAATTGAAATTTAAACATACGACAACTTATTTAATATATTATTATACATATTTGGCCCGTGTATAATAACGCATATAATCTAGTGCTAATAAATAATACTTAGTGAACAATGGTAAGTAAATAATACTCAACTAAAATTTAAACATACGACACCCAACCTATTTGATATGTGTCTGAGTAAGATGTAAATAGAGAATAACTTTGCATTTAAATACCGAAAAACGTGACAAGATCTGGATTAATCCAATACCGAGCAATAATACCTAATAAATAACAGTAGACAAATAATACCTAACTAAAATAAAATGCACAACACCTAACCTATTTAATACACATTTGATTATGATCTAAGTGGACATAACCTTGCATTTAAACACTAACAGACCCACCAAGACCTGACTTCATCCAGTACCAATTAATATCTAATACCTAACAAATAATTGTAACCGATAAACATCCGAGAAAAATTTAAATATTCCCGTAAGTTATTTAATGCATATTCGACTCGTATCTAACCAAGTAGAATCTCGCTTTTAAACACTACGGACTCAACCAGACCTGGTTTAATCTAGAACTAATAATACCCAACCCAAATTTAAATATACTACACCTAACCTATCTAACCAGCCATAACCTCCCATTTAAACACCGCAGACTCATCTCGTACTCAACCAGCCTTGGTTCAATCTAGAGTTAATAATACCTAATCCACATTCTAATGTACGACACCTAATTTATAACTATGCAAGACTCAACAACAGAATCTACTCAGGTCTGGCCAGCTCTTGTCCAATTCAGTTTGACTCGATATATATCGATACTCGACTCAAATTTAACACGTTCGTAAGTCGCTGATGTAATTTTAACGTCATTTTTTAAAATTCATTCTTGGGGCTCCTGCTGGATGTTTATGTCATTTTTAGATTTATAGTCGATCGTGGCTGACGTACTTTTACGTCAGTTTATATTTATAGCACATGACTTTGTGATTTATATTTACGATCGCGGTAGCTATCTAATAATAAATTTATTTCAAGTTCATCGAAATGAACGTTCGAACGGAATTAATTATCGAAGTGGTTTCGGTTCAAAAATCGGAAAAAAAGGCCCCCGTGTTTTTTTTTTTTTTTTGTGCAAAATAAAAGAAACTTGAAAGAAATGTGCAAGGTGTAAATTTCTTTCAATTTCAAGCAACAGGTGATTTTTTATAACATTTTCATTCTCATTGTAATGAAAAATCGTATAGATCAGCCAATTGCACACTCTCAAATTTAAACATGTGAATCCAGATACAGGATCAAGAACATACACATCTACAGATGTGTAAATAAATAATTAATTGATATTTCCAAAATGTTTCGCGTAATTAATTCACATTTTTAGAAATTAGTAAATTTTTCTTTGATCTATAATTTATTAATTTTTACTCAAAAAAAATATTTTATATATATATATATCTTTTTTTTTTTATTAAGTTTCATATATTATTTTTTATTAAACATCACACATTTTCCATGTTGTATTTGATGTTACTTTTCTAGGTTATCTTGGAGCAATTTTCCTGTTGAGGGGAGGGGATGTTGCCTTGTAGAAATTGTTTTGCAATAATCGAAATGTTAGGAATGTACTTAAAAATAATTGTTTAAGGAAAGGGTACTTCCGTTATCGGTAAAAGTCACGCGTATTGACGTAAATGTTCAATCCGGTTCTGATCACGTCCAATGCAACCATAACCGTCTCTAACTTCACTCACCCGATATCTTTCTCGAATCGAGGTTTACTTTCGCTTCCGTTTCTCGAGTCACCCGGTACATAGATATGACTAACCTTTCAGCGCCGTTAGCTCGTACAGCCTGTGTATTCGCCGATCAATGGTGCCACCGAGTGCAGCACACGAATCGTAGAAACGGACATGGAAAAATCACGGGGTGATTATTCCAGGAATTACGTCGGTCGTTGACTCGAAATCTTCCGGTAAATATTCCCAACTCGGTACGCAAATAAAATAATTCGATTCCGCGTCCCGCGTACGCGGTAAAATTTTCATTACCCAACAGTAAAACACGCACGAATAATAAGAAATATTTATTATTAAGGGACAAAGTTCATTCGAAGCTGTGAAGTGACTCGGTGCTACTGTGCGTTCACCGAAAGAATGCATCTGATGATTTTCAGATTTTGAGCTAGTTGGTACTGAGCAATAATAAATATTAACCAAAAGGGCAAAGTTTGTTCAAATCTGCAAAGTATCTTGATGCTACTGTTCGTTTGTCGAAAGAATGCATCTGGTGATTTTCAGATTTTGAGTTAGTTGGTGACGAACAATAATAAATATTAATTGAAGAGACAAAGTTCGTTCAAATCTGCAAAGTGCCTTGATACTACTGTTCGTTCGTCGAAAGAATGCATTCGGTGATTTTCAGGTTTAGAAATTCTAGAGGTACGCGCAGATCGCCTCACGGAGAACCACTATGCTGGAATATAGGGAAAGACCGGATGACGTACGTTATACCTTCTCACATTTAAAAGGTACATTATTTAATCGATGTTAGAATCGTACAAATTTGTTTAAATATTTCGAAGATGTATGCCATAAAGATTACGGAAATATGAATTAAAAATACTACCTATCCCTTGACAGTCATCAAAAAGAATGTTTGCTCATTGTAGTCATTGTGAAAATGATTATTGATTCGATCATTTTTTATTCTGTTTGATCGTTAAAATTATCATAAATATAATGAATAATTACTCTCCTAATAATTTCACGATTATTCGTTATCGTTATTACCGATTAACATGAATTTTTTTTAATTATTATCTATCATCTATTTCTTACCTTTCATTTGTTGTGATTTACTTTTATGTAATAAAGATAAATAATTTTGAATAAACGGTTTTTTTTATCTCCTTTCTCTTACTTTCCTTTTCTCTTTCCTCTCCTTTTCATTCGCACGTTTCGTAACCTTTGCAATATATACTTTCAAGCTGTATAAAACAATTGAATACGTATCAATATTAATATTTCATTTTGTACAAGCATATACTTTAGATTCTGTTGAAAGTTAACAAAAGCATTGTCGATATCCTTAACTCGAAATCGCCTAATTTTTTCCAATAAACAATTCTCCAGGTACACGAAAAATCTGAGAAATCTATAAAAGATTGAATTACGATTATTTATAAATAAACATTCGATTTATTTTTAAAACGTCAATTAACTCGCAGACCTAATATTTCACAACAAAGATTCCACGCGTAGTGTGGAAGCTTTCGCCGTTCTGTTTTCCACCCACGGGAATTCTCTCCCGCTTCCTGTACCTTTTATCTGTAACCATAGTTACCGCTGGACCACCCTGTATAAGCGTTTAACGCGTACCGCTATTAAATTCACAATGGAATCGTTATCCGCGAACCTATCGCGGGCGAAAACAAGATAAATCGTACAATTTATTTGCAAGGAGATCGCGGGACGAACCTCTTCGTGGCTCTCGCGTAGGTGCATCATGCGAGCGCCGCGGATATTTCAACATTTTCAACACTGCAGCCGCCCGCGCCCGCACACGCGCACGCGCACGGTCGTGGTTGCCCACAGGCTTCGATTGCCCCGGCACAGAAACCTTTCTCGCTCATCTCGTGGCGCATCTACGCTGCCGGAGCGTGTGCGCACACAACCGAGCGCGGTTAATTGATGCACCGCCGCGTAATGGCGCGGCTAAATGATCGACGAGGTGCACGGTCGCGCGATGACGATGCTGACGCCGTGCTTTCGTACGAGTTGTACCGCTAGCCCACCCGCGCCCACCGCCATTTTCCATTGCAAATACGTTTCCAGCAACGTAGACCGTTTACGCGCCAATTCCTTCGCGCGCGCAATCACCGGAGAGGTTAGATTCGGAACAGCGCCCCCGTCCAGGGATTATGAACTCGGTAACGCGTATACAGGGTGTTTTTTTTTTTTTTTTTTAAGCGATTTTTGACCTCGATCGTTTTTTTATGTTTCACGGTCTTGAACGCTGGCAAAGATATGCAAACCGGGGACAATTGCACAACGGTAAGTATCCACTGATAAAAAGAGAAACAGCAGACACATCTAATACAAAAAAATGTAAAAACCATCAACAGGGTTAACGAGTAATAAGTTATAATTTTTAAAAAATTTATATATAATTGCAAGCTGAGAGCTTTGGTATTTTTTCTGTCGTTTTAGACATGTTTGGTGATAATACAGAATATGTTTTAAAAAATTGTCTTTATTACAACCAAAGTTATAACTGAAACAATTTTTACCCGGATAATCGAAACGAAATCATCGCCATCACCATGTGCGTATTATCGTTAGATTGACGAGATTCTCCCGATGAAAATGAGTACAAACACGACCATATTCAGAAGAAAATTTTTCAAAAATGATTAGGGTACCGTGTAATTAAAAATAGTTGGAACAAGATCATGTTTGGATTCATTTTCATCGGGAAGCTCTCGCTGATCCATTGATAATACTATTACGAATATATAATGAAAACCGTAAAAATTTTTCAAATATTCTTTTATGAGCTGTTGTTCCATCGCACTTAATCTCGGTGAACTCGATGTTTTCAGTCATTCGCGAAATACTGTTACGGTTAACGATTCTTCTTTTTCAGATCTGGGAAAGCGAAAGAAGATAGAATGGCGATAAGTAGAATTAGATTAGGGTAGAAGCAAGTAAAAGAAAACGAAGAAACTTTACATTGTATAAAATTTACATTGTAAACCAAATGGAAACAATAAAGTGTTACTATTCTTATTTTTCAAGGTCAATTTTTTTTAGATTTTAAAATCGTAAACTAATTTACAGTCGTAAATAATTTAAATAAATAGTTATGTAATTTCATGTCGAGTACGTAAATATATATGTAAAAAAAAAATATATAACAAGACTCTATTTGTATAAATTAAATACCTTTAACCGTGTATTGCATAATAATCATTAAACGATCCGGAATGGGAAATCCTGATCGTGAAAAAAATACAATTTAATTGTATAAATTTCCGGCACGTAAAATATTTCGAGCAACATGGTATGGAAAATTAAGAAAAAAGAGGTTTCGTTGCTTTCATTTTCCACGTATGTATGCGGCGACCCAGTAAAACTAATAAATCCCTGAATACGCTTAATTAACGCGGCGCGGTGCGATAACGCAACAACGCGCGAAGTTAATGACGCTAATGAGACAGTTCCAGCCATATAATCCAATTTGGTCCTGTCGCCTGTATCGTGTCAAGATGTTTTCGCGGCACATTCGCCGCATCCCTTAATCTATTCGCGTAATTTGATGTGCCAGTACGTACATAACCTCTCATTCAGTCATCACGAATACCGCATCGAATGCACTGTGCCTGCGTCTATGGAAATCTCAGGCAATATCGTACCACCGTTCAGCTCGCAGAAAGACTTCGTGTAAATAAAATTACGTGACCGCAGCGTCACTGGCGGGAAGTATATCATAGATCCGACGCACAGTGAGTCAAAAGATGAAAAATGTTTCGTTCAATGGACGAAAGTAAAAATTGACACCCGGAATTTTAATCCTAATTATTGTCACTGTTTTCTTTCGATTTTACGATAATTTTAAACGTGTACAAAATTTTGTAAACAATTGAGAAAGGTTTGGAAGTTTGTCCACTACTTTTAAAAAACCACCTTTACGTTTTCAATCGTTTCGAGGGGTAAACAAAATGACAGCGTATCTTAACTTGGTGACACGAAAGTAGAGTATTCGATGTTTAAGACGACCCCATGAAGATTATCGTACGACCATTTATCATGAAGTTAGAAGGAGCTAGAGAATTAATACCGTATCCCGAAACTTTTTACCGGTAGTGTACGTGGTAACTCGCGTAGATTCTGTTCTATCTGTATTTATTCGGGGCGTGACCCCCCACCACTTTGACGCTCGAAGTCACGCGGTTTTGTTTATAGCGAGCCCTTGCGTGCGCAGCACGCACTGTACTAAGTTCAGTGTCTCGACGACCTTCCGCGAAACGGTCGAATCTGAATCTCGTGTTCGAAAACGCGATCAGTAGAAGACTCAGGATTCTCGTAACCCGGAGACTGTGATATGAAATAGCACGATCGATCAATTAAAACAAACCGAACACGCTTTCAATTTCTACGCCGACACTCGTCGCAGTAGTTTCTCAAGTTTGTTCTAACCTCGACAGTAACAAGCGTCGATGATAACGTTTTAAAAAGCACGAGACACGCGACATGCAGGAAGCGGACGAACGTCTCCGGTGAAAGTTCTTTTTTTTTTTCGTTCTTTTCCATCCAGACGCAGGAACAAAGAGACAACTAGCGGCATAATGGTGAAATACCGCGGCGTTCACCGCACCGTACGATCCTGATCCGCATCTGCCCGGCCATTATTCCTAAATTATGCAGTGCCGGGGGAAATTTCATGCCTCCGGACTGCATAATGTCATTATTCCCTGGAAGAGGGCCCGACCACCTCTCACGGAAGGACATGACTGATAAGATGATTGCCGCGACCACGAACGACAAACGAATTGCGTTTAATCGCTTGCAATCTCGGATAATTACGCCTTGATACTTTCAGCGAAACGACAAAGACGATAGAATTCTATACGCGGCTGCTGTCACGAGTTGCACGGTTTTAGACGATCGGAAAATTAGATAGTTTCTCCTCGCGGAGAATGGGGCAAAATTCTTACGTGGACGAATATTTTGATTGACTAATACGGGGATAAACTTCCGTTGCTTTATTTATTCGATGAGAATTACAATCTTGACCGAGAACTGCTTGTAGAGAACAATGTGAGTTTTACAGTTGAAAAAAATGTTTCTTTTTTTTAATATTCCATGTGCTAATAGTAAGTGCCAAAATTGAAAAAAAAAATGGCACGCTGCCATTCTGACATGGCAGTCTGCCAAGTCTTATCTGCAAATGAAATATTCTTTTTCGGAAATTCATAATTTTTTCTAACGAGTTTAGGTTATTGCAGCTTAATGACATGTAACGATAAAAATAAACTTTTTAAAATGATTAAAAGCCGGCAATGTTTAATCTTCTTCCTGGAAAATTCGTTTCTTGGCATTTACATTATTTTCTCCAAAGACTGTTCAATTGTAGTATCGTATAAACTTCAGGAAATAAGTAATTGTGCACAGTTTTTTGTTCGTTGAAATACATTCAAATAAAATTCTGTCAGGCTCTGTTTCTTTGTTGTTGCAGTTCTTGCTCTTGCCAGCAGATGGCCATCCGATCACTTCTGTTCTCGCAAGTTCTCCATTACAAATGCATTGCACGGTCGAATTCTGTCTTAACGAGCACCAGGGGACCAACAAACTTTACACGCTACACCCATTACACGATGTATCGGTGGTGAGTTATTTTTAATTTTCAACGAGTCGATACAATCAATAGTAAAGAGAGAAAACAATACATTTACATACTTATTATTATTAATAGTGAATAGAAAAAAAATAAGGTATAATAAAAAATGTAATTTCTATAATTTATGAAACGAGCACCCCATTTTGATCAGTACCCCTGTACAATTTCTTAGGTTTGCTTGTGTATAGATCTTGCACTGCCTATATATATATATATATATTACTTGCATTAATACAACTGTTTTAAGTGCAATATATTTGAACTTGTGCAATTGTAAATAATAATAGTGTTTGTTTAAACTGGTCTCAACGACTAGCGAAGGAATGAATATAAAGAACATAAACGACCTTGAATAACCTTGAGGGACCAATGTATTCACAAAACAATGAATTCGAATCGAAATGGGTACAAGCCTAGCTGAACGAATACATATAATTTCAATAAAAAAAAACAAACAAACAAACAAATTTTCTCATCTCTCCTGTATGCTAAAAAAAATGTTAAAACACATTGACATCAACGAACAAAAAAATAAACTCGTTCCTACGAAAAGATAGACAAATATTACCCCTTCCCATTTACTTATATTAAAATTTTCAGTTGCGTCATGGCCTGAAACAACAACGAACCGTGAGACGATGGGTAACTACTCGTCGAGGTAATTGTCACGATTATCTTTTAACATCGCTTTAGAAATCGTCGGTTGCCGATCGGCTGACCTTGACCGTGTTCTAGTTCGCCGCGGCAAATAAATAATATATATATACAATTGTAACACATGTCGTTGAATGCATAATTTTTTATTAAAAAAAAAATGTCACCGAAATACTACAGCAATAACATTGTAAAATCGAATTGGCCTTAAAATCATCTTCAAGGGAAAAAATAAAAATTCAATTTTTTAACTGATCAAATTCTATCCAGAAAATTGGACGTCTGGACTGACCGTGTACCTTTATCTCATAAAATAAGTAGTTTAGGTGTTACTTCAAACGACATTTATTTTCATACATCTTGTATGGGATAAACAAAAAAAAGGATACAAGTTACTTTTTCAAGAATTGTTTAGAGTAACCCGCACACATATACATATACATATACGTACATATATACACATACACACACATATATATGTAATTCTGCGTAACACAGCAGATTCGTGTAATTAAGAAACTGTGGCGGCGGTCGGGAACGCGTCCGGCCGCGTGTCAGAAGAGAAAGGATTTCACTTTGATGTAAACGCTTGGACCGCAAACGGAGGCTGGTCCCGTAACTTTGTTGCGAGTCCACCGCTCTCACGGTCAGTAAAAACGTGTACGCCCGACAATACGATGAATAATTGATTTACGGTTTCACTCTTTTGCCGATCACGTAACGATAAGGGAGCATAATTTAATTACTTATGGACAAGCGACCGGCGTGCACCACGGTCCGTGGCGCTCGGTCCGTCGCGGCGTAAAACGAGAAAACCGCTTTCACCCATCGATGGGATTTTTATTCGAGGAAGCAGCGTTTCTTTCGATTTGATTAATCGCTCGTGAGCTGAGCTTTCTTTTTTTACGGGCCACGTCAAACGCTTCCTCTTGTTGGGAATGACAACCGCCGAGACAAATTCTTCGAGAAAAAGGGTACGAGTTAGGGGTGGGAGAGGGGAAACGAGCGGTGGGGAGGGGGCGCCTGGTCACATCGGTTCGCGGAACGAGGCCGCTGCGAACGCAAAACTTGTATCGTATTCACTTAGCTGGCGTTCAACGGAACGCGAACGTGTGGAAAAATCGACGGAGATGTACATACGTGTTACAATACTTTCCCCGACGAGAAAAATGTGACGTACGATAAATCGAGATTTCTTTCAAATGTTCCTTTGTTAGAGACAATGAACGAAAAGTTTATTCAACATTTTTACGCAGAATTTAATTCTCTTCAAGATTTGTTTTGTACATTTTTTCGAAATGTGTACAATCAGCGTATGTATGTAGAAAAAACTTAAATAAGTACAAGAGGTAGCCATTATTATTCGCGGACCTATTTTATTCCAAATTTAATCAGATCTTGAGATTGTAAGTACCTTTAGAAGATAAAAGTGAAAATACCATTTTTATCCCATAAGATTCTAACCAACAAATGAAGAAAGTCGTAACGAAAGAATACGTTACGTATTCTTAAACACTGTATATGAGAATGTATGCGCTTATCGACCAAAAATAATAAACTTTCAATTTACATATCACGGACATACTCTGAGCGAATAAATTGCGTTGCAGCAATTACTTTCCAGCTAGGAGTAAGTACTTGACACAATAACGTGACGGAAATCGCCATGTCGGCTGTAAAACATGTCGTGCTTTATGCCTGTTAAATCGGCCCACGGTCTTACTGCTTTTTCTCTTTCTTATGTTGGTTGCGACGTTTCAGAAAAACGCGAGAAAACGTGCTGCCGGCAATACTACTTTATTTGTCAGTAAATCCGATTGCCATAAACGACAAAAGAAATATCATTATTCGCTTTAATACGCCCGTGACTACAAGTGACATTGAAAATTTTCAGTTCGAGAAATATCTAATTATGTACATTTTATCACTGATTTCTTAACTAATTTGAAAACTACATTTTAGGCAAGTTAGGTTATGAGAAATATACTCAGCGCCTTGATTCTGTATCGTAATATTTATTTATTTTCGTTGTTATACTTTGCTTATTTTCTTCACTCGATGCTTACATTTTCTATACAATCCTGGTGTAACAAAGATGTGTTATTATTATCATATTAATTTACGACCGAATCGCGTCCACATTCGAAATGCTTCGCGTAATGAAAAATCTCGGTAAACTGGAATCGATGTACGCTTCTAATCTCTGTCGTGCACGATAGGGAAAAAAAGAAATACGCGTTTAATAACCGTGACGAACAATATAACCGTATTCGACTTTTCCGCACGACAGCGAGAGCCCGTGGAAACCACTCGCGAACGGAAATATATTTTCGTCGTGATCGTCTCTCGGACGATTATTTTGTGTCCGCTTACGCAATTCGGTTGCGGACACACGACGAAACGATAATTCACACCAGAAATCAATTTTCTGACGAACACGCTGCACGAATTCATCTGCCACGAATAAACCGACACGCTGATCTATATCCAATATTCTATTTTACGATCGTAAGCAATGGATGACAGTTTCTAACCTCTCGAACCGAAACCGATTAACATTATATTCGTAAATATCAAACCATAACAAATTTGTTGTGAAAATTGCACGATTCCTTCGAAATAGACTTTAATCATCGGTTACATTACTTTCGCGTGACTACTGCAAGAGCTACTCGTAAAGATTCGTATATTTGAATCGGATACCTTCGGCGAAAGAAACATCCCCTTTTTGCAAACTTTTGCAGCCCAATTAACGAAGATCGAATTTAGAGATAAATTTTCGAACATCCACTCAGAAATTCTGCTTCCCCCGTGAAAACCGGCTCGTAGGTTTTTTTCGAACGTCCTGTCCGCGAAGCACATTAATGGAATTACAGGACAACACACACGCAGCTTGGAGTAACGTTATCCCCGAGATACCTGGCTGGCTTTATCGCCGCGATGCGTGACGAACGTTCGTTTACGTACGTTCCGTAAGGAGCTCCTCGGTCCTCTTCCTCTCCCGCGTGCCCTGTTGTCGTTCACCGACCATGGAACAAGCAACTACGAACAATGGTAAAAATATCCGCCGTGTATCGCGTACGAACGCCGCTCTCGTTAGTCGGTGAAACTATTTTCAACGGAACGTTGCGCTTCTCGTCGCCGTTACCGGCGATCGCAATTCTTTCCGTGACTCGACGATTCAGTCGTTAAATCGTTAATTGCGGAACGTAACCGTGATCAAACTTTCCCGTCGCGGAAGGAAGTTTTTTTCACCACGCGATTTACTTCGTGACTAGCATCTGGGGACTTTTTTTGTTTCCACGGGTTAACGGTTGTACCGGATTCGCGAATTTCTCAAGTTGGGAACGCTTCAAAGGATTGTACAGGATTATTACGAAAAATTTATCGAAAGCACCATGCTTCTAGATTAATCGATTAGCAAATGTAGTTCGTAAGTTTCTTGTACTTTTTTCTTCGCACTTTTATAAGTTGCGCGAACGATTTTCCCATCGCTTTTGAAACGTCGATTCTGAAGAAATAGCAACGTAAATTTTGTACGCAATAAATTGGTCAGAATCCTCGTGAAGAAGTTAACAACTCGTACGGGAGCCAACTCGAGCGTGCACCCATGCACGCTTCGTTTCGCTGAAATAATAACGAAGATCTTCGAGCCCCGCCACGCCGTCACGGACTAACCAGGAATTCCGTGCTCCCTTTTCCTCGTATTTTTACCGAAAATTATGAAAATCGCGTGAATGTTTTTTTCCATTCGCGCTCTCGCGTATAATTTTAATTAATTGCGAACAGTACCTGTAACATACTCATACAAAACAACGGGACAAGAGTAATATTTAAAATTGCATAAAGGTTGTAAAAATTTGAAATACTTGGTAAAAAATTAGGTTTAAAAGTATGACAGGTTATTATACATTGTTTGGTTCGGTTAAAAATATCTTTTGAATTTTATGGAAAATTTTCTAAGCACGATCTTATTACAGAATAACGGCAATTAACAGGTTAACTGGCGTTTCGTGTCGTGAGTGGAATAATGCGAGTTCTTAAACTGTTTGCACATGTATATTATGCATATTAAGTTCGTTGTATAATTTATAAGCACTATGCATTTAAAACTACAATTCCTTGCTTCTGTCTTTCATTTACTTTATGTAAGGAAAGTTCCAACGGTTTAGTTTCAACCTTCTGTATTTGTATTTGTTCTCGAAATAACTGTCGTAACCGGCAATCGATAAAGAAGAAATAACCTTTAAACGATACTGAATATTTTGTAACTATGTATCACATAAATATAAATATTGATGTACCATTCGTTGGTTCCTTGCGTTATACCTTCATACGGTATCTGGTCTCTATTTTACCGACTATAACAAACAGATTTCTCTATTCTATTATATAATGACATTGATTTCCGCCCTTTCAAGTAAAGAAAAACTAGACATTCGGTAAATTGTCTGTTTCATGACTTCGGAGCTCTAGCAGGGCCCTGTCTAACGTCTAAAGCCCCTTACCATTTCATTGTCACATCCAACATTATCGATCCAGAAATGAAATAAGGTTACAACACTACTTGCGGTAAGAATTGAAAGTAAATGTGTCAAAATTATAATACATTTTTGTAATTTATTAAATATTCTGTAAAAAAAAAATTTTTCGTTTGATATTCGATTCGTATTTAGTTATCTTCCTAACAAAACATTTCAATCTCTAAGGTGAAATTTGGAAAATTTTTGTAAACTGGTTAGGTATAATTTCGGAAATATTCTTGATCTCATAAAGTATTCCAAGTTCCACACGAAGCTATAAAAATGAATGGAACTTACATCTTCTAAAACTGATAAATTTTATAGATGCACAAACGATGTACCCAGACAAGTTTTCTACTTTTACTACCTTTATCGATTGTGGTGATTCAACCGAGTATAGTTTCTAAAGTCACCGTTCTTAAACGAAGACTCGCTTCAAAACCATTATATGGTAATTTTTATTTTATTTACTACAGTTTCGCGATATCAATTCCTGCAAAATGAAACACTATTGTATATTTTGTCTGTGCCTATATCACAGATAAGAGATAAATATGTAAGATATAGAAATATTAACTTTGTTAAATATCAGTTGTTTTAGAACGAAATTTTGTTTAACAATGTTGATTTTAAGAATTATGTTCAATTGAACTACCAAAGTCGGTAATTATACTAAACGTAAAAACTTATTCCTGAATATATTTTGTGAAATCTACTAGTCTCAAAAAATATTGTAACAATAAGTTCCATTTATTTTCGCAAGTGAAACTTCAATTATTTTAACAACATGAAACTACGAATATTTTCAAGATTGTAAACTACCATTGAATTTCTAGTGTTTTCTATATTATGTGAATGTTAATGACAATTTAATGTTGTCACATGTTCAATTATCATATTCATACAACTTCTCTTTCATACATTAGTTTTGCACGTACAATGTACAAAATTTGTTATTCCGTGTAATCTTACAGCTAGGAAAATGATAGGAGCAATTGTGCTATTATATTTTATAAATTAATTACAAGGTACATTCTTTTTACAAATGTGACGTCCAAGAACAATATCCAGCATGTTCAAAAATTATAACAACGCGTGCAAAAATATATTTAATTCAGTCAACATTAAGCTGCTGAAATATTATTCTATAATTCTTAAAACATAATTTGTACAGCAACTAAAACGTCCGAGAACTTTTTTTTTCCATTCAGTTCGATGTTCTCAAACGACGCACAACCTTCGATATAAATATTTACGAAATACAATATAAAATATTTTCTTATGCTCTTAACATGAAAGCTGTACACTTCCAATACCTCGTCAAATGTCATTCAATTATTTCTCATCGCATCCTTAAATATTCAATAGGTATTAACGCTACACTACATTTTGAGGCAGCGCAAAGTCTTGTTAGGTATTCTTAAAGAAAATTGAAACGTATTCTCTCTGATATTGTTGGCGCCCTCGTTGTCATCCCAATCATCCGAATCATCTTCGTCACTGACATCAATCTCATCATCATCATCGAGATCAATGTTGAAATTTCGGTCACCCATCAGCAACCTCAGACATGTATTTTCCTCTTTTATTCGCGAGCGTACCAACAATTCCAGAGTGAACAGATGCTCGTCGTGAGCTTCCGGTAAATAACGATGCATGAAATCCGCTAATCTGCAAACAATGAATGAAATCATGAGGTACCATCTTTTTTGTCCACTGATTTCTTGGAACACTTTATAAATAACTGTCGGCGTGGAACATACTTATAAGGATCGCTTTCAAGGATTCCTAACCTAACATTGAAAAAGACTCATTTTTAACGAAATAAACATTAAAAATTCGACGATCTTCGGGGTTTTTATCATGGGGCATCATTGAACGTTCCAATTTCAACCTTTTTATGTATGTTCAATTACATTTTGAAAAACCACAGGAATGTTTTTTACAGTGAAATTACGTTACACACGTCGTGAAAAACAATTTGTTTTCACAGTTAACATAAAAACTATCGGTGTGGTTCTCTAACAAAAACTCGAAAAGGTTCTCAATCTTATTAAGTATGGCTATTATTCGTACTGAAAGAAATAAAACAAACTCGAATGTTAAAAAATAGGTTGTATCTTGAAGAAAAAATTCGATTTTTGTATACAATTTTCTAACATTTTCAACAATTAAAAATATAATCTCCGTAAATATTAAAATCATTTTTTATATGAATAAAACCACGATGAAATGTAAACTATTCTATTGAAAATATTTCCATGAATGACTCTGGATATTTTTTAAGAAATTTTAAATTTCTATTGTACATTTAATTTCTCAAAATATAAATTTTTGTACATATTGTAAAGCGGAGGTGAAAAACCCGTTATTTTTTTATAGTTGCTATATCGTTGAATAATGTATTCATTGAGAGAACAAACCTTGGAATTAAACAAATTACTCATTCCAATGATAATATATTAGTTTGAAATTTTTATGCAAGTGAAGACGCTACGTACGGTGAGGGTTAAATGCAGGAAACCGTAAGTGAATGCAGGGCCGTGACAAGGTAGAGATAGAAGAGGCCCATCAGTTTGGGCGCTATGTTATGAAAATTAAATTAACCATTTTCATACTTTACCATTATAAAATGCAAAAATGAGCGTGATTGTTAATGAAAATAATTACATAATTATTATACGATAAATCTATTTTGATTCCCAAAAATTTGAGAAAAAAGTTTATTTACAGCGATCATGCAAAACACACGCGAACAATGTACATCTATCACAGATAGGTCATAGTTATATGTAAACGTAAATTTTGAACAACGAATTAAAGGTAAATAACTTTTTCTCCGATATTCGTTAAATAAAAATTAGAATTTCAAGTACAAAATGGAATGCATCACAATGAACGAATAAAAATATAAGTAACTCATCGAATGAATGTTACAAATATATCTCCATACGTGGATTTTATTCGAATTAATATTTTTCCTCGGGTACCAAAATACCAAAGCACGATCTTGCACGAATGAAGAAAGAATAGAAAAAATATCGAGGGGCATAAACGAGCGCAATTGACGTGTTAACTCGTGTTCCCTTGCTTGACAAGTTAAAAGTCAATGCGCATCGAAAAACATCACAGGTATGTTCCTGCGCCACACGTGCGTGGGAACATGGCGTAACGATCACACGTGATGTACCGTAAAAGATATTCGACGTTGTGTCCGCTCGGGCCTGAACATTCGTAGATTTGCGCAGCGATGGTGTGAAGTGGCGCCTCCCCAAGCCATTGTTCGTTCTTAGACGTGGCAATGAAAATGATCGTCGAAATATCCTCATTCCCAGCTTGAGTGCAGAACGTCGATAATGTCGTGATGTATCCCCCCAGTATGCACTCGCGATTCTTTAAATACGACAGCGCTGTGCTATCGTGAACTTGGAACGCCCTGCCATAAACTATGCCCTGCTGACAAAAGAAACGATTTTGCTGAAATGTATGTATCTGAAAAGGAGTTTGATAATGCATACGTCAAAATAAGGTTCGTTTCTAATTATTGTGTTCGAAAAGTAAATTTTCTATGAATATAGGTTAGAGAAACCATTAGTGAATAAGTAGAAATTGATTTAACTATCCAGATACCGTAATGTAATTTAAATTCTGAACAATTAACGGTAAAACAGGTGTGCTGGGATCAGAATAAGAACTCTCAGAATTGTACGTTTTGTCTTTGAATGTGTAAGCCTTCTTAAAAAATTTCCAATTTTATTTGACTATGAAAAACGGAGAGGTTATTAAAAGCTTTATATACAAAGTGCCAGAGATACCCACAATGCAATATCGGTGTAGTGACGCGTAATAATAACAAATATTATGGTCTATTTGCACGACGCATATTGTGTCTAACACAAGCTTTATTCAGACTCGTTTGTGAGTATTTACGTCGGTTAGAAGAATACGGTATAGGTTAAGTGTGGGTGTGGTGTAAGACTTGAAAAATTAAATCGCAAAAACAAGAAGTCAATAGAGCTTACGTTGTGGTTATTAGTAGAAAGAAACGAAAGACGTGTCTTTAGAAAACTCTTATATACATATTTACAGATAGTTTTCTCTTCGTCTCCGCGTGGAAAAGAATTATTACTCTCGCCACGTGCCAGTGATTATTCGTAAGTGGTGGGCTTCCTAAGGATGTCAAATAAAAGAGAGAAATAAATATTAGAACAACTTGAAATAAATCTACAGTTATATAATATTGCTAGTACCGTTATATAAAATTGCATTAGACAGAAAATGCGTCTCATAAATAGTCTAGAGAACAGATTTAAATATTTAACGAGAATTTATTATTATTAATGTTACTATGTATTACTACGTTAACATTGTATTATATTTACCTCTGACAATTTCGTTTACATCCTCCACATGAGATTTACAATAACCTTTCCCTTGTCCATGGTTAAACAAAATTAAAACGTAAAAATTCAAATTCTTAATGAAAAAAAAATAATTAAATTAACCACTTTAACGCTTTACCGTTCGCATAAAAATTGTGTAGAACAACAATGCACAACATCCATATTTTATCGTTGCCCCCGGAGCCAAAATATCTAGGTACAGCCTTGATTCCTCTGACCCAGTACCTGTTCCATTGCTTATTGTTTAAGATTGAAATATATTAAAATCATTGAAAACATTAAACGATATATAAAAAGTGAGGTAAAAATTAAGGGAATTACAGATGAAAAACGTTAACGATCGACAATCCCAAAGTTGCCTCGACAATAAGTATGGGTGACGGTTTCACATCGTACACACATGCGATCATTGCATAAGTGGAGCCGATTTTTCATTTACTGTGATATAAATTTGTCTCGTAAAATTTGATTGCTTCTCAAAGTATACTGGGTGAGAGGAATAGTCAATCTAGTACGCAATTACCTCTTTGTCTTCTATCAACGTAACCACGCGTCCGGGCTGTAACAGAAAGAAACACGAGCGCTGAGCGAATATAACCGATGACGTTTATGGAGAAGTAAAGAAAACAATGAACCGGAGTTTGTCCTACAGCTTAACGTAAACATGTAACACGGACACACAGAGGCCGACAAAATAGTGTTCGAACGCGAGATCGATTTCAACGAGTTGCAACTGGTTTGACATCGATCGAGAATTAATATTTTTGTAATTAGAAACCAAGAGAAATCATAGTCATTTAATAAGTCCGATGTGTATTGATAAAGGAAACACAAGAAACCGTAAGATGCTGGATCGCGTCTCGCTTAACAGAATTTATGAAAAACAAATCATCGAACATAATAATCGTAAAAGCTGATACAAAATTTAAAAGAAAAAAAAAATTTTCGATACATTTTGACAATACACAATTGAATGTCAAAATGTAATGGAATAATAAAATTGTAAAAGAAATTGAAGTAATTGAATTCAAAAAGTAATTGAAAAAGAAAAGAAAAAAATTCAATACACATCATCACTAGAGAGAGAGAAAAAAAAAACCATTTTTTTATCAAGCTTAACAGGAACATACATAACTATTTACTGACAGGTATGCGTGTATACGTGTATGCATATTAAATAAAAAAAATTCTTGGTTTTTCTTTACTAAATGACAAATGAAAAGTATAAATGAAAAGTATAAATGAACGTACCGAAACGTACTTATTTAAAAATTAAATATCTAAGGTTTACGTTATTTCTAATACAATATGACCAACTCTATACATCCGAACTCATACATTACAACACACTTTTGCATACATTTGCAAAAAAAATTCTAACTTCCAAGTTTTGCGTGAAAATTAAAATTTTACTTAAAATACAAACTCGTTTTGAAATTCAAATTGAAATGACGGTTACTCGTGTTTTAAAATACGATAAACTTGTTTACCATCCGGATTACAATTGCGCACGTGTTGCAAATTTTCCAAAAACAGCCGTGAACGAAAATGTTTCAATTTACGCGCAAGTTTATTGTAATTTCGAAATGTCGAGTAAAACTATCGCGTGGATGTCTGCCAAATTTTTGTAAAAGCATTCACGTGGCGAGTTCATGAACAAGAAAATTAAAGGTATAAATAGAATGTCACGAGCGAACTTCGCGCGAAAAACTATAACTGATCAACAGGAAATAATTCAAAGAATAAACACAAAATACATGTGTTCACTTTTCACGACCTAGTGTACCAAGTGTATTAGTACGCAACAAAAGTTTCGAAATTGAACATTACATGCCTCAGTGCCACGTGTATGGACTGCCCATTCTAGATTATTTTTAGTATTTTCAATGTGATAAAATTTACATACATTTTGCCATTTAAAACTCGCTGTACGAAATTTAATTCAAACTCAATGTACGTTTTATTGTTGCAAAATTTGTAAAACAATCAGGTTCTCAATTTTGCTATATTTAACAGCCAACAGTTTCGACATACAATGAATTCTCGTTGTGTGTTCGCCATGCGACCGAGCGTAGCTTACAGCGTGTAGACCGCCAGCGATTCGGTCGCCTTTATATTTCACCGACAGCATAGTCGGTGGTCGAAGAGAAGGACCGTGAGAGAAAGTGAACGAGAAAGAACGAACGACGGTTGAAGAAGAGGATAACGCGTAGAAAGTGCGAGAGAGCAAAGAGGAAGAAAGAAGAGTAAAGATGATGAACATAGATTTTTCGTTCAGTTAAATCGATCTTTTTTTGTACACTGATTATAATAGCGAGTCGTTTACCATAATTAAAAATTATCCAGATCACGTTATACAGATCTTATTTTCGTTAGAAAAATTTTCTTAGGTTACAAATATTTTTTTCATATAAAATTTCATTTTTTGTTAAAGTTGTGGTTTATAAATGCCAACCAGCGATTTCTTACAAAGCAGCCGCCGGCTCGTGTCATATTTCATGCTTCATTAGTTGCGATGGGAATACCCCCAATTGGTGGGGGGATAGCGATGATCGTAGAACGAATAAACTCTGGCGATTGTGGAACGAGAATTTACAGTTATTTATTTACGAACTGCAGACACGATGAGCCCGATACACGTTGGCGAGATTTATAAACCAAATTTCAAGTGTTTACTTTCCTAACGAAAGGTCACTAAAAAGCGTAACTATAGTGGTGATTAAATTATTGTAAACATATTTTGATCAAATTTCAAATAAGTAATTATTTAATTACCCGTTGGGTTTATAAAAAATTTAATATCAATTTTTTCCCGTGATTTCGAGATAAGGATTCGGTGGATAAAGAAATAAAGGGACAAAGCGAAGTTTCGTCACGAGAACAAGGTACAAATAGCTATAACATATCGTTGGAACTTACTTTTTCTACAGTACCGCGATGAGTCGTATTGCCTTGCCAAAATCGCCTGGAGAAGCCCTTTACGTATCCTATCATGCTTCTTTTGTACTTGAAACCTGGGTGCCAGCACAAGGATCCGTATCCGAATACCCATAATTCATTATTGCCGTTATTTATTATATCTTCCATCTTGTCAACTTTTCCTCTTTGAACGTGGAATCCAACTTTGGTTTTCGATAGAAGCGTTTTTCATTAAGTTTCGTTTATATTACTTACTTTTTCTTTTAGTTACCATAGTCGTTCTGATTTTAGTATCGAAACAATTTTTTTTTAAATAATATTTAATTCGTTCAATATATATACAGTCCCCGTAGACGTTCAGGCTCGTTTACTCACTAAACTTCTTTTACAGCATCTAACAGCCCTCGATTGTAAACAAGTTCAAAGTTCTTGGGTCTAAGCGTTAAGAATCATCGACGGGGAACGAATGAAAAAGTAATTAACTCTTTGTTATTCCGTTATCTCGAGGAGTTGTCACGTGAAATGGTCATCGATTTGATAAGTGTCCAGCACGTGGCTCAATTGTGCTTTTGTATTAACAACTCACTAGACGCTTTAAAGCTTGACTATTAAAAAACTATCACTCTCTTCACAGCATTTTAATTTCCTTCTTCCCTTTAGCCTTTTACGAATTTATTATTTTCCTAGTTATCAAAGGAATGCACGATTCGTCTGATCATCTATCCATTCTCTTTTCGCGAGTTGCTTGACAGTTATTCGACGTCAACGTCATCTTTCCAATAAGAAATTTGCTCGAGCCATTATTGCTAGTGTTCTATAAGAGTCAACCAACCTTCCGAATGTTCGTCCAAATTTTACTTGAAAACTTTCCTTGTGGGAGCAGTAACTGAAGCAAGAGTTCGATGATCGTATTTTGGGTTTTCGTTTGTATTGAGACTCTCGTGAATTGAATTGATCGATGTAATTTTTATACAAGTTTCATTGGAATTAGAATTTGGATGCACGAAATTTTGAAAACCCGGCACGACAGAACCACTCCTCACGAAAGCTTGACTGAGACTGCCGACTCGTCGGATGTACACATCGCACGCAAAAACAGATGGAAGTAGGGTGACGAAAAGGGGAATACCTAAACAGTGGTGGAAAGAAAGAGAAGGAGATAGCTCAGTGAGTGAGTGGGAGAACTTGGATGAGGCGGCTGACGAAACACGAGGTACGATTGACGCATGACACTCAAACTTTCAGGTACGTCAACAGTATTTGTCGATTAATCAGTTTCTAGATAATAAATGCTGTTACTTCACAATTATGCAACAACTACTTTGCAAATGTTTACATGGAGAATTAGCGGGAATCGAACAATTGGTTTGAAATAAGACGAAACGTTTCTTACAGTTATTCAAAAAATAATTTGTTAATATTACTATTTATACATTCATTGAATATTAATTAACCGAAAGATAAGGTTTTATTATTAAACTAATTGAAAAAAAATTTAAACGACATTTTATCGATATTTGATTGTTTTTTTAAACTCAATTCTTATATGGCGAATAGAAATTTATTACGATAGATATAAATCGGCATGTTTTTGGCAACTCAATTATTGTTTTCTTTTTTTTACTCGAATTATTAACGTCAGACGGTAAGCAAATACAATGGTTTCTATTTCTTTTTCCAGATGTCGCCATTGCTATAAGATCACAAGATCTTATTAATACCAACAGTGCACTGTCAAAATTCTCTACAATTTCGAGAACACGCAATTTCCAAATCAGCTGGTATTCACAAAAGTCGAGTTTTGTCCGACAAGTGTTTAAATTTTCATTTTTTTTTTAACAATACACTACAAGTTTTGATCTTAATACTCCGACAAAGGTAATAATTCAATGTTCCTTTTATTTCATCCGAGTCTTACTAAAATGTATTTGTAACCCTTTTAAAATGTGACCTGTTGTACTTCCGATTAGGATCTTAAGTCAAATGATTCAGAAGAATACACCCCCGGCTTCTCCAGACATGAATAATGAATTCGAAGATGAGGATATGATATATGTGGGTGAAGTAGAAGAAGTGATAGAGGCATATGATACTGAGAACATTGAAGATGAAGATTCAGTGGAAGAAGATCTTCCAGAAAAAGGAGATGCTATTTGTGTGTTCAATGGTCACAAACGAGGTCAAGAAAATTTTAATTATTACAATAATATTAGTATGGTAACAATTTTACTTTTAATTTAAAATTGCAGGTTCAGTCTTCTGTGGATCATTGACAAAAAATGGAAAATTGGCTGCTACGGGAGACGAGGAAGACAAAGCTTACGTGTGGAATACATCGTCTGGAGAAATTATTCTTGATTGTACAGGTCACACAGATAGTATTATCTTTGCAGAATTTAATCATGATGAATCGTACTTAGCTACTGGAGATATGAGTGGTATGATACAAGTTTGGACACTAGCTAATAAAGAGCTTAGGACTTACCACATAGGCGATGCGACAGTTAGTCTTTTCTATTTTTGCATTTTGTGTCATTGAAAATAAGGATAAATTGAAAAATTATTTCTATTATTACAGTGGATGAAATGGCATCCTGCTGCAAATGTTTTATTTGCAGGATGTGTTAATGGAGAGGTACATATGTGGAAAATACCTGATGAAAATTATAAAGTCTTTCCAGGATATGGGCACCGTACAGAGACTGGTGCAATATTTCCAGATGGTATTCATTTCTCATATTGTTGTTGTAATGAAAGAAATTACATTTTAATTAAATGTAATTTTTCAGGTAAACGTATTGCAGTAGGTTATGAAGATGGAACGATTAGAATAATAGATTTAAAAACAAAGTCTGTGTTACTTATTTTATCTCCAATTGGTCATTCTTCTACCATAACTACCCTCGATTGTCATTCTGATAACAATCTACTTCTCTCATCAAGTGTAGATGGAAAGACTATACTCAGTGCATCAAATACAGGCAAGGTAATAAAAGTTTGAATCTTTGAATTTAGCATAAGAATGAAAGTAATACAATTCAAAACCTTTAGATAATTTCTGTTCTACAAAATTTAATTAATGATGAACGAAATAATATTCTGACTACTGACGAAGATGCTGGAAGCAATGAAGGAAATGGTGATAGTAACTGGGTAGAAACAGCTGCTTTTTGTAAGAATCCCACATTTCAAGTTGCTGCAACTGGTACAGTTAATGGTGAAATCTTTATCTGGGATATCTCAAAACAGGTAATTCTACCTTTCCTAACTAAATGCATCTCCTTATTTAGTATACTGATTTCTACTGAAACCATTTAGCTACTCAGGCAAAAAATAGAGCAAGAAAGCGGTATATCTAAACTGTTGTGGAAAGGAAACACACATATCCTGTTTTCAGCAGGATTGGATGGTTTTCTCAGGTGTTTCGATGGAAGAAGTGGTCAATGTATACGATCATTTACAGGACACACAGCAGACATTCTTGATCTATATATATCTGAGTAAGTTGAAGTAATTGTAACTTTCTTTTTTTGTAATGAATTTGAACACAATAGAGTAAAACAAGAACGTTTTTCAGAAATGGAGAAAAAGCATTGACAACTTCAGATGATTCCACAGCTAGAATTTTTGACATTTCATCTCTATCTTAACGTAATTTATTACATAGAGGAAAATATAAAATCTTTGTTATTATCTAAACTATATGTACATTTTATTAAAATTGTTCGTATATATTGTATTTTGTTTTCTTTTTTAATTAAAAGTAAAGTTTATTAATTTTTAGATGATAGACTGCATTATTTTATCCTTACACCATTCAGAATCAAGAGAATATTTCTTATTTTTCCACAGAAAATGAGTCGGACTATGTTCCTCGCCCTTTTCAAAATTAAAAAATGAACTGAACTCAATTGCAATTTTTGATCTCACTAAACCAATTCCTCCTACTTTTTCTGGTGCAGGATGATATACTCTTCCTGATTGTATATTCATGTACAATTTCTCTGGTTGAAATCGGACCTATAATAAATTTATTATTTAAAATTAAAGTGAATAAAAAATTATATGGAAAATATTGAAACTGGGTCTACCATTAGTAACTCTTCTGCATGAGCAAAACCAAACCAATCTTCCTGTTTGCCTGTTTCATTGTTTTGTTTCTGAACAACTTTTGTGAACACTATTGGTAAATCATCACATCTAACAAAGTTTCTCTCCCTTCCACAAAGAGAAACATAGGGAAAGTTTTCTGTGTAACGTCCTGTGTCATTCTTCTTCAAGTGCTTGAAAAAGAATGCCAAAAATTTTTTATCTAGAATGGTATATGTCTAACATAATATACAAATTATAACATTTAATCATTTAACGAGTTTCTTCTATGTCAATACAGACCTTTGAAGCATGAGGTGAAATTTTTCATGCGAGCATCATCCAGGAATAACTATAGTGTATAAAGCAAAAAAATGTTAATACATACAAATATGATATAAATGCCCCTGCACGTTTGTAATATGAAATGTCTTATATTTAATCAAAAAATAAATTATACCATGCCTTGGTGATCGATGTAGTAAAAGTATTCTCGAACTCGAAATTCTGGTGACTGACCTTGCACGTATTTTACACAATGTCTTATAAGTATCTCAGAGAAAACTGATTTTTTAATCACGATCGCGAGCACGCGAGGACGCAAGAATGAGAACATTTTATTTCGAATTGATTCGACGTCGTTAAACAATTGAAGGTGACCTCGGTAAAAAAGTAGTTGTAGTTACTAATTTTAATATCATACGTCCTCTTTAATACGGCACAGTTTGTGTTCGAATATTTTTTTCATTGAAAAAACAATTTAGGAGAAATTCTGATTCGTCAAGCTAGAATAAATTACCCAGTAAATCGAGTTACAATTATTCTGAAAATTGTAACCTCACTTTTAACCGTCTAATGTATGTCACAAATCATCGTTATGTCATGCACGATGCAACACATACATGTCACGTAATAATGCGGCTTATTCAAACAACATAATTAACGAAGCACGGTATTTTTCCGGATAATGCTTTATCGCGCATTTATTAACAAAACAATCAACCGTATTTATATCAACACACATCGACACTTGCTACGGTCGATTTCAATTGACCGAAGAGCTGGTGACATCTGGCGCGATCGATTGGAACGTAATCTCGATAGAAACAGAACTTCGATATTTCTCAACGTCACGTTAGTTCGCGCTACCCACGGACAGTCAGATTCAAGAAATGAGATACGACGAAGAGGTGGAACGAACGGTTTCTGAAAACGGACAGAAATTTCAAGGAAAAGATTGCCTTCAGGACCAGACCACGGCGAGATGCTCCCTCCCCGTTGAACGATCGTCACTGCACCGATATAATAACACAAAGTAAAAATGTTACCCGCGAGCTCGAGCAAAAAAAAATTGTGCATCTGCAAGCTGAAATCTCAAATTGTTGTCGTTGCCAAATAAGTCGTGCACAACACGATCCTGTGTTCCCGGAATATGGCTTCGTCCACGAAGAGGTCATGGAAACTCCGTAAGTGTTTGTCCTGCACGTAACGCGTGTACTTTATTCAATCCGTTGATGCACGGGGTGCGCGTCCAACGAATTCCGTTCTGGCGCTCTTTTCTCCGATACTGGTAAACAATTCATGTTTACAAATCGATCGGATGGGATTCACCGATGAATTGTTCGCTACATCTTCCTATTATGGTCATAACCTTCATCGAATGGGACGTGCACTGTCGCTGCAATGTCATTGGAAGCTGACATCTTTGTTCAGGTCACTTGAATAGAACAATGTTTCTTTTTGTACAGAGGATTTTGTTGCCCATACGTCCAACGTCAATTGCCTGGCATTAGGTCACAAGTCTGGACGTGTTTTGGTCACTGGCGGCGATGACAAGAAAGTGAATCTATGGGCAGTCGGGAAGCAGAATTGTATTATGGTATTTTTGCTCATTCCATACAATTGCTTGTTTAAACAGTGAATTTTAATCAAAGCTGATGTACGATTTATATCTCTGATGTTAAAAAAAGTAAAAGATTAATTTACCGTACTTTATTGATAGTATTAAACTACTGAATGCCCGTATATATTAATGGTTACATTCAATTTGTTATTTGTAAAAGCATAGGTATACTGTTTTAGAGCCTGAGCGGTCATACCACATCAATAGAATGTGTAAAATTTGGACAAACAGAGGATTTAGTATGTGCTGGCTCGCAAACTGGAGCTTTAAAAATTTGGGATTTGGAACATGCCAAATTAGCTCGCACATTAACAGGACACAAAGCAGGCATACGTTGTATGGATTTTCATCCTTATGGGGAGCTGTTGGCATCTGGTAGCTTAGACACTGCAATCAAATTGTGGGACATCAGGAGAAAAGGTTGTATCTTCACGTACAAAGGGCACAATAGGATGGTGAATAGTTTAAAATTTAGTCCTGATGGCCAGTGGATTGCCAGTGCAGGGGAAGAAGGAATGGTCAAGGTATTGGTCATTTCTTTTAGTGTTACTCTGATGTAATAGTGTTGGTGTTACTAATTAACAAAAATTTTATTCTTTAACTAGTTGTGGGATTTAAGAGCCGGTAGACAGCTTAGAGAATTCTCAGAACACAGAGGTCCAGCAACAACGGTAGAATTTCATCCTCATGAATTCTTATTAGCCAGTGGCAGTGCAGATAGAACAGTTCATTTTTGGGACTTGGAATCATTTCAACTTGTATCATCTACAGACCTGACTCACTCTTCAGCAATTCGGTAAGTACCAGTGAAATGTAATGAGTTAGTATTGTAACAAATCTTAGATATTGTATTGATATATTGTATTTTTTTGGTCAGGTGCCTCTATTTTAGTCAAGGTGGAGAATGTCTTTTTGCTGGTTGCCATGATGTGTTAAAAGTATATGGTTGGGAACCAGGTCGGACATTAGATTCTGTACCAACTGGCTGGGCAAAGGTACAGGATATAGCTGTGGCCCAGAACCAACTGGTAAGGCAATATTTACAGATAACAGTGGAAAAACATATAATAGACAATAAATTGAAACCTATTTTCACAACTATTTCAGATTGGTGCAAGTTTTCATACTGCCAATGTTGTCCTATATGTATGTGATTTAAAGAAAATCGCTCCATTAGGAGGAGTGTCGACATCCGGCTCTCCGTTCAGTCACGGGAATTCGTTAAGAAAAAGTTTCTCTAGAGAAAGGCCGCCTGAATTAAAAAAGCATACGTAAGTTGAACACAGTTGTTTCATGTTCCATACTATCTTGCTTTTATATGTAATCGTGATGTTTCACTTATAGCCTAGATGTACGGACTATAGAAGAGGCAGACAAGTCTGGAACTGACCCAGAAGATGAAGCAACATTTGCAGATATACCCAATGTTACTGAATATCACGACGTCTTTCAACCAAATAGGTCATGTATGTACCATAGAATATTACTCGTTCTTTGTTACCGTATTCGGTTGTATATTCTAACTTACTCAAACTTTATTTTACTCTAACTCTCGACTATCCACCTATTGTCACAAGCCTGAAAATATAAATGCATCTAAAAGGTGGTTGTTGTGCAGTACAGTTTGTGAATGAGCATGCTATGCACGGTATGTTTCAGTGTCTCGCACTCCACCTCCAGACCCTGAGGCTTTCCAGGAGCCTCAAGACGTAGGTGAGTTCCATGTAAACAAACTTCCCATCTTTTTCCTCCTTTTATACGAACGTTGCATGAATGTTGACTTACAAACTTTTGCATGCAATACGTGCAAAATATTTGTTCGTACATTGTTTCACGCACATTTATATTGCAGATCCTACACAACCACAGATACTACAAACTCTTTCTACCTCAATGTCAAATCTAAGTACGGTGGAGCCCGAAGAAGTTCCACCTATATCATCACCGTCATCTCCGCCTCCACCTGCGCCAACGTTATCATTGACGAAGCCAGTACCAGTGCGTGTTCAGCCAATCAAGTCATCACCACCCGTTCAGAGAAATTCGGTTACATCGACGAGCCAGACTAAGAACCTTCAAGCGAATAACGGCCTTGGCAGAGTGTCGAAGAACCTCGCGTCCATACCGCCTCTTAGACAGAGTATTACTCTTCTTCCTGGAAAAAAGATTAGTATTACCAGTGATGTAGGAACACTTCCACAACCCTTGGGTCCGCAGAGGTCGAACTCTACATTGACACCACGTGTGGCACCAATGGCTGCCGTTCTTCCAGTGATGGACGATGGAAAATTAAAGAATAGAGCACCTAGCCCAGATTCTCCCAAGCACTACTTAAAAAGGCAGAGTAGTTGTAGAGACGGGGAACAGGGTTACGAAAGCGATTATCCGGTACAGTAAGTATACAGGTTTCTTCGTACGAGCGTTGTGAAGTACTTTGAACATTATCGAATTTTAATGTTCTTGCAGAATTAATAGTATAAGGCACAGCCCCTCCGATCCTGCGTTAAACAGGCCAAATTCTGCGCAATCTAGATCGACCTCGCTGAACAGGAACTTTGCTACCTCAACGTCGCTGTCTGCGCGCAACGCTTCCACTACCACCACGACGTTTGCGATGAAGAAATCTAACAAAGCTCAAGTGCCCCCGAATCCTAAGGTAGATGTTCGAGCTACTCAATTGAGGCCAAACGTCGAAAACACGGAGAAAGAGGAATTTGTTCCCATCAGTGCTGACAAACCTTATGGCTTGGATGTCGAAACTTTCCTACCTGTGAGCACCGTAAATTATTCTATTATGCGTTTCAAAAGTTTCTTGCTGTAACATCCATTAAAACAAACATTATTCTCAACAGAATCATTTCGCGAGATCGACTGCGTTTGGTTACCCACAAATGGGTGTTCTCAACGAAATGTCGGAGGCTGAAGTGCTTAACAGCATGATGCGAGGTCATGAATCGATGATGGCTGTACTTACAAACCGTCATCGTTCCTTGCAAATAATTTACTCTCTACTCCATCATAAGGATCTTAAGGTACCTTATTGTTTCTCCATATTGGAATTGGACAGAATGTGATCGGACTAGTGATTAATAATTATAATTGCTGATTACGATTAATGAGTGTGACGACAGATAAAGCAGCAAGGTTGTTAAACTTTAGTATTAACTTTGACTGTTCAGTTACCTTATTTAGTTAGTTGGTTTTGTTCAGACTATAAGCAAAGACTGGGATCATCTTTATGACTACAAATTGTTAATTAACAGAATACACATCTAGTTTATGGTTTCCGTTTTATATGAAGTATAATTAATGAACTGATAATTATTCTTATCGTAATTGCTTTATCAATTAGTGTCCAACTCCGCTTTATATTATGATGGTAAAGTAGGCAAGATTAGAAGGGAACATGACATTTCAGGCTGCCGTGGAATCTGCAGTGGCGATGAACGATCTTTCGGTTATCGTGGATTTGTTGGGCATATTGACCCTGAAACCGTGAGTAACAAGATTTCATTAAACACTAGTAAGCAGTCTCGTCCTCAATTATGAATTTCCGTTCATTTGTTGTTTATTTATAGGACAATGTGGAACCTGGATCTGTGTAACTCTCTACTCGGTCCAATCGCGGATCTCCTTCAAAGTAAATACGAAATGTAAGTACAATTGATACATTCTATCAGCGTAATTATCGATTTGCTGCAGTGATTTTCAGTATTCACTATTACTTTTGCATCGAAATCTTTAGCATTGATTATTCTATAAAAGGTAATACATTGCTTAAAGTCAACAAGAAGTTATTAAATATTTTATGAGTGCCAATTTGTTGAATTAAAAACTGAACAGTTACTTATTTTGACAAATAAATTAGTCAAACTTGAAAAAAACTGCGCAAGAATCTCTGTAGTAACCCTCTAGTTGAAATGCAAAATTTTTGAAGAATTTCTTCTCCAAGGAATTACTTTTTGCTAGGTTACTGTTTTTTTCTTTATGTTAACAATATGAAAGTGTATGCGCACAGTGTCCGTTCGTGCGTACCACTGTCTAACGTTCGCTTTAAAGTACGCGTTCAACATGAAACGCTACACGCTCCATGAATTAGAGAAAATCGAGACACCCCTTCTACAAAAGGGGCGAGTTCTCGAATGGCCTGGGTACTCGCACGAATGCAAACAGGATATTTCGAGTGGGGTCGCATACTTCACGTAGCTTACTGCGTGCCTGTATAGGAATGGCTAATTCGACGAACGGGGAAATACGAGGCGAAGAGACAGGCAAGGGAAGAGGGTTCACGAAATTAGCTGAGACAATGAAAGACAGTGCCAGATGCAAATTCGAGCCTCAAATCCTTGCTGTCGCGAGTCGTATTGTTCGCGTGATCGAAGCTCGAAGGGCCACGCGTTGAACACATATGTTGGCGCTCTTCACGGATAAATTCTTTTTATTTTCCTTCGTCTGTTGTCCAATGCTGGGTCATGAATATTAATGACCGTGTGGGAAGAGCAATATGGTTGTCCTACATTTTCTATAAAATTCAAGAAGGCCTTTCTCTTTCTTTTGCGCTTGAATTTTGCATCGCTATTGATTAGTTCTAGGTCAGATTAGAATTAGTTATCCTTGTTTTTTCTATATTTAATGCAACAAACATAGAAACAATTATTATACTTTCTATCAATGTTACACATATTATATTTATAAGATTTGAATAGAATAGCAAGTTTCTTGAGTTTCCTAATATAATTGGATCCTAAACTCTAAAGAATAAACATTTGTTTAAATGACTCCATTACTCCATAAGATTTCCAATACTTTGAAAGTCCCAACACAGTATGTAAGGCAATTTGTATAGTATACTACTATATCAAATACCTTCTTTCATCTTTTATATTTCCTTGTTCTTCTGACCTATTTAAACATTTTTTTTTGTCTGTACTGCAATATATTTTTAAAAATTACTCTCTTAAAGTAAAATAAACTCAACCGGTGCCATTCAGACTCTCTCAAGTTTAATCACTTTAAGGGATAAACTTGATATTTTTAATTGTGTGGTTTCAGTTCAATTAATTTTAACTGTAAAGTGTTCCTTATCGATTACCCAAATTATTTTTTATTCGACTTGACAACGTTATTGCACAAAGCTTCTCGCTCTGTACGTTAAACGTTTACCGCGTGAAATTAAATACACGTACAAAGATAAAGTTAGGGTTTGCTACGGTGTAGCAGAATCGTAATTTCTAATCCTAACCTCAAAATCTCTACACAAACGTCGTACTTTCGGTGGGATAATTAGAATCGAATTTCTAGAACATCGTGCGAGCGTTCACCGATCCGATATTCCAAGAAACAAAGAAAAGAATCGAACAGCGAACGCGACCGATGTTTCAAACTGTGTAATTAACTGGCGCTCAGTTACAAGCTGTTACTGTTGCGCTGTCGTGACGCGAAACGAGCACTTCCTTTCACGTGGTCATTGGCTATCCCATTTCTTCCTGTCTTGTTCCGCCTCCAATTACGCACGCGCGCTATTATAAATTCAACGCGTCTGATCTCACGTCGTCATTAACGATTTCTAAAATTGAAATTCCATCATCAATAGTTGAATTATCGTTCTAGCGTTACAAATTTAATCACAGAGAAATTTTTGCGATAGTATCTTTCGTCCATTATCCGATTAAATTAAACCAGCTCCGCATTAATTTAATGATCGACCGATCAATGCGCGATCTAATAATAGCACATCCGCTTATGATCGGAGGCTACCAGTCCGGAAAATTGTTGTTCCGTTCCCTGTGTATCTACTTATTGCGACGATCGACGTTTCTTCGGTACTCCTTTTTCATCGCCCTGTGTCATTGCTATTATTAGAACACAAACACAATGCTGAAAATGGTACATAAAAAATAAACATCCTTTGATAGATTGAAATTGTAGTGGGCCAGAGATTGTCAATATATTTGAATTTCTTCAAATTCTCCGAATCGTTCGAATCTTTAGTCATCCAGCTTCTTTAATACTTACAAATTTTTTAATTTGATCAGATCCTCGAAATTTGTCTTCTAAATTTGTTAATTTTTCGAGGTTCGTTTAATCTTACGAGTCATCCAATTTCTCTAAATTGTCCAACTACTATGAATCTTCCAGGTTCTCCAACCCTCAGAATTCTTTAAATCCTAATAAGAATATAGGAAATTTATAATTTGAAAGTTATCAAAGATCTTGGCTCCCTAAGGTAAGTCCTTAACCTTCACATATACTTAATCTCTATCCTGGCAGGAAACCCATTACCATTCCACGTTTATGTGCACGCAGTCAATGCCATAAAAGTGAATTCGAACTAATTGTTGGTCGCTCGGCAGCTGCTGTCTGCAATCACTCGTAACAGTCAGGTTAGGTCTCTTTTTTCGAAAAAACTATGAAACTTTTGGAGCGTAACAATTTATAGAAGTTCTCGGATTATTACGTTTGAATGATATCGAAAATAAAATTCTACCATGTAAAGTTTCATTTTATAAAACGTTTTGTATACTTATGCGCTGCAGTCGAACAGAGTTGGACCACTCATGGGTGTCACTCAGCGCCCTCTGTGTATATCCGTCACGATTTTGCACTGATTACGGTGCTTCGATGTCACGGTTCGACAACCGCCGAAAGGGTGAATCCGGCCAGCAAATTGCCCGACTAAATATACAGATCTCGGTGGCGTAATGCAGTGCAGTTTGCATATAGCTGTTCGCCGTTTTCACGGCTCGTTCGTCACGGGCTTTCGTCCTGGTCGAAGGTGGCAGGCTCGTGAGAAAAAAAAAGGAGTAGCCGACCCGATGAATATATTCGATCGTCGCGCGTGCCACATGGAGAGGGGAGGGGGGACGTTCCGCTTCGTGCGATCGTTTCTCGATTCCGTCGACCCTCTCGTCCCTCGTGATCGAAGACACATCCATCAGAATCGCGAAAAAAGAACTGGAAAAGAAAAATAGTCGACAGTAGCGACAGACATCCAAACATTGAGTATCATCAAGACTTTGAGTCAACTAACGCTGCTGTGTTATAAATGTTATGAATTATTCGAATAATTTCGAATAAAATTACATTCGAATAATTGTACGAATATTTTTAATCGTTCTTCCCGCCAGAATCTGAATATTCAAAATGGGGAAAATAAATCGAGGAAATATAAAATTTAGTGTAGTAAAACTTCGATTATTAGTAGAACTTATTATTAATAGAAAATTTATTTTAATATAGGGAGAATATTTAATTTAATATTAGTAGAATATTTATTCTAATGTTAGTAGAATAGAACTCTTTAAAATACAAACTGGAATAAAATACAAAACTTTAAAATACAAAATACAACTGGAATATCACTATTGATATATACGGCGTGTTCGGTAAATAGGTAATATGGTTATTCTACGAGAGAAAATGTATCGAAAATATAGAATAAAATTTGTTAATTCGAATCATGGTTTTTGAGATAAATAGTGTTCAAGATTCAACAGGTGCCGTGATTAAATGAGACTTGTCTAACCTGTTTGTACATTATTTATTATTTCTACTCGCGTTGGTGTTTGTAGGCATCGATGATGACAGGGTATTATCCATTTCAACTGGTTCTATCTGGTTGGAAGACGGCAAGGTCGTCGAAAAATAAATAATACCGTACCACGATCAGTGTTTAAGAACAGAAATAGAAATAACGAGTAATAGACTCGTAAGCCAAATCGTACACGATCACATGTGTACCTAACGAATTTTCAAAATCGCTTTTCTCGAAAAAAGAGTATCGTTCGAAAAAATGTTACTCTGTATTTTTGTTATATTTTTTCACGTAGAATTACCATATTCCCACTTGTACCACCAGTTACCTGTACTGTGGTATACTGTCGAATATTCTTCCTGTTCCAAAAAATTGTACTAAGGTTCGTTCAAATTGCCGAACACTTCGGGATGGTCGTTTGTCAGTCGTATCTTACACTTACTTAAAAAGTATTCTTCTTATTCACATTTTTGTTTATTATTACAAAATTTATATCAATTGAAATCTACCGGGCAATTTATTTATTTAACATTCCATTTTCTATATCCAATTTTATTAATTTATGTATTTGTATCACAAAGTCCTCTTATACCTAATTTTATCAATTTATATATTTCTATCGCAAAGTTTTCCATTATTTTTTAAATACTTGTATCATTCTGTCGCTCATGGTTGGTCCATGTCGCATTCATCGCTAATTTTATTAATTTACATATTCGTGTCACAAAGTTCTCTTACACGTAATTTTATCAATTTATATATTTCTATCGCATGGTTTTCTTATATTTTTTAAATATTTCTATCATTCTGTCGCTCACGGTGGGAGCCGACGTAATTCAGTTTGAATTGTAATGGTCGTGCACGATAAAAGTTTGACGAACGTCGAATGGTCACGGGACGTTTGGTGGCGAGCGTTTTGTACGTTACACGAAACATTTACGAGGCGGCCCGCGCGCGATTCGTCTCGCCGATTCGAACGGGAGCTCGCGCGAACCCTTTATCGCCGCCCGAAAGCGAGCGTGTCTAATAGCGCCGCCAAGCCTTTCGTTATTTATTGGCGTCGTTATGGGCTAATAACACGTTTTGGAACAAACTAGGCGTGACGCGCACCGGTGGGCGTCAGGAGCGACTTTCTCATCGTTTTCTTTCTGTGCACGAGGTCCAATTTTTGGGTAGCCGTGTACAAAATTTCCAGCAAACAATAAAATTATTCCAGTGTTTATTTGAAATTAATCATGATAAAAGTATTGATTTTTGTTTACAATTCTCGTTTAATCGTTTAAAAACACTGATAAATCATTTATTATGGGATAGTAGATTTGGTTTTATGAAAGAAAAAGTAATTTTGATGTGAAAATTTTTTCCCTATTTCATATAGTTTTCAAATTAGGAGAAAGAAATGAAAAAACAAAAAAGGAATATTTGTAAGTAAATTTTTACCCTTTACCCAGTGACCTTGGACAGTAGCAAAAATACTTAATATTTATCTATGTATGTTTTACATCTTCGAAAGTTTCAAATTATTTTGAATCACCGAGTTGGTGATCATTCTTTGTGAGTATAATTCGATCCCATGAAAAAAGACAGTGAATAAATACGGCAAGAGTAAACGAGAAAGAAATAGTGTGCCAAGCAGTCACGATGAACGAATAGTCCTATTGTAAAAATATAAATTTCTACATTTTTCACTTTATCGTTATAATAATAGTGTCGACAATTTGGTGAGGTTCTCCCGATTAAAATGAGCCCAAACACGTCATAGATAGAAGAAAATTTACCACTGTTCTATTATTTTTGCTATCTGGGATATTTAAATTGTTAGAAATAAAGTTCGTCCAATTTACGTCGTGTTTGTATTCATTTTAATCGAGAGAATCTCGCAAATCCATTGCTATCGTTATTTTAAATATACAATGAAAGAATAAACAATTATAATTTTTGTTATTGGACGATTCGTCGTAGCGCGTGCGGCGTTCCTTTGAAATGCTCGAGATGGGCCATCCCCACTTCGCACGCTATTTCTTTCTCGCCTACTTTCGCTATGTTTTATTCTTTTTTCTTGTCGAGAGCCTCGAGACTTTTCTTGGAATAAAGACGCTACCTGCTCCGCAGTAATTTCAGTGCCAACTCCTGATTTATTTAAATTCAAGCGAGTGTTATTGTATAGGAGTGTGGTAGTACGAATGGGACATTCTAAATATTTCAACAATACTGAATCTTCCTACTATGAAATTTTCTTTACTCGAATGCTATATTATGATAAGATCGCATAATAACCTAAAAAATTAGGTACCTTTTTCTTTAATGCAGTCATCGAACAAATTAAATTTTTCTACAGAACGAGAGAAGTAAATTGTCCGTTTCTTGCGATTGTTTCAGGTACATAACGGTTGGTTCCACGGCGTTGAGACTGATCCTGCGAAATTTTGCATCGGTGATAAAGTCCAATGTGGAAGCCCCTCTTCACACGATTGGCGTGGATGTGTCGCGAGAGGAACGGTAAGTTTTTAACAAATTCATTTTTTCAAGGTGCTCAATGACGTTTAAAAAAAATCTGGAATTATAGAAGTTTTTAAAAACACTGTATCTAATGGTATTCTTGGTGCACTACATTACCAGGTACTAATTACCAGTACTAATATACCAGTAATATACTAATATACTACGCTAATATACTACATTACCAGTACTAATATACCAATGCCTTGTTACCTCATTTTGTACGACCAATACTGGTACTACTGCATCAATGCATCAGAACTTTGTTATCTTATACTACACAAGTATACTTGGACATTAATTAAACTTACACTGATAGTACACTACCAGTACTGGTATTATTAAATTAATGCATCAGAGCCTGTTACTTTATCCTACACAAGTACATTTTGACATCAAGTACAATTACACTAATAGTATACTATCAGTATTGATACTACTATATTAATGTACCAGTACTGGTACTACTACATTAATGCACCTGTACTGGTACTACTACATCAATGCACCAGGATTCTGTTACCTTATCCTACACATATACACTTTGACATCAAGTACGATTACACTAATAGTATACTACCAGTACCGATACTGCTATATCAATGCATCAGTACTGATACTACTACATCAATGCACCTGAACTTTGTTACCTTATACTACACAAGTATACTTGGACATTAATTAGACTTACACTAATAGTACACTATTAGTACTGCTACTACTATATTCATGCACCAATACTGGTACTACTACATTAATTGCACAGACACTAACAGTATACTACTAATACTGGTACTATTGATACATAAATTCTCCATTATCCTACACCGTCTCAGCACCAGTTGTACCCAGACACTGTACCACCGATACCAAAGCATCAACTGCAATCCCGTATCTCCCGTTAAATCGATATTCTACATTCTGTCCTCAGATACCACAAATGCATGTCCTGTTACGAGAAGCTCTCGACGATCAGAGGCATCCTCCTGAAGAAGCAGTCTACGCCTGGCAAGCTGGGCGCCTCGTTCCGTGAGCTGTCGGCGCTGGTGAGAAGCCTCGAGTGACCACGGCTGAGCCACCACGCAAACTCGGCCGCCAGACTCGTCGTTACCTGACAAAGAACTGAGAAAAATCAAGGGAGAAGCCGATGGACGCTGGCCGCACAAGGTCGCAGGGAACACGCTCGCGCCTTCGAGTTGCTACGTACCGAGGAACGATGGCTTAACGGATCAATGCGTCGTGAATCGGTCCTGCCTTCTTCCCTCAGCTCTTTCCGGTTTCTCGTTTCCAGTCGTCGGCGCACTTGGCGGGACACCAACAGCGGGAAACGTTGAGCATCCGCGACGACGATAACGTGGACGCCACGAAGCGGGACCCTGTAATGCACCACAAACAGAGGATTTTGGACAATTTCGAGACCACGTCCGGCCCCTTAACGAGGGGGCCCCCCCGTCATTTTTAGGGGAAGTGAGACACGGACCACACCGCGCTGAACCGTTTCGTCGATCGGATTTTATAAGCTTCTCGCGATAAGAATTATTATAAAGTATAATACTGTATAATATATTGCGCTATATTATATACAGACAGAGCGAACCTCGTAACATGTCCACGCCGTGTTATTTTTAGCGTTAGTGCGATCGAAATTATTTTCTCAGTGATTGTATGGTTGGATAGGATTCTGTAGGTTAGTCTTTCGAGCGAGAGTACATCAGTGAGGTGTAACGCGACCTTGGAAAGACCTTGAAATTGTTCCGAGGGATTTTACAGGGGTTGGAAACTAGATAAAGAGATCAGAGGATCTCGAAAGCTTGAAATAAAAATTTAACGTCGTCTGGAAGTATCCGGTATACTGTGTTATCGATTGTTAAGACTTCGGTCGCTTTAACGAGGGGGGCAGCGAGGACGATGGACAAGTTACACGGTTCATTCTG
Organism: Ptiloglossa arizonensis; assembly: GCF_051014685.1. Lineage (NCBI taxonomy): Eukaryota > Metazoa > Arthropoda > Insecta > Hymenoptera > Colletidae > Ptiloglossa > Ptiloglossa arizonensis. The sequence continues at coordinate 26,868,975 of NC_135052.1, read as the reverse complement.
TACACGTGCGTTGGAGATGTGTATATTGTTATGCTGGAGGTGTTTGTAAAGCGCGATGCTCGTCGTTTCGTTCAACGAAAGGACCGAAAGATCGACGGAACCGTTCGCGTGTTCCGCGTTCGCCAGATGATATATATATATACATATGCCGGTGTTTCGACGGCCATCTTGCCAGTCTTGCGTAATAATTCCTCGGCGAGCACGAGACAGTTACGAGCCTGAGCAAACACTGGCGGAGAATACGATTAAAACGCCGACAAGCGAGTGTAATTAAGGAGTTAGGTAGTAACACTTTTTTTAGGGTAACGAAGCAGAGACGATGAAATAACAAATTGTATTTTTGCAAGAGCCATTTGCGTCCGTTCAATAATAAAACGAAGAAAGGTACTCTGGATCGTAGGTACATATGTGTCGAAACCCCCGAAGTCGCGCGAATGGAAAACGCAACGAAACTATTTTCCAGGAATTGTCTTTTTTTTCGAAGAGGAGGAACGAAGTTTGCAGCGACAAAGGGAGACGAGAATGTTTATTTCGCGATCGGTCAAAGTTTCGCCGAATTCCTTTTTTGCAATTTTGTAACAAGTTCAGACGTTCAACCATTGTTCTTTTCTCTTGCGACGCGACAAAGATTGAGACGGTCGACGAATCGATTCGAATTTTTCACGCTAGAGGGCGGAACTTATGCTCCCCCACCACTACAGTCCCATTCTCGTCTCTTTTTCGCTCGTCCACGCTACGCCGGTTTAACTATTCTCTATTTTTGTTTTCCTGCTTGTTCACAACGAGCGAACTCATGGGGTCGTAGCTGATAACGAGCAACAAATTATGAACAATCGTACTGACGAAGCCAAACGATGGAGAAGCTCCGTCGGAGCAGCCTTGCGATGATAAATAAATAAATATTCAGGGTCTAGAGGGGTGTTGGCGAAATTTGCGTATTTTCAAATCGAGAAAAGAGTCCTCGGATAAATCGAAGGTCTGGGAACCTTTTTTTTTTATTTCGAAGAGCGAGTACAGAGTCCACATTGTTGAAAATAATTACTCGATTTGCGAAAGTGAGGTTATCTGTATTTCGAAGGCTTCGAACGAAAGTTCTCTACAAATTTTAGGATCTAGTGTCGCTACTACTTGCTTCCCCCTCCAACTTCGCTCGTTGCTAAGCGACCATCCCCTCCATTTGTCAACGCAGTGCAACGAACGAAGGCCTCGAGTAACTATCGAGGTTCTACTGTCTTTTATTGTTTTCGATATTTCATCAAACATGATATTTTGTTTGGTATTTCAGCACAAGATTCTATAACAATTTTGAACAATGTATCGCGGAACAAATGACAACAAGTTTATCCAGTTTATAAAGACTCTACAGAAATGTTAGAAACGCGTAAAGTCTACACCTTCATGAATTTGCAATATTTTAGAAAACAAAAGAATTTCTGTAATATTGTATCTGTTAAATTGTGTTTTAACTAAAAGTATAAATATTTTGCAAATACAACACCTTAATTAACTCTCCATACGCACACGTAATTTAGCGTCAGTTTTCAAAATTTTCTCGAGATTTTATCTAATTTTGAATTTAATTTTATCGTTTCAAAGTCTTGTTTTTTGAAATTTTTTAGTTTTTAACTTTCTTGGATTCCTAGGCAATTTTATGTGTCAGACTAATGTGTCTGTGGAGGGTTGAGTCACTCACAAGGAAATGTCAATAAATGCAAAATGCAACGATGCAAAAATAATATAAGTATATCACGAATATGTTAAAATTTAGAAAAATTGGTCTTATCGTTTTATTAATTTCGAATCTTTATACAATAATGTTACGAACTGTTAATTTACTTCGGTCTTTTATATTGTAAAAACTACTGTCTCTCAGGTTGTCACTGAGGTGTCACCGAATCACTTGTTCCCATGGCGATCAAATTTCATCCACCTATCCGTTGGGTTGTCACAGCTCGGTCCAGAGACAATGTTGTACACTTTAAAAAAATTTACACTATTGTACGTTGAAAAAAAAAAGATTCGAGGACTCGTGTTTAGCAGAATTTTTTTCTCAGTTTTGAGACGCAGAATTCGTTTTTGGACCAACCCTGCAAGTTGCTGTCGTTCGATTATAAAAAGGTTCGATTTTCGAGCGAAACTTTCAAAACCGATATCAACTCACGATGGGCCAATTTTGCGAGACCATTGTTATTATTCCCAGAAAAATTTTGATGAAACCGTGTGTAGTCCGCTCGTGTATAAAGGTTTTTACGAATCACGTACAATAATGGAACTTCGATTTAACGATTTTCTTTTCACATTGTACCGATACTCTGCGAGCCTTTCGGCATCGTGTTCCAGTTACAATTCTTGGGATCAGAGAAGCCACAATCGACGAAGAAAAAAGACTATTATATTTAACTATGTCACCCAATCGAGCAGGGAAAATTTTTTTTAACAAAGGGATAAAAACAAGCGTTGCATTTAAGGACAAGAATTAAATTCAAATCAAAGAATGACGTAATCGGATACAAACAGACGTTTAAATATATTTAACAATATTTTTAACGTTTCGATCTCGTCTTGTTTGCGTCTTCTTCGGTGACAACTGGAAAAACACAATGTCTATTTTACCGTGAAAAATAACGAGGTTAGAAAAAAAATTACAGAGAAAAAAATATTTTTTGAAAAAGAAATTTAATTGTCAATATTAATAAATATACGTAAACGTTCCAATCGGGTCGAGTTATTCTTTAATTTGTATTTGAACATTCTTCGTACGAATTCGATTTTTTTCTCGCTGTATTTAATCGCGAGCGATTATGTTTTACGATCGTTCGATTTGCGAAGTATTTTTTTTTTCAAGTTTCTTCCCAATCAGTATTCCTACAGATGAAATTCGAGCACCGTGACTGTACGCCAAATTCTGCGCGATTCTTTGTATTTTTGGCGGAGGTCACGTCGCAAATTGATGTTTAATGATGCTTTTTAATGATTTTTGGCGCCCGAAGGAAATTGGAAAGGTCAGATGGCGCGCGTGTCACCTGGTAAAATTGTACGGTGCCTCCCTACGAGTTTTATCAATAATCTGTTTTTATACCATTGTGATCAAGTAAATTACATCTTTACATCTGAACGACGAAATATTTTTCTGTAGCCGCAAGAATCCTATCTCTCAATTTTCGAGCGCTTTCGCTTTTCAAAATTAGCATCCACGAAGACTTGCAAATTGTGCATATGTTTCTGTTGCATCGATTTCTGAAACAAAAAAAAATTTCAAATTAATTCTATGTCTACATTCGGGTTCTTCGATCCCGTTGAATTCTCGATGGAACAGAGATGACAAAGGAGAGAACCGGAGCGCTCAAAACTCGATTACGCAATTTTAAACGCCGTTTTAACCAAACGACAAAATAATATAAAAAAAAAAAAAGAAATAGTGAGAGAGAGACTCATCGGTTCCGTCCAACGTATTTTTGTAAGGGAGAGAAAATGCGAGAGGGAGAGTGAGTGTGCGTATTATTCCTTCCTGTCGTCCGTTTCCGAATGCGTACGTAACACTTTAGCTGCAAAGAACGAAGACCTTCGTTCTTCATTTTCATTCGTTACTGTTGTACATTTCCTTCCGTAGAACTCGTAACCGGTCGCCATTTTGAAGTTTTTTCGATCGATGAACGCGTGCACCAGAGTTGGGTATACGTATCGTTTCGAAGTAAATATTCCTGTAGATAATTATTCACAGATTATTATTTTATTCGATCGATTTGTCTAGAATATAATTATTGGATACTCGTAGTGTTCATTGGTGACGATTGCTCTATTTTTTATTTAGAGCCAAGTTTTTTTTTTTTTAAGTATCGTAGATGAGGCTGTAATACACATTCTATGTATATAACACGTGGTGCAGACTGTACAACACACATCACGAACTAAATAAATAACACTCCATGTGACACGTACCCTACACGATACACTACACTAACATATCGTATAATACAGATATAGAGTAATGCTCGCTTAAATTTAAGTAAATCAGGCGTTGAGATTATCGCAGACCAGGAACGAAGTTTATTCTAGGAATTGTTTCGAGCTCGAGTCTTGAGACCTTCAACAAGGATAGGGAATAAGACACAGCGAAAGTGAGCGAGAAAGAAATAGCGTGCAGAGTGGGGATAGTCCATCTCGAGCATTTCGAAGGAACGCCGCGCGCGCTACGACGAATTGTTTTATTACAAAAATTTCAATTGTTTATTCTTTCGTTGTATATTTAAAATAACGATATCAATGGATTTGCGAGATTCTTCCGATTAAAATGAATACAAACACGACGTAAATTGGACGAACTTTATGTGTAACAAATTTAAATATCCTAAATAGCAAAAATAATAGAACAGTGGTAAATTTTCTTCGATCTATGACGTGTTTGGGCTCATTTTAATCGGGTGAAACTCACCAAATTGTCGACACTATTATTATAACGATAAAGTGAAAAATGTAAATATTTATATTTCTGCAATAGGACTATTCGTCGTAACGCGTGCGGCGTTTCTTTGAAGTGCTCGAGCTTCATCGTGGCTGCTTGGCACACTGTTTCTTTCTCGTTTACTCTTGCTGTATTTGTTCACTGTCTTTTTTCATGGGATCAGATTACGTTCAGCTCGAGAGACTAATGGGGAATAGTGGAGATGGGTTGTTGAAATTTAGACGAGGTATCTCTATTGAAATTTAAGCGAGCATTACTGTAATTTTAAATTTGTATTCGTTATTTGTTGTTCGTTAACCGAATAAAATGATGCCCAACACTGAAGTGCACAAGGCTTTTTAACGTTATTTGTTTTTATTATTTCTTCTTTTCGTTCTCAAAATATGTAGAAGCTTTTCACGTATAAGTATTATAGAAATATTGTTCTATGTGTAGACAATAAGTTGTAATTGTAATTTTTCTTGTAAAACATAAATGCGTTAAATATTGATGGTGCGATTATGTTTTCAAGAACGGATGTTTGAACTTTTGAAAATTTTTTATAATTATAATTGCTCGTGATAATTTTATTATTCGAACCCGAGCACTTTAAAAGTAATGCTATTTGAAATACTATTGCAAATAACACGTGATTCAATATTTTTGAATACGAAATCTTACTTAAAGAAATAACATTTCGTTATTTATACCTGAGCATTTTTAAAATAACGCTGTTTGAAATATTATTTTATTCCATGAAATAACTTTAAAAGTTATAATTCCGTGTTTAGAACAATAGTAGAACAACTCCCACAAATAATCGATGTGCTCTAAAAATATTCTATCTTATGTTGAATAAAATTACAAATCTTTTTCCGCTATTTCGAAATGATTGAACGATAATGCTTTGGGAAAATATGAATTAACATAAATGTAATATTATTTCAAATAATTATTAAACGATAAAAGTAATTTCAAATTGTTACCGAACGATGAACATCTTTTAAAATAATTATCGAACGATATAAAAATAATCTCAAATAATTATCGAACAATAGAAATAATTTCAAATAATTTTTTTTCACTTCCATTACAAGCAACATTCGTCCACGCTTCTAATTTTTAATTTTTCCCGCATAAAGCTAAAGACTGTACTTCTCTCGAGGAAAAGCAAATTTTTCGCCGAAGTAATATTCCGTTCTGGTGCAGCTAAAGTGTTAACAAACCCATTCAAACGAGTCCAAACGCATCCACGCGGGGAAACGATTGCGTTTCCTGTACTCGTTCGACCACGATGTATATACATACGCCTTCGTTGTTTAAGCCTTTGCACTCCTATCGAACAAATACTACGAGCTGCCTAACGCTCAATTAATTGTAACACACACCGAACGATATCGTAGTGAGCTTACGTGTTAATTAAGAGTAATTGAACGTAATGGCTACCAGCGATTCTTCGTCATTCGATCGTGCCAGTTTTATCGTTTATAGAAACACACACACACACATATACACGTTTCTTTTTTTTCATCGCTCGATCTATGAATTTTTAAGTTACAATTCACGCTGCGATAATAATCAAACGAGCCTGTGCGAATTATGTTTGTTCGTCGTCCGATCTTTTCGCGTGTCCTAGCCTCTCTGTTACGAAACAATAGAATTTTATTGACTAATAATAACGATACTAATGAATAATAATAATAATAATAATAATAATAATAATAATAATAATAATGAAATAATAATAAAATAATAATAATTATAATAATAATGAGACCGTGTGAAACGATAGGCGATCAACGCAGAATGGATGCTCGATCGACAAATATATATATATATATATATATATATATATATATATATATATATATATATATACATATTCATATATATATATTTATATTTATATCACTTATTTTAATCGTCTGAACTAGAACGTTATAGTTTTGTACGTTATGTAAATAACAATAACGATATTTTCTATATTAATCGTACTATACTCCTCGTACTATTTGCGATCGCACCAGTGCAAAGGGTTTGAAGGCCTGCGGAGAGAGCGCGCGGGGATGAACGATGTATAGTATTATATATTCAGTTCGGTTTTTTTTTTTGGGGAGTAGGGGAAGTATCGATAGAATGCAGGAGACGGCATCGAATGGAAAATGTGTTGTATCGAAATTTCGAGTTCGACCCTCGAATGTTTGTTAATGTTTTTTTTAGTATAAGCGATGTTTTGTTTAACCTATTAACTGAGCCATTTCTCTATCGAAACTACGATTAGATTACCAATAGTTACTAGCAACCTAAACGACTGGATTACTGTTAGTCACTAGTAATCTATTTCACTATTTGGATTACTAATCATTTATGCGGATATATTACTAATAATTGCTGGTAATCTATTGCGACTGGATTATTAGTTATTGGTACCATATATGGTTGGATTACTGATACTAGTACCACATAAAATCGTATTGCTAGTATCGGTACCAATATATTGTATTACTAATTCTAGTATCGCATACGATCGTATTACCAACTCTAGTATTGATACGATCGTATTACTAATACTAGTACCATACACAGGTACATTACTAATACTAATGCCCTATATGGTTGTATTACCAGTACTAGTAATCTATAAGATTACATCACTAATAATTATTAGTAATATACACGACTGGATTATTATTTCCTACCATATATAGTTATATTACTAATACTAGTGATCTATATGATTATATTACTAATAGTTACTGGTAATATACACGTCTGAGTTACTATTGGTTACTAGTAATCCACGTGACTCGATTAGTACCCAATACCTACTAGCAATTTATACGACTAACATACTAATAGTCACTAGTAATCGATATGACTATTTAGATTACTAATAGTTATTAACGGTCTATATTACTGATAATTACTAGTAATCTATATAATTATATTATTAATAGTCATTAGTACTCTATACGGCTAAATTAACGATAAGTTGCTAACATTCTATACGACGAAATTACTATTGTAGTATTAAGGTCAACGGGTCCAGGATTACTGGTAATCTAAATGAAATATTTACTCACTAACGTTCTGACGATACGAAGCACCGTATGTAAATACTATAATCTTGGACCGGTACCGCCATCTTGTTGCGTTTCTCTAAACCGAATCTAACCTTCTTCGGAAAAATGCGTAAAATGTCTCCTGCCTTCAGAATCACGAATGGAAGGGTTTTTATTTGTGGCGAGTGTGGTGGGTGATCGATTATCATCGATTCGTTCGAGTTTTTAAGTTTATAAAGATATTTTTTAAGAATGCACCGTGAAACGCGGATGTAATTACACAAGGGGGCCTAATTTATGAGATTCTTCGGCGAAGACTTGGTCGGTTTTGTAACATATCGAGCTTGTCTTTTCGACTGCCTTAATAATCATCGATTCTTCGCTCCCACGCGTCGTTTCTCGTTCGACTAATCGATTTTAGCGATTAAGTATCAACCACGGAACAAAATGACCGTTCTCTTACGGACGATTACGATCAAATAATAAATTTATTCGAAATTTAAAAGACACTTGGAATTTATTTTCTCCCCTCCCGTTGCAATAATTAAATTTTAACGATTAAGAAAAATAACACGAAATAAATAACAAATCGAAATAAACACCTACACTGCCCAATTTGTAAAATATACAATAAAGGATAAATTTTGTTCCCTTTCAAGATAGAATCCCCTAGGATGTGCCATTATTTTATTTTTTTATTTTCCTTATTTTCATTCGACGACTTTATATATTATAATAACCAAGTCAAATTTCCATTTTACAATTTTAAATTTAGAAAATTGTATTTTTTTTCTTTATAAGTTGTAATGTTAACTTGACATTTTTTAACAGCGTGTTGTACACTTAAATTTAGAAAATTTTCATCTTTTCTTTCGTAGACAGCTATATGGTTAACTTTGCATATTTTTAACAATGTAATTTATAATCTAATCTTACATTTAAAAAATTTTATTTTTGTTTCGAGAGCTCTCGCAAGGCTAACTTTATTTTTTCAAACACGGTGTATTTTTTCATTGATATCCGGTTGGATAAAAAAAGGGAATTTTTCACAAAGGTACTATGTTTACTCAAAATTTGAATATGTTTCCTTCACCCCACTCGTAAGATCCGTCGATTAAATCACCCGTGAACTCATCCATCAACTCGCCACTTTTTTCACTCCGAGTCGACACGAACGATAACGATACTCGAGGCGAGAGAAAAAAAGAAGAGGAGGGAATTGATTATGATTTCTGCCCGGAGAGATCGAGATACCGTGAAACGAAGCGCAAATATTCGTAATCCGTGAAATATCACGGGCCGTTCTAAAACGAGCCACGCGCGCGGCTGTTTGCATCCGGATTATGTATTCATAGGATTATGCGAGTCCCGTGAAGGGTGGCGATGTCGACCTAACCCCTTCGTCGATCAGCAAAAATCATTTCAACGGAACCTATCGTCGCGATAATAAACACTATGCACCAAGTTTTATGATTCGATGTTTCTTTTGCATTGGATGAAGATAAGATATACTTGTACAGCGGTTACAAAGGTGAAGCAAAAGAAATTTTCTTTCAAATTTGAATAATCAATGTATCTGTACACCTCGATTCGTATAGGTCCAGCAAGTAAAACAAAAAAGAGTTACAATGCCCCGAGTGTAAAAATTGTACATAGGAAGAATGTACAAACTGAAGCTTCGGATATTAAATTAAACTCATATTTCATTAGGAGAATCTTACCGGCTCAGCAGCAATGTATACATAGGAAGAAAATCATTCTGTTTGGATGCTTTTGCTCGAAGGCTACGTGAATGCTGCTGTGAACTATTTCGTCTCGCTCAACTCGAAATGACTGCCGTCGATCTTCGTTATTGTCTTTGGCTAATAGCGAGCAATGTCTGTGACGCTAGTAGAGCTAGAGGGACTGTAACTGGAGTGGGAATGTAGACGCAACTGTGCTTCTCGCGGACAGGGGGCAGTAGCGATGTAAACACAACTGTATTTTTTTTTCTCGCGAACGGTAACTAAAGTCGTAACATAGATGCCACATCTCTTCGATGCTCAACGTGTCACTCCCTCTCTCATCGAATCGTTCAAGTTTCAATCGTCGAAAGTGCTTTCGAAGCGGATGAAAAACGTGTAACGCGAAAAAATTCCTTTCGCGTCTCAGGTGCACCGGTAGAGCCCACAGTAGCCGACGCATCAGGTGCATCGCGCGATGCAACTGCGAGACTCGAATCCTCCCACGTGAAGGGGAAGCTCCGGTCTGGGCCGTTGTTGTGACGGAGATAAGTTAAGCCCTCTTCTTGTCGCCACCTCGAGCGTCGAAAATGCTGTTTTCTCACAAAACGCCGGCAACAATGCCACCAAAGACGACGCGAACGACGAAGACGACAGGGTCGGGGCCCGCGTAAGCGGATTATCCCTAACTGTAGAAAGCGATACTCTCCCACACACCCACACTACGCGCGCAGTGACACACGGACACGCAGTATCTGTGCCTCCTTTATTGTCAGCGATCGTTCGAAGCCATTCTCCATCGTTTTTCTTTTTTTTTTCCTTCCACTTTTTTTCCCTAGTGGCTCTCATTCCAGGGATTACCAGCATAGTACACTCTACCGTGTGTAATCACTATCTCCTCGAGATCTTGCTCGGAGAGGAAGCTCATTCTTCTCTTTATCGTATTCTCATTTATTTTTTTTTTTAGAGGGGCTTTTGTGCGCGCCGAAGATATAATTCCGTGAGCGATACGGGGCTTCGATGGCGGAAATCATCGTGTAATAGTTCCCAGGAATCGTAAGCATAGATTTCTCGTGTTCGAAAGTAAGAGATATCATTTTTTGGGAATCAGCTGTAATTTAGGACAAGATTTCCTAACCTTCTCTAAGCGGACAGATAGATACTGAATACATAATAATATTGATAAGAATTAATATTAATGTTCTGATTTTCTTTCATCATGAAGTAACCTTTTCATAGTCCTCGAGTAGTATTACCTACTTTTGATTTTTAAAAATATTCAAGAAATATTTACTAATCACAACCCTGTATACGAGATAATCAGATCACGTCACTCGAGATGAATCAGATCACTCTTCTTCTTAATTCAAGTATTTTGGGATGCGGAACGAGTACACTGTATTTACCAAGATGAACAATTGTTCATCTCTAAAATTTGTAGCGAATCGGATATTTCTCAGTTGTTCCTGTTTTCGTTCGCAGAAGAAAGATTGTCAAGTTTGTTTCTACGATGTTTGAGCCAAATGGATACTAGTTCTCAATTTATAATCAAAAAATTAACTCTTCGATTTTCGACTGTTATTTTTTTACCATCGAACGGAATGATATATTGGGTTGTTCGGAAAGTCATTTCGTTTTTTTTTTTTTTTGGTGAAAATGAAACACAACCATTTATGTATAATCATTTATACACTCTAAAAAAAACGTGTTTCAAAAAAACGAAATGACCTTCCGAACAACCGAATAATTCGCTTCGGTGTACCTTACGTAACGAGGAAAAATTTTTCGTTGCAATAATTTCTCCGAGTCGACAGTTGGGTGTAAAGTCGAAGAAAAACGTGTTCCGACGCGGGAGGGAAGGAGGGAGAACGTCAAAAAAGATGGAGACAAAAGGGGGAGGGGGGAGGGGGTGAAAACTTGAACCTACAAACAGGAAAAAAGAAGCATAGGAAGGGGACTTATTGTGTCGTTCCTGTCTTTTGCAACACACGACACACGTGTCACACACACGCGAACAAAAATACGTACATATGCATGCACGCATTCACACACGTGCAACGATACACGGGCGAATACTGTGGAAATCATTGGCTCGTGAATATAATCGGGGCAGGGGGTTGGATGAAGGCCACCCGGCGATGGGATTGGCTAATTATAGTGCAGAGGGGCAGGGGTGACGTCACTGGGCGTGCACGGGCCACGATTGGCCATCAGTAGGGGAGGAAACTACCCCGAGGGGCGATAGCGCGCTCCCCTCCCTCCTTCACCGCGGGTCTACGGGGTGTACGTGAAATCGGGAGTGAAGGGGGGGACGGCTCGAGGTAGGGAGAACGATGCTCGCGAACTCGAAAGGGGACAAAGAGACGAGAGAGGAAAGGCGGCGCTTTCGCATAGTTAATCGATAACATCTCGTCTCTGAGCTATTGTCTAGGCTTTTGTCGAGTTGCGAAAAGAAATCGAAACCCTTGGCACGGCCCTCCGCCTCGACGCAGGCGTTTTTTCAACGCCGGGACGCGTCAGATGTTTCGAATCCTCTTCTGGACGGTTATATTTCGACCATGTTCCCTTCGGATCCAGATCGAGGTAATTATACTTACTCGGAGATTACCGTTAACCTTTTAACTACTGTACACCATTCCATTGGTACATTTCATTTTTTTTAAGCCTATGTTACTGTAGTGGTTTCCTATTAGGTCGTTTTTTTTTACGAATTTTTTAATGAAAACAACTGGTCACTTATTGTTTCGCGTTGAAAGTTGTGTATATTGTTTAAATGTAATAGTAGTGTTTTCGTTTGTTTTTGAAGTGAGGATTTTCAAAATTTTTTTGGAAAATCATGTACCTGCGTCCAAATGTTATCGCACCGTGGGGCGTGTACACCCCTTTAAAATTTTCCTTCTCGATATATGCTATTAAATGGAGATTTTCAACAAATTTATCCATACAGTGTAATTACCGTAAGGTGTAAACTTTTTCTCAATCGCGATTTTGAATCAACCGGTACATTTTCCAAAGAAGTTCATCGTATATCTAATTTCTTATAAAACTTTCTTGTATCCCTGATTTGAGCGCCATCTAGTAATATTGGCGCGCAATGGTGAGTCAGCTTGTACATAGTTACCACTCCGAAAAATCAGAAATAATAAAAATTGTTCAAGAGACAAAGGTTGGAACGCGTGAGAGTATTCGGACGAGATTTCATTTCGTCGACTCCTTGTGAATTTCGTGCCACCGTGGAGGATTTAAATAACAAAAGAATACCTATTAGGACGTCAAGAAACGTGTAACTGAAAACAACGAAATAGGAAATCGCGAAAGTGGAACGAATGGCGGGGGCCTGAGAGTCGCACAGAGTCAAGATAATTCAAGGAGGTCACGCACACGCCAGATGGATCCCGTGTTCTCCATTGCACCGCATGCGTGCACTTCGTTGGACCTCTGCACGATATTTGCAGCTGGCAGACGTGCGTAAGGAACGAACTCCTAGCACGTGCTTGTCCCTTCGGGACGCGTGCACGTAAGTGTCGGCCTAACTTAGTCCGTTCGATCTTCTGGAAATAGGAATTTATTTCGTATAATACTATTTTACATTAAACTAACTCGCTCACACCATTAGCGTATTCACATTGCGAAAGAATACTGATGGTTAAGAATAGAACAACACGGTTAAATTGCGTATTTAAAATTTTCGCATAATACCGCGTAACTTTTGTTCGAAACACTTTTTTGTACAGCAAGTATTTTTTTAATAATTCAAAGTCGTCGAGTTAAGTACCTCGTCGTGTACAAGCGTGATTATGACCGAGTTGTCTTGTTTCCTTAAGGTCCATCTATACTGCCGACGAGCCGGGTACGAGCCAAGCTCCGAACGACCGCACCGTCGAAACACGAATTGATAGGGCGTTGTTATTTTCGATTGTATATTTACGCCAAACGAAGGCTTAACGATGCTCGAGCTCCGCATGAGATTCGTTAGCAACAATTTTTCGAGTTCATTCGATCGTCAGCGTAAACATACGACCAAAAATAACGACGAAACATTCTCGACTCGTGTTCCGACGGTGCAGTCGTTCCAAGCACTGCTCGTTGGTAATCCAAATGGACCTGTAAACGTTCCAACGTTCCGCCTGTTAGAAGAAACGAGGAAACGGAGCTGTCTCCATCTGCTCGCTCAATGGTGAAACTGCAACAGTTGTCGGTTCGCGTTCGTAGAGCTGTGTTGCGTTGAAATAATGTTCCATGACACCGCGAATTCGCTCCAGCGATCGCGACCAGTCACAGCATCCGCGCCAAGGCGAACCGTTATCGTCTGGCGACCGCGCATGCGCATCGATGTGGACAAGGGACGATAGCGTTGTCAACCGATGCGCGTGGTCGGCGATCAACGCGACGAGACCTTGCGTGTACCTCTTACGTATTGGATTACGGTATCGATATCGAATTATACGCCGTCTTAAATCGATACCGGTGGAAAAAAACTCGCACGACGTCTCTGCCTCCCTGCGACAGCGGGTGGACGCGGTTCGGGGAGGAAGGGGATTTCCCTTCACGCACAGTGGCATGGAAATCGATCTTTCGACGAATCTCCTTCGCCCCAGTTTCTATGAAATTCGTTGGAAACGACTGGTCACCAATAGTGATAAATTATCGAAGACGCGTAATATTACGTCCATAGGTTTCCTTCACATCGTATAACAGATTTATTCGATCGACAGTTATTCGAATGATCTTTCATTCGTTCAATTTGAAATAAAATTTGATCGTATACTTCAGATTTTCATTTTGCTCGAACAAGGAATCTTTTATTTTTTTTTCTTCATTAATTTTGTCCTTGCAATCGGTTCATTACTTTTAGATTTTTTTGTATAATACCTCGCTATAATGAAGTCAATAATATTCTTCTTTTCTTTGGTATTTTAATGTATCTTATTCTTTAAACTAATGGGTTATCCCGTTTTCGATGTAATACAATTTTTTCGTCGCGATGACGAAGACTTGGAGCGATGAAAAATTGAGTTCGTACCAGCGTGTGTTTACGTATACGATGCGACGTAACAGTAAATTTCTGCCGCGTCGTTGGACAGCGAACGAAACGAGAGAAACAAGAGCAAGCAGGAAAAGGTGGTTTCACGGTGACAAGGGGCCAGCGAATAAGATGAAGAAGAGACGATCGAAAGAAGCAGAGGACAAAGAAACATTCACGGAGAAAAAATGGTGAGGCGATCGACACTCGGTTGCACAAAAATGCAAGGTAAGATCGATTGCAAAATTAACAACTTAACGATGGGTGACGCGGTATACCGTGGCCAATCGGGTTAATCCGATCCGCTACGGATGACGCGGTGAATTCGCGTTAAATCTGAATAATTCAATGTCTCGTAAAATGACGCACAAGTGTTTCGGCACGTTGACTCGCACATGATAAAACTGTTAATAAAAATATAGTATGGCAAAAAAAGAATGGAAATATAGATTTGTGTCGTTTATAAGATACACAGCGCGTATAAAAATAGGTGTTGTTTTAAATGACGTCTGAACTATTGATTTTAAGGGATAAAGGTACCGGGAGCCATCTTTTTCGTTTTCTGGTTAAAATTCGATGGTTGAAAAATATATTTTTATTTTTATCCCTTGGAGTTTCTTTCAAGGTCAACGTAATTATTTATCAACGACATTACTATACTTTTTTTTAGTAAGATTTTATTGGTTAAAAATATCTATTTAACGTTTTTTTTTTCAGTTCGACTTTGAAGTGACCTTGAAATAACTTTCAAGAAATAAAAATAAAAATGTAATTTTTAACTAATCAGATTTTAACTCAAAAGATGGTAAAGATTGTCTCTATATATTTATCACGTACAATCCGCAGTTTAGGTATTATTTCACCCAACAATTTTCTTTAAACACTTTATATAATCTTGCAATTGTTGTTTTGTAATATTATAAGCGTGGAATGGAAACCTGTTTTACTCATTGTCAGGATGTGGCAATCGGTAGAAGTGAAAGACAATCAAACACGAAACATGGTTTTTTTAGGAAACACAATTACATGTTGTTCGTGCTCCTGTTGTGATTGCGTTATACCGTCGATATTCGATAAAAACTGCACTCGAATGCAATGATCAACAATTGGACAAGTCCAATAAATTCTAATAAAGAACAAGACGATAAATTCAACAATTTCTTTCTCCCTTATTTCCTTTCTTTTTCCCCATTGTATTTTACTTTCCAAACGGCGTGTATCTACGCGCAACGAAAATGTATTATGTTATTATTGTTCGATCGGTTTCGTTGAATTTGTCTCTCGAGCGTGGAACGCGCAATTCTTTGTAACGCGAGGCAACGTTTAGGTTAGTTCGCAAAGAAACGGAACCAATCTGGACGGTGAGGGGAAAGGGGAGCGGAGAGAGAGAAAAAAAAAAGACAGTGGATCGGAAGGAGCTTCCTCGAAGAGGCTCGATTACACGGTTACTTTGTCCTCGTGAATGAAGGTGGTCGCTGGTCACAGCGATCGTGCATCGACGAGCAACAACGAGAACAACGAGTAAACGGCAACGGAGCATCGGGCGCAAAACCGCACAAAAGAAACTTACCCGTCTACACGGCAACGGTTCATATTATTCCACCACCCCCCTCCACCTCCTTTCATTCCGCCATCGTTTCATTTCTCGTCCACTTTCGTTTCATTCTTACGCCGTTAACCTCTTCGGAGATACTGGCAACAACTTGCCCCCTTGTTCTTTAATTTATAATAGCCTGTTTCACGATCAGTAGCAGTGTAGACTTCAGCTTGGAAGGTAATGTACTTTTTGTAAGATACAACAGTGAAGAGTGAAGTTGTAACCGATCGAATGTAATTATAATGAGTGATCGATTATTACTTTTAATAAGATTGACTACATCTTCGAAAGATTTCCATTCCGTGTGAAGTGTTAGTATTAATTCTTACTTGCATGTTTGTGATTCTGATTTTTTCGAATTCGTAAGTTGTAATAACTTGGTACGATCGTCTCGCGTAATTTACTAAATAAATGTGTCGGATAAGCGTGGAAACGACGCACGTTCGTGCGTCTGTCTTCGTTGTTTCCAATTGGGAGAACAAGGAGAACTGTATGGTCGTGCGACGAAAAGTTACTCGTCCGACACCGACCTAAACGATGTCTCGGCCCCGACTGAGTTTGTCGTTCTTCACATTTGCTGCGGGCATTCGATGTACATACATAAACACGGTTCACCTTTAAGCATTCGAATACTTTTGTGACCGACTTTCAACACATATTTACAACGAGTGTTTCGCGATTTCTACAAACACTATTCACTTCTAATTTTATATGTATAATCTTCATAGTGTATCTTATATTAGTTCTCTTGAAATATGTACGTACTGTATATACCGTAATGGACCAACGACAAGATGTAATGTTTACATAAATACATCTCCAATATCTGCATTATTCAAATAATGCAAATATATGAATATTTATTTGAAGAAAACTATACAAATAACAATATCCAGTACTAGTATTCGAATATTATTAACAACAATGTTATTCCAATTATAATATACGAATAATGCTATTCCAATGATAATATTCAGTTTATTTCTAGCATCTACAGAATATTTGAATAATGAATTGTTTATTGAAATTTGAATCCGTTTCTTGAAATTTGAAATGGTAATAAGTTTGGGGGATATTTAGGAGATATTAATTGCTTTGGTAATACGACGTTCGATGTTTTTGAGATTGTAGCGAGAACACTGGATAGGAAGAGTGTTTCCCCACTCGAAGAGTCGTGAGGCAGCTTGTCGCGTCAAAATAAACATCTGCGTCCTCGATCCTTCGAGGACCTCTTCAGAACTCTTCGGCAACCTCCGTGAAGAGGTCCTGAAGGGTCAGCTTGCGCAAACATGATCGGCAAACAGACACAAGACTATTTTCTATTTCCGGCGTGGAGCACGCGTGGAAAGTCAAATAAATGATCGATGAATCGGTCAAACTTCTTTGAACTTTTCCAACCGTAATCCTGGAAAATCGCCCAATATTGATCCAAGTTTCAAACCAAACACGGCTTCCAGAGCGACGAATGTCTCCCCAAGTTGTTATTCCAAAGAATTAGCAGGTGTGGTACAATAAAAGCTTTGTAAACCAATATTTTCAAAATCCAATTATCCTTGAATTAGGATATAATTAATCCTATCAAATTATATTTTAAATTCCCTGTTTTTTCCATTCTACATCCTTTACCTTTGTCGATCAAAATTTTGTCTTATTTTATTTTATTTACACATAATACTTTATTCGTTTTACATTTACTAGTAGCTCGTAAAATTTAATTAAAAAGAAGTCTTCTAAAAAAGAAAATGCACCAGACCTCGCTAAAAGAATCCCCACAAGAAATTCACAATGTTCTATACGCTACAACCAAAATAGAAAATTGTAAATGAGTACAATTACAAAATAAAAAGAAAACAATCTTATCGAACGTTTTATCACCTATCAAAAAAGAAAATTGATAGCGTATTTACGCGTGACACTCGATTGATAACGACAATGAGTTATAAAAAAAAAAAAGAAAAAAAAGCTTCTTGGGTGTTCCGTGTAAAATCAGCCGGGACCTCGAAATAAGTATCTTCTCCTCGATGATGCTCAATTAAAAGCAATTATCTGTAACTGGAATCGAGGGGAGAAAAAAAAAATAGAAGAAGAAATTTAACGTTTCCAGACCCGTGGTTTCACAGCAGAGGACGAAAGAAAAAGCATGGAGGCGATCGGAACGAAACTCCGTGGAAAAAAGTGTCCGAAGAAGTTACCCACCGCGGTGCCATTTAAACGGTTTAACGTGGGTGTAATTGAAAGGCGCGTAACGGCTGATTACGAGGCCCTAAAGGGGCTCTATTCAACAGCGCGGCACAAAGGTGCGTCGTCCGTTGGAGACAATGGAGACCGTGGCACGAACACGGCATCGGCTTGATTAAAACGAGAATTAGGGAAATAAAGCTGCCTGCCCTAATTGCGCCTAGCGGCTTATCGCCTGCCCTTATGTCGGCCCGACTAGGTACCAGATTGCCAACTACGTTTATCGGGCTTGACGTCTCGCCCTTGTTCGGAACCTGCTCGAACATAAATCGTACGGGACAGATTTTTGCATAAGCTGTACACTGGTGTCGCGAGCTCGTTTGGTTTGATATATACAGCTCGAGATAGTTGAGAAGTGTTCACGGTAGGTGGCAGACACTACATGGATCACTCTAGTACGTTTAACTCTTCGGGTCACAGTCGTTAAACGTGTGAAACGATACGAAACGATTAAAATTGTTTATAATAATTTGATCGACCATTGTACTTGCAAAATTTTCAGATATTGGTCATTGAAGTGCACAATATGTCGAACTGGAAATTATTTGGAAGAAGAATTATTAATCGGGAAGTCATTTCGTATTTTTTGGGTGAAAATGAAACACGATTTTTTTAGAGTGTATAAACATTTTATCAAATTATATATTCTCCATTTTGGAAAACGAAATGACCTTCCGAACAACCCAATATTACAATACCACGAATTAAGTGCATTTTCAATTCTGTCTGTCAAACTTCAAACAATTAGTTTCAAAGTATACGTAAAAATTCGATCACCCACTGTATATTAAATTAAGAATAACGCGCAATCTCTAAGGACACTGTTCTTGGAGACACTAAGGTGTATCAGAAGATAACCTCTCTCGTTCAAAGTCATTTCGCTAGTTAAACGCCCCGACTAACCGCTTCGATTCTCTGTGTACGATTTGCAGGTGAAGTAGAGGGGGGTTTGGCAGACGACTCCGTGAAAATCGGCGAAGCTCGAGAGACGGGTACGTAGGCGGACAGCTCCGGCACCGGCTGCGCTTTACGAGCCCGTTTCTTCCACCCCACCAACGGCTGTGCGCCGACACACAATATACAAAACGTTAATATCCTGCGACGAGGAGTTAATGGACACGCGGCGCTGCGCGGTGCTTCCCCGTTACGTAGGTAGGCGCAGATAATATATAGTCGATGTAACGAGGTTATAACCGGGTGCGGGACGCCCTGGCCTCGCAACCCCTTCCGTCCGTTTTGCGTGCCTCTTTCGAGCAGGCCACGTTCAACGTGACGCGGACAAATTGTGGACGCGTCGTCCCTTTTTGACCCTCCCTCGCTACCCCGTGATGGATGATCCTACCAGGTGATGCACCCTCTCGTTAAAAACCCACCCCCGTGGAAATCACTTCTGTCCTCTTTTCACCCGTTCCTGGCCCGCGCTGGATCCGCCTCGCTTCGCCTTCCGTGTCTACGATGCACACGAGACACGGAAGGGTGACATTACTAGATTGAATCCAGAACTTCTCCGGGCCTGGAGTCGGGCCCTATTCAACTGTATCGCGGATTCTACATTTTTTTTTCTTTCCGACGTTGAGGATGACTCGTGTCCCCGTGCTTTCGATCGTCGTTCATTCGTTCCGCCATGGGGGCGGGTTCATGAAAAGATCGTCGTCATCGAGCAGCTTGTACTCTGGGTGTAAAAAGAAAAATATTTGTCACGGGATAAATCCGAAATGGTGGTACGTTGGAACGGCCGGTGGTGAAATTCATTTTGTCTTTAAAAAATTTTAGGTCAGATTTTTTTTGTATTTATTTCTATATGTCCTAGTCTATAAAAGTATAATATTTATTAAAGAACTGAGCCGTTCTTCCATTTTGTCTCTCTGTTTTGTATAGAACCATAAATAGCGGAAATATTTAAGTATTTCCATTTAAATGGTTTACTTTGCGTATACGTATGTATGTAAGAAGTTTTCAAAATTTATCGGTAAATGCACTAACAATTTATACCTACTGTCCTTTTTCATCTTGTCGAATAGAGACGTTAAAGAAAAAAAATTTGAATACAGTTAAACTCTGACGCTATTTACGCGATAACGAGTGAAATATTTCAACGACCGTCAAGAGAGTCTATTGGGAATTCTACATCTATGAATCCAGTCCTAGAACAACCGACAGGGCTCCATTGGGTCGTAACTCGTTTTTAGCTCGAGTAATTTTAGAAATAGGTAGCACGAGATCACGAAGAAAGGATTTCTCGGTAGAAGACGGCGATGTCGCGGAAAACGGTCGTCATTTCCCACAAGCGGATGGGGCGTCATTAATCGGCCTCGAGCACCAGCAGACATCAGAGACGACTGGCAGGAGAAACAAACACCGCCGAGCGTACAGCGCCTTTTATTATCGACGTAAGCGCGGTTTTATTACGACGAAAAACTGTTTGGACTCCCGGAGGCAGGCTTACACGGAGACGTCGAGATGCTCCGCGTGTAAAAACGACGCTTTGACGAGTGCCGACGCGTCACGTCCCTCGGCGACGTTCGTCGTCTTCCGGTGTCGCGACGAGACTCAAAAATTCACGACGCCCTTTGATCGGGTTGAAATCCGTACGACGTTCTCTAACACGCGAACACTTAACCTACATTAACTCAAACGTATTAGACTTGCAAGTCCGGTTTTAATATTCGTCGACGTCGTAAACAATTTCTTACTCAGTGCATAAACGATTTCGACCTAAACGAGGGTAATCGTTTATTACTAATAAAGTATGAAGGTTTGTTTACGATGTCAATAAAACTGAGCTTGCAATCCAGATAGCTTTGAGTTAATTTAAAACATTGGCAAGCAAGAAGTTCTATTAATTTACTTAATTTATATCTTCGTTTCGAATATTTGAATATTTTGAGGGTGATCTGCATAATAAAAGTAGGCTGCTATTTTAAACCGAGAACGTTATTAAATATACGGAGCTTTGTTTTCTTCGTACAATTTAAAAACTCGTAATTTCTAGATATATATAATTACATTTCCTAGATGGATTATTCATTACTAAATAATAATCCATCAAAAACCATCGCTCGCATAGAGTCGATGGAGTAATAGTTGTGAAAAACAAGGGCTTATTATATATATAAATAACTAAGAAACAAAATTTATAAGGGATCGAACTCGCATGCTGGGCGAGGTTAAGGGACCGAAAGAGAGGTTAAGCACCGTCACTGGCAAGCGAACCTACATTAACCGTATCAAATTACGAAATATTCCGTTGAGCCTTCACTGTCACATTAAAACTAAATCGATATTCCATTTGGGCGGATCGAAAAGTATCCTTGTCGATAAGTATCAATAAGGAAAACTACGAAAGTCTTTGACCGTAACAAAACGATCGGAACGTGCAATTTCGGCGCATTGACTGCGTCACTCGCGAAAAAGGGCCAATCCTTAGCAGCGCCAGTAATCGACAGTGTCCAGTGCATGAAATTAGGGAGATAGTAAAAATTACCCGTGCGTCCAGTGCCGGCGGGCGGTCAGTTTCGCCCGAATTTCCATCGTGAATGGAAAGAGGCAGAACGACCGTTCCTCCTTTCGTTTTTTTCCCCCCAATTCGTTGGTTGAAAGCGCTTCTCGATTCGCGTTCCGTGTACGCGCGTACACGGCGCAGCTGCGTTACTTAATTGACAGAAAGGCAGCGCCGCAGGAAGCACCTTGTAAATTTACTCCCCACCCCGTGTAATTCGATCAAGAACCCCGTTGATGCACGACACTGTTGACATTTGGTTATTTTGACGTCAAGCTGAGATACGTCGAATCGGGTAAAGCTTACGGAGCGGAGGCACTCGTAACCCTTCCACTTCTAGGGCCCTCCTTTACGACCACCCGTGGATCTCGCTGTTCAGACCGACGGGAAGAATTGCGACAGAATGTCGACGAATTAACGAAGTACGTTTTGAAACAATGTTTCGTGCGGAGCAATTCGATTCAACGTTGTGTCACGCTTGTCTTTACGCGAGCAAATTATCGTGCAATATTTCGACATGGAACGTTAGCTGTCGCAGCGTGTGAATAGTTATTAAATTTCTGCACAAGTCGACATACCCATAGAGTATGGGAAATTATAGGGATACTACGTGAATATCTCTGTGTAGTATGTATCGCGTTCGAAAAGTAACTATGTTATAAGAAGTTATTCAAAATGTGTAGCGTTTTGTATTGGTCTGTTTATACATCTAATATATATAATTTTATTTTCAAAATCTTCCTGCAACGTAGAAATCGATACAGACACGTTTCAGCGATATTTCAAAAATATTTCTGAAATATTCCGTACTAATATAGATAGGTTGTGTACCAACGCGTTTCTGGCAAGCTTTATCGACATGTTTTTAGAAACGGTTAAATTTATGCAGACTACTTCGAGCGACTTCCATTGTTTGGAGATGGCGCTGCGACTTCCAATAACAACCGTGTAAGTTTTAGCTTTCACGTAAAATACGATAGAATTTCGTAGCCTTAGAATCTAACAAAGGTTACAAAACTATTTAAATAAAAATTCTGTTACGCTACCTGGTCGAAGTAGACGATGGTAGAGCTTCGAGATCGTTCGAATTCTCGGTGGATCCGCCTTCTCCGCCAAAAGTCTAACCTCCAGACGGGCTGGTACGAAATTTAGCACCTAGAAGACAGTTACGAGGCGCATAGAACATCCCTAGACGTGTTTCGCTAAACCGCTAATTTCACAGTCGTTTAACCCTTAACTACTATAGTACGTGACTTATGATCTTCTCACGCCATGTACCTTTCAATTAGAGTCTAATATTAGTGGAATTATTGGCGGTTTTTGTGTGTTTCCAGTTATTAATAAGATTGATTTACTTTTCGCCAGTGGTCTGAGAGACTGACTATGATATAGTGCAGTGCAGAGCTGAGACATTGGCTGAGACGTTGGCTAGCTACCATCGAACTGAACGGCGCAGGGGCAAGGGGAAAAGCTGTTCATTTCGCCGAAAGAAAGAAATTAAAATTAAAGACATAAATGGTGATAATAGATAATTATAAAAATAAGATTTTCAATACATTTACTATTGTTTAATCGGACTTGGATTTCTTCATTATTAACGTACTAAAGTAAGAAGAGTTAGATTTCATCTTTTTTCGACATTTGTATGTAATAACGCAATAAAATATGTATAAACTCTTATAGTAGTTACGTAAGTTTCAACGTCTATAGTAGTTACGGTGTTAAACGACAGTAACTCATCAAGATTTACTACGCGAGCGGCGCAGTGCGTTTGACATCATTTTCCATTAAACTCAAGGCACGAAGTTCGCAATTTTACGAGCTCCTCGGCGTCCGCGAATGAAACTGTTTTCGTAGCTGCCACGTTTTTTACGCGATCGCATATAACCTCTACCAACGGTGTATTCCGCGCGCGGCCATAGATTCCGAAACAGAACAATTATTTCTTTGTTTCTCGTGATGGTACCGAACACTTGATAAATTCTCACTATGTAGTTAACTATCTTCTATGTATCGCTTCAAAAGGATCTACTCTATATGCGATCCCTATTAATAGAACACGAATAAAGTAGCAATGTAAATAAAAAATCTGACATCCTTGAACATTGAATGTTAATATTTTGTCCTTGGAATATTTTTAACCAACTAACCTCTTGAATAATATTGGCACCGTGCGTATGTTTAGTTTTTAGGTTATTCCGAATATTGAAACACGATGCATCCACTAAAATTGTCATTAATTCGTAGATAACCTAGCAACATTGTCGACAAGATCGCTAGATGTCGTGATATATCACTTGGTATCTTTGTTTACATTTAAAACGAAATATTTCATTCGCAAGAGGTTAAACGAATGTTTGTTTTTAAAACTGGAAAAGTATCGTACGTAACGGAGCACACCTGGTAAACAAAATAAAAGAAATCGGGCAGCAGAAACGATGATCCAGTTACTCGCGGCGAATCGACGTCT
This sequence comes from Ptiloglossa arizonensis, assembly GCF_051014685.1. Lineage (NCBI taxonomy): Eukaryota > Metazoa > Arthropoda > Insecta > Hymenoptera > Colletidae > Ptiloglossa > Ptiloglossa arizonensis. The sequence continues at coordinate 26,844,924 of NC_135052.1, read as the reverse complement.
CCCCTTGAGCGTTTGCGTAAAATCGCTGGTCGAGCGTTTCGAAATGATACAAAAGTCGCAGTTCTGCTCTTTGATGCGCGCAACAGAAGCGGAACCGACATTTGCATCGGCGTGGAATCGTGCCACTGGGCCTTTCCATCAAAATCCCACGAGCAAGCAGGGTGAAACAGGTCTGAAAGTCCGCCTTATTTTACTTTCCAAAAATGCGCAAAGCATCGCCAGATCCGTCAGAGCTGTCGTTAAAGGAACCGACAGCGGTACAATGAGGCCTTTCGTATCCTCTTGCGTATGCGAATTACACGGATCAGGGACCACCAATGTCCATCGATCATATTTGTGCAGTCTCCTCGTGGACACGTTGACGCATCTCTGAAAAACTGCGTTACTTCGATGACTCGTAGTAGTAGAAGATGACTCCTTCGACGATTCGTTGGATAACAGATTTCTATTGGAATTTTTCTACACTCGAACATTTAAAAAATTAATTCCAACAACGAATGTGAAAAATATTTTTGCAGTGGTAAACGACTTACTTTAATTCTGCGATAGAAGTTTGTTTTATCTGATGCACTTTACACTTACCTCGGAGAAAACAAAGGTTACCAACCTTAGACAAGATTATTCTCCAAATAATTAGAATTGTACCAACATGAACGATTCTTAATAACTGGTAATTTCAGGACTGCAGGAATGAGGATGTTATAAAGATTAATTTTAATGACTATTTTATACGTTTAATTAACATTTATGCATTGTTGTTACACGTTTCACAAGTGTCCAAATAATTATCCTATCGGTCCCAAATAGTATTTCAATGCCAACAGGACGATTTTCGTTCAAAGTAGTGTAATAAGGTGAAAAAAATCGTATCCCAACTTTTAGGTGATTGTTATAAAGGGGAAGCTTCAAACTTCAAATTCGCGGTAATCTTAGTTACGCACAAAATTTTTTAAACAATTGGGATCTGTTTAAAGTTTTTCAATTTGTTTCGAGAGAATCGTCTCACTTTTTCCGGTGTAAGAGTTCCTTATTAATAAAGAAACGGCATTCGAAACGGTCTGAGGCTTCGTGCCGTGAAGTATGATGTCCGTGCTATTAACGTTTGGTATTGAAACGAGAATCGGTAATAAATACAACCGAGGCACCTAGTCGGCAATATTTCTTTCAGCTTGTCCGGCACTGTCCAGCTTGAAAAGTCGAATCGGAACTCGGGTATTCGCGAGTAGGGTACCTGTTCCTACTCAGGAGTCGAGAAATCGCGTTTTGAGCGCGAAACTGTCGTTTTGTTTACCATTCAGCTTCTCCGTCGAGGAGAGCCGAATAAGAGCAACGTCTCGAGAAAGGAGACGAATGAAAGGCGACGAACTGCGAGGCAATGGCGTGACGGGAAGTCGTTTCGTCAATGGCTACCGTGTATAGGCGTCCCTGACAATAAGATCCAAGGGGGGACCCCTTCGATTCGCCGGTACGAAACGTTCTTGAGGTGTAAATAGCACGAAATGGCATTAAAGGGACTCTCCTCTACCTGCTGGACACTTTTCGGCCGTGGCATCTACGCTCTCCGTCTCTCTCTTCTTTTTTCGGGCCTTTCGCGAGATTGAAACGTAACGTTGACGCATCAGGACCCCATTCACGGGGACAAGAAGACCCCGGGGGCACGTTCGCGCCTATTCCAGGAACTTTTTCCAGAGCTCCAGCGTCGTTCTCTCGTTCCTGTCCATTCACGTTCGCTCTGATCGTTTCTCGCGATCTCCTTTTCCTTTTCTTAGATCGTTTGGTCGATGATCGACGCGCGACTCTTCTGTGAATTGAGAGTAACACCCCCCCCCCCCCCCTCCCCCGCGCATAAAAACTACAAAATATTTTACGGAATTTTTTTTTGAATTTTTACTACGAATCTGGACACTGAATCAGATAATATTTAATATTATTAAAATACAATGTTAATAATACTTTAAAGCGAACTATTAAAAAGACTTTACTTCTGGATAGAATCAACGAAAGCGCAGTAGTTTCTAGTAGGAAAAATAATGAAATTTTTAATATAGTTTAATCGAAAAATGCAATGGTATAAACTACAGGATATTTTTCGTCGCTATTTTTTATAGGTTAGATCGAAGTTGACGAAGATCGAAAATTTCACTCTACACTTGTAAACTTTTAAATAACATTATTGTCGTTAGTGATACCTTCAAATAACAAATACATCAACAAATTATCGAATATTTCTACTTTTTACGTTACAATTTCAGCCATTGTCGAAGATATCCTCAAATATAGAAAATAGGCATGACAATCAACGTGTTAATATCGTAAAGTTGTTTTTATTGAACGTATAGACATGAATGTTTTATGGAAGGTTGAATTATAAGGTTAGGTATAAGTTAGGTTATGGATTATTGATATTAGTGTATGGGATATGTGAGGTTAAGTGACTGGGCAGTGTTAATCTTTATGCTAATAAACAATAAAGTAAATATAAAAAGAGTTCCCCCGTAATTCTTATTCCCCAACAAATATACATAATGCAACCTTACGATAATTTCTTGAATGCACACACGATTTTCCAATTTTTCTCGTAATATTGCCGCACTGTGCGATATTACGAATCGATTCTCGACCGTGACTATGAAAACACATCCGTTCGCCATAGATCAAGAGGATCCTGTCGGTAAACAGGATAACGTTACAGATTCCTTAAAAGAGATCCTACCTTCGGGCGTTGAATGGCGACCGGAGAGGGGTGGAGGCGAAAACAGAATGGTCCGAATTGGAGCCTCGGTGGCAGGGACAGGGGGTGGGGGGTACCGAATCAGAGGATTAGCCGAGTTGAATACCTCCTCCGTGGTTTTCTTTCTCGTCCTTCCTGCTCCCGCGTGTATGCCTATCCGCCTTCCGAATTCAGAGGATTAAAGGTGAACGGCCCAAAGAGGGCGCTAATCCGGAGTGTACATGCGCGCATGCGCATCGAGCGCATACTCGTACCTACGCGAACGCATTATGGGATCCCGATCGCGTGGGAGGGCCCTATTTACACCTAAGTAACGCAACGCCGATTCAGGAAACTCGATAAGTCGTGAAATCGAGCCCATTGACCGTTGATCGTCGCGCAACTGGCTCCTCTTACCGATTCCCGCTACCGTGCGCCTCTGGCGTTGAGGAGGCATTGCGGTCTAGAATTTCAAAAATATCGATTTTTTTTCTTTTTTATTTCATTTTCTCAAAGTACACGATTTTGAAAGTACGTGCGCAAAATCGTTCGATTTAATTCGTGAATATATAGAAGTTTGAATATACACTCTTGGCACGTGTGAAATTGATAAAAGAAATTTTAAATGCGTTTGTCTCGAAGTGTTATTTTTTAAATTGGTATCTACAATTTATCAAGATTTAGTTGACCGATTGACTTCGTATTTGGAGGGAATCTTCAGCAGATATATGCCTTTGTCGACGGAACTAGAGATTTTTAAAAATATTGAGTTTTACTATTTTTTTAAACATAGAAAATACAAAATGAAACTAAAAATATAATTTCAGAATCTAGGGATTCGCCATTTTTGTTATTTATTTAGATTTTGACTTCTCCCTAGTTCCTGCTTTAACTTATCCTTCCTAATGAAGATACTTTCTCAATTCTATTCTATCAAATATAATTGACGTTCAAACCCGTCGAGTTTAAATCGTCGCGTTAGGAGACTCACTATACTGGAAGTTCTTAAAGGGATTGAAAGGGAAGTTATTAAAAGGGAAGGGAAGAAAGTTATTAAAAATTGTCGAGTTCTGAAATATATTTAAAAAATTACCTCGTTTCATTATCGTTTCTGCGATCGTGCGGACAATTAAAATTATTTCAACAATTTTCCCGTCGTTATTACGAGCAAATTAAGGTTATCTCGGTTCAACGTTCATTTCAGCGCACTCTGACGACGTTTGACGTTTCTCAGCCGAGCGGCGCGGCAAAGAGGCGCGAGACCGTTCACGAGCATTAATAAAAATTTCACTGGTCGATGCCCACGGACCATGGGACCCCGTGAGCGTGCGTTGCGCGTGGTGGAGGAAACCGAGTAGGTACGTTGAAGCAGGTAACTCTTTCGATCGTGGAAAGGGCACCCCTGATCTTTCCAGGCCGTCGCTCGACGGGGCACCCCGTTGCCCCCTTTTTATTTTGATTTATTCGACGTTAACTCGCTTTGACGCCCGGTGGCCCGTGGCTCTGAATACCGACGGGGACTCAACACGAATCTAAAACAGTGATAAAGAAACAGTACCGCTTCTTCCGCTCAGTCTCTGCATTCTCCTGCGCACGTTATTGGGAAAATATGCTTCTGGACAGATGGTCGTTAAAGGGAGAGAGAACCTTTAACCAGTTCGCATCGCCCGAAAGAATGAAAAATATGCTCTTATCGCGAAATTTTTTGTTATCGTTAAAAAAAAATCTAACGAAAATTATTTTGAGAAATATTACAAATATTTGAGTGATTTTTTGTCAAATGAAAATAAAGAAGTTCGAATGTACGAAAAAGTGAATAAAAGTGCGTTTAAAAAATTTTTCTTTTCGTTAAATCAACGTAATCTGATTGCTAATAAAAAGAATTAAAAAAGAAGAAAAAAAAGGAGGGGAAAGGGTCGATGGTCAACAATGGACGGGACGTCCCACACGATGTAAAAAAAATCGTGACGAAACATCCATCTTCGTGAATTCGAGTTAGTGGTATGACGTGGTTCAATAAAGGAGCGCGTTGCATTTTTGCCGATAAAGATGGAAATTTTCGACGCGCCCTCCAAACACGGGAGCAGAAAGGGTAACACATGTCGATGCGACAGTTAAGATACGAGGAACGATGGGGTTGGATTCGGCCGACGTTTACCCCAAAAGCGTGGTTCTGTGTCGCCCGGGGTCATAAATCAAGGGGCGTGAAATCAATTACCACTTATCGGTCGCCGTGACTCGGGTAAATGGCTGAACCTGTCTCCTTTTTTCGGAGTTACGAAATTTTTTTCTCTACAATACGTTGAAAGGAAAAAAAACAGAAAATTAAGACGTATACGACTTACTGCCTCGAAGAGAATTTCATTATGGGCAACTTGCCTCGAAATCTGCTGTAATTCTCAATTGCACTGTAATTACACGGTGTGTCAAAATGAAAGATACATCGTAGAGCATGGAGTGATTCTTCTTGAAAAATTGAATCGAAAATGTAAACGAAATATTTCTGTGCGATCTTTCGTTTTCGAGAAAATTTTGAAAATGTGGATTGCACGTGGAATAAAGTCAAGGGTACGTATAAAATGTATAAAAATAAATTTTATTGTAATTCAAAATGTATCAAATAGTCGATTAAATATTTTGAACGATCTATGACAGATATGTGACTTATGTTCATTTGTTTATATCGAATATGAAATAAAAAGTCATTACGTATATGTTGTAACGCGTGGTATCGAATAGGGTTGGGACTATTAATATATTAAAGTATTCGAATGCGGCAAATAAACCTCAAATATCGTTATTCGAATATTCCCATAACATTCGTCTCTCTATTGCACTCGTTTAAACCTACGTGTAAATATAAATATGAATATCACTGAAGTTAAAGTGTATAACTATATTAAAACCTAACTTTAATAATACATTATACACGCGCGTCGTACTACATTTGTCAAGTACTACGACTATCCAGATATTTTACGAATTGGAAAACACAAAAATTCGATAGTAGCGAACATGTTATATAACCGGATATAAAACATTCGTTGCAAAAATGGAAGCTTAGCTAAGCTCGAGAAAACAAATCTACGCGAAGAATGGAGTCAATACGGCCAAAAGAAATCGATGATCGTTCGAAGGCGATATCGTCGCGTTCAAAGGGAACCGACAGAGCGTCGTCCTTCGTGAGACGACCGTTTCAAGATGTCAAGAGCCCACCCCGCGTAGGAATTTCGTCGATTCTATCTTCCGTCAGGCGCGACGGATACTTTCTTTTTTTTCCTTCCGGGGACTCGAGCCTGAACGGATCCGTCCTGGCAAAAAGAAAGGAACAGAGAATGGAAGCGGAGCGTAGCGTCTCGGAATAATGGACGATCGATTTCTACTGATTTCTTGCACCGTAAAACACGAGTCTTCTCGCTGTTCCCTGTCGGTGCTCGAGCCGCGAGCACAAAAAGAACGCCGAACGAAAACAATTCCCTCGCTATTCTGAAAAGTGCGCGATCTCTTGGAAAAGTGTGCATCTTTCGGTGTAAATTTTCGTTGCTTATTTACCGTGCGATACCATTCTCTTATCTTTCGAGCGAATTATAATACAATTTATCATATTTACGATTTTACGTAATTCGAACACGTGCGATGCAGGTTATGGTGCTAAATTTTGTTTCGCGGAAGCTACTGACCTCTTTTGTCGGTGACTGAATTTTTCACATTCATCGTTTCACTCGGGAAGAGGAATAAATTGCCTCGACGCGCGCGCAGCTATTAAAGCATTGCGTCGGACGGTTAAAGTAATCGTAAACGCACTAATAGGATACGTTTGAGGAGGTTAGCTCACCGGAGGACAACGAAAGAAGCTCGACGGATGTGTCTTTATAGCAAAATAAATTACACGGTTCCACTTTCTATACACAGTCTATTATTACACGCTCCAGTGACCGAGGACGTGTTTGCCTTTCCCATGTACGGAATAATCCACGATTTCATCCGACTTGTCACACGTATCGCACCTCCGTATTATTCCGAAACTGGCAAATAACCGTGGCCCGTCGTCCTGCAGCGCTGGAATCGGCTTAAGTCCCGTTTCTCGCTGACGTATTGACGTTCGACGTGTGAAAGGGGTGAGTATCGCGCCTAATATATTTTCTGAACGACTTCGAAGTTGTGCGCTTTCGTATTCTCGACGTGTCGACGAAGTGTGTGGAATTCAGATCGGTTTCAAAGTCCCGGAAGTGTTAACTTTAAGTTAAGTTGTCGAACCTTTCGTGCATTGTAACGTAGCACGTAGATTGTAGATGATTATTTAAATATAAAATAATTCATTTCTCGAAACAAATGTTACCTATGACTCGACGTTCTAGCGTATTTCGCGACAATTAGTGACATCTGTGAAACGATATTACAAATCGTTTGGTACTAATGCAGCAGCATATCGTAAGAGAGACGCTGAACATTTAATGTGATATTTTAATTGCGAAACGTATTGTTTTCCACGAAAAATTATATTTATTCTGTACAGAAAATTTCAATTTAAAATTCGAAATATGTTAACTTATGTTTAGACGTAATCTTTCTACACGTTTATCACAAGGAAATTAAACTTGGTGTCAGCGAAATTGACTAGGAAACATTTTATCCACAGACTGACATTTTCCATTCGAGCGCTTAACCACTTAATCATCATGCCAGTATTAACACAGAGTGAAAAACAGTAGAGAAAAATGAAAGAAATTAATTCTACATCAAAATATAACTGTATTCAATTTCTATTTAATTATTTTTCACAATATGTTTCGATTTCCGATTATTTAATATTCGCATATTATTTTCATCGTACATCTCTCATCTTATGTTCCAATTATTTGTATTCAATGTACTTTATTTTCGATTTATCCATTCTTGAAGAGGGTTCGTTGTAAAGAATGAGACATTGAATTTGAACGAAAAATTCTTCCCATTGTAATTTCTTCACCGTGACCGTATTATTATAGAAAGAATACTCGAGTTTTTGTTTTCCGAACGGAAAATATTTTCTCGACTAAACGTCTTCGAAAGGCGGTTGTAACTAAATTAAAGCGATGGATTGTCGGGGGGGGGGGGGGGGGGGGTGTACGAGGCGTAATTTAAAGGATTTCAGGACCCTCGTTAGGACTCGTCGCAGACGACGTAGGATGAGGAGGCGTCCCTGTTTTTGTCGGTGGGTCGAGCCGAAATTCGTCGAGCATGCTTTATCGGGGAAAATTCAATTATAACGAACGCGGACGCAGGCGCCGCGACGTCCGCGTCGGCCATTGCTACATCACCATGGATACCAGGGAGGAAACGAAGAGGAGACGAACTGCAAACTGCGTATCGATCGTCGCCACCCTCGCCGTTTCTTCTCGTGAAATTCTAGCCACGGTTCCCTCGCGGATCCTCTTTTTTTGCCTCTGTGCCGATTAATCTCGCGACCCCCTCGACCCGCCAAATATCGTTATATATAGTACTCGCGACTGACTACCTACGCGCCGAGACGTTCTCATTGGGCGAGGCAGAGCCTCGCTGCTTTCGATTAGGGCAGAGTACTTGTAGATTTTTTGCGCGCTGGAATATTCGAATTCTTTTCGTTTCAAATAATCGAATTCTTTTGTATTAAATTCTTAATACAACTTTAGATTAAATTCTTTTTTGTATTCGAATTCTTCTACATTGGAATATTTAAATTCTTTTTTGTATTGGAATTCTTCTACATTGGAATATTTAAATTCTTTTTTGTATTGGAATTTTTCTACATTGGAATATTTAAATTCTTTTTTGTATTCGAATTCTTCTACATTGGAATATTTAAATTCTTTTTTGTATTCGAATATTTAAATTCGTTTTGTATTCGAATATTCGAATATTTTTAAATCTTAGTAACATACAAATTTCTCTGTATCGTAATATTTTCGGATTAATCGAGCAGAGGTCCGGTTAAGCGGGAGTCTACTGTAATTATATTCGAACTTATCGATCCCAGCACACGTAGTTGCACGCGATTCCAGATCGGAGAGATTCCAAAGCCTGCAGTTCGCGACCAGTTTCTTTCTGGAAAAAGAAAACGAAAGAAGAGTACCTCTCTCTCTCTTTCTCTCTCTCTTTCTCTCTCTCTCTCTCTCTCGTCGAGCAGGAACAGGAGTAGGTATACGACTCAATTCAACTCGAGTCATTTTACACGGCTCGAAATAAATCCCTATTCCACGGGCATTCGATTGAAAACGACACCGAAAAAACGAGAGAACAGAGACAGAGGAATAGAAGAGGCGTGAGGCCGAGAGGAACGGTTGCGTTCGGTATAATCCGACCTCTGTTTGCACATGTTTTACATCGACACCCCGTCTGTTTGCAGACAGTAAATTATGTCGTACAATAACGGCACCCCTTTCTCGTTCGTGGATTATAAAACGTGGAAAAGGGAAAAAGCATCCTCGTTGCTCTTTTATCGATGAGAACCATTGTCGCGACTCTCTCGTCCATTTCTTCCGTTTCCTTTCCTACCGATGCACAGTGGTTCGAATCATGTTTCCAACGCGAAGAAAATTCTTATTGTGGGGAAAAGTGGGGTGAAACTGGATGCGTGACATGTTTTTTTCTTTGGGTAAAAAAAGTGAATGAACTGAAATAATGAAAGTAATGAAAACTTTTAATATGCATGGAAGAATTAATCGAAGTTTAAACTAGAAAATGTTTGATTAAAAAATTTATGAGTATGATTAATAAAAAATATTAGTTTGATTAATATTGAGTTAATGAAAATGAAAATTTTAGAGAATTAATGAATTTTGTACGGTTTTCGATAAATATGGATATTTATGTGTTCAACTGATATTAAGTTGATGGAAACAAAGACTTTGTTGTACTCGATTTTTAATTGAAATATCTATATTTATTGAAAACCATAAAATAAATAATGTACTTAATGTAATAGTTTTTTAAATCCTTGATAAAGAAATCTTGACGATTATTATAAACAACGCCTTAATTTTGTTTAATTGAAATTTTCAACACTTTCTGACATTACAATTAATATGTTTTTTTATCAATGACTGAGCCTGTACTGTCACGTGATCGGTCGAAATCGAACAATGACAATGTGCAAAAAAAAGTTAATGACAATTATAGTGATCATGACAATGACAAGGACAGTGACAATGTTAATGACTATGACAATGACAGTGACAATGTTAATGACTATGACAATGACAGTGACAATGTACAAAAGAATGACTATGACAATGACAGTGACAATGTACAAAAGAATGACAATGACAGTGACAGTGACAATGTACAAAAGAATGACAATGACAGTGACAGTGACAATGTATAAACGAATGACAATGACAGTGACAATGTATAAACGAATGACAATGACAGTGACAATGACAGTGAAAATGACAATGACAGTGACAATGACAGTGAAAATGACAATGACAGTGACAATGTATAAAAGAATGATAATAACAGTGACAGTGACAATGACAATTACAATGATAATAACAGTGACAGTGACAATAACAACGACAATGATAATGACAATAACAATTACAATTACAATGATAATTCCAATGACAATAGCAATGACGACGACAATGACGATAATCTAAAAATAACAATTACAAATTAATAATAATAACAATTTTTTTCTTAACAGTGACGAAATACCTTTAGTGTACAATGCTGGTCGCAGTGTTCGTATATCATTCAATTTATATTCATCGAATATTCGAAAGAGGACCGATTCGCATAGTCTAGCTGAAATTCAAACATAATCGAAACGATTCGAAGGAGTAACAATTTTATTCCAACGGAATTGTCGTCGATCGCAGAATACCAGGTTTCGAGTAACAATTTGAAAAGGCAAATATTTTGCATCGCGATGAACGTAATAACCCACGTCGAGAACAACCTCTAAAAGTGCATTCGATGCGGTCGTAGTGTTACCAAGCCGCGTTTCTGAAATTGCTCGAACCTTCTCAAAGGGGAATAGAGCCCGAGGAAAGATTGAAGAGCGGCGAATGTTCTGCAACGCGAACAGAAGTTCGTCGTATAATGTTCTGCGTGGTAGGAATAAAAAGGGCGAAACGTCACGATCGTGCGGTTAGAATTCTGCGGTCGTTCTTACGATATTCCGCGGCGCGGAGAAACCGCAAAGACAATCGAGATGACTCTCGGAAGTTCATCTGGACTTTTACCGTGACCGAACGTCTAAGATTATAATGAGGGAGAATACCGGTCGGTCAAATATCTGAAATAAACTTTTGTTTTATAATAATCTTTGTTTTGTTGTTTAATTATCGGTCAAATATCTGAAATAACGTTTTTTTTTATAATAATCTTTGTTTCGTTGTCTAATCATCGGTCAAATATCTGAAATAAAGTTTTTTTTTCATAATAATCTCTGTTTTGTTGTTTAATCATCGGTCAAATATCTGAAATAAAGTTTTTTTTTATAATAATCTTTGTTTCGTTGTCTAATCGTCGGTCAAATATCTGAAATAAAGTTTTGTTTTATAATAATCTTTGTTTTGTTGTTTAATCATCGGTAAAATATCTGAAATAAAGTTTTTTTTTATAATAATCTTTGTTTCGGTGTCTAATCATCGGTCAAATATCTGAAATAAAGTTTTGTTTTATAATAATCTTCGTTTCGTTGTCTAATCTGATGTTCACTTAAATATAGTATAAAACTGGTGCAAAATATTAAATTAAAGTAATAATTATGGCTAAGTAATAATAGTTGTCTTGAAGAATTAAAATAAAAAATTGTAACTCTCTTTTAACGATCGATTTTGTTCTTCAAAAACTGCAGAATGTAAATTTATAAATTAACAACACTTGAATATAATTTTTCAAGACAATTTTCGAAGTTTTGCAATCGTACAGATATTTGACCTTGAAAGAGTCGGTCAAGGACAATTTTATCAGATTGATCGTAATTCTACGACACCCTGTACATATATTCCGCACTTATTTCGAAACAAAGGCTTTTTTCCCCCGTGGATAACGGTAAACAATAGCAGTCTCTGCGTTCGTTAGCGTGAAAATTAGAAAAAGAAATATGGAAAGAGGAAAAAATCATCGGTTTAACGCTTCTTCTTTTTTTTCTGTTAAACTCGCGAGACGGTGGAGAGAATACGGAGATCGGTGTATAATAGAGACGTCTCGGCGATTTAACGCGCGTGACGTGTAATTAAACGCAGTCGCGCCGATTCGTAGAGTCGCGTGGATCGCCAACAGATCCCCCGTGATGCTGGCAATTACCGAGGGCTTAGTATGGAGCCGAGGTATACGGGACGGTGCTCAAAGGTCGGCCCGTTCACAGAGGAGACCGTGCTGCCGTTCCCTGTCCACCCCCTGGTGCACTGAATGCCCCCCCCCCCCCCCCGATTCACTCGGGGGCCACGTGTCCCGTCGGAACGAAATATTCATATACCGCCAGAACGGAGACTATGTTCGTGAGCGTGTATAATGCGCGAAAGTTGGGACAAGGACCTTTTGAAACACGATGGAACGATCGAGGAACGTCTAGAGTTATCGAAAGAATTCAAAGAATGGTGTGAACACGATCGAAAGGTTGAGAAAGGCTTGGACGAGTTATCGGAAGAATTCAAAGAATTGTAAGAATACGATGGAACGATCAGAAAAGGTATAGTTATCGGGAGAATTGTGAAAACACGATCGAAAGGTTGTGAAAAGCTCGGACGAGTTATCGGGAGAATTCAAAGAATCGTAAGAACACGATGGAAAGGTTGTGAAAGGCTCGGACGAGTTATCGAGAGAATTCAAAGAATTGTAAGAACATGATGGAACGATCAAGAAAGGCATAGTTATCAGGAGAATTGTGAAAGTACAATCGAGGAACGTTTAGAGTTATCGAGAGAATTCAAAGAATGGTAAGAACACGATAGAAAGGTCGAGGAATACTTAGACGAGTTATCGGGAGAATTCAAAGAATTGCAAGAACACGATGGAACGATCAAGAAAGGCATAGTTATCAGGAGAATTGTGAAAGTACAATCGAGGAACGTTTAGAGTTATCGAGAGAATTCAAAGAATGGTAAGAACACGATAGAAAGGTCGAGGAATACTTAGACGAGTTATCGTAAGAATTTAAAGAATTTTAAAAACACTCTGCAAAGGTCGAGGAACACGTACACGAGTTATCGGGAGAATTTAAAGAATATTAAGAAGAATATATGAATGAGTTATCGGGGAATTCAAGGAATCGTAACAACACGATCAAACGCTTGAGAAAGGCATAGAGGAGTTATCGTGTGAATTCAAAAACACGTAAGAATACGGTGGAAAGGTCGAGGAACACGTGGAAGAGTTATCGAGGGAATTTGAAACTTTGAAAAGAGTTTTTTGAACCGATTGAGTAACGTGTAAAGTTATCGAAGAATTCAGAGACTCAAAAGAACCTTTTAAATTCTATTAAACGATTGAGAGAATTTTTCTCATCCGATAGGGGGATGGAGGACTCGTAGACGAGTTATCGAGAGAATTCAAAGAATCGAGGAAACCTTTCAAACCCGATGAAACGATCGTGGAACACGTGGAAGAGTTATTGGGAGAATTCTATTCTATAATTATACAGGATGTATTATATTTATATTTAGTATAAAGCTATATAGTTATAGTTATAATAGTATAATTATATTATACTATATAATTATAGTTTTCAACTATAAATCTTCAACTGTGATAACAGCTAAAAAACTATTACTTGACTGTTTAATACTTATTCAATACCCTGTTAGGTCAAGCAAGGTAGACATAATAGATATTACGTGTGAAAAAATGATACAATGACAGTAATATAATAATTACTTTTATAAGGTCGTCCAGGAAAAGTTGTAAAGTGTTTCACGTGTTCGATGATACTCAACTTCCCTAGGACGCCTCATTGACTATGAGGTTTCTACCGGTGCACCGTCATGGTTACTCGTTAGTATCGGTTCATGGTTAGTCGACTATGACCACCCATTCGCTTTGTTGCACGAGCAATGTCGACTTGCAACATTTAATCCCATTAGGAAATAGTAGTATCGCGACATAAGGTCGCTGAAACTCCACGTGTCAGGTACCTACATGCAACATTACGCTTGGACAATCGCCATGACACTTGGAGCCATCACCAAGACAGAGTACCTCGTTAATAGAAGACGAAATAAGCTTGGATAAAAAATTGTCAACCCATTGGTCCAAACTTTTTTTTTTAACACACCTCGTTAACCCCTTATGGGGTGAATTGTTTGTTTAAACGTGGACGAAATTATTAGGTAATAAAAATATTGCAGAAGATATGTATAAAGAATTATTTTCATAAAATATTATTTTCAAAAATTATTCGTATAATTTGGTCTAAAAAAAAAATGTACTTTGGTCACACGGATGTTCAAACAAATAAAATAAGAACATTCTTATATTACATTTTTCTTGTAGAATATTAATAATAATAATTAGTACTGTGCAATAACCAAAATCGAAAATCAACGAAAAAGAATCAATAATGTACCACGTACAGTGCACCAAGCAAGGGGTTGAATTACAAAAATTCCAATAAAATGTCTAATTTTCTCTTAAGATCTTCCATCGTGGAAAAATACAATTTCCACCGATAGAAATGTCCCATAATTCCAGTATAATAATCGACGACCCCCTTCGACCCCCTGTTCCAAGGGAGCAGATGGACCGAGCAGCGATAAACCCCCGAAACATCCAATCTCGCGACTGTCTCGTCGAACCATTCGATCGGGCCAATACTAACGTCAGTCAAAAGTCAAGAGTCGAAAAGCTGGGCTGACGTTTCCCTGGCCCATAGACAGACGGACCAAACCAACCAATAGACGAATGCAGGCTCAGGTAGCTGAACGGAGTATCGCGTTACGAGGGTCGTGGACTGATCGAGCGATGAGAAGCTCTGCAATGGACTATTGGGCGTGGGTGTGTCCCTACAGAATGCTTCAAAACTGTTGGTTTCAATCGCGTTTTGAGACGTCTCAATAATAATCAATTAACCCTCAAGTGCTATAAACGTGCCCAGGATGAGGCACTTAAGACACCTGAACGACTGCTTGTAACAGCAGAGGAGAAAGTGCGAGGCAAACATTGTTCGATGTCGAGGGGCATATGCAGTCTGTCCCATGAGAACACGTTGGGGATATCTTCAAAACTTGACTTTCACTGAAGTGGAAACTGTGATGATCTAAACATATAAGCTCTTCTTGAATAAGCATTGGCTAAGTGTCTTTCAGATTGGTTTCTATCGTTGTCAAGAACAGATCTGTGTGAGATGAGTGCTGCGTATGCAATATTTGAGGTGGTCTCAGGTGGTGGTTTGAGGTGGTCTTCCTAGGTTAGGTAGTCACCCAAAAGGGTCAAAAATGAGTTTTGCAAGTGCTGTGATATACTTGCACAAGTCACCACAGTTTGTTGAGATGCAGGTAGATAGGTACAAGAAAACGAAAAAATAATTTTCCAGATTGTCATTTAAAGCGACACCAGAGAAGTCTGCTCTAGAGTAGCTGCTCTATCTGCACCAGAGAAGATAAAGTGATTTTTTTTTATAATAATTCATAAACTTTTTATAATAAACCTACACCTTTTCTCTATAATAAACTTATTCCTAAAGTACATGGAAAAAGTTACACTTTGAAATCTATTACACGTGATTTTGGCGTGGGTCAAAAGTGACCCAACATCGGTCTTCACCAGATGCATTCTCCGGGGGTTAATAAACATTTCTTAGTTCCACATTAACGTTCTAATTTTATACGTGCTTATCTTCACAAATATATTTGTTCACTTCGAGCAACAATTATATTTATAGTGTACTGTTTAAAAAAGAAGGTAGTCCATCTAACCTAAAATTGCCCTGATCGAACAGTATTAGGTTTAACAGCACGAAGCAGCATCAGGCTTCGTACGATTCGCGTTGTCCTTGAAGGATCCTGTAGAATCCAGGACTCGTGTGTTTCGTTGGTGCTCCTAATGACCGGCTGTCAATACTCGCGTGGCTCCCTTACGGAATGAATGGAACGCTTTGGCAGCTCGTTTGCTGCGCGGGGGTGGCACGGTATTATGTTCCATTCGTTCCTCTCTGTCCTACGAGGGTCAATATTGTGCGACCGATTGAGCGTATCCCCGTATATAGTATTCCTTGTTTGCGTTTCTCCCGCGCCGGAACAGGTCCGGGAAATTAGTGCCAATTAGATTCGTATGGCGACGAGTGGTGAAGGATTCGCGGCGCGTAGAATGTTTGACCTACCCTCGTACTTTCTGCAGACTCTGACTAACGAACGCTTTTCAACCCGCTTTCAAGAGCCACTGCTCGTGTTTATCGTTCGGACGCGTTTTGTCCGCGCTTTAAATGGAATTTCTTGCATTTTTTACGAGGTCAAAGTGTACGTGAGAAATTTAAAAAAAATTATATATAACTATAATATAGTGTGGTGATTAAATTGGGGAAGAGGAGTTTCTTGCATTTTTCACTCGCTCTAGTATTCTGAGAAAAAAGAATTTTTTGCATTTTTTTCGAATTCAAAGTGTAGGTAAGAAATTTAAAAAAAATTATACATAACCATAATATAATCTACTGAATAAGTTGGAAAAAAGGAGTATCCTGTATTCTTTCCAAGTTCAAAGTGTAGGTAAGAAATTTAAAAAAAATTATACATAACCACAATATAATGTACTGAATAGGCTGGAAAAAAGGAGTTTCTTGCATTCTCTTTAAGTTTAAAGTGTAGGCAAGAAATATTTTTTTAATTACAAATAATTATAATACTTCGTTTCGTTCTTATATTTTATACCAAAGGAAGTTCTTTTATTTCGTCTCATTTATAAAAAATACATATTAGAAAAAACATATGTGTAACGGTATACTGCAATTTTTTCTCTAACATTTACCAAACTTTAAGAAGCCTGTTCAAACGGAATTGTAGTTCTAAACTTCTCTCTGTTGGAAATTTTATTCAAATAAAAATAACTTGACAACAATATTCACTCGGTTAAACATTTACTCGAATAACATTTTCCTCGAAATTATAATTTAAATTTCTATTCTTATTCCATCGATAATAAATAAAAAGTTGTTCATCTTTTGTTCAATTTTCCGAATTTGCATTTAGATAGAAATTTTACTTATTTTGCCAAGATTTTTGCAATTTGATAACTAAAAAGATGGATAAAATTCGACTTCATTTCGCTTGATTTTTACTCGGTGAAACATCTCAGGAACGTATGTCTTTTTCACACTGACTGCGCAGATATGCGATTACGTTATCGGAGGACGGATCATGAGCAATCTAATAGGATCGATCGCGAGCTATCCATTACCGTAATCCACTTTGCGCCGTGTTCTTTATGATGCAGATGTTCCTTCCACGGAACAAGGGGCGACTCGTGACACTCGCGATATGCAAATCGTTCGTTTGGCTTTAAATTCGATTTCGATAGGCAAATTGTTTAAAATCGTCGAGGGAAGATTTCGTCGCAGGATCCCATTCAAAGTTATCCTCGATCGATTTCCCGCGGAATATTTAAATTAAATTGCGTCACAAAAATGGCAACAGACTGGTCGGATACAAGTAACATTTACCGAACGTTTCGACTTTAAACGAGGGTTTCTCTTCAATGAAGAACTATCGGAATAAAATATGAAAAATGTAACCATAATTAAATTTCTACTCGAGAAGACATAGTTAGTAAAAAATTAATCAACGAAACGATACGAGAAGGTAGGTTAGGTTATGTCAATATTATTTCTTCGTCTCTCAGTTTACATCAATTCCTTGTCATTCGTACTCGTATTCTTTCAGTACATTTCATAAATTACGTACAGGTTGGGTAACCCCGTAAATAAATAAATAATTCTCTATTTATTCCCCCTCCTCCTTAAAAGTCCCAGACCTAACCTCGCGACGGGTTAACCTCGTTTTCGTTGATCCTAGTTCGCTTTAGAATCTCAAATAAGGGGGAGTGGTGGTAGCAGTAGCCGGAAATTAAAAAAGGATCAACGAGATCGTCCCCTACTTCCCCCACCCCAACAATTCCACGATATTGCTCGGTTACCTAGGCATCTTGGTACCTGTAGCGTGCACGCGTCGTACGTACGCATTGTCCCGTGACGTTGATACGACGTAATTGGCACCAGGAAGGAGACGAGCGGGCCAGAAATGATTGGGATAAGCCGGAATAAGCTCGGATAAGCCGTGCGTGGATTCTCGCGACGAGGGGCGTTCCCCGACGTCGCTTTTTCCGCGAGGGGAACCCCGGATATCGTTTCGATTCACGATACCCCGGCCCATTGAATAAAACGTGTTCGTCGTCTTCGGCCTTCTTCGATTTTTCGATCGAATTCTTTCGAAAGAAAAGAAATGAAAAGAAAAGAGGGAAGGGGAACTTACAAGCGACGGGTCAGAAGTGACCCGTCACCGATCGTGACGAAATTTGACACAGCGATAGATCTGTACGTGTAATAATAGCAACTGTAATTTCAGCTCTGGATGTTCGACCAATTTTGAGAAAATTAAATGTGAAAATTTGAAAACCCTATAGTCGAATATGTAAACTAGTCCTGAAAGTTTAATTGTTATAAAACAATACACATGTATATTTCCACTTTGACATTACTTTTGTTAAATATATTCGTTGCAAACAACAATTCTTCACTCGACATTTACACCGAAAGTGTAAATTTGAGTGTTCATGGTTCACGTATTTCTTCGTTACTTTTGTTAAGTATATTATTCGTTGAAAATAGCGATTCTTTTTTACACTTTCACACGAGAAGTGTGAAGTGGAGAGTGTATTCATCGTTCGTGTATTTCTTCGTTGCTTTGTTGTTAAATATCAACAACTGTTCTTTACCAGACACGGTTAGCTATTCTTCGTTTAAAGAATACGTTCCCTCGGTTATTGTACGGAGCATGGGACCTCGCTTAAAGTTTCGTGAGCAAACTCTCGCGATTCAGGCCGATGACGCGCGTTGTGATCTTCTTTCTACGTGGATCGCTCCGAAGACCGAGGATCTCGAACGTAATGCGAACGTCAAACACTTAAACATCCCTGGGCGACGGATCAGGGCTGTGGGAGCGGACACCTGAGCATGCGAGCCATAGTCAGCTCTAAGCCTCGCGGTATACGAGGGATGCTGGATCGCTACGCGCCTGGAATCCTCCAGATATTCGCGCGTTATCGCGTGTACGTCGACCCCCGTTCGATCTACGCATTGCGTGCCAGGAAAATATTTTGTGTACAGGGTGTGCCGTTTAAATTGAAGCGACGAATTGAAAATCAAAAAGACAGAACGTGACTTTAAGAATTTCCAAATGGCATTATTTTTTTGAGAGGGGGGACAAAATTAAATTTTATACGAGCTTAGAAAATATCTCGTGTACAGGGTGTTCCATTCGAGTCGAAACAACGAAACGGGTCGTGGAGAATTAAAAAACAAAAAGAACGTGTCTTTTGTAACTTTAAGTATTACCTATGCCTGGGTCTATTTAGACCCAGCGAAAATTTCGTATTGCTCAATCATACCGTTGATACAACTTTCCTTAGAAGTTAAGAAAATTACTTTGGACAAAATAATAGAATTTTTATTCAAAGTATTTGTGCAAGCAAGGTCAAATTAACGATCAAATCATGGGTCAATTTGGACCCACGCGTGGTCTTCCTTGTAATCGTATGAAGGAGGTTAATATCGTGCGAGGTTTCGAGCTTAGAAAACTAGATCGATTATTAAATATATTAATCGAGTCTGAAATGTCTCGGAGAATCACCAACGAACTAATTAGCGAGAAAAATGCGCGACGAGCCCTTTGTACCCCGAAGGGCGCGCGATTTCACGGATCTTGGCCGACACGGGACCCCTTTCGTGCATCTGCAACCGGGGAACAGCGTAAAATTTAAATAAATGTCCACAGGCGACCCTGCACCGGATACGGTGAATTAGGTGACATGCTAATCACGACTCGGTGCAACCTCGTAAATATGCCAGCGAATAATAGGACCTCTCGGCACCGTGTAAACCTGTCTCCGATTCTTTTTTAACCCCCCACCCTTTTTTTTGTCTCTGTTTCGTTCGTTTTTCTTTTTTTTCTTTGTTCAACGATTGCGACATTACAACGATTATTCTCTTACTCAACCCTTTTAAGGTATAAAGTTTGCTGTCTTAGCTTCTTTTCTTATCCCCCTCCCCCCCCCCCCTCCTTTTTTTGCCTCTCTTTTTTAAGTCTTTCCACGTTCAATGATTGCGATATTAAAACAATTATTCTCTCGTTTCAATCCACTAACACGTAAAATTTACCTCGACTTGATTCTTTCCCTCCCCCCCTCCCCCCTGTATTTTTTTTTTTTCTTTTTGGTATATCTTCGTTCAATAATTGCAATATTGCAACGATATTTTTCTTATTTAATCCTATTGGTTCGTAAAGTGTTCACGCGAGTTTTCTTAGACTTTTTAAACAAAAATAGTACAGTTGTGCTCGCTTTGATGTTAAAGGGGGCCGAGAAAGCCCCTCATATTGATCGTAGATTTCGATCTTCGTGAAAATCGGTATCCAGGGGTTTTTTGGGTAGCTGTTAACGAATCTGCATTCGGATATTTAAATTTCGATCGAAATTATAGAAATTTTCACCACGAAACCGATATACAAGGGGAGTCGTTTAATTGTTTCATTAAAATTTACTTGTATAGCATACGCTGTATAAAAAAATATTCCCGATTTTTTAATCGTTCGATACAATGAGGAGCATACGGTGTAATAATCAGCTTTTTGCTTTTTACTTTTTATCAGCATGCTCTGAACATTATTAAAGTGAGGAGTAGGGGGGGATAAAAATAAATAATCACCGAGATATTCCCCGGTAAATAGTTAAATGACTCTGCACGAATGAAAATTATAAATAATACAAAGTTTATCAATTCCTCTACAATAATATGCAGTTTTCTTTGTTCCCATTCTCCCTTATCACTATTTTTACTTCAAACCGACACTTCAAATATGTTGTACCTAACCTTTTTATACAGTACACGTGGAGTGTCTTTTTTTAACGTTCGATGATTCACGATCACGAACATATTTACCATGACCGTGATGTGTCACGGAGTCCTCGTGAAATCGCTTGGAAGTCGCCCAATTTTCCGCGGACGTGTCACCTGGATGACTGGAATTCCAAAACCGTAAAGGGGTGCTCGTTGGATCGGAAGAAGGGGTGGAAAATAGTCTTCGAACCCTTTGCCTATGCAGAAGGGGTGAAAAATTCTTCCAGTGAGTTCATCGATAGAGAAAATCACCGTGGCCAATCGTCTTTATGAAGAAAAATGTGCGTTTCTTCGAGCTTCGATTTTTATAGACACAAACCCCGGTTACAAGGCGGGAGCTCCTCCTTGGATTCAAGACACGTTGTTTCGGATTTTTTCTTAGGATGAAAAATAAAATTTTTATATTTTTTATATTATAATCGTTTTCTCTGACCCTGTAGAGTATATTTTGTACCCTTTAACAATTTATACACAGAGAATTATTGTACAAGGTGTCCACTGAAAAATTGGAGTGTTTGGAACGCTGTGGAAAGAGTGATCATTGGCTGTTGTTTTTCACGCATAGTACTAAAAAATAAAATAATACAAAATTAAAAAAACATGTGTTTGAAAAGTAAATTGAAAAAGTAAATTTTTATTCTATACCTTATTCAGTCTTTCAGTGATCACCCAATATAACAATTAATTTCTCTAATATTTCTTTCTATAATTATAGCTGACAATTTACAACATTTTTTAATTTTATGTTACCAATTTTGTATCTTTTATCCGTAACCATGTACCTACTTTTCTTTTGCATGTGTTAATTCACTTGCGTGAACACTAATGAATTCTTCCCATTTTTGGAAATAAATAAATAAATATTTCTCATTATATCTTTGTAACAGAGTCGTCGCTGAATCGACGAGATTTTTCCACTGAAAACAAATCCAAACCTAGGATTCAAGGTTCAGGACCCAACGATACCGCCCACGGGTTAATTCGATTTTTATTTAAATTTTAACAAATTTTTAGTATTTTTTTTTTTTGTTTGTTTCAGACACGAAAGGAGCAGCTTCATCTTGGAATAAAAATTGTCGAGGGACTTTTGCAAAATCGATGCATGTAATTGGGCCATGGAAAAATGCACCCCACCCCCCTGTCCCCCTCCCCCAGTAGCATTTCGTTCCGTTCACCTGCAAATTTATAATTGTAAACGCACCCTGCGCGGAGGAGACTCGCGTGTTTAAATCGCCTTGCATATTTAAATCCCGCCCCCGTTAAATGCAAAACAAGACGGGGGGCGGGAGGGGGGCATTCAAATGGCGCTGCGGACCCCGCGAAAAAACCATAAATCACGGTAAAGGCGCACGTGTTGCCACTCGACACGCCAAACCAAAGGAAAACTATTAACTCCGTTAACACGAGTCCCTGTCAAAGACCCCGTACAACACGGTCGATCGTACGTCGGCCAAGGAACTTTGAAAACATTTTTTTTTTCGATTTCGGTCACAATCTTCGAGTACCAGTATTCGAATGCTAGAATATTTGTGGTGTTTAAATGATCGAATATTTGTAGTATTCAAATGGACGAATATTTGTAGTATTCGAATGGACGAATATTTGTAGTATTCGAATGGTCGAATATTTCCAGTATTCGAATGATCGAATATTTGTAGTATTCGAATGGTCGAGTATTTATAGTATTTGAATGGTCGAATATTTCCAGTATTCGAATGATCGAATATTTGTAGTATTTGAATGGTCGAATATTTATAGTATTTGAATGGTCGAATATTTCCAGTATTCGAATGATCGAATATTTGTAGCATTCGAATGGTCGAGTATTTATAGTATTTGAATGATCGAATATTTCCAGTATTCGAATGATCGAATATGTGTAGTATTCGAATGGACGAATATTTCTAGAATTCGAATAGTCGAATGGTATATTCGAATACCATATTATTCATAGTATTCGAATATTATCGTTATACGATTAAATTGTGCGTCCAATTTAAGGGAGGAAAGGCTCGAGTAAAAGGTTGAAATAAAAGTGGACTTTGAGAAATTGTAACGTGAAACATCGATTGAATTTTTCAGCAGTTTACATATATATTCTTTGACAATCCAAGATATAAATTCTTTTTTTTTGGGTAAAGTGTATCCGTTTTTTATGAGGTAGTAAATAAAAAATGGATAAACCTAGAGTAAAAAATGAAACGGAGATTTTTTTGTAATAGAAGTATTTACGAACCTAAATTCTGTTAAAAAAATATAAAATTAACGACAATAAAATTTAACGTTTTACTTCAGTCTCACCCCTTAAGAGAGACTCACCCCTTAAGTAAGCTGGCCGAAAAACATTGACTTCTATCTGATTTTTTTCCAAAGAAACTGTAAAACTTTTCGTCGTGAAATTTTCGCACAAATATTTGTCCATGTGTACACCATATTCATGATTTTTTATAAATAAAAATAATAAATATTGTAGATGTTGTATAATTTTAAGTGCAGACATCTCGTACGAAACGGTACGCTAAATGCTTCCTTCTTCGAGTAGTGCTGCTAAAAGTTGGTAAACAAATATTTTTTCCAAAAGTTATTCAATATTAAATTTCAATTTCGAATCGAATTGTCCGCATTGGTATCTCGTTGTCTCTTAAGATGTCTTCGATGTTAACACGTTAGGTAGATATGCAAATCTTTTTGCAGTGTGACATCAACGAAAAGAACGATTAATGGGTGAAGGGATTTTTGAATATGCGATCTCACGCGGAGAGATATCTTTGCCCCTCGTGTTCTCACCCCATTCTGTAACTCTTGGTCGTCGTTGAGGGACCATCGTCCCCCAATACGGATCATTACACCATTTTTTCTAAGCCCAGCTTAAATTGTTTAACACTTTCGTCGAGTGTAACATATTTTTTGATATCCTCCAAGAAGGGTGAAAGCTCCATGAAATTTTGTCAATTGTTCAATAATAACTTTACCGTTCTAAAGTTCTATTTCACAACCTTATTATTCTCGAAATATGTACATCGAAAGATATTTAAACATTTCTCAAATAGTTTCGTTTTTATTGTTCACTTTAAAATACCTCTATTAATTTTTACCCTCTTCAATGATGTTTCATTAAGATATTTAAATTGTTTCGAAGTAGCTTCCTTTTTATAAAAACTCCACTAACCTTCACTGGAGACCATTTCGAAGATTATTAATTTCTTACCCCCCCTACCTTAATAATTTTTTATTCCATATTCGATAAACTCTGTACACTCAACTTCATATCGAATAACTTTCCTTTGGAAATATTTTTTTATACATAATTCATTTCGACTAAAGAGTTAAATGACCCACCCTGTATATTAAAGTATCGATTTCAAACCTTTGAAGTACAACCAGTTCGATACATTCGAGTATAGCGAATTTAAACTTACGAAAGAATACAGGTACTCGTGATAGAAATGTCGCGACACCCCGGATTCAAGTATAAAAATGAACTCGCGAGAGCGCCATCTTGCGGCGCACGGTGGTCCCCGACGCGTATTAAAGTTTTTCCCCAAACGAAATAACAATTCTTCCGGGACAAAGCTTCGCTATGTCAACTTTATTCTGTTCCCTTTGCCGACATGTACAAGGAGGAGACAGAGAGAATGCAATGTACCTTTGTACTCCGAGGTTCGGAGAATGCAAACTATTCTATTAACCCTTGGCAATAAAAATAAAAGAAACACCCCCTTTACGGAGGGGCCACATCTGTGCGGCGAGGAGCAGCCGGGGGTCGTTTTATTAATTCACTCCCCCGAGTCGATGGAAACGAATCGTACGACTGGAGAAAAGGAGAGAGAAAGAGAGAAAAAGTGAGAGAGGGAGGACTGGATGGCCCTCTACTGCTATTTATTACCTAATCGTTACCCCGCTACTCTCATAAATTATGATGTTGCGCAGGCAGGTGCTTCCGTGCGATACTAACGAGCCCGTTTCGTTTCTGCCTACCAATCCGCGTTCTGCTCCCAATATGTTCGTCTAGATGAAATTATTTCGGATTAATGACACGCTCGGAGCGGAGTAAGACACTGCGGGAATCAACAGAGCGTTTTACAGTATGAAGAAAGTATCCTAATTGGAACCGGTGAACTGTTTTAATAATTTGGAATTCGAGTGGTCGGTAGGTATTCGAACACAACGAATAAACTACTACCGTTTGAGTATTCGAATATTAGAATTGTTCGAGTATTCGAATACTAAGGACTTTGAATATACAAGTATTCGAATACTGTGAACAAGTTCTGAATATTTCCAGAATTCGAATTGTAGAATATTTGTAGTATTCGAATAGTCGAATGGTAGGTTGAAATACCGCATTTGAATAGTCGAATGGTAGATTTGAATACTGTATTCGAATAGTCGAATGGTAGATTGGAATACTGCATTCGAATAGTCGAATGGTAGATTGGAATACTGCATTTGAATAGTCGAATAGTAGATTCGAATACTGTATTCGAACAGTCGAATAGTAGGTTGAAATACGCTACTATTTATAGCATTCGAATACTATACTATACATAGTATTCGAATACTATACTATTCGTAGTATACTATACATAGTATTCGAATACTGTACTATTCGTAGTATACTATACATAGTATTCGAATACTGTACTATTCGTAGTATACTATACATAGTATTCGAATACTGTACTATTCGTAGTATACTATACATAGTATTCGAATACTGTACTATTCGTAGTATACTATACATAGTATTCGAATACTGTACTATTCGTAGTATACTATACATAGTATTCGAATACTGTACTATTCGTAGTATACTATACATAGTATTCGAATACTGTACTATTCGTAGTATACTATCAATAGCATTCGAATACTGTACTATTCGTAGTATACTATCAATAGCATTCGAATACTGTACCAATCATAGTATACGAATATTGAACTATTTAAATACTGTAGTAGTCGTAGTATTTGAATACTGTACTACTCGCAGCATTCTAATACTTTCCTACTGGCAGTATTGAAATACTGTACCACTCGCAGCATTCCAATACTTTGCTATTGTCAGTATTCGAATACTGTACTACTCGCGATATATGAATACTCTACTTTAACAGTGAATACACACTGTTCGAATACTGTATTATTCAAAATGTATTCGAATAGTGTACTATTCGGAATGTATTCGAATACTGTACTATTCGAAATGTATTCGAATACTGTACTATTCGAAATGTATTCGAATACAGTACTATTCGAACTCTATTCGAATAGTGTATTATTTGAAATGTATTCGTAACATTCGTACAATCGAACGATAGAAGTTTAGCGGTGGGAGGGTGGCAGGCGTTGCTACTTTCGTTGCTGAAAAGCGAGTAACATCCTAATCAACGCCTACCGGTCGACGAGAGAGCCAAAACTCTGCGACTGGTCCCTCCCAGTTCGTTCAGTCGAACAAGTTCTTGTACGAGTTCACGCACTCACCGAACCGAGCCGAGCCGGTGGAGGCTGCATTGATCGCAGGCGGTCATCCGTGAAACGCGTTTAGCTTGTTGGCACACAAAACTCGACGGGACGGCTGAGCCCTTCGCGGCGATCGTCCGCGAGCATGCGAACGCGGACACGTGCGCACACGAACTGACGGACGTGGTTTGTTAACGCTCGTGCGCGGATCGTAGTGCTCGTCGGGATCGGAGTTAATAAGAATAATAACAATACGACTTTATTGCGTCTGTATTGCGAGCAAACAGAGAAAAAAATCAAAAAGAAAGAAAAAATTACATTAACACCTCGTTAAAAGGTTTTAAGGAGGAACAGTGGTGAGGTTCATCGAGATCGATATTAATAAAAATAATAACAATACGACTTTATTGCGTCTGTATTGCGAGCAAACAGAGAAAAAAATCAAAAAGAAAGAAAAAATTACATTAACACCTCGTTAAAAGGTTTTAAGGAGAAACAGTGGTGAGGTTCATCGAGATCGATATTAATAAAAATAATAACAATACGGCTTTATTGTATCTGTATTGCGAGCAAAAAGAGATAAAATAAAGAAAAAAGAAAAAGTTACACTAACACCTCGTTAAAAGATTCTAAAGGAGAACATTGGTGAGGTTCATCGAGATTGGAATTAGTAAAAATAATCAGGATGCGTTTTTATTGCGTCAGGATTGCAAAGGTAATTTTGCGTAATATAAATTTTTAAATAACACATTGAAAATATCTGGGACGAATAGGGCATCGAACTTTAATCGAGGTAATTGAACTGCGAGTACCATTCTGTTTTGGTGATGGTGTAAACATCGTGGGAATAATTTTGTCGGAAAATTGCGTTACGTTTATTTGTAAACGATTGTTTCTCTACGAACATTACACGAATACGTTCTGTCTTTTACGAGGACCCACCGCGTAGCACGTGTTGGAAGCTCGCTGGCGTGGAACGTCGGGTGGCATTGCAGGCATATGTGCTCGTTGTAACGCGATAGATGCAGTCAAATGAGCAGCCCCCTGACGATGAACGTTCGCGACAATATTGACACGCTTGCTCAATGAGAGCGTGTTTCAAACTAAGAGTAATTCGGAATATTTTACAGGTATTCGAAGACCAGGAACGAATTTCGAATGTTAGAGTACTCGAGTATCGTTACTCGAATGCTTCCATTTGTGTAAGAAAGTTCTTGTAAATAAAGTATTCAAATGCTATTATTCGAATAATAAAGTATTCGAATACAAGTATTTAAATGAGAAAGTATTCGAATACAGGTATTCAAAAGAGGAAGTTTTCGAATACAATTGTTCAAAAGAGGAAGTATTCGAATACAAGTATTTAAATGAGAAAGTATTCGAATACAAGTATTCGAATGCAACTACTTGAATACAGGTAATGAAATGAGAAAGTATTTGAATGTAACAGTTAGACTAATAAAGTATTCGAATATAAGTATTCAAATGAAAAAGTATTTGAATGCAACAGATCGAATAATAAAGTATTCGAATACAAGTATTCAAATGAGAAAGTATTTGAATGCAACAGTTCGAATAATAAAGTATTCGAATGAAACTGTTCAGATAAGAAAGTACTGCAATATTATTATTCGATATGAAGAAAGTGTCCTTATATAGTATCTGCACTATTTGAATAATACGAATAACGGTGATGCATTTAAATATCACGTCCGTGACTTTTAAAAGATAATCAATAGTCTACAAATTTTGTACAATATCTCAGATGAGAATAAAGTTGTAAACAAAACAACAAATTTGAAAAACTCTATTTATAATCCGCGTCACGGTATTCAAATATTATGAATACCCAGGTACTCGATTAATACGCCGAATATTCGAATACTCGTGTACTCATTCACGGTGCTACAATACCTTACCTATTTTATAAAATTTGATTGATCTTACGATTGAACTCTAGTTTGTTTAATTCCTTACGTCCGCTAACTATAAAGAGATTGTTTTCAATGGATCGACGTGAACAATCTCGAAGCATCGACCTCACATAAATAATCATAAGAGGACGAGAAAGAAGTCAATCGAGACCCAACCTGGAAGGAAAACAATCGAAAAAGAACTGGCTTAAAGGTATCGGTGGCACCAATAATCTCCAACCTGCGCAGTATCATTAGAAGATTACAAATCCCCAAGCGGATCTAATTCCGCTTGAGCGACTACAGTCTCTCGAGGGGTCGACATGGATGAATCTCGAGGCAAGAAACGAGAAACGAGAAACGAGTCGTTGAGCAGATGTGTTTTCTGTCAAAACAGAGCACGTGTCTCGTGGAAAACAAGACGAGAATACGCGGAAGAAGGTGGATGCTCAGGTAAGGTTAGAATTACTCGAATACTGTGCATTTCAAAGGTAGTCGATTTACAATATAATAATTTATGGATGAAAAATTATTGTACCGTAAGTTTCTTAAGTGGTTAGTTTGTTTCATAATATGATAATTTAACTACCAAACATTTATTCGAATATTTACGTACTCGAATCACCAAATTGTTCGAGTATTTGAGTACTTGAATCATCAAAGTGTTCGAAATATTATGTATTCGCCGAATATTCAAATCACCGAATTTTTCGAATTATATTCCCCGAATATTCGAATGATTAGATCGTACAAACGATATTCGCCTAGTATTCGAATTATACTCGTTCGGTATTCGAATCGTTAAAATGTACGAATAATATTCGTCTATTATTCGAATTACTATATACTCATTGAGTATTTGAATCGATAAAGTGTACGGATAGTTTTCGAATTATATTATATTCGTTCGATATTTGAATCGTTAAAATGTACGGATGATATTCGCCTGGTATTCGAATTATACTCGTTCGGTATTCGAATTGTTAAAATGTACGAATAATATTCGTCTATTATTCGAATTATACTCATCAAGTATTGGAATCGTTAAAATCTACGAATAATATTCGTCTACTATTCAAATTGTACTCATCAAGTTTTCGAATCGTTAAAATGTACGAATAATATTCGTCTACTATTCGAATTGTACTCATCAAGTATTCGAATCGTTAAAATGTACGAATAATATTCGTCTACTATTCGAATTGTACTCATCAAGTATTCGAATCTTTACAGTGTATGAACGATGTACTCTAAGTATTCGAATCACTGATTGTACTCTTGAAAACGAAACTCGACGAGTAGTTTCCAGCCTAATCTCGAAGCGAGAAACGAGAAACTGGAGTCACGGAGCAGATGCGTCTCCGTCAAAGCACACGCGACGTGTGTCGCGTGGAAATCGTGACGAGAGCACGCAGAATGAGACGGAAGGTAGGTCTCGGTTCGAGGATCGTGTTTTCGGAGTAGTTTCTCGCGAGAGAGCAGTCTCGATTCTCCCATTTCTCGTGCTGGTGACGCCTCGTATTTAGGGAAGAAACGGTGTACCTCCGCCCTTCTTCCTTTGTCGACGGAATTAGATTTCGGAATCATTGGCCGTAAATTCGGCCGTGAAGAGGCGAACGAAAACGATCACTTTGGAAACTAACGTGTTCTTCAAAATCTAGAGAATTTCGAGGAATTGGGGATTCTCGTCGAGTTTTTCTCTATTCGAATATTCAACGAAAACAATTCGAACATTATTGGAATATTCGATTGCTCAAATACCATTTGAATACTTGGCTATTCGAACATTTTTCAAGTACTCGATTATTCGAACATTATTGAAATACTCGATTATTTGAGTACTCGATTATTCGAACATTATTGAAATACTCAATTATTCGAGTACTCGATTATTCGAACATTATTGAAATACTCAATTATTCGAGTACTCGATTATTCGAACATTATTGAAATACTCGATTATTTGAGTACTCGATTATTCGAACATTATTGAAATACTCAATTGTTCGAGTACTCGATTATTCGAACATTATTGAAATACACAATTACTCGAGTACTCAATTATTCGAACGTTATTCGAGTACTCAATTATTCGAACATTATTCGAATACTTGAGTATTCGAATATTACTCAAGTTACCTACTATCTAAACATTATTTATGTTATCGACTATTTGAATATTCTTCGAATGCTCGGTATTTTCCAATAATTCGATTACTCTAATTTCTAAATATTCGAATACTATTCGAATATTTCATACACCGACCGAATACCTGTGTTGCCTGTGTATTAGTAGTTTTCGAATAGCTAGATGAGAACTAAAAATTGAGTTCTTTATATTTATTAAATTTAATTACTTGAAATAAAGTTCTCTAAAATAGAAAATTACTCGTGTTATTTAATGCATAGTTGATAATAATTTCCGGTCGGCAAAAGTTCGGTCGATAATCATTTAAAAGCAATTTGTTTTCACCATTTCTCTTATCGGCCGACTCGCATCTAACTTCCTGTGGTTTGTTGATAAACAATATCGTACCTCGTTACTGTTTAGCGAAATCGTAGTTGGGTCGCTACCAGATTGTCGAAAGGAAACCGCAGGAGCCGCATGGAACTCTGTAACGTGTCATTTCGGTTTGGAAATTTTCCCTCGAAATATTTCACAGAAAGAAAATTTTCATAAAACTTTCAAAATTGTCTCAACACTCGTAAAGTATTTTTGTAGAATCGAAGATGAGAGTATTGCTTTTCTAAAGTCAAGCACAAAAATAAATTTCATAATTACACCGGTCCCCGAGAATTATGAACTTTCGTAAGGTTGATCGTAAAAGTATTATTCATAAAGTTTCAAAAATAAAAAAACACTTTCGTAATTGCACCTACGCTCAAAAAATTGCTTTTTCAAAATTTTTGCAATTACACCGTGGCTCGAGAACTATATATCCCCATAAAGTCGAGTACGAAGATAATTTCCATAATTGCACCAATGCCTGTTGAATAATTTTTACAAGACCACGCGCGTAGGTAACTTTTACAATTACACCAGTACTCGATAAATACGTATTTCTACAAGCTCGACTATAAATCTGTCATAATTGCACCTACACTTCTACTATACACACTACAGTTCTACTATAAAGCTTTCTTAATTGCACCTACATTTCTACCATATACACTACAGTTTTTACTATAAATCTGTCATAATTGCACCCACACTACAGTTCTACTACAAAGCTTTCTTAATTGCACCTACATTTCTACCATATACACTACAGTTTTTACTATAAATCTGTCATAATTGCACCCACATTTCTACTACACACACTACAGTTCTATTATAAAGCTTTCATAATTGCACCCACACTTCTACTACACACACTACAGTTCTACTATAAAGCTTTCTTAATTGCACTTACACTTCTACTACACACACTACAGTTCTACTATGAAGCTTTCTTAATTGCACTCACACTTCTACTACACACACTACAGTTCTACTATAAAGCTTTCTTAATTGCACCTACATTTCTACCATATACACTACAATTTTTACTATAAATCCGTCATAATTGCACCCACACTTCTACTGCACACACTACAGTTCTACTATAAAGCTTTCTTAATTGCACCTACACTTCTACTATACATACTACAATTCTACTATAAAGCTCTCGTAATTGCATCGATATCTGACATGATATTCCTCCTACGCACCTCTCGTAGTGCGAGAAAGCTGTGCTTTACGAGCGTCGAAAATTCGATTTTGAAAAATACGATCAAGGTCAGCCAGATCTTGGAAAATCAACTTCTGGAATTCCACGAGGAGTGGGGAGAGCCGTGTGACGCAATAGGGTGGCCGATTGTCGTGTATCGTTTTGTATTTGTTGAAAACAGTCGTATTGTCCGCGGGGGGTGCGAGGGGTGTGAAATCGGGCAACTCAGCGGGAAAGGGGCCCGTAGGGCACTCGTCGCATCTGCCTTCGATTTATTTCCAATCGTAATTGATGACTCCTGCCCCCGGCAAACTTTTCTCTTTTTTGTCGCTCGACTTCTCGAGTGGGCCAGGCCCCGGTGCATCGAGAAGGACAGTGGAGTGCATCGTGTCGGGACTTTTGCATAATGGAGGCGCAACTTCACGGGCCCCGAGCCAATAAATTATCCCGGCTCCATTAACGCGTTCATCGTCGGGTACCGCTTACTGCCTTTCGAGAGAATTCGGGAATAGTTCGATGACTCTCGTGCGGGGTGGGACGCGCTCGAGTGAACCCGGGAACTCCTTTTGTCGCGTCTTGTTCGACGAACCTAACCTCTTCGAGCTCTGACTTACAGTTTCGTCACGGAGTGTACATAGTGTGAAATAAAAATTTTTATCATAGTGTGGTAGATGTATTCTATGTATTCGGATAAGTAGAGGTCTGTG
Organism: Ptiloglossa arizonensis; assembly: GCF_051014685.1. Taxonomy (NCBI): domain Eukaryota; kingdom Metazoa; phylum Arthropoda; class Insecta; order Hymenoptera; family Colletidae; genus Ptiloglossa; species Ptiloglossa arizonensis. The sequence goes on along the minus strand of NC_135052.1, from coordinate 26,812,354 downwards.
TGACCTTGATTATATTTTTCAAGATCAAAATTTGTTTACTCAGTTCTAAGAGCAGACGAACCTAACCTCTTCGAGCTCTGACTTATATTGGGTTGTTCGCAAAGTCATTTCGGTTTCCAAAATGGAGAATATATAATTTAATCAAATGTTTATACACTCTAAAAAAATCGTGTTTCATTTTCACCAAAAAGAACGAAATGACTTTCCAAATAACCTAATACTTTTTTCACGGAGTGTACATAGTGTGAAATAAAATTTTTTATCATGGTGTGGTAAGTGTATTATATATATTCGGTGAGGTGGAAGTCTTGATTTTAATTTTTAAGGTCAAATTTTTGTTCACTCGGTTCTAAGAGAATCTAACCTCTTCGAACTTCGACTTATAGTTTCGTCACAGAGTGTACAGGTTGTAAAACAAAAAATTTCGTCATGGTTGTGATAGATGTATTCTATAACTTAGAATCGGTGGAGATGTGAGTGACCTTGATTATACTTTTTAAGGTCAAATTTTTTTTTACTCGTTTCTAAGTGATACTAATCTCTTCAAGCCCTAAACTGTCTGATAGAAGTTTGAATTATTAAACAAAAATTACTACATACTTCTTACACGTCGAGTCTTCTATCTAAAACTGTTTTTTTTTTTAAAGATTCCAAACCTGTTTTCGACATTTCCACAAATTTTGAAAAAGAAATCAGATTTACGTGCGGTTTTTTTTAAAAATCGACAAACCTCGATTAAATATACCAGGCAGCCTAGATCTTTTCAAGATAAACGTGAAAACATTTTTAATCAATGATCACTGTACTGTGGTTTTCATATACGGTTTTTAAAAATCGACAAACCTTAATTAAATATACCAGGCATCGTGGATCTTTCAAAAATAAAATCGAAACCTTAATCGAATATACTAGGCATTTTTTAAAAATAAATTCGAAACTTTAATTAAATATACTAGTCAGCACAGGTCTTTCAAAAATAAATTCGAAACCTTAATCGAATATACTAGGCATTTTTTAAAAATAAATTCGAAACTTTAATTAAATATACTAGTCAGCACAGATCTTCAAAAATAAATGAAATTTATTAACAACGCATTTATTAATGCAAAAATAAAAAATATTTTTAATCGATGATCACTGCACGAGAGACTGCTCACCGATGGTAAAAATATTAAGTGGAATCGTTTCGTAAGCTTTGTAAATAGAGCTTTGTGCAGGAGTCTAGCGTCTAACGAATGCATTACGATCGAATGCAGCGAAGGAAAGATCAACGGTGGACTTTCCGTTGGTTTCGCGACGATCTTGAGGAACCATCCGTGGGAAGTGACAAGGGTCCTTGTTCCCCCGTATCGTTTCTCCGCGAGTAGGGCTTCTTATAAGAATTCCGCTGGCGTTATCGCCTTACATCGAGCCAATGCCCGCGTAATTACTCTTTCGCGAGCTTCAACCGTCTCCACGCGAACACTTCGAACCGACCGTTCCTATCACAGGAACAGAGAAGAAAATCGACCGACCGAGAACAGGTTTCGCCCAATTTAATAATGATTCACTCTTTAACAAGTGCGGATCGAAGTGTTTCAAAATTCTACCATCCACTCCACTGATGAGAGAATCGCATTACAATTTTAATTTTATGCATACATAACTTTATATGTAATTTTATTTAACATTATATATATTATATAATATATCTATATAAAATTTATTTTATATATTATATATATAAAATTTATTTTATGTTATATATATAAAATTTATTTTATATGTTATATATATATATATATATATATAAAAATTGATATGATAAAATAAAAAGAAATTGATCGATAAAATAACAAAAATTCAAAAAGAATATATTCTCTCGAATTTCCAGAAAAAATCCAGAACTACGTATTATCGTTTTATATTATTAAATATTTTATACTTTTTAAACAGAATTATTGATTCCAGCTTCATCCATTTTTCGTTCCAGAAAGGTCCACAATAATGGGCGAAGTAAAAAATTTCGAGCGTTTCTTCTCTTTATTTCAACGATGAAATTATTTAACGAATAATATTCATCGCTTCGCGAAAAGCCGACGAATCGTCACCAAAAAGATTAGTCGATACGTTGGAATGTCAAAGAACATAATACAATTATATAAAATGAGGAAAATCTCTTTTGTTTTAACGTTTTACTCGAGTCTCCCCCTCGAGGTCCGCTCGATTCGATATCGTTCGGTTTGAAACAATAAAAGCAGATTTACAGGGGAGATTTCGTGAGGATTCCCGTTTGATAGGATCAGGCGACGCAATGCTCTGTGTATTTCCACGCTCGAACGCCCACGGCGCTATTCCAGAAAATAACCCCTAATGGGGGTTCCCCGTTGCTTAGTAAATACGTGAGGCGTTTACACGCTCACACGCAGGCGCAACCTTCCGATCGACCGTTCGGGATCGCCCCGTGATTTCCTCGATCGTCCAATGGGAGTGAAATTACGATCAGAAACCACTTTAGCGATTCTTATTACCTCTTGAAACGACTCTAGCGATCTCATTGCGCAGAATGTTACGCGCAGGCTCTAGAAAGATCGTTTCAGCGCGAAATTGAAATTTTCAAGGTAAAGAAAATAAGTTTCCAAATCGACAAAACTGCTCGAGGGGACCGTAATAACCGGAAATATACATCGGTAATTAATTAACAAAGTCTCCGTACCTCTGAACGGAAAGAATTTAATTTAAATTGCAAATGTTCTATCGGAAGATAGAAAATGTTTTACAATTTTTTTTATATAGGTTGTAAGTTTCTTTAAGATTTATTTAAAATACCTTTCTTAACGTTTTTACGTAGTGTGGGTAGTGATGGAATACTACGAATATTGTAATCAGGAGACGATAAATTTATTTATTTTTCCTTCGAACAATGTTATATTATAATATAAATTATTGTATTATAATTGTGACATAATTTAGTTTAAGAAAACCCTTTTGGGGTATCGTTTGGAAAAACGTGAAAAGCTGAGACCGATGTCGAGAATGAATCTTTTCATCCACGGTCGACAAAATACTGGGAGAGATCGTGTCAAATGGAAAGTGTTTCGTCACCTTTTCAAGGAACATTAATCAACCAGAAGTCATTCTCGTCTTTCGTAGAATCTCGTGGACGAGATCATCGACGAGAAACCAGACTCGTTCGCGCTAAATCATCGTAGATTATCCCTGATCGATTGTTGCGATGTTTTGGACTGTATCGGCTTTCTCATTTCACCACCTACTGTGCGCGACTCTAAAGAATACCTCTGTCGAGAAAAGGGCCTGACTTGACCCTCTCCGAATTTAACGCGCTTTTGCAGGATGATAGAGTATGAGTCCCTCATGGGGTGTGTGCAATATTAGATGTAGATACTTGATAGTTTCGGAGATATAAATAATTGAATGTTGACCTTGGATTGTAAGATGTGTATATTAAGCTAGTATAAGTCATCTCAACTTCTACTGTGTGCAAGTATAAAGAATACCTTTGTCGAGAAAAGGTCGTTTTACTTTCTACTGTACGCACCTACTAAAAATACCTCTAATAAAGAAAGGTCCCAAAGTGTTCCCTTCGAATTTGAACGCGCTTTTGCAGGATGATAGAGTATAAGTCCCTCATGGGGTGTGTGCAATATTAGATGTAGATACTTGATAGTTTCGGAGATATAAATAATTGAATGTTGACCTTGGATTGTAAGATGTGTATATTAAACTAGTGTAGTATAATTTTAACTTACCAAAGCGATAAATACACGAAAGTCTGTATTAATAATAAACAAAAGGAAAAAAATATTATTATACCTCTCCCGTTCCCTTTTAGCAAAAATATTAAAATCATTAATAACGAATAGGAAAAAACTAGATCAATTTTACAGTCGATGAAATTTCAAACTTTCCAGCTTCATTGATACCTTTCGTTTGTCTATAATTTTTGTTATATAGTTAAAGTGTCCCTAGAATTTCGAGTCTGAAAGGAATATTCTATTCAATTGGGATATAAATTAAATGTTAAATGCATATTCGTTGGGAATTACATTTAATTGATAAACAGCTTTTTACAATCGGAGCGCGATCACCGCACTCGCTCGTCACTCCTGGGTTTTCCCGCGTGAATCGCACGCGAATCTTACGCGCCACACGGTATACAAGACTCGGTGGCAGCGTGCCACGATCCAAGGGAGCTCGAAGCCACGAGAAATTAACCTAACGATTTTTACAAATATGTACAATGCAACGAAAAGACGATGATTATCGCTTGGTGGATCGGTGTGGTTCGACGCATACCAAATTCGGGCTGAAGACTCTTTGAATAATTCAACGTTCGAATGTTTCGTGAGTATTCGAATTCTACGAGTATGCTTCGAATAATCGAGTATTCAAATACCATTATTCGAGTATTATTTACGGTATATTTTATGATTTTATAGGTATTCAATTTGCAATTCGAAAAGTTGAGTATTCAAATACCATTACTCGAGTATTATTAACAATGGATTTAAAGAATCTGTAGGTATTCGAATACTACGAATATTCATCGAATAACTGAGTATCCAAATATCATTATTCGAGTATTATTTACGATGCATTTGATGATTTTGTAGGTATACAATTTGCAATTCGAAAAGTCGAGTATTCAAATACCATTACTCGAGTATTATTAACGATGGATTTAAAGAATCTGTTGGTATTCGAATGCTACGAACATTCATCGAATAATCGAGTATTCGAATACCACTACTGGAGTATTATTAACGATGGATTTAAACAATCTGTAGGTATTCGAATGCTACGAATATTCATCGAATAATCGAGTATCCAAATACCAGTATTCGAGTATTATCAACGATAGATTTAAAGAATCTGATTTAGATTTCAAATAATGGTATTCAAATACTACAAATATCCAGGGATAAATACTCGAATACCCAATTATTTGAATAGTGTTAGTCGAGTAAAAAAGCATTCACACACCTGCACAAAAGCATTCACAAACATAGTTCTTCGTTGAAAAAAATACTCAAGTATTCGAATAGTATTCAAATTATATTCACACGAGCATTTAACGTTACCCAAGTGTTCAAATAGTGTTCGATTAGTCCCAGCCCTGCATCGAATCGTTCAACGATTCGCGCGCGCGAAATTTCTACATATCACGCGTGAATCATGCGTATCCGTTCGCTTTGGTATGACGCACCGTTCAATCTTTCGCTTCATCGGGAATTCTAGAGCGTTGGTGTGATCGTGTGCTCTGCCTTTCCATCGAGAAAATTGCAACTCTTAACAATTGGATCTCTTCAAAATCGAAGATCGACTTAAAATTACAATCCGGAAAGCTCGATGGCACGTGAAAAGGTTTGTTAACTTCTTACCCAAACTAGACGAGTTAACTCGCTGTCAAACTATAATAATTACATATTTACTTCACTCGTACAAAAAGAGTAAAAGTATCGTGCCCTGTTCTATTTCTACTATGACAGCGTCATTACTTTTCGGTGTTCTTCTTTTTTTTTTTTTAACGTTTTTTACTATTTATTTATCGAAAACTGTCTGTATTTAATTCTATCGTAATACTTATATTAGAAATAATTTACTTAGCTTCCACGTTCGAGTTAACTCGTCTTTAATCGCTTTGTACCGGAATACCCCGCTTTCAAGATACTATTTGTGTGAGAGGTTGGTTTTCATTGAATGTATTGCGAGCGAGGATGTGAATGGTTGTATGAAAGGTCGAGTGATTATAATATTAGGTATAAATTAGGTTATAGATCTAAATTGGTAACAGTGTATGGGATATGTGAGGTTGAACGAGTGGTATGACTGGATAGTCCAGAATTGCGAGAAGTAGTGTGTGCACGTGTGTGATGAGTCGTGTGTTAATCTTTATGTTAACAAACAAGTAAATAGATATAAACAGAGTTCTCCCATTGTTCTACTATTATTCTTATTTCCCAACAATTTGTACCTCGGATACAAGAGCCTGAATCAGTACCACCCTCGTTTATGGTTTTACAGAACTAAAGACCCATCGGTCCTCGTTGACCTGGGTTCGTGATCAAAATCGCTACCTTCCCCGCTTTCGAGTGAATTGGCAGCCCTTTCTTTCTTTATTTCTTGAAAGCGGGAAGTATTGTAATTAGAAGCACAGGGTCCGTGTTTTCGATCGAAAAATGATTCAATTTACGAATTAGTTAAATTTCTTGTACATTAAACGAATAAAAAAATGGCGAAATTTACTATTTTCGTTCCAAGGAAAGAAATCATAGGAAACAGATATTAAAATTGAACGTTGGGTCTGATTGTCAGACAAAGTGCATTTTACAATTAAGAGAGCCATTGGAGTTGAAACACGGACACTGATAGTTTTTATGTATATTTCTGACCGCTTTATTATGGGGGAAAAAAACACAAATGGAGAGTACGATGTTTTTGAACTTTTCTCGAAAACAGTAGAGCTTTTGAAAATTTCCATAGGATTCTTAAAAAAAAAAAATGAACTATGATAACTAATTGATTAACGTTCCACGGGAAAAACATTAAAAGTAGAAAAGTAAAATGAATTGTACAAATCACCGAACTAAGTTGTATTTTGGAAGAAGCAGCTCCACGTGTTCTAAATTGATATGTTAATCAGAGACCGAACTCGAGCTTACATACGGCGCCATTTTCCCGTCTCGTTCAATAAATTGTTAACCTATTTATGCCTTGCGTTCTGTACATGTCTTTAAAGAATATTTACTCCTTTAATAGAAAATTGTCTTTCATAGAAAACGACTCGATACGGTAATGTTTGCTCAAATGTTAATCGATAGAGTTATCTTGCCTAATTTTCAATTACAAAAATTTTAATTTCCACATTTGTCGCTTTATCTTTATAATAATGGTATCAATGGATTTGTGAAGTTCTCCCGATCAAAATGAGTCCAAACACGGCATAAATAGGAAAAACTTTCTTATTTTCGCTATCTGGAATATTTAAATTTATTGCAAATAAAGTTCATTCGATTTACGTCGTGTTTGTACTAATATTGAACGGGAGAACTTCACCGATTCATAGATACCATTGTAGTAAAGATACAGTAAAAGAATGAAAAATTTACAAATACCAACGGCAATCTTCTCAGGTGCGAACAGTACATACCGAGATTTTTTACGGATAATCGATATCATTAATGTCCTGAAGCTATCAGTTCTGTCCCATGTCATCCTCAAACTTCCAAGAATGTAAAAAAATTCTTTTTGGACATAAATAGGTTAAAAGTAGGCGTGACCACTTTCAAGCGACCAATGGCGCGTTTTTCTTCTCATTGAGCGATCCTATACGTTCGTTGCTGCGACGAGGTACCGTTTAGCTAACGATATACTCCTACGCGCTTAACAGTATATATTCTCTTTTACTATAAGATTAAAAAGAAAATGAAATACGATCGACTGAAAATCTCTGAAACACCACGAACGAAACAAATCAACAATAGTTACAGACACAAAGAATTAATGGTTTTTCGATTAAATAATTACAGGATTCTCTCTTTCCTTTGTAATCGTCTTCGTTTGCTAGCAATCCTCGAGGATTCGGAGAGAGAAATCATAACCTTAAAATCTTGTACAACGGTGTCTCTTATTATCGCTATAAGTAATTGTACATAGAAATTCGGCGTTGTTGCGATGGTGCTCGCGAACTTTTAAGTATCGTCTGTTCGACGAGATCCGTTGAAATAAAATCTTAATCGTAATGACCGACTCTGCGTTGCGCCGATTCGATCGATCCACCTCAATCGGATCCGGAACAACGTCGACGCGAGAGATGAACGCGAATCGCTTAACCTAACGGCTCTCGATCGATTAAAAAATCGTGAATCCGATGATACTCGATGCTTGAGAAAGGTTTGGGGCAGCAAGTTTGCTACGTTTTAGAGATGGGAGGAGCTCCTTGGGTCGCTGTAAAACGCAGATTTAACCCTGTACAGTGCGAAGAACGCTTTGGATACGATTCTTAATTCGTTCGAAAAAAAGTTCTGCTTTACCGACGAACGGTAATACTTTGAACGCTAATCCTTGAATCTCCTCGAGAAGACTTCCGGTCCGAACAATCTCTCTACAACGCGTTCGCTGGGTTCTTGAGTCACGCGAGGGTCTCGTTAACGGGAAATTTTAACTTACATAGGGTGTCGACGAAGATGCTGGACATCGGGATGGATTCTTTGCCCGAAAAGGAAACGAAAAGTCCTTTACCGTTTTTCGATCCAACGCTCCGTTGCAGAGCTACGAGCGGTGAAAGTTTAGAAGCGCGCCATTTTCTTCGCGGTCAGCTGATCGCGCGCATGCGCCATTCGTACCGTAGTCAGTTGATTGCGCACAATCTTTAACTGCTTGTATCTCGGTAACGAAGCGTCGGATCGCGAAACGGAAAAGGACTTTTCGATTTCTATCGTCACGAGGAATCAATCCACGTGACAAGTCCCGTATTTTTACCAACACCTATTATCCCGTGGAGAGTTTGGACTCGCGAGGTCGATCCACTGTTCACGGGAGCCTGGTGAACGTGTTCCTATATTCTCTCGTCGTCAAGCACACCACAATGTAAGAGGATACCCGTTCCAGAGTAACAGAGTCCAAGCAGGACCGAAATCACCAAAGTCTCGAACCCCGAGCCACCTCCTGGAGCACCGCAGACACTCCTACGGCACTTCCTGATCGCTCGAGGACCCTCGGTCCCCTGGATCACATCCCAAACGATCTACTATTCTCGTGAATGAAGTCCAGAGTCCTCCGGAGTGGCATCACGTGGTTCTTCGTTTCCGGCAAGGTACGAAGGCGATCAGGTTGTAGTACAGGACCGAAGAGGAGTCAAGAGGTCTTGCTGGCAAGCTTCTCGGTACCTCAGTAGGCCCTCAGACCGACCTCCATCTCGGGATCCTGTCGGTGGGCTAGGTGAGGCTCGATTCCTCTGGTCGCCCCCGTGCCAGTCCCGGTCACGTGGTGCCCATGATGACCGTGGTGGTGATGGTGGTGATGGTGGTGGTGGTTCAGGTGCGGCGGCTGCGCAGCCGCGTTTCTGTACGCTCTCTGTTTCTCATCGAACACGCGCACCCGTTGGCTGTAACTCTCCAGCTGGTCACGAAGCACAGCATCCTCCTCGGCTGCGCGCTTCTCGTCAAACTCCAGACAACCGACCCCGTCAAGCCTCTCCAGGTCGATCCAACCTCTCCAGAGCACGCACACTCCGTTCATTATCAACTGCGACCTCAGGTGCACCTGGAATCAGAAGACGAGGGTTTTTGATGAATTTTTTATTTATTTATTTAGGTTATTCAAGTGCAAAGAGGTATTCTTTATGACTTATACTAGGTTAATATACACATCTTACAATCCAAGGTCAAAATTCAATTATTTATATCTCCGAAACTAACAAATATCTACGTCTAATATTGTGCACACACCATGAGGAGTTCATACTCTATCATCCTGCAAAAGCGTGTTCAAATTCGAAGGGAACACTTTGGAACCTTTCTTTATCATGGGTATTTATAGTAGTTGCTTACAGTAGAAAGTGAAACGACCTATACTAATTCGGAGAGGGTCAAATTGGGCATTAAAAGTACGGAAAAAATACAAGTTAGAACGACAAGGAACTTAATTTTAATTAAAAAAAAATTTGAAACAATTGAATTGAAAAATACTAAACGAAAAAAAAACGATTATCCGTTGTTTCGAATGAAATTTTGGAAAAATTGTTCTTCGATTGTAAATCTCATGGTCAAAGTCGGAGACAAACCGCGCGATTGCACGCACTGCACTCAATTTCTCTTCGGGGCGTGACCAAGAAACTCGAGAGCACTTGCTCGTGCAGGACACACCGAGGAATCATCAAAGCAATTTCTAACGAACAAGAGACTCGAGGCACGATTTCTTGCCTACCCCCTCCCTGTTCCCTCTACTCCCCTACCGCGCCCACAGAGGCGCTTGCGCGCCGCGAGATGCGTAGTGGGAGGGGTCCATTAGGCCCCTCGCAACCCGTCTTCAAGTTTCAATCATGTTTCGGCCCCCCTCGTCCCCCCGCGCGAACCGTTTCTTATTTCCAGCGAACGATTACGCAGATTGGACGGTACAAGCTTCGAGGAAAGATGAAATTGCGAGGTCGAGGATGCAACCCCCCCCCCCCCCCAGGAGAAGCCAGGACGAGAACAATAAGGAAATAGGGCCTCTCGTTTCGATCCTAAACGCGAGCATAATTGTTCGCAAAACTGTGTAATATTTTTTGGAATTTTAATGGAAGATTAAAGGAGAGCAATTTTATCGAAACAAATTTTTTTGTGGAAAAGTATTATATTATATTTGTGAAAATATTTATAGAGATACAAAACGGAAACGGATGTTGGGTAATAATTTATGAATGATTTATTTTGTCGGATTTTACCAAGCTTATTTATTTAACGTTTCGACTAAAGACCCATATTTGAAGTAAATTTGAAGTAATATAATATATATATATATATATATATACACACACGAACAATTATAACAAAATTAAAAGTATGTATTTATACTCAAATTATTTATTTATGCTCGAAACTTGTCTCTTTCTTGGTCCTAAATAAAATTTATATCGATATAATACCGTTTTATGTTTCCATTTTTCATATCACACTTTTATTCCTTATTTTTGGTTCCAATAATTATTTCCTATTTTTACTTCAAATAGTTATTTCCTCTCTTCGTTTCAAATAATTATTCCCTACTTTCCTTCCGAATAATTATTTCCTACTTTCATTTCAAATTGTTATTTTCTATTTCTATTGAAATTTTTATTTCATATTTTCATTTCAAATAATTATTTCCTACTTTCGTTTCGAATAATTACATACTTCCTCCTTTCAATTCGAATAATTATTATTATAATTATATATTTCATATTTTTATTTCACATAATTATTTCCTATTTTCTTTACAAATTTTTATTTCCTATTTTCCTTTCAAATAATTATTTCGTATTTACATGTCAAATAATTATTTTCTGCTTTCATTTCAAATAATTACTTCTCTTATCTTTGTTTCAAATAAATTTTGTCCGTGCCTGCTTCGATACTGGAAAAATTGTACTGAAAAATGCACAACTACCGGCACCGAAATTTTCAAAAGACTAAATGACTAAACGGTTCTGGGTTTTACGACACAGAAACGACTCAACGTTGACCAAACAATTTACGCGGGGCAAGAAGGGACTGAAAGGGCCTAGCCGTCAGATCTCGAAAAAGTCGAAACAGGCAATTATCTCGGTCGGGCTCAACAGGGTTATTTTATTTCCTGGCAAATGGCCCCGTTTCCGGTCGCGTTGTAAAGTTTAGAAACTGTTACGAAATCCAAGCTGACCGTCGAAAACCTGTCGAACCATCACCCCTGACGCCTTCATTCATAAAAACATACAAACATATTTCATCGTTTTTCTCGATCTCACTTAAATTAATACAGTAACAAATTTAAAAAAGTGTAATTCCGTAGTGTCATTGATGCGTAACATATTTGAACAAACGTCACTAAAATGGAGAATAAATATTCACACTAAAAATTTTCAACGATATCGATCGTTGCAAGATCGATACGCATCGGATGTTTCTACTTTCATTTATTCTTAACAAAATAATTCATCCCTAAAGAGGTTAGAAAACTCCAGCCGTTAAAATGTTCTCTATATGAAACGCAACTCGATGTATTTCAACAAAAATGTTCATTATTCCATTGTGAAAACACTCCCTAACCTCTAACCTCGTTAAATAGTGTGCGTCGAACGTCACAAACATCGAATCGACGTCAAATTACGCTCGCGTTAATGAAATCGCTTGCCGTCAAACGGTGCAAAAAAATCGTGAAACGATGAAACAGGACCGCGTCGACGGAGAACTCATCGTTACGAGCCTCGTCTCGTTCTTTTCATTTCTTTTCTACTTTTTCCATAGAAGCATACAGCTGGTTGTCGACACGACGTAACAATGTAACCTCGCAGCGTGGCGGCGCTTTGTCGAATCATAATCGAGCGACGGGAATCATCAGCGGGCGACTGGAACTCGCCGTCGGGTCGGTAATCGAATCGTTTGTCACATTTATTGAAAGGAAGATCGAACGATTCGGTGATCTCGAATCGCGTCGGTGCAACGGTTCGCCGAGAGCATTTTTATTTATTTATTTACTTTACAAAGAGGATTGAGAAGATTACGCGAGAATTTTAAAAGAATTCAACAACAAGTGCTTGTAGAATGTAAGTGTAATGTAAGAAACGATGTAACTTGACACAAAACACACTTAACCTTACAATATTACTTCAGACGGTCGTGTTAATCGCCGTAAACTCGGTAATCGAATCGATTATGGTCTTTATTGAAAGGAAGACCGAACGATTCGTTGATCTGGAATTGCGTCGAGAATATTCTTATTTGTTTAATTATTTTTCAAAGATGATCGAGAAGGTGGTCACACGCGAGAACATAAAATAAATTCAGAAACCAGTGCTCGTGGAATGTAAACAGAAATTAAGGAACAATGCAGCCAACACCAACGCGCTTAATATTGTACGGGCATGGATAAAGATATTCTAGATGGTAGAGCGATTCTTCGTGGTGAATCATTTTCACAATTTATCGTTCGGTGATTATGCTTACCAATTAAACGTATTTTTTGTGTCTTCGTAATTAAATAATTTTCTTTCTTTTCTTTTTGTGCATTTAATAATTATGGATTCAATTTCTGTTTAACAGCTAAATTAAATATATTATTTATATAAAGTTTGGATACAGGGGGCTCTACTGTACATATTGTAAGTAACCATATATTTGTGTTGGACTGTACATTTACCGAGAAATGGCAATTTTCTCGTTAACTCGAATCTTGGAAACTAAGAAAAGCACACGGAAGAAGGAAATCGCGTTTAATATTTATTTGCGTAACATAATTCCGCGGAATTTCATTGTCAGAAGTTTCAGGCTAAATCGGTTGACGTCAGGTATCACGGACAATTGATTTTGACATACAATGAGTGTTGTACGTCTCGCGTACGAATCATCGAGCACACGTAACGGGGAAAACCCTTGATTTTGCAACTCGAAGAACGTATGCGATTCACGCGTCTCTTGCTCATTACAAATTTCCATATGAAGACCAGAGATGGACAGAATTAATAACAATGATGATACGTCCATACTGTACCAAGATTGTACACATAAAAAAGGAAAAATATAATATCATTTCTATTGAATGATATCATATCACCCTAAAAAAAATCATGTTTCATTTACACCAAAAAAACAAAACGAACCGACTTTTCGAACAATCCAATAGAATTATCTACATAAAATTTTCGAGCAACGACTAAAAAATTTGCAACGAAAAAATTCAATTTTCGTTTAAACATTATTTCTTCCTCGCATTGATAGAAAATATCTCGAGAACTGGTGCATCGATGGATTTGAAATTCTCAGTGCATAATTTTGCAAAATTAAATATATAAAAATACCAAAAAAATTCCTACAGCTACCTCAATCATGTACAAATATACCTGACAAATTTTACAATTCATCCTCCGTTAATTTCATCGGAAAAAATTTTCAAAAATTCCATAATCGTATTTTCGAGAATCAAAAATCGATAAAATTTTGAAACTGTTCATTCGTACGAAAGACAAAGTTTGTTATTCGCACTCTCGCTGGTTTCTCCGGGAAAAAATTCTCAAAAAATCCGTAACGACGTTTCAACCCCCCCCCCCCCCTAACCCTGAAGAAGGAGCACACGGTTTCGGAGTCACCCTTTTCGACTCCGAGAAGTCAAAATGGATCGCGATACAAATCGACTGTCGTCGGGCCATTTAACACCGGCATTGGAACCGCTGAAAACAAAAAAAAAAAAAAACAAAAAAAAAACGTGGAAAAACAAAAAGCTGAACCCGGTCTGAGGCATCTAAGAGGTAACGGGCAACCGGTTCTCCTCCGACGTCGTTGCGCGCTTCCGCGTGGTCTCGTTCTCACGCGAACAGGGAGGGGGGAGGGGGGGATTCGGTAGAAAAACTATCAAAATCCATTTCACACCTTTCTCCAGGGGCGTGACAGCCATTATCGCCCCGTATAATGCACTCGGGCGATATTTAAACTGTAACGCGCGCTCGCCTCGCGTCGCAACCCTTTCGCAGTCGCATTTGCATATCACAGAGGTCCACGGTGGCTACCCGCTGGTGGAGAGACGAGAGGAGGGGGAAGACAGTGAAAGAGAGAAAGAGAAATAGAGAAACAGAGTGTTGCGAGTTTGTGTTGACTCGATGCAACTAATGGAGGGTATGAAATAGAGGTGTAGAGTCACGGTTTATATACGGTGTGTAATGGTAATTTTGTGTAAACGATGATAGATTGTAATTATAGGCTTCGGGTGGGATGTCTTTCTTCGAGGATCTCGGGATTACGACTAATCTTGCGACGCGTAGGGTGATGAAGAACGAAGAAACGAAGGAGAGAAACAAGTGACTAATCGCGTTGTGTGGAGACACTCGTGGATCCTTAACGATGCACTTGAATGCCGACACAGAGAGACAGAGAGTCAAAAAGTTAGAAAGTCAGAAAGTTAGAGAGTCAAGGAGTTAGAGAGTCAAGGAGTTAGAGAGTCAAGGAGTCAAAGAGTCAGGAGTCAAGGAGTCAGGGAGTCAGGGAGGCAGGGAGTCAAGGAGTCAAAGAGTCAGAGTGTTAGAGAGTCAGGGAGTCAAAGAGTCAGGGAGCTATTGAGTTAAAGTTAGAGAATTAGAGAATTACAGAGTTAAAAAGTTAAAGAGTCAGGGTGTCAAAGAGTCAAGCGGCAAATTGTTAGATAGTTAGAGTCGGACAGTTAAAGAGTCAGAGATCAGGTAGTTAGAGAGTTAGAGAGTTAGAGAGTTAGAGAGTTAGAGAGTTAGAGAGTTAGAGAGTTAGAGAGTTAGAGAGTTAGAGAGTTAGAGAGTTAGAGAGTTAGAGAGTTAGAGTCAGAGAGTCACAGAGAGTCACGGAGAGTCACGGAGAGTCACGGAGAGTCACGGAGAGTCACGGAGGGTCACGGAGAGTCACAGAGAGTCACAGAGAGTCACAGAGAGTCACAGAGAGTCACAGAGAGTCACAGAAAGTCACAGAGAGTCACAGAGAGTCACAGAGAGTCACAGAGAGTCACAGAGAGTCACAGAGAGTCACAGAAAGTCACAGAGAGTCACAGAGAGTCACAGAGAGTCACAGAGAGTCAGAGAGAGTCACAGAGAGTCAGAGAGTGTCAGAGAGAGTCACGTAGAGTCACGTAGAGTCACAGAGAGTCATAGAGTCATAGAGTTAGAAGATCAGAAAGTCAAAAAGCCAGAGATACAGAGACAAAGAGAAAAAGGGACACAGAGAGTCAGGGAGTCGAAAAGGCAGAGATATAGAGAAACGGTGAAAAGGAAAGACAGCGAAACAAAACAGAGAGAAAGAGAAAGATATATACATATATACATATATAGAGAAAAAGAGACAGAGGAAAGGGAGACAGAGGGGGAAGAAGAAGAGAAAAAAGAAACAAGCGCAAAGAGATACGCAGCAACGCGCGCGTCAACCCCGCCGTTGGAAAAGGGGTGAAAAATACCGAAAGGGTGGAAAGGCCTGCTAAACAGTCACCGGGGGACAAACGACCGGCTATTTCGACGGCTCTTTTGTTTTTCCAAGTAGGCGTTGCCCCGTGCCTTTTCGCGCATAGGTCCACTATCCTGGTGCACAATGGCCAGATGAGAGGCACATTCGTCAAAAGCGAACGATGTCCCGTAGGACGAACGACCAGGACAATTTTACGCACACGGGTCAGCAGGGTGTGTGCCTATTGGGGAGGGGGGGATGTGTCTTTTGTCTTTTCACGGGGACCCATGGTCGAACGACCAGTTTCCTTTTTTTTTCGCTTCCTCGGTTTTAGACTCGCTTTGGTTCCTCTTTACGACGAGATGGAGGATGTGGGGACATATGTACTATATATATATATATATATATACACTGTGGGCCAAAATTCACGAGTCACGGGGAATCTGTGACTGGAAACAAAACGAAATTGTTGCATAAGAATATTGCATCGAAGGTGTCGTTCTTGAGAGAAAATCATGAAAATTGGCTTGTTTAATGATCATATAAAATCACCCTTTACAGCGCCATTTTCTCTTCGATTTTTCGAACGTAACTTCGTAATTTTTCGTACACAAAATGTTTAGCTTTTATTGTTCTATTGTTTTGTTGCAAAAAAGGCCCCCCAAAAAAAATAAAAAGAAAAAATTTGAAATATTCAAAGAGATTTACCTTCTTAAAGATATTTTCCACGGACAGGAAAAATTGTTCCATATGTGCACTATTATGCTCTATATGTACACAAATTTTCATTAAAATCAAACTTGGGAGAACTTCATTGTAATAGAGGGTACGAATACTTTGGTATAGAAATGTATTTTTCATATCCATGTATTTGCAAAATTTCTGTTCTTACTTTACCACAAACGAAGCACCATTTTTGCAATTAAATTATCCAGAAGGTTGTGAAGAAGCATATATTTCAACTGCAAAGTTCGTATCTAATTTTAACAAGTGTCCTTAGTCGTAAGTTACAATTTTTTGTAAAGAATAGTTCTCTCTCTCTTCAGTTTCCATTTTATCACAAAAGATATTTATATTTATATTATTTTCCAGAATGTTGCAAAAGAACATTTTTGTTTTACAAAAAAAAATCGTAATCCTTTTATTTTCCAAAATGTCGTAAAGGAGCAGGTGTTCTGACTGCAAAACGCAAAAGATACAATTTTCTTTTCTTTTTAAATAAGTTAATAAAAAGTATTCTCGATAAAAAAATTATGATTTCTTCTTTCTCCTTTTCAAATGACCCTTTTGCTTCCTAATTAATCGCGCAAGGGCGTGTAAAAGCAAGCACGAACCGGTCAGGATCGTGATAAGATCGCTGAGAAGTGAATTCCAGGCCCAGACCCTTTTCGATTTGCCGGTCTTTATCGCGAGATCTCTTTCCCTTAATTATTTCCTCTCTACGGGCGAACGACAGCGAGACAATACCGAACAGACACGTGCTGGCGTGCGTCGCTCTTTATTACGTCTCTTTCTCTCCTCGTTTCATTGTCGATTAAAACAAAACGGTAGCCGCGGGTCGTCGCGTAAACAAACCGGGAGCACCTAGTGTCTCCTGTCCTCGAGTGGGGGAAATAATGAATCGTTAGCGCTGGTTGGCTCCTTGATAGCGAGGCGAATTTGGAAACGCAGTGATTCATGCGCACGCGTCGCCACGAATCGCTTACGAATACGTTTATTCGATCGGTCGTATTAATTCTCGAGGAATTGGTATTCTATGGTAAATAGAACGATACTGGATATATACTGGACGGTAGACGTTCGATGATTTAATTTTCGCAACTTTCGGCCTCTAATTTATTTATTTCTGAACCTTTTCATGAGACAGATTCTTAACCTGTCACACTGTGCGAGTCTGAAGTCACATGGCTATAAAAGTACTTATGGAGCCTCTAGATTTATAGACTCTTTATAGGTTTATTGAGCCTCTGGATTTATAGACTCTCTAGACTTACAGAGCCTCTAGACTTATTAAGGTTCTCTAGAGTTATAGAGGCTCTAGACATATAGAGACTCTAGACTTGTAGAGACTCTAGACTTGTAGAGACTCTAGACTTGTAGAGACTCTAGACTTGTAGAGACTCTAGACTTGTAGAGACTCTAGACTTGTAGAGACTCTAGACTTGTAGAGCCTCTAGACTGGTAGAGCCTCTAGACTCGTAGAGCCTCTAGACTCGTAGAGCCTCTAGACTCGTAGAGCCTCTAGACTTGTAGAGCCTCTAGACTTGTAGAGACTCTAGATTTGTAGAGCCTCTAGACTTGTAGAGCCCCTAGACTTGTAGAGCCTCTAGACTCGTAGAGCCTCTAGACTTGTAGAAGTTCTAGACTTGACTTCTAGAAGCTCTAGATTTATAGACTCTTTAGTGTCCAGACTCCCATAAATTAATAGCAAGTGGATATCGAGACGCTTTTAAATCGATGATAAGTCGATATTTTGGGATACTTATAAATCGATAAATTGATACCTAACGCTTGCATAAATCGATAAATCGACAACTTCGCTAAGAATTCGACTCGCATATTTCCAACAACTCAATATATCGAGACTTTGGAACGTAAGAAAACAATTATTATTGTCACTATTGAAAATTCGTAACTCGCGAAGCTAGTCGTGACACAGTTCGATATATTCGACTCTGGTAAGAGTTCTCCACAAACCCAAAGGACTTTTCGCTCACCCTTCGGAGGATCCCAAGAGGGACTGAGCAAGATTTACGAGCCATTATATACCGGGTGACTGGCGAAGATTCAAAGCATCTGGCAACAACGAACTCTCCTCTCTCGTTTCACGGATTTGGAAAAGCGCTAATTGGCTCCGTTAGCCCCTAATGGGGATCGTTGAGTCTCACAATATGAAAAACTAACGCCCTAATCGTGCCTCTGATGCTTCCGAGCGCGTGCACCCGACGTGTTTCGATAACACGGATTTTAAACGAGGTTTCGATCCCTCGAAAGTAAAAGGGAGCCTCTGTGTCTTTATTTTTGTTGATCTTTTCAATTTAAGTCAGCCACAGCGTGCTAAGAAAGTGCTAACCCAGTAGCTGTGATCGGATGTTACGCAACCAGATCGATTTCTTCAAAATTTTAAGTTACGATGATGGAATCATTGTGAACATTTTGAAACTGCTGCTCACTCAAAGTTTGCTCAAGAATCGAAATGGAATTTAAGATACACTTGAATCGTAGTAACACCTTGCAACCATTTTAAAGCGTTTACCCAAAAAAAAATATACACACGTGTCAATATTTGGTCACGCCATTTTTCTCATCTGCATTAAACTGCTTCTGCATACTTTTCATATTTTATCGAACGTTTACTTATACTTATAGGTTATGATGTTGTATGCACATAACTTTCTCAACAAAAAGATAAAAATGAACTAATATAAAAATAAAAATTAAAAAATCGATATTTCTATTAGTTCGTTTATATACATAAGGATATACAAATCTATATATAAGAATAGAATATAAATTAAAGAATATAAATATATTGAACAATGTAAATATATTATTTAAATATATTAAATTATATATTTATATTCTTTTTTGAAATTTGAAATTGGAGATTTTTTAAGATATTTTAGTATTTGACCATTTTCGAGATTCTCTACATTCTCGAGTGATTACATACTTTCGAGGACTCAAATCTCTAAAACAAACTATTATTATTGTCGTGATTATTATTATTACTATTATTAGCATAATTATTATTCTGACTATTACTATTATTACTATTAGGTATTGTCAGCGCGCTTGCTATTACTACTATTATTATTATTGTTGTTGTTATTATTATTATTAGTATAATTATTATTTTTACTATCACTACTATTACTATGATTTCCATTATTATTACTATTAGGTACTGTCAGCCTGATTTCTATTATTATTATTATTATTATTGTTGTTGTTGTTGTTGTTACTATTATTATTATTATTGTTGTTGTTACTATTATTATTAGTATAATTATTATTTTGACTATTACTACTATTACTATGATTTCCATTATTATTACTATTAGGTACTGTCAGCGTGATTTCTATTATTATTATTATTATTATTATTGTTGTTACTATTATTATTAGTATAATTATTATTTTGACTATTACTATTATTATTATAATTTCTATTATTATTACTATTAGGTACTGTCAGCGTGATTTCTATCATTATTATTATTATTGTTGTTGTTACTATTATTAGTATAATTATTATTTTGACTATTACTATTATTACTATGATTTCCATTATTATTACTATTAGGTACTTCCAGCGTAATTACCATTATTATTATTATTATAATTACCACTATTATTATTATTGTTGTTACCATCAATATTATTGCAATTCCATAACGCACGGGATGAATTTAATCGGGGAGAAAGCGTGCGTAAAATCTCGACGTGCGCCGTCTAGAAAATGGCGGATTCGCGACGCACCTATCGATCGCGATGGCGACGCCTTAGCGTCGCCCCTCCGTTGGCGCCAGCGTACAACGGATACCAGTCCTCCGAAAGGTTCCAAGCATGCAAGACAATCTCGGTGAAATGAAACAGGAGCAAGGACACCAGAAGTCTAGACATCCGTCGCATTGTTCAAGAAAAGAAACAGCCTGTGTCGCGTTCGATGAATACAAATGACGAGAAACACGGTCATTCGACCATTTTTCCATCGATCGAAGAGAAACTTAAAGATATGTTCTCTTTCTTTCTCCGAATCTTAGGTCACTTTGTTTATTTCAGAGAAGAGAAACTTGAAGATATATTCTCCATCTTTCTTCGAATCATAGGTCACTTTGTTTATTTCAGAGAAGTTGAATTAAATGTAACTATAACCTTCAAATACATAACCTTGAAACTTTTTAAGGTAGAATTTTTTTTCAGTAAAATACTTTTAGACTACAAAATATCTTCTCCGTAGAATTTTTTACGCTATAATTTCTTTACCATAAAATTTTGTACGTTATAATTTTTGCACGTTAAAATTTCTTTTCGAAAAATTTTTTACCCTGAAATTTCTTTCCCCATAGAATATTTTATTGTAGAATTTCTTTTCCGTAGAATAGTTTGTTTTAGAATTTTTTCCCTTAGAATTGTTCACGCTACAATTTCTTTTCCATAGAATTGTTCACGTTATAATTTTTTACATTAAAATTTCTTTTCGAAAAAATCTTTTCACGCTAGAATCTCTTCCCCCCCAAATTTTTTATTTAATTATCTCTTTTTCGTGCAATATTTTCCACTTCAATTTCCAGTAGAATCTTTTACATTACAACTTTTCACTCTAAGGTATCTTCACATTAAAATTCCCATTTACTAGAATTTCCCTCAAAACAAACACTAAGTATCTCGATAAATTTTTTCATTCGATAAGAAATCGACCTATCAGGTACGTCGTTTTATTTTTCTAAAGATTGCACTACTATTTAATGACCATAAGTAAAGTTTCCTATAAATCCATCGACTCGTTCGTATATTTACAATTGTACAAACCCTGAAGCGCCCAGTATATTTTTACAATAAAAAAAAAAATGAAAAAACTTATCAAATATAACCTAGTATCATAACTTCGTACAGTTTACCATCGATCGGTCGTCGATTGATCTCCCAGAAGCTTAGCGCAAATCGACTCGTCGCTTCTAGTCGTGATATAGGTTAGGTTCGTACCCCGCGGAGACGAGCGAAAAATTTGGGACCGGATATCCCTCTCGTTCTGTCGTGAACGCTGACACGGTGACACCATTGTCCGAGAGGTGGAAACGGATACTAAATTGCTCGTTGGGGGAGGAAGGGGGCGACACAACACGACGTCCCGGGACATACGACGCCAAGGACATGAAAAGTAGACGTACCGTTCAAGCTGGCCCCGTTTAATGACCTTCCATTTGTCGAGCAACGATCCACCAATTAGAGTCACCTTTGTCGTTACGAGGAAAGACACGACGCCATTGGCGCGACAGTTTATCGAAATGTGTACTACAAATCGGTGAACACGTACCTTTTGATTATTTACTAATTAAAATTTAAACTAAATTGTGGTGCTCGACCTAGTCCCTCCAGTAGGGAAAATATTATAAAATAAGCAAATACTTTAAATAAATCTTTCTCCAAAAGTTCCGATTGTTAATATTTTAAACAATATACTGAAGAAATTTTGTTTTCAAATATCCTAATTATTCATATTTTTGATAATAATGTATTTTAAATTAATCTCTTTTCGAAAATCCTAATCGTTAACATTTTAAATCCTATTTTAAACAAATTTCTTTTGAAGAATCCTAATTATTAATATTTTAAATAATACTTCGAACAGATTCTTTTCCCAAAAACACTTTGCCCTAATTATTAATATTTTAAATGATACTCCGAACAGATCCTTTCTCCAAAAATACTCTGCCCTGATTATTAATATTTTAAATAACATTTCAAAGAAATCATTCTTCAAATTAATTTCGAATTCACTTTGAAATCATTTCGAATTAATTTAAAATATATTCGAATTCATTTTGGATTAATTTCAAATTAATTTCGAATTCATTTTGGATTAATTTCAAATTAATTTCGAATTCATTTTGCATTAATTTCAAATTAATTTCGAATTCATTCTTCGCTCCTAATTGTTAGTATCGTGAATAATATTCCAAGCAAGGTTTGTACAAATGTAATTGATTGTTGTACAGTTATCAGGGTATTTAAATTATTCCACGTGACAGTTGTTTCGTGTCACCCGGTGGAAAACGTGCACATACCTTGCCGCAATCCTTTTCGAAATCGCAGTCGCTCGCGTCCACGGCGTAGTTCCCGGATGCGTTACCAAAAACGAGCTGAAGGTTCGTACCGGTCGCTGTGAACGCAATCTCTGTATGGCCCTCCCGGCAGCCATTTTGAAAGCGTACTCGACGTTCTTCGACTGGCCTGTCTCTGTACCCCGTGTATCTGACCTAAAGAAGAAAATTTCATTTTCTTTTATTAAAATAATTAAATTTTCGATAACCTTCGATCAATATTATTACAAGATTTAATTAAGTGCCTAACGTGGATAGGTTGGATGTCCTAGTAAGTGTCAGTGTCCCTATAACTGTCATTTGTTATTATTATAGTGGAAGTATGTGCATACTGGTAAACGACTATAGAAAAAAAAATGAAAATATAAAAGTAAGTAAGTGACGTTTAAAAATATTGTTGAAACATCCAGAAATAGGAAAACAGCTTGGAGTGAATGTCTGGGTAACTGTCAGTGTCCGTGCAACTGCCGTTTAAATTATTCTCCCTTGTAAGTAACATTTCTATGTTTTGTAATAAAGTAGGTGATAATATTGTTTCTTGTATTTTCTTGTTTTTAGAATCGGACAGATTAAAATTCAATTTTAATTTCTTTCGTTTCTCGGTGAATTCAAATGTATTCAAATTGAATTCGAATATATATTCAAAATGAATTCGAAATTAATCCGAAATGAATTCGAATATATTCGAAATGAATCCAAAATGAATTCGAAATTAATTTGAAATTAATCCAAAATGAATTCGAAATTAATTTGAAATTAATCCAAAATGAATTCGAATATATTTTAAATTAATTCGAAATGATTTCAAAATGATTCGACGAATCAGTAGCACGGAAGTGGCATAGTCGACGGAATACGAATAAAATTGGCATAATTCGCTGATTCATAAGCATCCGGGAATCACCCAACAGACCCAAAGAATCGGGCACATTCCTTTCGCGTGATTTCCTGTATTCGACTCGAGTAATCTTTCATTTATTTCTGTTCGCGGTGATTTCTTTACTATACAATGGGTGATCAAATTATTATGAACACTTTGAGGCTACTACTTATTTGAAATTTCGTCAAGAATTGAATTGAAATACCCTTAATACATCGGTTTCTTAAAAAATATATCGTTATATTCATAACAACATCTTACAACACTCTTAAATATTTCTACAATAATAATAATAATAAAAATATATATATATAATTTTAAAGTAACAACTTTAAAATAGTTATAAAAAGTTTATACAATAAAAAAAATATATATATATTTTTATAAAAGCTTTAAAATAGTTTCCAGATATTAAAAATTACATGCATTTTCAGTTTCATTCTTGACCAAACTTCGAATAAGTAGTGGTTTTAAAATGTTTATAATAATTTGATCGGTCCCTGTATACATATACCATTAGTTTATTACAGGCATAACCGTACACCATGGACTAAAATTCGTGGTATAAATAAGATCGAGGAGACTCTATAATTAGAAATAAAATAAAAATACAAAATAATAAAATTGCATAGGAGGGTTCCTTGTACAATTGTATCCTTATATTCTCTGTTAATATATTTCACTGGATCATTCGACAAACACTGACAATCATTCTCAATAGTATAAACGATGAATAAATGATAATTCTAATAGTAAATATTGCCTGACACCATATTTTATACAAAATATAAGTAGTGGAATCCGTATTCCAGTTGTACAAATTGATTTTTAATAAATCGAATCTACCTAATATATTTATTAATCCTAATCCATTCCGTGCATCAATTTGACACTGTTTTTACGTTAAAGATTACACTGTTTTGTCTTTTGTAAAAAAGTTAATCCGATACTGGGCGACTTTCATTTTTTCAATACGAAATATTGTGACTAATAGTATAGTATTGTAATTTAATCCTTTGCACTTCAAGCACATTTGTTATAAAAAACTGGAATCCTTCGAATTATTTCATATCAAAAGTAAAAATAAATAATATTCCACGCATTCTAAAATTTTATCCTGACACAACATTTTAATCTCTAGAAAAATTAAACTAAATTAACCGGCGATTGAGAGTCGCCTCTCGAGTGCAAAGTGTTAAATTTCCCGCACAATAATTGTCCAGCGATTATGTTTCACACGTCATACCGTAGCTTTTGTTTTTTTTTCTTTTGTTCGATTGTTCACCTATCCGTTCTGTGTCCGTAATACAAATTTTAACTTTTTATGTTTATCGAAATAATTAACATTTATGATGATAATAAAGCCATTAATTTTTCAAAAATGAACATCTCCGACACGTTTGCTTCGCGAATTAAATCATGGTCCTAAAGCTATCGAGGCGACCTGTAATATTTTCACAGTGCACAAAGAAGGTTATATTGTTGAACAACAATAATTTCCTCGAGTCAAAAATTGTTCAATAAACAAGGAAACCACGTTCTGGAATATTCGATCGGACTATTTAAATATGTTCTATCATACTTCTTCGCGTCCACCTTCACAATGTTATCGTGTGAAAAAAAAATCGTAATATTTTACTACACCTTGTAGAAACAAATTTGAACATCGTACTATATCTCGAAGAAAAAAAATCGTAATATCCAACTATATGCTTCCAAAAAACAAATTCTATATTTTACTATATCCCGGGGGAATAAATTTTAATATTCTACCATATCTCGAAGAAATAAATTTTAATATCCTACTATATTCCTATATAAAACAGATTCTATATTGCACTATATCTCGAAGAAACAAATTTTTATATCCTACTATATGTGTTCGAAAAAACAAATTCTATATTGCACTATATCTCGAAGAAACAAATCTCAATATCTCGCTGTATTTCGAATAAATTCCTACTCTGAGCCCCGAAAAAATAAACCTCAATATCTTATTGTACTTCGAACGAACAAATTTCTACTACGCCTCGAAGAGATAAATTTGAATGTCCTCACCTCGCTTTCGCGACAGAGTCGCCTGAAGAGCTCGTCGCTGCCAAACTTGTCCTTCTGGTCGGGTACCACTCTGGGCACCTTGAACATTAACCTGGGCCGCGGTTGCTCGTACAGGCCTATTCCATCGAAGGGCAGCACGCTGACCCCAAGACCCCCGGGCCCACCCGTGTGGTCGCCTATCGCGTGCATCATCTTGCGACCTCTTCGACGGCTTCTGTCGTCGACAACGGTGATAATCTCCCGATAACGATATCACCCTGTTCCTCTCGAATCGATCGACTCCCAAATGGATCGTATACGCGACGTAGAAGTCACACCTGAGACTCGAACGCGAACCGAGCCGATATTACCGTGCTCCACGCGCGCGACGTTTCACTGGAACGCGTCAGTTGTAAAGTGGTTCTGCGCAGGACCGAGCACCGAGTTCCGCGCGTTCGACTGCGCCGTGCGGCGTCTCAGTGGAGACTAAGGACGACGGTACCGCGCAAGGCTCGCGTCCGCTCGTCCTGATGCCGAGCCACGCCCACCGGCCCGCCCACGAGCGCCCCCTCCGCGCTCAGTTCCGAATCACGAACGAACAGACGCGTCACCTATCCAAGCCCCCCCCACTCTCCTCGCGTCGGAGGCAGAGTGGAACCCGGCACGCCAGGAGTGACTCCGAAATTGCGTTACCGGATTTTCCAGACGCTGGAACTCGAACCGTGTTTACGTTTCCGGGACCGTGAGACGGGCGCGAGTAAACTGTTGAATCTTAGATAGGTAGAATGGCGCAGACGTTTGAAATAGGTATTCCTTCGGTAAATCGATCCACGAGGATTATTTCTGTCGCGTGAATTGCCCCGGCGAACGAAAGGAGATTATCTCTATCGTCGTTATTGGATATTGTTATTAGAGTGGGTAGAAAACCTAGGTTTCAAGATACTTGAGGAAATAGATTTTTGTACTCGTTAAACTCTGAGGAGTTTAACTATTTTAAAACGGTATTGGGTATTTCTTTCGCACTGTTCTCGATTCTAACGTGTTATTTTATACATTTTACGTATATATATAGTTTTGAGATTATTTGAAAGTAGCTAATTTTGGACTTGTATCGTTCGACTCTACGATAGAGAAACATTCGAATATACGAGAACTAGTATAGAAGATCTTAATGCGTGAAAACATACAGGAGCATCTCGATGGATGAGAACTCGTGTAGAGTAACATCTTATTGCATGGAAAATCATCTAAAGGGATATCTTAATATACGAAATCTCGTATAAAAGAATATAATTTCGATAAAAAGTGCCACTTTTTCTGTACATTGTTGTTCAATCTAAAAAAAAATTGCAACTTCTTCGCTATATCCGAGCAAAAAGGACTTCTTGGCTACCCGGTTAACTGAACTGACTCGTCAACCATGCGATCGATAATCTCTTCGCGCATAACAAAATGTATTTTCAAATAATGCACACACGTAAAATTAACAATAACAATTAATTTGCACCACCGATCTAGATCTCGTTCTTCTCGAACTTTTTATATGCTCTCACGTTTGTTGCACGATTGAACCGAATGTATTTCAAAACAATTAATTATAACGTGTACAATATAAATTGATTCTCTTTCTCTCTCCCTCTCTTGTTCACTGAATCCTCTCTTTCGTTCATCCCTCGCGTCTGATTCCTTGTCACAATAATCACCGAACATTTTCAATAATAAATAGTTCCCTCGCATGTGCAACAAACGTCCCATAGCCACGTATATTCGTTCGCGCCATCTCTCACTCGTAAAACCAATTCCACGGTAGCGACAAGGATAATAATAGGTAATAGGTACACACCGTAGTGGGGTGGTAGCGAGAGGCGGTGATTGGTCGACGCGTTCCCCCCGTGAATAGAGGAAGCACGTATCAGGGGGGGTCCCCGTTGCAGCGTAAGTCCCCTCGAGGGAAGATCTCGATCGTCTCCCTCGAGTGCCAAGGGCTCATCCATTTGAGAGGATCATTGTCGAGGATCCGCGATTAAGATCGACGACCCTTTGCGCGATCCGCGTTACGGGACATGGACGCCCCTCACCCCCCCTCACCATGTGCTTCGATCCTTTCTCCATCCTCCTTGCCTCAGTAGACGTTCACGCTTCGTAAATGGAGCAGTATCGAAAACTCGATATAAATAACATAATTTAGAATTCGTCGACCTTTCAACATGCGATCTCTCGAAACGAGAATAGTTGTTAATAATACGTTGATGTTACGTACACACGAACCGATTAACGCTAGAACTATCAATGGTGATGGTATTACTGTTGTCTTCGATGTTAGATGGGGAAATGGCAAATTAATACACGAGTAACAATCAATGGTACGGATTTGATTGTTTCTCGAAAAATATTATTGTATCTCGAGAAACTTCATAATTTCCCGAAAAATATTTTTGTTTTTGGAGAAATTTTATTATTATCTTGAAAAATATTCTTGTTTCTCGAGAACACTCTCATTATATAATTTCTCGAAAAATATTTTTGTATTTCGAGAAATTTCATAATTTTCCGAAAACTATTCTTGATACTTTATAATTTCTCAAAAAATATTCTAGAAATTTTATAATTTCCCGAAAAATGTTCAAGAAATTTTATACTTTCCCAAAAAATATTCAAAAAATTTTATAATTTCCCCCCAAATATTCTAGAAATTATCAAATTTCTCAATAAATATTTATGTATCTCAAGAAATTTTACAATTTCCCAAAAAATATTCTAAACATTTTCTAATTTGTCGAAAAATATACTAAAAATTTTCTAATTTGTCGAAAAATATTCTAGAAATTTTCTAATTTGTCGAAAAATATTCTAGAAATTTTATAATTTGTCAAAAAATATTCTAGAAATTTTATAATTTCTCGAAAAATATTCTAGAAATTTTATAATTTATCGAAAAATATTCTAGAAATATTACAATTCCACAATAAATGTTCACGTATCTCAAGAAATTTTACAATTTCCCGAAAAGTGTTCTCGTATCTCAAGAAATTTTACAATCGCCCGAAAAATATTTTTTGTTTTTCGAGAATGACCGACCTGTTATTTAAACGTTCCGTCGGCAATTTCTCCGAAGACCTCGTCGATGGAACGAGAGGGGTAGCAATAATTCTTCCAGATGTTTTCACGAGTCGAAACTAGGTAATAAAACTTACAAACTTCGGTGCTGCTCGTGCACCGAAAGCGAGCAAAATTCAGGGTGGAGAGGGGTGGGGGGGTTGCTTGAACCCTACCAGGTTCAGGTAAAGATCGCTCGGAGATTTCAACGACGATATTTCTACGTGACCAATAACTTGACGCTAAATTGTTTTATTGCCCGTCTTTACGACCACGATGGGAGCTCCAGAATTTTACTGCACCGATATCCCTAATTTTTAATTACCCACGGGACTTCCCGATTACTCGTCCTAGACCTCTCTTAAGGAGGTACATACCTTTATGAGAGTACCTTCCTTGAAGTAGTGCCGACAAGTTCACATATTAGAACATGTTTTTACATGTTAGAATTTTATATAATTTTTATATATATATATATATATATATATATATATATATATATATATATATATATTAATATATATATTCACTGCTTTTAGTTTTACTGTTTTATTACAATTAGGTATGTATGTGTTTATTTTACAGGATATGATTATATATATATATTTTACAATTATTTTATTTTATATATGTATATATATATATTCACTGGTTTCCCATATATAGGATGCTCGACGACAAAACTTATTGAACAACCTATTAAATATTATAAATTATATATATGATAGTATATATTACCTCGTATATATTATAGTATATCCCATATATATATACACACATATATATATTATCTTGTAGACATATATATATATTCACTGGTTTTACTTTTACTGCTTTATTACAATTAGTTATGCACGTGTTTATTTTACAGGATATTCTTTCAGATTAATGTCCCCACCCACACAAACACACACTCATACCAACATATGTGTATTGTCGATACTTCAGATCCAGATATTGCAATATTATAATATATAATGTGTAATATTATCGAGTTACAGTTAATTGTACTTTCATACTTCTTTACAAGCACGAAGTGCAGGAAGATACCAATTATGATTTGAAAATAAATAATTTAAACTGAGCTCACGTTCGAAGATTTTTAAACAATAAATTCTTCGCGGGAAACTTTAAACATATTTTGTTTCAAACGTTCCGTAGACTGTCTACAAGATAATTTAATTTTTAATAATTTTTCATAAAATGTTGTGTATTTATTAACATTTTTTTTTCATTTTTCAATATTTCAAAGTTTCATTTACCATGAAAGGAGCAAATTTCAAACTATAATATCTTTTCTTATTGCAAAATAATGTAATTTTATTGCGATTTTTAAATTTTTAAATTGGTCTTCGACGGGTGATAGCGAAGACAATGAAATTTAATAAAGTTCCATCAATTTTCAAATTGGATTATTGAGAAAATCAAATCGTGCGGAAATTAATTCCTACGCCATAATTGCTTATGTACAATTACAACAACTTTTTTTTAAGTAATCTACAATTTTGTCATAATTCAATCTAACACTTAATATATCGTAAATGTTGCGAAAATATTATCGTCACATGAAATCATCTGCTTCACACACATAAGAATACGTGTACTAATATTATATGGAACCGTAATCGATAGAGAACAAAAAAAAAAACAATTATAAAAAATCATTACAAAACCCAAAAATAATAATTATAAAATCATAAAGCAACTGAAAAATAACACTTACGAAATCATTACAGGACCGAAAAATAACACTTATAAAAAGAGACATATAACACTTACAGAATTGCAACATTTTTTAGATTTTCGTAACCGTTTCAAGAACCGAAATCAATATTATAATTATTCTGAAACTCTGGTTAAAAACGTGACTGGTACCTGGTGGACTCTAATGGCTTTTAAATCGATAGAGCGTGGTATTAAGAAAAAAGAAAAAAAAAAATAGAAATGGTTACCGGTTGCATTTTTCGGGAGGGAATTCAACCCACGTTCTCGAATTCGATTCGAATACGTTGCTTTTCATCGAGGTGGGCATCGTTTGGATCGCGAGAGAGCGTCCCGCCGCGTCGCGTCGCCATGAATGCCAAGCGCGTTGAAATTAATTTCACGCGCGCGTTTACAACGAGGCAGAGAAAAAAAAGCGCGCGTCAATGCGACGCCTCACGCCTCTCGCGACTCGCGATTGGTCCACGCGACCCGGCCAATCGTAGCTCTCGTCGGGAACCCCGCGAACGCCCGTGGTGGGGGTACACGCGTGCACGCACGCGCACGTGGTCACGCACGCACGTGCGCGTCTCACGAATGCGTCCCTGGTCCACTTCGATCGCTCCGATGTACACCGTGGGGTGAAATTCGAGGT
This sequence comes from Ptiloglossa arizonensis, assembly GCF_051014685.1. Taxonomy (NCBI): domain Eukaryota; kingdom Metazoa; phylum Arthropoda; class Insecta; order Hymenoptera; family Colletidae; genus Ptiloglossa; species Ptiloglossa arizonensis. Next base: position 26,781,550 of record NC_135052.1, on the reverse strand, counting down.
ACAGGGGGGGGTCGGAAAGACCCCACGGCTCGAAACGAGACGAAAATCTAGAGGAACGAAATTGCACCGAGAGATTCGTTTTCGAGAAAAATGCATTTGAAGATTCATTCAATAGACGTGCGTCTAACCGATGACTGACGTTACGAATTTCACGACAGATCTCAGTGAATTGTGATCACAGAAAATTTTCGATCACGGTGTCTATTTATACGCACCGAATGGAAAATATTGTAATTGTAATTGTAATATTACTCTCAATTTGTGAGCATTGTAATTATCTCAACAATACCGAACCCTTCTGTGACATACCTAACCACTGCTAATACATATATACGTAACGGAGCAATCGTTAACTTTTTTTTTACGTGTAAAAAAAGTTATAGAAATTCTATTTTTATTTAGTGTCTGTTTATCTAATAATATATACCGATTATCTGTGTTTCATTTGAGCGAAAAAATTCAAGTAAAAAAAATTGTTCGAGAATAATTTATTTTGCTAAACACAAGATTTAACTCCAACCGAAACGCGATACGGGAAACAATGACCAGATCGATACAGTCGTCGCGGTAGCGTTGCTAAAGAAACTGTGTGATTGTAGACACGTATATCGTGTAAACACCCGAAATAAGCTAGTACGTTGATCAAGAAATCGAGAATGTTTTGCGGGAAGAAGAATTCATCCGCTTCGTTCATGTGGAAGCACAAGGCCTACGAACGACATCGTTTAAAAGTAAGTGTTTGTAGAACCAGTGCTTCTTTATCCTACAGGCAAAGAAAAACATCTGCCTAGGACCTCGATTAAAGTGGCCCCTCTGAAACTATATTTTAAAAACTCGTCGCCGTTCTTTGCACATTATCTACACGAAGAATAAGTTTTGCAATTGAACTTTCGGTTTAGACTTATGTATGATGTAATAGGCGCATAAGAAGAGAGAGACAGAGTGCAAAGTTGCAGAGAATTCCAGTTAATTGGGGAAGAAAGTGGTGGAGTTGGTAGATGCATAGAGGTAGTAAGAAGGGGTTTGAAGGTCGTGAGTGAAGAGCATGCTGGGTAAGGATAGAGACAAGGAGAAGGAAGGTGAAAGAGAGAAATGAGGTTAGGAATTGAAGACGGAACAACCTGATGATGGAACAGGCGCAGAAAGGACCGAGTAAAACGGAAGAAAACTAGGGGACGTGGAGACACCTGTCGAGGAGAAAAAGAGTCGTAGCAAGAAAGGTAAGGTAGAGAGGAAGGTAAAGTAGAGAGGGAGGTAAGGTAGAGAAGAAAGTAAAGCAGAAAGGTAAGGTAGTGAGGAAGATAAGGTAGAGAGGTAGGTAATAAAGAAGGTAAGGTAGAAAGGTAGGTAAACTAGTAAGGAAGGTAAGATAGATGGCGAACATACCAAAGGGTAAATGTATAGAGAAACGAAGAGACGAGTGTAGAAAAGTAGGAGAAGATGGCGCGATAATGGTGAATAGTGGTGACATCTACAATTTCGATACAATACGGTAAAGAATTGAATCTAAGAGGTGGCATATGTATCAATGAGTATTAGTCCCAATCTAAATTCTGTCGATATAGTTTCAAACTTAAATTTACTGCAAGAATTATATAGTTATAAAGTACGTTAAAAAAAAAAATTGGATGTAGGCTAGTACAATTATATTCATTTATTTATTATAAAACGTAGAAGTGACTAACAATAAGTACTTTTTGTTATTCTGTATGATTTAGGTGATGAAAGCCACATGTGCAATAGACATAAATCCTCCGAAAGATAGACCTCACGTTGTCGTAAACGCAAAAGGATTACAATTGGAACGTGAGAAACAGGATCGTGTCATCCACGAGAATTTCATCCTTCTGAAAAAACTCCGCGATATCATGCATCGAAAACGACCTACTCAGGAGAACTATAGATTGAAATGGGACGATTCCGGATGCATCAGAACTCGCTGATATATACAGCTTCATCTATGAAATTGTCTTAACCTTTTCGATGTAACAAGGCTTGTTCTTTATTTATTATGTTTATAACACAGCCACTGAATACACTACGAAAGTAATATATTTTCAATTATCCAAAACAGATTCCAAATTTTGCTAAACTGGATGTATCCACGATAAAAATGTGCTGCAATTTTAAAATCTCACTCCAGGTATCCCACAATTCTATCATACATCGATTTAACAATCGCTTAATATTGCAACCGAACGACTCTGGGAACAACGTATCCAGTGTAATGAACGTGAAGAAACAAAAGACAGTCGCACAATGAAGAAAATAATATATAATTATATTTGACTCCTATAAACAGAAGCAATCGATACCTGTTTGATTTTTCAGAGAACCCATGAACGGTCAACGTAATATTTATTACATTATACTGCTACTGTCGGCTAATTGTTAATCGAATTAGTTTTGCACGTAACTTCGTAATAAACAAATGAAAATGAATTTCGTGTTTTACTCGATATTCAATTGTTATCCAATTCGTAAAAACTGTCAAGAGGTTATTTCGTTGTAACTTTGACTTACGATCAATCTGAAATATTTTAAACATAAATATTGGTACTTGGATTATCGGTGATCTTTTCGATCAGCCAAACATTTCGAACGCTTTAAATATTAATATCAAAGGGCATTGAAAAGCCAATTTTCTATAACAGCACAGAAGATTCATGGAAGAGGAAATTGAAAAATACGAGGAAGAGGAAGGCGAGTTCGAAGAATACTCGAGCAACAAACACTTATCGACAACCTCCTCATATCTTTCCGAGGACACGACACGAATTCTGACTTTTGAAGAAGCTGGAGACTGCCTTCATACACTGGGTAAATGTGATTCCGGCCTGGGTTATGCTTATTTGGGTCTAAACGCCTCTAACAAGAATCTGACGGACATTCAAATCATACCGATGTTCAAGTACGTCCTTTACATCGACGTTTCTGGAAACAGACTAACCATTGACGCTCTCCGCGTCCTTTCGAAGATGACGTATCTTCTGATGCTCCGAGCTGACAACAATCAAGTGTCCTCCGCGGAAATAGAACCAATGCCATATCTTCAGGTCAACAATGAGATTCTTTAAACATTTGAATATAATTTACAGTGAAGGGCACGAAACTTGTCCCGATGTGTAAAACCATTGCTGCCAGTTTTTCGTCTCACTAAATGTGTAGATAAATGTGCGGGAGACTACTTATTGTCGACTGTCATGCGCATGGTGACCCGGCTCAGTACTGCCCCTAGAGATTACAAGGCCCGGTATTCCTATTTTAATATAATTAAAAAATATTCAAGGGGGACAAGTTTTGTATCAACCAGTGTACCTATGTGTAAAGTTTTTTCATATTATTAGATTTCATATTATATTAAAAATGGTGTTAAATACTTTACACAGAGAAATAATTTTTCTAATCTAAGTAAATTGTAAGCATATTAAAAAAACAAAAGTCTAGTAATTTCGTTAAGCTAATTTCATGTTAAATTTTCGGCTCATCTGCAGAATTACGAGAGTTAATAAATAATCAGTTACGCAAAAATTATAATTGTGTATTAAAATTTCTGATATGAAATTAAGTAAAATTGAGTAGTTACAAATAACTTCATGTTATTTATTTTAGGTTCTTACTTTAAACAAAAACAAACTAACAAACACGTTGGGTATCTCCCATCCACTACTAGAATGTTTGGAATTAAACGGCAACAGTATCAAAGAAGTGACATTGAATCCGTACGAACTAGAGAATCTTAGAACTCTCGAACTACGTGGAAACATGCTTGTTACGACCAACGGAATATTCTTTCCAGCGTTAATTTGTCTGTATCTGGCAGAGAATCAAATTGAGAAATTGGAATGCCTGGAAATTTTGGTGAACTTAAAGATCTTGCATATACGAAGCAACAATCTATCGAATTTGGACGGATTCGATTCGCGTTGTGGCAAGCTCAAATATTTAAATATTCGAAACAACAAGATTATAAAACTCTCGGAACTAGAGAAATTGAAATGTTTACCGGCATTGGAAACATTGATTATTTTAGAGAATCCTGCTCTAGGTGATACAGAAATAGCCGAAGAAAGCACGTATAGGCACATTGTTTTGGCTATGTTGCCTAATCTGATACGGCTTGACAAAGACCCAGTACTTTACCACGAGAAGAAAGAAGCCAAGGAATTTCGTAAACAGATGATTCTTGATAGAACCAAGTTTACCGATCTCGATTTTAAACTTTGAACAAGTGACGAATTTACATAGTAAAGTGTTACACTTCCAATGAAATAAAAACGTGAATTGTCGCATACATGAATGTTGTGCTTAACCTCATTAAAATGATGCAGGCATTGAAGAGATGAAAGGTAAAAGGTTACGGATGAAAAAGTATATAAAATAAGTACCGACGTTATCGACTTAACATACCCAGTCGGTAATCTTATGATTGCTACACACGTAGAATTTCTCTTTATCATATATTTATTGATTGTGTTCCTTACGCTAATATCGCTAATTCGAAGAGGAAGTATTCTTGTAAGAATAAAGATTTTAAATGTCATATAACATTTATATATATAAAGACTACCGATCTATATTATCTACAATTTTCAAATCTCTATTTTACCTACAGAAAAGACTAAAAGCACAGCAGACGCGGGCTGAAATAGTGCATAAGCGTTTAATTCGATTGCGTTTACACCAAACGCATCAAGTTAATAAAAAGTATGAATAAGATACAAGAAGAGTATACGAGTAACAAATACAGATACAATAAAAGTTATATCAGTTGCTATTTATGTACAATAGCAGACTTTCATTTAAAGGCTTTAACATTTACAATTGCTTAATGCAAAACTTTTTGTATTTCGACTCACTATGCACTGGACCAGTCGTGAGATCACGTGATCACGTGGTCTTGTTCACGCAAAAAAGTATAAAACGCGTTTTATTGTTGCATTTAGATTTTATTATATAATATTATGCCGTATTTCAGTTACATAATTTTAAGTGTTTAATAACCTAACGGTCATATACGCGTACACGTACCTAAGGAACATGCTTGGTACGTGTACACCTATACGCGTATGCGTATGCATACACGTGTGCGCATACTGGTGCGTGTTTTACGTTTACAATCGACATTATTATCGATATACAAATAATGGAAGACATGGCAGCACCTAGAAGTGCTCTTCTTCGAAAAGACGTTCTCTTACCTAAAACGTTCGTAAATCTTAGATTTTGTTGGGTTGAGTTTTGTTTCGATAGCTTCGTCGCGTAACTCCCATCGTGCAGCCGCGGCGAACGAAAGCGTTGCAGCTTTAATCGCAGATTCGTAAACGGTGTACTAATTATTGTATTAGGTAAACAAACGTCGAGATGCATAGTAATAGAATATTATAACCTTTAGTTTAATTTAATTCGTTTCTTATATTCCGCGATAGCGTCTGCTTAGGCTACGCAGCATCTTAAATTTTACGACGCCTGCGACGTTTTGCGATACGTGCGCTTACGGTAGAGACGAACTGACGCGTACGCAGTAATTCGTATACCGTATATACACGTACATTTCATTTTCTATTACCGTTCGTTTACCATCATTGAATACATCAGTGTAGTCCAGCCAGCGTAGAGACCTCTCACGCGTCTGCTTCCCTTTCAAACCGTTTCTTTCCTAAACAATTAAAGAGATGGCCACAATGATCCAGTATTTCAATCGAAGGAGTTCATAGAAGTTATGTATAACGTAGACCGACATGCTAGCTTGCAGCATTTTGATTGCTTGGAAGGAAGAGAAGTGGGGATACATGCAAAGTCCACGTTACACATCCACATGTATGGCGTATACGATTTGTTTATGGCGTCGTGTACAGGGTGTATCGTGTAACGCGGAGTTTGTGTCGTATCCCCACATCTCTACCACCAAGCAACGAAAGTGCTGCAATCTGGCATGCTTGGACGTAGGTTAGACTCGCCTTCAGATAAGAGTGGGAGAACCCCAAAGGTCTCATGACTCACGAGTCGTGAAATATGGTTTGAACAGCGCTGATCTACATCTTTGTCGCATAATATTCATCGATAATTTTACCGAATGCAACATACTTGGAATATACGTACGTTATGGCGGCACTTACATACATACATCGCCGTCCGTCACCGACCACGCGTGGTATCGCGTAATATCTTCGTGAACTATAATTGATTTCTTTAGTAAAGGTATTACGTTATACGTTCTCTTATTTTTTAATAAAAAGAAATCGATATTACGTTACACTTTGCTTCCTATTCGGTATTTCGTTGCTCCAAGCTTCGCGCAATGTTCCATCGATTCTCGATTCTCCATTTATAGTTCGACTTTTCCACATTGTAAAATAGATATGTTTCCATAGAGCTGTGAGCAGCAATTTAGAATTCGAATTGTAGAACGTTGTACGGATAATTGTTCCGACGGTGCGTTTAATAATCTTGTAAAATAAAAAAAAAAAAAAAAAAAAAAAAAATAAAAAAAAAAAAAAACGATTAACACGTTCGACAAACAGGCTTGGGTTTAACACTTGGAAGCAAAAGTTGCATTTCTGACTCGACACAATGCGCGATACGCTTTATCGTGTTACTGCATGCTCAAAGAAATTATGCAGCTTGACCGATATGAAATTGAAAATTTCGCAGGTTCCTACTATGAATTTCCATTCGAGGCAAACTTGATAAATCTGTGCAATTGAATCCACTGCGAATGAACCTCCCGTGTATTCTTTAGATCGCTCTACATCCTATCTGAAGTATGACTCTCTTCGAAATAACTTCTCCATTCTACTGCAGATGCACGATCGCTGCTAGTGAAGTTGCAGTAGCTTCCTAGACAGGTAATACGCAAAATGGGTGCATTACCATGTTGCAATTCGTACTAACGAATCATCAATGAGCATAGTACAGTAACCCCCATTTTCAAGACGAAAAATAAGCTACGCTATCTTGAATTTGGGACAAATGGCGATTGACAATGACAATTTTATTTTAAGTCGAGATTGTGTCACGCGTGAGATGAAGCGAGATAGAACAATAGACGTCGCAACCAAAAAAGCAATGAAAATTTTTTATATTTTTCATTATTTCTTTGTAAAGATATTATCGATGGATTGTCGAGGTTTTTTCGATGAAAATGGGTCTAAAATTGATCTTATTTGAAAGCACGTGCACTTGTGAAATTTAAAGATGTTTCGTTTTACGCGTAATTAAAAATAATTCAAACGGAGTATGAACTCGTTTTCATCAGAACTTCATCAATCCATTGATAATTCTGTCACAAAGTTGTACTAAAAAATATAAAAACATTTTTTATTAGAGAAACTGTTGCTCGGATCGAAATGTTTCTAGCACTGAAAAAACATAGACAATGGTAGGGATGACTCGCTGCCTTGAATCCGAGGAAAATATTCCGCCTTAAAAGCGAGGATTACTACACTTACTGTTTCGCGTATCTTGTTTTGATTAGTAGTTGCGTCATTTTTAAGTCAATATCACGGTGTGATATTTCTTGCTGGCGATTTCACGCAGACCTGGGCACATTTGACATACTATTTCAAATAACATGTTATTATACTTCACGGTTATTTCATTTTTCAAATCACTTACATTATATTATTTCACGGAATAACTTTGAAGATAATTATTTCGTGTTTGAAAGAATGAAATACTCTTGGAAATAACTTTCACGTTGCGAAAATCTTTGAATAGATGAAATTACAAATATCTCTGCGTCATTATACGTACTTATTATTTGAAATACGTAATATGCTAATGATTCATATAAATCGTACAAATATAGGATGTCCTACAGGTTTGCGTATAAACTTTGCTAACACCATACTCTATGGTTAAAAATAAAGCCAAAAATGCTTCATTACAAAGTTATAAACTTTCTATTTTCAAATGATGAATCGGTTTTTAGATGAGGCGAATAATTATTTATTTGTTATGTAAACGATGACAATTTTAAATATCTATCATTTCAAAGTTTATTTTAATTACCCATTATATCAAATAATGTCGCAAGAAATAAAAGACTAAAATCTTATTTCAAATAGTCATTTCTTATTTTCCTTTTAAATAAAATTTGCCCAGGTCTGAATTTTCACGCAGTTTTATGTCAAGACATTTGCCACCCTAATCATGGTGTAGAATGATGTGACTTTGACGGCTCTTCGCATTGTAAACGTGATTATTTACACAGAGAGTAAAAAAATGAACAGAAAATGGAAGAAACGTATTGCGAATCCGAAAATGGATTCAGCACAGATATGTTTAAGAGCGTCGATGACGCTAACAACCGAACTGGGCTGGAAAAGACCCAAATAGTTCCTTCAATTAATTATTCTTCCCTGTTCTGTTTTTTTTACAAGTATACAACGTATTACAAAGTACACAAATCTCCGTAGGAGCAGTAGAATACTGTTGAAAAAATGTTGCTACAATGCAACCGTGTATTATAGTTTTCACTGCGCAAGCAAAACAATCAAACCTTTGGTTGATTTCGTAATACTGAAATGGTGACACTGATTAGGAACGTCATGACAGAGCAATTGCCAGTTTTCGACGAAGACAAATGCCGTGACATTCACCATCACGTGTAACTTAACGAGTTATCAACGACAGAATGTAGTACTGTTATATGCACCTAGTTTGCGCATCGCGTACTAAGGAAGGAATCTCAGAGATGGATAAATTTCTTATCTAGATAAAAACGTAAACAATTTTCTATACGTTACTCGGTAAATAAAAATCAATCAATTGATCACTCTCAGTTATACAACAATTTAACTATTTAATCGAATAAAGTGTTTACGAATATATGACCGAAGATTGGTCTTATTCTATGTATATTATTCGAATAAAATTTTGCCCATCTCTGCTGCATCGTAGTGATATGGTTAAGATTATTCGAAGTCAGTGTGCAATAAAAAAGAAAACGATTTGAAATTTGGAACAACGAAAAAAAGATATTTTCCATACTTTTAACGGCGCTATAGCCCGACGAGGCCCGTTGTACGTCGTTAATTACTTTAAAGCGTAAACTCCATTCGGGGAGCGAAAATGTTGTGAACTTGTTACATCGCTTTGTAAGCTTTATCGCCTGGGGAATTAGACCATTCCAACGTCACGTGTGTTTCCTATTTAGTACGTAGCGTTGTTACCGCGATTTTTACTAATCGTCTTAGATGTACGTATAACAACATGTACACACACGACGGATCGGCGCACGCAAAATCGGCCAAAGTCACAATTACGTGAACTACAATTTTTAAGACTATTCGTCGTTGAATCGTATACTATTGGATTGGGCGAAGAGTCTTCTCGTTTCTTTCGGTAGATTGGCGTTTGCAAAGCGCAACGGGATCACGTTCTGTTTCAATTTCGTTCATGGACATACATTACTTAACATTTAACGTATCCTTTGAATAAAAAATGTGAACATCGGTTGCGTTTTCTGTCGTTTGATGTTAGTTTCAACGTCTTAAAAAAGAAAGAAAGAAACAAAAAACAGTAAGACTTTTCGTCCAACCCAGTAGTTACCAGAAAACAGAACAGCTATAGAAACAACGAAATTGTTAACCGATATCGACCGTCTTGGAAACGAATACGATGCTTGTTTCGATTCGACACAACGTCTGGACGAAAAGGATAACCAAATATCTCGGCTCGGCCGAGATGGTCAAGTTTCGATATACATGTATGTACATCGTTCCCACTTTTCGACGCGTATCGCGAGTACACGTAGTCTCCTCGTTACTCTCTGGCAGTCGTTAGGAATCAGATTCGACGTAATACGATTAGGAAATATTCACAAGTTTCTCGCAACAGAATTTATAATGAGATATGTAATCATAGATCAACATTAATATTATATGTATTTGTATATGTACACGTCTGCGTGCATGCGCACGCGTGCCCACGTAGCGTGAACGTGTGTGTGAATATCTACGTACACATGGAGTGCGTATGGCATGTACGTGTACGCGTGTAATGAATGTTCGCACGCAAACACATACACATATGAGTATATATATATGTGTGTATATGTATATACATATACATATATATATATATATTTTTTACGCGTTTGACTTTGTCTTTCTCTCTCTCTGATGCGTGCGCACGCGCACGCAAACACTCATCCACTCGCGCCTCTTCATTTGCTCATATCTTCGTCAAATACAGGTATATTAAACCGATCAACTAGTATACCATTTTTTTTTTTTTTTTTTTTATAACTGTTTCATAGAAACGACAACGCTAAATTCATTTCAAAAAGATAATTTGCGAATGTGTGTACAGTAAATCCGAGCGAAGTCACGCGAGTAGCGTCGTAAGAACGGTGGAAATAATCGCGATGAATAACGAGAAGGAGAAATTCCAAGGACGACTCGCGTCGCCACAAAGCTTAATCTCCATTTCCTCCGGGTGATAGTTTATGCATTTTGGTGGTCTTCGACGGTACAGACGTTCTCTTCTCGCGGTGCAGGCTCCTGGCTCGGTGAGGGCCTCTATCGGTTCGATGCTAAGCTGTTTGCTTCCACATGGACACAAAGTGTCCACCACCAATAGAATCAGATTCGTGTGGCGTATCTTCTGCACGCTAAATGGTCTGCGAACACAACAAACGTATATTATGTTTTTTTTGGTTGCCAATCGTTTATTTAATGTTAAATATATTTTTTTAACGAAGATTAGGTTTACCAATATTGTAAATGAAAGAATGGCAATTTAGCCCAGTCTGAACCAAGTTCTTTAGTTATGATTTTAATTCTTAAGCTTTAGGTCATCTACAGAAAATAAACAAAATAATAATGTAAGGACGAAATATCAGAAATAAAAACCTAAAAAAAGATGCAGAGTGTGTAACTTAAACAAAAATCAAGGAACTGAAATGGAAATTAATAAGAAAAAAAAACCAATCTGTTCCACTACAGGTACCTGTAGAGTACGAATGTACATTACTGTGTGTAAAACATTAGATGTAAATACTCAAAAATTTTAGAGATCGAGTATCTGCTTTTAATGTTTTACACATTTTTACACTTGTAAATCCAAAGAGACGGCTGATGAAAAATGAAGCTAGATCAGCGATCTTACATCGCGGAAGTCTTGTCTCAGTTATCGAGTTACATGTATCTATACGTACCTCTCGCATCCGGTCACATGACAGTTGGTTAATTTTCCCTTTAAAGGATTACTCTGTCCGCTGGTGTTGAGCCTTTCCGGCTGCAGAATGTAAAGGTCCGTTTTCTTTTCACAGGTTCTTAGCTTTCTTTGTGGATAATATGCAGATGTAGCTCGTGTTGTCCCTGGAGAAGCAGGAGAAGCAGCAGCTACTGCTGGAAGCCTGGGGAATGCATCGTTTTCATCCAGGGACGGTTCGTTGGTTGAATCTACACCCCCAATCTGTTCAAAATCGTGCGTTTCTTCGACCGTGTCAGTAAAAATCAAATCATCTGAAATTACGTATTACGTTAGTCTCTGCCTTTTGTATCCGACATAAACTATATTATACATACATAAAACGCAAGGCATAAATAAGTTAATTAAACTATTAGAGGTTTTATCATCACCCTCAAATGAAAAATCGTACCTTACCGAAGAGAGGATAATAGAAAAAATAATAGTGCTCTCACCGTCCGCAGTTCGTACAGGTTCACCGGCAAGCGCCAAAGCGACTTCTCGCAAATTTTGCAAGTTAAACCCAAACGCTATATTCCAAAGAAAATTTCCAAATATCGTGATGACCGTTGCGAAAGCATCAGGAACAGTTCTTGGTGCTGCCGATTGATGAGACTCCTGCGGACTGCACGTACCCTGATAGTCGGTCACGGTTACTTTTCTGAAACGATCAACCGGTGTTTCCGTTCAAATTCATATTTTTCGTCTATATAGCATTTATAGAATTTTATAGAGTTGTAGAGCTTAAGTAAAAATCAGAACCGTTAATTTAGATTTTATATATTCAATAAATGAAAAGAGGAATCAGTGTACAATTTTTTTTTAATTCAAAATGTTTTCTTTTTCTTCATAAAATGTTACTATATAGCATCATGTAATATTTGTATTTTTTAATTAGTTTTCAATTAAGTTTGTTGCATAAATGTGTTTTATGATTCTACTGTGTTAATATTTTTAGGTGAAATTCTTTTTTTGATCAATACAATTAATACTGAATGGAAAGGGTGGAAACATTTCGTTCTGTTACAAAGTAACACGTACCTATAAATTCTGTCTTGAACCAGGGAATCCATTATAGTGCCATCAATTTCACCAAAAAATTTTCCAGTATGCTCGTGACGCTCGCTGATGATGATAAATCCATTATTATCCAAGATATAGCAGTCCAGTTCTTCGGAAGCGCAATTCTTTTTACAGCTTGTGCCACTGCACTAAAAAAATGAAAAAATATAAATAAAAGGAATAATAACTCGTAACTATTGCGCAACACAATGAAACGACGAGACAGCAAGGAAAGATAATCTTGTTCTGGAGATGATAGACAAAAAGTTTATTCATCTCAAATAAATATATTTATATATAAATGAAAAAACTGCAAGAGATAACCATATTAAAAGACGCACATACATACGTTCATTATATACATACATACACCCATTTTTACAGGTTGAAAAGCAAAAAGCTCGAAAATGATATAAGGAAGCAAATGTTGAAAACGAATAGTCGACGTTCGACATACGCTACCGTAGAAGTAATGTTGACAAAGTGGGAAGCCAACGAAGAGTGTTGAAACTGAAGTCCAACGACCGCAGCTGGTGCTTTGTGTCCTTTTCCAATGAATACCGCGTGTGTGGCGGTGACTAAAGGGTTGGGGTTTTCAGCTGGTGGCAATACAAAAATTATTTTTGCAAGAATAACGAAACTGTATACAGTTTGTAACACATGACTTTCCAAATATATGGTAAAAAATCCTGAAACGTTTCGAGGTATAGTATACAATAATCGTTTGTTAAAACGTATATTAATATTTTGTATTTTAAGCTAAATTAAAAACTTCTATATTACCCTTTGTATTTTCATATAAATGATACTGTTTATAGACCTCGCTTAATCGTAAACGTTTACAAATTCGGCGTCCAATATTCTGACAAATAGAATTTAGCAAACAAGTTTTGTCCAGGACAAATTTTTTAAGCTCTCGCCTATACATGTAAGTACCGGTATATACATACCAGCATTGAAGGGCACGCTGAAAACGAAACTATCTGGTTCTATCGAATGCTGATCCACTGCACGTTTGTACCAAGACGATTCCATAGCTCTAGCATACTTCTGGGCGAAGGGTCTACAAAAATAATAAGATTTAGATGTTTTTAACATTTATGCTGTTTTAAATCAAATAAATTTTTGCTCGTGTTATCGTAAAAAGTACAGAGCATTTGAAAAAGGACTACTCTTCTGCAACAAATGGTTAGATTCTTAACTTTTTTGTTACTACCAACACAAGAATCATTACTACTGTTTTTGTTTGCAATGACATTTCACAGAAAAGCAGTATTTCTTTTAACCATTTAATTAATGTAATTAAAATGTATTTTTATACCTTCTTTTTATCTATTTTCTACTCTATATTATGATGCACATATAATTTATTATTATTTTAAGTTACTAGTAGATTTTTGTTTATGATAAAAGTAACATAACTCTCAATAAAAAAAACTATAACTAGAATTATTTTATCTTTTTTGTACAATTACATTAAATAAGATCCAAACATCAAGATTAAAGGCCTTGTATGCAAATAAACGTTACGAAGTGAGTAAATCCTTAAATATTTTTAAATGACAAGTGTTTGACATTTACGCTTCGTCGATGGTTTCTTCATTTTGTTGATGATCGTGCCAACGAAAGAGGCCGCTTCTTGTTGCGATGAATGTCCGTGTGAGGCCGAATCTGCTTTTGCCTTGACTGCAAATTTAAAACTCATTGTATGGAATGTAATTACTATCGATTAACAAGAAACGAGGCGAAACGGTTACGAAAGAACTCAAGAGATCTTTGACTTGTTTTACGAAGAATATATACATATAATTAGCCCCGCGTATCGATGTACACACGTACGCGTGTGTATCTGCTATAGGCGACAAATTTGACAAGGCGATTAAACAACGCGTATTCCAAACTGCTTCTCCGATTTCTGTTATTGTTGCTTGAGAATCAAACGTTACGATATTCGACACGTCTCTGCAATATTACATGATCATAAATAATTTGATTAATGCAGCAGTTTTTACCGAAATGCATTTTTTATACGTATACGTAACACTCGGCAACACAAAACTTGTCCCGACGTTTTCGGAAAGCCAGTGCGGCCATTCAAGGACAGACGCTCGTGGCGTGCAAACTAAATGCACGAGACTGCATTATGTACATAGTCAACGACCAATAGTTTGCCGCGCATTTAGCTTGTTCTCCACCAAAGTTGAACGTTATTCGAGTAAGTTTTTATTCGAATGGTACACTGCGTGACAACTGTCCGGGTCCATCCCAATTTTATTATGAATATCATAAAGTACAAGCATTATACAAATTGTATAGGCTTCAATTTACTATTCACGTTATTACGGTATTTTACTTGTATTAGATAATTCATTGAAATTTCGTATTTAGAGTGGAGCATTTAAAACAAGTCACCTCAATAATTAATTTATTTTTAAAAATTGAAAAAAATTATTTTTAAATAAACCAATATATTGTTTTATCTACCTCTTAACAGAGATATCTTATAGGATGAACACAAATAAGGACTTACAGTTCTAGGTCATTTAGGACCTCTAAGGTGTAGTCACAAATTATGTTCTAAGAGATAATGGTTCAGGAATTTGTATGTTTAGATACCAAATTCTAACTTAAATGTTTGAAACAGTGACCTTGAACAACGATACATGCTCTGCAGAAATTTGATGTGGATTTTCTGTTTTTATATGAGCTGAAGATTAGATTAAGATGAGGAAATGTCATTTTCTATGATGAAAAAAGATTTTCTTTAGATGATTAAGATACTGATACTGATTGGTCACAGTTTGGGAAGTAATATCATAGTCCTGTGAATACCATCACTGTAACAGATAGACAGGATAGGCAGTAAGTATAAAGATTTGTTTCAAACACAAAACCAAAAATCCAGGCAATAATGAAAGGGCAACACTGAATTTTGCAATATGATCATGCAGTTATACATACTGCAAGAACAATTCAAGAATGGTTCACAACAGAAAGTGCATATTTTTTTGATTGGCCATCACTATTTCCTGACTTAAACAAATAAAAGAAAATTTGTTGGCGATGGATAATCAAAGAAGTGTATCATTGTGTTGTAGACACGAATATAATACTAGTGTGGAATTAATTTATACGCACAATACAGCACAGAGAGAAATTCCTACAAATATAATTAAAAATTTACATGACAGTATTCCAAATAGAATATTTTAAATTATAAATGTAAACAATAAAAATACTCACTACCATTACGAAAAGGTACATGTAAAAGAGTAATCTCTTAGTCCTCTTCGCTGTTTGATGATTATAGGCGATTTTCTGTACTGGGCCCAAAACAGTTGTCACCCTCTTTCATACGAAAATTCAATAGACCATCAGCTATAAAAAATCATATCCGCGGCTATCTTCCCCAAATTTTCTGTCTCAACCTGTAATATTGCGAGCAATGAATGAAGGCCAGTACACTTTTTACAACTCTTATACTTTACGTTATCCATAATAAAATTGGGGTGGACTCAAACAGTTGTCGCGCAGTGTACATTAATAATCGACGATCGTTAACCAAGAGAAGCAGAAAGATAGAGGCGAAAGGGCTGTCGGGATTCGGTTACATCTTCGGGTTTTCGTGAAACGTACAGTGAAAGCAATACTTTTAAAGGAATCACCGTGCAAAATATCGACGAGTGCGCTTATACAAATAATTGTGCATAATGGATTACCTGTGCAGTACAGCCATCAGTATGGCTATAGGGCTGGCGGCGAAGACACACAATGTAAAATGTAATAAAAATATGCAATAAAAGGTAACATTTTAAATGAAAGAAATTAACCGTTGCGCATAGTGCGTGTCGCGTTTAAACGTGAGCAACGGTGCAATACGAACATACCATTGTATCATAGTACTGTGTATGCACGTGTTTGTAATTTGCACGTTGTACTAAGTTTCGCATTTGTTCTGCCAGAGACCGGTTACGGACTTGTTGCAACTTGTCGAGTTTAAACATTTTTTGTAGCATACATGGTTTTAATACTAAAAAAGTAATATTCTAGCCATGCAAAATTGCAAAACCAGAATACGGATGAAAGTAATGATACTGTACAGATTCTAAATAGTCGATAAAACAGAGCACACTGTCGATAAAGGATGTCCTAACGTAGTTAGAGTTAGGTACACGTTCAATTTAACATGATTTGGATGTTTACTACTTTGCCGACAAAGTACTCTACCTTACCAACGTAGTATCAACCCTTATTTCCTTCACCATGGTTTAGAATCAGTATAGTTTTCATTGCTGACAAATATATTTCTCGGCTTCTGGGTTTTGCTTTCTTTTTCTTCGCATGCTCACTCGAATTTTGTGTTTGTCTTCATTGTGCTTACTGGGACAAGTTCAAAGTTAACTGTCTAACTGGTCGCTCGCAGAAAATCGCGTATCTTGATCTTTTGGATTTCTATCTGTTATAGATACAGTAACTCCCGCTTATAAGAAACAATTTTTCCTCGTATAATATAATAGATGGAATGGAGTCATCCACAACGTTACATTTGGTTATTCGATGCAAGTGAACAAGCAACACATTTATTACGCAATTTAGAAGAAAGTATTCATGACCATTATTTATTATCATTTATTAATTTTTATGTTTGTTATTGCATCTTCGTGAGAATATTGTCAGAAACTATGTTTTTCCGATAAAAATGAATACAAACACAATCTTATTCAGATTATTTTTAGTTATACGTTATATCTGTTATTTCTGAAAACTTTCTAATTGCATACAATTAAAATTAGTCCGAATGGGACCATGTTTGGACTTATAATCGTTGAGATAATATTGCCAATTTGTTGGTAAAATTCTCATGAACATACAATAAACGATATAAAAATGTTTATATTCGTTAGTGAATGACTCGATCCACGTCAGATAATGATCGCTCACTCTTCCATTTACTCTCCTTGTCTAATGGTATATATAAGGTGAGGACCAAATAAACTTGTCTATACAACTACAGATGCATAGACTCGCCATAACTTTTAATTGGTAGAATGCGATTAAATGCGCAAGAGTGATGACTCTAGTGTATTGTAGTAGTATGGACAAGTTATTTGATGCTAGTGTACACATATGCGAACTTTGGCTTCGATAATTGAAGAAAAATCGCTACCTTTCCCGGATATATGAAAACTAGCGGGACCAATTCGTATTCTTGTAAGTGGGAATTATAGTATACCACGAAATAACAGAAAATCGGTAATGTTGATGTTTTCGTTCCTGTTATCGTTTTCTTCTTTCATTTCTGGTTCCTCGCTTCAGTTCTTGTAGACGATGTCGTGTCTTCGTCTCTCAAAGCCCGCGTCGTCCTGTTTCCTTCGTCCGTTAATATTCAGCCCGTTGAATCACGACGATCGATTTCGTTCGCGACACGACTATGCGAGACAACGGCAAGGGAAAAGTAGAGGCAACGGTTTTACGATATCTGATAAGAGATACATTAATTCGATAATCGGTGCGTGAGAAAATCGCGTGCTTGTGCGTTGCAGTGCGTTGTCGATATCTCCACTATAAGTGTCCACGCGTGAAGGACATGCATCCGCGAGTTCCGCTTACGTGCCGCTTACCTTAGTTTCTCCTCTTTGCGCATCGCACCTCTTTTGTCGAAACCGTCGGTGACCAAGGCATCCAACACGAGAGACTGCACTAATCTTTTATCGCCTGAAAAATAAAGAACTTTGTCTGATACGGTCATTCTTGAGGTGGTAGGTACAGGGTGTTTTAAAGTTAAACAATACAACTTTGTGTGCATATTCGGTAGTCATCACAGTACCTTTCGACAGTAAGGTGTCGAACTTATTTATTATTATATTAATTTATGAAATATATTGCGTCTTAAGTTTTGCATGTCTTCCAATCCATGTTTGTAGAATATTTTTTTCTTATTTCTATTCATAGAATATACTGTCAAAGTTTGATCGTTCAACTTTGGGACATGCTGTATACGAAATAATACGTCAGAGTTTACTTACAGTAATAAGAATCTTTGTCAGGCTTGCTCGCTTGTTTATGATGCGAGCTTGGACTCTTTGGTCTCAAAGACATCCATTTCCACCCTGGTCTCCGCGTTCGTGCCAAAAAATGCAGAACGCGTTCTTCCGGGGTGGAAAACCATTTTTCGGAAGCCGAATAATATTCGCAGTATACCCAATCTGGATGCACTTTCCAATTACTTCCTTTAAAGTACTCGGTCACTGAATGAAAAAGAAAAATATGTTTTATTGTAAAAACGATAACGATATACCTGTATTACGTTCATTCGTGCATTTCTTGTAAACGTAACCATATATTAATTTTCGATGAAAATTCTATTGTATTATACTTGTATAGGGCCAAATTTTTAACATTTATTTTAAATATAACCGTTTCGATACTAATACCATAATCACGTGGTTTTGTTTAAACGAAATTCAGTGAGATGATCGGATTCTAATAATGCATGATCTTAAATGCAACTTACCATTTATTATAGCATGTTTGATTTCCTGTTCGGCCAGTAGTTCGAACATGCCATAACCTTCGGGTAACGCTAATCCCAAAGAAAATGGCGTTCCTTCAATCGGCTCATGAAAGTAATTGTGCCGTCTAATGGTAACCCTTCTCTATGTCCGTGCCAATATAGACCGAAAAAAAAGAAATGTCATTGTGTTAAATAATATTCATATAGTTAGATAACAGGAGGGAAGGGTATGTGGTAAATTTTGTGTGAATGTGAAGACTTGTGAAATGTGCAATAACAACGCATAAATGTGATAAGTATTCAAATTAGCAATTTTTAACATAAAATGTCACTTAAACCATAAGAAAGTTATAAAGATTGATTTTAATTACTATTTTAGATATTTAGATAATTACTCCATCGACATCAAACGACGCTTTTGGTGAAAAAAAAAAAAATTGTATATCAACTTTAAGGGAGTCTTTGTAAAGGGAAGACTTCAATCTTCAAATTTATGGTGACTTAGATGCGTACAAAATTTTTTAAAGAAATGGGAGCAGTTTGAAGTTTTCTAATTTTTATTTAGGAAACCACCTTCACTTTTTCAATTGCTTTCTGGTGTAAGCAGATTTTCAGGGGGATCCAACTGAAGGGCACGAAAGTAGAAGGTTCAACCTTTAAAATGACCCCACGAACATTATAGTATGATTATTTTTTACAAAGTTACAATAGTGCAAAGAGTGACAATATTTCGGTTAAATAACCGGAAACTTGTAAATGGTAATGTATTTAAATATAGATATGAATGGGTTACGATGAATTTCTCAGTTGTGTGATTTTGATTTTAAGTTTACTTTACTCACCATATCATCGTAATGGATTTTGATCGCGAAATCGGTTTCTCCTTCTTTTTGATCAATCATATCGTGCCTCAGCTAAAAGCAGAAAAGAGAAATTTAGAAAACACATGCGTCGTCGTGGATATAGTGTATTATACATGAAACCTACTTAGTCAACAAGTTTTACATATAAGGGCTATCAATTTGAAAAATATATTAAAAATGATAGCTATCCTTTGGAATAATTCAATCACCTGGTCTCATATCCATCACTCATTCTTCTCACACTTAGGGTCATTACTACCTATACTATTAAACTTGTTGAACTATACTCAGAGACTTACGTCTAAGAGAAGGGAATTGTTCAACGGATGCAACGGACCATCGTATTCGGCAAGTTCGACTTCCGATAAATCTACGCCGACATACATAGGCTTTAGTGTTTCTTCGTACTGTGAACAGCAAAGAACATCTATATCATAACTGACAGAAACTTAGCGCTAAAATTTAAACAACAAGGTCATCATCGTCCTTGTTACTTTTACAGTTTATATCTACTTACGTCTGCGTTCCCTGGCTGCGTCAATAAAAACAAACAACGGTGTCAATGAACATTCAGACGATGAGCTTAACGGAAGTCGTTTCGAAGTGAACTTCCCGTTGGAAGCGTTTCTCGAAAGTTACTCACCAGAGGTCGCAAGTCCGGATGATACAGAACACGACCATTGTTGTCGACGATAAAAGAATATCCGTTGACACCTAACTGCAAATTGATAAAAATCGAGATTGATAGTAATCTACAATCTGATTTAACAACTGTTGATAAATCTACTGCAAGTTCTTAATAATGTACCTTGTAGGGGGGAACGAGTTTCTGGATTTCTTCTACAGGTACATCAGTACCGACGATACCTAACAAGTTGGCCGTTTTCACCTGTATGAGAGATTTAGAAGATAAAATACATAAAGCCTTTAATTGTTACAGATCAGTCTTATCGGATGAGTATTACTAATCAACTTTAATTATAGAGGACATTAGCTTTGAACAATGAAGAGTAATTCTGTCTTGTAATAAGAATCCTGTAGTTCTTAAAATATTCCCAAAAATAATCAATTTAAAACTATTCACAATTGTACGTTTTTGTGCGTATTTTTTTTTCCTGTTTGTATTAAGAACTTTACGCTTTAATAAATATCGAATAACCAAAATGAAAGGTAAACAGGACGTTACCGTGTAATTACGACGATCCAAAATTGGCGCTGTAACCGAAGTCATTAGTTGGCCAACGTTTTCTTTGCCGTATCTACCACTCTGGAAAGAACAATGAAGAACTTTGTTACCATAATGAGAAAGAATTTTGCTAAAAACTCTACCACTTGTTTTAGCATTATAAAAAAAGTTGTTAACACACTAAGATAATCTTAGTTCGAGGAAAAACTAAATATTTATTTTGTATGTATCCAAACTTTCAAGCCGATTGATTGAATAGTTTATGAAATATCAATTCGTAAAAAATGCATTTCAAGTTTTGCTAAGCACTATTCAAACGCTTATATTTTCAGCAATTTTTTGTACTTTGATTTACAATTTTAAAAGCGTATTTTTGAAACCCCAAAAGAAAATGCAAAAAAATCACACTCGATTCGTATACCTTGCCACCGATGTAAACTGGACTCCAATGAATAGGATGGTCGTGTTGATACAGTACCATCGGTCGAGCAAGCACCATCACGTACTCGAAAACTTTGCTTTTGATTTCTTCTGTATCGGTAATTCTTGCATAAAATCCTATTAAATGAAAGAGAAGAATATAAATATGACAGCTCGTATTATCGTATTATTGAATTTATAAAAGAATGAATTTTGCTTGTTGAAAGAGCATATTTGATCATTTGGTTTTTAAATATGACAAGCAATATACAGGGTGTGCCAATTTTGATAATACTAAAGGAATAACCAATGCACTTGTTCTTTTTAAACCTTCCTTAGTTGCAAGAAAATTCCCGTTACTTTATTTTTTATGTAACCCCATAGAAAGATATCTAATTAACTATACCAGTAATGAAATTGATACTTTCGTTAGATTTTGAGAATACAGTTTGCAACGTTTCGATTGACACATTCTGTACATTGTATGCTCAATTCTACAAAAGCTAAGAAACAACATGCAAGGAAAGCACTTGAAAAAAGAAAAACGATCAGAAGTTAAACGCATAACAAGACCTTTGTTAGCACAGGCTGTGTTGCGCAATTCCGGGCTTTTGTCGCCCCCAATGAGATACGTGAAGATACGAACAGGCATGTGGGGCCAATTGTATCGCTTGATCACCTCAGTTGGTAAACCAGCATTATCGGCTGTGATCAACATAATCGCCTGGTTACATTGACTTCCTTGACCCGTTCTATTATATCTGTGAAGAATTTCGAAAGCTGTTGCGAGTGCGGCGGATATGTTCGCGGGCATTTCTTCGTGCTTCATGGTGCTCGCAGCGATTTTCAGCTCCCGTATGTTCTCCGGTGATGCTTGTACCAGACTGTCCTTGAAGCATTGAACGATCTCTTCCGCGGTATCCCCGTAGCGATAAACATTAACGTAATCGTCTGGACCTAGAGTGTCGAGGATGGTTTTAGTGGTGCTTATTGCTAAACGTCTATTCCTCTCGGAAGCGTAGCACTCGTTGTCCACCAATATAGCTAAATCCTTTGGACTGTTTGCAGCTCCGACGAACCAGTTCGAGATTCGAAAATCGTACACGTCACGAACGTCTCTGTTCGCGCCTCTACTTCCGCCTGATCCTCGGTCCTCGATCGGTGGCCAAGAAATTGCTACGATCAAAAAAATGAAAATTTTAGGTTGGAGAAAAAAACTGATAACAAGTAAGGTTTGCGGTATTAAAGTCTAAGAAAGTACTATCTGTCTACGAGAAGACAGCTAATGGGTGTTTACATCCTTACTCTGGTTCACAGTTGTGATTTTCTATTGGCCGAGAATAGTAATGAAGATCGACAATGGCCAATAGCGATAATGTGCGTGATAGTAGAAGAGGTAATAGATTGCACACTAGAGTGGGGATGTAAATTCTCGTCAGCCTTTTTCTCAATGACGGACAGTATCCATATCGAGCTATTTATTATTGTCAAACATCTTTAACTATGAGGTTATCTTCAGACATCTTGAAAGTAAACAGTGTGCAATACCACCTTTGAATTTAAAAAAATTCAAATTTCTTTTTTTATAACGATTGTTTCCGATGACTACTTTTTTTGCAAGATTTTATAATTTACTTTCATTGCAATTATAATTTATTTTCCTATTTTTAAGTTAAAAAAAAGAAAAAGACATTTATTTCTTGTGCAATTGTACCCAATTCGACCAAACTTGAGGAATTCAAACATGACTGAAACATTGAGATTTGACATATATTTTTCTGGTATAGTAGAGTACAAAATGTGCGTCTCTCGATCTGAAAATAACGTACCAGGGAAACGTCGTAAAAATCCGGAAGTCGCTCCATAGTATTGCCAGGATAGTGATGGATCGCTTTCGTAATTATTTACAAACAATAAATCCAAGTATTCACTCCATTGGACGCCGGCTGCTACCTCGCGATCTGAATAATAAAAAGGGAATTATTATAAATTTTCAGAACATCTTCCAGGGGGATATAGACGTGATTATTTATTTACATAGGAAAGTAGTACAATAATCCCGCTTTCAAGTAACAAAATCGACAGTTTACTCGAAGAAGATAATAATTGAAAAATTGTCCGTCACATCTTCATAAAAATATTATCAACTGATTGATGAAATTTTCACAATGAAAATATATCCAAACACAACCTCATTCGGACTATTTTTAATTATACGTTATTTAAATAGTTTCTATAGACTAATTGTGATTAAAAATAATTCGAATTTGGCTGATTTTGAACTCTAATCAAAATGCAATAATAAATAACAAAAAGTATTAATTTTTGTTATATCGCTCTTATTTGGGACGATCCCAAAACTTTTAACGAGGTCAAAAAAGTTATAGGGCAAAGAATTTTAAACGTAGAGTGATTATAAAATTATAAAATTCTAATAACAATTTATCGTACGATAGTCTATTACTTTGTCATTCCGTCAAGATAGATACTCGTTCTTAATGCATAAACATATTGAAAATCGTAAAGAGGTTAAGTACGTCTAGCTTGGCCTGTTTGACCATTGCTCGATATTTCTACTTGCGTTTGTAT
The DNA here is from genome assembly GCF_051014685.1 of Ptiloglossa arizonensis. NCBI lineage: Eukaryota > Metazoa > Arthropoda > Insecta > Hymenoptera > Colletidae > Ptiloglossa > Ptiloglossa arizonensis. Next base: position 26,757,717 of record NC_135052.1, on the reverse strand, counting down.
TTCTAAACCAACCGCTGTGCCACAATTGTTTGACAAGAGATTTACAAATTTTGTATTTGTTATCTTTCTTTTGTCGTTAATCATTGCTACAATAATTTACGATTAAATTATCCCATGACCCTAAAAAAATTAAAAATATTTTTTTACATTACATCATGAGCATAACAGGGTTGAGAACTACTGTTCGAAACACCGAGAGTGATATTATCTGCTTTAATTCGCTTTGACTAATTGGAGGCTAGCACGACCAACGAAAAACAGATACCATCGTACCATTATTAATGTTTGCAACTGCAAGTAGAAATAACGAGTAATGGTCAAACACTGTAGCCAAATCATACTCGATCGCATGCGTACCAGATGAAAATTCAGAATCGATTTTCTCAAAGAATGAAGACTCAAATCAAAATACTGTTTCTCACATTTGCGATTATTTTTTAAACAAAGAATCACCCCAGCCCCGATTGCATCACGAATTTTGTTCCTCTTTGCATATATCTCGAAATAAAATTTTTTTGCATACACTCCAAACATGATCGTGTATTACTTAAAAAAAAAATGAATTATTCGTACTCGAAAAAATTCCTATACTTCGTCAAAGAATACACAGACATATTTACAAAGTTTGAGATTGATATGTCTCACAATTTTCCGACAAAAAAATCTTTAATACCATTCAATTTTTGAGGTTCCAAACTGGACAGAAATCGCAAGAAATTATTCGATGGATTAAAAAATAAAGTAGTTCCTAAAAATTATTCTCAAAGACGAGTACGTAATTTTGTAAAATTTTCGTACACTATCTAAAAGTACACACATTGAGCTACAAATATACCATATTTGATTAATAAATCTAAATTCGTGTAAAAGTTATGGTCAATTAAGTGGAATCACTTCGAGTTGACGAAGAGAGTACCTAATCTATTTTCCAACCTCTTAACACAAGAGTAATCTGTCTTTTTCCATAAAATACTCACAGGCAGCGTCTTTAACTCCAGCAGGCATTAGAACCGTCGAGAGTGTAACGTTCACAGCCAGGTGGTCGAAATGTCGATTGGAGGCGAGAAAAGTATCTTGACCGTTCGCTGGTTTTCCATCTCCGGAAAATGGGTCCAGTCGTTGAGAGGCATAATATTTTGGCGATACGTTTCCGTCCCTAGGCGCAGATACGGCTGCTTGCTCGGCGCTCTCCACTAATCTCTGTAACCGTCCATTGTTTGTGTTCCGGTATCGATGAGATTGAAAATTACCGAAATCGTATCACTTATAACATTGTATTTTATATTTCCTACTTTTACCAATTCCTGCTCGCAACTATTATTGTAAAATGTAATATGATCTTCAACACACTTATCACTGCCAAGTATTTCGCCAGAAACGAATTAATTTATTATAAATTTTTATACAATGTTTCGTGAAAGGTACGATTTAAGAAACTTCGTAACGGTGTGAATTAGGGAACTTTTGCAAAACTATCTTCGATATCTAAGATTTTTTCTATACGTTTTATTACTCAGTTGTATCATATATTTTCCACCAGAGAATAGATCACTAATTCGTCAAGTCTCGAAACGTTAGAATAAAGAGTTTAATTACGGGAGAGATTCAATTATTTTTATAAACTTTTCCAAGGTTTAAGTAGAGAACAGTCCAACCGATATCGTTCCTCGCTCGTTACTAGTCCCACTCACGCGCTCTCGCTTTCGTGGGACAGGAACGAATCAGAAGTGGTGGGGAGAGCGCGCAGCGTATTGGCTAGCGCTGTCCAGGCCCCATGCGCCTGTTTCCCCTTCCAACTATCCTCCAAAGTATAGATACGTCGTCAGGAGCATCGCGCGACTTTAAGGAGGCAACCACGACAGGCGAGAGGCTACGTTGTAAAGAAGCTGACAGACGCTACGCGCAACTTATGTGTGTTTTACGTAGAGAGTGGGGGGAACCCTTAGTGGTCTCGCGAGACCCTGCTTGAGCAACGCTGGTGTGGTCTAAACCCAGCTCTCACGCATAAATAGTGTATTTTGTGTTTCGGTACGAGTCTCGGCTTTTTGCAGTTCCTGTTTCTTACCATAACAGCGTTCATCTTAAAGTCCAGCATATTCTTCACTTCCGCTGCCATTTCCCGCACCAGGACCAAGCCGTCCTTTCTAACGACCTCAGCCTCCATATCGTGGTATTTCTGGATACAAAACATAAACGACTGATCGATACAATTTTCCAATTAATATTGACACGATTTTCTACGTTCGATCGAATAGAAATGTTCTCGCGAAATGAGTAAAATGGAGAAATTTCGAAATCTGTGTCAAAATAGGTGTTTAAAAAAAAATACAATGCTCAAGCATATTAATGATTAGTGAATAATTAAACCTTACCCGTTGTATCTCGCCCATTTTCGTCACCTGTTTGCCGAACTCCCATAGGTCCACGCCAAATTTCAAGGCCCAGTTTTTCACTCTGTAAACCAAAGCTATGATGTATTTATTGACACACGAGATTACACGTCTTGCTTGTTTCTTTAACTGTTATAGTCAACGATTGTAAAGTTCTGAGTAACATATTATGATAATGTAAAATTACAGATGCATTACTTAACAATTAAATATTTCATTTTTAACGATGTACGGTTCCACAGACATAGTACATTCACCTCTGGTCTCAGATTGTTTATTAGAAAGACGATCTAAATAAATAATGTGTATCCAACTAAAATACCATTAAAAATGTAAAATTGTAGGAAAGAGGAATGAAAAAAAAGTAAAACAAGGATATTACACTTCGACTAAACGCATAGTGATGAATTTTCTTTCTCGTATTTCACAAATATAAAATTTGAGAGGAATAATTAATTTTATTTCAGGCAAACGGAAGTTTCATTACTGCAGTCCACGGAGAAGTGTTTTTCATGTTTATTTTACCAATATACTAGCGAGTCTCTGCATATTCATTTTTGTTAAATCTTACATAAACAACTTTTGCCATACACGAACCTCTAGGCATACATAAACTATTATAGTTTTAGACGTAGTTTAATTGTTGCACGATAAAAAGGAAACCCAAATAATTATGACATCAAAAAATTACTTAATAAATTACCTAAATAACTATAAAAAAAAAAAAAAAAAACTCTCAAAGGAAATATGAAATCTTTTTAAACTTATAATTACACTTTAGAGGAACAAAATTAGGACCACTGTTCATTCATTTGAGAGCGGATTATGCTTTCTCGAGCTGAGTTAGGTCCCAGCATCGTGTGACCGTCCGACGAGAAAAGTGAATGGGATACACTGAGAGTGAGTGAGATAGAGCAACATCAAACGAGTCTCGCATTACATGCGCCCGTTGGTCGATAATTCGAAGCAATGTTACACACGTATCACTGTGCTACTACTAATGCAACACAAAAGCCTTAATATTTTTCATTATATCTTAATAAAAGCATTATTGATAGATCGGCAAAGTCTTCTCGGTAAAAATAAAACCAAGCACATATTTAATTATACATTCCGAAAAACCCAATTGAAAATGGCTCAAATATAGTCCGAGTTAGGTTAAGATCTCATTATCATCGGTTATGACCGGTATACTAATTTACATTAGTAAAAATTGTCGCTTAAAAGCGGTAATTGTTATAATATTATTTATTTAAAACATAGGTGCGCAAAGTCCGGCCCATTCATCGTATTTATCCGGTCCAAAAATTAAAATTATACACAAATTCAAAAATTGTTCTAAATAAAAGGATGACAATTATAATAATTGTTGTAATTGTAATCTGATTTGCTTCGTTAGTAATTTAAACCAGACGATGTGATAACATATTAGAATGATATGATTCTAACGCTTATCCGGGTATTTCGTATAATACAGTTTTTTAATTGTAAATACATATTAAAGCAAAACAAGGAATTGATCGAAAGAGAAAAACCCAAATTATTTTACATACTCTGCTGCAAGTCTCTCAAAGCCGAATGTTACACAGTCAGTATGTGGAGAAAGGAAGATCGGTTCAAAAAGGAGTTACGACCCGTATTGGGTCAGACGCTTTAGTCAAACTTCGTAAAGCTCGCGTCAAACAAAATTGACTCACATTGTCCACATTCCCCTTAACCCGGGACTGATTTTTCTTTCAACAATATCTACTATACCCTATCGACCTTCGAATAATTCTCCAATTCGAAGAAGTTAATAGAAGATAGGACACTTTAATAATCCTTTGAATACATACATATATATTTTTTAATAAATTTGATATTATTTTAAATTGAAGTATTTCTTTTATCACCGAAAGAATATTATTGTATTTTATCTGAAGTCGTAACGAAAAAGGCTGTGCACCACTGATCTAAAATAAGTAAAACTCTATAATATTATTTTATCATTCGATGTGCGTGAGGTGTGCTGCAAAAATGTCGTCACATTACTCAAAACCAATGAACGAGGGTCACCCATTCACGAATCCTATAAAAATTAAAAATAATTACTATAATATTCGTCGAACATTATTGTAACAGATGTTACATTTTTTTTTTCATTTCTGTAAGTGAAAAATCTACAAAACATAATGCAGGAAAAATTTGGCACCAAAAACGGCTGCTTAGAATTTGGCATCTTAGGCGGGTCACGAATGACCCAGTCTCAACGTCTACGATCCACTGTGGGTAGGATTAAAGGGCTTGTACAAGACCGATGAGACAGCGAACGGTACTTCGAAATTGAAAAGGTGAATCGTTACTTGAACGTGTGAACGTGTCGTAGGCGAAAGCATGGTAAGGTCAACGAATAGAGAAAAATGAAACTAAAACGTACGATGTTTCGACAACTTTTCAATGTCGGCTCGCCGAACGTCGCGCACGTTCCAATTCGTCGAAAATTTCGTCTAACGCGACAAACACGACCAACGCTGCTTAACGTCGCTCAAACCGACGTCAACGATTGTTTCTGTCAGCTGTATCTATACGTGGTATCGTATACATGTAAATGAGCACCATTGATGCATTTCGCATGTATGTACGTGCACACATGCGTGCTCACGTGCGCACGCACGCAGCTACGTACGCACACACGTCGATCCTGATCCTCGTTAATCGACTGTGTACGTACGCGTAACTTCCACACGCGCCTGCGTTCTTTCCATTCTCGTTTTGTTTCACCTCGAATCGTCGAGAAATATACTTTTTGTTCCTTTTTCCAATGTTCTTACAAAGAATCGTCGAGATAATGAAATAAAACTGAGTATCCTGACGTACCGGGTTGTACGCACGCAAGTACTTACACGTAGTACGCTTCGATCCTTTTATGCCCCTCCCACTCGCGTAACGCGCTATGGGTGAAAAAAATTACAATTCGTTCTCGGCTCTAGTAGCCAACAACGCTGCCACACGCTGTCGTTGCATCGCTTTAATCGTCGAATCCTTTCAATTTCCATTCGAAATGAATTAATAAACTGTTTTTTTTTAATTCAATTATAATCGAAACGACACCATTGATTCTCCTCAAGTTCGCACAAAAAATAGGGACGCGATAGTTTTTGATATGTCCAATTTTCTGTACAAACATTTTACAGCCTCATCCACGCCCCTCGAACGAACAACTACGCGTGAAATCTCTTTGTTTTCCTTAGACGCGGCACGATTTTACGGAGATATCTACGCCAAGTGATAGCGATCGTTCGATGAAAAATAAAAAAACAAGATACTCACTCGTTGTGGGGTATGTCTTCTTCTTGTTGGTAACTTGACCTGATCCATAACAGCAATAACACACCGTGCCGCAAGAGCTTTTCGACGGACAGAAACATTATTTCGGCGCTATCGATCGGCAGCCGAAGTGTGAGCGAGTGATGAAACGTACGAACCAATCTTTTAAGGGAAACGTACACGTTTGTTAGTACGAGGCGAATTCTCGAAAAGTATTAGTCTTACCGCTCCCTCGTAGCAGCGATCGATCGGCCGGAACACGCGAATCAACGTTATATGCGTGAATTTACAGTTCCGATGGAATCTTGTTTATCCGTAAATACTCGACAGGGAACACAACTTTGTTTTAACACTTGTATACGCTGGTACATAGAAGCTTTCGCGTTTCATTCTCCGCCTTCTTTCATCGTTTTATTCTTCGTACAAGAAATATCAGATTATTTTTGCGACACGCTGTATATCGTAGCTCGGTCAATGAAATAAAAACTCTCTTCCATTTCGAGTGTTACACACGCTTCCGTTTCCTTACGGTTCGATCCTCCGTCTTCGAAATCTAAGCCGTTACTCAAACGCGTTGTCGACGGGATTGCAACTGGTCTACAACGACGGTTACGACGCGTACGGAGAAACACGAAAGAGACAGACAGTCGGCGTGAGCTTAGAAACACGCAATAATTCACCTCCAACGCGCGGTCTTCTTCCGCGGACGTTTTTCAGAATACGACACGAGCTCATCTAGCGTTTGAGTCATTTCAGAATCAAGATCTTGAATCTGTACGCGAGTACATACACGAATATGTACACCCCTGACCGACCGATCGCCCGAAGGATCGAACGATTAACCGGCCAAGAGACAAACAGAGAAAAAGTACTATTTGACGTTACACCACCTAACCCTTGCCGGATAGAACGGCGTCCCTGACGATTATCGTATACTTTCGAACCGAACGTATATTTTCTTCAGTTTCTCGCAGAAATAAAGCATCGTTCGTTGGGTTTCAACACGATTCGCTTGTGCGATTCACTATTGCACCACCGTTTACCGACTTGTCGCGCGATCTCTCAAGTGTGTTCACACCGTAACGCGCAGAGAACCCAAAAGAATGAAGGACGAGGGTGGGATAAGGGAGAAGCCGAAGAGGAAAGGAGAAAGAGAAAGAGCCGAAGGAGTAGTGGGGGAGGTAGCAAAGAAGGGGAATGCAGCGGCGTCGGAAAGGAAGAAAAAAGCGACGAAAAAATTAAGTATTTGTATGTGGAACACGCGTGCAGTGAAATGCCGATCCCGTGAAACGATTTTTCCGCGAGCGAAGCTTTACGCTTTTTTACGGAAGAAAATGAAAGTACGCGTTTCCGTTTCGATTATACTTTCTCATGAAAATCGGGCCAAGATGGTGCACGGAGTCGCTTTACGTACAAGCCGAAGGCGGCTGGTTGGTCGGTCGGCGCGCGCGCATTACTCTTCCTACGTCTACGTTGGTTGGGATTCGGGCGTTTTAGGAGTACATACATAGCACTATTCTACGGGTGCGAGCATGTATGTACTCGCTACCACCCCTTAAAAGGATGGGGAGATGAGAACGTAGGCAGTTGACGAATACCAGGTCTGGGTTAGTAGTTTGGTGATGGCGGTAGCGGCGGCGATGGTGGTGGTGGGGTTGGAAAGGGCGATGGTGGTAGCGGCGGTAACACAGCAGCAATGGTGATGGTGGTAGTAGTCGCTGCAACGATGAGAGTAGCAACGACAAACAGCGGCAACGACGGCATTGGGGATTCAACGGAACTAGGGGAAGAGTGACTTAGATTGACGACGCAAAGGCGGGAGGGTAGAAGTAGGAGGTGAAGGTTGCAAGATGTGGAAATGAAAAGAGACAATAGATGAGGACGGAGAGAGGTGCAGCATCGAGGAGGCCCTTTTCCCCACAAAAGAGCGGCGACAGACGAAGGGAGACGTTTAGGGTAGTGGGAGTGAGAGATCCTCCCGACCTCGCACCATAATAGGGGTAGCTGTAACGGGGCGCAAGCCCGGTATCATTGATTTAACATGCATCTATATTTTCATGCACAAAGTCAAGTTTCTAGATCCTAAGGGTCCCAGGGACTTTGTAGATTTTTCAAGTGTTTTCCTTTTCAAAGGTTCATTGGATTTCAAACCTTTCAATTTTAGGTTCAACGCACGATTGATAGACACCGGTCCTATCTTTCATAATACACGGAATTCCTTTTTTATGGTTTTTAACGGAAGATTTTAACAGAACGACTAAATGCCATCCATCAATTTTTTTGGCGCTACATTATCGCGTTAAGTCTATCTTATTATCATGATTTTTCAAAGTTTTTTTCATGGCGCGTATATATACATACGTGTGCGAGCACGCGCGCGCGTGTATATGTATACACACACGTTGCATATAGCAGATGATGTAATGCTGTATGTTCAAAAATTCTTATGTAATATTGAAATATGATTGATTGATTCCAAATTTTTCCTGTAAACAACATTATTGTAATAAATTCTTGTAATAGAATTTCTAGCCCAGAAACTATTACACATTAAGCAATGAGAAGCACTTAAATATTCGAGATTCGATTTTTATATTCGTTACTTGTTCTTTTCAGGTCTCATTTATTTATTTAAAAGATCGATATAGAATGTCTTACGTAACACAATATAACACAAACATTCGTACATACTGGACTTATGAATCTTAGGCACTGTAAGTTTTAGTATCATTATCATTATTGCTATTACTATTCTTATCCGTAAATGATGATTACTAATATTATTATCTTTATCTCTATAATTATCAACATCATCATTATCAGCGCTGTTGCTATCACCGCTATTATTATTGTAGTTGTTGTTATGTTGTTATTATGTTTATAAAAACTAAAAATCTATGGAGATTTCATTTAATTAAAAAAGAATCATGTTCTCCATTGTATAAATTTCCACAAAGGGATCTACACTGCTTGAAGTATAATTTCGTTCACGCGCATATTAACAATAGGACGAAGTTCTTGTTGGGCATAATCTTCCGGTAATGGCAAATGGGAGACGAGTTGAAGTATTACGGTAGATTTATTTTCGTTTGATTGCAATAAACTTTTAGCTAGATGTAACGTTCTCTTTGCGATTTCCGCTTGGCAAAGTCTAAAAGAAAATACGATCATTTGTCATTACGTAAATAGCAGATAAAGAATAATGGACAAAGAAACAATATTCTACCTATGCTTAGCGGTTGGACAGGGAAACTGATTAATCTTCAAGCAAAGACTTGTCAATCGTGGTTTCAGTAACTCCAATTTGTAACTTATTCCACGCGGATCAGCGCCGCGTAACAGTGATTCAATATCCATAGTTATATCCATGTACTCCCAAAGTAACTGTCCTTGGTAAGCCCATCCACTTATGGTACTGCTACATTCCGGGGGATTTAACGGCCACAATAAGTCTCGTAGATACTCGTAATTCTCTGAAAAAAATTACGATTATAATTACATTAAAGAATTCAACAAAGACAAAGCAAACTGAAAATAATAGAAAAACGTACCATTTATTATAGCGTCTGCGGCTAAATGTTCGATAATAATTTCATGAGCAGTATTCCACTGTTGAGCTTGGATAAAATAAGAAGCAGCTTTGTCGTATCTAACGAAAAAGATATTTTTTTGTTAGAAATCAACTAAACAATTAATTGCCACGCATGTAATCGATATACCAACCTTTTGGCTACATAACTTTTTACAGCTTTGGCCTGGTGAATCCAGATTGAAGGTATACCGAGCTCTTCCCTCAAGAATTTTTCTCGCTCTTCTCTCAAAAATTTTTCCCTCTCTTCCCTCATACACTGTTCTTGATTTCCCCTAGCATTTTCTTGTCCATCCTTTGAAAATTCTTGATCGTTGTGAACAGGAATTTCATCATCGTCGTCATCGTCGTCGTTTATTTCAACGTGACGTTCCAATAAATTCATTACAGCTGTTTTCCTTTTTCCAGCGTCTCCTTTTAAATGCAACATTACAAATACGGCCCAATGCCAAAGTCCATGCGCTTCTAATTGTGTCGCGAAATTAACATGCGTTAAAGCGGCAACATGTTCCGAGAGATGCGAGTAACCCAAAGCTAAAAGTACTTGCTGCATCAGCCAACTGCAATTAAACGAAATTGTTTGAGAAAGAATTTACACAAAAGGCGTTACCAAAATTATAAATTAAGTATGAAGTATAAATGATTGTGGAACATCAACGATTACCTAAGTCTGTAATCCAATGGATCAGCAGTGTGTGCTGCGGGATTTAAAAGTTCTCCGAGTGCATGATTTCCGGTACAAAATAATTTTATGAGATGAAAACAGAGATCGTATATTGGTTTCCCATTGTTTAGTTCCAGCTCATAATCATCTCCTTTGTACTCAGGTGTGGGTGCTGCTGCGTAAACATCTGTGGTCTTGTTTATGTCAAAGGCTTCCTCATAGAGTTCTAATGTATCTCTTATTGAAGCAACTGGAGATGAAAAATACCTGTAATACACACATACACAATATGTTAATATCTGTAAACAAGGAAAGGATATCTACCAACATTAATGGATACATAGTGTACTATAAGACTCCAACACAAATTTGTATCGTATTAAACAAGTACTCCAACTTGAAATAATTAAAAAATCAAAAGTCAGGTATAGATTGATCATAACCTCGATTAAAATTAACTAAGATAAAAAAACTTGTCAATATTTGGACAGTAAAATTACTGAGACATTTGTCACCGCGTGCTTCTCCCATATTCTGGTTTTAAGAAATGATGATTTTAAAAAACAATGACACATTACCACAAATGAACAGCTAGTGCTCTCTTCCAATCGAGACTCTCGCAGACGTTGATAAAACCATGTTTGCTGGACACCAGTGGTTCGCCCGCTATCAGTGCAAAGAGCTTTAATCGATCTGCTTCTATGTATTCGTCAGCACCGGTATCTTGCCATAACGCAATTTGCTGCTTTATTAGTTGTTTTGTAGGCATTCCACTGCATAACTGTGTCATCAGTAGTGCTAGACTATGATCTCCTACTTCTCGTGCAGTCTTACATGCTTCCTCTAGTTCGTAAGCTTTGATTCCATTCAACGAAGAGCAGGTGCAACAAGAAAACAAAAAAAGAACATGTTATAAATATTTGTTTTGCAATTATTTTAAACATTTATCTATTTTAAAAATAAAGTATGACTGAAACCACCGTACGAACGAAAGAAATGCATAAATATGCAGTATATTGGATAACGTTCGTTTGCAATTATGTTTCGTTCTTCTTACAATGTATACATACCGGACAGTAAAAGGAGGATCTTTTCTTCATTACTAATGCTTGCGTTGTCCCATTCGAGGGTCTTTCTTATAACGTTTTGTAACCATTCTCCTATAGCCTCCCGTCGCGCAATCACGGTATGATGATTTGCTGTATCTTCTGAAACAAAAGACGAAAAGCTACATATCTATCGCAGAGATGTGTATGTTCTGTACTTGTGATGATATGGAGAAGAGGAAAGCAGAAGGAAGAAAACAAATAGGAAAAGACGTGAGGAAGAAACGATGACCGTGAGTCATCGTATTCGAAGTATTAAACATCAGATTATAGATAAACAAACCGTACCAGGGGACACGTTTATATCGGGCAGAGTTCCCCAGAGTGCCACACAGAGTTTCCAAACGCTAGCGACGTACCCGGCAAAACTATCAGCAGCAAATTGATCTGCGAACTCCTCAGCCATGTTGCAATGAGTGTGTAAAGCCAGTCTCGCTTTATTAATATCTGTATCCACGTCAAACATTGGGCAGTCTCCCTCTTGATCCATTATACAGTGTGACAATTGAATTTTTAAATGACCCTCTATACTTTTCTTGAATACCATTCATGAAAAATGAAAACAAAGCTCCGGATATTAATATCCATAAAATTTTCTTCATTCCTGAAATGTCTAAGGACGGTATTTGATATAAAAATCACCTCAAATATCTGGAGGCATTCTTCGTTTGTCCAATTACCACCCAAAATTTGAATGCGTTGGACTACTGCGGCGGAAGTTTTATCTTCCGGGAGACGACCGTACATGTAAGACCAAATCCGTTCAAACGGACTACACAGATGTACCTCAGCTGCCTGTTTTTTTGTGCTTAATGTGAGGAGTGTCAAGCCTGGTCCCCAACTCGGTTTAAACATTCTTCCCATCTGTATACCTACAAATAAATATACATTTATTTACAACTTCCGCAGAAATTCGATAGTAAATGTTGGTAGGGTGTAAATCTAATTGAAAGAAAAACATGTATTTTATTATATTTATTAATATTTTAAATGTTACGATAATTAACGATCATTAATCAAACATCGTTGTAATTTTCCTATAAGTAAGAAGAAATTTTAAGCAAAAGTATTTGATATTTCCTATTTTACTGTATACACCTTTTAACATACTATAATTCTCATGTTGAATGGAAACAATGTTGACCGCTAACAAAAATAAATATTTTGTTTTTTAGTTCTTCTAACTCATGCATCTTAAATTCTACCGTTTCAATCATTTACTTTCTACAAAATATTTGTCTTATATCTTTTCGTCTACATAATTACATATCTCTTTCTTCCATTCTTCTTTCTAATTATTACTAAAGAGAACCAAAAGACGGAGTCAAAACATTTAAAATATTAATAAATATACTTAAACATAAGCTTTTGTAGTAATTACCATAATAGTTCAGCAAAAAAGAATAAGAATTATACGACGTACTACTTACCAGTATCAGCTACAGAACGAGACTCGAGTTTGTGTATAATAGACTCTCGTAATGGAATCACTTCGGACTGCCATTTAAGAATCGTGGTCACAGGAATTATTATAGGATCTGGGAAATGTTTCTCGTAAAATGACGGTTTTGTAGTAATAATATCCATCGACCGTTTCGATTTCAAATCTGTAAAATAAATTCCTTTAGAACTTGTGTAACTCACATATGTACGAAGAACATAATTGATAGATTGAAAAAACCCACCTGCCTTTGAAACTATCGAATCTTCGTACTCGAAAGCTGGCATACGATGAATCGTTAAATTCGATCGTAGTAACGGATTATAAATCATATTGTATGCTTGATCCTCGTCTAATTCTTGAGCAGTGTCAATTAAATATTGTATAGAATTGTTATGCTCAGGAAGAAGTACAACACGATTCGATTCTATAATAAAAACATATTACAATGAATAAATATAAACACAATTACTAAAAGAAAAAGTAAAATTATTTGTAATACCTCGCTCATAGATTTCATTCATTTCCTCATCACTACCGTCGAAAAAGTTGGCCTTCATCAGTTGCAATTTGTGACTATCGGTACCCAAAAGACGAGCATTATCACTAGTTGGACTCACTGGTTAGAAACAAGCATTTTGTTAGAAGAGAGTTAATCAAACCATACTTACAATCTTCACGATTGTTTATGTTTTTCAAAACTTCGATGGTAAGTTTAATTATTGCTAGATGCTTAATTATTGATAGATCAAATATTAATTTACATAATGATTTAAATATATTTATTATTCTTTTTTAAGTTTCGATTTCGTGTTTATGTCTTCTTCGGTAATACTTGAAGAAAGACAATGTCAGTCTACAATGAAAAAAAGAAGGAAAGTAAAAAAAGATAATTATGTTGATAAAAAAAAAAGAAAAATATTTTGTAGAAAGTAAACGATTAAAACGGAGAAATTAAAAATTTAAGATTGGATACTGGTTGGCAATAAATGGTTTTGTTTACCTGTGATTAACATTGTTCGTGTTACGAATAAAAAATATCAAGTATTTTTGCTTGAAATCTTTTCTTGACACTAAGAATTCTCTTGTAATTAAAAACATATAAAAAAATATACTTCTTAAGTTACTATAACTCTTATGTTGGATATGAATAACATTAAGTTCTCTTTTTTAATCGTTTACTTTTTACAAAATACGTTTCTTTTATCTTATTATCAGCGTAATTGCATTTTTTCCTCTTTTCTTCTTTTTGTTGTAAATTGATATGTTCTTTACAATTCTTATTAAACAAAAACCAAGTACGAGATCACAATGTTTAAAATGTTAATAAACATATTTAAACCCAAGTTTATATCAGACTACATCATTATTTAAATTGAAACTATGTCATTTACTTGTAGATTGTCGGGCAGCCGCTTTCGCGAGGAATTTAGCAAGCAGTTCCGAATAATATGCGTTCTTCGTTTTCAATTCATTCATGGTACCATTCATCTCAGGAGTAACCTTCTTGTTCTAATAGCGAATCAAAAAAAAAAGAATGCTTGTAATAGCCTACATTGTGCAAAAATACTAAATTAGTCGACACAATTAGAAATATATAAGCAATCGTGGAAATCTTACAGTAACTTTAGATTGGTCCAATTTAGTCGGGGTTTTTTGTGAAGCTGTTGTGGATAACTTTAATCGTTTCGGATCGTTCACCGTACTGGCGTTGTTGTTGTCATCTTCGTCCGAATCACTTAATCCGTATTTGGAAAAATGATCCACCTGAGATAAGGATGAACAATATCGAGTAAGAAAAGCTGTTCCAAAAGTGGAGTACTTATTAAATAGAGAAAAGATGTATATAGTTTCTTGCGGAGTACCTTAAAGACCCACGAGCCAGTTTCAGGTCGATACTCAAGGAATCTAGTGTCATGTTTTGCAGATACTCTTCGTAATTTTTCTTCGTAATCCATTGTAGATAAACGATTAGGATCAGTGATTGGTTTATGCAGAGATTTATCGTGTGGCCATACCCGATCTAACGTAACTTGTGCTTTACGATTTAATCCCTGGCCAACTGGTGGTTTCGCCTCATCATCCGGATAAATGATAACTTCTTTGTGTCGAAAATGTACTGAAAACACAGTTCAGAAAAATATTTTAATTCAATACAGGAGATAGGACTACCGTTTCCATTTCAGAATTTTATACAGTAAAACGAACAAGATTCTAATACTTACCGATTTCATCTAAATTGAGACCGTAAATATCAAACGAATCTGGAAAATATACATTTCCGTAACCCTCGCGACCAACTGTGAAATTTGGTACGACGCAGGTTTCTCCACAAACATAATCCTCCAGCTTGTCGAGTGGCGGGATTGTATAATAACCTGCACGTTTCAATGTTACTTTTGCCGCGTTCATTTTCCAATTGGAATTTTGAAGAGACCAAAATGAACTATCGTCCAGTTCTTGGCTCGAATCTACGAAAAATGGAAAGAAAAAGGAAGAGCTTAAAATTGTTAAAGTTCAGGATAGCAACCTCAACATTTTGCATTTTTTAATTGTTATTTTATACTCGTACCGGTATTCTGAGCTGCAGTATCTGTGCATGATTTATCAACGAGAGAATTATTTTTTAAAGACGTGTCCACGGAATTATTGACTTCTGAGTTCACTTGATTCCATGAACTGGTATTTTTATGAAGCCGCAATTCAGTGACAGTATTGTCTATCGCTTCATCCGGAAATGCGTTTGGCGTAGTAAATGGCGAACGTTGTTCCTCGAATGACTCTTCGCCCGAATACTTCGTCGTTGAGTTACATGAGAGGTTGTTTGTTTTCAACCTACATGATAAAGAGTAATCGAATAACATTATGTCGGTGAAATTGACATGGCGCATAGAGTAATGAACTTACCAAGACGATGATGATCTTCGATCGTTCGCTAATTGCGAATTATTATTATTATTATTATCATCATTATGATTTTCTTTGTCTACGGCCTCGTTAGATGTATTTTCAACGTACGAATTTGTTCCGTTCACTTTCTCCTCTCCTTTGTCAGGAGATTGTACATTCTTTCCTACAGGTTGGGAATTTTCGGTTGGTGACAATATTATCGATTTAATTCTAGACTTTGGGCGTAGCACTAAACGTTTTGCATTTGGGCGAGGTTGAAACGCTTCCGAAAGCGGATCTTCTTCTTCGAGGCCCTCAAACATCGATTTCTGTACATATTAACGATATATTTGCAACATTTTTAAAATCGAAAAAATAAAACTCTTATTCAGTTGATCTTTGTCATCTTATGTTCGATAAATTACCTTCGATAACTGAGCGGGAGTAACCACTTTAGCTTTGATTTTTGGTGATTTATTAACCGTCGTAAGCTTGTACTGTGGACGATTTAATATTTTGGAAGGTGCATTCGCGGGTTTTAATAACTCTTCTGTTTTGCCGGAAGCCTAAAAATACATGGTATACCGTGTATCCTGAGAATTTTTACTTTTTTCGATTTGAGTTGATGTCAACGACTGTATAATGAACAAGTATTTACCGGTAATAGATTCTTCAATAACGGCGAATCACCAAACGGTGCAGACACCAATGCCAAAATTTGTTGATGAACTGGTACTATTCCCGTGTTCTTTGTTCGGTTGTTCGCAGCGCTGTAGTGAATAAAATGAAAGAGAAATTGAAATCACTTGATTGATCATAGAAATAAAATTGCACAGATAAGAATTAAGTAAACAGTATAGCTAATTCAAAATAAAGGTAGAAGAATTCAATAGTACCCGGCACCAAGTAAACCCATTCCAATTCCAGTTCCCATATTTGAATTAGTTCCAAAAGTCGAAGATCCGAAGGATGCTGTTGTATTGAACGTTGTGTTGTTTCCAGTATTACCAAACAAACCACCTGGCTTTTGTTGACCAAACAAAGTCGAACCGCTGCCCATTGTCAAACCCGTATTTGTACCTGTAGAATAAATACATAGTCAATGTTAACGTCGAAGGTTGTTATAATATGTAATCTCATTAAATTCTCATCGTTTAATTTTTTTATTAGTTTAACCATTAAGAATCCATTGAAAACCAATGTAATAACGCGCAAAATTTGAAAAAATTGTTTGGTATAATAAACACATAAATAATTTACCCAGTCCAGTTGAAGGCGTGGTAGTAGAACCAAAAGAGAATCCAGACGTCTGTCCTGCAGGTTTAAAACATGTATTAAACAATGTGGTACAGGAGTTTTGACCTGGAGTGAAACCTGTTGTAGATCCAAAAGTCGATCCTGTAGTCGAACCAAAACTGGGTGCTGTTCCAAAATTTGTAGCTCCAGGAGGTTTAGTACCGAATAAAGTTGTGCCTGTATTGCCAGCGGGTGTTTGACCAAAGCTAGTGAAACTAGTACTGGATGATGTAGGTGGTACATTGAAAGCCGATTTGTTCTGATTAAATAAACCGATACTCTATAAACATACAAATAAGAATGTTACTAGAATTAGATATGCATTGGCGCATATTCGGTATTTTTATTCAGTTTTATATTACCTGGTTCGGTTGCGTTGATCCAAACGTGGATCCGAAACCAGTGTTCTGGGTAGTATTAATGCCACCGAAACCTGTACCGGCAGTTTGATTAGTATTGCTGGTTGCGAAGAGTGGGGTTGGCGCTGCTGCTGTAGGTGAAAATATTTATATTTTTTTAACACATTATATGTGGGAACATGTAGAATTTCTCTACGGAATAAACCTTTGAACATAAACGCTACATAAATCCACCGAGTTTGAATTTTATCGCATCTCATTTAAACATCCAGTAAAATGTTTCACAGAACAGACAGTGGTGCAACACGCAATCCTTGAGACAATAACAAAGTGTAATACATCCTCGTACACCTAATTAAAATTGTGTGAATGAAGAATAAAGAAGATAGTATGTACTTACACTAAAAATTGCATTTATAAGGAAGAGATATCTAAGATAAGTATATATACAACGTCTTTCGATGGTAATATATCATCAAAGGACTGTTCACTTTTATTAAAATTAAAAAAAAATTAAATGAAAATTCACGATAAACTAGTAATTAGAGCGATTTCTAGAAAATCCTTTCCAACGTAATCAATCGTCAAAAATGGCCTGCGTTACATAAATAAAAAAACACCAAATAGTCCTTTTACAATGTGTTAAAATGAACCTATATATGGTATAAAAGCTTAAAAGCACATGTACGACTTACACTGGTGTTAGCTTTATCGGCATCAACATTGTTAGTGTTATCATATTTAACATATTTAATACTTACTACCAAAAGGTTTGGCCTGAACATTACTACCGAACAAATTTGTGCTCGGAGTAGAATTAAAAGCAAAACTGTTTGTAGTTGTCGTCGAAGGTGCCCCGAAGTTTGTCATTGGCTTTCCAAACAAACCACTTGATCCGGTTTGAGTAGTCGTTCCGAAACCGCCACTCATTTGACCAAAACCTAATATAAGATTAACATAAAAGCATTATGTAATAAAGAGAGTACAAAAATAAATATTGTATTTTTCAAAATCATTTAAAATTTCTTACTCAGAAATAATTTCGTGAATATGTAATAACTAATTTATATTATTACAGCTTACCTGTTGTCGCAGGACTAGTGTTTGCTCCTGCATTACCAAAAGGTGAAGGTTGTGCAGGTGTACCAAAAATTCCTGAACTGGGTCCTGATCAATGAAAAACAACAAAAAAAGGTACACATAAGTAGGTAGCTTGTAATGCTTATGAGTAACATAAGTATCTAATATAACTATTTCGTCAAAGCAATGTCGCTTGTCAAAATGTATTTATGTATATAATATTACCTTTGCGACCCACAGAATAATCCTCGTATCGTAATTCCTCATACGATTTCGATTCGTATTCTTTCATTGACGCGATACAACAGTGCCTCGCCGATATACTATGAGATATACCATTTTTCGACATAGAATCGGTAGTGATAATGGGAGTAAATTTGACGACTGTGCCGATGACACCCGTGTTGGCAGGGTTTGTATTGCCGAAACCTTACATGAACAAAAGAGAATATGGACAATGAAGATGGACTATATTTTTTTGAACAGTACAATCATGATTTACGCATGCATCGCAGAAAGAAATATTTACCAGGTGTTGTGCCAAATAAAGTTGTATTTCCAGTGGTATTAGTTTGTCCAAAAGGAGTGGTCTGTTGAGTTGGTTGTTGAGGTTGTCCAAATAAATTTGTTCCAGATGTTGTGCCAAAGCTGAATCCAGCTGGCTTATTTGACTGTCCAAACGCGGAAGTGGCTGCATTTGTGCCAAACAAACTTGTGCTTGGATTTTGTTGACTGCCAAATAAATTGGTATTTGTATTGGTTGTCCCAAAACCTGTGGAAAAGGTAAAAGAGAAAAAAATGTATCTATATTATTGTATGTACTATAGATAAAGCTTTCTTAACAAATTATAGATAAAAAATAAACTTTATAATTATATCCGAATCTGTTTCAAGAAAGCAACATCAATTCACTGGTTGTTATGCTCAATCATTTAGAGAATATGATCAAGTTGCAAATCAATATTGATGTACTCAAGTAAAAATCCAAAAACTTTCTACTTTTACCATCTTATGAATTTCTTGAACTATGTTGACTTCAAAAATCAGTACTAAAGATTGACTGTATATTGAAATGACTTTTCAATGCAAAACTATCAAGACAACAAAAATATGCTTAATGAATATTTGTATAAATAAATGCTACAAATCTATATCCAACAAAATAGTCCATAAATCGCTACCTGCAAAAGATGTCTGAGTAAATGCAGGTGGTGTTGTAGTATTGCCGAACAAGCCACCGGTGGTAGAGCCTGTTGGCTTTGAACTAAAGAGAGAAGTATTACTACTACCAAAAACTGGTGTTGCACCACTGCAGAAACTTGTTGTTGCTATTGGTTTACCAAATGCGGATTGCCCGAAGGGACTGGTTTGCGTTGTATTATTGAAACCACCTACAGCAATACATAATTATCAAATATAAAGGTAAAATATATAAAAAGTGGAAAAAGAATTATTTTTTTTACTTACTGAATGATGTATTTCCCGTTTGTCCAAACATGTTTACTGTTTAGATGCCTCCTATATACGTTTAATATTTAATACCACCTAAAATATAATAATAAATAAAAATAAATGGGCCACATTCATTCAAGCAGCTTGTTTGAATATTTTTACAGTAAAAATCGATACAGTAACTAATATTAGTAAATATCCTTGAGTTTGTTATCATTCGTAATCTCTAATCGATAGAAAATACGACGCAAAAACGAACAGTACTCATACTCGATAATACTACTGTTTCTTACTTCTTACAGTATTAGTATAATTACAGTGAAAACAACATGGATGTACGCGTGGTGACATTCATTGCAGCTACGGATGACATTATTGTCAGTGCTTTTAAAAACATACCTGTGAACATTCATTGCATCCTTGTGAAAGCAGTTCTTAACGACTTCGCACCTTGTGAAATTTGTCTCAATAAAAAAAGTTACTTGATAAAGAAACTATGTAAATGAAAGTTTCATCAATGTTTATCAAAAAATTTAACAAATAAAGTAATATGAAAAAACGTTGAGTTGTCGGTCCGAGGAATTCGTTGTATTAAACTAATAATTGTTAATTACATTCGATACTTGGCAAGCACACACACTACATATGCGACATATGTCGCAAGATCGTAACTCTCGAAAATCGATCGATACTTCAGCAGTGCTGTTGTATGTTTGTTCTAAGGAGAGTGTTGAGGGTCTCGAATTATAAAGTTATGATGTTCTCGACTCTGATTGGCTAACTTAAATTTCAAAAAATCAGCTTAAATTTATCCAAGTTACTCGTTCATAAAATAATTTTGATGTTAAGTTTGAGAGAAATAATTCTTTTTGATGTAACAAAATAAATCTATTACTTAAATGTTACTGTACCTCGTCCAGTTTGACGAGACACTCGGGTAGGCAAAACTACGTAACTGCAATAGGACCGAAACGGCGGGTAGCCGTGCTTTGAAAAATACAAAGCCTTCGATAAGTGTGACATTGTTTACACGTTTTTTTAAAACCATCGAACGACTTTGAGTTACTACATCGATGTAATAACTTTGTCGTAAAATAACGTTCACACGGCATCGGTAGTCAACTAAAATTTGAAAAACACAACAGAAAAAACAATTAATTAAATAAACTTTTCAGATCTTCTCCAGCCAGTTCTATTGATATCGTCATCTATTCATACACATTTCTCCACCGAATTCATTTTCGGAACCATATGCATTTTTTTCATTTTCTGTTTGTGGTAAGAATTGTTATGACAGAACGGTATAAAAATATTAGTAAAAGATGTCATAATGTCATGGCTTTAAAATGTAACAATTTTAATTGTTTATTTAATTTAAAGTAGATGTAAACATTACTACCCAACGTGATCAGAATTCTAACAGTAGATTGTGTTAACGCTTATAAAACTCGTAATATCAACACTCCGCGCTGAGTATGTTTACTAATATGGTGGACCCAAACAAAATCACGTGACTACAACAGACCATTTGAAAATAAGCTTTCCCCGAATACAACAAATACGGAGAATAGAATTTATAGAAGTTCTATTTATGTATATAAGTAGTAATTAACTGTTTCACAATTCTATATGCGTTATGTGAATAAAAGAAAATATATAAAGATATCAAATAAATTATTAGAAACAAAAATATAATTAAAAACACAAAAATATACGAAATAACAATATAACTATTCTTAAAGAATGAAACAAATAGTTAATGAGATAAGCTGTCTTCGTTTATATTAGTAGTAATGTTAGATTGTAGGATATTATTAATAATATTAGTCAGTTTTCAAATTTATATCTCAATCTTTTCTTTTACATGCCAGATATAATTGCTCTACTTTTCTGTAGTTATTAAATTCACTATCTCTAAGAATACATATTTCATATTGCTAAATTTAAATGTTGTATTACATGATGCTATGTAATTTTTCATTCACACTCAGATAAGTTCAATTAGATTTATCACAATATAAACAATAAATAATTTTATTATTTTTATAATTTCTTTTTGTCATTTTATTAACGATTTTCAATTGTTTGTCGTGTATTTTCAAATTTTTATTTATCATGATTAGTACATCACTGGCTAGAGAGTTGTGTCGACATAGTTGACCAATAAAATTTTGGTCACGTGATAAGCTTTGTTTACATTCAACTTCATCTTCCATGGAACATTCTATAGCTTCATCGCATAGTGCATGCATGGCTGCATTGGACTGCATGTGTTGACTATGAGGAAATACAGTAAGCGGTCAAAAAAATCGATGACAAGCATTCTATTAAAAATTGTTGCAAATGTCAGTAATTGTGCGTTCACTACATATACACATTAGTATGTATATATATAAATATTTATTGGGTGAATATCGTGCTACTAATAAATTTTCATCATAGTCACGTGATTCTGTTTATCCAACTCTATCTTTAAGTTGAACGGACAATAGATAGGTAGATAGAATGCATTTGTTGGTAGAAATAATGGCTGACTAGTGCTGTTATCACACATAGAGGGAAGCGATCGTATGGATTTCATTGACGATCTGAAGCAAACAAAGTTACACTTTGCATTGTATTAAAGAGTAGATATCGATGAAAAAGTCTATGTTTTTAATCAAAGCCAAATAGTTAGTCAACCAAGTTAACTAGTTAGTCGGAATCTAAAAGCTTATAAAGTTTGGAAGAAATTGGAAGTTATATGTATGAATGTAAAGATGTGGGAAAAAGTTTCGTAAAACACGGATGTTTATCATGCAACTCTTTACCAATCGATCCAATGGAGAAACATTGCTTGAAAAAGGAAATATACCTTCGGTCGCTATGCGACTTGGACAATGCATTTTGTTTTCCTTTTTCGAACTGATTATATTTGGGCAACTATCTTTTGTGTTTCATTGAATTTTTGTACATTTTACTGAAAATAGTCGACATCATGGTACACATACCAAGTGCATATACATACAATTTTTGGGCAAAGTCACCCACAGAAGTTGTTGAATTGACTTGTTTGATGCCAAATGGGGTCGTTATACCATTCGAGACTAATCGTAACATTACGTTGGCTGAAATCAAAGAGGTGAGTTGCATTTAACAAAATATAATAAAGGTAACAATGTATTTTTTATTTGATACAAAGAAAGATAATTCTAAAACAAATTAACAACAGAACAAACTTACATATAGGATCTGTGGGATGAGGCCAGTAAATATCCTCTACATGGCACATTAAAAGATGCTCCGTCCTATGTATTTTCGTGCATTAATTCCAATGCTGAAGCAGAAGAGTTACGAGATGAAACTAGACGTTTATGTGACATAAAGCCATTCTGTTCTTTGCTTAAAGTTATAGAACGTGAAGGTGTCAAAAGTGATAGAAATCTTGATTCTCAAATTGGTCTCTTAATTGGAAAAGGATTGCACGAGTTTGCAGCATTAAAAAATTCTGAGGTGAACGATTTTAGATGGAAAATGCGAGTGTTAGGGGATGAAGTTGCAATGCCAAGACGAAAAAAGTCTTGGACAGACATAGTACGTTCTCAGTTTCCTACACGATTAGCTCCAACTGCTGCAATACCAAAAAATATTGAATGCCGATTAAAAGATGGAAATATTGTTCTTGTTACAAAATTTGAAAACACAGAGGTAAGTTTACAAATACATTAGTTCAAAACTACTTTTATTATCATATACAAAATAATAAAATATCTCTTAATAATGGTAGCCATGATTATATATGTATCAGTTGAAATATTTGATTACAAACAGATGAATAATAGAAAATAAATAATTATTGCTAACTGTTAGAGCTAGCTGATATGTACAATAGGATATTTATATGTCTCTGATGATTTCTGTGAGGCAATATTCTCATTAGTATTTACATTCTCAGCAAGGCGTACAATTTTCTTGAAAGATTTATTCTTATCACTGTTAGTATCTTTAGCATGTTCATTAAGTCTTTCGTTTTGTTTTGCTTGATCGATAGTTTTAGAATCTGCTTCATCCTTAAGTAAACAAGTGTTCTTTGTTTTGAAGGTGGTTAATAATGGTGGTTGATTAAACTTCTCTGGTTGTTGCTTTAATTCTGTTTCTGCATCATGTGCAAAGCCTAATTTTAATTCCATTTGTAGAGAACATACTTGAGCCTAAAAAAAGAAACCAATGCTCAAAGTTACTCTTGTGCCTGCAAATATCATGAAAAAAAATAATTACCTTCAGAGAGGAAACTTCATATTGACACCGTTGCAGTTGTTCGGCAATGTTAGTCTTTGTTTCTTCTTGTACTAACAACTGTGTAGAAAGATCTTCAATCTTTATACGAAATTCATTTGCTTCCTTCTTCTTACAATCCAACAAAGATTGCAAGTACCTACAATTTCCAAAAAGATGTGTGAAAATATGAATAAACAATGTCATACTTCAATAATTGACATTAGTCTTACGTAAAAGATATATCGTTAGAATTCAGTTCTCTTGTATCATGATTTCTTTTTATTTCAAACTTTAACTTGCTTTCAAGATCCGATATCCTCTTTTTATACTTTTGAATTAACTCATCGTTCTCAGCTAGGGTATGATCTGTATTATTTTCCCACTTCTTATGCGATGAAACTAGTTCTGCTTTTAGCATTTTAATTTCTGCTGTTTGCGTCTTACATATACGTTTTACTTCTATATATTTTTCATGTAACACGTTTACTTTATTCACTACATTTTGTCGACGATCTTCCACTTCAGCAAAGAGTGAATTACCTATAAGCAAAAATGTTAAAAATGTCACAAAAACTAATAAAATCAAATCTTTTCATACTCGCCTTTACACAAATTTTGTGTAGGATCTAATTTCAAAGACTCTTCTTCAGTACGTTTTAGAATGAGTTCTTCTCGAGCATTTTCCAAAGCTCTGCTTTTTTCAGCTAACTGTTCTTTGATGTTCTGTTCACAAAATATATTCCATATTTATGTCTGTAATATTATTCAAAATGGATAATAGTATTTTTCAAAACAAAAATATCATGGCTTGGTTTTTACCATAAAAATATGTTGTGATTCATTGTATTGTGCTTTCAATTCATTGACTGTTTCCTCTGCACGGTTGGATTTTTCTTTCTCTTCGTGTAAAAGTATTGCAAGTTCGTCAATACGCTTCTTAAGATGTGCATTGTCTGCTTCAAGAGAAATATTAGCCAATTCATCTATAATTACTTTACTTTCAGTCTTTTTGTCTTTATTAACATGTTGGCGTAATTTTTCAATTTCTATTGTCTGATTTGTTAACTTTGTTTCAAGATTCAAAATTATATTTTCATAGTCTTTCATGATAATGCGGTGTCTGGAAAGGAAAACAAAGAAGAAAAATGTTAAAAAATGCTAACGGTTATTTTTTAGAAAATGATTTACTTTTCTTCTGCCTCGGAAATAATTTTTTCTTTTTCCAAGTTTTGTTGATCGAGGGAACGTTCAAGTGATTCGTTTGCTTCTTGAACCTCTCGTAGCATACTTTCATTTAATTCAAGTTTCCGTTTGAAGTTGTAAATTTCTTGACAACATTCTTCATATTTAATTTTTAATAGACGATAACAACGGCCATTGATTTCTTCATTATCTTTTTCGGTGTATTCTTCATTATTTTCCTGGTCAATTAACTCGCGCGTCGACATCTTCGAAGGTTATGTTTTGCTTTATAATTTTAATACTCGCTTTCAATTTAAAATCTAAGATACAACTTGTTCATAAATATTCAAACGATGTTGGAACATAAGCAACTAAATTTGGTGTTTTTATTTTCTCCTGTTTCTTTCTCTCTTTTTTTCTCTTTTTTTGCCCTTACCACTTTTCTTTCTTCCCTAACAGTAGGTCAAAAAATTGGCGGGAAAGGAGACAGTTATTTGGTGAACACGATGTATACACATATGAGAGAAGGACAGAATATAATTTCTAAATGCAATTGAAATTTAATTTTTATAATTTCAGACAGCCTTCACGTTTCAAATATCACACACAGCAACGCCATATGATTTATTAGGAAATATTTTAACTAAACGAGCAAACACTTTGATGTCTGAAGGAAACTTGGAAGATTTCACTTTGAAGGTTTGCGGACAGGAAGAATATTTAATAGGGGATTATCCCTTAATACAGTTTAGTTACATTCAAGATTGTCTTGCAAAAGATGTTACTCCTACATTGGTTACATTAAGCAGAAACAGTGTTTGTATAGATCAGGAAAATACTGTGGAAAATGCAGAGGCAGATGCTTTGCAACGAGCAAGACCTTCCTTCTCTACGCTAACCCTGCGTAAAAAGGGTAAACATATATCTGCTTGGAAAATAGAGGAACCATTTGTTTTTATAGTTAATGGAATATCACGATTGAACTGCGATGCTGCTCATCGTACTGTTGAAGTATATACTTGTTATTCTACATAATTAATTTCTACATTGCACTACTATGTGGATGAGTTATGTCTCTAGAATACTAGTGTATGTCTGTTGCATTGTTTTTTATTTTCTATTTGTCAGATTGGGCTTCAAGCTGGTCTTTTCCACGGTGGAAAATCTCTGTGCGAAAGCCAGAAGACCAAAGAAACTGTTGTTAGCTCAGATGGTAGTTGCGAATGGGAAGAAACTTTAAGATTTGACATAAAGGTGCGAGATATACCACGAATGGCTAGGTTGTGCTTTGTTCTATACGAGATTAGTAAGACTGCAAAAGGACTTAAGAGTCGTAGATTGGTTAAAGACACCAAACAAGAATTTTTTATAAACCCATTATGTTGGGCTAACACAACTATATACGACTTCAAGTCTCAATTTAAAACAGGAGCAATGACTCTTTATACGTGGACGTATGCAGAGGACATGCAGAATGATGATCTCCTACATCCTCTTGGAACAGTAGTGTCAAATCCTCATATAGATAGAGCAGCTGCTCTGATGCTAACCTTTCCAAAGTAAGTTCTAACAAATACTTCTTTATCTTTTATTTCTTCTTTTCGTCTTGTACATTCGAGTCGCTTGTTCTTTCTCTTGATCAAATTTAGTTATGGAAAAGATAAGTCCGTTCTTTATCCGACTCCGGAAAAAATGGTCGAATATGCGAGAAAGTTGCGCGAATCATCCGCCGAACGATCGATTCAAGAAGAACCGGATCAAGACTTGGATGTTGGTAAGTTTCAACAACTCGAGCAGCTTCGACTATTGGCGGACAGAGATCCATTGCACGAGCTTCACGAACAAGAGCGAAAGATAATGTGGACGTTGAGGCATCATTGCCTTCACGAAATTCCTACACTTTTGGCCAAATTGTTACATTGCGTGGAATGGAACGATCACAGGTAAGAGTTAAAGTGTTTAGAATTTTAGAAAGGAATAGTTCTTCTAACACGAAATATTATCATAGAAAAAAAAACGTTTAAATGTACTTTCCAATTTTTGACGTATGTAGGGAGGTAGCTGAAGCCACGGCACTGGTGCAACAATGGCCCAAACTACCTGTCGAAAAGGCACTTGAGTTATTGGATTATGCCTACGCTGATCAAAATGTTCGAAGCTTTGCCGTGCGTTGTTTAATGGACGTCAGCGACGAAGATTTAAGCCTGTACCTATTGCAATTGGTACAGGCGTTGAAACACGAAAATTACTTATCTTGCGATCTGACAGAGTTTCTACTGAGGCGTGCGCTTAACAATCGAAGGATCGGTCATTTTCTATTCTGGCATCTCAGGTGTGTTTAATGTATTTCGTTATTCTTTCTTTGACGCCTTATTATCATGTTCGTAAACAAGTAAAATTTATGATTGTTTATAATCGTTTTTTTTTACTTTCTAGATCAGAAATGCAAGTAGGTGCCGTATCCGTTCGATTCGGTTTAATATTAGAAGCCTATTGTAGAGGAAGTCAGCAACACATGCGGTCGCTGTTTAAACAAATGGAGTGCCTGGGTAAATTGAAATGTGCTTCTGAACAAATAAAACAACGGAAAGACCATCGTAAAGCAGCCTTACAAGGTTTTCAAGAATTCATTCAAGAGCCACACTGCCAAGAAGCACTTTCGAACGTTCTAAACCCCTTGGATCCAAGTTTTCGGTGGAAACGCATTAAGTAAGTTCATTGTTATAATTCCGCGTGAAAAGTGTAATTTATAGCGAATAAAAGCAATCAGTGAATGTCTGTAAGCATTATTGATTTGCAGAATTGAAAAGTGTAGAGTGATGGACAGTAAAATGCGACCGCTTTGGTTGGTTTTTGAAAATGCCGATCCGTTCGGTGACGATATTTATTTGATACTCAAACATGGCGACGACTTGAGACAAGATATGCTTACGCTTCAAATGCTACGAATCATGGATAAACTATGGAAGAGAGAAGGTCTGGATTTGCGTATGAATCCTTATGGTTGTATATCAACAGAAAATAGAGTCGGTATGATTGAAGTGGTTCTAAATGCGGAAACAATTGCGAATATACAAAAAGAAAAAGGCACGTTTTCGGCAACAGCCGCATTTAGGTACGATCAGAAACAAAAATTGCACTTTTTACGGTAGACGAAGAATTTTCTTTACTTTCTGACGTTCGAAAACGTGTTTTTGTTATACTCTTTCTCGGTTCTTTCATACAGACGAGGTTCTTTGCTCGCTTGGCTGAAAGACCATAATCATACCGAGGCAGCATTGAACAGAGCTATCGAGGAATTCACGTTGAGTTGCGCGGGTTATTGCGTGGCTACGTACGTTCTCGGAATTGCGGATAGACATTCGGACAATATAATGGTGAAGAAAACTGGTCAACTATTTCACGTCGACTTCGGCCATATACTTGGACATTTTAAGGAGAAATTTGGATTCAGGCGTGAACGTGTGCCGTTTGTGTTGACCAACGATTTCGTACATGTAATAAACAAAGGACAAACAAAAAAAGGTCAAGCAGTTGAGTTCCAAAGATTTCAGAGTCATTGCGAGCAAGCATTTCTTGTTCTACGGCAACACGGAGGTCTAATATTATCTTTATTCGCTATGATGATATCGACGGGATTACCGGAGTTATCATCGGAAAAAGATCTTAACTATTTAAGAGATACTTTGGTTCGTTAATTTTTTTTTTAATTAAATTTCTCAATGTCAGAGATTTCAATGTTGGATGAAAAACTTGATAATTTGGATTTTTGTCACTAGGTACTCGAGATGTCCGAAAGTGAGGCACAAAAGCACTTCAGGAGTAAATTTGACGAAGCTCTTTGTAATTCGTGGAAAACTTCGTTAAACTGGGCCTCACATAATATGTCGAAAAACAATAAAACAACATGAATGGAGTTCGATCGGATTGAATACAAGTGACAACAAGAAAGCCAGAATGGAGGAGCGGAAGAAGGCGGGCAGAATAAGACGGAAACGAATTCAATCAATACGATGAACGAATATGCGTCGTTGCATCGTCACGTTTAAACAAACAGAATAAAAATCCAATACAGGGATTTTTCGTCGAAGAGGCCATTCGGCGCAGAGAAGAGAAATAAGAAAAAGACTGATTTGCGATGGAGATCCGTCGTTATTAGTCACTAACAGCAGTTGCCTTTTTCGTGTCGTGTGGTAGAAACGCGTGTACGGACGCGCATGCGCGCACGATTATTCGTAATCACTCGCTTCATCTGCCCCCATTCCATCCGCCACTTTTGACAGTGACCGAAAATGGAAGCAGAATACGTATACGGTACATATCATTGGTCGACATTGCAGATTCTTGAAAAGAATACACGCGGACATTTGTTTGCTAGAAATGTTACAGGGCATACTGTTTGCCCGTACCAGATGATCGCAGTGTCCTGGCTGTGCCGATATAGCAACACTCCTAAACCTTTCGATTGGAATCAAGAATGCTCGAAGGCTGAGGAAAAAACATGAGAAAATCCTAGGAATTTCAGAACTCTGAAATACTACTGTATCGATAATAATAAACGAAGTTATTCTTCATCACCTTTTCTATTGCGTTGATTCCTTCTCGATCAATCTTCCAAAGTTTACGTTTTTATTAAAGCTGTTCGATTGTCGATCAAAATAATTTAAAGAAAATAGTTGTTTAACTTTTGTTTAATTGATTTGAATTAGGTGTA
This sequence comes from Ptiloglossa arizonensis, assembly GCF_051014685.1. NCBI lineage: Eukaryota > Metazoa > Arthropoda > Insecta > Hymenoptera > Colletidae > Ptiloglossa > Ptiloglossa arizonensis. The sequence continues at coordinate 26,727,992 of NC_135052.1, read as the reverse complement.
GTATCTGCCATTCCATATCTTATTGAAAAGAAGTGATTTTGCTCAAGTGATCGCATTAATTTGGCGTGTGCGTGACAGCGGTTGGTAACGGTTGTACACTTAAAATCACGCGTATGTAACAGCAGACGGTAAAACGATAAAAAATAAAGGGAATTAACAGATTTACAATACTTTTCAACACAGTATTTTAAATACACAAGCCTTGTCTGAGTTTTAGTACTATTTAAGCAAAGAAAATAATTATGTACAAAACAATAGTTAATTGAAAAAAAAAATGAATTCTCATTAGACTTGAAATAGTCTTTCGTAAAAGTGGTTACCGTTTCCACGTTGCGCCATCTAGGTATTTGACTTGAACGAAAAACAATTTTCAAGTATGCAAGTATTTCATTACATTTTTTCTTTCGTAAAGAAGATGCAGGAAAAACTTAACCCTTTTGTGCAAAATTTAATTCTTTTCAAAAATTATTTGATATATTTCAAAGAAATTTTACAAATAATAAATATATATTTAAAAATTCAAAAGATCACAAGTGAAGACCATCGTTATCTATGGATCGATTTTGCTTAAAATCGAAACGGATCTCGAGAGAAAAATATGAAAAGAGAAAAGAGGGATAAAACGAAGAATTTTTAATGTATCGGTACAAAACGTGAGTACGAACTATGGGGATGGTAGAGGATGACTATTATGAACACGATTATGCACACAAGGCCGTCGTGTAGATTCTTTTACTTCGTTATTGGCCGCGTTGTCGGTAAGCTCGTGGATCAGTGGAGTCGCGTTACATAAGTTGTCACGAAGCGAAGGAACAACGAACGGTGGCGCGGAACTGAATACGGGAGGTGGGAGAGAGGCAATCCGAGAATGTTATGTACTTGGTTTGCGGCTAAGCTCTACCTCGTTGTCATGTATCGAGTAGGACACGTCGAATCGAATTTTTACGAAGTACATCCTTTTCGAAGATCCGTGAACGTTGAGTCGCAACTGCACGCCAGCGTGACATAGAGGGACCGCGTCTGTAGGTCCATCCTTCGAAACTTTCCAAAGGACGTCGCGCGCTACAGTGTCGGCGAGAAAAGTTACACATAAAATCGTCTCGTTCCGCGTCACGTATCGAACAACGATTGCGTGCTTTTTTCGTGATTGGATACGATCTGGTTGAAAACGACACACGAAGAATATCATCTCATATTTATTAATTCTATTTCGTTCGTACGTCGACGAATGACACTACATGGTTCCGTGGAGCGATTTCGAGGAATATTGTGCACAACGGGTGACCGAAGATCGAGTAGAAAATATTAAAGAAAATGACTGCCACGGAAGAAACCGAACCGCTGATTCCCACGAGAGTGTCAGCTAACCGCGGACATAAACAAGGCACGGTCTCTTACGATGCGATCTCGTTGGTAAGTAGCGCTCGAACTATTCTATAGATATTTGTATATTGTTTCTCGTGAGTTTTGTACATTGGTCGCGTGTTTCATGGTGTAATTCGATAGAGGTGCGCGCAACACTAGTCCATACCCGACTCGGGGTGAACGTTTGGCTTCATTAGATTCATGGACGAGGGTTACCGATGATGCGTGGCTTCCAATGATTTTTTTTTCTTTCTTTGTTTCTATGGCTTTTCCACGATCATTGTCACCGTTTCGAGTCACAATTTGTTAGAAATTTGTTAAAAACCGGTCAAACTACGTAAATGTACGATCGCGTCGCAACGGTGGGAAACAGAATAGATCGAAGCAATTGAAACGTTTGCAACGAACGTTTTTGTTTACCTTTTGTTCGTGAAGGTCCCACCGCGGATGAAATATTTCTGCACTGCTTCTCGTTATGCGTCTCTTATACCCTCCCCTTGATCGCAGGAAGGAGTTGGAAGGGACGGGTCAGTGTGTGGGACGAGCTCCGAAACGTCGTTTGGATCGAAAACGAACTTCCGTTCTTCGAGCGCGTCTGGAAAACCAGTGGCGGCGCGTTCTCTTGGAAATGTTGCGAACGAGTCGATTACGTATACTTGGAGCGATTTGAATGTATACGTGGCTAGAAACAATGAAAAACTGTTGGAACGGTTGTTCATTAACAGAAGGAAATTAATCGAACGCAAACATCTGTTAAAAGACGGTACGACACGAAGGTTGATTACGAACGGAGAAACGAAATGGAAATAATTAAAAAAATTATGTTTAAAAAATGCATTGCCTTGTTTAAAGTAGCTAAAATAAACATTTGACTAGCTGTTACTATGCTCTTGCAGTATTGATATTGATGTCGGCATCACTACTGCTATGGGTATTGATATTGGTTTCGATAGCGGTAACGGTACCGTTGTTGACGACACTGATAATAGATCGGTATCGATATTCATTTAATAAAGGAATACAAATCTATTATTATACATAATTGTTAGATAACTAATGTATCATTAATATAAGATTAGCATCGGATCGGTATCGGCATCGGTATCGGTATCGGTATCGGTATCGGTATCGGTATCGGTATCGGTATCGGTATCGGTATCGGTATCGGTATCGGTATCGGTATCGGTATCGGTATCGGTATCGGTATCGGTATCGGTATCGGTATCGGTATCGGTATCGGTATCGGTATCGGTATCGGTATCGGTATCGGTATCGGTATCGGTATCGGTATTAGTATCGGTATTAGTATCGGTATTAGTATCGGTATTAGTATCGGTATTAGTATCGATATTAGTATCGGTATCGATACTGTTAATGCTACTAGTATAGCTATTGATATCGGAATCGGTATTAGTATCGATACCGGAATCGGTATTAGTGTCGGTATTGTAATTGTTATTGCTACTAGTATAGCTATCAGTATCGGTATCGGTATTAGTATCGGTATCGTAATTGTTATTGCTACTAACAAAAAGAGTGTCAGTATTGGTAACTGTATCGGTATCGGTATTGATATCGGAACGTTAGCGATATTGAAAATGGTATTGGTAGTGTATTATTATAGTTGTTGCTATTACTATGACTAGTGATATCGTTACAACTATTCAATATTTTTTACAAGATGCATATGCACGTACGGGAAGAATTCGATCAATTCGAAATTTTATTACAGTGTGTGGCGTAGCCTATCCAGGTGAGTTACTAGTGATCATGGGATCCTCTGGTGCTGGAAAAACAACGTTACTGAATGCGTTAACATTTCGTTCGGGCCGCGGGGTTACTGTGTCCGGTGTGATGGCAGCCAATGGTCGAAGAGTCTCACCCACGATATTGACATCGAGGACCGCTTACGTACAGCAGGACGACCTATTTCTCGGCACTCTGACAGTTAAGGAACATCTTCTCTTTCAGGCTATGGTGCGCATGGACCGGCGAATACCTATCGCACAGAGGATCCATCGTGTGAACGAAGTGATCAACGAGGTGGGCTGCCAGCATCATCATGGCACGTTCCTTTTCTTCTTTCTATCCTTCTTTCATACACTTTCTCTTCCAGCTTGCTTTGATAAAATGTAGAAACACCGTGATCGGTCAACCGGGCAGAATAAAAGGCCTCTCTGGCGGCGAGATGAAAAGACTCTCATTCGCATCCGAAGTTCTCACCGATCCGCCACTGATGTTTTGCGACGAGCCGACATCAGGTCTGGATTCGTTCATGGCGCATCAAGTGGTTTCTGTTTTGAAGGCTTTGGCTGGTAAGTCTTCTATGAAACATTGCTCGTCCAAGCAAACGTTGATTATGTAACGTTGATGCACTAGCGTGTGGCAAGACAATCGTCGCTACGTTGCATCAACCCTCTTCGGAATTGTTCGCTCTCTTCGACAGAATTTTGCTAATGGCCGAGGGAAGAGTCGCCTTTATGGGTACAGCTACACAGGCGTGCACTTTTTTCGAGACGTGAGTAGAAACGGGTGAAATTTAACTGAAAATTAATTTTTAAAAAAAGAAATTATAAATTTAAGAGAAAAGATTTAATTTATTTCCTTCCAAAAATCATACCGATTAATTGCACAAAAATTATTGCGTTTCGTCTAGGATCTGTCAGTGGCTTCGTATGGCTTTTCTTAGCAGATACAGTAATGCTCGCTTAAGTTTCAATAGAGTTGCTTAAAGTCCAATGACTCATCCCCACCACTCGCTACTACTCGAGCTAAGTATAAATAAAGACAGTGAATAGATATAACAAGATTAACTCGTGATTAATTATTCAATTACAAAAATTATTATTTCTACATGTTTCATTTCATCTTTAAAATAACAGTGTCGACATATCGTTAAGATTCTCCCGATCAAAATGAGTCCAAACACGGTGTAAATTGGAGAAATTTTAATACTATTCTATTATTTTCACTATTTGGAATACTTAAATTCATAACTGATAAAGTTTGTTCGATTTACGTCGTGTTTGGACTCATTGCAATTGGCAGTGCCTCACCAAACCACTGATACCATTATTATAAGGATAAAGTGAACCCAGACTTTCGCTGTGTTATTATATAGTTAAAGAAATGTTTCGGGTCTTCGATAGGGGAACGGTGCTGGTATTGAACCATTGTCGATTCCACGGACTCTAGACCATGATGGAGAAGGGGTATACGGAAATGAATGGATTACCAACTGTCGGTAACTCAGTCGTCGGTAATCCCTCCCTTCTAGAATCTACGTTGTCCATTACTATCTATATTCCTCCGGTGTCTTCGATCTCTCGATGTTTACATTCTTCTTACGATTCGTACGTTTATTCTAATATCTTTCGACCGAATAATATTTTCAGATTAGGCGCGGCTTGTCCCAGTAACTACAATCCGGCAGATTATTTCGTGCAGATGTTGGCTGTAGTGCCAGGAAGGGAAATGTCCTGTCGCCACGCGATAAATACCGTATGCAATGCGTTCCAAAAGAGCAACCACGGCGTTAAGATCGCATTGGAGGCGGAAGCGACAAACGGTGAATTCGAGGACACTCTGCGGGACTCAAAGGATCCGAAGAATCGATCGCCGTATAAGGCAACCTGGTGCGAACAATTTCGCGCGGTTTTATGGCGCTCTTGGTTGTCGGTTATCAAGGAACCGATACTCATTAAAATTCGTCTGCTGCAGACTATCGTAGGTCACGTTGTATTGTTATTATTATTAGTTATCATTATTATTTCGTAAATTTGTCCTTTTGCAGATGGTGGCACTCTTGATCGGAATCGTTTATTTCAATCAGCAACTCGATCAGGATGGGGTTATGAACATTAATGGTGCTTTGTTTATATTCCTCACGAACATGACATTTCAGAACGTTTTCGCCGTTATAAACGTAAGAATCCCTCCCCCGTGAAGACACATATATATATACAGTGTGTCTCACGTATCCCGTATATCTGAATATCTTCGTTTTTTATTCATAAAATGTTAATTTTATTCATAAAATAGAAATTGTAGAATTTGAGGAAGTACGTAATACGGTACGAATGATTTTTTTTTTATGGATAGAGGCGTAAAAGAGATACAGAAGTCGATTTTGTATTTGTAAATAGACTGACCAATTTCTTATGCTTGATTTCGATAAAATTACGTATTCCGAATGTAAAAATACTAAGGTACATTTGTTCTTGAAACTTAGAATATTAACTTGTTAAAGAATATTAACTTAGAATATAACTTGAATATCTTAGAAATATAACTTTAGGAGAGAATATAATAAGGGGAGAATCCCCTTCGATGACCTTGATCTTCATATGTGTTGTCAAGAACAACTTTCTCAAAACTTTTTCAAAATGCCCTTGACAACGTACACGAAGGTCAAGGTCATCGGACTATTCTTCCTTAAACTAAATAATTACCCCAATTTTTCGTATTAAGTAATTGTCAAACTTGAATATTTCATTTAAAAAAACAAAATTGACCTTTGTATCACCCCTACGTCTCCGCTTATAGAAGAAAACATTTATACCGTATTATGTACTCCCTTGAACACTATGATTTTTCTGTACGACATTTTCGTGTACTGTTTAAAATAATGATGATGTTCTGATGGACAGGATACGTGAGATACGCTATACATAAATCGTCGTTGTTAAGTAATTCGTTTATTCTGTGACATAGATTTTCTGCACGGAGTTGCCGATATTTCTACGGGAACATCGAAACGGAATGTATCGCACCGATGTCTACTTCCTGTGTAAAACGCTGGCGGAAGCACCCATCTTCGTAGCGGTGCCGCTGCTCTTCACTATCATCGCTTACCCGATGATTGGTCTACACCCGGGGCTTGAACATTTTTTCATTACCGCGAGTATCGTGGCTTTAGTAGCGAACGTATCTACATCTTTTGGTAAGCTCGACGCTGCTAATAATTACAGATCCATTGTTTCGAACAACTGTGGAGAATGTCTCTGAACGCAAAATTCAAATGTATACCTATGTTGATGCAATTCAAAAATTTTCAGATATCGATTGCTAGAGTGTACTTTAAAAATCTATATTTTCCAAGAAATTACATTTTACGGCACATCTCATATCTGTCAATACAATTTCTAATTTAAATTTAATACAGGAAGAATATAGTTCTAAAAATACGTTAAAAACATTGGATAGCTCAACTATTACAATTGTATTCATTTCAACAACTCAATTCCATCGATATTGTTTCTACCTTAAATTTATTGCAAGATTAATATAGTTCTGAAAGTATGTTAAAGAAATTGAATGCCTTGACTAGTATAATTATATTTACTTTTTATAAAATGTGGAAGTAACTAATAATAAGTGTTATATTCGGTTTTCCAATTTACATGCATTAATTGTAATTTTAATTTTTATAATATTTTTAGGCTACTTGATATCCTGTATTAGCGACAACCTATCCATGGCGTTGTCTATTGGGCCTCCGGTGATAATACCATTTCTATTATTCGGTGGATTCTTTCTGAACACAGCGTGAGAATTACAATTCAAGATAATAATTTAAAAAGTAACTTGCTCGAAAGAATTGACAATTCATTTTCGTTTTCGACAAGCTTCGTATCTCTTCGCTAAATAAAGATCTACAATATTTATACAAATATCTTAGTATCTAAATTAGTATGTTTCTTTTGTATGTTTTTGCGAGTTCTATTGACCAATTAAGACTTTATCAATAATTTTGCTATACACTATATGCGATGTACACCGTATGTCTTTTTTATTCTATAACTTGCTTATACAAAAATTTCGTCTATTAATTATCATAGATCCATTCCACACTACTTCGAATGGTTTTCCTACTTGTCTTGGTTTCGCTACGGTAACGAAGCTCTTCTCATCAATCAATGGTCAGGAGTGGAGACTATACAGTGTACGAGAAGCAACGCAACGTGTCCAAAATCTGGACAAATGGTTTTGCAAATATTCAATTTTAAAGAGGTACGTAGTGTTTGTATCTCAATGCACAGTTTGACTAAACGAGACTAAGCTCTGAAAGCAAATGTACTTGGCACTATAAGCAGAAACTGTGGGGGTCCAAACTATATTTCGTCCAACGAGACGAGATACCGAATGCGACGAGGGCACGTGATGAACACGTGATCAGATCAGGGCCGACTTCACAATACTCGGATCCATTGATTACGGAGAACATTTTTTCTAAATTTCATTTTTATCTTTTTGTAATTTAAATTATTGGATTTACAATTAAATTACTTGTATAATCAAAGGCACATACAATAAAGAAACTATTTCTTCGAACAATCACTTCTTAAAAAACATAATAAATATAGGATAATAATAGGATTAATGAAACTTGATGCACTCTAGGGTAATGAAACTGATGCACTCCTGCAATTTAATAAATTGTACGTAATTCTCTTTTTGATTTTAGGAGCATTTCTGGATGGATATTATATGTCTTTTTTCCTTAATTGCTGTGTTTCGTTTTCTGGCATTTCTTGCACTGCTTTCGAAAACTCGGCGCGTTAAACGGATGTAGGAAAGAGAAGAAGAAAAAGAATCAAAGGATGCAGAGATAAGCACCTTGAAATATTTGATGCTGTTTTTGTAACGTTTGTGATCAAATGAAATCTACAGTGTCATCTACTCAATGGTGAATCCACCAGGAAGCTTCAGAATCCTGAATATCTAGGGACCCTCTAGGACTTGCTAATGAAAACAAAAAGGAAATTATTTTGAGATCCATTTTTTGGATTTAAGCCCTTTTCTAAACCTATCAAATAATGTGCAAATAAATATTTATTTTTGTGATATATTTTTTTGATAATTTAGTCTTCTCAAAGACGAATTATTTTGGATGAATTATATAATTGAAACTGATATGAACTCATGACGTTGATCAATCCTGTACTGGTACAAATGTGTTATATCATTAGGAAATTTAATTATTTATATTTATTCACAATTTCAGTGGTTCCTTCCATGTTACAATATTCAAAGTATTTTAAAAACTAAACATTCACGTATGTACCAGTATCCTTACAGATGTTAATTTTCTTATCGTTAAAATATATGTTTATTTTTGTAATATCTATGTATATTATTTTACTATTATGATATATGATATTTGACGTAAGTGCCTTTCATGTTATTTTGTTAATAATTACAAATAATAACAATAAATAATACAATATGTATATGTTCTCAATAAGTGAATATTTGTCATAGTATTAGTAAACAATATATTTTAGAAGGGGTCATCGAAATGATTCGTCACTGCACCTATTGGTCGCACCTATTGTAAAGCCTTACTTTACGCTTCGGTACCCCCCATGATAGAGCACATATACCCCCATCTATGCTATCCCCAGAGTAACTGTCTCCGGTACTATCGCTGTACCGATAGTCATACACAATCAGCAAGATAATGTGAAATTATAATTTTCCAATTTAGATTCCAAACAAAAATCGTTTTTCCTTTATTGTATCCACGCATCACGTATAATTTGCTCAATAAAAATAAGCCATCCCCATCACTGTTTCTTTTTCTCGAACTCGAGCCGATCGCAACTGTGAAAATAAAACCAGACAGAAAATTCTCTATCTGTGTGTTTTCTATTAATAATCGGCAAATTCGACTTTCAGACATTATAAAATGCTCTATTGTGATTGACGAAATATGCGAAAAAATGATACCAAACACGTCTCAAAAAACAAGTTCTCCATCTTTGGGGTTAGGAGTAACCCAACTTGATTCCAGAAACATTTAATGTTGAAAAATTAAACGTGTTCTTGTTCTCCGGTCGTCGTTCGCATCGTTCGCAATATTCCCAGGCGACACACCTTTACCGCAAGGGAAAGTAGAAGAGTAAAAATGGGAATGAAAAAAGTCGAAGAAAAGGCTAACTGCGTAGCCAGGATTAAACGCAACTTGAATACGACTAGATGTCTCTGTATTTCCTGTTGCCCTTTGCGGGTTACACGTCTCTTGTGGGTGGCAAGCAACGGATACCGTCGTTGCCCACCCTTCCAAGCATAAAGGTTTCAATATCTTTAACAAAACCGGTTGTTATTCACACCGTGCGAGGGTATATTGGAAGTAGAAAGAAATAGCAGTTGAAAGACATGCGATATACATTTGTTCGATGACATACATGGAATGGACACTCGACCAAAAAAAACTTGACCACACTATTGCAGACGTAGCATCGTTGCTATTGGAGAAACAATCTCTTCTAAAGGCTCATTTATACTACCGACGATCTGAATTCGAAACGAGTGTACCATCTAAAAATGAATCGATAATGTTTTGTTATTATTTTCGATTGCACATTTAGTCGAACGAGGACTAAATGAACTCGTTGAAGAATTATTGCTGACGAATCTTACACGGAACTCGTTTAAATGTTATTTGGTGTAAATAACAAACGGAAAATAATGAGAAAATACAACCGATACGCGTTTCAACGGTGTAGTCCTTCTAAGTTTGACTCATGTTCGGCTCGTCGGTGGTATAAATGAACCTTTAAACATGCGTGTGCGCGGGAAAGGTGCGCAGATTACTATTGTGCCGCTGACCACTCGCTGGTGTACATAGCAAGGTAGCACGCTCCGTTGGTAATTGGTAATCCGGACACCATAATTTTAGTTCGTGCTATCTACATCATGTCCTCGTAATATCATAATTCTCAAACTTTTAAAATATTGCATTATGTAATTAAAAAGATTTAATCTATTCAGTTTTTCTATCATTATTTTGTTCTGTATTTACTTATGTAACAATTTGTACATCTGGATGTAATATTATATACAGCATACATTTTATACAAGGATAAATATAAGATATTTGCTACACAGACATAGCTGTAGAAATACTCTTGCTTAAAAATCGACGACACAATAATGTTATGCACATCGCTACGCAAGTATTACGTACGCTTAGGAAGGAATCGCTTCTCAACTACCGACGATAGTGTTGTCTATGTAGTGCGGTTAAATTTTTTCTAACCAAGTATAGATATATACATAAATATGTATTACGATACGGTGAATTGTGGTTTAAAGCGAATCAACAAGAAAATTTTATTACTCGCGGTTCGAGTTTGAAATTATAATTTGGAAACTTGTCAACGATGTAAAATAATTTGAAATATAAGAAGGTAATCTGGTGTTCTGGATCGAAAATTGAGAATTCTTTATAATTTTCTTTCTACGAAGGTATAATTGGATCAAAATGAAAATTAGTAGACATATATATCGGGTAATACAGTTTAATAATATATTTTCTTTTTCAATTAAGAATTATTATTTTCTAAATAATAGTAACTTAATTCTTGCCTGCTCTATGTCTAATTTTTATATCATGTTTGTTTAGGTCTACAATATGTTATACAGAAGAAGGTCTATTGAACCAATGTTCAAACGTTTGTCATTATAAATACTGATATGTTTGTATCAACCAGTTCCGTACTTCAATCGACGTAAGAAAAGTTTAGAGTGACGCATGGAGGAAAGAATTCCTACGATGCAAATCCTTGTGCGAGACGCGTATAGGGTTTCCTTCTTCGATTACTATAATACGTCTAATCTAGCCCCGTTCCACAGCCCCTTCTCTTATCTTCCATTTTTTAAACAGCCGTAAACGAGTCTAGAAGGATTCTCGCTCATAGAAAATAGTTTCATTTTTTAATTGCTCGTGTATGCATCTGCCTTCGTAACATATCGAAATTACGTGTAATAGAAAGAGTGACATCCAAATCTTTTCTACAGATCGAAATATAATGACTGCAAAAGAATACAACTTTTTTTTCTTGTAACTTTAATCGACCTTGAATGATTATAATTATTGAATTTGTCTAAAGCTAGACTACGCTAATATGTAATCAAATATAGTTCCATATAAGAAAGCGGTGATAACTTTGAACTATCCTTAACACTTTTACCTACAAAAAAATAAATTATACCAATAAACGATAAATAATTATTTATAATTATATTTCTCCTAAAATATAACAAGTTTGTCTAATAACATTTTTCAATGTCACTAATATTCCATTGCCACACTTTACGCGATTTATGTGCATAGATATCGTCAATATATATTTATATATTATAAACAGTGAATTTTAATTTTCCAATTGTTAATTGTAATTTCAATAAAATTGCAAGTGCAATCGATGATCGGCCAATTCAAAAAATTTAGTTGACAATTTCAGTTTGCACAGTACTGCACTGCCACAGTCTTACAAGAAACAAGGGGAAGAATACGCGTGGATCCGAGTGCCAGAGCAAGAGCTAGTGTGAACCGAATTCAGTAACAAGCACGTTCGCGAAGCGACACGGTTCTCTTGATCGGTCGTGTCGTATTCCTTCATCCGAAAATCGAATCAAAATATAAACGAAAAAAATAAGATACACAGTAAAATTGAAAGGTGCCGGTATCCGTAATATATCTAAATAATATATACATGTGACGCAATCTTCATCTTGACTCGTTGATCTTTGATGCTCAAATATACAAGGTGCTTGGTGAGGTATTCAACAAATTTCATTCGCGTATTTAACAGGCCGTTCTAAAAAAAGAATGTTACATTACATTATTAGATCGATTTCGTTTCGAAAATAAGACGTGAAGTATATTTATGGTCGGACAATAATTTCGACTTTATTTATTCTACGTTCGATAATATAAGAAATGTAAAGGTATTATTTAAATTGTTGACTTTCTATTTATTGTCATAATTTCAGTCATGTACAAAATGAAACAACGATTCTAAAACACGAATGCTTTTCGGCGAATCAAAATGAAACATTTTATTATAGACTTTTGAAAATTATTTATAGCAATTTAATGTTACATTTTACAGGATATTCAAATATTTTTAGTAAAAAATACGGACAAACGCAATTATTAAGTAAATACGTTATAATTGTAATACATTTTTCAAAAACAATTATAATATATCTATTTATAGTGTTGCTTATAAAGAAATATTATTTAATTTTTTCTGCACAATGTACTTCGTTATTGAGATAATGATTGTTTATATCGGTTTCAAGAGCAGTGGTTTTCAGCAATGAAGTCTAAATTTGTTTTAGTCATTATTTGATATCAAATAAACTTGTAGTGGGTGTTCAGAATGATCAGCTGAACACATGGGTGAAGTTCATTGAATATCTCACCGGACACCCTGTATGTAAATCGAAGAGTAAACGGTGGACAAAAGCGAATAGCACAAAGTTTCGGTGATCGCGATGAACGTTTTGGGAGAAACTTGCTGTTCTCGGAAAAATCATGAGAATTATGAGAACCTGAGGGAATCGGAAACACTTTACTCACGCAGCGTAACGCTTTCCTGGCGAGATCTCTCGGTGTATACGATGGACCGTGGACGAAGAAGCGTGTGTAAACAACTGATTGAGAACGGTGTGTGATTTCAATTTTATGGAGGCTTCTGACCGTAGATAAAACAGATAGGGGTAAACAATACAATGATTAGGCCTTTAAGAAACAGTTATGCATAAATAATTAATTATTATAAGTCCATTCGATAAATTTGACAATTAAATCAATAAAGAAGTAATATTTCAAGAGAGATTAAAATTTATAAAAAAATTAAGTATTTGAAAAAAATTAATTTTCTGTAAAGAAAATAGTTATTGGTCGAGTTGAGACAGTTATCGATCGATCAATCAACAGTAATTGGCCACTAACCACAGTGACGATGATCGATCGATTCTTGTGTAAAAGTCTTTTTTATTGTTGTGTTCTAATTATGTAATTTCCCATATATTGTATAAACATAATACATAGTAAACCCTGAAATATTAATTGTATCTGAGACAAAAAAGTATAGGCAATTTAAATACGTTTTTAAAAGTTATTTCTTAATATGTTTCTGGTTTTATAAAAGATCCAATTACTGTTTGGTGGCCAATCACTGTACTGTTTACTCCTATTCGTTCGATCGAACAGACATGTCGATAACTTTACGGTCGATGAGCAATTTTAGTGCGTGGTGCAGCGAAACCCGGTGACCTAACAGCGATCATTGGTGCAAGGTAACTTGATTACTATAATCTTTGTTGACCTACAGAACAATCATTGAATTTGAAAATAGGGTGAGCGTAAGAGTCGTGAGCGATTGTTAATTATCTATTTTAATCGTAATTGTTGATAGTTGCTCTTCTTAAAATTTGTCCAATACATTATGATAATTAAAATTTAAATCACACATGTTATACAGATTTGGTTTTCCTTAATCTAGCGGAGCTGGTAAAAGTTCACTAATGACAGCACTAGCTTTTCGTAACGGACGTGAGTTTCCATTAAATTCTTTTCTTTCTCGTTTGTTTCATGTATATAAGACGTTTATGAAAGGTGGTTGGAAACATTGCAGGATCATAGTAGATACATATTAAACTATTTATTTATATTATTTATTATTCAATTTACTATATACTACACTTACGTTTTGGATATTAATAAAATTTGTTGCTTTGATTTGTGATCAAGAGTTACCCCACTACTTCGTGCTTTACATATTAATAATTGACAGTCTCGATTTTCAAACATTATACGGGCACTACTATACTACAAAAATGCAAAGTTTCTCACCACCTTTCGAGAACATTCTGGGCACCTCATCATCGTTAATTATTTTTAGCCGAACTTTTGGTTCATGGTGACATACGAGCAAACGGTGTACCAGTCGATTCGTCGTACATGATGGTGCACAGCGGTTACATGCATCAAGACGACATATTCGTCGAAACGATGACAGTGATCGAGCACCTTTGGTTTATGGTATGCATTTTGTTCAATGAAAATATCTCACGCTCGCGAATGTATCTTGTCATTGTTTCTCTTTGTTTTGCTGGAACATTGCAGGCTCGAATGAAACTCGACGAAAGGACAAGGATATTGGATATTCGGGAGAAAATCGATCGTTTATTGCAAGATGTAAGCTTAACCAGCAGGCGCGACGTGCGAATTGGAAATGGCCCCGATGACAGAGTGTTGTCTGGCGGTGAAAAGAAGAGGTTGGCTTTCGCCACGGAAGTAAGACACAACCATATGTTTTTTTTACACGTTCTTAGACAATGCTCGATAAAATTAAAGTAAATAAAGAGTTGGCTTTGAAATAATCCCGGATCAGGTAGCGCTTTTATTCCAGGAATTATCTCGAGCCAATGTCTCAAGGTCCTCGACAAGGAAAGAAACTAAATGTAGCGAAAGTAAGTGAGAAAGGAATAGTGTGCGGTGTAGGGATGGTCGAGCTCGAGCGTTTCAGAGAAACGCCACGCGCACTGCGATGTATCATCGATTATAAAAATTAAAAGTTTTCAATTTTTACCTTATTTTCATAATATTAGTATCAATGGATTGATGATATTCTTCCGATCACAATGAGTCTAAACAAGGCACGAATTTGAGAAATGTTATTACTATTCTACTATTTTTACTATCTGGGATATTTAAATTCATTAGGAATAAAGTTCCTCCTCAAAGTGATCGGGAAAATCTCACCAGTACTCTTATAAAAATATATAAATTATACCAATACCATTGTTTTAAATTTGTTCAGTTGCTGATTGATCCGACGATATTGTTCTTGGATGAACCAACGACTGGACAGGATTCTCATTCAGCGAATTCCTTGATTTCCCAGTTGAAAACTTTTGCTGCGCAAGGGCGAACCGTATTGTGCACTATACATCAACCAAGTTCCGCTATATTCAATTCTTTCGATCGAATAATCTTGATTGCTGAAGGTCGAGTAGCGTTTGCTGGTTCTACCGAACGGGCGATAGAATTTTTTGCAAGGTAAACGTAAAACGCTATTCCTATTTTAATATAATTAACAAAATTTCATGTGTTTGCCACTATAGTGTACAATGTATTATAAAAATCTATATTTTTCAGGAAAGTGCACTTTACGACATATCTTGACCAATATTCTGTCGACATAGTTTATAACGTGAATTTACTGTAATAATAATATAGTTCTAAAAGTACGTTAAAATTAGTGCGGAACTCGGGACAAGTGCCTCGTTATTCCAATCTAATCTAATTGTAATCATAAAGTTGCAACTTAAAATCAACCACTGTATCCAAGTGGGATTCACCTTTTAACAATCTTGAGGAGTTAAAATATTTGGCGCTCATTTTTCTATCTCATCGAGTTAATTCTTGTTTCTTTAGTCAAGGTTACGAGTGTCCACGGAATTACAACCCAGCTGATTTCTTAATAACGATTGTGGCTACTGGGTCACCAGCTGAAAACGGCGAAGGGGATGTAGCGCGCAAAGTATGCGACATGTTCTTAACTAGTGAGGCTGCTGACGAAATCAATTATATTTTAATGAAGGAAATTCAATTGGAGAATTCCTCGGACGTAAGGAACTTAACTATCTTATAGAGTGTCCCTAGAACAGACCACCCTGATTATCTGAGAAATGTTTCGTACACTATTCGAACGGTTTCAAAAACTGTGTCTTACTTCAGAGAAAGATTGTTTGTAAACAAAACCACGTGATTGAGAGAGAATCTCATTCATTCGCTACGTTTCTGGCCAAGAGTGTATCATAGATACGATGTGAAAAAAAATTCGATAGTAAAACTTGCATTAAAAAATATTTGCAAATGTTAAAACTCTGAAAAGGAAATCTACTACTGTACATAGATAGTAATATGTAATTTGTAACTATACTATTATAGTTGATCTTATTTACCGAAAAAGGCTGAAATTCCAGGCGAAAATATTATGTACATAAATCTTGTCGAAAATGAGTTCTCACAAAATCTATTGTATCTGTATTTATTCGAGGCACAATCTCTTATCGTTTTGAATTTGTCATAGTCATGTGGCTTTGTTTATACATTCTTCGAGTTGAATGTAAAATAGAGAAGATAATTGTATGACTTGATGTAGGTGATGCACCTTACACTATTCCTATATTTTAATAAGAAGGTACATTCACATTTTTTCTTACTTTCTTTTGAAGTTTCAGGCGACGTCAAAATTATTCCTGGACTCTAAATCTGTCATGTAAGTTCTAGACAAAAAAACAATTCATTTTCCTTTGATCAACATTTACATTCATCTTTACGTTTCGTTTCTTTATGTAGACATAAAGGACCACGATATTGCTCACGACTTTATTGGTTGGTCTATCGAGACGTCTTGCAAGTTTTGAGAGATCCGTCCGTACAAATTATCAGAATCCTTCAAAAAGTGGTAAGTTATACTGTGTCGAGTGACGAGTAGGTAAATTAGAAGTAAAACGTATAATTTTAAATCGGAACAAGGGAACAAGTATGTTCGAATACAATATATTTCCCAAGAAACATAGGGATAGATAACACTGTGCGAGAAATTGAACAATGTTTCAACCTTTCAATAATCAATGGGTAATCTTTGTGGAGCCACGTTTCCCACTTCCAGTTTTCGATAAAATTGGAATATTTGTAAAAACCCAGGATTTCCAACAATAATGAGATATTATATTATGGTATTATGAGGTTATTGGAAGGCAGAAAAAAAGTTTCAATTTATTGGACAGTGTAATTTAGGATCGCACTAATGGGATAGAAGCAAAGCAGGTAAAGAAAAAAAGATACACGAATTACTCGCAGTGAATGTATTTCACATAACTTTTATACATTTTTACGCGTTACGAAAATGTTCAATATCGTAATATAATATTTTACGTTCGCAGCCAATTAGCTCGGTACTAGCCGCGACGAAAAATAATTCTTCGTCGCGAGTAATACCGATTACCAGGTCTCACCACGTGGAGGTTGCTGCGAGCGGAGACCCGGAGAGAGATAGATGGATTCAAAGTTCCGTCGATCTCTCTCGATACACGGTACAAACGAAATTACTAAACTCCAGAGATAGAAGGAATCAATGTTCCTTCGATCTCCTCGTTTAGTTCTGCCAAGCAATTACGTTATGGAAAAATGAGGCAAAATTGGGAAAGACGCGACGCGAACCGTGTAGTTGTTCCTACTAGGTCGGTCCCGTTTCTCCTCGGTGGGCCCAATTTCCAAGGAAACGAGCGACGCCTCCACTCCCCTAGAGGAGTGCCCCGTTTCTCCATCTTCACGACGAGAGGGTCTTATTTTGGAGGCTTTCACAGGGACCGGCAAGGATGCCTGCTCCTGCGTTCGCAACATGCCCCCTTAGGAAGCGGACACACCGGAGGAGACGGCGATCGACCGTTCGGTCCAGCTACACGGCCGGTCACTTGCTTGTACAAGAAGCAGTGGTGACCGGACTGAGAAACGAGGAAGCGAGCAAAAGTAAGCTACAGATTGGATAATTGCTTGGCAGAGTACAGGTATTTGTGCACGGTGGCCTTAAAACTAACTTATTCTAACTGCAGAGATAGAAGGAATCAATGTTCCTTCGATCTCCTGGTTTAATTCTGCCGAGCGATTACATTGTGGACGAAAGGAGGCAAAATTGGGAAAGACGCGACGCGTACCGTATAGTTGGTCCTACTAGGTCTATCCCGTTTCCCCTTAATGGGCCCGATTTTCGAGGAAATGCGCGACGCCGTCCACTCCGTTAGAGGAGTGCCCCGTTTCTCCCTACTTCGCGTCAGGAGCCACGCAAAGCGTGGACCTGACTCACGAAGGTTGACGAAGAGAGGGTCTTATGATGGATCAAGGGCTTCCGCAGGGACCGGCAATAATACCTGCCCCTGTGTTCGCAGCATGTTCTCTCGCGAAGCGAACCCACCGGAAGAAACGCCGATAGACCGTTCGGATCACCTACACGGCCAGTCACTTGCTTATGCAACAAGCAGTGGTGACCGGACTGAGAAACGAGGAAGCGAGCAAAAGTAAGCTACAGATTGGATAATTGCTCGGCAGATCACAGATATTCGTACATGGTGGCCTTAAAACTAACTCAGTCTAAGCTTAGCTAGAGATCTTCACGGCGGATGCGACGAGAAAGTCCTCTTGTGCCTACCTAAGAGAAACCTAAAGTCAAGGGAGGATAGAAAATAGAAATTAAAAAAATAAACATGGAAAAACAAGTACAAATTAAAATCAGAGAACAAATAAAGTACATTGATCAAAGAAAAAACTGAGAAAAAAAAAAGAATTGAGAGAGTGGTCGCCAGTATCGACGACCCCTATCGTTGACCAGTACCGGTTACCAAGAGGTCCCCCTCCCCCCTTCCAGATACCTAAAATCGAGACTTCCGTCCACCTCGGAGGCTCCCTGTAAAAAGAAATTTTGGTCAACCGGCGGCGCCTTATATACCCACCACAAGGTCGCTTACCGTTACTTCGATTGTTTTTGTTCGATCAAACCGAATATTTCAAGAAATTGATGGCTTTTAAGCCATTATTTACACTAGAACATTGTTAATAAATGTTTAAACTATAGTTCTACGACGGTTGTTAATAATTATGATAAATAAACATCAAGATACGGCGAAATTTGCGAAGGTGGACGGTTTCGGTGAATTTTTGTTCATCCACGCGATTGTTATTAACATTTACGCATGTTCCCCATATTAATCGAACAATGAGCATCTTATTTATGCATTACAAATGATTAAGAAACTTATAGAAATTGATTTTGATCGAGACTCGATGTTAAAACGTGTTTCGTAAAGTTTTAAAGAATGGAAAGTAACAATTGTTTATTAGATACATTAATTTAACATTCGTTTAATTCTTATAATTTACACAATACGCGTAGAAGTTGTACTTTTTACTCAAACGCATCGAAATTCAATTAATTGCTTTTTTAGATAGAAAAATCATCGCGTTGAACAGTCGTGAATCGATAATCGATACCTGTAGCCTTGACAATGTCGGTTAGACCTCAACGACAACAATTCCATTGCGAACAAAGAATATTTCAACAGAATGATACTTCTAGCCATTATTTATGTTGGGACATTGTTAATAATTGTTTAAACTATGGTTCTAATAAACAATCATTACATTCTATGTTCTAAAACTCTGCTAATGCAGCGTATTTAAACAATACGTCAGCAATCACCTTATACTTCGAAACTCGATCAAAATCAATTTCTGGAGTTTATTTAATCGTTCACAACGCACGAATAAGATGCATTTTGTAACATTTATATTCGGAACATGCATATACATATGTTAATAACAATAGCGTAGAGGGACAAACATTCGTAAAAACGGATCGCCTTCGCAGATTTCGCAATACGTTCATGTTTATTTATCATAATTATTAACAACCGTCGTAGAACTATAGTTTAAACAATTATTAACAATGTCCCAATATAAATAATGGCTAGAAGTATCATTTTGTTGAAATATTCTTTGTTCGCATTGGAATTTTTCATTGAGGTCCAACCGACATTGTCAAGGCTACAGGTATCGATTATCGATTCACGACTGTTCATCGCGATGATTTTTCTATCTAAAAAAGCAATTAATTGAATTTCGATGCGTTTGAGTAAAAAGTACAACTTCTACACGTATTGTGTAAATTATAAGAATTAAACGAATGTTAAATTAATGTATCTAATAAACAATTGTTACTTTCATTCTTTAAAACTTTACGAAACACGTTTTAACATCGAGTCTCGATCAAAATCAATTTCTATAAGTTTCTTAATCATTTGTAATGCATAAATAAGATGCTCATTGTTCGATTAATATGGGGAACATGCGTAAATGTTAATAACAATCGCGTGGATGAACAAAAATTCACCGAAACCGTTCACCTTCGCAAATTTCGCCGTATCTTGATGTTTATTTATCATAATTATTAACAACCGTCGTAGAACTATAGTTTAAACATTTATTAACAATGTTCTAGTGTAAATAATGGCTTAAAAGCCATCAATTTCTTGAAATATTCGGTTTGATCGAACAAAAACAATCGAAGTAACGGTAAGCGACCTTGTGGTGGGTATATAAGGCGCCGCCGGTTGACCAAAATTTCTTTTTACAGGGAGCCTCCGAGGTGGACGGAAGTCTCGATTTTAGGTATCTGGAAGGGGGGAGGGGGACCTCTTGGTAACCGGTACTGGTCAACGATAGGGGTCGTCGATACTGGCGACCACTCTCTCAATTCTTTTTTTTTTCTCAGTTTTTTCTTTGATCAATGTACTTTATTTGTTCTCTGATTTTAATTTGTACTTGTTTTTCCATGTTTATTTTTTTAATTTCTATTTTCTATCCTCCCTTGACTTTAGGTTTCTCTTAGGTAGGCACAAGAGGACTTTCTCGTCGCATCCGCCGTGAAGATCTCTAGCTAAGCTTAGACTGAGTTAGTTTTAAGGCCACCATGTACGAATATCTGTGATCTGCCGAGCAATTATCCAATCTGTAGCTTACTTTTGCTCGCTTCCTCGTTTCTCAGTCCGGTCACCACTGCTTGTTGCATAAGCAAGTGACTGGCCGTGTAGGTGATCCGAACGGTCTATCGGCGTTTCTTCCGGTGGGTTCGCTTCGCGAGAGAACATGCTGCGAACACAGGGGCAGGTATTATTGCCGGTCCCTGCGGAAGCCCTTGATCCATCATAAGACCCTCTCTTCGTCAACCTTCGTGAGTCAGGTCCACGCTTTGCGTGGCTCCTGACGCGAAGTAGGGAGAAACGGGGCACTCCTCTAACGGAGTGGACGGCGTCGCGCATTTCCTCGAAAATCGGGCCCATTAAGGGGAAACGGGATAGACCTAGTAGGACCAACTATACGGTACGCGTCGCGTCTTTCCCAATTTTGCCTCCTTTCGTCCACAATGTAATCGCTCGGCAGAATTAAACCAGGAGATCGAAGGAACATTGATTCCTTCTATCTCTGCAGTTAGAATAAGTTAGTTTTAAGGCCACCGTGTACAAATACCTGTACTCTGCCAAGCAATTATCCAATCTGTAGCTTACTTTTGCTCGCTTCCTCGTTTCTCAGTCCGGTCACCACTGCTTCTTGTACAAGCAAGTGACCGGCCGTGTAGCTGGACCGAACGGTCGATCGCCGTCTCCTCCGGTGTGTCCGCTTCCTAAGGGGGCATGTTGCGAACGCAGGAGCAGGCATCCTTGCCGGTCCCTGTGAAAGCCTCCAAAATAAGACCCTCTCGTCGTAAAGATGGAGAAACGGGGCACTCCTCTAGGGGAGTGGAGGCGTCGCTCGTTTCCTTGGGAATCGGGCCCACCGAGGAGAAACGGGACCGACCTAGTAGGAACAACTATACGGTTCGCGTCGCGTCTTTCCCAATTTTGGCTCATTTTTCCATAACGTAATTGCTTGGCAGAACTAAACGAGAAGATCGAAGGAACATTGATTCCTTCTATCTCTGGAGTTTAGTAATTTCGTTTGTACCGCGTATCGAGGGAGATCGATGGAACTTTGAATCCATCTATCTCTCTCCGGGTCTCCGCTCGCAGCAACCTCCACGTGGTGAGACCTGGTAATCGGTATTACTCGCGACGAAGAATTATTTTTCGTCGCGGCTAGTACCGAGCTAATTGGC
Source organism: Ptiloglossa arizonensis (assembly GCF_051014685.1). Taxonomy (NCBI): domain Eukaryota; kingdom Metazoa; phylum Arthropoda; class Insecta; order Hymenoptera; family Colletidae; genus Ptiloglossa; species Ptiloglossa arizonensis. Next base: position 26,706,111 of record NC_135052.1, on the reverse strand, counting down.
TGCGAACGTAAAATATTATATTACGATATTGAAAATTTTTGTAACGCGTAAGAATGTATAAAAGTTATGTGAAATACATTCGCTGCGAGTAATTCGTGTATCTTTTTTTCTTTACCTGCTTTGCTTCTATCCCATTAGTGCGATCCTAAATTACACTGTCCAATAAATTGAAACTTTTTTTCTGCCTTCCGATAACCTCGTAATACCATAATAAAATATCTCATTATTGTTGGATATCTTGGGTTTTTACAAATAGTCATATTTTTCGAAAACTAGGAGTGATACAGCAATTCGACTTTCTGATTCTTGTGTGGGCAGTGTGTGTCTGTAAAGACCATTCACTGGTTTTTGGAAGGCAAAAATCGTGTCAGATAGTGTCATCAAAGGAAAGTAAATAATGTTGCTACGAATATCGATACAAATTTGACAGACTGTCGCTCTAATCGCTGGACTGTGCTTCGTTGGTTCTGTGAACATGGATCAACTTGGAATTCAAGCTACGCAGGGCTTAATTTTTATTTTGGTATCTGAGAATGCGTTTTTCCCGATGTACGCTACGCTCGCTTTAATACCGCAAGAGTTGCCGCTTCTTCGCAGAGAGTATCGAGCTGGAATGTATTCAATTCATCTATACTACGTTGCACGAATGCTTTCTTTGGCAAGTAGATCGCAAATTTTTCCGCAGATTAAGTACAAAGTAGACCGAACATTTTTCGAAGTTGTGTCCGTCGTTAAATCTGTTTTACCGGCTCGTAATTAAAAGTTGAACTTGGCGCCCTCTGCTCATAAACAGTGACCATTTCGGAAAGTATTTTACAACTCGAAATGCTAACACCGTGGATAGTATGTTTGTACAATAGCGAGTGCAGAGTTACTAAAATATTGTAGTAATGGAGTCATAGGACTTCAAAATAACGAGTAAAAAATACATTGTATGTTCAGTCTACTCTATGCTTGATCTGTAATTTTTTGTTTAGCAAATGCTTACCTGCGGAAGATTAGCCGAACGAACATTTTGAATTTCAGATACCCGGATTAATAGTGGAGCCACTTTTGTTCACAACAATAATATACTGGTTGGCTGGATTAAGGAATAGTGTCGAAGCGTTTGGATTGACATTAATCGTGCTTCTACTTACGATAAATGTGTCGACAGCTTGTGGTAAATTTGCATTTATTGTAGTTAATCCTTTCGCTTTAATGGAAGCTGGATAATAATCTAGAAACTCTTTGAAATGATACTTTGAAATTTTAATTGTATTGTAAATCTTCCATTTTAACAAATATTTTATTGCTTCGAATACACAATTACTATTTTCAAAATTATTTGATGAAATATGATAATGTAATAGTATTTCAAAAACGTAATAACCGTGAAATAAGATAATATGTTGTTTAAAATGGTATTGTAAAACGGCATTATTTTGATCTACTATAATCGTCCTTAGTAGCGAAAGGGTTAAACCAAATGTTTACAAAGGGAAAGAATGGGAGAGAAGCTAATATCGATTCAAACATGTTTCAGGATGTTTTTTTTCGGCGGCGTTTGAAAGCGTACCACTGGCGATGGCGTACCTGGTACCCTTCGATTATGTTCTCATGATTACCATGGGACCCTTTCTGAAACTCGGGTATATTCTTTATTACGTTTTTTGCTTTGCGAGAGAACGAGAAAATATGGAGAAAAAAGATTTGTAAAGCTGTAAGGTCAGCTCGACACGCGTCTATTGATATTTGATATGATTCAAGGTCGTTATCGCTATACATTCAATGGGTGAAATACATTTCTTGGCTGCTACATTCTACCGAAGCGCTCACCATTCTTCAGTGGAACGGGATACAGAACATATGTAAGTGGTAGTACACTCGATCAAATAAAACTGCAGTATTTATTCGTTGAATACAGACGACTTACCACCGGCGTATACTACCTTGATCAAAAAGTTCTAGGACTGTCCCCCGTGTGTCGCTGTCAATCACCCGATTGTTTCTTTTTTTTTTTTGTTAGGTTACCATATCTGTCATTAACACTTCCTTCCAATTTCAGCATCATAGCTTGATATTTGTAAAAGTTACGTTGTACTGAGCACATCTCCTTTGTTCGTGTCTTCGATTTTGAAAATGGCATCATTTGAGCATCAACGAGTTTGCATTAAATTTTGTGTAAAAAACGGATTTAACGGTCCGCAGACCTTGGATACGTTGGAGAAGTGTTTCGGCAACGATACTCTTTCGAGATCAAATGTTTTTCGATGGCACGAACGCTTCAGAAGTGGTCGTGAGTCGGTCGAAAAACCCCGTCGTTTTCAGTCAAGAAAGAAGGCGATGCTCACGGTTTTCATGGATTACAATGGTGTTGTGCATCAAGAATTCTTGCCAGAAAAACAGACAGTCAACAAAGAATATTATTTGGGCGTTTTGAGACGTTTGCGCGAAGCAATTCGTCAAAAAAGGCCAGATTTGTGGGCAAACAACTCGTGGATTTTGCACCACGATAACGCACCGGCGCACAATGCGATCCTTATCCGCAAGTTTTTGACGAAAAACAACACGAACACTATCCAGCAGCCTTCAAATTCACCAGATCTGGCTCCCTGCGACTTTTTTCTGTTCAACCAAATTAAAAAACCGCTTCGCGGAACGCGTTACAGTACCCGAGAGGAGGTCATGACAAAATCGAAGACGGCTCTGATGGACATACCGAAAATTGAGTACCAGCGGTGTTTCGAGGATTGGATCAAGCGCTGGCGCAAGTGCATTGCAGTCAATGGGGACTACTTTGAAGGGGACCATATCGATTTGGACGAATAAATTTGTATTTTTGATTTTATGAATAAAGTCCTAAAACTTTTTGATCAAGGTAGTACTGCATAACATAAAGAGGATATGATTCCCGAGCGGTCGTTTCTTACTTCATTCTTGCCGGAGGCAAGAGCAAGATAAAAAGAGATGAACCAGACAAAATTTCAATGCTTCGTCTCTCTCGTGCAGTCCCTTCTTCGCTTTCAGTCCCCCTGACTAGTTTTCGTTAGTTTATTTCGTACTCACCAAAAAGGTCAATCACAGCTCTCAGCGAGGAAATACTGTAAGCACAATTTCAACTACAAAAAGAAGTAACAAACGATTGTTTTCTTCCGATGATAGCTTGCAAAACAATCGATCCCGAATTGCCGTGTATCACCGATGGACTCGGAGTATTACGGCGCTATGACTTTGACGACACTAATTTCTGGATGGATATGATGCTCATGTCCGCTATATATCTCGTTTTTCACATTCTTGGCTATGCTTGTCTTTGGAACCGATGCAGATTGAAATGAAAAATTAATAACATCTTGTCTGATATTTGTAATGTATTGTACCCAAATTACCAACTATTCCATCTGTAATATAATAATGAAAACATAACAGTTGAAGATTTTGTACCACAAACAATGTATAAGAACAAGTTTCCTACGTTTACTACTTTACTAACTTTACTAGTTCGGTTGAATATAGTTCCCAGAATTAGCGTTTGTAAACGTAGATGTCGTTCTAGAGCTACTGGTATTTTATGAAGTCGGTATTTCAGATCGTCAATGACTGGCTTCTGTAAGATGAATTAGCTACTCTATACCTCGTTTGTGATTAGTCAGATGTCGCCACATCTGAATTATCAGGCGAGGTGTTTTTTCGGTCATGCGCACTAGAAATTGTAACAGTATTGTACCAAAATCGGGCAAAAATCAGAATCGTAAGGGTTCTGTTTTGTTATTTAAGAAAATTCTTTTAATGTTTTATATGAATAAAAATTAGAAATTCCAAGCACAGTACTTGTTTAGATTAATCTAAATGACATCGGGAAAATTGAATGGGGTATAAATCATATTATTGAAAGAACTACACAATTTCATTTATAAACCGCCAATATTTAATTAATATAGAGGTATTGGCAACCGATTATAAGTGGGAGCTCAGCATTAAGTGGCTTACTTGAAATAAACCGCACCGTAATCTTTTAGTTTATTGTTATTTTACAATAAATCTGAGTTAGATTCGGGCTAAATTGAACATTTTTATTTTGTATAAAATGCTTCAAAGATTCTGGACCTATGCTTTTTGAATTTTTATAAAAGAGGTCCAAAATTTATTGCGTATCGTGATACAGAAGTCTATGTTCATATTCCAACACCTTTAGTTCTGTTCAAACATTGAAGAACCCCTGTCGATTATATTCTGGGTTTTTACGCCCATAACATGACTATGCGCATTACTGTTTTTGAGTGTGCAGTCTGGCAACGTTGCGTTACATACGAGAGAAACCGTGGAGTCGACATGCTCTCTCAAAACAAAGTATGAAGGAAAACGAATTATTCATAAAATTATAAGATTTCTTGAACTATTCGTTAAACATGGACCTCGCCATTAGTCCAGAAAGACAAAGATTTCCATTCTGCATCGTCTGGACTCCGTTACCGATTATAACGTGAGTTAAGATACAAAGTAACCTATGGCGATTAAATTCTTGAATTTCTAGTTGCATGACTTGTGATATCATTTTAACATATTTGACTTAAAACCAGAACCAATTAGTATTCTCGTTATAAATGATTTATTTTGTTTGACTGGAAGATATTTTTTACCATTCATCGGTCACATGGGCATCGCTACTTCTAACGGCGTGATACGAGATTTCGCGGGTTCATATCATGTGTCTGAAGATAATATGTCGTTTGGAAAACCTACTAAATACTGGCAGTTGAATTATACCAAAGCTAAAGGGGGTGTTCAAGGATGGGATTCCGCAGTTACAGAAGCCAGTGAAATTTACAAAACTAGAAGGGTTAGTGCTGCAGCATGTGTGTGTAAACGTTTTTATATCCATTCTCCGCAAATGCTTGTTTTCTTCACAGCATCTATGCAGCGACAACTGTCATTCTCATGTAGCTACAGCATTGAATCTAATGTCGTACAATAATTCAAACAATTGGAATATGGTAAAGCTAGCATTTTTTATATTTGTGCATGGAAAGTATGTAAGGTAAGGCTTGAATCGTTAGCATTTCCTTAATCATCAAACACAAACGGACGCATTTTTCTTTTAGTTTTCTAGGTTTCCTTAAAACATGGATGCCATTTTGTCTTCTCGTTGCTGCTGTGACTTTGTTCTGTCTGTTTCTGTGATAATTCAGATACAGATTTAGTAAAATTTATCCCAAGTCATATTTAAATCATGTGTTAATAACTGAAAGCAGAAATGCTTTGTTACAAAGAAAATATGAACTGTTAAGTTCTAAGATTTATTTAAAACACGCAATTAACATTCTAAAATTACACATATGTTACAGATGCATATAACGTTGTGGCATATTATACAGTATAAACTTAAGAATATTGGCAAATGGTATAATACAATATTGATGCGTTGAGTTACTCATTGTTTTCCGATAAGAACAAATTTATGTTTCTACATTGGAGCATATAAAAACATACTCCTTCGTCAGACTACAAACTGTAGAAGATTGTAGCGACAACCAATAGTCTGATTTTCCATAAAAAAAATTGACTTATGTTGAATAAGAAAATAAAGACTTTGGAGACAATTATGTGAAAAATAAGGCAATAATGAACTTAAAACAATGTTCTGTGCAAATAGTTAAAACATCTAAAGATGTTACAGATTTGTCTTTAAAACATAAGAGTATTACTCATTCCTATTACTATTCATCTCTGCCACCACACTTTCCTCAAGGGAGAAGCTGTAGTTGTAGTTTTGTGTCTCTAATTTTTCTATAAACGACATGATTTCACTGATTCTGAGTTTATCAATCTCTAAGTCATTGTTCATACTGATTTCTAGCGGTTTACATAATTGAAAATGTACTCCATTCAAATAATGCATACCGTCCCCTTGATTATGGTCTTTCGTAGAATCATTTGGTGCGTCTGTTGGATATACTGGGACTGGAGGGATGTATGGATATAGATTACTGCTAGAATTGGCAGCTGCAACATCAGTTTCAAGCGGTGGTGCTGGGGCATGCCTTTTCTTAACAAATACGAATCCATCCAAAATTGGTTCTTCTTTTGTCAATTCGAGTGGAGATTCCTTTTGGTACTTTTTCTTTCCAAAAAACCAAGACATTTTCTGCAAACCAATGATTACATTCACATTATTGAATTGAATGAATAATTATCTTTGTTCGTCCCGAAAAATGCAAGGTTATCTTTGCAAAAATACATTTTGTCGCTTCCATTGACGGCACAATCAATTTTAGCAACACGGCGTTAAAGTGACACACTATGTGACTCTTCTAATAAAGTTGAAAAGAAAACAGAGGGCTACTCACATGCAAAGTAATAGGATTCGTACGAAGGAACAATAAAGGATAAATTTTCTTTATGAGGTTATCATTCCGTACATCAATTCATGTATAATGCACCGCAAATGATAACCTAGCTTGTAACACAAGGAAATCAATTTTTATTTCGTTGCGATTGACAGAGCTGAACTGAACAAAACTATTGGCCTGTCGTGGCTCTTAAAGGCGAAACGACTCGAGGTCGTTGAAGGTATACCAGTCGGTAGTTGGCAAGCCTGAAACGATCCGCTAGTTGTAGGTTAGAGATAGCTCATCGCGTAGCTGCGTAGGTACACGGTCGTGGCGTCGCGAGGATCGACGAAACGTTCGCACGGAATTGTAACAAGTTTCATAGACAGTTTATACGTATCGGTCGACTATCGTGGAAGGTTGAAAATCTTCGGAGCATACTTGTGTTGCTCACAGAATCCGATTTGCGCGTTCCTCGTGTTTGGAAACGCATGCGTGCTACCAAGGTAACGAAGTGCGTCTGGCAATAATCGGACAGACTGTTATAGTTGGACGAACCACGTCGAGGTAGCAGCTCGATCGCATTGTTTTTATGTTTCCCGTGTGTGTACATACCATGCATATACCCTCTGTCTAAGGCGTATCGTGACTGTCTAAGGCGTATCGTGACTGTCTCGCGAGTGTCCAGCGTTTTGTACCTTCCGCGCGTCGAGTTCTTTTCGAGTGTCTGTGGTAGAAGAATAATTATACGGCAATCTGTCGCAAAACAGCTGAAACGTACGTTCTTCACAAAGGTGTGGCAACGTTACCAGTGAGTCTCAGTATTGGTGGATTTACGCGTACCGACCATCGTTCTCCTGTTCACTACCTCTCCGACTGCGTTCCACTCCTCTCCTCTCCTTACCGTTGCTCTTCCCTTCTCCCCGCTTTCTTCTTTCCTATTCTTCACTCTCTTCTCTTCTCTTGTTCTCTTGCCCGTGCTCCGTTTGCGCGTCGCATTTTTGCCACGTGTCGTATGATCAAACTCGAGCTAAAGTTTGCGAATTGAACGGACGAGCAGTGCGCGAGCGGTCGCGCGCATTCGTTACCTGCTCGCGACGAGACGACTCTTTTTGTCACGCTCGGTCATTAGACTCGAAGAAACATAAAATTGGATCTTTCATTTCGGGAGGTCGAACGACAACGAGTGACCGCTTTCGATTTGTTACCACCGCCACCGCTACCGCCACAGCCACCGAGACGGAAACATACGCGCGAATACGGACACCGACACTGGCACCGCTACCGTCACCGCTACCGCCACCATCGCGATCGAACGTACACACGCCGATGTTAGAATTCGTCAGAGCTTGATCCCCGACAACAAAACGAATACATTCTCCAGCTTCTCTCGCGTTTCTATAATTCCTCTTCAAGGTCAGAGTACCAATAAACCAGTGGAAGCTACACCCTCTTGCCCGCGCTGTTTTATCCGTTTTATCAGCTGTTATTATGTAAATGGTATTCCGAGCTTTTGTTACTCAGGCTTCGAAAAGAAGACGCTTTGTTCTCCGAGACAACAATGCTCGGGCAAATATTTGTCTTGTTCGATCGAAGATCGCTCCTTCTAAACCCCATCCCGTATTTTCTATTCACAACGCGTGTTTCGCGAGAAAAAGTATTCTACCGTAGCGCGAATCCCGTAACCGTCAACGTTTGTTATCGACATTTTATCCAATAGTCCGCGAACTCCAACCTCTAACTCAAACTCGCATTTGACTTCCGGCTCGAAGTACTACATTCAAGACACAGAGAAACGACCGTGGCGGCGGGTGTGTGTGCGTGCGCGCGCGTGTTTTGCGTCTAAGTATGCGAACCGCGATCAATGTGGCTCGTTCGTATAGCAACGTTCATTATATATTTAATAATCGGCTTGAATCGAATCGTGAATACGACGTTGGATTTTCCGTGTTTATCTACACACGACCGATGTAAAACTCGCGGGGCAACATACTGTCACAGCGTAACGCACCCGACTCGAATGAAAACTTTGATCGACCAATCTCGCGGAAACCGTACGATGAGGAGAACTTTGCCCCAATAATGAATACGATGTTGTCGAGCTAATAGATACGCGATCGCGGCTTAAGCGTTTCCAAAAGCACTCCTGATAAAAACAATTACCACGAGACGGAATAAAGTAGGCTCGCGCACGTTCGTGGTCAGCGGTTCGCGAGTCGATGCCGAGCGTAAATAGGTTAGGAAAATCCCGCCGATCATCGGAAGAACCGACACCAACAACGGTGGCCTCTTGTTGCTTTTGCATCAACGTGGAATCTATTTTGGAAAATTGACCGTAACGCATCGTGTCTGTTTTTAGTCCTGATATAGTAATAGTGTTCAAGACATGATATTTGCGCAGTTACTAAATTGTACAAAGGATTGTCGAAGAATTGCGGTGTAGGGCGCTGATCGCTTCGAGAATCGAGAGACAAAGCTCGATATGAATCGAGCGATCCTCAAAATTTCGTTCGCTCGATATCCTTCTCGCCGATACACGATTCACAATGCTCGATGCGCGACGCGTAATGCGCAACGCACGACACAGGAGTAAATAAATCTAGATGAGAAGCGCGATGTGTCCGTCGATAGTTGGTGCCAAAAAGACGCGTGCGGCTGTACGTCACGGGCAAGGTTCGACTTGCATGTTCAACGTGCTTAATTTTACGGTTCGGCTAGAATTTTTCAAATGGAAAGTTGTGGAAAAGAATTTTCTCTATTTGCGTTCCAGGAAACGACGTATGCGACGAACAAGGAAGAGAGTTACGACGTTGCGGCGTTGACGGTAAATGCAGGATACGGTGAATGTTGGAGAAAACAGAATGTCCAGCGAGCAACCGCGAGCAAGCGCCGTTGCGACCAAAGGTAAGTCCTCGTACATTTTTCTCGTTCGTTCCACTTCGTAGCGTCGCTTCGCGTCTTCTAGTCGAAGGATGGGCAAACATAAGTGAGTCGTCGTCGGTTCGTGCTACGCTATTGTTGTTGCCTGTCACAGCGATATTTTTTTCGAACTATAGTCACCCATGGAAAAAAATCATAGAGGGCGTACAATATAGATTCGCGCGTTGAACCGGATCGAAGGAGCAAGAAGAGTGACGAGGTTATCGACGAGGCAAACGTAGAGTTGCGGTTGGTGGTATATTCTAGCAGCGTGGGAACCGAGGGTCGCGGAACCATCGTGACACGAGTGTTACGAAAACGATCGCGATTATGACCGTCGATAAATGTATCGAAAATGATTCCTCTCGCACGCACAATTTCCCTTCGACAGTTTGCTCTCGTCTTAATGCAAACCTCTCGAGTCATTGTGCTTCAGGCATCGCACGGTGCAACGCCAATTGTTTGACAAGACGGAACGTAACATCGTTCGAACGCACAGTTATTTTATTTTTTTACGGGAGATCGAAGACTTCGGAATGAACAAAAACCGTAATACAAAAATGCAAACAAAAATGCAAACAAAAATGAGTATCAAAGAAAAAGAGATATAACGATATCAAAGCCAAACAAGATTATCGGTCGGATTAACGAAGTTTAAAAGACTGCATCCTAACCTAGACAATCTGGAAAACAGATCGATAAATTCGTACGGAAAATTTTCAAAGTTACGTATTGCAGCTTTGTCGCTTCGAAGGGACTCCTACGCGGAATTGGTCGCGAAAAAATTTATCGTGCGTTCTTCTTTCCCATGTTTCTTTCGTTTCTAATTCAAACGAACGATACTCGATCGCGTTATGCTTTCCTTTTGCTTCGTTCGTTCCGTTCTTGCTTCCGGGACATCGAGGACACTTACCAACGCTGGTTCTTTGCGAGCCAAGCAGCTTTCGCTTTACGGGTGATCGGGGAATCATTGGCGCTCTCCCGACGTCAACGCCGGAGGTTCCATTCATCGTTTCGTATATATTTTCGATCCGTGCCACCCCTTCTCTTCCGCGATCGCACTTGTTGCTATTGAGCGGTCGCAGCCGAGTCGTACGCGCGCATAGATCATCGATGCGGAGGGACTCAACGCGTTGCGACGCAACGGAACAGAACACGAATGTAATTCGAGGAGGGAGGGAGAGAGAGAGAGAGAGGCAACGAAACGCGGAGGAGTTATTATTTTCGACGAATCGTCGCTATTTCGGACCTCGAACGATTTACCGACCCGGTCGTGCGCGGGCGGTCGGCTGGGGGACAGAGCGGGGTGGTGGAAGGTGGACGAGACTATCGGTGGACCAGGGGCTGTGGGTGGGGGAAGGGATGCTGATGGACGGACAGGTAAAAATAAATATCGAAACGCAGCGGGGATCTTTCGATTCGAAATAGATCGTCGATCACCGACCGTCGTCATCCGTCATCCGTCATCCGTGGGCCCGTCATCGGTCGTTCGTCGTTTCGAAGCCAACGATGGGACGAGAGAGGTGTGCGGGAGGGACACCGCCGCGCGCCGCGGCGGAACGTTTGTCGCGCGGCCGCACGATTCGAGCTTTCTATTATTAGACGGCCCGATCGGGTATATGGGCATCGTCAAGGCCGCGCGCGTTGCGAAACGATTATCGGTGGCACATGTTGCGTCCGCGCTACCAACCGAGCCGAATCGACCGACCGAGGCGCGGCGTGGCGCGGTGAGCCGAGGTGAGGCGAGACGAGACGAAGCGATGCGCGATCGGTTCTCCATCGTTTCTTCCTAATAGCGCGGGAGGTCTCGATTGTCGCGCCCGTCGATCTCGACTCAGGGATTCCGTTCTCGCGGACTATATCGCGTCAGTAACGCGTAGCGATGGGACTGATAAGGAGGGGGACTCCACGAACTGTTATGTACCGACTTTATTTTTAGTTTCTGACCTACGAGGAAGGAAAGTGTCCGTGAAAAATTTCGAAAATGTTTCTTACGGAAATAGACATTTTAACACACCCAGGATACAATGTTAACGAGTTCACTGATTTCAAAGTACGTTAAAGGGAAAAGGCTCACGAGTTTTACAGAACGAAAAATAATTTATCTCCCGGTGTATTATCGACCGTATTATCTTCTGTATGGTTTTTCATAACGGTTCTTAATTTGTAGTAAACAAACTATCTTCATTTAGATATTTCGCAAACACGTGGCTCGAAACATTGAAGAAAGAAGCTTGATTAAATCTGGAAAGTATTCCCTTCCTTAATTATTAGAATCCTTATTTTAAGTGCAAAACCACGTCTCCGCAGGCACGAGATTGAAGCGATTGACACTATACGCGAGTTCCGATTTCCGATTGGTAGAATGGGTGAATATCGTTTGGAACCCACCAATCGGAAGCTTTGCGCTTTTCATGGCAGCCATCTGAGTTTAAACCAAGATTAAAATCATACGCAATCATCATATATCGCTTTGGAACAATCATGAACCTTGTTTAACATTAGCAATCATTTATTCAAATAACTCTAATTTTTATTTGTTCTACTTTAGATTTGATAATAAGAGTGTTGAAATTAATTATTAATCAATTGGAACATGTCTATTTTAGGGCAATAATGACTAGTAAACTTCCATTTTAACTTTAAAATGAATTTTTTTTAATTTTATAATATCTAAAATTTTTTAATTAGATACGAACATTCCTTAATCATAAGTTGAGAATATTCAGTGACTTTCCTTCTCTATCACCATACTTCAAGATCATTGAAATCAGAGAAGTTGTTAACATGATAAACAACTGTGAAAAGGAAATCAACAAGGAAGCAGGCAATGTTATATCAGTACTTTTCTTGATGAAATTAAACAGTAAATGTATGCACTCTCCTTACTGAATATATACAATTAATTAAACTCTGATGGTAACATCGATTCTATAAAAAATGTCAATTGTACGTCTCGGTAATATCAATGACTAATTTTTCTATATCTGTTTGACACCGCACGAGCGTACTTGATAATCCATAGTACGATATTAACGCTTGTATCGTTGAATCGGTCCCATCGCTAGGCCAGCGCGGCATTTCTCTTACTTGGTCTTGTCGTGAATTCATCCGTCGGTAAACGATCCGCCGGTTCAGTGGGTGCGTTTCGGTATATAGATTATCTGTCGACTCCTGAAGTGCGAAATGTTTCGCCTGTGTATGTGCGCGATCGTGATTAGTAGCACGAGGAAGATTCCCGTACCCTTCAGAAACAGCATCTTTCGCGTGTCATGCTCTGGCGACGCTGACCACGAAAGAAATTCTACCACGTCCTTTGCCATTTGCGACTTAGTCGCCGGGACACCGTCGTCGTATTCCACTAGGCCGTCAAAAAACATCTGCGAAAGTGGGAAAGAAAAGAATATGTATACACTACGGATATATATGTACATACAGTATTTCTGCGCGAAAAGCACAGGGGTTCGGGATCGGCGCGCGCTATGTAATGTAGGAGGGATACGATGATTCCCGAGCGGCCGTTTCTCGCTTCTATCTTACCGAAGGGGAGTGCGAGCGAAAGGGACAGAAAGCGAGCGAAGAACCGTACGAGGCGGACGAAGAATTCCACGCGAAGCACGAAGGCGTCCGAAAGATGGAGCAGGAGAGAAAGTGTGTGTGTGTGGGGCGGGGGGGGTCGAGTCTTCGCTTGTCTCGTACAGTTCCCTTGACTCGCTTTCTTGCTTCCGCCTTCGTAGGACAGAGAGTGAATCGGTAGCATGCGTGTAGGCCAACTCTTTGCGAAGAAATACTGTAGCGCAAGTTGGGAGTAGCGTATTTTAAGACAGGTCTTGTTTTCTGTTGAGGGATTTATGTAAATGGATTGTAATACTTGACAAATAAGCACGAAATTTAATTATACAACATAAAAGTTGGAAAAGAGATCTAGGTCAACAAGGATTCGAACTCGAGACCTCCAACCCCCCGTCCCCTCCCCGCCCACGAAGCAGATACTCTACTTACTCGACACGCTTGTACGAAAGAAGTATTAAAGTTAAAGTTGTTTATAAACAATGACCCTTGGAATGAAATATTTCGCAGAATATTATCGTTCTCCAAATTTATGATATTTTTTCAGTGTTTTGTGTGTTCTCAACCCATCGCCAAAGTTGGTTCCAAGTGTTACAATTTACACTGTATATAGTTGAGAGGGAAAGGAGACTCTCGATTCTCAAGTTTGCAACGTACTTCCGCCATAGTGGTGATACCGCCGGGAAAATACGTGTTGAAGTATTGTCCGTCGGCCAAATGTATACCCGCTGGTGGGTCGATCCATCCAGTTAACAAGGAGAACATGTAATCGGTGCCACGCTTTCGCGAGTGGATAATCTGCGACAGATCCGGTGGATACGCGCCAAAGTTGGCCGCTCTGGCCGCTTCCTCGTTCGGAAACGGCGGTGGGACTCTGTCGTTCAATTTCGCGGGCCTCTTGTAGTAGTCGCCTTGTTCGTTGGGACCGTCGTCGACCTGTTCGAAATCAGGGCGACAGGACGTACGGTTATAGGTCGAACTCGCACAATCATTCAAAATCTGATCTCATCAAAGATGATTTTTTACTAAGGCTGGTACTACTCAAATATTTTCTAAGTATTCGAAAGCTACGGTCAAACCTTACATATTTGAGTGTTTATTCGAATATTACTATTTTTAATATTATTATTCGAATATTGCTATTTTTAGTATTATTATTCGAATATTGATATTTTCAATATTATTATTCAAATATTACTATTTTTAATATTATTATTCAAATATTACTATTTTTAATATTATTATTCGAATATTACTATTTTTAATATTATTATTCGAATATTGCTATTTTCAATATTATTATTCAAATATTACTATTTTTAATATTATTATTCCAATATTATTATTTTTAATATTACCGTTCGAATATTATTATTTTGATCATTATTATTCGAATATTATTATCGAAGGCGACTTTGATCCGATCATATATCATAGAGAAGGGGAAATACTCGAAACACGCCTCAACCACGTTTTCTGCTACACGACTTGCTTTGTTTACAGGATATACTCGAAATTTCCACATTCTACCCGTAAACACTGTTGTAGCCTGTTGCGAAACGATACATTGACCGCGAGGGCAATCGTTTGTTTTGATACACTTGTACATGAGTCAGTAATTCGCCTCTTCGTGTTCTCCAACGTTGTAGGTGCTGCTCGATAAACAAGAATTTTTAAGTACCGCCGTTAAAAAAAAATAGTCTAGTGCTAATCTCGTTGACGAATTTATTAGAGGGCCACGTTTAATTCCTCGTGATTAATGTATAATGAGACCGAGCATCGTCGTGTTAGATAACAATAATAAACTATAACTACGTTTATGAAGCGAATGTGGTAATTTTGAACATATCTGGCACAAATAAATTCAGACAATTAACAGAGAATTTTTTTCTTGGATATTTTGACAATTCTTTTTGCTTTTGCATAATTTTTGATTATTTCAAGGTTATATCGAATCACCGAGTTAAATTAGTCTTTTCCTATTTCATCCAAAACGAAAATATAATGTTTCATTTGAGAAACAAAAAGTAACTCTGATACGATTTTGAACAATTAAAGAGAAATTTTTTTCTTTCTTGTTATTAAATTCGACGTGAAAAAATGACGAGGAATATCTCGTTAAATTTTTCTAGCATTTTCCACTGTAGAGAATTTATTTCAAACGACGTATATTTATGGTGAGATCGTGAAATACGCTAATACCAAGTTGCACGAAATAATTTTACCTCGGATGGATGGAAAGGAATTAATTTCAGATAAAAGCAATGAGCACGCGCAGGGGATCAAATTTCATAGAGTTATTAAAATTAAAATTGATACGTATTATTATATCCTTCTGAGATTATTATTAACAAATTAATTATATTTTTCAAATAAAAGTGAGTCCAAGCACGACCTGATTTGTACTATTTTTAACTGTATATTATACAAGTGGTGCTCAAGCTTGAAAGATATAGGGTGTATTTTGTGCTTGTGTTTGTAATATCGGTTATAAGAGTTTCAATTAGTAGTTGGCCAAAAATTATGAAATTTATATGATAGTACCTGTATCTTTCAAGGTTGACCACTACTGGTATAAGGTACAGTTCAAATCAGTACAAATGAGGTCTTATTTTGATCAGAAAAGCCTTAGCAATGTTTGGGTAACACTCTCATGAATATATGTATAATGAAAAGCATAAAATAGTGTTATTTTTATTATTTTGGAATACTGGTAATTCAATACCCACCATGGAACAGAAAGGGAATTTTCTCAGAATTTTGAAAAAATTTTACATTTTTTATTGAACACGATAAAACATCGCGATATAAAATCTAAATTATCTCATTTTTATTTAAACTTGTCCGTAAAGTGCCATTGGTATGTGAAATTATGAGAATAAAACAAAGATGTTAAATTTGTGATATCGATATAACGAATGAATACATTGTTGTGGTACCATTCATTAGCCTTCTAATATGAATTGAAACTAAAAATAAAATAAAATACATCTACGTTTTCAATATACTTATATACGCATTGATGCAAGGCAAGTCGTTTCATTGACATTTCGTTCCCAACCGTTTTAATAATGCAACCACTAACTCTCTGTAAACAGAGGCAACTAAGTTGCCAAATGCCACTATTTATCATATTTCTAAGCGTTAGCGACGTCAAATAGAATCATCAAGAAGAGTTTATGCGAAAATACGAGGCTCGAAATTTACGATCCCGTATGGTATCGTTGGGTCAGCGATGGTTAAATGTTTAAAAAACGAAATAAAAGAAAAAAAAAAACCATTGCGTTTCTTAGATGCAAAGGAAGTATGGTTAAATCGCATAACCTCGAACTCGGCAGCGATAGCTTTGACCTCCTCCCTGGAGTGCGTCACTTCGACCAGATCGAGGAAGCACACGTATTTCAGACTGTGACACGTGTAGCAAACGGTTCTGTAGACTTGCCATCCTCTTCTCAGTGCCGCGTGATCGAAGGACTTCAACGTACGGTTGAACTCCCAGGGGTACCTTGGCAACGCGATCGTGCTGGCGTACGCCTTCACTGATCTGTCCAGGAAGTAAAGAATCGCGCCACAGCCGCCGACGATTCCCGTGACGAACCCGAGACACGCCTTTCCAGCTTTTCCGCGAATCGACTTCGACCGCGACTCCCCTCGCTCGAGCTTCGTGACGTCGGACGAGTCGAACAGATTCGTTCGACGAAATTTACAGTGCACCGTCACGATATCGGGCGATTCGAACGAATTCGCTCGACGAAATTTACGATACGTCGTTGACAGAGCACGAATTCCTTTCGCGACGACTGTCGCCATTGCTGTTTCATCGGATTGTATTTCGATAACGAACAGTCGACGAGCAAATGTGCCTAGGCTCGCTTCGTTTAACCCGTTTACCCTCGGCGATAGGACCGATATATGTTACGGTATATATTCGCGGGGAACAGGAGTCTCAGGCATGCGCGTATTGTATAACACAGAGCCACGACTCCCAAGCGGCTGTTGTTTTTTTTTCTTTTTGCTTCTTTCTCTGTGAAAGAGAGAATGAGACGGAACGAGATCCAGTTAGAGGGAGTGAAAGGGAACAGGGAACGAGACGGACGAAACGTTGCACGGAAAGAACGGGAGTATCAGGAGCGTCCGAAAGAGGGAAAGGGACAGATACTTCGTTCGTCTCGGTCATTCTCATTTCATCTCGTTTTTGCTGGAGTGAATCAGAAACGGTGCGGAGATCGTTCAGCTCTTCCAACGAATAAAAACTGTATCCGTTGACAGTTAAAAGTTTGCTAAATTACATTTCTGCTTATCAGTATATTTTCGCTGAGCTATTCTCGTGCACTATTACGTATTATAAACTACGCAGTGCAATGTTTTCTAAACATAAATTCACTGCTAATATCAACCAATGTAAGATTAACTTTGTCATTGGTAAAGGTTCATTCCGTAACTCAGTGGTTGAAAATCATGGCATTTACGAATAGCGCGAAAACAGATATGCTCGTTGTGTTCATTAAATGTAATCGAAGCTACCAATGTGTAGATACTTCTATAAATTAAAATTTATTTTTCGCGAATACGGATCGTTTCAAAAACTAAAAAAAGGATATGTCGTCTCTAACCGTTTTGAAGATACAACTTGTCTCAATTGTGTGGAACCACTTGTAAATTAGTAAAAGTAAAGAACTTGTTTTTTTTAATAAATCTTAAAACGTTAAATAATATACTCTTCTTTGGTATAAACAACCAAGTTTTTTTAATTTGTACATCGTAAATGTTTTAATTAATACATTTATGAGAATATTGGTTTATTTAAATAATTTTTCTTTTTTCAATTAAATTAGTATTACAGCGATATTCTTGCTAGTTTTTGTTAATTTTACGTTTTGAATCTTCTCATTTCACATAAAAAAGTTCAATTGCTTGCAATCAATATCCAAGCACGACATATAGTTCCGCATTAAAAACTCGACAATAACATCTTGTTTATTTTCTATTTGTGGATTTAGTGGTACTGTCATTGGAGTCGTCAATCAAGCGACCATTATTCATTCGTGGTAAAAATGTTACTTTATGTAAAATAGACAGGCTCGCGAACATTAATAGAAATAAGTCGTCATTGATTAGTGAGGTGTATATACTTGTTGATATTCCTTGTAGTATCGATATAATTTAAATGATAATATATCGCAACAATGTAGTTAAATAGTTTACATTAGAGTTGTTTATTATTCAAATAATTTTTTACCTAAATAATTGTTCGAGTATTTTTAATTATTTTTATGAATCGATACACGCGTAAGAAATTCAAACGTTAATGCTTCGACGGTATGAAAACACGTCAGTCCCATGTCCCATCGCTACTTTCCTCTGCCACCTCTTCGCATGAGTCGACGGTTCGCTCGTGCTACATAAACATAAATATGGATCGCGAAAGTATTCAAACGCTTTCCAACTGAAAGTTGTTCAATGCTGAAAAATAATGATATTACTTTTAATACGATTTTATACAGTGACTTGAAATATTGAAATTAATGATACATATTTTTGATAACAGGCTTAAGCTGATAGTTTACTAAACGCATATTTCGTATTAAACTCGTTGCGAATTTTAATTGAGAATTGCGACGACAGAGGACGCGGTGTAGCTAATTAAGGTATGTGTCTATCAAGGAAATATTTTTTTATGTGTTCCAACTCCATCGGGACTTTTTTTCAATATATAATTTTGTTCAAACTTGTTACTGCCAAACGAGTGTTTCGTTATTTAAATACAAGTTCAAAAATTAATTTTTTAACTGCAGCACATTTTATTAATAACTCGGGTTAAATCGATCAGTAATTTATCGAATCTGATCTTTAAATAAATTCACACAATTTCTTTAAGGATAACATATCTTGCTTCGTGATCGGAAATTGCCAGATTGTTTAATTTATTTCCTAATATTAGATGCGATATTCGGTGCAATGATTATCAATTTGGTTATACAAGAAACGTCTATGTTTATTTTTCGAATTCATTTGCGTAACATTTATAAGGTACACTTTCAACAATTTATAACTGAAAATACATCGGGTGTAATATTTATATCCCAAAAGTTCTACCGATATCTTCAAAGCTATTAAAAATGTAAATAAATTTTTTAAACAAGTTCTTTATGATTTTTGAAGAAAAATGTACACATAAAAAAAATTTAATAAATAAGATAAAAATCAATTTCACCACCATTATTTTCAACAATTTTTATAAAAGCGAAAAAGTAACTTTTTCTTTTGTATCGTGTTTCAATGTATAGTCATAAATTTCTTAACACTCTTTATAAATATATATTATTCTAGATGGTTCCATACTAAAAAAGACCAAAATTTAATCGTCGAAAATTAAATGTTGCTTGAAAAATATTTCAATTTCATCTAAATAGACATTTACAGCTGTTTGAAAAAATATGAATATGTTTCTAATACTTCTGCGTACATGCATATGTTTGGATGCCGAGTTTACGCGTAATTCGTATCGCGAGACTAATTTCGAGTCGCACAGGCTCGGTCAAACAAACCTGGCCGCGCTTGTACAGATGCACAGTCGCCGCGCATTACGCGCACCTCTTCTCGCGCATCGCGCTTAGAAAGGGACCCCTACTCTACCAGCGGTGACCATGCATCTGTATAGCGCGGTCAGGTATATTTCCTTCGAGTGCACGAGTCTCGTGAGCTTCCAACTATCGGAGATGTTCGGGTCGAGTCGGCGTTTGACGCTCAGCGCGGAAACCGATTCGACCGGAATCGCGTAACATCGGGGGAATATCGCGGGCAATTTCCTGGGTTCGTTTTCTTTCGGTTACGGTCAACCGAAAGTACCAGATATCCCTCTCCGTGGCGACGTTTAAAGCGTTCGTATTCTTGTTCGTCCAGAACGTCGTTCAGCGATCGTTTGCCGATCGGTATTCCCGTCATCTCGGGAACGTTGGAAACGCGCACCCGGCTTGTTCTTTTGCGAACGTAGATGTTCGATTGGTTTACGTAACACACACGACCAGTGTTACACAACGTTTTACAATAAAGGCGTCGAGTGTATTTCCGCGACGTTATAAATAAACTACTTGGTTATGCTTGGTATTATGCATGCGCACATATTGGCGAGCTTACGTCGAATCAGACTCGCTTTTTCCTTCTTCTTTTTACGCTAGCACCTGCAGCGCAACGATCGAGCGCGCTTGGGCGAGTGAGCGCGCCCGCGCGCGTGCGCAGACGCACACGCACGTACACGCATTCGACGACGCACGAACGGTCGGTATTGGAAAAAAAAAGGTCCCCCTTACGAGTGTATTCTGTTTCTTCGAACGATCTTGGCGAATTTGCTGCGGATTACGTTCAGAGGGGTACGCGTGTATTAACGTCAAGGACTCCGCGATAGCGAAGGAACAACGATATCGTTACGGGCGATAATCGTCGTGACCACCGGACTCGTCTAATAATAGGTACCAACGTATCGATCCGCCACCGCGAAAGACACTGCTCTCGTCGAACTAAACCGCGTTAGCGACAGATTGGTTTGTCGACGGCGAAACGAAACGACGCGGTGGTCGTTATCAACCGGCGCAATGAACGATGCTATTTATATCGCAATTCCACAAGCGTCGAAACGATACGCGTCGCAGGGATTAACGTGACGTTACACGACGCGCTTTGTTCTTTTATTCTACCTTGTTAAACCAATAGACAATTGCAACGATACACGAAATACGGACACGGTGATTTCCGTTTTTGAGCGACGAAATTGGAACCGGGTGCTTGAAAAGGAGGTAGGTAGCGATTTTTATCTCAAACCGTGATCAAGTCTCGCGTGAATGGGATACACTGAGAGCGAGCGAGACGGTAACAGCGAGTGAGTCTCGCATTACGTGCGCTCGATGGTCGACGCATCCTAGCAACGGAGTATTAAAACTAATGTAAAATAAATCTTTTTATGTTTTTTCATTCTATTATTAATATTGGTATTATACATTGTTGTTGCGGATTCTTAAATGTACATATAAAATACCCCAATTTATATTTTCATGAAAATGTTACGAATGAATTTACAAGATTTTTTCGGTTAAATTGAGTCCAAATGCGTCTTGGTTCGAATTATTTTTAATCGTACAATTTCTGTGAAACATTCAACATCGTGTAACTAATAATAGTTCGAATACGGCCATGTTTGGACTTATTTTCATCGGAAACGTCTCACCAATCTATTGATAACACTCTCATGAAGATGTACCGAAAAGTGTACAAATTTTATTTTGCATTGGAAAATGGTCATCCGTGTAATATATAATTAGTGGCGCGGATGATTCCGTTGTTTGAACTTGAAATTATTTTATAATTGGACACTTTAGAACGGAAATGTACCACATACGATATTTTAAACGATAAAAGTGCCCAGGTTAGTTTTCATCCATTATAGAATACTAAGAATTAAATTTTTTTTATTATATCTACACGAAAGTATTGTTAACGGATCGATGAGTCTCTATCTATGAAAATGAGTACAAACACGACCACTTTCGGTTGATTTTTAACTACACAAAAAATGAAACATTCAAAATTTTGAAAATCTGTACAATTCCGAACAAGGTCGTGTTTGGACTCATTTTAATCGGGAAAACCTCGCGAATGTATTTATAATATTTTCATAAAGAAATAATGAGAAATACAAGGATTTTTATTTCACTGTTGTCTTGTCTCGCCCGCTTTCGAGTAAATCAGCGGTTCCAAACGTGTCACTTACAATCGGAAATTACCGTATACGTTTCTTTACGGTATGAGATTCCCGTTGAGTTTTAGGTTATATTTTCGAAAATTTCGGAAACCAAAACGGGACGATTCGTCGTTCAGTTTTGCGTTTCCGTGTCGTGGGGAAAACGCGCGCTCGATTACGCGTACACTTAGGCCGCGCCCCACGCTTGCCTCCCCGACCCCAATCCTCGTCAACCCCCGCACGATTCTTCGGTGTTCCCATAGCAGCATTGACCGATTCTATTTACGTAACGTTCTTGTTTTCCTGCCTTGTCCGTCCTCGACGATCTTCGGGCAACTCTCCGGG
Source organism: Ptiloglossa arizonensis (assembly GCF_051014685.1). Lineage (NCBI taxonomy): Eukaryota > Metazoa > Arthropoda > Insecta > Hymenoptera > Colletidae > Ptiloglossa > Ptiloglossa arizonensis. The sequence continues at coordinate 26,684,232 of NC_135052.1, read as the reverse complement.
CAACGTCACTGCCACAGCCACAGACACTAGCAATACATTCACAGTCACGAACACTACATGGTCCGACACGTACACAAACACGTGCGTGCTCGCGCGAGCACACGCACGCGCGCACAACGGGACTGACTCCGTGACTCTGAAACCAACAGAGATAAAAAATAAACAAATGATATTTGACCTTGAACTATGCTCTTGTAGCGCGACAAGCTATTATACATTCTGTTCACTTTGCTCACTTACGGTAAACGAAAACTTTAGTAGTCTGTACAAAACTATTTAGATCTTTACGACGAAAAATTATTGTATTAATATCGGCAAGCTGTTGAAATTATTTTCGGTATAAGAAAAAGGTTTACAAAAAAAAAATGCTGTCTAAAAGTATTTTGTTAACGTAATCAAAAACGCGTCGGTAAACATGATTTTCTCGATGGTATACAATTTTGTTTAACTTATCATTCTCGTGTATTTGTATTTTATTTTTATACTTAGTCCCACACGTTTCCGGTTTAATGTTATTATTGTATGCAAGGTTGTGTCGATGGTAACATATATAGTTGAAAATTCCTTCGAAATTATGAAAATAAATCGTAATTAAAATTAGTTCGAATAAGGGCCTGTTAACACTGATTTTGGTTAAAAAAAACTTGCAAATAGATTAGTATTACTCTTGTAAAGATATAAGTGTACAAATTTCAAGATTACTTTCATAATGAGAAGTATACATTTTAATTTGCATTAGTGTTAACACGTCGATACACGTTCGGCATCGCTTCGAAATTTCAACCACTTGCTTATCGTTGTTCTGTTCCACTCGTTCCCGATATCTACATCTCGTTCACAATGCCCCTCGAGCGGCCTGTTCGAATTCGACCAATTGCGAGAAAAAATTCTCCGTTGACCCTGGGTTAAAGAAAACTGGCAGTCTTCGAGCGGCGATCTTAAAACGAAGAATTATTGTAATACCTGTGACTGCATCGGACAGTGGCGCGCGTAAAACAGTCGCGCGAAGTTTATTTTCATCGGCTCCATTTATTTTTGCACGGTTTGCCGTCGTTCCCCAAGGATGCTAGAATGGTCTGGCGTACGCGCTCGATAACGCGAGGACGCGTTCCCGTGGTGTGGACCGACTGGTTACGCGGCGGTCACGAGTCGGTCACGGGGCGGGGGACAACAGCCACACACGAGCATTCGAAAGCGCGAGCAGTTCGGTGGTTGCAGGTTCGCTGCGACACCAGAAGAAAACGGTTCGCGTTACGTGAGGAACGCGGCGGCGAAAAGGTCGCTTTCACCGCGATGGAAACTGCGAGGAGGAACGCAAAAGACGACGATGATCCATATATTTGGGGTCTATTCACAGCCGGGCTTTGGAATCCTGCCAAATCTATTTTTCCGAGTGAAGGCGGGATCGCGTATTGTGCCCGTGCTAATTTCGTCGCGTCGTAACACACTCCGTTCCCGCGGTGTGGGTGTTGCCCGTCTCTCTCCTCCCTTCGCTCGTCGCGAGCCTTTCCGATCCTTTACGCGCAGCCAACGTTCTCGTTGTCGCTCAGTCTCGCCATCCACTCGTCGTCGTCTCTCCGCGAATCAACCCGATCGCATGTATATTTCCCCGTGAGTACTTGCATCCTTCCGTTCCGTTTCATTTTGCTTCGTTCGTTTCGTTTTGTTTCGTTTCGTTTCGTTCTCACGATCGCGATCATCAAATCGTAAACCACCGGGACCCAACACCGAAATCGTTTTCATCGGCTGGTCAGCGCGACGGGAAAGAACGGCGTCGATCGATCGCCGCGGCTATTTCTATTTTTATCGCGACGGCCCGTTGCTACGCGAACGGTGGTGTTCGCGCTTCGCCACTGGTTCAACTTTCGCGATCGCAAACTCGAGACGCGCGTCTCCTTCGTCCATCTTTCCTTTAACCTCAAATTCTTTTTCGCTTGCAACGCTCCCGCATCTATTGTTGTTCCCGCTACCGTGTTCGATTATCTCACTCCAGTAACGACGAACCCCTCTGCGAATCGTCTTTCCGTGCTATCCGAATTGTCGAAACGGGAAACGGTCGCGCAAACGGGAAATGACCATCTCCCATTTTTTCGAGGGAACATGGAGGTTGGGTGCGTACCATCGAGTTGCGTAGGAGGCGCCAAAGTCGTGCACGCGCAGACCTCGTGGAAGGTACACGGAGGTGTACGAAGCGGGAGGGGGTAGTAAACATAACCCAGATTCGCAAACGGTGCCATCCAGCCGAAGGGAGACGAAGAGAAGAGGCGGAACCAATAACCTAGCCTAATAGCGCGCCGTGAAAGTAGACGTTGCTTCGCGCAAAGGTCACCCTAGACAAGTCCACGGACCGAGTATCGGTTCTATTTATATCCTTCGCGTCTCTTGCCCCCCCCCCCCCCCACCTTCCACCTCACGCCTCGAGAGTCGAGACCCCCTTCTCTTCCGTTCTTTTTCCTTTTCCAGTTTCATATCCTTCTCTGTGTATCTATCTATCTATCTATCTATCTATCTATCTATCTATCTATCCACCCTTCTCTGTCATTACCGCCTACACACACGCACTAGATTTCACGTTCCGTATCATTGTTGATCACGTTTCTTCTCTCTGAAAAGTCATTTTTATCTTTGCTACCCCATTCGCGTCATACGCCGATGTTAATACATACAATTCCACTAATACCTGCCCATCCCACGCGTTGACATTTATTTCTATTCCATATCCATTACACTTATAAATTCCAGGCTTTGTTTTCCTACTTATTATCATTCGTTATTCGAGCCTACTCCACATTCAAAAATACCATCGAATACATTCATCCACCAACGCTTTTTATAATTCTTCCTAGATCTATTTATTTCATATTTTATTATGTTTCACATCCTTGAGTATAGGTTAAAGTGGCTATACATCGCTTTCACAATAATTTCAAAAATAACCTAACAAATGTATACATTTCCTTTATTCGCGTAATAAAAACGCTATAGTAATAATAATAATAATAATAATAATAATAATAATAATAATAATAATAATTCTTTTTCACTTTCGAATCTTAAATAATTAACTCAGACGAAAACGTCACGATACTTTTAGACGTATGAATTTGATACTATTTTGTATTCATAAATATATTAATTAAACTGTCAATGATGTTGAAACTTTAAAATATGCGAAGTACATAATGTATATACATTAAAATTGTTCTCAGTTCGCATTATATACTTAACAAATTAATAGATTTTGAAAATTCTGATCTTATCCCAATTAATTAAAAAAAAGTATTCCCGTTAAATTCAAATCGAAAATTTTTCGTAAAAGTGATTATCATGAAACATGTGGTTTAAATATGCAGTGAACAAGGTGTCACTTTTTTTATTTTTCTATTAGAGGATACAGGAAAAGAGATTCTACACGTCTTAAAACGTGTTATTTGTGTAAGAGAAATAATTAATGAATTATAATGCTTTCCTTCGTTACAGTTCGGAACGTAAAAAGTACGCGCTACTATATTTCCGCTGCGACCGATATCTCCCCATCGATTCATCGTTCAAGTGACCAGCGAGGCCTTCGCTACCGCTGTTAAACGGTGCCAAACGCCTTTCGTTCCATTCTTTCGGTCTCCGTGTCCTTTGTTTTCTTTCGATCCACTAAACTTTTTCGGTCGCACAAAAGTCGTTGAAAGGGATATCGTTCCACCCAGTGCAATTCTTTTTCTCGTTGTAGTCGCGACGTCGTTGTCGTTGGCGTCGGCGTCGCCGCCGCTTTCGTTTCCAATGAGTCAGGAGAGGCGCCGCTGCGCCCTGTCGCGGTGGCGCCAACGAGTTACACGAGTGCTACTCGTGACACGTTTTACGGCTCTTTGAATACACCGCGCTCGAAACCCACACGATTGTCCTTCCGCGTCCGAATTTTCTCGCCGTCTCGAACCGTGCTAATCCCCCAAGGCCTTGCGACCCGTCGAAAGAAAGCTTTCGTCGCTGCACGTTTTTTTTTCTTCGTCTCATCGGTTACCTCCTCTCGCTTCTATCGTTCGCGGTTCGGTCCTTTCGTCGAATTCGCTTTCCCCTTCGGTTGCCAGTCGCGGCGTCCTCCTCTAATGCCAGGAAAACATGGACGTCGGACGCGCAACGAATATTAATACGTGTTTTTGCACGTGTAGACGTTTATTTTTGCTCGTATTTTTAGCAGTCGGTATTTTCGAACGGGACCGCCACTATTTTTGTCCTAGCACGCCATACGGCGTATTACCGAGCGACCACCTACGAAGCGAATTCTCTCTCTCTCTCTCTCTCTCTCTCTCTCTCGTCCTCTCTCTCTCGTTCTACGAAGAGAGAGAAAGAGAGAGAGGGGGAGGGCGTGAACGCGCGGGCGAGCACATACACACGACACAAACACTTTTATCGCCGCCCCAGCTTGGCAGTTCTCGCTCATTCCAGTTCAGAAATTCGAGGGGGTATTGGGGTAACACGTTGGTAGGACATTGCGAGCCTCCGGACGTTCGGAACGCTCGTATCGATTCAGCTATTTCGAGAGGAAAGCAGTTCACGGCATAATTGCGCGAACACGTAATTAAACGGAGTTACGTGATCGACTGCGCAAATAAACGTTGTTTTTCAGGTTTGTCGCGTGACTACGGTGACAGAGTTCGTAGAAACGACATAGGTACGAGAGTCCGTCGATTACTAACGAATTTGTTCCTAGTGGCAGTCGACTTTCGTCGGAACGTGGAATCGGGCGGTCCGTAGCGATCGTGCTACGTCGAAGAAACAAACGGAATTGGAATGAATTACGGCGCGGTGAACGTGAATATGGATATTCACGTCGCCGTGTCGCTTTACTTTTGCTTCCGTATGTCCTCCATTATGGTAATCGTTGAACAGGGAGAAATGGTTCCGGAAAGTTTTTTTAGCGTTCGATGATTTCGAGTAGACGAAAATGGTGGTTTTTATATCCCCTCGGCGAGGAACAAATGCCGTTCCAGTTCGAGTCTACCCAAGTGCTATTTCGAAGGGGTGAAAGGGCCGTAGCTAGGTAAGCCGCTAAAAATAACGCCGGTACATCATATCGAGCGGTCGTCTATAAATAGTCGGAAGTGATGAGAGACCCTGGATGGATTAGAGTCACGAGCGGCGCTACCCAACGCGCGCCATCTTTTAGAAAAATCTCTACACCGACACACCTATCGCTCGTTTTTCAACACCCCCGTCACCCTTCGCCCTATTTTGACTGAGCGACCGAAGTAGCTGGTGTCTCGTCATTGGGAGTTTCCGTGTCTTCGAGATTTTCTCTGCAACCGAGTTTGCTTGTCATCGAGCCAGAAAGGACCTCTTTTCTTTCCACGCGTTTTCGTCTCGATAGGGTTGCAACCGTACTCTTTTAACCTCTCTGTACGAGGGTTAAGTTTGTAAATATTTTTATTTAACTGTTACAAACGCAGAGAATATTTTTAATCACGGAGTATATATTTACTTCGCATAATATATTACATAATATTGTTTTAGCGTTTGGTAGAGTGAAGAATGACTTTGTATATGCAAGGTTAAACCTATATGGTTAAACCTAATTTTTTCGTATTTTTTGTTCTCGAAGGTCGAATACTGTTTTTATGGTGTCAATACCATTTTTGGACGCAATCTACGTATTTTGTTCCAATGTATTTCGAATTTACACGTAATACTCCTAATCTGAGAATTCTTTCGAATCGTTTTTTTACTTTTTTTAACCATCTTTTTCTTCTTCTTTTTTCATCTTCTTCTGTATGATTATTTTTCTTCGTACACTTCTTTGGTATCTTTTTGTAATTCTTATATTAGAATCTTATATCATTGTACTCATTATAATTATATCAGCGTAATGTTATTTCTTTTTAGAACTCTGTGTATATTTTTCGACTTCAACTTTTGTTCATTGAAAACTCAAAAGTATTGCATTTCTTTTTTAATACCACATCCTTTTTGAAAATCAAACAACATTTTTGAAGTATTCTAAACAAAGATTTTTTATCGATTGATTATATCACATATTCTTTGGTAAAATAAAATGGAAATTCTCATAAATAAAATAATAAATCTCTCAGAAATAGAAGAGTATATACATGGATGATGATAAAATTAGATGCACTGGGTCTGTGAGACCCGACCCGTGCATAGAAAAATAAAGAGTATATTTATTTCTTTTATTCACAAATTTACAACCATTGTACTAAGAAAAGTTCGAAGTAAACCAGAATATTCATTCAATATAAATTTTATATTTGTGTTCGTATTGGTTTATTGAATCATCAATTTTTTTTATTATTGAACCAATTGATACATATTGTTTCGATTTTGTTTAAGTACACAATATTTCTTATGTAGAATGCTTCTTAAATTTTCCACCGATTTTATAATTAATATATGTGTATACACTTTTCTTTTTATTTCTTAGAGTAATGAACTGCAATTGGAAATTACTTATGTTTTTCAGTTTAAAAAAAATCAAATAGCCGCGAAAGAATATAAATACTCGTAAGGGTATTGTTAGATGAAAAGTGTTCCTTGAAGTTTAGACAACGTTGATCGAAGACGTGAGGGGTGAAGGGTGTGTTGTGGTTCAAACTTCAACGTAAATACACGGTTCAACTCTGACAAGGGAACTACGTTGATTCATCGAAGATTTTGTTGATATATGAAGAAGTGCATCTAGAAATACATATACCATGTTATAGTTCAGTATATGTTGAAATTTCAATATATTTTTTAATAGAAATATTAAATTATTCATACTTCTTTTATATTTATAAAGAGAGAGTTAATACATGTTAGATAAGATCTATAAAATTTAATCGCTGAAAATAAAATTTAAAAAAAATGTCTAGAGTCACGGAGATTTAAATTCTGGATCTTCTTCCGTTTATGAAGCAGGTGTTGTTGGCATTCACCCAACTCACTTACTTGTAAGATACTTAAATTTAAAGACTTTTATAAATGACACGATATTCGTTTCGGATATGGAACTTTAATGTAATGAAGTTTTTATAAAAATATAAATTCATGTTTTACTAGTGAATTCATCAATAAAATTGACCCAGTAAATCATGCCTTTGACACTACTAACAATAAAATTTGTATACTTATAAGATTCATTATCTCTGAATAAAAGATGTGGCAGAAATATTCGTTTTATATAATTGCTATTAAACGATTATTAATAAGATGTTAATATGCTATTAAAATACTAATTTATTTTCATAAAAACTATTTTATATCGAAGTTCTAAACCTTAGACGAATATCGTTAAATTTTTTGAAAGCATGATTGCTGATGCTCTACAAGATTGATTAAAAAAAATTTATATTTTATGAATCATCAAGTTGGTATAATTACGTTATTCTCATCGAATGAATCATCATTGGAACAAAAATTAAATACATTCTATATATTCCATCGAATATCATCTTTCGACTTCTAGATTCAATATAAATGTTTTCAATTTGATCATTTATTTGCCTGAAAAGAAAACTTCCTCGCTCTCTTATAGTACGACAGAAAAATTATAAAAAAGAAACGGCGTGAAAAACTTAATAAAAAGTAATTTTTTTAAATATAATACTTTTATCCCTATTGCAAAAGATAATCGAGACTCTACTATATCATTAAAATCTCCGTCGGAAAAGCGGTAGGATCCCCTTACGAGAGAAAACAGTCCAGAGGAATGGGTCACAGAAGACCCGATATCCCTCATCGGAGGGTTAACCTATACCCGCCCGTTGGAGACTTCACAGGTCCGTGCGACGTTCCCGCGTAACTCGAACAGTTTGGCTATCGTTCGGTCGATCGATACGCCAGGGGTTCGGGGTAGCGAGAAACAGAGCAGGGGAATGAGGGCCAAGGAGGGGTGACCTTGTCTCCTATTTTTGGAAGGTGGCTTTCCCGTGACCCGCGAGGTCGGAGGCTTTCCGTCAAAGGGAAGGGAATGGAAGAAACTCGAACGAGGAAGTGGGGTGATGGCGATGGAGAAGAAAGAGTATCGATCGAATCAAAACGGTCATTTGGAAAAGTTTGGCTGTCGCCGTTGCAATTTCGCGTCGTACAGGTCAGCCAGAAACCACCTGCTCGAAGACGTTTCCGTCGGCTGGTTGCTCGCCCCCCCCCCCCCCCACTGGTTTCAATGAAAGTAACACTGCCCACGGTTAAAGAAGCAAGGTGAAAATATTAAGAAAAATTGATCAAACTTTCTACTCGTAAGTTTGGGTTATCCTTTTCATCGATTTTATTCGATTTTCTTCTGCGTTATTATTGCACAAGAAGAAATCGATCAAGTTTTACGCAGACTTACTCGTTTCTGACGACGAATTATTTCGCTTAACGCGAAGCAGAAGCGCAACCGCGCTGCTTGGCATTCAAACGTTTAAGGTTATAATGCCATGGAAATCGAGGCGATATAATCGAGGTTCTATACCATATTTGCGTGTAGTGAACGGATCGTAGTCAGCGAATGGATACGATGTAACCAAAAAACTTACACGTTACGTAATAACCGCAAAACGTTCACCGGACAAACGAATCAAGAAACAATTTCCAAGATTCTTGCCGCGGAGGGAAACGAGGCGAATTGTTTTCTCGAGTTTTCCAAGGGTCGGTCGTTCTAAGCGAGCGAGCGTTCGCGAGATAACTACAATCTGTCCGCGTGGCGTCGTTAGTGTTCGCGATTACCGTTCCGTTTCGGCGATTCAAAGGACCAACGACACAACGGGTCGGCCGGCTGCCGATAACTGAACAGTTTCCGGGAACGGGGTGCGTGCAATTCGGCCCACGGTTTTCCGGTAGCGCGAGACCGAACATCTCTCAATCTGGAGTCGTTCGAAAACGCGGGAAAAGGGGTCGAAATACGAGTCGAATCGAGTCGTGGCAGCGCGAGGAAAACAGTACGCGCAACGCCGACCAGTTCAAGTTGGTCTGTGGAGCGAGAGGACAGATGAAGATGGAGGACAAAGCTGGGAGCGGTATTGGTGGCGAAAACGGCAACGAGAGAGCAGCAGGATGGGAGGGTGGCATATAAACTGGTGGGCGGCAGGGAGAGGCGCGGAGAGAGAGAAGTGGCTTTACGATTACGTTGCTGGCCGCGTGCGCGCGCGCGCTCGACCGATGGGAGAGGGTAAGAGGGAGAAAGAGCGTGGACGCAACAATACCGGGTCTCTATAAATAGCCGAGATTCGCGAGCCTCGCGAGGCAGGGCGCTGTCATCGCGCGACGACGGGAGAATGCGAGAGAATCGCGAAAGAAGCGGTAGCGTGCGACGCGCGCAGTTCCTTCTTGATATCCGTGGTGTGCGCGCGCGCGAGAAAAATACGCGACCTATTCGCGACTGGATCTCGAATCGTCGCATCGGCTCACTCGCTCGACACGGTGTTTGTTCGTCTGTTTGTCGTATCGACCGGAGCGGTGGTGTCCGGTGTTTTTACATCGATCCGTGGCGATCCACAATAACTTTGGGTGGTGCTCTGTATAATATTCGGTGGTGTTCGGTGATTGAGATAGTGGTGTGAGCTGTTGGCCGAAAATACGATTAGAGTTTTACATCGTTGGATGGTTGGAGAAGTGCGTGCAGCAGTGGCCGTGTACGTCGTGAGCGAATGACAGTTCGGTCGAAAGAAAGGTGCATTTTCGTAACGCGTGGTCGCGCTGAGTTGCGCGCGGCCGCGCATTCCCCTTCCCCCGACGAGAAACGAATCTACACTTGGTCTATCTTTTTTCCTTCGTCTTTTTCTGACCCCCCCGTTTCTCGACGTTCCACAATTTCCAGAGCGCGACCGTCGACCAGCCAGCCGGGTTATTGCTTCCTCTTCGACATACCGACCGTTGAACACTCGTCGCGAGTTCCGCGTTCCTCCTGACCACGATCGTGAAAACGAGATTCGCTACGATCGAAGTAAAAGGTAAACACCGCGTGTCGCCTTGAAACAGATCGGTCGAAAACGTTCGTTCCCTGAACAAACTTCTCGTAGCCATCAATGTTTTCCATTTGCACGGAACTCTCGATCTTTGCCTCGTTCTTTTTACCCGCGCTCGATAGCGCTCTTTCGCAACGACAGAGGCGCGCTATTCTCGTCTCGTCTCGTTTCGTCTCGTTTCGTCTCATCTCGTCTGGTCTCGTCTCGTCTCGTCTGGTCTCGTCTCGTTTCGTCTCGTCTCGTCTCGTCTAGTCTCGTCTCGTCTCGTCTCGTCTCGTCTCGTCTCGTCTCGTCTCGTCTCGTCTCGTCTCGTCTCGTCTCGTCTCGTCTCGTCTCGTCTCGTCTCGTCTCGTCTCGTCTCGTCTCGTCTCGTCTCGTCTCGTCTCGTCTCGTCTCGTCTCGTCTCGTCTCGTCTCGTCTCGTCTCGTCTCGTCTCGTCTCGTCTCGTCTCGTCTCGTCTCGTCTCGTCTCGTCTCGTCTCGTCTCGTCTCGTCTCGTCTCGTCTCGTCTCGTCTCGTCTCGTCTCGTCTCGTCTCGTCTCGTCTCGTCTCGTCTCGTCTCGTCTCGTCTCGTCTCGTCTCGTCTCGTCTCGTCTCGTCTCGTCTCGTCTCGTCTCGTCTCGTCTCGTCTCGTCTCGTCTCGTCTCGTCTCGTCTCGTCTCGTCTCGTTTCGTTTCGTTTCGTTTCGTTTCGTTTCGTTTCGTTTCGTTTCGTTTCGTTTCGTTTCGTCTCGTCTCGTCTCGTCTCGTCTCGTCTCGTCTCGTCTCGTCTCGTCTCGTCTCGTCTCGTCTCGTCTCGTCCCGTCCCGTCCCGTCGTGTCGCGTCGCGTCTCGCCGAGGGAAACAGCCTCGTTGCGAGCTTGCCGTGTTTGTCAACCTGAAAGCAATTTCCGATACACCGGACACCTGTTGTTCCTATCCGTCGCATTTCTACGTAGCTGCGAGTTCTCAAAGTTACGACAAACGCGTTAATCTCTACCCCTCCTTCCACGCAGATCGCACGAAGTATTGCAGTATTTTAACGGAACTTCATAAGCATTTTGTACGTGTTTGATCGCTTGCTCCAATACTCGATGGTTTACAAAGCATCTACCAAGAAACATCGTGTTTTGCTTATTGATTAAAAAAGTACACATACGACGATATAATTATCCAAAGTGTAGCGATGGTCCAAAGCTTGAATTTTTGTAATCACACTATCGAGGTTTGTGTCATGTCAGGTTAGATTTTCTTCCCGGTACACTGTTCGAATTTACATAGAAAATAAGATTTTGTAACCAATTCTTTTGCTCTAATTGTTTTTCGAAGGAAAACGAGAATAGTGAAATACTTTTCTTTACGATTCGTTCTTATATACAACGCTTATTTTAAGCGGTTAATATTTATCGTAAGAATATTTTAAAAAAATATTTTATGCACTCCAAATATCAAGTAAATACTGAAGGTTCACAATGACAACGCTTTTTAGAAAGGTCGTTAAACAGAACATGATGTATACATTATAGATTACTTCTGAAATATTCATCAGTTCTTAAAAGCTGCGCCATAAATGACAGTTTCACTTGTTAACCGTGAAATTTATCATAGTAAACGTAATTATGTCTAACTTTAATTCTAATGCAAATATAATAATATAAGTAAGAATAGGGATTTTTGAATAAATAACTAAACATTTTATTTAAAAAGTAGTCTCATTAGGACTATACTGCAATAAATACAAATATTTTACTGTAAACTATGGTATCGTTTAAAATAATACATCGATATTTTAACTTATTTTGTACAGCCGAGTTAACTCGTTTTCCTCAATTTACAAGTTAATATTTTTTATATCCAATATTTGTTATATATTCGTGTACGAAATGTTACTATTTTAAATGTTTTCAGGACAGATACTATTCACAAGAATGCAATAAATGTTTCAATCATTTTATGTTCCTTCTAAAAATAATTTTGAAAAAAATTATTATGAGTGTAAAAGAAGTGATTATGATATATTTCTGTATAAATCAAGCAACGTCTGAGGAAAAAATATCTGATGTTTCGACTGTAGCCACTAAATCACAGTTTTTCTTGGAATAATAGTGTTGTCATAGGTATTTGTTGAACCAATGCGCGGAGCATACTTTTTATTACAATTTGAATAATCTTGTGTATTTTATTACATTTTGAATCTTGTAATTGGGAACATTTTTTTTTTTTAGTTTATTTGCCAGCCACCAGATGTCTCCCATTTAAAATTGTTAACTCTCTTCTAAAATTTGATTTTAAAGAATCTAACACCACAGTTGGTCAGCCTTACAAAGTACCAATTTATTTTTGTAAGAATTGTTTTTCATTTTATAAACTCACAACTTATAATTTCGTTGAATCCTGCTAGACAAGACCCATAATTTGTGGACTAAACTCCATTTCTTATCTCTTCAATTTTGGTTTACTCCTACGCACTAAGGCATTGGCGTTACATAAGCATTTTTTATTTTACTATTAGTTTCGAAATCGGTTATTATTAATTCTCCTTGTTGTTACAATTATAAAATTTTGTCTCGTATTTAAGGTTAAATACAGTGTTTATATACTCAATTTCATTGACGTTTTATAAAGTAAGTTTGCTAATACTATACATAGTTCAATATTTTGTAAATTGTCTATTTTCTCATTCTTACTTTAAACATAAATGATACTCATTGTTTGATAATCGTATAAATAAAGTAACACAATGAATCATGGACCATGAATGGATAATCGGATCCTAGCCAACATGGCTGCTAAAAGATGTCACCGGATATGAGATATATCCCAATGCTACAGGCATAAAATTAATTAAAAGATAAAGTTTCCTGTCTTACTCATCCAGGGTTAAAATCAATGTGCAACGCTTCATGGTGGCCCCTGTGTCGGCCCAACGCGTGCCTCATGTAGAAAGGATTACACGCATTATCGTGTTTCGTTTCGTTCGTTTCTCCGATGCTCACCGTTCGGGTTTATTTCGCCCACCGCGAATTCGAAATTCGTTTCAAACGCGTGCCCATCCCGAAATGAACGATGCTTTGTCGAATCGAACGTATACGAACGTACAAAGTGCCTAAGATCCAGTTAACACATTCACCGCCTCGTCGATTCACGCCACGTCGCAGAACAGAGACCCGAATGAATTCATTGCACGATAAACCCAATTGTCTAATTTCTGCGATCAAATTTTTTGTTCACATTACGTCTATTTGTACTACAGACCTTTTTCTTGAATGTAGACATATCCATACTATATAGAAGCTTCCCGAACAGATAGTACGTGAAAAAATAAATTAAAAATGTAAAATGATGTTTCTTCGTAGGAAGCTTAGTTTCCAAATAAATCGATGTTGAATATTCTTCGCGTAAGTACGCGTGCACTTACGCATGATCATCCCGCTCACGCTTTCGTCCAATACGTATGCTTCCCTGACGAATCTTCACTCATCGATTTACTCGAAGCTTCGTATGTAAAACATAGCATTCGATATTCTCCGAAGTACCCTTGTCGTTTTTTCCGAAGTACCCTTTTCCGGGTTGTACTGTCAACTAGGAAATACCTTGTGTAAAATTACATCACAAGATGCGTAAAATCGCGAACTAGACGGGCGAACAACGCAGCCATTTCTTTGCGCGTTCAGTTCTCGATACCCGCCGGATGAAAAGAGTACGCGACGCCGTGTGAAATATTTGTGTTACGTCTTCCTTGTGTTACGTCTTCGAACGTGGAACAGGCGCGACCGAAGGAGACGGACGAAAGGACAAACAGAGGGACGGCGGAAAGATGCAGGACCGGTTTCATAACGAGTGGCGCGAGTCGTGTCGCGACGGAACGGCCCGAAGACGAGCAACGGGGGAACGAACTTTGGCACAGGGTGGGCGGACAACGGACGAATCCACGCTCGCGACAACTTTCGCGTACCGATCGACGTTAATACGTTCGCTGCCACGCGCCGCATACAGTGGCTCCAAAAAGTATTCGTACGCTATATTATAAGGAAATTCTTCTTACTCGTAAGACCGATTTTAATGAAAGTTCGCGTATGTGTAATGCATAATAGTGCATACACAGATAAATTTTTCCGTCCAGAGAAAATTTCTTTAAGAAGCTGAAATCAAGTCTCGAAAGTTTTATTTTTTTTTTCTTTAATTTTTTAATGCAACTGTTCTTGGGACTTTTTTCAAATTGTTAAATACTATATAACATTTAATAACGACGTTAACGATTGGGGGCGATACAGCAGCATGTTTTGCTAATTCACTTTGATTGTATTTTGTATATTTCCAATTCAGAAAAGGTGGCTACATATTTATGCACGGTAGTGTACATGCGACTCGTCGATTCTCGCAAGAGACCAACACATACGTGTGGTAGAAATGATTTTCTACTTCACTATGCATAGCACATTCATTAAAATATTTAGTCGTCCTATTTAATACATTTGTACATAGTTAAAGGCATGCATTAAATTAAACAAATTTATTATAGAGGATATTAGGTGAACAAACACATAAGAATAATTTTATACCAATTTGGGTTAAAAAAACATTTTTCATCAAGTTTCTATCTGTACTATAGGAGGTGATAATAGACAATTTTCGGTTTTAAATCGATTTCTTGTTTCTGATAGTTCAAAAAATTTAGAAAAAAATTATAATTCCGTGGTCGTCGAATTACAGTTACAATTTTATATAATTAAAAATGGTTCAGGTCGTGTTTGGACTTGTTTTCATCGGAAGAAACTCGCCCAATCGATTAATGTGTCTTTCGTAAGGATGTAATGAGAAATTCACAAAATTTGTATTTGATTCACTTTGAAGTTTCGACCGCTTGTTCGTTGTAGCTCTGTCTCGTTCACTCTTGGCGTCTTGACATTCCATTCGCTGACCCCTTCGAGCGGCTCGTTCGTATTCGATATGACGCGAGGGAAAATTCTCTACCAACCCTCGCCTCAAGACGACGGTCCGGTTTTTTTTAATCATTAAGCGCGGCATAACCGTAAATTGAAAGCCTTTCAGCCGGAAAAACGATCGAATCGACTGACCGCGATTCGCGAATCCTGCGCAACGGAGAAGAGAAGAGAAAAACGAAACGTCGCTGACGTCACTGGAATCATTCGCGCCACTTAGGCGAAGTCACGGGATCAATTTATTACGCGGACGGTCAAGTACCAACTCCGATCGGCAGTTTTGTCGTTCAACCTGTCTCGCAGCTTTTTTTTTCATTAGTTTTTTTTTCAGTAATAAAAAATCTGTCGGTTTGACGTCTCCGGAATAAGTTAAAAACGATTTGGTATTTCCGCTTCGACATTGTTCGCGCTAAGTAGTGAATTTTAACAATGCAAGTCACTGGTATTCAAAATTTTTTAGACCTACCCCTTTTTTTGAAGAAGCGTAAAATTTGTTCAAGATTTACGTAGACAAAAATTAATCCAGTAACGTGGCGAGTATATTTTAATTTTTTCAATTAATTGAAAACCTTGGTTCTCCGCAAATATCTATTAAAGGTAGAAAATAATTGTAGAAGAAAATTTTATATTGTTTGTTAACCTCTATCATCGTATAGTGAGACTTTTTTCAAAGGTACATCAGTGCATTTGCAGTGTGCAATGCACTTGTTTTTTTAAACAGAACACTATGATTTCTTTGTGCAATTCTTCGTGTGATTTTCCATAAAATAAGTTGTAGGGTATTACGCTTAAACAAATTAATAGTTTTATTTAAAATAAACTATGCAATTGTATAATATGTGATTTACACTACACTACAGGAGCTGTCGATATTTATTAAAAAACTTACATTTGGTCAAAATAAATTCTGGAATTGAAGGTACCAAGATTGAAAATTAAATTGTCCATTTGAGCTAATTGAATGTCTTTTTGATTTTTAAATGCAACAAATATTTTATTTACTATCATAAATGAAAAGAAAAAAAGATTTGTACACAACTCTCTACCGTTCATAACAAAATATAAAAATCACTGAATCTGTTAGTATTTATTAATCAATTTATGGGAGAAATATTTTCTTAAGTTAGTTTGTGCCTAATTTAAAGATTAGGCGTAATACAAATATCAAGGTCAGCAGTTTCTCCAACTCATATTAACGCAAAATTATCAAATTCAAACGTATGATATACAATTGGAAGATTACTATGAGACAGAAAATACAACCACGACTATACTTCAATATTAATTATGCTTAATATTGTAACAATGACAGGTCGCATACTCAGTACATACTCAGTACATACTCAGTACATACAATAATACATTAATACTAAAATTGGATATTCACTCTTATTCATTCGTGTTAACGTTGACGTGCAACCGAGACATTTTTAAAAGAAATTCAATTTTTCACTGTCTCGTTTATAAAAATATCACTATCTCATGATCCATTTAATCATAATGCTTCTATTGCCAATAATCGAATAAATACTTTGGTTTTGGTTATGTGAAACAGAATATTACATTCTAATAGTAAAATTGTATAATAATATACATAGTCTTATATAAAGAGTATCTAAAACATTCCTTACAAATTTTACAAAAATTACAAAATAAAATACAATATTACAAAATTACAAAATAAACCCTTATAAATATAAAATAAAAATATCGTATAAACAAATCTGTTATTAAAAAGTTATTTTCAAAATATAAATTATAAAAAAGAACAATAACGATTATTACTGTACAATGTAGTACAGTTTTGTTTAACCCTTTACTGATAATTTGTAATGGCATATCGAGCACTTCTTGTACAACAAACTATAAACGAAATTCGTATTTGTAAATTCTTCATTTAAAAATGCTTTTGGCATTTTGAAGATCGTAAACTGTTGCTTTACGAGTCAGAACGCAACTGAAAGTAAATTACTACTAACGTATGCAATTTGCGGGTCGTACTGAACCGTTTTAAAACAGTAAACATAGCCTGTGTCAACAGATAACATAAACGCCATTTATCTATTCTTGTCCTGTGTCACACTACGGGTAAGACCATTATCGTTTCTTTCACACTTCATATTTTCGTTGTAACATTTCAATAGGCATTTATAGATCTCTGTTTACACGATATACTTGTCTTATTTTTAACCGTATTGACGAAGTTTGCACGCAAAACTGTGGAACGCCTTGTACAAGCTGAGTCATTCGCAACAGCCCACCCAAATAATACATTACTTCTGAAAATAATATAGAAAAATGCTTGGAACGAATCTTGTTTGGTTTCATAGGAATACGTAATCTGATGTCGATAGTTTTTTTTTTTTTTTTTTTGATGGATGTGTGAAGGAGATACGAAGGTCAACTAGGTTTTTCTGAACAGATATGTTTTTTTACGTACCTTATAATAGACCGTTTTAAGATGCGTACAGTAATCTTACGAGTTGAAGGGCATTCAATGTCAATGTAAACAAACAAACAATCACGTAGTACGTTTCATATTCATCCGTATTAATATTAATTATTAGTGTGTAATGCACTAGTGACCAAAGTGCAGCTTCGTAAATTTATTATGACAAACTGTAATTAACTTAGTAACTTAATGTATGTTAATAAATTTTACAATGCGTTCAAAATACGATATAAACAATACGTCCGTACCAAATTGAACGACACAAGCAATAATGCATTATTATTCGCATCGAATCACTCGAGTATGCTCGACGACGTCTAAAATCAACATTCTGAACAATGTACGCGCAAATAGAAAAATTATTAAAGCGTGAACGAACTTTAACGATCTTAAATACGCCTGGAACGAAACAACGAATTTGACATGAGAGTACGCTTCCCTTGAAACCGAGCAAAATTCGTCCGAAGCATTTTTCTCTATCACCAACGATAAACGAGTTATCCCATTCTAGTCTGTTTCAAGTGTCTCGGTCCGTATACTTTTGTCGTACCGTTAAATTTTTTCTTACAATCCGTTATGAAAAATTATTCAAAAAAATTGGTTTTGGAATTATAATTCTCGAAATAATCGAATTGGCCGCCATGCGTAGCGTCCGTTCGATATGTATCGCATCCATTGCGCGGTCGTTGGTCTTCTTCCCTCGTGGTCGCGGTCGCATCGAGGAAATCGAGTTGTACTCCCACGCGGCCAGACTGACGTGATCTCGCTTACTCGCGCCGTAACGGTCTCGGCGACGAAACAGCGAAAATCTGTCGTTCCTCGCGTTCGTCGTATCTCCTGTATCGATCCACTTTCCTTCTATCGCCCGATTTCGTTGTTTCTAGAAGAAAACGTCATGAGACGGTGACAAACAAACGGAACAAACGGGAAGGCGTCGAGGAGTCGGTCGATGATATTCACAGTGCGCTCGTCAACTTAGCGGGACGCGAGTATCGAGAAACTCGGCTATTGCGACGGTTGTGCAGCTAATCGAGAAGGCGAGACGTCGCCGTGGAACGAGCGCGCTCGCAACCGAGTGAAACTACCGAAGAACGCGACCGATTGGTGTCTCTGGCATTCCATCGTGTGTCGTGATCCGAGTGTTTTTGCAGCGGCGACGGCGGCGCGTAAAATATTCCTGAATATGCTACCGTCGTGCGCAATATGTATCGCACGAATCAACTAGGTACGTATATCATGGAAACTCCAATGTATGGAGAAGAAAATCGCCGCGTGCCACAACGAGAAAAGAGAGAAACGGACAGAGTTCGGAACAGGAGCGTTCGAGACGAGCGCGTGTACGCTCGCCGCGTTTAGCAGACGCGTATATAAATGTCATCCTATATATAGCGAGCATTCGTCTAATGATAGCTAGTCGGCCACCGGCCAGGAACACGAGTAAAAAGTTCGACTGCGACTCTCTTCTCCGAAACGCCCCGTCTCTCTCATCTTTCTCTTGTCGCTCGTCGCGTTCGCTTCGATATATGTCTCTCTCTCTATTGGTGCATTGACGCGACCTCTCGTCGATCATTGGGATTCTTCCTAGGAATCGAGGTCGTCTTTCTTCGGTTTCGCTGCGCCCGTGCCCATCTTGTTCTCCATTTTCCGGTTCATTCGGTACTAGTGTTTTTGTGTTCGATTTGAGCATTGATCACGCACAACGCGTAAGCGCGGTGTACATTTCGTTCAATTCTTGCAATATGTAATGCGAACAGTACGTTCGACGAGCAGCCAGCCATGTACACATGTGTCCCGATCATGCGTCGACGCGTACTGCTGTTACGCGCCGCCCTCGTCAGAGGCGCTGTTCACAGGCCAGAAACCAATGTTACCTAACGCTTACCGAAGCCGAAAAATTTTCGTCCCCATCTATCGATGCGATCCACGAGCAGAAGACTCGTGAGCCGTACGCGATCGATCCTGCGACTTCGACGGACGACTCTCATTCTCGACGAGCGGTTCGCTTGACCTACACACCGACATTCGTTCGCTAATAATAACAGCGTACTGCGGCGAGTCGGCGATGCGCGAGAGATTCTCACCAGCTCGCCGCTCTCCGATCACAACTCGCTTTCGATTCAAACACGTTGAGCTTCAAACAACACGACCTTTTCTTACGATAATGGACAAGAAAAAAGAAACACTGTACAACGATTTACTCGCATTGCTTATTCCATTGAACGGAGAGGAATCAATGCGAGTGTGTACCAACATTAGTTTTTTATTTGCTGTGATACATTTAATTCTGTAATACAAATTCTAATTTTTATTTAACGAGTAACGAGTAGAAAGTTTATTTTTTATTCGTTATTTGAAACTTTTATCGAAATTAAAATTGTACATGTCTCAATTGGATTGATATATAAATCAAATCACTATGTTTGTTTGGTCAGCAACTTTTTATCGTTGGGAGTTGTAACGTAATGCTACAACCCATTCGCAGGTCTTTATCAGGTGATCTAATACATGTTTTTTTTTCTCTGCCAGTAATTCTATAAGAAATATAAATACAGATACATAAATATTTACCGTTAAGGATAATTTCCGGAATCCACAAAATATAAATACTTCATTGATCATCGTGTTCTCTTGATATCAAAGCGCGAGGAAAGGCAAAATATTTTGAAAAATTTTAATTTTAGTTTGTGGAATTCCTTGGAAATGACGTCACAATTTCAAGAATACGCAAAATATAAATACTTCCTCGGTAATCACGTTCTTCTGATATCAAAGTGCAGATACACGATAAAAAAAAATTCGTATTTTACTCATCTCAATTGGACCTTGAAATCTTAAGTTATGGAATGCCCATTATATGAATTAATTTATTGCGGTTGTCATTGAATTGTGCACATTTTTGTTTTCGCTTTTCTTTATTCAATTTTATTTTTGTTTTCTTTAATGACCACGTAATGACGTGTTTTCTTTTATAGTATCAATCTTCAACTTAACTATTTGTATTATTATTATTAATATTAAATACAACTTGTTTAGATACAAACACATTTTTGGTACATTTACTTTTCTTTTTTTTTTTGAACTCTGTTTATTTTTCTTTATGTAATTTGCTTTTACTTTTAATTTTTTTTTTTAAATTATTTGTATTCTTTCTAGTAAAATTACGAGTTTACTATAATTAAAATCAAGAAACGTAAATCATAAAAATGTAACTGTTATTTTCCTACTATTATAGATCATTGAATTGGTCTCGACTTCAATCATTATGCCATAATAATACAAATATTAAGAAAGATATCGTAGACCTTGACGTCTTGAAAAATATAACGTTTAAAAAAATTCTTTGTTTATCATAATTGCTTCTTTCGAACAAACAACGTTTTTCTTTAACATATTTTCCAACCGTCGAAAACAAGCGAGATATTCAACTTAGGTGGAACACGCTGTATGTGTGACAGTATATAAAAACAATATATCATACTGTTCAAAAAGTTCGTAGAATGATTTATGTATATCCTGCTGTCTCAGCAACGTTGCAGCGATCTGGTCAAGCGAGGCGTGCCATGTATAGTCTTATATATAAACAGATTAAATTTCGCGATCCTACGATAAGTCGTTCGTTTATGGCAACGTTTTCAATATGTCCTTGTATCTTTCGGTCGTTACACGTCTTGAAAAATGTCTGGTAATCTTTTTAAGATTACCTACAGTGGTTTAAAAAGTATTCGTACACCATATTATAAGAAGATTCCCCTAACCTAAAAGTCTGATTTTAACGAAAGTTTGTGTATATGTAAAGTATTTAAATTTTTTTTTATCGACGAAAAATATTATTGATTAAAAAATTCATTGATTGAAAATTCAACTATATCTTCATGTTTTTAAAACAATTTTTGGGGGGCCCTTTTTCACAGTTGATCGATAGTGCATTACATATTGAATACTTTTTGTCAGAAAATTTTTATTGTAACTCGCACGATTACGAAGTTACGAAGACAATTAAAGTAATTGCAAACTCTCCAATCGTCTGAAATCGGCTAAAGTCGGCTGGAATCGGTTTTCGAAACTTTTCACACGACGAATGTTCAATTTTTAGCGCTCTATCATTCTATTGCAAAAAAGTCCCAAGAAAAATTACATTAAAAAAAATAAAAAAAAATATTAAAATCTTCGAGACTTGATTTCACCTTCTTAAAGAAATTTCCTGTGAACGAAAAAAAAATTTCTTCATATGCGTACCATTGTGCTCTTGTGCACAAATGTTCATTAAAATCAATTTTACAGATAAAAAGAATTTCCTTATGATATATTGTACGAATACTTTTTGGAGCCACTGTATGTAAAAAGTGTTACGAACCGGCAAACATAACAAATGGGTGAAGAGGTTCTAAGAAGGAAGAGAAGTGGAAGACGATACTCGGTCGAAGGTCGACCTTTCACCTCGCACACCGATGAAAACATTAAATGTGCTCGTAAACTTGTTTTATCGAATCGACGAATCTCTGTTCGAATAATCACCAAGAAACTTAATATCGGTCTAGGGAGTGTGCATTCGATTGTGAAAAATAATTTGGAACACGTTAATTCCTGTGCGCGAATTTCTCGCGCGTTTCAACGCGACTGTACTCAATCTCCGTATTCACATAATAGTCGCGTAATAATCTTCGTGGGGTCATTTTAAAGGTCAAACTCTCTGTTCTCGTGTCCCTAAGATTTCATCCCTATAGATTATTGTATGATTATTTTTCGCCAAGTCACAGCGGTAGACTGATAGCGTTTGAATCGTGCGTCTGAAAACTTTTGAGCGGTAGTGTACGTATATATATAGGAGTCTAGTAACCGAGCCGCGCTATATCTCTATTCCTACTGGAGATAGAAAAAAATTGTTGAGGAAAATTTTGTGTCGTTTGTCAAGTTCTATCGTTGTGTAGCACGACCTTTTTCAGAAGTGCATCGTTGAAATTGAAATGTGCACCGAATTACACAAAAAAAAAGAATTATATTTTCATTTAAAAAAACCAGTGTAATTGCACATTGCAACTACATTGTTGCACATTGTTCGACAAGCTCTATTACCGTGAGATGCGACTTTTATAAAGGGTGTAATGAATACGTTAAATAAAATTAAAAGAAACTGAATATGTTACTGTCAGCTCCAAGAGGGTTAAGAATCATCGGGGTAGGAAAGGCAAGAGCCCGACACTGTTGCGGTATTAAAGTTTATCGTAATTGATAACTAGGCGGAGTTTAAACGCATACATCCGGACAACGCTTTTTATGGCAATTACTTTAATCAATGTAGACCTTAATTGACTTCTTCTCTGGTAGCCGGCGACGTCGTAGCGCGCAGCTTCCTCCCCATTGGACAGCAAACCTGTAGCTGCAAAACAGAAGTGACGAACCACGCGATTACCCGTTAGATAGATGAAAACTACAGATCTACATTTTACGCGTTCTCAAATAAACGTATACACGTGGCACATTAAACTCTCTTCCAGTCTACTGTTAATATATTGCAATACATTTAAATTAATATATTAAAATTGTAATGCATTTAAATAAATACATTTTTGTATTGATACAAATTAATACATTAATTTCTAATACAAAATGATTAATTTCTTACGATAATAAATGTTACTTGACAATTAGTTACATCTCTTAGAAAACATTACAAACAATTTCACAATAAAAGAGACACATGTTGGTCGCAGCTAAAGATATTTAATTTCATATTTTCATTTTCGACATCTGTTTTCTTTTATATAAAACATTTATTCTTTATAAATAGAACATTTTCATTCGTGATCTGAAATGTATTAATTTACAATTTAGACGAACAAGTTTACGAACAATACACCAGAAAGTAAATTATATATTGTTGTAATTAATGTGCACGTACGTTGTGACACTTATTAATTAATTTGCATTTACCGAATGCCAAATAACTTTGGACGAGTGAGGAATATTTTCTTTAGTCAAAGAAAAAAATTCAGGACTAAATAGATTAACACATTTGTATTTTAATCGAAAGATCAAACTACAATGAGGGCAAATATTGTCCGACTAAAATGTCTGACCGCCTACCTTCATTGAAAACATCTACTGAAAATAAAAATTTCTATATTTGTTGTTATATATTTATGGGAATATTGTTAATGTATAGGTGAGATGTTTTGGATAAAAATAAATCTAAAAACAGCCTTATTTTGATTATTGTTAATACAATCAAATGTTTTTCTTGATTAAAATATACGTCGATAAAACTGATTTTTAAATTAGCAAGGAGATTACAATTTTTTCCATGAAACACAATTATTCTTCATTGAAATTCAAAGTTAACGTTTGTCCGTTTTTGAAATTAATTGCAAATGTTCGTCGAATAATATTTGTAACAAGAGTTCACATATAATTCACCAATGAAAATGTCTTTTTATAGATAGATAGACATTGGAATTAATGCATGACATTATTGTGCCACATTAATACTACCCTATAAATATTAAAAGTTCATTTAAAAATCATTCTTACCTCACGAGCTGTACAATAATAGACCACGAGGCAAATATAATATCTCTTGCGGACCGCAGTTTGCTAACCCCTGTTTCAAACGACACATGAAACAAGACTGTGACACGACTTTCTATTTTACGCAACACATATTGCATTCATACGGTATAGTTCTTAACTCTACGGTACAGTGGGTTAAGAAATATCCCACCTTTTTAATACCCAGACATGTATGGTGGGATATTTTTCAATCCACCGTGAAAAATTGAAATAAGTCCATATGAAATATTCCATCTCATAATTAAATATCTAACTAATCTTTATTTTAGTTTTAGTTACTTTGTATCATTTCAAACATTTAGCAACTGACCCTCAAGGAGTTAATACAATGTACCTAATCTAAACGCGGAAAGAAAGTACACCAATTAGTACAAAAAGAATCGCGTCGAGTTTATATCGGAAAATAAAGCGCTCACCTTTCTCGATATATCGTCATTAATCGGGTTGCGAGGTAGATTTCTCGATTCGTTGCGATTTATCGAGAATACTCGCGCTTCGTTCGTGTCCTACGGATTAGTTCACGAATGGCCGACGCGCAGAGAAATGCGCCTGATTTCGTAAAAGTTGCGCGCGGCTAGACACGCGACGGTCCCGTACTAGCGTCGATCCCGATCGCGAGCTTTTTCACGGCAGACTGTGCGGTAACAGGAGTACGGTGGAAAGAGGAGAGGAGCAAAGCACGCGCGTCGGAGAGCGGCCCTCCTCCGATTAACCTTGGACTTGAGTCGGTGGAATGCAGCGTGCAGTGACCTCTGCTCGTTCGCTAACTCGACGCTCGTCGACTCGCTCGCTTGCTCGTTCACCTCCGGTCCTTTCTTGCTCCGTTTCAGCCCCTTTCCATTCGGCTCGGCTCGGCTCGATTCGATTGGATTCGAACGATCCCTTTCTCGGTTATAGGCACCGATTACGCGTTCCGTTCGTTGTTTGGACTAGAGCCGGGACTCGTCAGATTTTTCTCTACTCGGCACTCGAACACATCGGTGATCCGAATATCGGATTAATTCGAATTTATTCGAATTTATTCGAATACACGACTACTTCGAATTTATTCGAATATAGGACTACTCGAATTTATTCGAACACCCGATTCCTTGAATACTGTTCGAATGCCTGTCGATTCGAATGGTATTTGAATATTTGACTACTTAAATATTGTTCAAATTCTCCAGTATTCAATTACATCGCGTATTGATCGTTTATTCAGATCTTGTACACTATTTCACTGGTGCGATACCACAAGTTCTTCTAGTTTATGGTTCCTTTTTTAAGGTTATGTTGTATAAAATTTATACTTCAGTGTTAATATCCAGCTTCAAATATACAAACTGTGATATTGTGTCCCACCGTACATTAATGTAAAGCTCGAGGGAGCTACTGTATCTGTTTATATTTAACTATATTTATATACGTGTAAATACATGTAGATAATTGATAGCCTTGTAAAAATCATCAATTTCAGTTTTTAATAACTGTAGATGTTCCGTATCGTAAAAGGTATGGTTGAAAAAATTTTGAGTAAAGAATTTAATTTTTATTTACTCCACAAATAATATTGCAATTTTAACAATTGCAGTACTTTTACATTGTTTAGAAATTCTTGTTCTGCGCCCGCGTTATCCCATTACTTTTGTCGTTTGAGTCGAGAGTGGTACAGTCCGATGGAAGAAAGATTCGCAATATAGTGATCGTTAAACCAATTGTTTGCTTTGTTTCAGAAGACGTGGGCTACAGAAGCGTTGAGATCGCGTCCGCGTTTACGCATCTGCCGCAGAAAGGTAAGTAAAGAAGGCCGTGAAGTGTCTAGCTAGATTCGTTCGTGCTCGCGATGCTTGACAATGGGCAAAATTTTATTTGAATAAAACCAACGTGCAATGATTCGTTCGCGACGTTTATTCGATTTGAAGGTTAAGTTATTACTCGTCGGTTGTGAAATATATCGTACTGTAATTTAAATTCTAATTTTTATTCAACGAGTAACCGATAAAAAGTTGTTTATCTTTTATTTATTATTTACTTATTTATTATTGATTTAAATAGTTATTTTATTCGTTGTTCGAAACTTTTATTCAGATACAAGTGTTGTCCGCGTCTATTGGAAAGCTTGTATCGAGATCGCGTGGCGATCGCAAGGATGCTTTCGATCAGGCGCAAACATCTTTTTCAACCGACCACCCGCGGCGCCACCTCTTCTTTCCTTCCCACCAATCGCTAATCCGCATCGCCCTGCCTCACTGCGATCCCCGGACCTAGTGATGGGGTCAATTCAATGACAGTTGCGAACACGCTTGTTAATACCGATACGCATCGATATCATAAAAATTGCATTCAAGTATCAAGCAGATATCGATATAAGTTATCATTGGCATCAGTAAGATGTACTTGTTAACATTTCTTGTGCTGTGTGCAGATGCAACACAAACGTCAATTATCATTGAGAGACGGCAACGTAGTTAATTTACTGTTCGAGTTTTAATTAATTGAATTTACGACTGTCAATGGAATAATTTTTTACCATTGAATTATTATAAAAGAAATTTACAATACGATAATTTTTATCGTAAAAATATATGTCACAGTAAAAGAGTAACCTTTAGTAAATGCATACACTCACCAGTGAAGGTTTAGATTTACTAGGTATTTTAGTGAAAGTGTACACTATGTGCTCACTCAAAGTAACTAAAAAATGTATAAAGTCAGTAGTGAATGTATGTACATTAGCTGACTCACTATAGTGAAAGTATACTATACTTTGTCTGTGGAGACTAATTTGTGTATAATAGTAGATTTTTGTTTGAAGACTCAATGACAACAATTTTATAATAAAAGTTGCATTATAATTTTTTAACTGTTTATAGAATTCTCATTTTTCCAATTCTTAACCAGAGACACAATGGACCAATGACATTCTCTGTGACTTTGTTTATTACAGTCCTTTCACTTACACGTAAAGAAATATTTTTATTTCTAAAACAATTTCTTAATTTTGGTGATAATGCAGTGGAAAAAGTATTTTTTTAAATAACAATTACAATTATTATTATTACCTTTATATTTGTTAGATTTGTTTCTGCCTCTTAAATTTTCAAGATGAGGTGCAATGAACTATGATAAACAATTTATCAGATTCTAACCTTAAAAAGTTAATATAATTACATTTGACTTTTGGACTGATTATCGAGTTTCACCATCGTATCATTTATTTCTAATGTTTCCAATCGTTTGAAGACAATCCTTAAAATGTATCAGTTTCAAATATAAATATGTCGATCACATCAAACCACAACTCAGACCCATCACTGCTTTGACGTTACTCATTTCCGAACCAGTATACTCGTCTCGAACCCCCACTCTGCTTTCCACCTCCTCTCATCTTTTAATCTTCTTCCCTTCTCATGATCTGAATACTGAGGAGCAACAAATTCGTTCAGATATTCAGTGTTGACCTAACAATAATTATTTACACAAATATCGACCTTACCTATATCAGTGACTTAAATATATGAAAGGGGATAGGTTCACGAGTTTTTCAGAAACCAAAAAATATAATCTAGATTAAATATCTATTATTTTCCTTTATCTTCCGATATCTATAATTTAAAATACAGCGTGAACGACATTTAATTGCGAGGTGAGGGTATTCGGTGACTATCCAACATACTTCAAGGTCATTGGAATTGGTAAAGTCGTTAATTTAATAAATAATTATCGAATTCAAATGTTTCGATCGCTCAAGGCCAAAACAACTATCCACTCCCTGAATAATAATATTACAGATTGTTTTTTCTCATACTATACCGATGGGAAGCTTCCATATTCTTCGGATATAGATCGAAGTATAATTATGTAGATACAACATTTTTATTCGAATAATTTATCCAGTATTGACAAATAAAATTTTATCTGAAAAAATCTCTGTAAGAAATCTGCATTTACTATTTAGATAAAAATATGTCTAACTTTGGGGCACATTTAAAAAAATTTATTTAATTTCACAAATCCATTCTTGTAATTCTTTATTATTAAATACCACTTAAATGCAGCATCAAAAATATAACCAGTAGTCTTCGATATATATTGCCACTTTATGTAGTTATTTGTAGACGGCCTTGAGCGGTCAAAATATTCGACACCCAGACCAGTGTCGTTCGAACACTACTGTATTGCTAACGTTCGCGCGCGAAAACACGGTAACGCGGTGTCCGATCGAACGTCATCGCGAAACTTAGTCGCGATTAGTCGAGAACGTTTAACGCGTATAAAGGACAGATACGTTGCTTGCCACGCGTCTGACGGTTCTAAAAATAGCCACGCTATCGAGTCCTCGACCGATCGACGATAAAGATCCGTGAACGATGCAGTTTTCGCGGTCGTGTTTCGTTGAATCGACTCGAGCGAACCACAGTTCGGTATTCTCGCGCGGAAGGGTCGATCGTGAGGCGTTCGCGGCGCGATCGGATTCAGGTGTGAGTGGAGATTCGGGATCCGATGTCGCACGAGAGTCATCGTTCTCTTCTTCCAACGCGAGCGATTCGTCTGCTGCAGATATGGCCAGGGACACTCCAGGCTCGCCCATGTCTAGGCCGAGGGACTTGGTCGGCGGAGTTGCCGGTGCTGCGACCACCTTGACATCTAGCGCGTATCACGCCGCCTCCGGCGACCCAACCGCCCTTCACGGTCACGCGCTGCAGCAAAAGATACTCGAGGTAATGTATTCGTAACATTAATTCGTCTACTGTTTTTATTTCTTTCCTCCTAGTTTGTGTGAAAACTCGTCGAGGTGTTTAAATATTTTCCATGTCGTAGAACAGCTAACGCAGTAATTCACTGGTAATTTCTTTATCCACATTTCGATTAAAACCTCTTTGGAATATATAAACACAAAAATTAGAGAATTACAATAGAACATACTAGTATACAGCGAGTATCGTGACTCAACCGATAACATGTTTCGTGAAAATTATCGGCGTGCACAATGAACGAATAACAAACATAAACTAATCTGTAGATAGTGAACACATGGTGTACTTGTATAATTTTATAATGTTTAAAATGTTTCTATTTGTAGTGACTACTTTCGATATTTTCTTGCAAACGCTACGGAAGCTTTAATCATTTTTTTACCGAGCGTAGGTTTCCTTTTATTTTCAAGAGAAATAATCAAGAGAAAATTTATTTTATTTTCGAACCACTTATTTATTTATTCAAATTTTTCTGTCACGTTTTAATATACTAGCCACTATCGTTTTTTATCTTTTTTTTTTGCAAACATTAAACAGTTGACTAACAAAGTATTCGTGAAAAACCTAACGGGTTGGTAAGTCGTTTTTAAAAGCAAAATAATTCTTCGGGTTAAGGAGCGGGAAATCGGTTTTATTCCAAACTTGCTGCTTTTGTTCTCTTTGACTTGACGTACAGCAGCGAACTGGGCGCTAGAGTGCGTGACCTGCCTATGTAAATAAAGCATGGCTACTATACGTAAACATTTCACCAATGTATACAAAGTCCGCAGACTTCCTTTTGCGCGGTACAAAACTAAGTTTTTCAGATTCTATCGTTGTGGATAAATGAACAAACATGTAAAGTATTGAAAACACGTGCAAAAATACCGTGACCACTAGCAATATAATATTCTTTATGCATAGTAATTTATTCTCTATTCTTTTTATTCTTTATGAAAATAATACTTGTTAGGAAATGTGTTGTTATTGGTACTTATAACGAAAATAACAGAAATAAAAAATAACTATACCAGTTTCACTTACAAACTTATATGTAATACTTGGATTATAATATGTTTGTAAGTGAAACTAGTATGGTTATTTTTTTATTTTTATTACTTTTGTTTAATGTATGTATATTGCTATGTCGAAACGTAAATAATTAAAGAAATTCCAGTATATCGTTGTATAATTGTTCTACAACAAAGAAAATAGAATCTGCACACATTTGTCTTTCTTTTTTTTTTCGTTCCGACGGCTTCTCGTCTCGATTCTCTTGTTTCGTTTCCATCGAAACACGTCGGGTCGTCGTAAGTTTCGATAAAAAAAGAAATTCTTTTCGGGCGGGAAGCAGTCGAGCGATTCCGTTTACTCGGAAATCGGAGGTGAAAGGCTTGGTGAAAACGAAGCAACTCTTGCAAAGAGAAATAATAATTTTAGTTGTTTATTGACCGTTTCGAACCTCAAGCTTCGAATAATCCTTACACGTGCAACACATAAATAATCCACGTACAATCCAATTATAAATGAATTATAAACAAAAAATCGAAATTTGAAGTGAAAAAATAATAGTATCAAACAATTAAATATTTTTAGAAATTTTATTCGAACCAAAGCAAAAGCAAAATATTAATATAGATAATATAAATGTTATATTATACTTAATATTGAATTTACATTATTATTATATTTTTATTTGCAAATAATATATTGTAATTCTTTGTTTATTACTTACTTATAATTGGTTTATATATATATATATGTATAAACGTGATTGAAGTTGACAAAAATTATTTCCTTTATTTTCTATACGTACAAACTTCGCATAATTTGAGTTATTGCTCAATGTGAACAAATGATTAAATGTTATTAAAATTCGTAATATAATTTTGCTATATTTTTTACTCGTGATTAATAACTACGTATATCTTGTTCCATAAGTATTTTTTTAATTTTCACATTCTATGCAGCAATATTATTTTATAATACGTACAACTATTGCGACATGTTTAACTTGTGTTCCATTTCACTTTTTGCTTTCATTCACTGAATTCTAAATTCATATCAAGGACTAAAAAAATTTTTTTGTTGAAACATCGGTAACAAAAATATTTGAAGAACATTGTTTAACAATTTTTTTTACAAAGAGTAGTTCCGGTATGAAAATTACTTTTTAACGAGCTCTTGTGCACAGTGATAGAACTTGAATTTTTAAGCTAATGATATATAGATTTAGATGTGGATAGTGCACAGTTTAGGAAATATTTGTCATTGAAGTTTCGAGGAAGGTTTATCTATAGCAATATAAGCATCGTTGATAGATAAGTTTCTGGCGTAGTCGAATGTGATAAGGCAATGTGAAGTGGTGTTATGTTTATAATATTTTGTAATAGTTTATTACACCACGTCAAAGATTAACTACGCACTGTGTAAATATTAAACCTTTCTGTAAATGTCACTGATAAGTGTAGTAAGTGGTCGCATGTAAAAATAAAATTAAACGACAAATTCTAGTATCAATACCACTATCAAAGATAAATTCAAGTTAATTAGCGTCATTAAGGCACACAAATACAGTAACCTCGATTCAGGCCAACTAAACAACAAAATGTTTTTCTGAATTGTAAATATACAGGAAAAAGAATATATATATATATATATATATATATATATATATATATATATATATATTGAAAAAGAATGATTGTGTTATCTAGTATATCTAGTAGATACTACCAGAAATAGACCAATAGACGTATGAAGGATAAATTAATTTACAATTTTCTTATTTATTGTAAAATGTGCAATCACAATATATTTTTATAAACGTACAGTAGATATTATAGTCTGCCTGCTAAAAAATTGCTTTTCTTTTTTGCGGGTTTGTACTCCAGCGGTTAATATATTTTTCTTTAATAATTGCATTTAAATAATTACATTTATTTGACGAATATAAGTTACATTTACAAAGTTTAAATTATAATACATTTAATTAATATTAGATACATTTGGGTCATTATATAAATACATGTATAAACACGCAAGGCACAGAAATTAAACATTTCAAGTTACCATACCAATATTAAATAAGTACAATTCATATTTTTGAAAAATTCGTTATTTAAAATTTGTGTCAATTCTAAAATTATTACTATTATTATTATAGTACAAACACTGTACAAAAGCTCGTTGAATAATAAACGTTACACTTTTGGAGCTCTCGTTGTCAAACGTCGTTAATCCCTAGAGTTGTGCTATTGAAAGGAGGTAGAAAGAATGCACTTGATATGGGAAGATTTCGTAGACAGACAGAGTATCGAAAAATATTATTTTAGTAGGAAATAAATATTATAACAAACAATAAAAATCATTTAATATATATTAGGTAATAATTTTTGGTCACTTAGATTAATCTAAATACTTATTATATAAATAATTAAATAATTATATAAATAATTAAATAATTATATAAATAATTAAATAATTATATAAATAATTAAATAATTATATAAATAATTAAATAATTATATAAATAATTAAATAATTATATAATAGGTATTATTATATATAATAATTATTTAAAAAATATTATATAAATACTAAAATGAAAATTTGTAGAAAGTTGTGTTTATCCGAAAAGAATATCATATTACTACGTTTATTCATTAGTATTTACCTTGATTTGTAGAATGAAATATTTCTTTTATTGGAATAAAATTTTTCTCGTCTCTGGTTTACGAATATTCGACTACAGTCGCTGAGACACTTTCTCAATTGGAAGAACAGTGATCTCATAAGAACTTGAGTCACCAGCACGCAAATTATGATCTCTATTGCTTAATATCTTGTAACCTATTGGGCATATGAGTAAACGACCGAATAGGGGTCAAATATTTGTCGGTACTCTATCTACCTACCCAGTCTCATTAAAATTAATGATCCCCATGCGAGTAATGCTTACAAACTGCGATTTCACAATAGCATGATATGAGTCATTCGTTTAGGCGATACGAAGTCATGATCAACTGTAAAAAAACTTTTATAAAAAGTTCCGGTCGCCAACACTAAATTCCACTTAGGGGCATTCAAAAAAACTATTCTTCGGTTCCTTCGCTACAGTATTTTATTCGTTGAGAGCAAAAGTGGGCAAAATTCTAAACCGGATGAACAAATTTTAATTCGTTGTACGTTTAATGAAACTACAAATTTAAGTCACAGAAGAAATTATATTTTCGCGTTGAACGAACAAAAATTCATCCGAATAAATTACTACACGTTGCTTTTATTCGTCATCTGTTATCGGAATAAAACTCATTTCTAAGAACAGGTGACTCGGAATTGGCGTGCGCGCTGTGTAACGCAAAGGGGGCACGATTCCCGAGCGGTCGTTTCTCGCTTCGAAAGCGAGAGCGAGTCGGAGAAACTGAAAGCGGACGAGAAACAGTACGAGACAGACGTAGTATTATTGCGCGCGAGATGTGAAGTATCGGGCGTCAGAAAACCGGAGCGAGAGAAAGTATCGATGCATTGTCTGTCCCGTACAGACCCCCTGACTCGCTCTCGTTCCATCCCACTCTCGCAGGAACGAATTGAAAACGGTAGAAAGAGAGGTCGGTGTTCATTTCGTCTTGCTCTCGCGTTTGCAGGGTAGAGTGAATCAGAAACGGTCGGAAGGGGCGTCATCTCGCAGCGTTTAGGCCAAACTTGGTTCTCAAGGAAAAAATACTGTATACCTAGCCGTCTCCGTCTACTGCGCGTTTCGCGAACGAGCGATTCGCTCTCCGACTACGGGATATGTATTCGGTCTATAAATAGCGTCGCTCGCCGTATGCGTCGCCCTCTTTCACGTTCGTTCACGCTCGATGGCTTCAACGCCGATCGCGCGTTATTTTTAAAGCGAATGCTCAAACGCGGACGCGTGCGAAACAGTTGATTCCCACTGCAGCCTTTTCGCACGCGTATTCTCCGCGCAACGATTAGTCGCGCGTTTTCTCGACCCTTGGAATCGCTCGATCGCGGAAACGATTACCTACCACCCAGCGATGCTTGCGTCCACGCGTACGAGTCGTGCTCGAATCCGTGCATCGCGAGACCCGCTTCGATCAATTCCTTCGAACGTTAACCTCGAGACATCACTGGATGTGTTTCCAGTTGCAACAGCATCATCAACTTCAACAGCAGATTCTACGCCAACAGTACCAAGCGCAAGAACGACAGCTGGCCGAGCTGCACGAGCAACAGATGCATCAGCTGAAGGTAAGCTGTTCGCGTTCGACGTTCCGTTTCGCGTGACCGAGCATTCTCTAACCCCACCGTTTACCAAACTGTTATATAGTATGCCATACATAACCTGAAACAAGCGTAGTTTATTTAATGGAAACGTTTCGATCATTTGTGTGGACCGTTTTTAATATATAAGATCCAATTGTTTGAGTCTATTTTTCGTATCGGAAAATGAGGGTAAATATGATCTGTAGTGAATTAATGTAAGTTAATTTACAATATGAGAATTTTGGAAAGTCAAGCATGAAAATTGTACATTGAATTAAAATTATAAAGAAGAATTTTGGAAACGTACAATTTGACTATTTAAATAAAATCGAATGCCCTTTTCGCGCTGGAAGTAAAAATGTTACAAGTGTAAATATAAAGTTATAAAAAGATCAGTTGTGTTTTGCTCTTTGTATACAATTTATTTATTTGTATATTTCTAGGTTTCAACAACCAATTTTTACGTGTCGAAGAGGACCCAAACTAAGGGTCGGAACGTTTGTATTAAATAAATTATACCCGGGCAAATCGTACCTGCAATAATTTGTTTCAATTATACCGAACAATTTATTCCACTCAAGATTTCACCTATTAAGGAATAATCAAAATTTCTTAACAATGCGTATACAAAGAGAACAGTGTTACCAATCAAACAATACATTTATTGTTTAACAAATCGGTACTTTTACAAATTATTTTCTTTTCAAAAATAATAAAACGCAAGGGAGCATCGGATCGTACGATACTTCCCACCGAAAGAACCATCTAGCGACGAAAGAATTCGTTCCATGAAAGTGTCGCGAGGTGAAAAGTGCTCCGTGATTGAAAAGAGTTTGGGAAACGCTGTTTCAGCTCATCGTTGTTCCGCGTCCGCATTCTCCTCGATTGGTCTCGGTTTTCCTTGCTCGCGAATCACGACCACACCCCGAGACACGACGAAAACACCCTCGAACACCGTACGACCGCGACGCATCGTCTTCGAACCGTCCCGGTCAAAAGTCCAACGGAATATTCCTTTCGCTCGTAAACGCGATCGGCGCACGACCCGCGACGCGACCGCGCGAATGAGAACGACACAGCCGTTGGAAAGAATAGACGGTACTCGTCCGACGGGAGAAGGAGTTGTGAGCGGGATCTGTGACGCTCTCCCCTCTTTCTCCCACCCTCTCCTGCACCGTCGCATAGTGGCCGAATATTATTTGTACATTTAGACGAAATATTTAAATATCGAATTTTTTTTAGAAATTATGAAAATTCTTGGAATAGACGCGAAGCAAAAAAATTGAAAGTAAAATTACCAACGACGAGAAATGAACTGGTACTGTACTGGGCACGAATTTGATACAAAGTGAGGTTATAAAAAATATTTTTCCCATAGTTGGTTGTTGAATATTAACCACGAATATCTGATTTTTATATTCAGCGAAGATTTCCGGTACGAATGATAGGGAAGAAGGTGTAAACTTTTTTCTTCTCATTGATATTTAATTATTAAAAAATGTTTGCGTTCCACTTAATAAACTCGGAAGAATATTCGATTAGTTTAAACGGACTGTTTGATTCCCGCTTTGTTCCGTGATCGTTACACAATCGTTTTAAGGAATATTTATTTATCGTACGTTAACCGTAGTTCGACTTGGCTCGTGCAGCCTTCGTACAGGATGAACCACATGACTCATCTAAGCCGTATCGTTTTTGTTCTTAGTGTACGGATGGAAATTTTATTACCATGGGAAGACATGGTTCAGAAGGTTCGTCAAGGTGATAACATTACATCTTTTATGGGGCTTCTTTTGTGCAAGTTTTCAAGTTAACCTTCAATTTCTTCAGTGTCCAATTCTGTTGCTCTTTCTGCCTATCATTTACCAGGCATTAAGAACCACATCGTCGAGCTGTAACGACATAACCTTCAAACGAACTCGACTTCCAGTATTGTATTGTCGAACGGATGTCAACAGTTTCCAAAGTGTAAATGTAAAACATTTACTCCGGTAAAGTCACCATGGAAGATGTAATGAACATGTTTTTTTGTACCTTACGATTCTCCGATTATTATTAACGTAATTATCGCAATAAACCGCACCGATCACCGAATAAAATTTCATCGCAAAATTTATCCCCTCTCTGTCATCCCATCGATTCGAACGATGGTTCTGATCCGAGTTTTGAACACGATACCACGTTTTATAGCGATTAAAGTAACTACATGTCTATAGCCACTTTGTTATCATTTTAAACCAATCTACTTAGAAAAATACACAAATTTTATTATCTCTTTTTTTTCTCTTTAAACCAATCTACTTAGAAAAATACACAAATTTTATTATCCCATTTTTTTTCCTTTTAAACCAATTTACTTACAAAAATACACAAATTTTATTATCCCATTTTTTTCCCTTTTAAACCAATCTACTTAGAAAAATACACAAATTTTATTATCTCATTTTTTTTCCTTTTAAACCAATCTACTTAGAAAAATACACAAATTTTATTATCTCATTTTTTCTTTTTTTCATTCGCGAATGTCTCGCTCGTTGAACCTAACCATTAGTAAATTTCAAAACCAACGAAACTATGGCGAAAAAGATCCATAAATATCCTTTTTGTAATTTTATCCGGCCAGAGTGTTAAAATTAGCCACTGTGCGTCGGGGTCTTTTTTTGTTCGCAGGAGAAACAGATGAGACGCGATTTAAAAAAATAAAAAAATACAAACAAACTATCGGTTCGGTTTTCTGCCGTAGCTATGGGAGCAGCAAAAACAACTGGAGGAACAGAGGAGGGAGAAGGAGAGACTCGAGGCTCTTAGGAAGAAGGACAAGCACGACCATAGCGCGATCGCCTCGACAGAGGTCAAACAACGGCTTCAGGTACTTGGATGTCGTGTGGGGGTCGATCGTTTCGGCTCGACCGTACTCGAGCGAGCGGTGGCTTTCGTCCAAGGGGGGTAATATGAGAACACATATATTAATTTTCCAAAGTACGGTAATTCCCGCTTTCAAGTGATAATTTTTACTCGGAACGCAAGTAACGGTAACCATCCCGAGACGAGAGTGATAAGATACGTAGGCGATATCGAATTTCATCCTCTAATGGAAAATAAAAATGTTTATACGTGTCGTTGTATATCTTCACGATAGTATTATCAGCGAGCTGGGCCAAGTTTTCCCGATGAAAATCAAATCCAAACACGATCTCGTTTTCGACTGTTTCTAATTATACGCGATTGTAAATTTTTTTATACGATTAAAACGTACAATTGAAAATAATCGTTTACATAAGATTGTGTTTCGACACACTCTCGTTGAGCGTGATCTCTTAAATGTGTAATGAAAAAAAAAAAAAATAAAAATACTTTTTCCATTAGTTTGAAATTTCCACTGCCGCACACGCACGTAACATGAGATTCATTCTCTGTCTCGCTCACTCTCGCTGTATCCTATACGCTTTCATCGTCGCACACAAAGCTGGGCCTCGAGTCGAGATATAAATCGCTACACACACCCCGCTTTCAAGTGAACTGGCGGGCCTGATTTTATCATTTGAAAGCGTAAATTACTTTGTGCACAAATAAAGTGTATTTAATTAGACCATTTGAGTTTCATTCGCTAATGAACATTGAACATTTCTACATTTGTCGTTATATTTTTATGAACGTATTACGAATGAATTTGCGAAGTTCTCCCGAAAAAAAATAAGTCCAAACACGATCAAGTTCCGACCATTTTAATTATACGTGGCTGAATGCTTTTAAAAAAATTATTTGCACAATGTGTAATTAAAAATAGTCTGAATAAAGTCACGTTTGGATTAATTTTTATCGCGCGAATCTTACCCAAATTTGTCGGTAATACTCTCACGAAGGTATAATAAAAAAAAAAAAATATAGAAATGTAAATATTCGTTAGAGAATAGAATTCGACCCCGCTTACATGTCTCGACGCTCAGGTTCGCGAGTCGACGAGGTTGTTCGTGCTGAATAAACGTAAAAAGTGGATGATGGTCGATTTCGTTACTTGAATTCGGTATAAAAAAAAATTGTCACGCGATAGCAGGAATTACTCGATTACGGGATTGGATTCGTGATTCGTGAATTACGCGCGTGGAAATTGAGATTGAACGTGGGTTAGATTAGGTTAGACGGAGAAAGGGGACTGTTGCGCGCGAGTACTCGCTGAGAAAAGTACCTTGCACGGTTTCAGAGCTTCCTCGTGAACAAGAAGCAAAGGGAGGCCGCAGCCGCCGCAAATGGAGCCGTACCTGGTACACCCGGATACAGGAGCTGGTGAGATTTTCTCGAGATTGATGAATCTCATTCACGAGTTCTCCCGTCCTCGGTATTCGATTTCCTCCTCGAGTACATCTTCGTACAAACGCGCTGCAACTCGTTCATTTCTTCCTATTCTGTTTCTCGAGCTATGCTGTGTCCGATTAGAAGGACTGCGGGTAAACAAAGCTACGTGATCGTGACGAGGACCGAAATAGCAAAAGGAACTATGCCCCGAATGGATACAGATAGAATAAAATTTATGCAGATTTTGATTCGTACGTAATAGTAGATTTTCTAATTTCCTAATTAGAGCCCTGTAATTGTTTTTCCAATCTCTTAACAATCTGGTACATTGAAAAGTGCACACGGACGAGATGGACCGTTATAAATAAGAAAATCGTTCTTTCGTTGCTACTAATTTCGATATAAAGGAGTAAATATTTTGTCGATCAAACGTAAATTGTGTAAGAAATTCAGTACCCCGAGTGTGGCGTGCAGAGTTACAAATTAATCGTAAGTACGTCGGACCTACGGTACGCTTCTGGCCAGGAACGCGAGCGAGCCAATGACATTCCCCCGCGATCACGTGGTTTTGTTTACTGCAGTCCTCCTTTGAGTCGAACGTAGCGCGGTCGTGCGTCGCGCAACGCAATGATCGACCGCGGGATGTACTCGAGCACTCGAGCTCGAGCCGAGTGACTATGGACGCTCGATCGGCCGAGCCTACGACACGATACGGACTGAACAAGAAGTCGGGAATTTGTTGTTGACTAGGTTGCAACCGCAAACGGAATCGGCGGGCACCGCGAACGCTTCGCATCCCTACCGGATGCCACAGATGCTTCAGGAAAAATTTGCCGATGATTTCCCCCTACGAAAAACAGGTACATATACGCGCAAACGTGCACATACGTGTCGTACGAAATATATCCCGTGGTGTCGAGTGATACGCATACTTGGTGAAAGGTAGTTTCTCTTTATCTCTCTCTCTCACACTCTCTCTCTTTCTTTCTCTCTCTCTCTATTTCTCTCTCTATGTGTGCCTATGTACGGTAGAATGCCTACTAAAGCATGGTTTTTTGCGATCCAACGATCTTGCCTGTCGAATATGCTGTCCCGTGTCCAATGAAAATTTTATCGAGACGCGTAGCCGGCAAAAACTTGATTGACCCCCTCGGAAGCTCCTTCCCGGAAAGCGCTCGTGGAGCGAGCGAACGAGCGTGTTGGTACTCAACATTTTCGCGAACCAGTTGCGCGCGCTAGATAGCGCCACAGTTGACCAGAATTCATTCTCAGCGCGGGAAAAATAATGGACTGATTTGACTCGTAACTACACCTTAAAAAATATTCAAATCACGTGATTTATAAATCGAATTCATCTTTAAAAGACAGGACATACTAAGTTTAAAGAGAGCTTTTCTTCAAAATTCGATATTTATATTATAATAATTTGCGTTGCATATAAGTAACAATTGTAATTTGACTCGTAAGTCCACCGTTACGAAACAAGAAAGATGAATACCATAATTGATTTAATTATTTATCATTAACTTAACGATAATCTTTTGATAAAATAAAAATAGATGTGCAAAAAAGAAGCATGACCAATAAGAAAAAGTACAACAGCAGATGTACACAGATGAATGATATAATAAATACAGTAAAAATAGATACAATGAGATAAAGTAGGATACAAGCCAAGAAATAGATGTCAAGATATATTAATATAACCTAATTAGAGCAAATGCTATTAATAACAAGTAGTCTAAAAGAGTGCTAGGGAGAATTGAACAGCCCGATGTTACAAAATCCATTAGCGTTAATATATAAAGATTTAACGGAACGATAACGTTACGTGGAAATAATCTCGTGACATACAGAAAAATTAATGAAATTACTTGTCCAAGGTGTAGGTAATGGTGAAAGATCAGTTGGTCATTTTGGCGTGCCACAAATACATTCTGGGTAACTGTGGCGCCATCTGCAAACGCGTGAACTATTCGCAAGAAATTTTACCAGCGCGTTCGTCCTCCACCTCCTCGATGCTTCTCTGTCTATTCTCTAACATCTTTTCGAGCTCTTTCGCTCCGTTGCTTTCCGCTTCCCCACCGACCACCTATTCCCGTTTCTTCTCTCTCGATCCTGGAACGCTCTCCCGGCTTCTCCCTCCCGGCATTAGTTCCGTTTCCGCGACCGCCACCACCGTATTACTATCCGGCCCGTTACGACGACAACCAACAACTAACCCTGGCTAAAATTGGCCAGCCTCGGAGCCGAACCTGCTGAAGGTGCGACTAAAGCAACGCGTGGAGAGGAACATGGCCGCCTCGAGAAACTCACCCCTGATGGCACGCCGGAAGGATCGCCTGCTGTCGCACCTCAAGCGGAAATCACTGCTAGCAAGTACGTCCTACGATCGAGCTTAATCGATGATTCGTTCGATTGTCGAATATACCGACACGTCCTTGCGTGAGCATTAGCAGAACGGTTCTTTGCACCCGTGTTTTCG
This sequence comes from Ptiloglossa arizonensis, assembly GCF_051014685.1. Lineage (NCBI taxonomy): Eukaryota > Metazoa > Arthropoda > Insecta > Hymenoptera > Colletidae > Ptiloglossa > Ptiloglossa arizonensis. Next base: position 26,643,594 of record NC_135052.1, on the reverse strand, counting down.
ATTAATCGATCGTTGATTTTTGCCTTTTTTTGCCAGTGTCCAGTAACAGCATGACGACAAACAAAAAAAACCGTTATCGATTAACATTTCAAACGAGAGTATCGCTGAGTGCGTCGCGTCCCCCGTAACGTTCCACAGCGTCGCGTCTAAATCTTTTACTGTTGTTGTTAACGTCTTTGTTACGCAAAATCTAGAGGCACGGGGATACACGAATGTGAAACAAATAACAAGAATTACGTAAGCGCGTACGAGGCGAGGTGCAGCTTAAATCAGGGACGGGCACGTTTGAATGATTTTGTAATTGAAATAAATTTAAAATACGGAACGCATGTATCGAATGCTCGAAACACGTGACGAATAATCTCACATTACGTATTCTGTACTGGTAAAATATTAGCGTACGCCAGTATTTTTTATTCAATCGTACCGTTGAGTATTAAATACACCTGGTGAATTGTACTCGATATATCGTCAAATACCGAATACACTGCATTATATTCGGTGTTTGAGTAATAAAGCTTATTCCTCCTTGATGGATAAATATATAAGCAATACTTGGTTCGCGCGAAACGATCGAAATGTTATTTGTTATCTAGATAAAATCTACCAAACACCGAAATCGGATAAAATAATACTCAATAGAATATTGAATATAAAATGCTAATACGGTCGGTATTCACCAGTTACAAAGTACTACGATAAACACAGGTACTGAATACAATATTTTTAAGCATTCGACTACGAAAGAAACACAAATTAGTGCAGTTTCGAAAATACATTTCGCCCGTACCTGAGCTTCGAAGTTGTTATTAAACACCTAACCTCGATTAAAATCTAACCTTGGCTTACCTAAAATTTACCCTCGACGACACGATCACCGATGTTCGCCGAGGCAGCGATATCTGTGTTCCATCGAGCGAATCGAAACAAAGGGAAAGGAAAACGTTTGCGGAACGGTGCACGCGACGCATCCTCACTGAACGGAATTCGGGACGGGAGAGAGAAAACAAAAAAAAAAAGAAACAAATTGAGAACTCGCTTTCTCGAATTCCGAATCTCGGTCGCGCGCGGCACGTTGCAGGCACACTCGCGCGACGCTTACCGCCGCTCGCCTGATCGAAACTTTTCCAGATTCTAGCAGTAACCCGGAGTCTGGGCCTAATTCGCCGCCGACCGTCAACAATTCTCAAGCGAGCCCCACTGCGGGCAACAACGCGGCGGCGATTCAAGAAGTGAGTATGCGCGCGCAACCTCGGTCCAGCGGCCGCCGCGTCACCGATCGTATGATTCTATCGACGAATCTCTTTCGCACGTTCGCAGGAGACAGAGAATACCGCGTACGGCGGACCGTTAACCAGCGGCAGCCAGCAAGGCAGCCTTTCCGACCTTTCGTTATTCAGCTCGCCGTCCATGCCGAATATCTCGCTAGGTAGACCACACGTTCCATCCGGAACCGGCACGGTGAGTCTCCGAATTCATACGTCGCGCCGGAACACTTTATCATTGTTATTAATACGAACTGCTTATTTTACTTTGAAGAAAACACATTGAAAATGTAAAAACGTTTCATCGCCAAAAGATGAAAACGGTAGTTCGTGGATCAGAGATAATGCCTCAGTAGCTTTCTAGCGTAAAAATGATAAATATTCCGAAGGTAAATTTGAATAATTATTTTCACCAAAAAATATTGATAAATTCGAAAATGCGAAGCAAAGAAAAAAAAATGAATAATTGTTTTTTAAGAAATTATGATTATTTAATTACATTTATATGCTATGAACAAATTTTATTGGAAAAAATTAAATGGTTCCGAGTGATGCATAACGTGGTAAGCGCGTCTTATTCACGAACGCAGTCGAGTCGTAACGTAAACACAAGTACAGAAAATACGTGTGTTTAAAATTTATATAGCCCGACCGTGTAAAAGCAATGTTTCAATTGCGCATGCGCGATCGGTTGGTGTAATCGGCTCGTAATTCCGTCTCCCTCCACTTCCCATCGCGTTCTAGGCGCTGGACGCTGTTACTATGGTCCCGCCTCAATTACCCCCACCAAAACACAGCGCTCATCTGCGCAAGCGGGACACGCCTCCAGGTTGGGCTTCGCTGTCTCAGTCGTCGGGACAATGGCAACGGCGCGTCATCGCTTCTTTTCATACAGTGCAGGTACTGTCCGAAGCAACCGTGCCTGGACAACACCTGCATCGTTCGGTAGACGAAGCTACCAAAACCTCTTCCACTCTGGCAGGAGTGACCTGACAACCCTTACAGTCCCAGAAGTAGACTAGGCCAGCTGTTGCTGCCACTGTAACAACATGGACTGTCCGGCCTGGCGCTTGAGAACTTCAATCTCGCGTCCTGCCAGAACCTCCCCCCGCTCATGGGACTCCCAACGATTGTTGCAATAATAGTCCCCGATAGGACTGTCTTATAACCGTGAGCTATAAGGCCATTTATGAACACAGCGTAGCAGTGTCATGCTGCAGCAGGAGGTAGCTAGGTCACTTGCTCGAACAGTACCGTGTAGATGTGATAAATCCGGTTATTTGGATTCTCTTCGAATTGTTTTCTCTTGTATGTACAGCGTGTCCATAATCGGCTCCGACCAGATGACATTTAGAGGACAATATTCTACGTTCTGTTGTTTATTCTCTTAAAAATTTAGCTTTCCTTCCAATCTTGCACATACGAGTCAGTATTTCACTCTTTCGTTCCTGGAAACTATAGTTAACATTTGTGTGAAGATCTGTGGGTCCTAAGGTTCACTATAGTCGGCAATCATTTATCCTCTAGGTCCTAGGATCCACTATAGTCGGCAACCATTTACTCTGTGAGTCTTAGGGTCGACTATAGTCGGCAACCATGTTGTATCCAGTGGGTCCTAGCGACGACTGTAGTTGGCAACCATGCGAAGACCTGCAAGTCTTAACACCGATTACAGTTGGCTATGGTCCACGGTCCTAACGCCCACTGTAGTCAGATGTATATGTCCACGTAACGAGTAGTCGATCCTAGTGTCACGTGATGCACTCGGGATAAACTTCTGAGCCCAGAAAAAAACCATTTGCGTTAAAACGAAACGGTCGAGTCCTAAAGAATTCTTTTGTCCACAGACCGGCACCAAGTTGGCGACCGTCTCCGAGGCGGAGGTACGAGCTGCGTTCACAGCGCGACTAGGAATGCCCCTCACCGATCAGATGCTGCCCGGAACCTTGCCATTCTACCCGTCGTTGACTGTGATCGAGAGGGAGCCGCCCACGGCCGGTTACGTTCACAAGCAGATGCAGAATCTGGAGCATCCGTCGGTAACGAATAGGCAACACCCGGCTGCGGTTTATTATAGTGCCGCGGCGGCGTCAGCGTCGGCGTCGGGCTCGGCGTCAGCGTCTGCATCGCCCATCACGGACACGCAAGTAGCGCACGCGAGGCTGCAAAAGGCTGGTCACCGGCCTTTAGGTAGTATGTTCTCTCTTTCTTGCTGGCAGCCGATTTTCTAATGCGCGTGACACGTGTCGTCGGGTGTGCGCAATCGAACGATCCCCGCGGGGCAAGGATTCGCTGTCGCGGTACCTCGAGGAAATAAAGAACTTGAAGAAGAGCAATCTGAGACAACCGATGTAGTACTACACGGCTGTCAAGTCACCTGGACAACACGTTTATCTTTAAAGTTGGAAAAAAATGCACCAGGACATGGAAGTTTGACCTCATGGAGGACAGAGCGTTGGTGACGTTTGGTACTTTTGGTTCCAGGTGTAAGCACCGAGGTTATTGTTTTCTTCTTAAACGGAATTTTCTTCTTAAACTTATTTTTGTGACTTCTGACAGAGGTGCCTGAAACAAATATAATAAGTTACAGTTTCAAGGTCGTGCAAAGTCATCCAAAAGGCATTTACAGAAGGAAATATAATGTTCGTGTCCAAGTTCGAGTTTTGAAAATTGTGTCTTTTCACTTGGAACTAAAAAAGCGTCACTTACCTTCCCGGATGGTAAAACAACCTTTGTCTATATTTATGTTTAAAACAACTTTCGTATCTCTCTTCGGAGAACTGACGAGGATTTGCGAAGGATTCGTACGTTGTCGTTCGTAAATAATAGACGCGAGTAAAATTACTAAATTGCAATACACCGGTTCGATCACGATGACTGAAATCCCGTGACAACGATGGGTATTTGAGACAGTGAGGTGAACACGGCTCGAGGGATCGTTTCAAGTGCGCGCCGCCTTCTGGCAAGCACACGCGCAGCGAACCATTCGTTGGCAAGAACCACTCAACAACGTTCGTTTTTCGTTCCTGTAGGTAGAACCCAGTCCGCCCCGTTACCGTTGGGGCATCCGATGCTGCAAAGCGGCGGCATGATCGCTCCGCAGACGCACTATGAGGAGTACCTGGCGGAGAAACAGCTGCACGACCAACAGCAGGCGCACAATTACCTGAAACAGCAGATCCGTCAGACAGTGTTGACCCGGGTCGGGTCACGCGGTCAGGCGAATCAATTGGACGAAGCTCCGGAGTCGGAGGAGTCCGAGGTGATAGATCTGACAGGTGGAAAGAAGGATCTGTCGGAGGAGAGCGAGATTTCCAAACAACAACGGGACCGGGAGCAGTTCCTTCAACAGCAGAGGGATCTCATGATGAGGCATACCTTGCAAGCCTCGAATGAGTCCACGGCCTATAGCGGAAGTGGCGGTGGCAGCGGGAGCAGGAGCAGCCAACCGTGCGCCAGACCACTGTCCAGGGCGCTCTCAAGTCCGTTGGTTCACTTGGGTGAGTCAGTAATTAACAATGTCGCGTGTCGACCAGCGATAAATAAATGGATAGGTATGTTGAAGAAGTCCCTTGAAAGTCCTGGGCTAGGTGACGTGTGGTTCGTTACAGTCCTCTTACCAAAAGGCACCACCTCCACTCTGTGGTGAGATTCTTCTGATAGTGTCCGTAATCTTCGACACTAGGATGTCAAGTCATAGGTGTACAATTTGAAAGACCCAACGTAGACATCAGCCAGTCGCTAAAAGTATTTAGATGCACTCGTCTTCTTTTAAGATTAAATATAACCTGGAAAGTTATGTTATAAATTCATCAATGGCAGATTATCGACTATATTCTCTGGAATAGTACTATCCTTTCGGATCATAAAATGCGGTAACTCCTTGTTAAATGGTCACCTTCGTCCCTCGATAAAACGCACAGAATCATTTCCATTATTGTTTCCAAAATTGAATACCGCTACCGGAACAAATTCCGAAACATTTTTGAACTCTCGTAGAAAAGAGAAAGACGACAAAAGCAGTAATATTACTCTGCACGTGCAGGTCCTCAGGCCACCGGATCCGCCGCCGCTGATTTATTCGCGCGAGCATCTTCCCACCGACCCACCACCGGCTTGGCCTACGATCCGCTGATGCTGAAGCACGCGTGCGTTTGCGGCGAGACGGTACGGGGCCATCCCGAGCACGGTGGCAGGTTGCAGAGTGTATGGGCCCGACTGTCGGAAACAGGCTTGCTACAAAGATGCGATCGGATACGATCGCGTAAAGCAACGCTCGAAGAGATTCAAACGTGTCACAGCGAGGCGCACGCTCTACTCTTCGGTGAGTCCTCCCGCGAACCGCGTCGCCAGCTCTCCCCACTTCCCACCCTTCCCACGTAGCCCGAACCCTTTCCTCGCTCCCTCCACGTCCCCCGTGTCACCCGTCCTGCATTCCGCGTACCGCCTCTCTCTCCCCACACTCCTTCACGAGTCTTCTCCCCAGTCACCCACGGCGCTTCGATTTCCTCGTTAGCGACAGGGGTAGAGAGTAAAGTGTGCTTCGCGCAGGGACGAATCCGATGAACCGACAAAAGTTGGACGTGTCGAAGCTCTCTCAACTACCGATCAAGAGTTTCGTTCGACTGCCTTGCGGCGGAGTGGGCGTCGATTCCGACACTACGTGGAACGAACTGAATACCGCGCCGGCCGCCAGAATGGCCGTAGGCTGCGTCGTCGATCTGGCCCTTAAAACCGCCTTGGGCGACATTAAGAACGGCTTCGCCGTTGTACGACCGCCGGGACATCACGCCGAAACCAATCAAGCCATGGGTTTCTGCTTCTTCAACTCAATCGCGATCGCTGCGCGGTTGCTCCAGCAAAAGCTCGATGTTCGGAAAATCTTGATTTTGGATTGGGTAAGAGTCCATTCGCCTCTCCCCCCGCCTCCTCCTTGCGCTCAGTGGGATGGGTTTGGGAACACTGCTCGAGTGATCGAGAAGGATTGGATGTCTGGATATCGTGGGTAGTCGGGCAACATTCGCGCGTATCGAGAGCGAATTGTCGACAGTGTACAACCGGTGACACGGGTTCGTTCCATCGTAGGGGTTAGTGGCTCGGTTCGCGACACTCCCTTCTCCTCCGCGACAGGCTTCTCTCGATCACGCGTGTTGGTTGCGCGAAATGGGTGCGCAGAAACATATCGCTGAACACGCAACGGAGCGAGTTCAATTTTTCGATAGTCCTAACTCCACTGATCAAAATAAAGATAGAGTGGGTGTAAACAAATGGATCGTCACGTAATTGGACTCTCAAAGCACCAACAATATGTTGAATAGTTTATGAATGAAAAGATATTTCCGTATTTTGCTTTTTTAGCCATACTAATATAACTTTGACTAAAAATTGAGCAAGTTATACTGTTATTTAGTCGATGTACCGATTACAGGTCAAAGTCACATGATTTTATTTACACGGACTCTATCTTTGTATTGAACCAACGGTAGATGGGATCAACCTACGTGCGATGAGTCACGTGAATGGCTATGAAATAATAATATTCTGTGAATAGCACTACGACATTTAAAGTTTATAAATAAGTTATCGATCGAAGGATCAAAATATAATTTATTAAAGACGTTTCATTCTGAAGTGTGTATGTCAACCAATATTTTGCATATCTCGCTCGAACGATACATGCATACGTATATCATAAATATTTAATACATAAGAAAATTCAAACAACACACACCAGAATGTACGGAATTAAATACACAAAGTACAAATGTATATTTCAGTGCAAATTTTTATGTTTGTAATCTGCAGAATACATGGCGATATGCAGAATACATATATTACAATATTCAAACTTGTGCATATATTGCATATTTTGCATATTGTATTCGGCAGTTTCCACTGCATTCTAGTTTAATCTTTAAGTGTCGTATAAATCGTAATCGAATATTGTTCTATCACAATTCGTACAACTTGACGCAAATAGGTTAATCGTGTCTAGGTTAGATATTTCGAAAATTTAACACGTTCTTTACCACACACTGATTCTTACGAGAGACCAATATTGTCTGTACTAACGAACAAAGTTGTCACATTATGTGACACATTATTTACAATAGTTAGCTCGCATTAAATAAAATTACTACTATTGTAACATGATCCGTGGCGGACGAATTTCCAACTGAATGGTAGTAGCGAGCCGTGTTCAAGCTATTTTATTGTGCGATCGGCGGCATTGTGATTCTGCGCAGCTATTTCGCGCAACCGTTAAGCTCCTCTGCGTTAAAAATCGAGACCCTGTCGTAACAGAGAAATGGCACCGTGAACCGATCTACCAAGCTAAACAGTTTATATCATGCGTACTAACCGCTTGATTTTCATTACACGTTCGGTGAAAACAATAATGCATCAAGTTCCTACGATACGTTCGAAGAATGCATTTCAAATCAAAATAATACATAAATGTATTAAACACTTTTATAGCGCTACAGGCACTCGCGTACTTAAAAGCAGCTCAATTGAGATTATGTTTATCCACTCGAGTCGCGTAATAGTCGTATAAATTTATAGTATATTTCGCAAGACGACAAAGTCAATTCAAACAAAACACCACATGACGATCGTTGCAGGATCATATTAGCAAAAAGCTGTTTCTTAAATACGTACAATAGAATAGAATTTCGTGTCATCAAATGTATGCTATATACAGTTTACTAAATCGAGTAAAATATAAATCATAAAATTATGTCCTGCATGGAAGACCAAAGTCGAGGAAGATTATGTCAAGCACGTAAGACGTGTATTTGTATGCTTTATTTGCATCTTATTCGTCTCTTTTTATTTTAATTAAATGTTTAGTGCACATTATTTTAGTTTCGGTGTAAAAGATAAGTATAGTATTTATTTGTTGAGAACAAAGACAGGCAAAATACTCATCAAAATGAATATTTCAAATAACATCTTTAAAAACAGGTGACTCAGAGTGGGACTAGCGCGTGCTATATAATGTAAAAGGACAACTCATGTCTTGCTAAAGGCGAAAGCGAGTTGGAGAGATTGAGAGCGAGTGAGGAACAATATAGAACAGATGAAGCATTATTGTATGCAAAGGACGGGGTATAAAGTATCTATGAAACAAAGCAAGAGACTCTTTCAGTCCCTCTGATACGAGTGATCAAAAATGACAGGGAAAATTGTTGAGTGTAAACCAAAACCGGTCCTCATGAACAAATACTGTACTTCGTATGTTATTCGTATTTTTGATTAACTCGATACGCTTGTCGTAAACGTCGATAGAAACTGTCAATAGATCGAATTAAAGGTTAAGTGCGCGCTATTTTAACCTGCCCATCAAGAAACGAGTACCGTGTAAATTAACCGATAAAGTAGAAATCGCTGTCGTTCGATGCATCTGCGCACCTACTTCGCGCAATTACCAAGCACATCGTAACGCCCTCTTGCTCCTACGATGGAACGAATCCGTGTCATCGTGCGTACAAAGAACCGTAGAAGAATGCGCGCGTCGTTTATTTTCTGTTCGTAGGACGTCCACCATGGGAACGGAACGCAGCAGATGTTTTACGACGATCCGCGAGTGTTGTACCTGTCGATACACAGGCACGACGAAGGTAACTTCTTTCCAGGAACCGGCGGCCCCACAGAGTGCGGAGCCGGCGAGGGTCTGGGCTACAATGTGAACGTGGCCTGGTCGGGCGGATTGAACCCGCCAATGGGAGACGCAGAATATATCGCTGCCTTTCGGACGGTGGTCATGCCGATCGCAAAGGCGTTCGATCCAAGCATTGTGCTAGTCTCAGCGGGATTTGACGCGGCCGTTGGCCATCCCCCGCCTCTCGGTGGTTACAAGGTCAGCCCTGCCTGTTTTGGGAAGCTGACGCAACAGCTGTTGGGACTAGCCGACGGCAAAGTGGTCCTCGCTCTTGAAGGCGGCTACGATTTGGCCGCAATCTGCGATTCTGCGCAAGAGTGCGTCCGAGCTCTGCTCGGCGATGAACCTACCCAACTGAGGGAGGAAGAACTGACCAGGCCTCCGTGTCAAAACGCTATTGACACGTTGCAAAAGACTATCGCTGTTCAGGTACGATCTTCAGCGAAAAAAATTATTACCTATCTCATTAATTCAAATATATTATTATGATTTACTTTAAGCTTACAATAAATTCCTATAATTGTACTGCCACCCCCGCCCTCGAATTTTTATGATACTTCGAGATAAATATAGTAGGCAATTGACGATGATATTCTTTGGAATATTTCGTCTTCCACACCTCACACTTAATTTCTCTTGTTGCACTAGTGATGGGATTAATCCAATTACATATGTACTTATTAATAAGTTGACATTAAATAACAGATATCGAATAGAGTTTTCATTGTTTAGATATTAATTTCTATGCACTATTGTTTAATCATTTATTTGTACCAAGCAGTAACTAAAATTGTTACAAGAGCAACAATTTCAGACGTAAATATATTTGTGACGCTGAACATGTCTCGTTCCCATCACTAGTTGCCGAATTATTTCCATGTCAATTGTTCAATTTTACGGTTTCTTATTGTTCTCATGTTAATGCACAGATGTCGCATTGGCCTTGCGTCAAGCTGAACGCTCACACTGTACCAATGAGCGCGATCGAAGCTGGTCAGAAAGAACGCGACGAATCGGAGACGGTCTCCGCGATGGCCTCTCTTTCGATGCAGCAGCCTACCAACTTAACGTAAGTCCAACCCCCTCTCTGTTACTCATGATCATTCGTTGCGAGTTGTAAAACAATCATTTTCCCTTTTCCTATCGCTATTGTTTTAGGACTACCCCAGAACATTCCCGTGAAGTTTCCGAGGAGCCCATGGAACAAGACGATGCCAAATGAAATCGTAGTTGGTTGCGTTACGGTACGCGCGATTGTCTTTGGAAATTGTCGCGAGACGACCATCGTCGTGTTCGCGACGCGTCGTAGGAAAGCGACAGGCAAGATACGGAAACGCTGTGCCGCACAACCGGTACAGCCTACTGTGTTCGACGCTGCATCGTGTCGCGCCAGTACCAAGCCTTTGCGAGATTCTATTCCCGCGTTTTCTGGCGTTGAATCACGTTGTACGTTGGGCCCGAGTCCCGATGCCGCGAACGGTCGTTGTTGTCGAGCCGACCACACGCGAAAGCAAGCCGAACTGAGCCGAACTGAGCGGAACTGAGCCGAACTGAGCCAAGCCACCAATATAGTTTGCTCGCTCGCTCGCGATGAGTGTGCGCGATACCGCTTTGAAGCATTTTTCTTGTTTCCGCGAGCAGTCATACGTTTTCGAGCACATTCTGAGTTACACGATACATGCTTTCGACGACTAAAACGTCAATTTGTCGAAGCAGCAGTTGTCGCAAACGTTGAACCGTCTTTTCCATCTTTTCTTTCGAATCACGTGCGAACAAATCTTATCGGATAGAAATTTCGAAGACACGCGCTATAGGAAAATTGTACCTGTGTATGATGAACCGTCGGTGTTGTCCTGATTTGTCCTGATCCGACTATTTGTACGGCAAAAGGGGTTACGAAATTTTTGCGTGTTCTGTGACTCGAGCAAGAAAACTCGTGTCTCACGCGTTCACTTTGTTTATTTTAACGTCTTTATTACGCAAATTAGAAGGGAATGTACATTTTATGTGAAAATAATTACATAATTGCGTAAAGACGCGAGGTACAGGTTGAAGGCTGTTTTTAAACCCAACCTCGAAACTTTGATTCAGGCGAGAGTAACTCAACCTTAAACGACACTCTGACGCATCGACGGAAATTGCCTGAATTGTTTATCCCCATCATCGGATAAATTTATTTAAAAGACAGCGTAGCATTAGGCATTTTCGTTTATTTTTGTTGCGCTAGACGCGCTTCAAACAATTGTTCGTTCGCAGAACACGACGCGCGCGTCGCCATTCTGCTTCCGTCTCTCTTATAGTGTTCGACGAATTTGAAGGTGCGCATGCGCGGCCACTTCAATCATTTGTCTTTTCGGCGAAAATTCGCACATTGACGGTGCTACGATCAAATCGAGCCGATTTATTCAGAGCGCGGTAGAGACTCGCAGGAGTAATGACAAACTTGACGTATCGAAGAACGTGGGACTGTGAAGAGCAGAAAAAAAAGTAAAGCGTTTCGCGTGTCTCGTGTCGCGAGAAGCAGCGATTCATCTATTTTCAAGCTGCATAGCGACGTGTTTGGTTGTTTAATCGCAAACAAAGGCTGGTGTGATTTTTGTGATATTTTGTAAAAAAAAAGATGAAATTTAACGAGCTACTGTTAAATAAAGGTATAAATGCACGCGCGAGCATGTGAGAGAGAGAAAGAAATATAATTGAAATATGAGCATTTATTTTTGTGTCGTGCATTTTACGAGAACACGGAGTCATGTAAACGAATCGATCGATCGACAAACGATTTCCGCGGTTCGTACGTTGCGCGTATAACGTATATGCATATACGCGAACGTGTGCGCATATACGGGCATCGAGTACAAGGAATATATGTGTGCATCGTATGTTTGTGTGTCGCAAGAATCTCAAGTGTTCGTCCCGTATTTTTACCAAAAATTATGGAAATATCAAGCACGAAATAATTTTTTGGTCGATTCGTGTCGTAACCTTGGAAGTCCCGAATAATCCTCTAATTCGTGTATTCTTCCTGTGTCAGAACCGATCGTCGCGACGACTCGAAACTGCGTTTCTGTCATTCCTTCTATTCGATAGTTATCGACACCTACCCATTGTACGGTTTTCTTTTGCTTTCGTCTTGTCTCTCGATACTTATTTCACGATCAATCGTCGTCCGGGTACTTTTTTTTTCCACGACTTTTCTCCCCCTTCCTTCCCGATCCCTATTCGACCAGTACATTCTTTCGACCGAACTATTCGTTACCACTGGTTTCGCTCTCGTGCGACGATCGTTTGGAAATTGTTGACAATTCTAAGAGAGTTTTATGCGTTTTGGACAAAGAAACTTGCAACATTCCGGTATCGTTCTTAGAAAATCGATACAAGTTAGATGTAAAAATCGTTGACTCGCATCGAAAATCGAATAATAAATAATAATAAAAAAAAAAAAGAAAATAAGAATCTAAAGTCGAAGATGAAAAAAAAATAATAAAAATGTTACGATTACGTTATTGCACGTGTACGAGTATGTCCATATTGCGTAAGCTTAAGTGTATTAGTCATACATTTTTTATGTATATAAATGTACCTCGTAAAGTAATTTTAAATAAAAGGTATAGTCATTGTGTTACGCATACGTTACCGACATATGCAGTCTTCGTATCATCGTTGGACGTTAAGAAGTCGTGCGCGACAGCTTCCCGAAACGAGTTCTGGTATGATCCAAGTCCTTTCGCGCTCTCTGAAACCCGAATATGCCTTTCGGTTTGGCAATTCAACAACACGCACTAGTCATCAAACTTTACACCCATTTTCCAGACTGACATACGTTTAATCGAATCTTTGTACAGAAAACAATAGAAATTAACGTAAACTCGTTTCAAATCACCATTGTATATACATATACATGTATATATTTATATTTTTTTTTTTTACGCAAAGTGCTAATACTACTACGATAGGTAACTCGATATTTTCTAAATTTATTTTCTTTTTTCTCGTTTCGTGTTTTTTTTAGTATACAGATCTCGGCGCGATTACGACTAACGCCGGAAAAATTCTTTCCCTCCTTTTTTTTTTTGTTTTTCATCATGGATAACGATGCGATGATTTTCACGACCTTTTTCTTTCGTGACTCGCTTCGTATCTCTCGGACAATATCGATAAATCGATGCCGGTCAGTTTTATTCGGCAATGCATTGGCAATTACTTTTTACACTTTGTATGTGTGTACACGCCACTGCGCGCACGCGTCCGCACACGGTATACATATATACACGCGTGCATACCAGAGCGCGTTGCGTACACGTATACATGCATATATACGTTCATACTTATGTGTACAGCGTGATTCTAAAAAACATAGTCAACCTGTAGTTCATTTCTGTGTGAATATACAAGAAACTCTGAACGCCGAAACAGGTATTATCTTCTTATGACGTAATATTTTCTTTGCGTGCAATATGTATTTGCAACTTTTTTCTTAAACAAAACCACTAATTTTGTATACATAAATGGAACTTTTTCGTCTTCCTATGTATAAAAGTATAAAGGTAATACTATTAAAAACTGAGTACTTTACAAGTTTATATATGGAACCTCGTCTTTTACACTACCCTGTACATTTACTTTCTCTTTTTGTAGTGTAATAATGATATTATTATTATTATGATATTTCGTATTTAAATATAAATTTATTTGCAATTTATCGTTTCAACTGACGACACGAAATTATATACTGCTTAGTAACATGAAAAGTGTAACGAATAATGTAAAGAAACGATTAAGACAATGTTTAGTTCATAATGGTGGAACATTTGAACACAGGTTAGAATAAAGTAATCTTCTAACGTAAAATATCTCGTAAAGTATTCCACCTTCAATGGTTGTGTAATACTTTTATACAAGGAATGATAATTGATTTATGTAAAAGTAAATCAGTGGTTTCATTTAGAAGAAAAAAGGTACAAGTGTATATTAATGAAAAGAAAAATATTACTACTAAAAGATACTTTCTACTTTCTTCTCTCACATTGTTGCAACTTCGCGCAGAAAAGAGCTACACCTTGTCCCAATTTTTAGAATCATACAGTACATGTATGCACGGTGCTGATTCAGTTTTTTTTTTTATATTCATATGCTTTTATAATATACCGAAGGTTGTTATCAGAGTATGGTACACTATCGATTATGTTTACATCGTGGAGACTTAAAAACCTATGGAATATTTCTTCTTCTATGTACAAGGATGTTTAAAAAAGAAAAGATTTTAAAAAAACTTATATCGATACGGTCACACGGAAACGTTACATCTTTCGATACAAACATCGGCACGCTATTACCAATGTTTCTTCCAGCGATCGGAGAAATTTGTAGAATAATCGCTGCGGAGGCAAAAAAGTTTGGCAAGATGCACGTTCCGCGCGCATGCGTGAAATCGCGTGCGCGGTCCCCTCCCATGCACGCCTTAGCAAAGTTCGATAATCGATTATTCGTTAATTCTCTCACAATCTCGCGCAATCAAAGGCGCTCGCGTCATCGCAGGAGGTTATGTTGACACCGAATCGACTGCTTCGAAATAAATAACGACAATGCGCATCGCTTTGCTCGCGACAGCAAATTCGAAGGGCAACGACGTCGGAACAAACGCGATAAATATCTCCCGAAGCCCTACCTGCTGCGCAATAGGTCGTAAAAACGAACGAACAAAGTACGTAACGAACAAAATTAACTGAAACTTCGTCCAACTGATTTCGCGTTACTCAACGTCGTTGCCCTTCCTCTTACTCGTATCCGTCGTAGTTGTGTATTGCTATATATGGATCGATCGTTTTGTAAAATTATACAAAAATAAATTGCGTTGCAAGTCCGCAGCTGCTGCCGCGACCGTCTTTCTTGAACCAAGAACGCAACCAGTTCCTCCAACCTAATCCCTTTTTCACTCTACAAGGGAATCTCGCGGAAGCGTATTTTTCATCGGCACGAATACGCGCGCGCCGAACTTCGAACTCGCGAAAGAACTTGAAACGGAGTGCGCGTCATCGATACGCAGACGCTACGGTCTGTGTACCTTTGTCCACCGTATCGTGAGATCGTGTCACGCTACCTGAATTTCGCTCGTGTCGTTTCGAAAGTTTGTACGATACGTGCGTGTGTGTGTGTGTGTGTGTGTGTGTGTGTGTATGTGTGTGTGCGTCGTTCGTCGCGACCAATCAACTACTCCCCACCACTCCTCCATCTCGCGGCCAAGCGAACAACTTTAAATACACGTATCCTATATGTTGCGAATATATTCCTACGAAATTACCTTTATATCGTTAAACGGTCGCTAACTAAACACGTTCAAGGAATGTAATTTTACTTACACTCAATTCATCGTTCTTTCGTTTCCGATCGCGTGTATGCGTTTAAAAAAACGCACAGCGACGACGACGATATCGATTCCTTCGAACTACAGCCCGATTTAATCGGCTACTTTGGCGATTCTAATACTCTTTCGCGATAACAGCGACGATGCTTGTCGTGCGCGCCGAAAGATCCATCGAGCGAACGGTAGGTATTTATTCACGCGTTCGCAAGCATCGAACTGTCGCAAGCAGTCTTTCATCGAAACTACGCCCCGCCGTTGTGTAAACCCGGGTTGCGCGTTCTTGTCGTCGGTCTGGGATTTTTTTTTCAATTTTTTTTTTCTTGTTTTGATTTTACGCGAACCTCCTTATCAAATCTATGTACACTCGACACGTCTGGCGTGCTCGTATCGGCTAGGAACGAACGGTAGCCGTACGCGTTCGGATTATCGCGTTACTACAATCATATTTAGTGTACAGGTTTCTTATTTTACGGTAGAGAAATTTTGCTGCGGATTTTGATTCGGTGACACCCACGTACTGAACACGTCTCTGCAGTGGCTAGCAACGCATTCGTTACTACAGTACTCGTCTTCCCATTCGCTGTTGGTTACCGCGGGATTCGGGCATCCATGACGTATACAAGCATTGGAGGGGGGTCTTTGACCGCCCATGGTTGCCTGAGCCGCGGAATTCACAGATGGCGGGCTCGACAATGAATCACCTTTCTGATTACTCGTATGCATCATCTGTTGCTGCTGCTGCTGCTGCTGTTGCTGCTGCTGCTGATGATGGTGATGCTGCTGCGATTGTTGCTGTGATACCTGCGAAAAAGAAGAGGATGTGTTTGTTAACACCAAACCGTTACTTCGACGACAAGAATATATACGGTGTTCTCTGTTTATATGTAACTGCATTCGTTCCACTCGTTTGTGTATAACCGGTGAAGATAATCCTGTATATACTTTTTTCTCTCTTGAACCAAGAACGAATCTTGTACACAGAGTATTTCCATTAACTCGAGCATTTAGAGTATCTCCGTTTCTTTTGAAAATTCAGACAAAAGTAAAAGAAGATCGTTCGCTTTCAAGGGGTAATTATTCTAATAAGTCTTATCTTTTCTCAAGCTCTTATTTTACTGGAATGACTTCAATTGTTGAATGTAATTGCAGAGAAATAGAATTATATAATTGTCATTGTAACTGGGACTGAACAATTGCAATTAATGATTTACATACTTTTATAACTTCTTCGTGCATGTGTTAATAGCTTGAAAAAATTGCTAATTCACTGTACATTCATGTATTTCACGAATTTATTAAAATTGTTAAAACACTCGCGTTATTTTAATTTCTATTGTATAAAATTTAAACTTTTGTTTATAACAAATTCGTAAATTTGATGAATATATAGCAAATAAAAAGTTACAATACTGTGGATTATGTCATTGTAATTGCTCTGTCATTGCATTTACCTGTTACAATTGTTAATTATAGTCGGCAGTAATTACATTTGGCAATTAAAATTGTAATTGTCATCGGTAACGATCAACGATTGTAAATTGTCAGTCATTAATTAGATTATAGTTTGTCCAACACTGGTCGAGAATTAGTCATACATTAATGGAAATTAAATTTTTGATATTTTTCGGTACAATATCGCGACAAGGCCATTAAGAATAGATTGGTAAAGTTCGTTCGATGGAAATGAGTTCAAATATAACCGCATTTGGACTACTTTTAATTAAACGTAATTGAAAGGCTTTCGAAAGTGGTCCGAATAAAGTTTTATAAAATATAATGCGAATGAGGTCGGGCTGGTACTCATTTTCACGGAAAAAATATTACCTGTTCATTGATAATACTCTCGTGAAGATGCAACGAGAAATATAAAAAATTTTCTTTTCATCGATGGATACTATTTCTGCGTACATAATCGATCATACTGAACAAACATAAACAGAAGTGATTTTGTTTCAGTTATCTGGGGATTATTGCAGTCACCTAATGATAAAATTCGTGCACGAAGATGCAAAATGAAACACAAGTAAATCTTATTCGCTAACCTGCATGTATTGCTGCTGTGAGACCTGTTGCTGCTGCATATGTTGCTGCTGCTGCGACTGGGGCTGCGATTGTTGCGGTTGCGGTGACATATGTGCCGGCGCCATTGAATTGGTTATCAAACCCTAAATAAAATGTAGAATTAAGAGAAAAATCATGATAATTACGTTCAATTTAATTCAGCATCGGTTTAAATACACACTTACTCAACAATTCTTTTCTTTTACCAATTTAAACATTAAATTCAACACTCGTTTTCCCCATGAAACAAATCATCTGTCATATATCGATACTAACAGCACAGATTTGGAAGAAAACACGTAGTAAATGATTTCCTTTTTATTTATTTAAGAGAAATTTTCTTTTATCTATGATATTACTATTGATTTTGTATATTAATTGGGAATATAAATACTTAACAGTGGCAGTATAGCCATGAGCTTGTTGTCAGAGTGAAAATTGAAAGTTGGGAACGAAGAATCCTTCTTTCAAATTTTTGGCACTAGATGGAACAATGTAATACAAATTAAGACATTTCTCTTAACAAAGCTAAGGTTGCTATGAATTTTCCTCCTATTGGAAACGGTTTTCAAGATTAATTCCAAGGCAAGATTTGTCGCATCAACCTTACCAATGTGTCTATCAGTAAACCAGATTGAAACACTAATATTTTTTTGATAAACGTAGTAATGTTACTCTTGACACTAGAAAATAGTATTTTCTTTTAATATTATTACAGGACAAAATAACAACAATTATTCTTGACTGCTTTTACACAGCCATATTGTTTTCTTAATTTCTTGGTTTAATAAAGGAGTAATAATAGTTTCTGATAGTATACCATTTTCAATCTGTATGAATACTTTTGAAAATGATAAGTATGATTTAAAATTTAAATATAAAAATCATTTCATCAGTGTACAAAAACACAGCTAGTTCAAAGTTTAAGAGAAATCATTACCTGCTGCGTTTGTTGTTGCTGAGGATTCCCTGACATGGCCAAATGGTGAGGAGACTTCTTCATTTGCATTTGTTGCGATTGTTGCTGATGCTGATGATGCTGATGTGGATGCGCATGTTGTTGCTGAGGCGACGGCGGTTGAGGTTGCGGGCTGTAGACCTGATAAGAAACGTTTCCAGGAGTTCCACTACCGGCGTAGTTGCCATATGCTGCATATTGAACTTGTTGCTGCTGCTGCTGTTGTGGCGACGGTTGTTGTTGCTGCTGCTGTTCGTTCTCAGCTGCTCCTTTACTGACAAGAGACGCTCTATATGCTGCAAGAGCCTGTAGATATTCCTTCTTTGCAGCTTCGGTCTTCTTCTTGTAAACCTACAATAATTTTGAACTTTTCAACAATGCAATGTTTTAAGTACAATACAGCAGAGGCCTCCATAGCTGTCACAAAGACAAAGAATGCTAAAATATTTGAACAAATTGTAAGTTCTTTTCATTTCTATTTAAATAAATGATGTTTCCAGTTAGAAGAGTATTCTATTACTCGAATACCTTATTTGTTTTTCGTTATTAATTAAGATATGCTTTCCAACGATTTTTATCGAGAATTTGATTCTTTTCAACGAAAGACGGGAGAAATTAGGTAGCCATAGATAATGGGTACTCCTTCATTAGAGTCAAGAGGATTCAACCAATTAGAAGTAATGTTAACCCTTACCGGATGTCAACGCTTTAGACATGACTTACGGCTAGGTCGTCGCTTTACCTGGCGCGTACATAGAAAATGTTGCACTAACATTATTTCATATGAAAGGATATTTTATTGCATAAAAAAATATATTCTAACACTTTTTACTAAATATTTCAACTTTAATTATTTGTTTATACGTCCAATAATGTAAAAACGGGAATGTTAATGTGGGACGTGACATATGTTAAGGGTGGAGAAACACTGACAATAAATTAAAACAATTTTTAAAGAGTTGAAAACAATGAATCTGGAAATAGTTAGCAACAGTGGAATATATTATAAAAATAAGGCATCAGTATATGTTAGTTAACAGAATAATAGCCTTCTAATGCGAGGCATCACTTGAAAGCGGTAACTGCTGAAATTGTCAAATAAATTTCTACTCACTGCAATTATAATTCCAATTGCCAAATATAAATGCAGAACACTTATTAAAATTATAATTTTTGTCGAAATCAATTCTAATAAAGTAGAGTGCAAGATCTTTGAATCATCGATTTGGTCGAAAATTTTACATATTAGTAATTTGGTTTATAAAAAATATAGCATTATAGGGGTAATTATTATATTATTATTATGTTGAAATAGAATTACAATCAAAATTGTTATAGAGTCTTATTGTGGCGTCACGTTAACGTACTTAACTGCTACCGTCATATGCCAGGGTTCAATTCCGCGTCGAAGAAATTTCTTTTTTTTTTTTTAATTTTCGTTTATTATTTATCTACTCAATTTAGAAAACGATTTTGACATGGACAATCGTGGAGTAATTTTACTTTTGAATATAACTGCAGAAAAAAAACTGACTAATTGAAAAATACATTTCAACTCATATGGATTGCTGTTATCAGTTCTAACATAAATGATAAGACGAGAAATTAGATGAAGCTGTTGAAAACGTGGGTCAAAAAACCAAGGTTGTAATGAATATCATTATTCTATGTAACAATAGGTTTTGTATGTATTTCCTACGTTAGCTGCACCATTTTTGTGTTTCTTTTTATGTAAAAAGTAATGCTAAATCCTTTTTATAATGTAAACATATTTTCTTTACGTCTATTAAAAAATTTAATATGTATTTTTACTTGTAGAAATTTAATTAATTTGAATCAAATAAATCGAAAAAAAAAAAAGATCAACCATTTTAATTAAAATTCTATTTCGGTGTAATAATGAATCTTTCATCTTAAATATCTTAAATATCTTAAATATCTTAAAATTTATAAAATATCTGCCCCAGTAATGCTATATTTTTATAAGCAGAATGAACAATTTACCCGTTATGCAAAGTTTTGTCTAAATCGATAACTTGAAGGCCTTGTACTTTCCTTGTAAGTGTCCTTCGATTGCATTTAGCAATTATTATAGTAATTATACTCAATAGCAATTGTACGGTTGTAAGTGTTCTGCAATTACAATTGTCAAGTTTTTTGCACATGCGCGTTGAAAACATCAGTAATGTGCCCTGATCGAATGAGAACAGGTATCGGTGTCCTATGTTACAGAAAATCATCTAAAAGTTTTTAAAAAATGAATAAAGGATACTAAAAGTATAAATGACCCTATTGAAATGACTATAAGGCTTATTGATATCGTTTGTAAATAATTTAAATAATATAGCGATATTGTTCTGCCGATCGACGCTTGCACCATTGGTTAATATACGTCACTGATCATGTCGTTCGTGGCACGCGCATGCGCGAGAACACGTTCTATCTGGCAATGAACTGGGACGCAACGCCATCTGTCACTTATCTAACGTAATATTACGCGTTTGTTAATCGTTAATTCTTTATCAGCTACTGAAGTCGAGGAAATACGTGAAATGAAAACGCGACTTCAGCAACGAAAGACGCAACACAACATGGCAAACAGAAGATACGATTTAAGTACTCACGTTCTTGTGTTCGGTATCCAAGGCGTCCCACATCGAAGCAACAATCTTCGACACTTCACCGAAGCTTGCGTTCGGATTCTGTCCCTTTATCGCTGCTTGTGTGTCCCTGAAGAACAGAGCATACGCCGACACGGGCCTGAAAAGTAATCATTTGCGCGAAATGGAAATTTAATACGCAAATATATCCAAAACGTATCGAAAAAGAAACTCGCTCTGAAGACGTGAAGAATTAAACGTGCACATACACTGAAAACGAGAAGAAAATGGCCCTGAACGGTATTCAGATATAACGATCAAAATTTTTGAAAAAAATTATTTCATTATTGTCTAGGATTTGTATAGTATAAACCAATGACTAATACCCGTTACTAACACGAAAATGCATTTTATAAGCGAAAAATTGAATTTCTCTCGCATCGTAAATATCATTCAGTATCAAATCTGTACATAGACAAACCTAGACGCTGCCTGGAAACGCATGAAATTCCATTAATCATAAAAATGTTTCATTTTTAAACATTATTTATCAGTTTTTGCCTAGTTACAATTTTAATTTTCTACTTTAGTTTGTTGTGGCGGAAAAGGATTCAATATTTTCTGCCTGGGGACGTAAATGAAGTACTTGTGGTTTTGCTGCTTTCTATATAATATTAAAAAAAGTTGAGATACGTTTCGTGATTCTTGTTAAGTGAGTTCAACACGCAACGTTCACTCACTTTTCAACGCTAATACATGTAGAAAACGAACACTTACTTTTGTGGCTCATTGGGATCTCTCTTTTTCTTTTTCTTCTGCGACTTTGATTTTCGCTGATTCTTTGCTCCAACATCGGCCGGTTCTGGCGAGGGCCGCTTGATGCCTGTGATCTGAACAAAACATCTCTACAATTCGTAGGGATTCTTCGCAAGGGTGCGCGAGAACCCGAAATCGCAGGTGCCTGAACTTCGGCTCAGATCGGAAATGTTCGAGCCGAATCGCGCGACATAGATATATAGCCGGGTATCTGAAGCTCGTTTCGTGACCAATTTCATTTGATTTGAAATTTTCGGGTTTCGAAGTAATTTTACCGGCCGGATAAAAAATAGTGTAACATTTTACAAAAATATCACTGTCAACGTTTATCCAAATACGTCCGATAATGTGTTTTCCACAAAAACATTAGACAAAAGCATATATGCCATACAGAATTTTTCAATCGTGAATACTAATAAAAATCTAGAACCAGTTAAAATGCGAATATCAGAATAGGTACCGTATAACTCGATATAATTTTATTAAAGTCCAATGTTAAATCGCTTCCATTTAATATCCAATGCCAGTGTTCAGGCACTTCTTTAGCTTCAAAATGCCATAAAAGACTGGGTACTGTACTAAATCTTTGAATACATATATTCTTTTGAAGGAAGTTTAATATTGCGATAAATTGAAATATATTACTATTATCTTTTCTCGAAACTTGGCCTATTTAAATATCATTCAATATTAATCGACAACTACCGAAAAAGGTTACGTCTCACTGGTCTACAGGTTCAGCAACATAGTAATGTTCCATCGCTCGAAGCTGTACTTCGTCCAGTGAGTCGAAAACCTTCGGTAACCAAAACTACGTGACTTGCGACAGAATCGAAACACCTAGGCATTGTGGTCAAACATATACACACTGAATACGTGTACATTTATAGCTTCACTAGAAATTGTATAAGATACTATTTACGTGTAATAATTAAAATCCTGCAGGTAACAGAAAATACGCAGACATGAAATAAAGTAACACGAATAAAAAAAATATACTCGAAAAGCACAAAATAACGCATGAAATAAAATATTCTTAAAAAATCGACATAATTATTTTACGTAATTTAATAATTGCCACGATAAAAATATTAGGGAATGCAGCAGACAGTAAAATTCTATTGAAAATATAAAAGTGCTGATTTTTCAACCGTTTGTGAAAACATCTTCTCGTGTTTCGACATACTATGGGACCTGCGGTACACTCCCGAGCAAAAACCGAGCGAACCAATAAGATTTTCTCTGCAAGTCACGTGGATTCGATTACCAGTCTTTCGTTTCGCCAAATGAAATGGCGAAAAAATTGTTACTAGAAAACGGGAACAAACCAGATTCTTAATAAGAATTCCGGCATTTTTTCGGGTTCTCGTGTGCTGGTAAGTTTTTTGAATCTCTAGATTTACTCACCATCCCGGAGTGTGGCGTGCTGTCATCGCTATCTTCGCTGGTAGTAGTGTTGTTGTTAGGCTCGGGAACTGTGCTCGGTTGCATCGCGGGTGGACTACCACCCGTCGGGCTCCTGTACTGCATCTGCTGTTGTAATTGCTGCTGTTGCTGTTGCTGCTGCTGCTGCTGCTGTTGCTGAGTATGCATATACTGCATATGTTGCTGCAACTGAGCTTGCTGTTGCTGCTGTTGTTGTTGCTGTTGCTGAAGCAACATCATCTGCTGACTTCCGTGCTGCTGACGCGGCGAACTCATTGTAGTATACGAACTCTGCGAGTTACTGTACGTCGAGCTAAAACAACATTGAGAAAATGCGAGATCAGCGACGCCATACGTCGCGGTGTGATGGTATACTTGGGTACACCAAGGTTAGGTTTAGAAACTTCACTTCAATTACAACCTTGTCTCTTCGCACACTTAATTTTCTTGTACATCGTTTCTCGGTGAAAACGAATTTTTACACGTAGAATAACACACACTCCGTGCAATAAAGTCGTTATATAAAACAGGATGAAAAGTGCAGGGGTCTCGTTTAATTCGATCCGCGCGAGAAACGTTTTACACAAACGTTAGTCTTAAGGCGAACGTAAACCGATGCCAATAATTTTTTCGTAAATAATGAAAATTTTTTTATGTAAGCTGGAGATACCAAAGGTCGGTGTTATTTTAATAACCGAAACCAAAAATAAATGTATCGCGGTATTTGTGCCGATAAGTCATTAGTTTAGGAGCTATTTGAATTTTAATCTTGCCAAGTAGTATTTGTTGATTTCAACATACATACATATATTCAGCGTATCTATATTTGTATACAGTCTGGTCGAATAATATGTAGAAGCGGGTACGTCATAATTTTTTGTAACAAATAGGAAAAAATATAGTATACAATTTTTTCATCCAAAGCTTAATTTTCGAAAAAATTAAATTTACATTTCTAAATTTTTATTTGTGGTGTACATTAAAGAATGGATGTACAGTTAAAATATCGAAAGTCCGGAATAATTAATACAAGAAATTAGTCACACATTCTAAGAATCAAAAAACCAAAATAATTATCGAGAGTTTGTACATTAATAATTAAATAGTTTCAGCTATGCATTCGACAACGAGGGCAACAATTTCAACAATTGGTATCGTATTCTTAATCAAATAAAATTTCCCTGACCGAATATTTTCTTTTTGCGTTTGCAGTAACTTTCCAGTAACTTTTGAATGCTGTGTAAAGATTGTTTACAAACATGATACGCGTCATAAATTGCTCAACGAGCCACGTTTGCAGTACCAACAGCAAACGTACGCAGTGGGTTTCTAAACTCGATTTTCTCGAAACGACACATAAATCATGTCGTGTCCATTTATATGTATTATTCGGCCGGATTCTATGTAGTTATAATCGCATTAACTACTATTATTAGCGAATTGTTTCAATGTTGTTGCAACCTATTTAGTAATTTAATATTCTTAAGGAATAGATTGACTCTCTTTATTTGCAAATGACGTATACATATTTATGTGGTATGTATACGAGAATGCTGTTGTCTCATCGCTTATTTGAAAGACCTGTTATTCCAAACAATGAAATAACCTCAATCTATGAAATACTTATTATTTCAAATGAATCAATATCGCAGCTATTTATAAATAACATTGCGGGAAAGAAAAGACGGAAATATTATTTTTTAATAATTATTTCTTATTTTCATTTTAAGTCAAATATGCCCAGTTCCGGTTGTATCATCCATGAGGGGACCGCTTGTTGCCCACAATAACAATTTATTCCCTCGTGCCCGTACGATTAGACGCTCGTTACTTTCTCTGTGTCTCTGACTCTTAATCTCATCGCGTTAAATTTTAAAGACAGAGGTTATGATACGTACGACTGAAACAGGTTATTTTCTAGAAACATCTGCCGAGAATATTCAGGCATCATTTGACTAATTAAGCAATGTATTATGGCCCCAGAAATTGCTTCATCGTCACGAATTTTCTACATTTTCACCGAACACGTGCACTTCCAGCGTTTTACTGCTTCGTCTTCAATAGCGACTGAAGTTTCATAAATTCACAGCGCGGCGCTATAAGCACTGGGCTCGCCAGTCATGCCATCTCTCCAGGCCCAATTTCCCTATGCCCCAGCGCCACGCGACAATTCACACGTGGACTATTGTAGTGAATCGTTGCTAGAGATGGCAAAATTTTGTTCAAATAATAATTAATAGAATCAACGTAAAGAGATTTATTTAATCGAAATATTTAATTCTGTAATTCAATTCTAATTTCTATTCGACGAGTATGGGATAAAACTTTTACCTAAATGAATGTTTTGCGGTCCATCTTTAGTTACTGGTAATCAGTGCTTTAAATTTAATTACGGTCAATGATTAAAATAATAAAAAATAAAATAAAGAAAAATATAATTTCGAGTCGAAAATTGTTAAATATATCTTTATGTAACCAAATTGTAATATAATACCTGTAAACCTTTAACCGTTTGACTGTAAACGTTGTTCAGTTAAGTGGGACATTCATAACATTCATAAATAATTCATCTAAAAACAAATACCATGTATTTGAATTACTTTTTTTTTATCACATGCAATTTTTTTTATTAGAATACTTTGTGTTACTAATTTTTAGATGAACTATCCAGGAATGCAAAAATTAATCCACTATAAACTTTTTGAAAAGGATGACGGGTGGAATTTTCCCTTAGGAACTAAAATTTAAGAAAAAAATGTTTAATTTCACTTATGGTTATGTTATCTTTGGCAATGTATTGGTAGTTTTTTAACTGATTAAATAATACGAAAAGTTTTTTGCACAAAAAATGTAATATTCGCTTTTTTCGATTCTCAAATTATTCGCGTCATTCTGTTTCTCATTTCTTTTTGTGGCATAGCAAGGAAACGAATCTAAACTCTAATACAGATTCTAAATACAGTTATACCAGCTTTCAAGGGGTAGCAAAATTGAGACCGTAAACGGCCTTGAAGGCGATGTGGGTAGCGATTTTATCTTGTGCTGAGAACCAGCCACGCATGAATCATCCGGCAAGGAAAGTGAATGGAATGCACCGAGAGTAAGTGAGATAGAGGAATGGTAAGCGAGTCTCGCATTATATGCGCTCAGTTGACGTAACTTCAAAGCGGTACACCAACCACTAATGCGAAATACAAACTTTTTTTTTTTTTATTATAGCTTTATAAAGTATTAACAATGAATTAGCGAGATTTTCTCAATAAGAATAAGTTTATTCCATAACTTCGCTCGGAGTATTTTTAATTATACGCTATTTAAAATATTTTAGAAAAATTTTAATTCCGTATAAATAAAAATGGTCCGAATGAGATAGAGTTTGGACTCATTTTTATCCGGGAAACATCACCAATTCATTAATAACATTCTCAATAAGATATAATGACAAATGCATAAATGTTAATTTTTTGTTTATACAGCTGTCGGTCATTCATGCTGAAGAAATTAAACATTAAAGAATTTTCGAATAAGTGTAGTTTCGTTGGTCCCCACGGTAATAATAGAAGCAATACAAAGGCGAAAATTTTAACGAAAATATAAACTTGGCGTTTCGAATGTATTATGGGTCCTCTTCGGGAAAGTATAAAAACTTTTCCAAATAAGTAAATGAAACTATGTAATTACAGTATGTAATGAAAGCAAAAGATTAAATTAAATTCCTAAAAAATAAAACGGGGATAGATACACACCAGTAGGTTCAACATTGTTTCTCTTTTTTACAAATTCAAATCAACTTTTTACTTTCACCACGTATTCTAACTACATTTTTTTTAATTTACTTATTTGTAGAAAATTGTATACTTTCTCCTCACAATAGAGATCCCAAATGCCGATGAATATATATTTTCATTAAAATGTTTCCCGTTTGTATAATCTACATTATTTAATTATTCAAAGATTCTTTACTACATTAACTGATCGTAGAGTAAAAAAGAGATTTTTAATTCTTATTAAATGTAAACAATGATAGGGGATGACTCAGAACGTTGAATCCGAGATAAGAATCTGGAGGTATTAAAAACTCTTTACAAAGGGGATGGTAGCGAATTTATTCCTGAAATTGACCGTCACTAATACAACCTAAAAATTTTATAAAAATATTTCTCATTATATCTTCATCAAAGTATTATGAATAAATTAGCGAAATTCTTCCGATAAAAACAAGACCAAACACGACCGTAATTGATCTATTTCCACTTGTACGTTATAAAAATAATTTTTGAAAAATTTTTGATCGCTTATAAATAAAAATATTTCGAATATGGTTGTGTTTGGATTCATTTTTGACGGGACGATTTCATCGATGCATCCATAACATTTTCACCAAGATACAATGAAAAATATAAAAGTTTTTTTTAAAATTCAGCCAAGTGGTTCTTAAATTCACAGCTGCCGCCTTCTCTAGTCGACGGATCGTTCCAGCTGAAGAATCGTGTTAAACGATCGTGGAGGCGAATCTATGTGTTTTATCGAGAGACGAACGCGACGCTTTAACGAGGTGCACTGTACCGTACACGTTTTCAAATTGTCATCACGACAAGATCGACAAAATCGAGTCGTTGAAGTCCTCACCTGACGCTTATCGGCTGTAAAGAGTGGTCTTGTTGCAGATAAAGTGATTGTTGATATCCACCGGGATCGAGATTCAGTCCATCCGGAGATTGTTGAATACCACCACCGGTGGTCTGCATCATCTGCGAAAACAATTCGAATTGAATTTTATACAGATCCGTCTAACGCAATTCTGTATAAATTTTACGAGGTCGAAAGTCTCACTATGCATGTGGCGTGACGATAAATGTGATCGGCTGTTTTATGTCGAATGAATGACGTAAGACTGGGTGAACGATCGACGATACGTGAGGTTTAATCCTCAGACAACGGACTGACTTTAATACATGCACAAAATGCGGACCCCATATCAATCCTGACCCGTAATAAAATTAAAATTATGTGCTTGTAAAATGAACGATTAAATAAAATATGAAAATAGTCGATACAATTATACTATTATTTATTATAATAAACATTCCGTTTTGAAACTTATTAAACATTAAAAAATAGATACATAAAAAATTGGACAATGGAGAAACGAAAATTAAATTACATAAATAAAAGAGGCTTTAGGATCCAAACGTTTGCCGGATTTCTTATACTAAATCTAAACTCACTTTCGAAATGTTCACTATTGTAAACAATTATATGCCTTTAATGAAATTATTTCTGTACACATTCAGGAAGAAAGTTTATAACCGATATTAACATTATAGTTAATAGTGTTACAATATACGTGTTATTTATTCATTATAAATCGTTAGTTAGTAAAGGATACTTTTTTAAATGAAATAAGTTTCAAGACATGGAATTGCACGAGAAATAAAATTCTACGTTGATTAAATACTTTACTGGAAAATTGTTTTTCGTTCGATATTTGATTCTTAATGTGTTCGGTTTTAACATAATCAGCGTTATTTTCTGCGTCGACGAATCTCACCTGTGACTGATAGCCGTGCATCGGATCGTGCTGAGGTTGCTGCTGCGACTGCTGCTGCCTCTGTTGTTGATGTTGCTGATGTGAGTGAGAATGAATTGCAGGGATATCGAAGTCCTCGTCACCGAAGCTGGGTGTGTGAAACGTCTGCGGAGAAAAAACAAAGCTAACGAAGAACTAGCGTTTACGCATCGTCGCGTGATCCCGTATTACCGAAACAGGAAATAAAGAACTAAAATCGACGGGGCCAAAAAATATGCTCGACCGTACCAACCAATTCGTAGAATTCTATCTTTGCGTTTTCAACTGGTTCGTCACAAATAAATATAGTGTATTATAATTAAAATAAATTAGAGGTATATTTTCAAAAATATTCCAAAAATAACTACAGGTACTCATATTACGTATGAATACACTTTTTAGTAACAAATTTATTAATAATTGTTAAACCCTTTCAAGTTAGAAGTAATAATTTTGAGGTTAGATTTAAAAATAGCTTCTTGCTGTATTTCTACGAGTTATTCTTTATGTGACAATACGTGTACATTGCGTCTATGTGCAGAATAAACATTGATGATAATAATAAAAAATCGGGAGCACCAGTTTACTTGAAAGCGAGATAGATAGTGATTTTTTTCTCGAACTAAGAGTAAGACCAAACCTCGCGTGCACCATCCGACGAAGAGATAATTGGAGATCCAGCGAAAGTGAGTGAGACAGAGCAACAGCCAACTAGCCTCGCACTACATACGCTTAGTGTATCACTCATTATTAATGCGAAATAAAATTCAACATCGATTTGCACGTGGAAACGAATTATTGAAATAAATAATTATTATATTTCTTTATTCTATATTGAAAATTTTAGACAAAATTATAATTGTTTGGTATTTTTCATCATATTGTTATGACAATATTATTAACGAATTGGTGAGGTTTTCCCAATGAAAATGAGTTCAATCACGACTTCATTTCGACTTTTTTTTAGTTATACAAAAATTTAATTATTTTTATTTTTACCAGAAAAACATTATCAATTCATCGACAATATGCCCATTAAGATATCTTAAGATATCTTAAGATAACAGTTACTATACTCGACAAATTTACATGTTGGTTTTTCCCGAAAGTCAAGCTTCATAGAAAACAATTTTATTAAAAATTTACGAATTATTTTCACACAAAGTATGACTTTTTTTGTTCTATAATTCCCACCCAATCTGTATATTTCCATTTATGAATGAAACGTCGTCCAAATGCGGCAAAAAATATATCTATTTTTTCAATGTCTTTTCTCTATAATGATCTTTGTATTAAAGCAGAAAATCTATTAAAAAGAAAAGTTAGAATCAAAAACAAACGTTTTACTTAAAATGTGAATATGTGTAGTAAAAAGAACTTTATAAACAAGATGGGCCAATAATGTAATAAACATGTGTAGCGTTACATTGGTAGTAAAATTATTCTTACTCAAAAAGAAAATATTCGTCTTGCTTAAAAAGGGGAAAAGATCGCGATTATTGGAAATAAACGCTTAAAATTAGCAGGGGGGAGGTGATAAAGACAAAATGCAAAAACGGAAATAATGAACCTACCAAGGCAATTAAAAATAGATGGTTACGAAGCTCAAAAAGAATAGAAAAAAAAATAATTAAATATATACATGGAAAGAGTGTTCAACGAAATATAGTCTGTTGTCCAGATAGATATGTAAGTTGTTCTTTAACATAAGAATATAAATGCAACACTGTACACTGTGTAGAGCCCAAAGTACGATGCGATCCAAGAATCGTTAACTATAACTACAACAATTGCAACATCGATTCGCACGCGGAGACGAATCATTGAAATAAATAATTATCGTACTCCTTTGTCCTGTATTGAAAATTCTATACAAAAATTACAATTGTTTCGAGAATTGGAAAAATTCGTGCAGTTGTATTCTATCAGTCGCATCTTCGGATATCCATCGGGCAATGCGAGGCAAAAATTTGAAAATCGTGTCACGCCCGGGAGATTAATATCTTGTTTGTGTCGCGGCGTGTGCATTATGATTAAATTCGTACACACGCGAGATGCATACGCGAGTTTCTCGATTAACCATTGTTGCAAAACAGCGACGAAGCAGAAACAAAAATACGGGCCGTGGGATAAGTCTACATGTTGGAAATATAGGTTACGATTTGTTCGAACGTTCGGCGTTCCTTCAGAGGGCGTTACGGTGGCTTCGAACGACATACCCGACCGTGTAAAGTCGCAGCGTCTAAACACGCGGTTATTTTCAGGACAACTTAATGTTTGGTAATTTACTTCCTTTCGTGGCACAAAGAATAGGAAACAGGAGGGGTGGGTCAGGGGACGGAGCGCAGGGAGTACGAGGGGGAAACGACGGGAAATAAATTCGCCCGTGCAGGCTGTCGGGCTACCCGGGGAATAAAAGTTTTTAAATTGGATTTAATAGCGTCAGGAATTTTCCTTTGAAGGAACATACTTGCCTATTGATCGAGTACACCTACCTCTGCCTCCCTTCTCTCTCCATGCCCATCGCGTTACCCCTTAACTCGCGGTGTTTCTCTTACTCTATCGTTCCGCTCTCGCTTCTCTTCTCTTCTCCCATCCCTTTCCGCCGCGCGCTTCTCCTCGCCCGCCTCCCCGCCCGGTGTGTACGCGTACACCGTGCCCGTCCCGGCCCGTCCTATTTCAACTACTCTTACCTCCTACTCCCGGCTTCTGCACCCACCCCCCGGTCCTCCCTTCCATCTCCGCCGAATCGACTACGCGTCTATCCATCTTCTTCCTCCGCCGGTTCCAAACTTTTCTTTCTCTCTCCATCCCCGCGCCCCTTTCTTCACTTTCCCACCATCCCGGTTCCTCATCCTCTTCCACCTATCCGGCCAAGCCAAGATAGTCGTACCTTTCCTACCCCCTTGGTACGTTCGCGTTCCCATTCGCCTGTTTCCTCGCTCCCCGCGAGCGAATGAGCTTGTGCCCGCGCCCGCACACCACCCTCATCCATGCGCCAGCCGACCGGATCGCGAACCGTTCTTTACTCCTTACCAATTTGCTTCGTAGGATGACTCCAACTGCTCGCAAAGAGAACGCGGAACCAACGTCCCACCCTATCACGGGATATATACGTCTCTAAACGTTTTCATTCTTCGCCGAGACGACGAACAACGTACACGCCCTCGAACACGATACGTTCGAGCGACGTACCGAACGGTAGGCGGAGAACGATACAGTCGAGTAGCCCGCGTTCCACCATCGTATTATGGTTCGATTCTAGGTAGAGAGGCTCGAGGGACGCGACGACTCGCGCCCGACGAAAAGAATTGTAATTGGACGAGCATTGTTTACGTTGCACATCGTGCGCGAGAAAGCGCGCTCTGACCCACGGGTCTAGAACTGTTTACATTCTACGCTCAAGGACAGTGTCGCATTCGCTCTCTGGAGTTGTACACGAGATCGGTGTGCAATCAGGGACGAAACAAATTCTTGTACAAATTTTGAGCAACGAATGAAAGATAAATGATTTGTATCCCTTGTTAATGTGGACGTTCAATGAACGTCACGAATAAATCAATGTTAGTAAATCTCTGTATGCAAAAATATTTCCCAAACTGTAATCCACGGACCCTTGAGAGATCGTAAATGTATTTGTATGGGTCGGCAAGCTTGGAAGAAAAAAGAAGTATATTATACAGTGGAATAGAAAAAAAATACTGCCCACAGTATTTTATTCAAATTAACCCGTTAAAAAGTTTTCTATAGTGAGTAGTAAGAACACTGGAAAAAAACTGGAGACTAACAAGCACGAAGGTATAGAACAGCTGAAATTTTTTTTATAATTTTATTAACATTGTTATGAACTTATAACGTACTTGAACAAAGTTTAATTGAATTTTTCAACTATTTTATCCGAGTGTAATAAACGTTTTTATAAAATATTTAATAAAAGAAATTTATTATCAAATATTATTAAATAAATTCTAACGAAACTTATACGAATCCGTTAATTCCTTTTCCTATTTATTTTTGTTCATTGTTTTAACGTACAATGAAAAATTTTAATTAAAAAATACGAATCCAATTCAATTTCATTAAAATATGTAAACCATGAATACAGTCTTGTAAAAAAAAAAAAAAAAAGAAAACAATTTAAAATTCATTTGTTGAAAAATAATAATTTTATTCTACGAATGAACCCCGTCAAAAGTTTCTCTTTAATGAGTGTGTTTGCGGGAAGAGGAAGTTTGAGAAACACTGGCGCACAGTATTCCCTTTCAAGTTGTAACAACCTCAAGACAGGGCTGAGACAACCTAAGAGGCAGGGAAGTTAAATTCAATCCCACTTATCTCTCAGCCAACCAATCGATTCTGCTCAACCGTTTAACATTTTGTACAAGAACAGAGATACGTTGAGACGATGTCGTACGTAATTACGATTCCTGGGGGTTTCATCGAAGCGAAGACACGACACTATGGAAATACGACCATGGACCTTTACTTTTCGTTTTTCGAAAAGAATACTATTTGTTTTTCCTTCGTAAAAAAAAATACAATTAACGGGTGCCGTTTCCTTTGCGAAAAGAAAAATACACCTCAGAACCCAAAGCCCTGTAAAAGGTTGCAGGTACGTGAATCTTCTATTCGCAACGATAAACCACCATTACGAAGAAAGCGTTTCGACTCGCACGGCAACTCTGTTGATATCTCGAGCGCAAAAATAGCCACTCCCTTCCCCTCTTCTCTCCCTCCACTGACGCTTGTCCATGGACTTTGTCCATGTGCACGGACATTGGTTAATTAATCATAGCACGGTTAGGTCGGAAGACACAACGCAGACGTTTCTAATAAGGGCCACAGACGTAATGATTTATCGTACAAAAAGTTATGCAACTACGGTTGATACGACCGTTTGAACGTTAATTGTAAAGTGTGTAGGATTGTTGTACAACCTGTTGTACGACGCGGCCGTGTTGGCCGACCGTACGGTGCTGCCATAAAACCTGACGTACCGCAGGTTTGACGAACGCCAGCTTTGGAACGCGTATGCTGTTCAACGACCAGTTGGAAAGATTCTTACGATATCTGCTTCGACACGGAAATATTACAGCACACCAGAGAACAAGATAGAAATATTCATCAGTTTTAAAAAAGAATTTTTAACGTTTACGGCCTACAGATGTAGGGTTCTCGAACAGTATTAATAATGTCGGTTTTCGTAATCAATTACGGAAAAGTAAATAGAACTATTTGTTCTTTGTTAAGCGTCATTGTCGTCGAATAACATCGGAACGATTACTTTCAAAAGCAAGAAATATTACGGTCGATGAGTGCGCTCTAATATCATCTGACCACTTGCACAATTTACTATTTTTAGACTCGCTACAACTGAATAAATGACTAATGCACGGTGATTAATCTATTACTTAATTTCAGGTTATTTTTTTTCCTTTGTAAGATCTTGTATATAAATCTGCGGATCTAACTCGACGATTTCAAAATATATGCGATATATGCGATTAGTAATTAGAACAATGAGTTTTCGACGAATCGGTTTTGATTATTTCGATACAAAATCGATCCTTTTACAAGAATCGATCGTCTTTATACGAGAATAAATATTTCTGTTCAGGCCACGTGCTAGCCCTTCGCGTTGCCGCAAGGCATTAGGGCCCCATCTAGTGGGCGACTGCGTCCACTGACCGTAATCACGCCACCTGCTGGCGCGGGAGCGTGCGCTCGGTCATGAGACCGAAAACGACAGCCAGCCGTTTTAACACGCTTACTGCGATAGCTCTTTTCGTGAACTTTAATATTTGGCGATAATATTTCAACTGCACTTCATACTGTAGTATTTCACGGTACAGGGCAAATAGGCCCGTAGACTTCTCGGCTACAGTCCATAAATTTCGTTGAAAATAATAGTGGAGAAATTCAATGAAATACGGCTTGCACGGAACGAAGGCACGATACAGTGAACGTGTTAGAAATTGCATTTGCGTTAGTCAGCAGCGATTAAGTCAAATGCAAGAAAAACCGTGTCTTGTTCATTTTGTGATTCATCGCAACGTTGTTTGCCTTCAACAATATTATACAATTGTACGATGATTAACCGTGAACATTTTTTTCTTTGCAAAACGAATACTTGCACCGTCTCCTCTTTTTCTGCTTCTTCGACGGAAATTACGTACAAGTAATATTTAACGAAGAATTATTGACGCTTTCCTCAATATTACCGAAGGAACAGCAATGCGCTAGTATTTTTTCTTACGGCTAACTGTACATAAGAGTTGGACAGTAATTACTAAAAGTAATCACGGTAATCATGATCATTAATCAATAGTCGTATATAACATTTGTAGTTTGCAATCATTATTCAGTACTTTGCAATTATTTGAAATACCATTTCCAATAACATATTATATTATTTCACAGTTTAATTCTTAAAATGCAATTACGGAGTCTCGTTCCATGAAATGATTTTGAAAAGAATAATTGTGTAATTGAAATGGTAACATATTCTTAGAAAAACGTAGATGTGTTTCGAAATTTTTCAAAACCTACAAATCTCTATGCGTCACTAAAATATGCATATGCGTTATGACTCGAAGAAAACAAGAGGTTCGTGCAATATAATTTAATTGGTATTTCGCATACTGATTATACGTATTTGTAACTTCAAATATACAATTTTTGTTAAAAACATACATGGTGTCCAACAGGTTTCCATATAAAGACGTGTAGCATATTATTAACTTTTTTACTTGCAAATGCGGAATAAATTTCTGCTCGGAGAAAGGTTTATTGAAATCAAGTTAATAGAAAAATGAATTGCATAGATTAACATAAATAAAATAATATAAATTTCATCGAATTTATCTTTGTCAGGCGAAATGTTCGAAACGAGGGCAGTACTGAAAGCAAATTGCATTTGTATTCGTTTCATAATTCATTAGTTTCCATTTCATAATTAATTTATACGCCCCTTTCACCTAGTTAATAACAACATATTTTCTTAAAAAGTATTGAAAGTAATTTCCAACGTCTCATTATTAATTTACCGATTCAATCTTAATAATTGCGTGATTAATTATTTAATCGTTCTGATAATTACATTCGCCTTTATTACCTATGTTGATTATCAATCACGACTTCTGATTATTAAGTAATTAATCATTAATCATTTGCTCGACTATGTGTCAATCGTAATCGTTGATCAGATTATTTTCTGGCTAACGCTGTTGTACATTTCGTTGCCATTCGTCGATCAACGTTACGTCTGCGGTAAAGACGACGCGTGACAAGTTGTTACCACTCTCTCGTACCACACGATAATCGATTCGTCGTACGATAAATCGTTGCGTCTGTGGGCCCTGTACGTTCCCAGTGTTAGAAGTAACAACGATCGTTGGATTCATCGAGCGTGCACACAGTGTTCGCAGTGTCGCGTCGCGTCAGTAGCACGAGGAAGACGACCGAGACTTGAATCGTCCAGTAGCGTGTTTCAGAGGCTCCCTCAGCCGAACGAAGCGCCATTCTATGCCTCAGGTTTCGGCTGCGTTGTTCCACGCCAAGAAAACGTGTCGCGCGTCATCTTAAAAACTCTGAAGGAACTAGACTCGGAAGAATGGAGGGGGAGACCGGTTCTCGAGGGATACGTTCGACACAAGAGAGGGCCAGGAGGATCGTGCGTTCGTTCAGTGATCGTCGCGAAACGGTTCACGAAATCGATGATGCTCACCTGATCAGCCATGGCGTAACCGTCGTGATGATAAGACACCGGATGATGATGGGGCTGTGGCACGTTCAGCGAAAA
Source organism: Ptiloglossa arizonensis (assembly GCF_051014685.1). NCBI lineage: Eukaryota > Metazoa > Arthropoda > Insecta > Hymenoptera > Colletidae > Ptiloglossa > Ptiloglossa arizonensis. The sequence goes on along the minus strand of NC_135052.1, from coordinate 26,607,075 downwards.
ATCAAGGTTCTCGTTTCTCTGAAACAGACGAAGAAACAACGATTGTTAACGATCGCTCGCGGCGATTCGCTGTAGATAGGTCGCAAGGACGCTCGATCGGGACGTTTACGAAACACGGATGGGATGCGGTTTTGGAGATTCGTTCGTTGGTCGCGCACCGTTCCCTGCGGTTACGCGTTTGTAACCTGCTATCGACTTTCTTCGGTAATCTGTAACTTTCCCTCTCGTTCTCGTTCTTGTATCATCGAAATATATATACTCCGCACCGTTTCTCGTGCCTACGCGATGTAATCGTGCGTCAACTGCGCACGACCGTTTCGATTCGTAGTTTTCCACGCGACGAAGGGAATCTTTGACGTCTCATCAGTACGGTATTGCAGTGTTTCTCAAACTTCTTTCTACGGACCCCCGACAAACGATATCTTTTGACCAACCTTCTAGAGATGAATTAAATTTTCTTTTCTTAAATATGATTTAGAACCGATTCCGATTTAAAATATTTACGTTTTAACAAATTCGATTTAATTTGAATAGATTTACACGTTTGATGTTAAACTTGTTATATGTTGTTCAAATATAATGCGAAGCAAAATTAACCGATTTGCGTGAGTTTTCTTAAAGTTCATTTAAAACAAAATATTATATATAAAAATAAATTTACAATTTTTAAGCACAAAATGTTGATGTAAAATTTATAAAAAGTTGTAAAAACCAGAATTTAATAAAATGTATATTATTGCTTCTGAGACATTAAACGGAGGATAGTTACAAATGCAAAACTATGTAAGTCTTTTCTTTCACAGGAACTATTCGGTTAACGTATTCTTTTGTGAAAAAAGACGTTCTTGAAGTGCACAAATTTTGAAAAGCAATCATCAAAGAAAAACATCACGGAATCTCACCGATACGTTCGTAATCTTAAGTCTGAGAAACGTTGCAATATTGTCTTTCAAATTGTCACAGACGCGGGGCCTAGCCGTGACAATGTGAGAGGCAAGTAAGTGAATTTAGATCGTTGATATTTCTTCTCCCGACTCGCATGATTCAGTATACGTAAGGGACAGAAATTTTACGAAAACGAACCGATCTATTCCTCCATAAGAAGAATTAACGCACGAAGTCAAGACACGATGTAAAAGATGTTTCGTTGGTCCGGGGCAGCTCACAGCGCACGAACCCGAACATGAATTTCTTTTTTCGCGCATCATTCGTTCAACGACCCGTGTTGTCGAGCCAACTCCATTGGTCTGTTGCACGGCCCTGATATACAGTAACTCCCGGATAACTGATCGTTAGCTTGATCAATTTCACCCCGAATAACCGAATGAATTTATCCCCGGATAACTGACAATATTCTATCCCGAACAACCAAATCTCACTTCTATCGAACAGTGTATACGAAATTCGATTTCGATTCAGTATGAAAAAAAAAAAATCGATTCTTGGAAGAAATAGTACCTGCCCCGAATAACTAATCAAGAAAAGAACCGGTTTACAATCAGTTACCTGAAATTACTGTATTTCCTAAAGGACTACGATTCTTTTTCGTCCGGTTCGAAAACAGCGAATACACGAACAAATCGACTCGGAGCAGAATCGTTTTGTTGGCCAGAGGACGCTTTGCATACAGGGAGGAGAAGGGGCTATGGATGTAACGATTTATTGTACGATGAGTTATACACGTCGAGTTACAACAATAGTCGTATGGCAGCGCCGTACTGCCATCCGACACGGCCACAACACCTCCACACACTTTACAATTATCGTTTGAATAGTCGTATCAACCATAGCTGTACAAATTATTATACGATAAATCGTTACGTCCGTGGCCCCTAATAGACACGTTGTTTACGCTGTTCCGGCAACACTGCGGCCCTACGTCGTGTCGCTGCGTGCCTTCTCGCCGTCGAATTCGATCGAATTCTCGTTTCAGATTCTTTCCACGGTCGCCTTTTCCTTCTCAAACGTCCGCACGCACTGCCCCCTAACCGCTGTCGCCACGTTTCCTTTTCTCTGATCATAGCCACAATGTTCAAGGTATTTTGCTTAAAATAAAGCAAACAACGGACGCGTACGTTCGGATGTGCGTCGCGACTTTGATACTCCCGCCTCCCCTTAGGTTCGTTACCATCGCTGCCTGCTTCCACCACCACCACCAACCCCACCACCACACCACCGCCACCACCCACCCACCCTCAACCAAACGCGTTATTCACGTTCCTCCGCGGTCATCGACCCTTACGCTTGCCTCTAGTTTATCGGATTCGTTTCAACGAAAATGCGATCGAGATTGTAAAGTTTTCGACATCATTTTCGTAGAGAACCGGTCGGCGAGCGCGAGATTCCCTTAGTTTCTTTCAAAACCCATAATCGGTACATATATCTCACGGGAACGGAAAACTCGTGAACGCTTCGTTCGCTGGTCATAGTCCTCTCTCGCCATCTGGAAGACGACTCGTGATACTCGCATCCGGTGCTCCCATACCTCGGTCGGGCTACAACGATTTTCATCTAAACACGACGAACAGGTGCTGACGTACCTTCGCGAGAAGCGAAGGGGGAAAAAAGAGACAAAATCGGTACGTATATAGTATTCGAGCATTCTCGATAGCAATTTAGACAAAAGGGAATGAACGTAACGGGTAAAAAAGGTTTCGGATGATGCGTACCCTTAAACGTATTTAGGTAAAATCATTTTTGCGGTAATATAGGTTAACACTGTCCGAATAAAATTCGTGGGGAAAATTGCTGAACGAAATGCACGGGAAGACGAGAAAAAACCGGAAAGAAGAAGGGAGGGACCAATAGTATTTATGTTTTCCAGCAGCAGAAATAACAGCAGGCAAGCAGGAAAGCGAGCAGGTAGGTAGATAGGTAGGTAGGTAGGTAGGTAGGTAGGTAGGTAGGTAGGTAGATAGGTAGGTAGGTAGGTAGGTACGTAGGTAGGTAAGTAGGTAGGTAGGTAGGTAGGTAGGTAGGTAGATAAGTAGATAGGTAGATAGGTAGATAGGTAGGTTGATAGGTAGGTTGGTAGGTAGATTGATAGGTAGGTAGGTTGGTAGTAAATAGTTAGTTAGGTAAGTAGGTAGGTAGGTATAGATAGGTAGGTAGGTAGGTAGGTAGGTAGGTAGGTAGGTAGGTAGGTAGGTATAGGTAGGTAGGTAGGTGCGTAGGTAGGTGCGTAGGTAGGTAGGTAGGTAGGTTGATAGGTAGTAGATGAATGTGAACAGGCGAAGGACTAAGCAAAACCGAATCGAGCCAAGACAACCGAACTCACGAACGAAAAAGATTTCACAACGAGCCATCTGAAACATTTAACGCGTCTATGTACAATGATTTAAACAGGTTCTCGGTAGTTTGACGACATTGTACAACATCGAATTTTTCCCAAGCGATGCTTATCGATTACAAGCGCGCGGTCCTCGAGGAACGCCATGGTCTGCTGGGAGAAGAGAAGGCGAAAGTCGAAGGAGGAACACGCGTTCAATTACAAGTAATGATATATGTATTTGGTATCGTTGGCTGTTTGGTGAATACACACGGTGAATAAACTTCTCTCTGCTTCCCAAGTATGTATAATACTTAGGTATAGACGTTCGTACAATACCTGGAAATTATAATCGCAAATTCCAAAATGGTACAATTCTCGTCTGGCGCAGTTATTCCGCTCAACGGCTATTTTTCGAATTGCTTTTCATCGATGTTTCCTCCTATCTCGAATCCATTGGAATACACGCGCGATATGGAACCCCAGTAGACGACGTTTTCAAATATGTTTTCCTGATCTATTATACGCGTGTCCTGAAACGCGGTCGACAAAATCCAAATTGCTGTAAGAAACGAGAAACGCGAAGGGAGGAGAAAGCAGGAAAATAAAAGACGAATCCATGGACAAGGGGAGAAGCAGAAGAGTAAAGCGAAAAGCCTAAGAGATCTAATAGATATACACGAACAGGTCTCTTACTCGATGTAACAAATGTTAAACCTGTTCCTCTTCGCTCCCCTCCATACCGTTCCGCCCCTCGCCGCCCTTCCTCATCTCACTCAACCATCCCCACTCCAACCCACTCCACGCCATTACCCTTTGTAATCCGCAGCCTATCGCTTCCTTCGTTCTATGTCTTTCCTAATTTCCCTTGGAAACATTAGGTTCCGTGTTCCAAAGAGATAAAACTGTTGCAACAATGGAACAGATGTTTGCATACTCGTTTACGTATCGTCTTAAGTCTACATCTAGGAAAAATAAGACCATCTTCGATTGCGCTTCGAAAGAAAATGACTACTGGATTATCCGAATTTTGGATCGACGAGCAAGTCCGGACAAGCTATCATCGTTCCAGTCAATCAGCGAGTTGTGCATTTTCCGCGTGGTATTTGCACGCAACGAGTGCAAAGATTACCTTTGCGCGAAAAATCAAGGCAAATATGCATGCGCGCTCACGCTGATGAGTCCGAGTCGGAAAAAAGATTCGAAACATTCAACGATCGAAAGAACGCAACGGTTCAATTTCCTCTCCGTAAATTGGCGTCGTGTGTAGAGTTTATACGGTGTCCGAGAGGTGGCGCCATGAGCGTTCAACTCGAACATGTCTCGACAGAAAATACGATCGCTACCCACGAACGCTGAATTGTAAAATCGCATTACGCAGCGCACTTCAACGTCGTGGAAAACACGAACGAAGCGTCGAAAGATCGCCGTCTGACTTACCGTACAGGCGAGCCACCAACCCCTAGGCGTGATGAAATCCAGGTTATCGAGTGCACGTGCGACGTGCAGTTACACTACGCACCACGGCGAGTCTTTCACCCTTAAAACACCGTTTCGTTTCGTCGCAAGGGAAAGTTGAATCGAACGATCCGAAAAGGCACGAGATCGATAAAATGAAGTGAATTCGATTAAATCCTCGATTCTTCGTAATCCGTCCACACAAGTTGCCGCACTCGCCGGGCAACACGTTTTCACAATATCACCACGCGATCGTATAATATTTTTACGGCACAAGGTAAACACGTACACGACAATTAGGTTGAAACACAACGTGTAATCGAGTTCCGGATTCCTGCGCAGCGTATACAACGTACTCGACTCGTGGCGTAACTCGTGACAGCGTGGCAAAACGACGCGCGCTCCTCGCGGCGGCCGGCGCGGGAATGATTGAAGGAGGTTCGGTTCGTGGCACGCGTCGCTGGTGGGGATGAATCTCGCAACAGGGGAATCGACGCGCGCGCCCCCTATCCCTACGTAACAAAAGGATACGATGCAACGTACCAACCGACCAGGAGAGAACAAATTTTAGAAACGCAACGAGAACGCGCAGTCTTCGAACGTTACAGACGATGAGAAACGTTTAGAAGGGCATAACGATTGGGTAAAGCTTCGAAGATGATCCAGTCAGATACCCACGCACCGTTTCTCAAAATACAAACATCTCCTCTCTCTTTTCGTTAGAATCGTGTGCGCTCCGATGAGAGAAAACTCTCGACTTCAGCCGTTGCGAGTAACCGAGTAAACAAGTCTCGTTCGCGTCGCGCTTGCAGTGCGCCATGTGTTCGAGTACATACTCGTGTAAACATTGGCAACTCGAGTTGACCAAGAGTCTCAAAGTATCAAAATAAATGAGTTCTCACCAGTCTAATCGGTCCTTTTAGCGGGACACGGTGGGTTTCGTGCGCCTACTCGTACGACGTAGAACTTTATTTCGGAAATGTTGAATCGCGCTAATAGCGTTCGTGTTTCGTGGCCCAGATAACGACTTGTGAACGCAACGCTCACTGAAGAAGGGGCGGCGGGGAAATGAGCGGAGCTCTAGGAGGGGAGAGACTTGCTGCTGCGACGGGGATGGGGGTGAGGAACATGCGATTGAAAGAGGCTGGTGGCGCAACGAGCAGAGGAAAGAGGACTCGCAACGTATGACGCGCGCGGTCCAACGACGACGAAAAGGACCAGCGGCGGACCACGGGAACGTTGCTCGAAGAAAAAACAAACCGAGCGTAGATCTTCGACCGAGTCTTCGATTTTCTTAAATGTAGACGTATCGGGAGCTAGGGGAGAATCGAAGATGATAAACGGAAGCAGGAACGAGATACGTAATTACAATCCATCGAGCACGGGTTATCGTTGCAGAAAATCTTCGCGAATCGTTGGTTCACCCTTTACGGTGCACGCGTCTCTGTCTGCTTCTTCGTTTACAAACATCGATCACCTTTCACCGATAGGACGAACCATCCACGGCCGATCGATCAATATTCGATTCACTGGCCCGAGTACACGACGAAGGGAATACAGTTGAACGAAAGAGAGTGGAACGAAGCAAGACGGACTGCGAAAAGGGTCTCCGATGTTTTTTGATTCGGAGAAGAAGCGACGATTGGTTCTTTGAGCGTTAAACGCGCATTATCTATCGACACTCTGTTACTCGAATATTCTAAGAAAGTAGGACACGACGCGACAGCGCTTGTGGCGAGCACCGGTGTAGTGGGGGGAGAGGGAAGCGGTGAGGGAAGGGGGAACGAGACTCGAGGAAGCGGGGGTTACGTCGGAGTTTATAAAGAGTCATTACGTTCCCGTGAAAGGTGGCTTTAATTTCAGAGGCATTCCAATCGCATTAACGTATATTCCCGTACATTTGTGTTTGCGGTAAGCAACAATTTACTCGGAACGTTTACTCGAACGAGGTTGTTACGTGATCGAAACACGGTCGCGTGTATCGCGGCCGCGATAAATACGATTTTAACGGCGATCCCTCGAGCGATCCTCCAGAGAAAACTAACTTGTATCTATATCGCTCGACGTTTCTCGTACGCGTGTACTTGTTTCTTCTGCCACTGGAATTTCTTGCGATCCTTGCCACAGAAGAGGATAAAGAAGGAAGGCAAGGCAAGACAAGGCAAGGCAAGGCAAGGCAAGCAGGAAGGGAACGTAACTCGTATTTACTTACGCCGTATTGTTCTATTTGATGTGGGATATTTGCACGTATCAATATGCAATCTTCCTGAAAATACACAATTATTTTCGACGTCCCTTCGTCGTAGAAAACAATCCAAAGGTACGAGAAAACGATCGATAGACGAGAACGAGGAGTCACGAGAATGGTTTTGACAAACAATCCGCACAGCCGTTCGCGGGCCGGATCGATATTCTTTCGCGGGACAGTCGAGCGTTCCTTCGACCCAGAAAACGAAAGAGTGGTCCGAGGCGCTTTTTCGTTTTGGTATAAATGAGTTTTTATTACGTCAAGGGTCTGTTTATACGTTCATTTTAGATCAATTTATTAGCGTAATGTCTTTACACGTCATACATCGGATAGAATATTGCACCAGAATATTGTTACGTTTAAACGTAACCTCATTTTCTATATTCTCCGATTTTCTGATAGAATGATTAATTGTTCACCAATGATACTACTTAACCCATTTACGTCTTATCGTTAAAAAAATATTCTTTTCAGTAATTGACGATCTCCTTTCATAGAAAACGATACAATATCGCGTTTCATCAAAGAGGCTTTGTAGATAAAGTAATCGGTGTTGTTTATGCGTTGGCGGTGATGGTTTCATTTTACATTGTAATTCAACTTTCTAAAATGTAAAAATAAATTGTTACTTTACTGTAAACTGGTCGAAAGAATGCTATGTGAAAGAACAAAAGAACCAGATGAAAGATTGAACCACAAATTGTGGTACAGTGTTCTTCGTCCGCTATCGTAGGTTCGGGACGACGCGACAGTTCATTTACGAGCATTCGCACGCGTGTGCGTGCATGTTTTGCATTGACTCGCCATTCGCTTCGCTTTCTTCGCGAAGATACTCGATACTTTCATAAACCCAAACAGTTACGGTGGAAGATCGGCAACGTCAGCGACAATTACCTTGTCAATCTGATCCGTACTAACCTTTCATACAATTCCGCTAATGCTCGTCCCACACATTCACAATCATCTATTTCTACTCCTTACCATCATACTTATAAATTCCAGGCCTCGTTTTCATACTTATCCTCTCATTATCACAACTCCATTTATTCGAGAATTCACCCTTCGCCCACGTATGTACTTTGCTTTTAAACGCACAAGATCTTCAGACGCAATTCTTTTAATATACGCGTTCGTACATACAAACATTCAACAAAAATTTCTTTAATAGTCGTAACACGAACGGAACGTTCTTAAAACGTGTTTTCTTAAGAAAAAATTCTTTCGAAATTATTCACGATTACGATACTTTCCATCGCTCATAGGTTAGAAAGTAAAAGGCTTTTCCTTATAGGATCCCTTATAGAAATATGTTTTAATAGAATTTGTGGCCAAAGTATTTTGACTTTACGCAATATTGTTCTATTATATATATGTTCACTTTTCGTACTTGCGTAATAATTATATCACGATAACAATAACCTAACCTACACCGCTTCATCGGAGACAGCTATCGACGTACAATATGTAAATTCCATCAGTACGAATAGCAAACATTGCGTTAAAATTTCGATCCAGTTCTACCGAACGTCTAACCTAAAAAGAAATACGATACGATGCAATTCGAAGAGGAAGCGTTCTCGTGACAAATAATCGAAGGCAGTCAGCGACACGATGCAGCCGTCGAAACACCCAAACAATGTAGGTTAGGTAAGTCACACGATACACCTAACCTAACTAACTGTTCTTGTTTAGTTTTGTCGATCGTTCCGACGACAGCTCGTTTATGCGATATACTAAGAGTCATGGTTGTCGACGAGCGATGGTAGTAACATAAAATAACGGGATCGTTTCGAGACGCCACGAAACGGGTCAAAATCGACGAAAGAATGAACGGAACGGTCAAACGAGAAAAGGTAAAGGAAGTAAAGTAGCGAGAGAGCGTTCGCGCATTTTTTTTCCAAGAAACTTTCGAAACCGTGCACCATGGCTCTATAAATCTCGCGAGCTCTCTGTTCGAATCACAGATCGTCGAGTTGCTTCGTACGGGTGCTCGTGGAAAGGTTAAACGCCTTCCGAGCCGAGCGTCTACAATGCGATAAATAAGCCTTTTTAAAGTCGCTTCACCTTTGCGTCGAGAACCAGTCAAGATTACAGCTAACGAGCGTCGTTCGTCATCGCGCTTGAAAAACTTTTGACCGAGAATTACACCAGACCGAAGTAAATCCTAACGGGATTAGATTCACCGTTCTCGTTCTCGAAATCTTGTCGGCCGGTCTCCGTTGCGACAACGTTGACAGGCGGGTTCGAATCGAACGAAAAGTACATGCACCATGGCCGGTCGACGATCATCGGTCGTTACCACAGAAATCGCGCGCAGAAACAGGTGGGTAACCGAGCCGAAGGATTTACTTAGTAGCTGTTATGAGTAAACGTATGGTGGGAAGGGAACGGTGGGAGGGAGTGGTCGGTGGACAGGACAGCCGGTCCGCGCTTGCCAACCGTCCTGCCAGCGCAGCGGACCGGCCTGCTGAGTCGAGCAAAAGTCGAACGCGTTGTCTGCGCGAACGCTTCTTTCCAACGATCACGACGACCATGAATTGTCGTTAGAAGCAAATTTGACGCTAGAAACCGAGCAACGAAACGCAAGAAAAAACTATACCGAACCAAACCGGGTCAAGCTGTTACGAACCGAAGGAACCACGAATTGGAAACTTGGACAAGAGGAACAATATCCCCTCCCCTCCCCCTTCCCCCTCTCTCGAGCATTCGAGAATCCGCTAACGGTGTTTTTCAGCATCTCGAACAAATGTTGATTTTACAAATTTCTTCGAACGAGCGTTTACACAGCTGATAATCGCCGGAGGCTTATCGCGGAACAGCGATTTTCTCTTTCTCGTGTCGAACAAATTTCACGTTTTTTGCCATGTTTGCACGTTTGCGTTTCAGTGCCCCCCGCACCTCCCACCGCACCGCGCCGTGACGAGGCGAATCGCGCAACTCGCAAAAGCGTCTCGTCTTTATCCCGCGTACGTCGATTCGTATTATCGTCGATGGTCTCTTAAACCGGTTTTACTTATTACGCGAGCGTTCGCTTATCTCGCGTAGATCTCTTATTACCAGTCACGGTAAGCGAGCGTTTCTCCGTTCCCGCGATCCGCTCCCCTCGCGTTCCCCGTTTCTAATTCGTTCCAGCTATTCTATCGAGCACTCCCTCTATTTAATGTTCCGCGTGGAAATAAAGCTCGATTTCCACTTGGCTTGCCGCACTCGTAGAAAGCAAGTTCGTCGGCGGAGTAATCGCGAAGTGAGAACGGCGACGAGAGAACCACGAATAGAAAAAAAGGCCGGCGCGGGGAGGCGAACGAAGGAGAACATCGTGCGTCGTGACCACGTGACCTTTTGACCGTAGGAAATTCTTCGGATAAACGAGCTTTTCACGTTACACCAAGAAGGGAGCAACAAGTGTGAATCTTGTCTACCCTGCGGATCGGACCGTTCTTAGCTTTCCTCCCTGCTTTTCTAGATCCCTCCCCCCTTTTCTCACTCTCTCCCTCTGTCGTGCTATCTATCTCCCTCCTCCAATCGCGTATGCGCGCGCGCGCGCGTTTAACGACGTGTATGTTGCAACTCGACCTTTTTTTTTCGTCACGAATTACGGATCGAACGAATTGGAAAAAGAAACGCATTGTCGTAAAACGAAAACGACGAAAATATTTATCGAGGGAATAAAATGGACTTTTCTTGTTACAATTTTTTTTGGATAAAAGGACATCGAAACATATGTTAAAACGCAAAAAATGAAGAGAAAAAAACGTCGCGAGAGGAAAAATTCTTAGAAACACGTTCCGGTTTGATACTATTGTACAATATATACACGTAGTTGTATTTCACTCTGTCTACATCTGTTTATTTCCTTCGTTTTGTTTCACATTTAATTGTGTGCGCAATATCCTTGAAGTTAGGTTTAAGAGCCGGTTGGCTATGCCTCGCCTTTACGCAATATTTCTTTATTCGATATATGTATGATGTATGCACTTTGCTTATTGCGTAATAGAGGCGATATAATAATAATAATATTGAGGTTAGGTTTAGAAACAGCACCTTAGCTGCACCTTGTCTCTTTGCAGCATTTTATTTGTTCCGTACCCCATCTCTAGCGGTAAGTGAATTTTTCCTTTATACGTGTAATATCGTAAACTGTGTGCAATAAAGATGTTGAATAAAATAAAATAAAATGAAATAAGTTCAGTTCGGTTCGTGTATCTTATCGCAAGCTTCGTGCGATCGAAACGTTAAATAGAAAATAAGGTAAATAAGTAATGCTGGTAATAACGATAACATGGTCAATACAGAATTTGCAGTGGAATTGCTGGTCGACACAGGGATTCGTAACCGTAAGAAAGGACAGACGCACGGGTACCGAATGCGATACGATACTCTGAAATGCTTATTCACCGCTACGGAATGAATAATGGGCTGCTAGCGAAATACGTCGAGACATAAATATTGTATCTGGAGCGCTATATATTACCTGTATCAAATACATTACCTAGCTTGTTCTCTGTTCTCCGTTCTGCTAGTTCCTATCTGATTGAGATCGTTGCCATGGGAATGCGCGTACACGATCCGATTCGATCCGATCCGAACCGATGCGACGCGATCTGTACGCCGCGCAGTCAACTGTTTTCTGTCTCGCGGAAACCTACGTTTCTGGGGTGACAGTTTTTCGCGTTCGAGCGCTAACCGTCGTTAGGTTTCTCGCGAAATGTTTAATCCCGTGACTCGAAGCTACGAGAGCGCGGTGCTTCGTTGTAGAAATAGAGGCTTTCTTCGCGGCGGTACGGTTAAGTTTAAGGTTAGGTTTGAAAGCAGCCTTTGCCCGTATCTCGCCTTTGCGCAATATCGCTTTGTTCTACACATCGTACGTACACTTTCTTCATTTGCGTAATAAAGATCGTCACAATAATACGCCGCTCGAAAACGAGAGTTACACACGCTTTTGGCGTGTTTCTTCTCGGTCGTATACGAGCAATAACGCGTTACCGTTGGAATCCCGGGCCGTGCATCTCCTCTGTCGAATTCCCCCCTGGGATTCTACAGTTCTGATTTTTCAGCGCTGTCCACGTTGCTCTCGGTTTATTCTCGATCGCTCGTGAGCCGAGCGTGCTCACGACGGTCGGGCGGCGCGCGAGGAAACGTAATCATTTGCAATCCCGCGTAGAACCGCTTTGAAACTCCGCGAAGGAATTTATTAAAGTTTGACTAAGTCGCTTTACAAAGTTTCACCGGTGCACCGAGGCTTCGTGGGACCGGCGAACGAAGCGGGGTACCGCGGGGTGCTCGGAGATCGGGTACTGGGCGAGCGAGCGGGTGGAGGGGTGCGCGGGTGGGAGCTACGAATGAGGAAACGGAGGGGAATCCTCTCGAAGAAACGGGACGAGCCGCTGAAGGAGGCGAAGGTGGAGGTTAAAGAGGCGGGGGAAGCGAACGAGATAGAGGAGGAGGAGGAGATGGTGGAGAATGGGTGGGGATGGTGAGGGCGAGAGCGGAGAAGGAGACGAGGAAGCCAGTGGAAGCGGGGGTGGAGGCGCTGGCGTACGCGGAACGACGAAGAGAGGCGAACGAGGTAAAGCAGCCGTAGGGACGAGAGGACGGAGGGACGGATAGACGGGACGATGGGTGGTGGTGGGCTGCCGGCGGGGGAAGGGGGCAAAGTTACTTTCCCAGAGAAATAAAAGTTAATGGAGTTCCCTGCCTCCTCGCCCCTCACCCACCCCTCGTACTTCCCCACCGCCTTTTTCTTCTCTTCCATCTCTTCGCCGTCGTACAACTTTCACGAAAGTTATTATATCTTAATTTACTATTGAGCATTATCTGAAATTTCTCCGACGATTCCGTTTTAATGCGCTACAGAACACAAACGAAGAGTGTATCCGTCGGTCGAGCTACCCGAGAGAATCCCGTCGTTGTTTCCCGTACGAAACAAGCCAGCCGAGAAACTAACGTTTCTAGGAAAACAACAAACCGTTGAATGCTTCTTTGAGGTTATTCCGGACAAAGAACGCACCTTTTTCGGACCACGGGCGATCGTCTATTATCGGATCGCACGCGTAACGATTTATCGTACGATAGACCGGTAAAATTGTAGCTGATATGACTGTTCGAAGGATAATTGTGAAGTGCGCGGGGTTGTCGTACAACCTGTCGTACGATTATCCTTGTAACACGACGTACGACTCAATAAATCGTTACGTCCATGGCCCTTTACGAGCGTTCCATGTATGATCGTACAATGTAAAAGGAATCCCCTTAACGAATAACTCGTATCAATGTTTTTATTTATTTATTCATCGAAGATCCTTTTTATGCAAAGGAGAACGTATAAAACGAATAATGTAATGTCAAAGATAAACGTGGTAATTAGTTAGATTACTAATGACTCTCTACGTACTATTGTGATCTTATCATTCGTACTTGCATATATACGTTGAAGTTGGGTAATTCAAGCATCGAAATAATGTGTTAGAATAAATACTGCTTTCAAACGAGGAAGAAATTTTAATCCAGTGCAAGTATTGCTTATCATATTAAAAAAAAAGAAAAATAATCGGATATGTAGCTTCAATACGCATAATTGATTTCTTTACGAATGTTTCAATCACAAATTTGGATCCTCTTCAGTTTGATAAAGCTAAAAAGTAAATGTTATTTTAACGTAAAATATGTATAAGTAAAATTAAGTTTTTTATATATTATTATAACGAAGAGGAGCGAAAATTTGCGATCAAAACATTTACAAAGAAATAAACTATGCTTGCTAAAGCTACGTATTCGATTGTTTGATTTTTTGTATCGGGCTGAGCCAATAAGGATTGCTTTTGCCTGCGGCCACCAGTCGTGCAAGTCAATGAGTCGCTACGTAAACGTAAACAGTGGAAGAGGAGGTAACGATTCTGTTACTTGAATCCGTTATAAAAATTATCAATCGAGAAGGAAAATTATTTTATATACATTTTTTCAAATGTGCAAATTTGTTGTATCGTAAAAGTTGATTGGTCAACAAGTAATCTATTTGCTGCTTCGATAATATTAACGATACTTGACAATGTAATTGTTCGTGTATATGCATGTATAATAACATTAAGGTTAGGTTGAAAAGCAGCCTGTGGCTGGTCTGCCATTGTGTCGAATTTCTTTGTACGACAAATGGATACATTGTACTTCTATGAACAATACAGATAATAACAATATTAATAATAACAATAACAATGTGCTGGCAGTGAGACAAACGACTACCGTGGGTCACTACTATCGTTGCAGATACTATTGACAGTAGACCGTACTTAGTGGAGATGTATATTATCCAACACGTAAGGATACATAATTCTGTGACGATTACGAGAAAGCCTTATTGCGTGATACTTGGAAATATTGAGGTTAATCCTCAAATGGCGTTGTGGGGTCTTTTACGATACCAACATACCCTCTTTTTACTACAGTTGACTCATGTTTCTGTTTTTCATAGAATTGTAATCTTTAAGTAATTCCAGTTTGTATCGAAATGCGCACTTCGGTGTTTATCGCCTACATGTGGGTAATGGTTACAGGATTAAAGACGTGTTTCGTGTTTTACCTTTATGAATTGAAATAGAAAAATATTTATAACATTCTTTACACCGATGTTACTATTTACCCCATAATGCCTTCTGTGTACAAACAAGTTATGATATCGTTTGAGAATTAATAATAATTAATGTTATTTACTACGTTGAATAATTTAACATTTAACAAAAAAAAAAAACAGGTAGACGAGTATATCTAAGAAATATAGTAAGTTTTTCCATGCCTCATTTTCATATGTTGCCTCATCGAACGTGATTTTTCAGTTTTTTTTAGCGAAACCTTTTTTCCACGCAAAATAATTGAAAAAAAAAGAATGATTTCGCATCTTTCACGAAATTCTGCGTAATTTCCGAGGTAGAACGGAAAAATTGAAAAAATGTACCGATCTCAACATTTTTTCACGTTCCCCTTGAATCTGTCTTTCACAAATTGAAATACATTAACATTTAAATACACTCATTAATATGATATAACGTCTACTTCTAATTATCACATTTTTTAGTCGATTTGTTGCCTCTGTGGGATTATAATAGCCTATAATTACTATCTCCCGAGGGGGAGCCTTTAACACGAATCGAAACATTAAGAATAAAATTAACAGTTTCCGTACTGCGGTAAAAACTGGGGAATTTATACTCTAACTTCTTTAAACAATTCCTCTCGTATCGTTAAAAAGTTACTGAAAAATAATAAGCGTACAATCGAAGTAATTTTTCCCTTTTATAATTAACAGAAATAAACATTTCTTTTTATAGAATGATTCGAACATTTATAATTCTCGATCTCTACGACGTTCGTGACCGAAGAGACGCGAAAACCTCGCTGGCCAATCGGCGGGGCATTTCTTACGTTATGGATCTAATATTATCTTCGTTTTTTCGTTAACGTGGACGTATACATATTGGCGATGTTGCGTAGTCATCGACGTGGCCTCGATGTCTCGTCCGACGTCCGACGCTAGGAAACGAAAAAACCTACTCGGCTGTACTTTTAGCCGGTTCCCACCTCCTTTCTTTTCCCATTCCCGTTCCCATTTCATATTCCCGCTTCCGTCCTCCTTCCACGTCCCGGCGTCTCATCTTCCGTACTCCACCCCCCCTCCCCCCACCCACCACCCGTCCCCTTCCCGCGCTTTGATTTACGGCCATAAGTTGTAATATTTGCGCCACTATTGTATGGTAATACGCATAGCAAAAAATATGTTAATGGTTGCCATAAAGAAGATATACAGCATACATATGTATCCCATTTCGCGGCATATACCCGGTGGACGTAGAAACTGCACCCGCTAGTCCGTCTCTTTCATTTTCCTCTCAATGGGCTTTTTTATTTGTCCCCCCTCTCACCCGCTCCGCCTTCTCCAGCTCGTTCCCTCTTCCCCACTACCGCGCATCTTCTACTTTCTCCGCTATCCTTCTCCCACCCGCTCTCTTCCAGCTTTCGTCGCCCCTCCCCCCCCACTCGTCCGTTTTCTTCGTCTATTCGTGACAACCGGTTCGGTCTCGCTGTCACGAGGTTCGATCTTAATGCGAGCTCGCGAAAATGTTTACCACGCGTCGCTCGTCGAATCGTCGCCCTTGATTGGTACGACGTCGAACGTACCGCAGGAAAAGCAAAGAAGATCGATGGGAGAAAAACGACGGTCAATCTCGTAGATCGGATCTTATTTTCCTGGATATTGACTGCGTGTTATATCATAACCTTCCTTTACGGCCGGGAGTCTAAGGTGGCGCTAGTTTGCCGCACCGGCGACTGTGTCGTCTCTTAACCGTTTCTGTCGCTACGATTTCATACGGCACCGCTGTACTCGAGCCTCGTAATCTCGCGCACAAATTTCCCAATGAATTTCCACTCGACATCATTGCACGTTTGAAGATACGAAAGTGAATTTGGCAACTTGAGATGGTTTCTGCTTGCAGCGTGATAACAGTTGCGTTATTACAACTGTCGATAACAAGATGTCAGTGAAATTACTTACCTCGCCGCAGTGAAGAAGTACGTATCGTGCTTTATTTTATTTTTGGTTTTGATCAGAAAGCTAGTAAGTGGTACTGTGTTGGTATATTTCTTCACTGTATCGACGTAAGAGCTCTAAATTTGTTCACCTTCTTAGATTCCGCGTAATTTAATTTCGATTTTTGAAAATTCGTCAAGATTTGAAGATTATCTCAATTTCTTTAAAATGCCACTTTTTTGACCCAACTGGAAAAGTGAGTGTTCGAATAATTTAAAAAATCCGGAATATGCAGAATTTAATTGAATCGGTCGTTGAACTTTGTTATTTCGACATTAATAAGATTTTCCACCAATTTTGCGATACTCGTTCGCGTCTTAAGACATCCATCCATTCGTTTCTTCAACGTGCTCCCCAAGTTGTTCTCCCCTAATACAGACGTCTTCGGCATTTTACATTCAACGAAGCTTGAAAATTTTTATCGTTTCCCCTTCTAATGTACTGCAAGGAGCTCTAAAGAATGCCTCTGGCTCGCAATTTCGCCCATAAATAGCGTCGCCGCGATACAAATACCGGCAGTCATTATGGATTACGCGATAGAAAATTCCGTGGCGGAATATCCTTTCTTGAAATATTACAAATTTCATCCAGATGCGTTTTCTCCAGTCACCGTTATACCCTATTCGAAATTCTCGCGGCACCGTTATATCAACGAATTTTAATCAAATCTCGCGGGAACATATTTTTCAAACGCGCGAGAAGAAAAAAGAAAAGTCGATTTTTCAAATGTTCCAGGCTGGAATACCCCCTTCAAAGGCATCCGGGAGCCTCCCCCACCCCCTGTCCCTTTCATCCCATAACTCGAACAATTCCAATAGTCGTTAATCTGTCGGAAACTTTTGGAAAACTTGGCGTTATTGCAGGTACAGGGGCGGGTCTATGCAAGTAGGATATAAGCGGAGAAGTAAAAGGTGAAGGAGGGGAGGAAGAAGAGAGGAGAGGAGGCAGGAGAGGAGAAAGATCGGTCGGGTAGGCGAAGAAGAAGCACAGTTGACGGGAGAGGCGGAGAAATCGGGGGAAGGAGCTTCGCAGGGTAGATTCCGCGCGGAGATGCGTTCGGGGGGGAGGGGAGGACTGAGGGGGAACGGCGGGGGTGGGAACCGGTGTGCCGAGGTAAGTTAAATAAACTTGTTTAGTTTCGCGGAAACTTCTGCCCGGCCATTGTATTCGACTGCCTCGCTGCCGAGTTTGCTCCGAAACTTTCGAATACGAACGAACTCGGTTCTCCGTTACGCTTTATTCGCTTGTTTTGCCAAGTCGCTACCTACGGTTAGCTACTCTTTCCTCTCGATATTCTCCTATTTCCTTTGCCTATGCCCCATCCGTGGCCTGTCACTCTCTTTTTCGGTCCTTGTTCACTCGCCGCGGAGACCCACCCTGCGCGGCGTGTCCCCTCCCCCCACCCCGCGTCCTTCTTCCAGACCCACGTTGGCTATCGCCACGATCGGAGAGGAACGTCGGGGAGAGCCTTGGCTGACCAACGAACCGCTCCGTGCGGATTCTGATCGCGATTAGCCTCCTCAGGGACGAATCGTTTTGTTCGAAATCAACTAAAATCCAAACTCGTCTCGTGAATCGTCTCTTACCGTTTAATTCTTTTTTTTCTTTTTCGTAAAAACCGACCGAAATTCGTTACTCGTGACCGATTACCACACCGTGAGAGCAAAATGCACGGAGCCGTACGTCTATCGAGCGTTTCATCGACGTTTCGACTGTTTGCAGAGGTTAGGATATCTTATCACGTGAACTGAGTGATCGATAACATTATTGTCGAGAATAATTTCTCTCGTATCGCGGGATGAAAAAATCGGTATCGTCGAATCGCTCGAAATCAAGATTGATGGCCTTCGACCGTTACGAATCGAGGCCAATAAGGATCGCTTTCGTCTGCGGACGAATAAACATAAACAGTGGAGGTGATGATTGCGGTTCCCGGATCCGGCGTAAGGATTGTATCTTGGAAACGGGAGTTACCGCGTTGTCTCAATAACGGAAAATATTAATTACGAAAGAATATCTTTCCGAGCACTTTCTTACCGAAAGTTTCGATCACTTTATTTTCGCCTTCCTTGGCAACGGATGTATATTTATTTAAAACGCTGTGAACAAATTTACGAAGTGGAACGTATCACGAGGTACATACGTTGCAATAATTGTGTGGAAAATAAAATTATTAATCGTCGTGGCGAATCGTAAAGTAAAGATTATAAGAGGGGCTCGTCGATTAGTATTACAGGTTATGTGTTAGTTGTTACGTACATAGTTACTGTATAGATAATGTAGCGAACTTGTAGCAAAGCGTACGCGTCTATGAAACAACGCTTCGTGGACAAACGACCTTAGTTGCCTGTCTGTTAAGCCGCGTATTCATCTCAGCATTTGCCCCGAATAAGCATCGCATGAGCGCCCAATGAGCGAAGGTTCTAATAGTGGGCCAAATGCTCAGATGGATACGCGCGGCTTTAAACAAAGCGGTGCGCCGACCAATCAAACGACGCTTTCAACGAATAGGACCCGCATTCCTTCCAGAACTAAACATCCGAGCTTCGCGCTATAGATCTAACCCTTCGGTCGACAATGAAGATCCTTCCGAATTATTTTAACAGAATTTCAACCTGGATCGAAGGAAGCTGATCGTCGGTGTGTAACCGTGGTACGGTTCTCCTTAAATTTTAATCTTTATTTCTCTTTTTTTAAAAAACGGGTAATTTGAAATTTACACTTGTAGTCACCCTAGTGGTCAAAATGGTTTTGTCGTGTCGGCTCAAAAGGTCGAAGACAGTGGATTCGACCGTTCTTTTTATCGTATCTCGTCGATTGAATTTTGTACTCATTGAATATAAAATATTGTTTATGAAAAGCCTCGGGCCGAATGAAATACTTGCAAAATACTCTCATTAAGAGATAAATTGTATTTATTGTACTGTAAAGAATGACAATTATATTAGAAATAATGCAGAATGAAAAGTCATAAATTTATTTTACCCCGGACCAATTTTGTTTCAATATAATTTGCAATGATGCAGAATACGGTAGAGGGAATTAATTACCATCTCGATGATGGTGTTTAATGAAAATACAAAGCAGCATAAATTTCCTTTCGGTTTAATTTGAATATATATTCTTCCTAAATTGTAAAAAAAATCCCATTTCGGTGTACAAAATTTTATGGTAGTTTGAATATTTATGGGGGGTGCTTTACCACCGTAACGCTTAACGAAACGATGTAAAACTAATTTCACACTACTGTTGGCCTCCTTTAACGTATTTTAACGAAAATATATGAAGAACCAGCAACATAGAATGGTCCTGTAGACTGTGGGGGGGGGGGGGGGGGATTACCTCCCTAAAAATGATATTTAACGAAACTACTAAAACACGTAAATTTACTTTTTGTCTGTTCAACGATGTACACTTTTTTTCAACAATTTTCAGGTCAATTATGCATTGTTTATAGGCCAACGAAAAATTTATCATTGCGATTTACCCTCTATAAAATTCGAGGAAAGAAACGACTATGTATTATTTTTCATTTACTCAATGCAACATACATTTTCCAATTAGTTTCACTCGCATCGATCGAGTGCTTCTATGCAAAACCAAAAAAAAAAAAAAATCAATCTGCGACACCCTTCGCTCCGAACCCCTCTTTCGTGCCTTTTAAAACATTTTTAAAGTGATATAAAAAAAAAACGTAAACTTCTTTTCAATGTTCTGTAACGTATATAAAAATAAAAAATATCTAACAGCGATGCTCCTTGTTAATAATTACGTAACATAAATATTAGGAAACCTTTTATTCCAGCTAATCTCAGTTACGGTTATGATCAATCTATACGCGACGTTAAATTTTTTTATTGCCTTGCATTGTTGGAGAAAAAGCTTGTGGTCCTTGGAGTCCCCTGTATCCATTAACTTCTTTCGGACGGAGCCGGGAATACCACGCCCCCAGGCACATTTAGAACAAAGTAACACATCATGAATATAACTTTTATTTTAACATTTATTTTGTGTTTGTTATATATTCCTGAGAATAAATATTTGTAAATTTTCCAATACATTTTTTATAATTGTAAAACGCGCGTATATGTGCATAAAGCAATTTTTGCAATCGAGTATCGTCGCGTAAATATTACCGTGTGCGGTATCTAATGTATATTGCAATATCATAATTTATTTTTAGCAATCGTTGCGAAAGTACAAGTACAGCACTATACTGGCAAAATGAAAACGTACAGATAGGGGGGAGGGGGGGGGGGGGGAGGGAGACAAAACTAGAACCGAATATTGTGTATTGTACGTATATCTCGATTGATATTTAAAATAAATATAACTGGAAATTTGTACGGTGATAGACGATAGGTTCGGTACAGCAGAACACAAAACAAAAAAATACGTCAGGCAGACCCACGTAGACGTAATATATCGTACGTATACACTAACCGTATTTTTTTCTACTTAATTTCTAACAATAACGAAACACAATGTTTGCAAAGAAATGTTGCGCGTAAGTATCGTTGAAAGATAAACCTATTCAATGTATAATGGAATCCGCTTATTGCTATTACTTTGGTACTTAAAATTTTCGCGATCGTAATAATCGTATAAAAAAATTTGTTCCCAGAGTCTTACAACACCCCACACATCCCTTAATGTCGATACGTATCGCGTAACGTTTCCAAGGTTAAGGCATTTGCATTTGCGCACAAAATTTCCTTCCCCGTCACCGTTCGAGTCGTACGGCGCCCCTCCTTCGAAAAACACTGGACCGGGGACTTCCGATCGTATTGAGACCGTTATATAGCGCGTGCGTATCCTTTCTAGGCTCGAGGTATCCACGTACGTCCGCGTAAAATAATTTCCTTTTGCGCGCCCTACTTCGGGAAACGACTGAGATCAGAGACTCCCGGTGGGCCAGTTGCGACCGTTTCGGCGCTCGGCCTTTTTCTTCTCGACGCTCGGTGTTCGTCGGCTCGTTTGTCGCCGTTTCTCTACACTGCGTGCAAGACCGGCCGGATCCGATCGGAAACAAAATCGGGCAAAGTGCCCCGTCGCTAGTGTGGCAGCAGACCGAATGGCTTATTGATTTAACGAGGGAGAGAAAGAGGCGAAAGAGAAACAGGAGGGAACCAAGCACGGGGAAGCTCGTCGAGGCTCGAGGTGGCTAGGAGGAGGCCGGGAGGTGGGCCGTGGGGTCGCGAGCAGGAGCCCGCGGCAGGTGGGGGGAAAGGGGGACGCGAGGGGGGCTGCGGGAGGTTAGGGTGAGGCCGGCGGGGGGGAAAGAGAGGGTACGGAGAGGAGATGAGTAACGCGGAATAGGCTAGGCGCTGGTGGGGAAGGGAAGGGCTCGCGGGTTCGCTGGCTCGCGAGGTCGGGAACAGGCGGATAGAGTAGGGTGAAACGGGGTAAGGTAGGGTAAGACAGGGGTCGGGGGCCGCGAAGGGCGAAGGGAACGACGAAAACGAACGAACGGGACGCGCACTCGGACGAACAGAAAGAAGAGGAGGTTGAATAGAACGACTAACGCGCCTTCGAGATTGAGTTCTTTGAAATATTCTCCAACGCCATTTTACCTTCGCCGGGGATGCGTCGCGATACCCGCGTTCCTTGAGCCGGGATCGCCTACGAGCGACGAAACGCACGCGTCAGACTGTTTCGCGTCGATGTAACGAAGACAAGGAGTATTTCGTTTATTTGCGAACGTCCTAACGATACGCGATTGCGTCGGGCAATCGACGGGACGTCTGACAAGCGCGTCGGTAGCAGTCTAGTTCCGTAGGAACGATTATCTTTAACGGCCCGTACACGGTCGACGTTTATAGTAGGTTCGCCCGCGGGTTCGATGGATTATCTTTCTCGCCGTGAAGACCAGCGAGGAAGACGATAAATGTAAATATAGGGCTGCAATTTTAATAATTGAATGTTCGAATATTTTACAAGTATCAATTAGAGTTACATTTTGATGGTAATCGTGGAGCATGTACGCGACAATATTTATTTGCATATATGTATTGTATCGTTTGCTAAGTCTATATTATTAAGTCATTTTCGGGCGAAACTTATTACAATCGAGAATATGAAATTTTAATATTTTCGGTTGTAAGAAATTATGCGTGCAGTGAATTTAACGACGAAATTTTGGAGGTCGTTAATTTATTATGCAATTTCGTCACGGTGCAGCGTCTCTGAGGTACGATGGCTGGTCAAAACCGCCAAGACCAGCAGAAGCGAAACTTGTTAAGAAAAGATTCTTCTGTAAACTAAAAGTCACATGTCGAATGAGATAAAATAAAGTAGGTTTACGTTATATAATTTCGTCACGCACAAAGGGAACACGGTCATGTGTGGAAGTAAAATGAAACACTAGAGATTAAGCGAGACGATGTTCCTTTAAGGGGAATTATAATCCGAGAATTTTGCAGAGAAAAGGCGATTACGTTTGAGAGTGTGAAATTTTTCGGATTTAACATGGATTCGACGTCGGTTTTTTTTTTAAATTGATTTTTGAATCTAAAATTGTAATTGTAAAGTTGTGTCACCTCAATTTGCAATGATAAAACAATAATTTTGTTAACATTATTGGCCTTAGCAATTTTACTTTATTGATCTACCAGGAAACTGAACAAGTTCACAATTTGATACTTTGGGGCAGCATTTATTAAATTGTTTCTGATATACTATATTGTCTCGTTTATGCCTAAGATAAAAATTCTTTTTATATTTTTTTACGATAACGTAAAACGGAATTATCAGATATAAACAATATCGATTACTTTATCTAGCCAGACTTTCTGGTACTATATGTACACATACAGTACTGAGTTATTTTTTGTATTCGAAACAGTGATTAAGAAACGCATCTAGCGATGCAATACTCTCGACGACATAATCATTAATACCGATACGTACCAATTCCCAAGAATTGTGTTTATGTATTGAACAAGCATTAAACTAAACTGTGATTGGTATTAGTAATATATATTTGACTACATATCTTTAAACGTCGATACAATGCAAACATTTAGTATCGTCCTATATAATATAATCAAAAAATGGTTTTGAAAATTATGTATCTTACATAATTTTATATACCAAAGTTTTGTAGATATCCCATGCCTTATATTAATTATAATAATTGCATGATTAAAAAACATAATATTCTTATATAATATCCATAATTTTATGCCCATTTTTATGGGTATTATATACAAAAATTTATGATTCTATTATTATTGCAAACCTTTATTTACCAAAAGGAATTTATACTATTATAAATTTTGTAAAGAAAAAGGAAAAAAGAAAAAAAGTTTCTTTCTTAAGAAGTCTCCCTACTGTAGAAGCTTCAAAGAATCATTTTATTTTTTTTTGCATTTTTCAATTAGTTATAGTCTGCAAAATATGCGTATAAACTATTTGAATTAAATTCGAAAAAACGATAGAATTATACATACAAAATTTTTTGTTAAACATCAATTGCATTTTTTTCATAATCATGTTTTTTAAACTGGCGTTCAAAGATATGATCAAACTGATGAAGATATCTTAACGATATGTTAAAGGCTTTTGCAAAACACTTCTTTATATTACAAAATTATTTTGATTAAAAACAAACAATTTTAACGAATTCTTTCCCATAATCTGACAAACCGGTACAAAGACTAAACGGGTGCATCGCTACAAAAGTTGCTCACCCACGTACTCGGGCGAATAAAATTGACCACACAATGTCCAAATGCGGTTAAACGCATAGTAAACACATCGATCAACACTTGAACTTGAAATTTGTTTAATAGTTTTCTAAACAAAAAAATTCCAAAATATTACTCGTTTTTCGTACATCTATAATAGGGAGATGCCTTAATGGATTAAGAACACAAGTGCATATTCACGTGGTCGTTACTTTTTCTCTTCGTTCGCCTTTCAATCGTCTTTCGAAATCATCGTTTATCCTCGTAACGCGATTATCGTTTCAAGTCGCTCGCACCGTCAGTCAACCGTGCCATCGGCCGCCCTCGTCTCATTCCGAGCTGCCAATTCGAGCCTTTTATTCCAGATCGAGCCGATCGGGTGGAGCTCGATTTATCGCGAAACTACGCTTTATCGCACGAATTTGTGAAAAGCAAAGAAAAGCGAGAGTAGCGAGTCGGGAAGAGAACGTACGAATTGGAGGAAAAATGTGAAATTCCCTATCGGCCGAATTAAATCGATCAATAAAAAACAATCAAATATAATTTTCCAACAATATTCCGGCTGCGTTTCCTGATCGCTTTTAAATTTATATTTTATTTAATATTTCTACTCTACACAATATTCCGATAGAAACAGGACATTGATTTAGGTGGGATATACATGGTAACAATAGTTTCTTTCTGAAAGTATATTTATCCTAAAACTAATATTTATACGCTTTGAATCATAGCTCGTGAACATTTTCTACGATATAAAACTTCTAGAGCGGCATTAGAACACTGTCTACTGTTTCTTAACATAGCAATTCATTGATCAAAATTTCAATATTTTGTTAACTGAATATCTCTGTAAGTATTATCTTTAAGATAGATATATTCTAATACTTTTATTCTCAGAATTTTTTCTACTAAGAATTCTACTAAGAATTTACTACACCCCGAGTACCAGAATTACATGCTTTAAACTTTTTTACATTTTCCAAGGCAGTAAACAATATCTAATTTTCATAAAATTTCTTCAATTTAATTGATATCGGAAACTTAATTTAAAAAGAATAAGGTAGTAACAAGGGTTAATAAACGGTAGTTACTAGAATGTAGCGTGCCATGATCCGACGGAAGAGCGTTTAGCGTATCGGGATACGTACACTGTTATTTAGAACTTGAACAACACACCGTTCTTTCGAAAAATTTATGTCGTTATTACGAAGCATCTTTAATGTATTTTTAAATCTTTAAAATTTTACGAACGTAGAACGAAGTTTATCTGATATTCAGCCGCGCACCGATCGAACCGTCTCGCGTGCCGTAGGTCCGCCTCTGCTGGATTAGAATCCGATCGTTTAGGTTATTTTACTGGCGAGTTGCTCGCAGATTCGACACGTATCCGTCGCGACGTATCACGACATTTCGTAAAACCACGCTCGAATAGTGCACCCCACGGATTGGTCATTGGCCGATCAACAAGTGGCTCATGATTTTGTCAGTGGCTTTGCGACCGAGTGGCCCGCTGGCCGGCCCGACGTTCAACCGTCCGTCTGTCCGTGATTTCGGCTGCCCGCCCGACTGTCCGCCTCCGGTTACCCGATGCGGTCTACCGCTAAAACACTCGCGGCGCTACGTACCCCGCGCCGCCAACTTGTCGCGCATTAACCATTCTATCGTATTCACGGAAAACTCAATCGGTTGCTATTGGGTCGCTATCGAACCGGATCTTTCATCCACCATTTCATATATTCGGATCGGTCTGTTCCTGTCGTTTCGCTTCGCGTTTATCGATGTAATGCCTTTGAGGTTAGGTTTAAGAACAACCTTTGACACTGTCTCGTTTTTATATAATATTATTATATTCGATGTATTACCGTACATAACGATGTGTAAATTATTGAACGTGAGTCATAAATTGGAAAAATTTTTTAACAAAATGCAATGCAAACTTGTCGCGTATTAATCATTCTATCGTATTCACGGAAAACTCAATCGGTTATTATAGTGACTACCGGATTTTTCATCTGTCGATATTTCATATACCAAATCCTTCTGTTTCTGTCATTTTTCTTCATATTTGAATATTTGTACGATATTTTTGAGGTTAAGTTTAAAAACAACGTTTGACTGTGCCCCGTTTTAGTACAACATCGTATATTCGATACATTATTAGATTCAACCTATAAAGTAGGAAGCTTTTTTTTAATAAATAAAGCATTGTTCAAACTTTCCTCAACAAGTTTCCTCTTCAAGGAGACTCTATCAACCCATTAAGAATTCATTAAAAGCAAAGTACGGTCAACAAAATGTTCATTCTTTTTTCCGTTCGAAAGTAGTAGTAATTATAGGAAAAAATCGGTTATAAAACATTTTACGCGTACCCTTTGTTATTTAATACCTTCTGTTCAATATACAGTTCTTATATGTTATAAAAAAAAAGTGTTAAATAGTCTACACCCGTGTCGCCGTAAGCGTTTTCAAGTGCACTAAACTGTTAAAGGGGTAAGGCTACTTTTCCAGGCGATAAATTCTTTGTCTTCCCAATAACCTCAATTTTATATAGCAAAAGAAAATCGATAACGACGAAGACTTTGTTCGATTAAAGATGAAAATGGAACTGTACGTTAAAATTAAAACAGACGATTAAAATTCAGGAAATGTGTCATAAATATTGTAATAACAAAAGGAACAAATATCGAAAATAACTGTCGATGATAATCGATCGATGAAATATTTCCTTCCTATTTACAAATTAATACTAATCTGTGATACCCGCGAAATTTACAAATTACGAATGAATAATTTAGAACGAAATCTTTAACCTCAATTTCTTCGTATTTCTGCAGAAAAGTTCGAAAACACGAAAACATTATATTCAATAATTTACACATTTTTGTATATACACTAACTTTATTTGCATAATGACATTATTACCAATCAATCAATGTGAAAGCCTCTTCATACTGGTTCTTCTTTTTACTCCATCAATCTGATCCGTGCTAACCTTTCGTACTATTCTACCAGTGCCCATCCCACCCGTTCACAGTCATCTATTAATACACCATACCGTCATAGTTCTAAATTCCAGATCTTCCTTTCCCATTTATCCTCTTATTACGAGAGCCCCTTTGCTTCGAAAACTTCATGCCCTTCCAAGTAACACTTTAAACGCTTCACTAGATCCAACGACCATCGGCACTATTTTCGATTATATTTCTTTCGATTTGTTGTATCTCGTGCTCAATTGTTTGCGCAATAGATTCGAGTTTAAGTACGGAGACAACCTTTGACTGTACCTCGTCTTTATGCAATATTATATTATATGTACACTTTCTTTATTTACGTAATAAGAAGGTTGTTGATTTTCAGTCAAACGATAACATTGAGATTAGATTTGAAAGCAGTCTTTGACTGTACCTTTTTAGTGCGCAATATTATTCTATTACACT
This sequence comes from Ptiloglossa arizonensis, assembly GCF_051014685.1. Taxonomy (NCBI): domain Eukaryota; kingdom Metazoa; phylum Arthropoda; class Insecta; order Hymenoptera; family Colletidae; genus Ptiloglossa; species Ptiloglossa arizonensis. The sequence goes on along the minus strand of NC_135052.1, from coordinate 26,579,399 downwards.
TCTGGACAAAAAAATAATAAACGTATGGTATTATTAAGTTCTCAAGGATAGATTCAAAATTATCCAAATTCGACGAAGAGCACATGAACATTGGCTTTTAGTATTATAATATTTAATAGCAAAAGTCGTAGTTTATTATAGATTTATGTATTTGTCCATAAAAAAAAACAAATTGAAGAGTGCAACTCGTTTTATTATTTAATAGCGTGTCTTCCTTATTTTCGATTACTTCGATTATTCGTTTTGACAAAAAATGGAACAGTCCATGAATATTATCTTGCAATAATTTAATCTATTTTCCTCTATAGACTGCTCGAAGAATATGTCTCTAACAATTCTCAACACGGAATAATTTTAGATAAAAATCAATCATTAACAATCTTAACAGTAGCATCACTTTTTTGCTGAAAAATGAAGTTACAACCAGCAATTTCCATCGCGTACTCCCTAATTTAGCGTTGTATTAAATTACAATAAACGGTGGCATTCGTTCAGCCTTCGACGAATACAATGTCAGTGATTTCCATTGCAGCCAATACCCGCCCAAATCATTGTACTCCCTCCGTCCACTTGACGTCGCACTTTCGTCCATTTCTCTTTCTGTATGCAACGATAGTAATAATCGAAGCCGTCCGGACCATCCAGATCGACTTTTTTTTCTGATCCGTAAATATAATTCTTCACCGTTTCTTCTTCTTCTTCTTCTTTCACTACACACGTCGTTTTATAAAGCTGTCACGATCCTCCTTATGTCTGGCTGTCAATGGAAGTTTGTGTTTCACTTTTCGTCGTATAATATTCTCACGTGTCCGGTGTGTACAATGAATGTTTCTAGGAACAATTTCAACTTCAGCTTTCCGAGAAATTTCACGTAATACGAGACACGACATGCAAAACGCCACGTTTTTCACGAGCAGGGATCGCGAAATGTTTATTGCTCTCCTTTTTGCTATAATTATTCACATCTTTCGACAGGTCGTAAATAATTTTCCGACTTATCTTCGTAGTCTTTGCAATTTTCGAAATCGATAAATTCCGTTTTCTTAATCACAAAATTGTTTGAATTTCCTCTTTGTTTAATTTTTTCGTGCGTTCTATTGTTATAATAAATACTTATAATACTTCTAAGGCTGACTATCTACACAACAATGTAGAAAGACAATAATTGAAATGAAAACTCAAGCGTGTTATTATTTCGCTGTCCTCGACATCACGGCTTTTGTCAATAAACAGAGAAAAACAGCGAAGCTTCTGTTCGTAATTATATATTATATTACTACAAGCTAATGTTTGTATATCATTCGTTGCATTTGCAGAATTCTGAATGTATCCCTGTAATAGCACACGTGTGCTATTTTTTTGTCCAGGTGTGTATATACATTATATGTACACTCTTTATTTGCGCAATAAAGACGTTGCCGATCGATTAATTTTAATACAATTCGACTGACATTTCATTGTCTCTCTTCGTCTACTATTTCCGACATTTTCTGCTTCGCGAATCAAGCTATCGATCGACGATGAATCGTTGAACAATAGGTCTCTGGAATCCAATGTTTCGAACGATTTACCATCGTTTTCGAAATGTTTAGATGGCTGTTCGGGACCTGTGTCAAATTTCCTCGTGTTGGACGGTCGATTTCGCGACATACTCCACGATCGTATTCACGTTCGACCACGCGGCACACTTTCTCCGCGAAGGAGCTTATCTACCAGCGCGAAAGAGAAAGCAAACATAGCCTTTCGGTGACTGTGATTTTCCCTCTTAATTCGTCTTTTCCCAAGGATTCTCGCATTCCGTTTCGCATTCCGTAAACACGTACGAAGTGGGCGCTAGCCGAAGACTGGTGAGAAAGAGAGGTTAGGTGCGAACGGAAAGAACGAAACGCGAGGAAAGTCGTCGCGTAACGAAGAGAAGAAGACGAACGTTTTGTTTTCATTCAGCAGTGCGCGCGCCTAGCCGAACGCGACACGATAAGCGAATTCAATTACCGGTGTTCGTTAGAGCGAATTTACATTGCGCGCTCGCGTTCAAACTCGAGCTCGCGATCGCGGATTTCAATTTTTGCCCCGACGCGACACGTATAGTGCAAATGTGGAAATGCCAGTCGTCGGCCTACGTGCTCGGTTGGCGATACGTAGAACGTGCACGCTTTTTTCGGCTCGTTTTCAATCTACGTTTATTCATTCTTTTATGGAGACCCGTCCACCTTGTAGCACGTTCGCCTTTTATTTTGTTTCCGACCGTGGAGAGAATCGAACGAAATGCTGAAATATCCGACCGAGTGGGAATAAAGGGGCACGTGACTCTTTGCTACGTAAGAGAGAGGTTACGGCCGATACCCGGTCCGGTGTCTCGGTTCCGTATCCGCGGAACAAACGGAATCCGAAGTTCATAAATATGGAGAAAAGACGTGCATATTCCGATGGCCAGTCAACGAGACATTGACAAACAAAACGCGGAATGTTACGATTTGACTGAAAAGATGTCGGAATTCTGTAAAACTGTCCTCAAATTAATAAAATAATAATAAATGTTTGTAACATCGAAATCGTATTCGGAAAACGAATCGAAGGCCCAATCGCGATAATAGCGTCGAGGACGAAAGGCTCGCTTCGTCGACTCTCTTTTTCTCTCGCGTAGTCGATTCGCAGCCGCGCTTCTTCTCAAAAACCGAAACATTTTCGCGACGCGGTACGCTACACCATGCATCGAGCAACGAGACACGATGCGGACAGAGAACGCGTTCTTGTTTCGGGAAATCGTAGAAATTCGTTCTTCGTCGTTTACCGTGTTTCACCCGTGTTTACGCGACAAATAAAAATAAGAAACGTCACGTTAGGAAAGACTGACCTTGTAAGAGAATTGGTCGAACATTCTGCAGACGTCGATGTCGTTGCCAAGAATCGTGTAACCGGCGTCCATGCTGTCCCGACGTTTCTTGTCGCTGCCTGGAACGAGGCTTCCGTCAGTGAAAATCGCCAGTCGAGTCACGCGACGAGTCTCGTGGCGAGCCAGTTACCGAACAAACTGATCGCGATTGCACCGACTATGCCGTCGCTCATCGTCTCGCGACTTCTGCCGTGGGGTCACCTTACAGCTCCTGCCAGCCGGGTTCACCAGCTTCCCCTTTTATTAGTTACGCGTGCCCTCGTCGATACGCGTCCCGCGATGCGTGTCGAACCGGCACACGGCTCTTCTTTCGCGAATCGACCGCGAACGTTCGGCCCACGGAGCCGCGGATCGATACAACCGATCGATTAGGGGCGCGCGTGATCTCGCTCGCCTTGATACCGGCCGAACCAGCTACGATTAAACGCGTCGTACGATTCACGCGTGTACTTCTCTTGCGATTATCCGTGGTTATCGCGACGCAAGATGACTCTCGCCACTCCGTAAAAGCACCGATCCGTTCACGAATACGATTCACTCGTCTGCCCCGTAACGAATCTCTCCTCTCCGCTCAGTCGAACGCGTCGCGAGCGTACTGCCGGTTCTTTCGGTCTTCCATCGCGCAACGGACCACCCTCTTCCCGATCCTCTTACGACACCACTTTGTCGACGGCCACGAGACTCATTTTCCAACGGCTAGACTCTCGGGGTGTTTCAACGTGTTCCGTCGCGTGTTCGGGCACGAAACGGGGTCGCGCGCGGTATACATGGCCGGCGGCGAAAAACGCGGAAAAACACGACTGCGACTCGCGTGCAGGAGTGGGGGGGGGGGGGGGGGGGGAGCCTAACGTCCTCTGCTCGTCGCTTAACGCGTTTACGTCACCCGTCAGCCGGTTCCTTGTGCACGCGTGACTGGTTTTCAGAATCCGGCACCGACCGAAATCCCAAGCGAAATCGAGATCCCACGATCACGGCCGTTAGAATACCGGTTTTCCGCGCCTCCCTCCACCCGTCGGCGTCTAAGCCGGAGCACGTGGACGAACCGCGTTTATCGTCCGCAGGCGTCGCTGCTCCACTGCCAAATCTGTTTCCTTCTAACCACCTAACACCGACCGCGACCACCGACTGCGCACCGGTACCGGCAACGGCAACGGCAACGTCGACGCTGAGAGCGAAAGCAACGAGGACGTTTGTGACGTCTGTGTGGTGCCGCTGCCGCCTCCACCGCCTCCACCGCCGCCACCGCCACCGCCGCCGCCGCCGCCGCCGCCGCCGGCGTCAACGTCGGACATGCTGTTGGTGGTGGTGGTTGTGATACTGGTAGAGGTGGGGTGGGGGGGAGCGCGCAATGGTCGGTGGAGGTGGCGGAGACGGAGGTGGTGGTGACGGTGACACTGGTAGTGGTAACGGGCCACGGTCTCTCTTTCTCTCCATGCAGATCTCGCGTACCCCTTCGTCTATTCGAGACTACTATTGCGCCAGGAATAAAAATAAACGAAACGTATGAACATAATGGCACGTTTTTATGTTTATTTTCGCTTGAAAAATTAAACCGTTTATTAGTCTTAACGGGCAAACAATTAATGTTTTCGAACCTTAAAGTTTTGGATCCTTTTTAAATATCACGGAGATTGTTTAAAGTGATGATCAATTTTACGATTGAATAGACACTAGACGATATTGATAACGTAAGTTTGTATTGGAAGCGAAGGTACAGTTGTAGAACGTGTGTACATTTGTACCATAATTTATTTTGTTCAAATTGTGGAAGCTTCTTATTTATAGAATACTGTGCCATTGGGATATATTCTTGTTTTTAAAATTCTTATTAAAATGAATTCTTGTTTTATCGATAAAAAATTTCTTTATTTTGCCTATGATAGGATTGCAACTGCGATTGAAGTTTTGCCAGGTGAAAATTAATCGACAGGACCACCGCAACAGAATTGTCGGCTTTTTATTGCTTCTATTAATAATTATAATTGTAGGCTGAAATTGCACATAAAGTTTGTCATAGATCGAGACAAGTGTATATCGTTTGTTTTAAATAAAAAATAATTGAAAGATTAATAATGATCTTTGTATTACTTATTTTGTATTTCTTCTACCATTTTCCTACAGATAAAGAGAATTGCAGTAAAATTTAAAAAGTGGCGTGTTGTGGGGTTAACACATTGACTGCCATGTCACTCGCACATGGATTCCATGAAATGTTAAAGAAAATAAACCTGGATAGAATTCATGAATTTTTACAAGGTTAGAAATGTTACTACCATGGCGAATTGTAAGTTATAAAATATTAGAATATGCATGATGAAACTTTCAACATTAAAAATAAAACTGAAATACGAAAAAGGAGAATAATTTCTTTGTTTATCTGTACAATTTTTTTGCCCATTGAAGACATTAAATAAATAAAATAAATTAATAACGTTGTACACCGATACATTAGAGTCTTTTTATAGTATCTTAAAAGTTACATTGTTGTTTGATTTGAAATTCGAAAATGTCGTAGAAAAAACATTTATGTAAAGATTGAATCACCAAAATGTTGAATATTTTAATTTCCTGACCGACTTGGAAGAAAGGAAAATATTGCAAAATTGAATATGTTTTATCAAAGTAGTGGAATTTTCTGAATTTTGAAATTTTGCCTTCGTCGAAACCTTTATTACATTTTGACCATTTGGTTTTATTCGTGACAATATTAGTTTGTTTACCGCGTGTGAAAAATTCCTTTTTTTTGTTTAAAACACTTGTTTTCCAGTGTTTCCTAATTTCAATTACAAACACCTCAAGAAGTCCAGCAAACCATAGAGACAAAACGTTAAAATTTAAAATTAAAATATCTGCTTGATAAAATATACATACTATTCCGAATTCTCCGACGAGATTACTTATTTTTCACTGTTATCGATTATATCCAATGCCGAATCTACGTACAGGCAAATCTAGACGATTGCCTAGGGGTATCGAACAAAATGGGACACGTGAAGTTTCTTCAATTGGACAAATTATTTAATTTTCCATTATACGTTAACGTTACTCCATTAATCGTTAATAATCTTAATATTCTGCTTTTTCTCAGCCGTCGTTAATAATATTAATTCCTATTTTTTGCTGATCTATTATTAATAATTTCAATATTCCTTTTTCTTTGCTACAGGAGCATAATTTAACATTTTCCATCTAGTGGCGCGAACGAGGCAAATGCATCCGGTTATATCTAATAGAGTAAAATTGATGATGTTAATATTCTATTTTTTCGGATTAATTATTAATAATTTTAATACTCTATTTTTTTTGTAAATATTCTTTATTCATGAACATAAACAAAGAAATCGCATTCGTTTATAACAAAGTGAAATTAATAATGTCAATATTCTATTTCTTCCTATTAGCTATTAACAATTTTAATTTATATTTTTTCTCATTTGCTGTTGATAGTTTTAATCTGAACAGAGTAAATTTAACTGGACAAAATTAATAATGTTAAATTTCTATTCTTTTTTTACTCCCCTATTGATAATTTCAGTTTCTATTTTTTCCCATTCTGTTAACAATTTCAGTATTTTACTTTTCATTATTCACTATTAATAATATTAATTTCGACAGAGTAAACTCAACGTGGTCAAATTAACAATATTAAATTTCTATTATTTTTTTACTCCCCTACTGATAATTTCAATTTCTATTATTTCCCCATTTGTCGTTAACAATTTCGTTGTTCCATCTCCAACACGTCCAAATACGTAAACAAGATGAACGCGTTCGATTGCATCCAACGCAGTAAAAAAAATTCCTTTGCTTTTCAGCGAAAAAAAATCTCTCTGGCTACAAAACTCGAGACAAATTCCGCGAGTGTGTACCAAGAGAGACGGGAAAGTGGGAAAAGGGACTGCCCCGTGTCGGGACAAACGGCACTCGGCTTCCCCGTTTCTCGGCCCCGTCACGGCAGACCAGTCTCGCGACGAATCCCCAGGAAGATCGTTCCGAGGACGAAAGTTAGAAATTACGGTTTCGACGCGAACGGTCACGTGCGATCCACGTGGGTTTCATTCATGAAAGTCGCCCGTAGGTCTCGGTGGTGGCGTCAGCTGTGGTAACGGTAGTGGTAAGTAGCGGTAGGTAGCGGTAGGTAGTGGAATGTAGTGGTAGGTAATGGTAAGCAGTGGTAGATAGTGGTAGTGATTTCGGGACGGTGGGTATCGGAGCTGGTTGGTTTGTAGTGGTGACGCGGATATCGGGCCGAGCGAATCTGGCTATTGGCATAGACCTCGCTGTGGCGTCGCGTCGTTGTTATCGTTGCAACGACACCGACCAGACCTGTCGAATCACCTGGATAGATGCGTCGATGCGTTCGAGGCGAATTTTACGTGCACTCTACGGACCGTAGGTTTTTTCAGAGGGGATTTACACGCGCCTTAGAACAACGGAATGAGTTTGTACAGACGTGTACCCTGTTTGACCTTCACGCGTTGCTTACCTTTGTACAAAGTGTTCGAAATGGTTATGTTATAGTCAACTTTGACCATGACAAGACCTCGATGGACGTCTAGAGGGCAACCTGATGGTACTTTGAAAAAGATTCTCGAGGAATTGACGTAGGATTAGATTATTATTATTAGATTATTATAGTGTAATTAATTTGGTCTCTTTGAGTTACTTACACTTTTATAGAAAGTGAACATTTGTACTTAGTAACTATTCCAATTGTTGATACTGACCATTACGTTGGTACTGAATTGTTGTCGTTAGACTCGATTGTGGAATATTACAAGTAATACAAAATAATGGTAATAATATTAACTGAGGTTTCAAGTCGATAGAGCATTGTATATAAACTGTCAAGTAGAATCAGTCACAGCAACCTAAGTTGTGATTAAGAATTGCTACCTAAAAACTGAAGAATATTACATGTGGAAGAAAATAATAATAATAATAAAAAAAGTCACAGCAGTCTAGGTTGTAATTAAGTATCTTTACCTAAACACTAAAGAATATCACATGTGAGAGAAAATAATATTAATAGTAAGTGAGGTTTGGAGCATCGTGTTCATTTTGATAAAATCAGTCACAGCAGTCTAGGTTGTGATTAAGAATTGCGGGAGGCACAAAAGCGGTTATAACTTTGGGGCAAGGTCAAATAGGGGGCATATTTGAACGAACTCTTTTCATTGTTTTAGGGTCCTCGTCGTTGCAATGGGTCCCACATGTTACGGCACACTCTGTATAGGTACTGCAAAGAGAAAGAAAGATCAGTCCCCTGATAAGGGGAACATGGTACCACGAGTAAGGGGAATATGGATAATGTCGAGCAATTTTTGCTCATAAGGGGAGGTCAAGATTAGGGTGAATACTTTTTGGACGAAACTGGGCTTAAAACGTGGACTATAAAAAAACTAAAAATTGGGCTTAAAACGTGGACTATATTAAAACTATAAAAAAAATTTGGAAGTCGTTGGATCGACTTTGTTTCTTTCCAGATTGTAAATCTTGACGAAAGAAATGCACTCTTGTGCGTTTTTTAATTCTATTCGAAAGAAACTTGTTTCTATACGAATATATTTTTCGCGAAAATATTAATTATAAACAACAGTTACGAATATTGCACGCAAATATAGATATTGTTAGAAACAGGACATAAATGGCATTTTATCGAGTTTGAAATTTGATTTTTTTCGCTATAGAAATATTTTAATCACAAAAATATAAATAAACGAAAAAGAAGATCAAAGTATTGCAATAAAGATTCCCCATAAAAATGTTCGTAAAATGTGTTTTCACGCTAATAATAATTTTGATCGTTAGTTCGTGCGATACGAATTTTTGTATCAATAGCGAAATCTTTTTCAAAAAATTTACGCGCTAAATTTGAATTTTATTCAGGGACAATCCTCTCCGGTTCCATGGTATACTCTTCGCCCAAAGAATTCGAGCCTGAGATCTTTCAGATTACGGTCTAGCACGCTTATCTTGCAGCTACCGCAGCCTTTCATAGAATATTCAATTTATCGGGCAAATTATATTATAGATTCTATAGCAAAAACACACGACATTCTCGTTCCGTTCGTCGGGATCCATAATTTGGAAGAAAAATCAAATCGAACGAAAACGACTTTCAAATTTCAACATTTAAAATTATTTTATAAAAAACAGTCGAGTATTGGCGTCCAATATTCAAAAGGTTCGTTCGTACTCGTTGATTCCAATACTTTAAGCCTGGTTTCACCTAAAAAGCGCTCGTTCAATCCTGACCTATCCTTAGTCGCAGACCTTACGATGGCTGACTAAAAGGTCTGATCCGATACGACTCCACTTTTTTCCCCACGTCTGATCTTTTTCTCCCTATACAATATTTTATGTACGTACGTATTCAATTGACAATTTCGAATTTCAATGAAACCTGAAAAGTATCAAAAACCAACCAAGATACCAGAGAATGGTGCACCATAAAAAAGATCAGTCGGTTTCTGACGAGCAATTGTGAGTGGAAAAAGAAAAAAACATTGAATAAAAATTTCATAACCTCTCTTCGATCGAATTGCTTCTACATAAATATATAATTGCCCCATCTACGTTGGCTACCTTTATTTGGTTTTTCATTCACTGAACACTTATTTAACATTATTTCCTATTTTTACAATTTTCAACTAAACGGATATTTCAACTTGGAAGAGAGTTTTCATCATCTCCAAAGAACACGTCATCGATCGGTGTTCCTTGTTAGACAATATTTTTTCTCTCTCCTTCTCTATTTGTCACATCCTCGGAGATCGCGACACCTAGTAGTCCAGCGTTTCGTTTTTCACCGAATGCGCCGCCTCGCTCGCGTGACCACTTTCGCAACCTTCTTATTACCTTTCTTATCTACGGTTCTCTGACTCTCAACTCGTTTCGTCCAGCGAGCCACAAATACTTCATTCGTCTACACCCCTTAACGCTCTCTCGCGTTCACGGTTTAGTATCGTAACGCGTTCGCTGCAACCGTTCGGTTGGGTGAACCGTCAGCCACAGACCACACCACACTCGTAGTAACTTGATTTAATCTACCGCGTGCTTTTAAGCGTGTACTAATAAACTGTACCAAATAGGCTTAACCGAATGCTGCAAGGAATGAGAGAGTGTGTGTCGCAGCACCTAAATACGAGACACCGATCTACGGTTCTTCGTCTATTTATACGAACATTAAAGAGAGTATCGTCCCTGACACACATACGTGGACTTTGGGGTCTCTCATTTCCTATCTTTGTGCGGCTGCAAACATCTACTTGACTACTCGCGGTTCGAGCGAGTTTTGAACACGTGTAACGTTTTCTAGGATTCGAGTGCTCCTCAAGAGGGGCTACGGACCGACTAATCGACAAAATTTTTTTCGTTTGAAACTGAAGATTTAGTTTTTTATTATTCGACGTAAGAACAAAGAATATTTGCGATAAGAAGAATATATTATATATATATATAACCTCAGAGAAAGGAATGTGGCGGTTTTCTACTAAGAGTGTGTGAGTGAAAATAGGAACAGGAAAGGAGAAACACGGTTTCGTCCCGTGCCTGCTAAGTGAACTCATCAGTAAGGCATCCTAGCAAGCTCTGCGTTGCACGCCGGGATATTGAGAGATCGGCGAGGATCGTATATATACCGATCGGAGCCGATACGGGGACTTGCGGGAAACGGTCAGCGGTCGAGCTTCCCTCTAGCGGCGAATATGGGAGGTGCCGCCGCGAGAAAATAGGCTTCCGGTACAGAAAAAAAAAAAGAAAAAAATTTCCACTTTGGGAACGTGGATCGGAAAATTGTTACAAAATCAAGACGTTTCGTCCAGTGAATGAGACCCGTCGGTAAGACGGACACCCAGCGAGCCCACGGGAGCAGCCGAATGTTTGCAAAAATTTATTACAACGGCATCGATCCGACATCTACTTTACAATTTGTAGTCCACCGAAACTATCCTTCGTTTCCCCGGTCCTGCACGGCGCAACAACCTCCGTTTGGTCGTATCCGACTTGCCTCCTCCTCGCCTCCTCGTCCTCTGGACGAATCGAGGTATCCCGCGAGTTATATGTCGCACGACGCATATATCTCCGCGGCGTGTCTGCCAAAGCATCGTACATACGTTTAGATTTCCGAGTCTCGTCGAGCGCGCGCATATCCCACGGGAATCAATATCCGCGTGTACCGCCGCTTCCACTCCCTTCTTTCCCTTCTTCACCCTTCTCGTACTCGGCCTCGTGCCTCTTGCCTCTTGCCTCGCGCATCGCACCTCGCGACTCGCGCCTCGCGGCTCCGCGCTCCGCTACTCGACAACTTATCAACTCGCTCGCTCACTGCTCCCCCTCCCGACCCACCCGGACGCCCAACTCGCCCGCCCGCCCCCTCCCTTTTCCTGCTCGCGAGCAGCACTCATTCTCTCTCTCTCTCCCGTCCTATCCTTCCTCTCGCTGTGTATGGTGTGTGCCTCCCTACCCCTTCCCCCCTTGCCCCGGTTGGCCGCACCTCCTTCGATACTGCATCGCGCCGCTCGCCATCCGTCTCTGATAAACGTGATTTAGAGAAGGGGGTGGTCGGAATACGACCGCCTAACCCCCCCTCCCACCCTATACTACCCCCACCCCCTCCCCTTCCCCCCTCCGCAGATCAGTCTTCGTATTCCGTACTTCGTATTCCGGTACCGCCGTGAAGCGAGCCCTGTCCCTCGAACCCAGATCTACCCTCCGTGGAACACACCTCGCGCATCGTCTCTCCTCCGGGTGACTTCCATCCCTTCCTGACCGTACCATTCACCCGTTCACCCGCGGCCCTCGGCCCTCCTCGCTCCGACAAACTCCTCTCCCCTTACTCCCCTCGGCCACCCCCTCCCTCCCTACGTCCCACCCTTCCTCCTAACCGCCCACCACCTACCCACCCACCCACGTCGCGCCACTTCTGCCAGCTACCTTTCACCCGACTCGACACACAGCTACAAAACATTCAATTTCAACGTAAACTTAAAACGAAATGGATTTTCCAGCTCCAGTACAGTCGTCCGCGAAACCTAACTACATAGTCCACCCTGGACGGGTTATGATAGGCAGTACACGGGTGGATCCCTCTCGTATTGTCACCGAGTTATTCCCCCCCCCCCAATCGCGTTGGTTCATTGTGTCGCGTTCTCGCCGGTTCCTTGCCGCGCGTCTCGGACGCGTGGAAAGTCGGGCGAACTGAGGAAATAACGGAGACGTACACTGTTCATCTACCTGTCCCTCGGGTTATCGCGGTAGAGTCCCGAGCCTGCGAGAACCTCGGAAAGCTGTACTGTACACAAGATTGAACAAACTGTAAGGCTGGCGTCGAAATTTAACCACGTGTCTGAGAAATTGTCGCACGAAGAAGTTTGCGACAACTGGACAGACGATACGAGGAAACAGCGGTGAGACCGTTTACGCATCTGTGAGAATTTTAGAGAACGATACAAACCGTGTAAAATTGAACGAACTGGAAGCTGATGATACGAATGATTTTATCCACGTGTCTCAAAAGTTGTCACACATCGGTTCCGAGTTTGCAAGAGCCCCATAGGCAATATTTTATACAATATCGAGGGAACGAGGAAAGCTAACAGTAATCGAATTTCACCCACCTTCTGTCAGATTGTCGTGGTTGAATTGCGAACTTGTGACAACTTGAAAGACGATATTGTCTCGATTCGAAGATTCTGAAGGAAGTGTGATACGATTTCTGACAAATCTCCTACCAGAAGGCGTCAAAAACCTTGCCTGTTACGTGATCAAATCCCTAGGGACCTTATTATCATTCTTTGGGCAATGCAATATCGAGTTTCTTCCTCCAAACTTCTAAGGCTACTCCAAACTATTCATCATACGACACTCGATTGGCTATGTGATTTCGAGACATTTGCCATTACCAGGGTGACCGCCTGGCCGTGTTCTGTGATAGAGTTCAGCCCTCAGTCAGTCATAAATCTTTTGTAAGCCAAATAAGGGAGAAGCTATTCGCCTTCAAAGCATTCTTAAAGGACATTGACACTAACGTGTATACCAGATCCAGTAAGCTGGAAAGTTTACAGTGATCAAATTTCACCTACAGCCCTCTCCCTTAGGTTGTCAGACCTGTGTCCCAAGTCAATAAAAACCTAAGAGATGTATATAAATTCGAACAAAGTGAAAATATGCCAACGATCAAAATTCACCTACCTTCCTCGTAGGTTGTCTTCAATCGACACGAATTTGTGTCAGAAATTCTAAAGAAATACCATAGAATAGTCTTTTCGGACATACTGTGGCTCGATATATAATTATTTTGCAACAGTCTAGTTTGGGGTTTCAGATTCCTCCACTTCCGGTAGAAAGTTACCAAATCGTTCTTTGTTAGAACACTGCAAACACGAATATATCCCCGTATACGGAATTTAATAAATTCAATAACACAATCTATATTAAAAAGAAAAGGAAAAAAACATTAATAAAGGGAAAGTTTCATTGTACAACGTTCAGTTTTATTTTATTTCAACGTTTGAAATTTACGTACTGCTTCGTTCACGTAATATCTGCTGGTTACTAAGATATATTTTACGTCCCCAAGAAAAATTTTCCGAAGTGAATAGATACGTCTAATAAACAAGAAAAAGGTCGAGCGGGTAGCAAAATCTAATGGCTCGGATTGCGTGTTTGACATGCCTGCTGTAGGACGGTAAGAGTACCGCGTGTGGACGCTGGTCGTGGAATCTACACGCAGCTGCGTGGGCTGAGCGACGATCCTTTCGGTCGAGAGAGAAACGCGAACAGGATCGTTTCTCTTGTGTTTCTCCGGCGGTGGACGCTGCTACGGAAATTGTACATTGTCGGTGCGCATCGAGCGGTAAACGTTCCAAGGACGAAGAACGCGAACGGGGAAGCGAGCAGGTCAGCCGACCTAGGTCAAGTTTCCAACGGATTTTCGAAAGACTTTGTGTCCCGCGGGAGAGATCGACGCGTCGAACTCACGCGTCGACGATAAAATTCGTTCGCCGTGCTCGCAGCTAGAATGACAATCTAGACGGGTAAAACGGCTCAAAGAGAGAGAAAGAAAGAGAGAGAGAGAGAGAGAGAGAGAGAGAGAGAGAGAGAGAGAGAGAGAGAGAGAGAGAGAGAGAGAGAGAGAGAGAGAAAGCAGAATCGGGGGAGGAGGGGTGTGGGCAAAGTGGCGTTCTGAAACTCGAACTCCGGTGAGATCCTCGTTTCCCGATAATTTTTCACGGAAACGAATCGATTTCTCCGCCTTCCACGGTGAATCGTTCTTTCGGTCGACGAGAACTCGACCTTCCTTCTTTTTCGCCGTTCCGTATCAAATGCCAACCGTTAAACGTGCCCAATGTCAAGGTCATCGTCGCAGTAGCGACTTCTCGTTCTCGTGGACACGCGTTCGTCGATCGAGCACCGTTTCCCATCCGGGGATCGACACGATCGAAATGCGATGTTTATTCGCTCGCGTCCTGCGAAGCACGAGAACGAAACAGAACGAGAGCGAGCAAAAGGAACCGAGGGCACACGAAGAACGGTACGAGACGGACGAAGCATCGATACTTTCTCTCACTCCGTCTCTCGGACGCCCGATACTTCCGTCCTTCGCACGTAAGAATGCTTCGTCCGTCTTGTACCGTTTCTCGTTCGCTTTCGGTTCCTTTCGCTCGCTCTCGTTCCATCTCACTTACGTCTGCGGCAAGAAAAAAGCGAGAAAAAATTGCTCGGAGATCGTATCCCCTCTACGTTACATATCGCGCCCGGTCCCGTGCCGCTTGCTCCCGGCGAATAAATACTACGATTTTTCGGCGAAACAACGAACACTGAAAGGGAAGCTTAACCGACGCGCTCGCGTGTACCACGCGGTCAAGCAAACTGGTACGTTTGTCGCAACGCAGGACGCTGATCGCGCTTCACCGGAGCGTTCGGTGAAACGAACTGTACGGTTAAATCGAGCATCGTCTAATCTCGTAAAAGAAATTTTGCATCGTTACCGACCAAGCAACGACACGGTCGCATCGATGCTCTGCAAAGCGCTTCTCGGTCGAGCGGCTGAACGCGAAAAGATTAGCACGATTAACGCGAGATATCGTGGTCCAATCGATGCCCCCGCGGACACTTTGGAGTCGCGTTAGGACTCGTCGTGTCTCCGCATCGAGAGAAATACAAATGGAAGCATTTTCTACCGCGACTAGGAACTTCGTGGATTTTTCTTTCGAAAGAAGAATACTCTACCGTGCTGTTTATACTTCCGTTTTCGCGTACAGTGAGTTATTCGCGTAATTCCTACAAATAGAAAATATTTCAGAAAGCTGGAAAAATCAAACTCGGTTTAAATATGGTACCGTCGGTAGTCGAATAATTTTTACTCGGTCGTGGATTTTTCCGTTAGGACTGATCTTTCTTTCTTCCTACGGTACATTTGTAGTACTATCATATTTATGAAAATTGATCCAGACGGATCTTCGTGAAAAAAAAAATGGAAGAAAAGGAGACTTTATTTCACATACGAATACGTGCACACGTAGAGAATATCCCGAAGAGCATAAATGGAACATAATCTATCTACGGATCCATATAATTCGAAGATTCACTGTACCCGGTCATTTACCCCTCGTCATTTTGTATCTCCATTATTCAGAGAATAAACCTCCTTTTGTTCCCTACTCTTGTAATTTCCCTCCCTTCGATTATTATGGAGTTTTGTACATTGGTCGATCCATGATAATTATTATATATTGTAAGAATAAAATCATTCTCACCGAAATTATTTGCAACGTGTATTTAAATTTGTTTTAGAAGGCCTTCTCAATGTTTGATTCCGATCTCTTATCTCTTCGCAACGATTTGTCCTTCACGTTTTATCTCGCGTTTGTAACTTGTCGATTTTTAAATTACGGCGACTGAAATATCAGGAAGATTGGAAAGATACAAGATAAAGGAAAAAAGGGAAGGTGATGAAGAGTAGGTAGGTGCCTTCGGTCCTGACTACTGTAATGGACAGACCCTGTTTTGCACACTGGGAATTTCGATGGACACGCGAGGAATGTATATATTACACAGGGTAGGGCGCATAAAGCGTGACAATTGAATATTTTCCAAAACATTGGTTATGTCAAAAAAAAAAAAAAAAAAATGCTATCAGACGAAATAGTAGTGTTTTAAGAGGTCTATTTTTCAGGTTAATTTTCATTTTTCTCCACGAAGGTATCGAATCAATTTTACGATCGTACACACGTAATTGTACATAAAGGAGTTATACAGGGTGTTTCGAAGTATATGGAGATAATTTCAGAGGCAAATTCAGTACGATATGGTCTTACTCCTTGGTTACAGCCGTTTTTGTCTTCCAGTGATTTTTATAATAAACTGAGCTCTTCCTGTGATTCTTATAATAACATTGGGACCTGAAGAGAGTTGTTAGCGAATTCAAACAATACCTAGTACCTCTGAAGGAATATGGAGGTCTGTGATAAGACGTTTAGAAGCCTATACTTAAATCAAAGGTGCTCATTTCGTACAATTTCTGTGAGGAAACATATCAGATATATGTTTACGCCAACTTTTCAGAATCAGTCTCTAAAATGATGCCTATATACTTTAATGACGAGGAATTTGTTATAGTATTTGGCATTATTGTTCAAAATTATTTAAAAAAAAAATCATTTTATGAAAATTCGTTTAGTTGTAGATAATAGTTCAGACTCATTTTTTAATTTAACGGACGAATTGTTAGATTAATTTAGTTTCATAAACTTTCAATTTTTGTTACCTAATACACCTCTTCCACAACCTATTGTACTATTTAGAAAATCTTTTGACATCGTTACTTTTTCCACTCGTAGGAGAGTCGAGCAAATACTATTTCTTTAATTATCACTAACGTGTCTATTAAATTTAAAAAAATTTACAACTGTATGACGAACAGCTTGTTACACAGGAAATTATGTGTTTGGATAATTATGTGGACTTGGAGATCAACGAAGACAACGAAGAAAAAATTGGTGAATAAACACAGAGATGAGTTGACAACCAAAAAGCTAGAAGAACTGCACAGTGAAAAAGCAGATACACCAAAGAAGCAGGAAGCTTTCTGTGGCGAGGATGAGGGTGAGAACCGGCAGAAAGGTCGTGGTATTTCAAAAAAAGACCCTAAAGAATTATTTTCCTGCTGGAACAGACTATCCGACGTCGTAAAAGAACATCATCCGGATATTACCGCTGCCAGAATAGATCTCGATCATTTTAATGATACTTTGATTGGAATGATACGTTTTTGAAAAATTCAAGAGTTCAGGATGAAACCTTTGAAAATATTTTTCAAACAACCTACAACAGACGAACCTGTCACAGAACAGTTCTCTAAGAGGGGTCATCATCAATCATTCTTCTCCTTTTTAATCATTCTTTTCATAAATTTATACGTGTAATAATTTGTGTATAAGTATATGCAATGAACAAAATTTAAGTATAATAAATTAAATTTATAATACGTGTATGTGTGTGTTTTTATTTTCTTTTCTTTACCTATTCGTACTGAAAACGTATCTACTATCTTCAAGTACGTATCACACATACGCGCGCACGCGTGCCTATATACAAGTATATATATATCATTGCATTCTATAGCAAACAAGGTTTTAGAACGAATTAGCTCGTCATACGATACCCCTCTGTATTTCTACTCCGCATTATTATACTTCTCAATCCCAGGCTTCCTTTCCCAACATATTATTATTACAACTCCCTTCTTTTGAAAAAATATGCCCTGCGAACCTACTCGTCTAACAATACTCCGCATAACTCTTTCTACATCTGTATATTTTATTCGTATTGTTCTGTTTCACATTTCATTGTTCACATCTTTGTAGTTAGATTTAGAAGCAACCTTTGACTAATATTGTGCTTTGCGCAATATTATTCTACTCGATACGTATACACATTCTTTATTTGCGGAATAAAAACATTATCGATCGATCAACAATAATAAGGTTAGATTTAAAAGTTATCTTCTCTAATCTTTTTAATAACAATAATTCTCCTTTGCTCCGTTACACATTAATCAATAACGGTATCGAAAACAAAATAATCGATAGACTCTCCAGAGTACCTTTTTTATTCGTTAAAACAATATTACAACGAGAACTCTACGTTTCGTCAAACATGATTCTATGTCGAAACACCTACGTCGAAATTAACGCAACAGAGGTAAAAATTAAATGGTCGTAAAATAACATCGGTTATTTTACACAAGTGCGTCGATTATTACAGACGACCACCTTTGTTTCGTTAGCGACAACGTACTTTTATCGTGGAATAATTTTTCTGTCTAGGGCACGTAGTTCCTTAACCTAGAAAATTATTATCGAAGAGATCCCAAAAGTACGAGACGAAACGCAGATTTTTTGTTGTAAAGTCGCTTCAACAAGAAAAACTGCTCTGGAAAGTCCAATGAATACTTCATTTCTAACGATAATAATAAAAATTTAATGTTCGTGTTATTTGACGTGATCGTTCGCGTATCTTAACCCGAATAACTGGGTAAATGTAAGCTCGAGTATCGTGAACGGACACTGGATCGAAATCGAAGAGAATTGTGGAACGTAGCTCGAGAATGAAAGGCCGACCGAAAGAACGGACGAAAAAAAGAAACGAATAAAAGACCGAAGGTCCAGAAAGGAACGTCGAAGGTGCGCGAAGGGAGATCCAGTGAGGAAAAAGACCAAGAAAAAGGAAGCGAATGGGCTCTGCTTACCAGCTGACGGTCTCGTGCCGCAACCCGAAACTCTTTTCGAAGATTCGATCGCTAGTATTTGGATACCGCGCGGTACGCGCATACTTGGTTGGTTCCACGTTGCCCGACGCTGTCCATCGCTACACCCGCCACTCGATCCTTATCGATCACGCTCGATCGAATTCGCGACTTTTGAGTTTTCGACCACAAAACGACCCTTCGACACAATTGACCACCGATCGATTCGACCAGGCTTAACACCGCGAACAGAAATCACTTTATACTCGCGGAAAGAATCGCGGACGAAAAAAGGTTATCGTTCGCGTACGTTGTTTCTCTTTCGCGATTTTCTCCGTCCGCTCGCTCGTCTTCGTCGTATTCCCGTTGGTATTGATCCGTCGAGTTTTCGAAAGTAAAATAGGTTATACCGTTGAATCGCACGGAAATACGGCTCCGGACGGCAACGAACGAGACGCGGAACAAAAACGACGAGAACCGAAAGAAAAAGAAGTGGCAGATGAAGGGGGAGGGGATGGGATGGCTGGATGGATAGAAAGGGATACGTGCGCGAGAGCGAGCGCGAGCGCGTTTATATACATGCGCAGACACCGGTATAGAAGTTTACACGAAGAAGAAAGGATGGCTAAAGCGACGAAACAAAGACAGAGACGGGAGTTTACAAAGTTTCGAGATTCAAGAGCGCTGCTCTCGATACGACAAGTTTGCGCAAACAAGAACTCCGAAGGCCGGATAATGTCGCGGATAAATCAAGGAAATTTAATAAATCAACATCTTTGGAAGCTTCGTTAATTGTGTCTTGCGCTCTCTCGACAGATCTTACTTCGCGTTCGGATACTCGTTACAAACGTGTTTTTAGGTTAGAGGAAAACACGTTCACGCTGCACGACTTCGATGCGCGACATCTTTCTAGACGACAATCTTTCTTGTCTTCAATCTATCGTGCCAATGTTGTCCGTTGAGTTTAATCGGCAACCCACGATCTCAATCGCTCAACCGCACCTACAACGACGTTCCCTTCTCGTTGTTCTCATACGTATTTTCGTGATTGCTACAGTTTTTTCGCATTGCGTATTTAGCTCGTATCGGCAGGTCGGCGAACCGTCTATTCGACCGAGAACGTTCCTCGTCGCGCGCGCACACCAGAAAAATCGTTGGTCTCCTATGGGCGATCGAAACGGCGAGCGAATCGTTGCATTCGTGTCTCCCAAGTGCCGTGTCTTTGCGTTTCGAGACACGCGACTTATACTGCTACGTGTTTTGTAACGATTATGTTGTACGATGAGCATCGCAGATTGAAATTAACGATGAAAGACACAGCAGCGGGTTGCAACATAGTAGAAGCGGCACGATCGAACATAATATACGAAACTCAGTATCAAATTATTGTTATTACAACGTTGTTATTACGTAAATAAAGAAAGTGTATATATCATATGGAGGTTAGGTTAATAACATAATTCTACCTTCCCCGAGTACCTGTAGTGCATACTTATCTTTAAATCTGTGCATCGTTTTCTTTTTTACTCAATATTTCATTTCATTTCGTGTACAAGGCAATAAAGACGTATTATTATGGTATATCAAATAAAACAATATCGCAAAAAGGCCGTGATACAGTCAAAGATTGCTTTTAAATTGATGACGTGTTTATTGCACAAATTACGAAAGTATATATCATATGTATATCGAATAGAATAACATTGCGCAAAGACGAGACACGGCCAGACTGCTTTTAAATCTAACCTCAAAGATTGATCGATCGATGACGTCTTTATTACGCAAATTAAGAAAGTGTACAGATCGTATATCAAATAGAACAATATTGCGTAAAAGCAAAGTACGACCAAAGGCTGCTTTTGAATCTAACCTCAATGATTGATTTATTGATCACGTTTCTATTACGCAAATTAAAAACCTCTACGAATTATATACTATACATATGAAATAGCATAATATTGCGCCATGGTGAAGTACAATCGAAGCTACTTTTAAAATTAACTAAAATTTATCGATCGATCGATTTATCGATACTGGTTACATAAATAAAGGAAGACCACATATCACATATCAGTGATGTCGTTACTATGAAAATTAAGAAAGTGTACATATCGTATTGCAAATAGAATATTATATAAGGGTATAGCCAAGGTATAGTCAATCGCTGCTTTCAAACCTAACCTGAATGATATCGAACGGACTGCTAAATGCGAAACAAAACACAGAAAAGCACACAAATTTGAAAACAGTTCTACGAAGCGAAGGAGAACAAAATATATTATGTCGCGTTTACAAGCAGGAGCAGGTTCAAAGGGTGCGTACTTCCGAAGGAAGAATTCGGCTATCGAAGATACGGTGAAAAAAGTAATAACGATCCCCTTCTAAGATGCGTCAACGTTTCGAAACACGTATGTATTTATCGCCAAGTCTCTTCTCCGTGCATCTTCCCGGTTCCGTTCTTTCGATAGTCCTCATCCTATTTTAGCACCCTTTTCGGGACCGGCTACCCGAGGGAATCAATAACCGACGAGGAAGCGACTGTAGATTCGGGTACCGGTGGAGAGAAGGGGAGACACGCGAGGAACCAAAGAGTACCGAGGGGCGTCGCGCGTCGAGTAGAAGAGCTCCCTGCCGTACTGGGCCGGGAGGGTGTCAGAGGGTGCAACAGGGACCGCGAACTTTAGGGTGGAGGTGGCACGCGAGAGAGTCGAAGCTTGGCTCCGCCTCCGGCACGCGACCAGCACGCGACCATCGCCATCGACCACGCCGTCGGCCTGGGCCACCACCGCCGCCGCCGCCGCCGCCGCCGCCGCCGCCGCCGCCACTACCGCCACTACCGCTACCGTTACCGTTACCGTTACCGTCACCATCGTTCCTTCTATCTCGCCACCAACTTCATCGACGATTACGCAACGACCGAGCCACCATTCGTATCGTTCTCAAGTCGATCTTTCATACCCCCACTTTTACCATTTCCCTTTCAATTCTCTCTGTTCTTTATCATTTCTAATCTCTAAACGTTACAAATTTCCCGATTCCCCTGTATTTCATTCGAAACTCCGTTTGAGAACCCCCAAATTCGTCGTTCGCGCAAGACGCAAAGTCCGGGCGAAACCGATCCAGTACGTGGGGCGGTGAACGAACAAGAAGCGAAAGCGGAATAAGTGTGAGAAACGGGACGTATAATCCTTTAATCTAAACCGCTCTATCTGCTAAACATACTTTTTAGATTATACGGTGTAATACATATAACGTTGCACTCGAGATCGAACGATTCATGCGTTACTGCGATCACGGTTATGAATCTATCATGGCGATAGCGAGAATCAATATACGTGAACACGGAAGAATAGATATGATTTTCTTATTTAAAATTGTTGAACGACGAGATAGTCCTGTCCTGTTCAGGAGTATCGTGATAATTAAGCTTGTCCGTGGTACCTTTAATAGAATTTAAGGTTAAGTCGTAAAAAATAATTTGCTAAACCAGTGTCTATATTCCTTGCCATTTTTTCTATTTCAGAAGAATTTGTATTTTGATTTTGTAACAGTGAATAAAAACCTATATTCAATGAACGCGTTTAAATACTGTATCAACAAAGCATTGATTTAGTTAGAACCGAATACATTGATGGTAACAAATCGTACGTGTATATTAACTCCATTGTACTACGGAGTTAATCCTCATCTTTCACGATACCCACTTTACTGAATCATGATGTCGGCGTAACTAGTAGTTTCCTAAGCCGAACAATTCTCGACAAGCCTCGCTGGACTAACCGTTCGGCCAATAACCTATTCTCTCGTTTACGATAAAACCAAATAAGATACACGAGAGACTGAGATTTACAATAAAACCCAAATGAAAACTTGAGAATTGATATATTAAATAATAGAAACTACACACCGAATATCCATGTTGATGTATTCACTCAGTTCATCTTAACTAACTGATTTTTAGTCGATTTCTTTAATATTTTCCTCTCGTTTGGAAATTGTTATTTTCTTCTGACGAAACCAGCAGTTAATACAGTGAAAAAAGGAATGGAACAAAATTACAAGCCGATCGATTGATTCTTAATCGACTCACGAGTCGATTAATCGGATAACCTCTCGCAATTGGTCAGTCGGTCGGTTGATCAGTCACCCAACCAACCTACTAGTCAGTCAACCAGTTACCAGCCCAGTTTATATATTTTCCCAACCTCGTCCCATCGACTTCTTTCTACCCCACTACTATGCAATCAATTTCAAACTCAAATGAAATACTCCAGTGAAATATGAGACTCGCTTCCTTTCCCCCCACCTTCCCTTCTTCGCTCACCCAACTTTCTCCATCCCCACGATTCCTTTTTCCGTTTCGTTTCGCTCGCGGGTTGCTTCAGTCGGTCTTTTCGATTTGACCAATCGCAGCTACCGCTATTTGTTATTTCTATTGATGTCTTCTTTTTTCCATCGCCGTCGATCCGGGTTCCTTTCTGCGCCAATAGGCGGGGTATACATATGTATATATACATTGACATATTTTGTATTTCTATGAAAGCCGCGGAAAAAGAGAAAAATTCGATCACAATCGAGAAGAATAGGTAACCAACGTGGAATAAGCGTAGAAAGTTCCGAGTGCAAACTCGTTGATCACAGGGGGAAAAGGGAACGTTGGAAATTGCAGATAACGGGCAAACGAACAAAGGTAAAAGCAAAGTAACCGCGAGGCGTAGAATAATGTGTGATTCCTGGATGCATCTGGTCTACCTTGGCCGGAGATAATCGAAAATATGAAAAATAGTCCGCGTTCCGCAAAGTTTCGAGACTGTGGAAGTGTCGAGTGGCGCACGGTATGCGGCCCGTGAACTGCAGAGAACCATGGGCGTTGCTCGGGTAGTAGCGATTCATTCCCCTCCTTATCGCCCTCTCTACTCCCTCCGCCTTTCCGTCGACCCCCCCCCCCCCTCACTCTCGTCCGCCACCCACCGGCCAACTACCACCCACTCTCATTTTAAACTTTCAAAGGAAAAAAGCTAGAAATACTTTAACTCGAAATGAAATTTCAAAAGGATGGAAGGGGCCGACAACGGTTCTCCTCCATGACTCGACTCGACTCCCTCTCCAATAAGCAACCCTCTCTACTTCTTTCTTCCCCGCCAGGGCGACTGAAAAATGTGTAATACGAGCTCGGATACTCTTCCTTCGAGCTCAACGAACCACCCACCCACGATTCTTGGGTACCTGACATACGTTTTAACCTCACTCTTCGAACTCCCGTCTAACGAATTTAATGCAACTATGTGCACAAACAAAAATCTTGGAATCGAAAATCCTGTTACCTTCGAAAATATTCGGGAACGGTGTTGCCTTTCAACGAATGGATAGTAAACACATTACCTGCGCGTAACTCAACGTATTGTATTTCAGTAATTTTCCATGCATAATTCTTATCAGTTAATGTGAGTCAACACCGGAAGATTTTTTCTGTTTAATAAGCATTACACATCGTTTTCAAGGACTTTGCATTTGTTTTACATTCAACTGCAACGTTACTCACGTGTAGATACGTTATCAGACAATTCTTCGATTGACGATAGTTGTTTTCAGGCAAGAATTAGACGTATACATTTTCTGATCGTTAATCTAATCTAATATTATGTACTAATCGAGTTTTAAATATCATTGACATATAGTCATGTCCTTTTTGACGTCTTTAATACTTCTGATCTATTGGATCTACTCTTTTGAAGATTTCATTGTTATTTACGAAATTTTCAAGTTTCTATTTTTTTTTATATAATGTGTTTAATGTACTGAATAGGACCCAAACCATAGGGTCAAAACGATCATACGAATAAACACAAGGTTAAACTATGTTTGTTTATATAATTCTGTACATCACTTATTTGTTACATAAAACAAGTAATACATACGATACATTAAGAAACCAATTTTTCCGACTATACCTGGTTCCTCGAAAATTTCTCTCGCGTTAGGGAAAAGAATCTTCCTTCGTCGAGACTACAAAATTTATTAATTTCAAGATAATTAAAAATTCTTGATACAAACAAGGTGTATCAAGAATGTGAATGACAAGTGTATAAAAAATTTGCAATTGTGAAACGGTATTGAACAATTTTCGATACGTCTCTTCATTTAGATATTGTATTCTCTTTATATTTATTTATTGCAATGAATGACCATCGATGAATAATTAGGAAATTTGATTCGAGTAAGTAGAATAATTCTGAGTCCAGTTCCACTGACATCGCAAAGCCTCATCAGATTTCTTCGTTTGTTATCCATTTCCTACCTACAAAAACAGATTGTGCTCGTATGTGTGAAAGCGAAAGAGGTGGGAGAAACAGCGCTCACGCATGCGCCCCTCCCCCCATACACATACAAAGAAAGGGAGGAGGGGGAGATAATTTTTCTTCCTTACCGGGCCGATTGAGTTTCACCTGTCGTGTAATAAGGTAAAGAGAGAGAGGCAACGAAACTTGCAACATCTTCGTCCATCCAGTCGATAAGAGGAAAATGTATTTGTACCGAAGAGTTTTTACAGAACCATGCAACATTCTTGTATATTTCTGTTTTATTACTATTTGACCGTTTTCCAAGTAGTAATATTTGCAATTCCGGTCGCGATGCAATCAACCGAGAAACGTCAATTTCGTCGAATCGTAGGCTACACAATTCGACATCGTATCTACCAAATTGAAATTGGTAGTATTCGAGTACGTATTTCACTTGTGCTCGGTATGGCAGTTTACTAGCTATCGCACCTACCTGTCACTAATTTCACGAAGAAATTCATTCATACCCACTTCAAAATGACCAAATTTAAAGCAGATCGCATGTAATTTTATCTCCGAAGAATATTGAAGTTTACTGTGGGCAACACGAGCAAGATGTGTCATAATAATTGATTCTTCACTGCCATCTAAATATATCCAGACATCTTCGGGTTTCTGATAATAATTTCTGAAAGGACAAAGAAAGAAAGAAAGAGAGTAAATTCTGATGGAATCTTTAACATAACTATACAAGTAATCGATACTTTTTTCCAGTTGAAGAGGCATTACACAAATTTCTCGATGGTACTCTTGTAAATTGATCGAATATCAGGCTGTCCAAGCAATTTCTCGTACTTTACGAGACAATCCACCTGAGGCGCACGATCGTATTGCACTAGAGCAGTGGTTGGAATACGCTCACAAAATATTCTTCTAGCTGCTTCAGTATCTTCCTCATTCTCACTTTCTATTGTAATGCGCGCTTTGTAATATCTGTAAAAGACATTTAAAATCGTTCTGAGTTTGGTGAAACAATATAACGAACAAGTTCGGGAAAACCACTGTAGTCGGCCAACCTTGTTCGTTTCAATCTATTGTTTTGTTATCGACTTTATTACCTGTTGTGTTCTGGATATGAGCCAAATGTAACGTTTGGACATTCTCGCACAACTGCGGTCAAAGCGTTCGCAAATGATTCCTCGTTCGCGTTTACAAAAACTTCAGTTGTTGCAAAGCCTGTGTATATGGCAAAATATTCCTAGAAAGATAAAACTGTTTCATTAAAGTGTGTTGAAACCTAAGAACTGTTTTAATGTTTACCTTGCATAATGCCCGAAAACTAGATTCGAAAAACTTGGGTGTTCCAGGAAAAATAGAAACATTCTGCATTACTATGCAAGGATAGGGGAGTGCTTGTCCTGTGATTTCGTTTCTTCCAAATTTAAGCACTGCTTTAGTTGGTATCTGGAAAAAATTTACAAATCAGTTCCAACTATTAAATAATCACTCCAATGTCAACACTTACACATGCCATTTTATAACTTGGTGATGGAAAATTTTTACCACCAAAACGGTTCTTCACAATATCCACCAATGTTGGATGATAGTGTAATGTATCATTAAAAGCCAATGCCACGGCTGGAAATTAAAATTGTATTAAAGAGGAAGTACTATGCTATACATTTCTAAATTACAAATTACCTTCGTACGTAACATCGTCATGAGTAGGTCCTACACCACCAGTTGTAAAAACATGGTTAAAGTTTTTGGAAAAGTTTTTGATTTCATTCGCAATATCTTCAACATCGTCTCGTACGACTGAAATCTGTAAAAGAATGACTTATAAGAATGATAATTGCACAGTAGCAGTAGTGACATGTACAATCGGTGACCTAATGCATGAGGAAACTAACTTTGTGAACCTTAATTCCATGCTTGTACAATAAATTACACGCATAAAAAGAGTTAGTATCTTTTACTTGTGCCTTCAAGATTTCATCGCCGACAACTGAAAAGCAAATAAAAACGTTTAGTGCCCGAAAAAACGAATAATATAAATATATGAAATTGATGAATGCGTATGCCAACATTACCGATTATACCAGCAGTCGGGTGTTCCCCGCTACTTTCGTGTCGTACCAACATTGCGTCTATGGTACTTCGTCCATGATATTTCAATACAGCATTCACCACGCGTCGACATAAATGTATCATTACGCTTTAACCTTATCATTAACGATTATCCAACACAGCGTCGCTAAAGAGTACCAAGCAGCGCCGCTAAACCTAACCACCCACAAACCTACCCAACTGCCGTATACCTACATACACGTATATGTATTCAAGGTTAACTTAGAGGATATTTTTACTATATTCCTTCTATATTTTCATATATTAAATATATACCTTCTCAAAAAATCGCATGACTGCAATAATTTCAGTATACGTACTCATCAATATTTCTTTCGTCCATTGATTCGAACAGTCATCCATTATGTTTACGTTCTGGAAGCAATCTCGTTTTTACTAACGTACAGAACAAAACTTATGCAAATATTAACAGAAATTAAACGTCAATTAACTCTCAATTAAATGTGCATTGACATTGTTTTTCACAAAGTTACATTCTATTATTTTTACCTGGAATTTCGTTACGAATAATCGTTTTTCAAATTATTTCTTAGTTCCAACTTCATATCGAGATGGCTAGCACAAAGTTACGAGAAACTGCTCTGAATTCGCCAAAGCTGCTTTATAAGTTTTTACTACGAGAATGTAAGCGGTTACCGAAGAACGCACAAGAGTTTTACAAACATTCAATTAAGCAGGTAAATTCCATAGATATGCTAAATGAATCAAACGCGATTACGACTTGTACACGTGCTCACACGTAATCACAAAACACTGTCCATAACATAACCTCTTTCATTCCCTTTTTTTTGAATAATTTACGTAAATAATAAATTATGTTTTTCGTTTATAGAGCTTTAAACAGCACGTATTCGAACCAGATAAGGACCGTGTTCAGGAAATAATGAAAAAGGCAGTACAGGATGCAGATTGGATTATAAACAAGGTGTTTTACATTTATAACCATATTGGATACTTTTAATATATTTTTTTATGTACTGCAACACTTTATTTTTTATGCAATTTTTAGTATACGAAAGCTGGAGGAGTGAAATCTCATAAGGAAAAATAAGAGAAGTAGGATATTTCTTTTACCGTAGATGTGTTTTTCATTTTTGTTTCTTAATAAAGAAGGTTGAACTGTAATGTTCAAAAAATGGAATTTAAAACATTAATACGTAGAGAAACTGGTGCCAGTTCGTCACAGTTTTGGAAGGCTATCGACATTTGGTGCCATAATCCTCAGGTTGTCAACCGCAGACTATTAGCATGTGTAGAAATACTAAACATAGAAATTTACTGCGATATTTTCGATATTTTTCAACGTATTAATACCTTGGAATGCTCACTCATATCTACAAAACATAATTTAGATCATATTGGTAAAGAAATGTTATTGGACATGATACATATTTCGGACAAAGCTTCTGATACATCAAACGAAAACAATATTTGTTTACATGTAACGAAACAATTGCCTCGCATACCATATGTATTCTCTCCTGGCATTGAATTTTCAATATTAGAAAAACAAAAAAATTGTGTGATAAACATCCATAAATCCTTTTTTATGGAGAAACGATCTCTTGGTCCCAGAATGGCTTACATGATACAGCAGGAAAAAGATGGTTATACATCTGTAAACGTGTATCAGTCGAAGAACACTGAGCATGATCCTAGTATGGAATGGTTAGAAAAGAAGCTCTTTCCATCCATGTTAAAATGGATGATAAGTGAATCAAAGCCGAACTCGTTGCGTCTATCTTCGTTGAGTCTCGTATCAACTGAGAAATATGCAAAATTATACTGCGAATTGAAAGAGAAGTATAGCGCGAAATTGATAAAAAATTGGCCCGAAAATACAGACCCGATGAAATTCGTTTACGAAGATATCGCAATTGCTGCTTATTTGCTACTACTGTGGGAGAAAGAAAGATTGGAAAAAGGAACTAAAAATTTACAGTCGTTTTTAGATTTGGGATGTGGTAATGGTTTACTTGTGTATATTCTATTCAGTGAAGGTCATCCTGGTTTAGGAATTGACTTGCGAAGAAGAAAAATTTGGGACTTGTATCCACCTGAAATTCCATTGCAAGTATGTATCTTATTAATTTTGGACAATATTTGTTTCTTTAGAATTGTAACAGTCAGTGCATTACACTGCACATGCTCGTACAATAAAACTACATTGAAACATTTTGCACAGGTTAGCACAATCATTCCATCCTCTGCGACTGTATATCCAGGAGTTGATTGGATCATAGGAAACCATTCGGATGAATTAACACCATGGATTCCAGTGATCGCCGCGCGCAGCTCTACTGACTGTCGGTTTTTCCTATTACCTTGCTGCTCGTACGAACTTGACGGCACCAAGTATCAAAGATACTGCGCTTCAAGGAGTCAGTATTCTGAATATATCGATTACGTGAGAAGCGTGTGCAACGAATGTGGTTTTAAAACACACATCGACAAACTAAGAATCCCTTCTACAAAACGTATCTGCTTGATCGGGTGGGAAAGGACATGCGAGGATGTAGACATCAGAGAGAATCGTATTCAGAAATTGATAAGTGCCAAAACAACGTTCACTCGACAAAAGAATCAGACAAATGAAGCGCATTGCACTGACGGATGGATCTGCGACTTTAAACCAAGGGATACGGTGGAGAAGGTACGAAACTGTACACAGTTGGATAAAACGTTAATCGCTGATATTGTTAACATCGTAGCGAATCAATTACTCCACGAAGGTTGCACTATATCGGTGGAAGAACCACCCAGAAAAATTTGGAACGCGGGTCGGTGTCTCGAATTGCGACAGGTTGCCGAATCAATTCCCCGAGAAATTATGATACGTTTACGAAAAGAATGCGGCGGTCTTCAGACTTTACTAAAAAATCACAGACACGTGTTTCGGGTCGCCCAAGGGAAAGTCGAGTTTCGAATACCTGGACGAGAAGGAGTAGTGGAGAAGTCAAGAAAAAAGGAGTACCCGTCCCCACGAACGAAAGTCAAACCCTGTTGGTTTTATGTAAATCATCCGAACGGTTGTCCCACAACTGAAACAAAATGTAATTTCAAACATTAATGGCTTGATCGACAAGCGAACATGTCACTCTTAAACGCCATATTACACGATAGAAATTTATTTTTATTTTTATACAAACACTGGCAATCAGAATGTATTCTGTACATCGAACAAGGGCGAATTCTTTTGCACGCGAAAACGCAAGCTATCTCTAACGACGAGCCATTTGTTAGCGTGTATAGGAAGAACATCGAATATCATTCGTTTCTATTGCTCGATCAACATTGCGTTCCTCTAGTATTTTCGTCGACAACAAAGTATTTGGCTAAAATGGAAAAAAAGGCAGAATAGTTGGCATCGACTGGATATTACTACTTGAGGAATTCAACAAACGATATGTCGTCCAAATTGAGACTCTTAGCATCGGTGAAGTTGTCCTGAAGAGATTTTGGGAGGAAGGTTTGACGCACGCGTTTTAGTTTTTTTGCATCGACAGCGTCCAGTTGATGAACACGCTTCACGTGTGTTCGAAGATTACCTTTTTGCGTGAAAGAATATTCGCAATGGGGGCACGGGTACGGACGGTCACCCGTATGATGTTTCTCATGCATTTGTAAAGTTGATTTCTGAGCGAACGATTTTGTACACAAATCACATTTGTACGGTCGTTCGCCCGTGTGTATTCGTTTATGTCTCTCAACCTGGTAAGGCTTTGTAAATGTTTTTCCACAAACATCGCACTCTTTTTTAGACGAATTCCCTTTAACAATTGGTTTCCCTGTTATCGGTAAAGGTTTGTCAGCAGTCGAAACCTTGGTGAACGGTTCCAGCTGTGTCGTGGCCGCGACAGTTAATAAGCAATTACTCGACTGCAACTGATAAGGTGAGGACAGCTGCGGTTTTAACATTTGCTCTATATGAATGGTTTCCTTGGTCTCGTCGTTGCCAGTGCCAGATGTAATGTTTAACGTTGATATACACGTGGGATCGGTGACCATAGTAGTACGACTGTGGGATATGTTTGTCGGCGACGATTGCGGTAACAACGACTCCTCGGTTTGAATAGTGACAAGACCGTTCGCCAAAAGAAAATGTAAGTTCGCAACCAGCTGACTGCCTTCCGCCACAGTTAGTACCGGATTATTGTGCGGAATGGCGCCACTATCGTGGTCGAATGTAATTTGCTCGGCCAAACAACCAGCGGTTGTTTCAACGCTAATTGCTTCCAAATGCGAAAAATCTGACGCAGTTGTTTGCCCGAGTTGCTCGTGATGAAGCGTTTGTTCCTGCTGGAAATTGTTCAGTTTCTCTTCATTTGCATCGCTACGTTTTTCAATTTCAGCCGCGACTTCCGCTATGGCAGCTACTTTCAAATGTTTCTGTTTTCTCTTCGGGCTGCCTTTGTGCTCTCGGGCATGTTTCAGTAAATGTACTTTCCTGTGACCTGATGTGCGGAATCTCGAATCGCAGACGTGGCATTTAAACGGTTTCGAACCTTGAGAAAGATGCGACATTAATTAACAGATGTACAGGTGTGCAGAATCAGTATGCGATGAATTGTACTAGTCGCTATGAATTATTAACGCTTTGTAAATGGCTTTATATGTAAATTTTTAAATAATTTACAAATTTATTGAATGTACTAAATTCTATGTAATTTATTAAATGGCTATCGTTGCGTTTTATAAATGTATTTCGGTATATGTAATTTAGATAAATCCAAGAATTAAAGTATTCCTTATCGAATATGTGTCACTTCGCGTTGAAAATTAATCGCGATTTATCCAACCTTTATTTTGCATATTTCATTTGAATAATTACTTTAGACATACTTCATACATCGGAATTCGCATTATTATTAATTTTTCGTTGTACTGTAACATATATTGCTTGTTCTGTAGATTTCAATGTACTCTGCATATTTTAATATGCAAAATATTAGTTACAGGGAATTAAATTTGTTCTTAAAACGTAATATCACTTTAAATATCACAGATCAATTGTTAGAGCGTTATTTCATAGCAAGCAGCGACAAAATGATACTGTAAGTGACATCTAGCACTACAACCGTGCAACAACTTAAAGTCGAAACTTTAGAAGCTCCTCTGGAAAGCAATTATGACAACACATTTTAATCTTCAACGAATGTTATATATTTATATTGTTTTCGACTAAAATTTCTTCAGTTCTCTTCGGTAAATAAAAGTTTACAATAATAAACAACTATCAAAATTAATAAGAGGAATAAATATTCTTTTTATACAAAATTGTCGAAGACTAAAATGAGTTGTAATTTACACACTCTTGTTTTGCATTTACCTGTGTGCAATCGCATGTGAACTTTCAGACTGCCCTTCGTCGCAAACAAACTACTACATACATGGCAACGAAACGTCTTCTTTCCAGTGTGAACTTTCGTGTGCGAATCCAGGGTGCATTTTACGGCAAAACTTTTGCTGCAATAGTCACATTTGTACGGCCGTTCGCCCGTATGTGTGCGTACGTGCCTTATGAGATCGCTTGGTTTGCGAAATGTTTTTGGACAGTACTTGCACTTATTCGTATACTCTTTTCGTATCTTCTTCTCCGTCAAGACGTTCTAAAATAAAATTCGTGTTAATCGTCTGAATCAAGCTTTTTTTATCATAACATTTTGATCCTTGAATTTTAAGTCGTCCTTAGAATTATTTTTTTCATTGTTTCTTCTATATTTCCAAACATTGTAATTCAGTAAAAATAGTTCAAAAATGTTGTTTACATTCTACACAATTTATTATTTAGGTATTATTTATATCCTCTTTGTATTTCTCAACTGAAAATTCATACTTACAATTCTTGTTCACTTTCTAAAATATCTATAATTATACTATTACCTCGACAATATTGTCTTTTGCTTCTGTTTCTTTTAGACTTATACTTTTCATTGTTTTATCCTTGGATTATCAATTTGTTTATATTTTGAAAATATCCCAAAACTTTATAATAAAATAGCTTAGGTAAAACTAAGTTAATCATCATTCCGTTATTTATTGTACTGATAAGCTTGACCTTTAATAAACACTCAGTTTGTTTTTTGTTTTTTAATCTCACGTATCTTACTTTCACTCGATCCATTACTTCCTTCTCCGCTACCGTATCCAACAGGACCCTCTCGGACACCGTGGAATCCGGATCTATCACAATATCATTCAACGGCGAATTAGTGCGTACAACCGCTCTCATTTTGGATGAAATTAAATTTTCTGGTGTAGTAGTGTTAATTTCCGTAGACATTGCGTTCCATGTCGAAGTCTCGTGAATTCTGCTGTGCGATCGAAGCTGCGTTCTGCTATTGAAATACTTCTCACAAGTCGGGCATTTCCAAGGTCTACGAAAAAACACAAAATTAATTTCTCTATATATAGGTACAAATTAAGGTACAAATTTAAAGCGATATACTGAAATAGTGGTTATTGTTTTCTGATTATTGTTCTTGCACTTCTTTGTGCGGTCTTATCGTTACACGTACTCATAATATTAACATTTACCGGAAAGGACTAACATTCTCTTTGATATTAATACCTACATCAGTATTACACTTTTTGTCCCTTTCCATTTTCTATGCTTTGTATTAATTCATCTTCCTTTTTATCACTCAACTTGTGTTACAGATACACATTATTTTTTTTTTCAGAGCAAAATACATACTCCATCTTACTAAATAAACGTTACAAAATAAAATTGCTCTACTCACTGTTTGTTGACATGTATCTTCGAATGTCTGTTCAGTCCACCGTTCGTGCAAAACCTCGATGAGCATTCTGTACACTGATACTCCTTCGTCCCACGATGGATCTTCAAATGTTCCTGAGATCGACAAATATACTTGCTGTGTTTCGTAGCGGAGAAATTTATCGCGAATACACCAGTCGTCCAAACTCGTCGCCAGCATGACGATGAGAAGGAAGAAAGAAACGCGCGTTGCCAGTTATTTGTCTTATTATACCTTTAGCCCGGTTGCTGTGAATCCTTGTTGACTACACATATGACACTGCAACAGAGAGTCTCCTCGAGATACTTGGCTCGCATTGGTAACGATGGTTCCCGGGATCTCGGACGACATCGGATGCACTTTTAACGGAACCTTCGAATCGTGCGTCGTTCCTCGATACTCTTCTCTACGCAAATCATATCCGTACAATTGCTATTCATTCGCTCATCGTCTGCCTATATTGTACCGAAGGGAACCGCTTTCTACCTACATAATAATGTGACAAGAGTAGAGAGGAGCATGATGAAACAACGAAGACTTACGTTATGAGTATAGGATTGATTGCGCATCTCTCCTGGCCAGTATCCCTAACCGAGGAATCTTCCATTTCCAATTCGGCTGTACTTTCCTTGCCTGAAAGACTTTGCTCGGAAATAAGCACTACCGTCCGCATACACCTACCCGATTGGTCGTCGTTTATATTTTCAGGCGACGTGACGGAAACTGAGAGTCGGTGTTCCTCCTTGGCAGTTCTGGGCAGTATGCTCGCCATACTTGTCGAATTGCTCGCGTTCAGTCCAATGCTGTCCAGTCCAATCTCAGCATCCGTCTGAAAAAGAATCAAATTTTTTAATTCACAGAGATTCTTTTACAGCGCAATGTTTTTGTCATATAGTTTTCGTTTCATCTAGAGGGTGTTATAAACCACGTAGATATAACTTCAGAGATGAATTCCGGGCACTAAAATAAGAAAAATACGACCACATATCCTAATATAACCTTGTTTCCTAATTACAACTATTTTTATATTGTATTTGTTGTTCAACAATTTAATAAAAATTGTCAGAAGTGAGCATTTTCAACTCGAATAAATATCTTTAAACGTTTTCTTATAGATGTAAAAAGAAGATGAATGTAGTTGTCATTTCTGGCCTACGTTCATATGAATTTTTTTTATTTTATATACTAAATTTATCGTATATTGATCTTACTTGCAAGGCGATATGATCCATCTCAAATGAATCCAGCTGCGATGCAAACACATGCTCTCCGGACGATTCTACGTTGTTATTGTTGTTATTTTCGTAAATAACATTTAACACAGGTTGTTGATGTTGGTCTTTTGTATTATCAAGGTCGGTACTGGCACTGGTTAGATGTTTCGAATGATTATTGGTCAGACTGAGATTCATTCCCATGTTAAAGAGCTGCTGGTTCAACGTTTCTTCTATTTCTCGTATGCTCTCCTGTAAATAAAATGAATAATTTCTTATGGTGTATTTGTAATAAGTTATTTATTGTTAAACTTTTTTGACCACATGTTTGTGGTCATTTTCAGAATAAAAAATACATAATACTGTATGATACGAGAGAAATTTGTCGATAATTAGTAGAAGAACCACCAAGCAACTATGTATAAGAGAAGGAAAATCAGAAATATAAATAAAGTAATTTAATTTATATTTTCAATTTTATTATACTTAAAAATACTTAGTAGATGATTCTTCTACCAACTGTGATGTATGTTTTTCTTGTAATGTAGAATATTGTGAATTTCTTGTTTGGAAGGTGACCATAAACACAAGATCGAAAACGTTTAACAATAAACAATTTGTTACGATTATACCATAGCTTGCAGATCTCAACCTTCCACAAATACATTGTAATATGGCACATTACTTAGCACACTGGGTCATTTAGAATCAAATTACTTTAAGTTGATCCAATGCTCAATTTTATCTACACAGGATTCAGTTTTGAGATATTTGAGATTACAAAAGATTCAACAATTACGAATAGTCCCCGCACGAAACCCAGTGCGTTTATAAAAGATTAATAGTTTTATTCCCAATAATATTAATTTATATCTTATGCAAGATCCTGTATATACATCTGTATATACATATACATATATACCGGTGTAAGAGCTTGTTCTGCCGAATAAATGGGCAACGTAACCGAACCAGCTTCATCAGTGTGTAACATTTGCGTATTTTCAATATTTGTTACTGTCACTTCCGACATGTTTTCTACAAAAAATTAGAATTATAGTATAAATAATAGAAAAAGTTTTTCGACTCCTAAACACAAAGTGTAACGCATAAATTTGATACCCACCATTGGTAATTGTCGAATCGCAGGTTGTCTGTAAAAGGGACCTTATTCTATCCTTCTCTCCAGGTACAGGTTGAAATTGGTCAGGAAAGGCCTGTGAAAAGTCTGTCCCAATGTGTGGTTGAAAAGATATCTCAACTGGCCCGAGACGAGAAAGTGCAAGGTTATCCGGAAATGTAGATGACGACGACGACGTAACGATAGCGGCGGTGGTTGTAGCAATGGTGACGGCAGTGGTATTAGCAGCAGAGAAATCGGATAAGCAACTAGACGGCCCAGAAATTGATGATCCTTGTTTAGAATTTTCTCTCGCATTTAACTTGTCCATATTCTGCTCTTGCATTCCAATTTTTTGTTGTTCCAATTGCTATGGATCAAAAGGAAAAAAGAAAAACGATAGTTCATCGTCAATAGCGAAACAACGTTTCTTTCTACAGCAGATACTCTACCCGCTGCGCCAACTCGTGCTTATGTATCTTCATATGCTTCCGACAATTGACGTAAGTTTTGAACGTCTTATGACAATACGGACACATATATGGCCTTTTATTACTGTGCGTTACTAAATGTCTTTTCATGCTACTCTGCGTAGAAAATTTCGCGTTACATGTGGAACAACCATACGGCCTCGAATCCTCGTGAGTGTGTAAATGCGACTTCAGAACGCTGTTTGACGTGAATCTCCTGAAACGATTGAAAAGTATTTCATTACTCGTTTATCGAGTTCAAAATATTAAATTACAAAAACAATAATAATAATGACGTATGAAGAAGAATAGAGCTAGAGTATCAAGCTGAAAAATGTGTTTGTTTTTGTCAATTTTTCTTAGAAATGAGTACACAATTTTATCAAATGTCTATTGATTATTTAATACTACATGTATTGAACTGTAAATCCAGTGAATATTATTTAAAAATTTTAATTTGTTTAAGAGTAAGTAATTGTTTCGTTTATACATGCACCTGTCGCATTTGGTGCACTTGTAAGGACGTTCACCCGTGTGCCGACGATGGTGTTGTTTTAAGTGACTAATTTTTCTAAATGCCGCTTGACAAACCCAACATTTGTGAGGTCTGGCTGGATCGGTCGCCGCATCGAAAGCTCTTTTCTCTTTGGAGGGTATCTGTGCTACACAGATTTTGTTACCAGTGTCGCTGATTACTAACGGTTCCTCCAAGACCACCTGGGGCACTAGACTCTCTGCTTCCGGAGATATCTTCGACTTGCTCTTTGTGTGCGTTTTCGGTCGATTAGTGGCAGAAATACCGGTACTCTCATCGTTACGAACTATTTTGTCGAAACAATCCTTGGACTTTGTGTGCAACCTATAATTAGGTACGTGTACATACGTATTATCAATTATGGATATACGATAACCGAACTAGTTTGTAGTAATATTTTTCTTAATAAATATACAAATTTTAATGCCAAGACAGCAAACTAAGAGTTTTAGTTTCAAAACCGCGATAACTAGTTTTAAAGGAAACATTTAACAAATACCTACCTAGCATGAGCAACTAAGCTACCATGGCACGCAAATGTTTTATCGCAAGAACCGCAAGCATATCTTTTAGTACCCGTGTGAGTGCGTTCGTGCGCTATCATAGTAGACTTCAAAGCAAACGAACGATAACAGTGTGCACACTAAAAAGTATAGAATGTATAAGTATCTTATTTTATTAACGACATAAGTTTTTATTATTATTTGTTTTTTACCAATGTACCTACCTTGAAAGGTTTTTCTTGCGTATGAACGCGCAAATGACGTATCAAATCTGACGGTTTCTTGAATTCCTTATGACAGAAAGTACACGCGTACCACCTTACGCTTCCTACGCATCGCTGCTTGATCGTTAAATATTTTCTATGAACAAATAAATTGATACATTGATAGGTAGAATGATGATAAAAAAAATGTTAACTTTTCTTGGAATTTCCAAAGCTGTTTACCTAGTGCCACCGTCGGGTCCTCGGTCCAATAAAGTTACGAAATTAGTACGCGCTCCGAACTTTTTTGTTTCCAACGTACCTTTAACAAACAAATTTTATAAACGACAGAGCACTAATTGAAAATAAGTTTGTCGAAATCCAGTGGCTGTCAAATGCATCGCGTACCTTCACAGAGGGTTTTGTTTTTACTGGGAAGACCACTATTTCTAAGCGCTTGTTGTAGGATATCCTTTTTCGTCACAATGTCAGGTAATACGTTCCCGTCCAAGTTCGTCGATTTTCTAACTTCATTCACATTTGATTCCAAAGACGCCAACTGTGTCATAACGCTATCTACGGTCGCTCGAATGTCAGATTCCATAGTATCAGGCGATTCAGTGTCATCGACAGTAGCGTTCTCCTGAAAGTTGTACACACCTTAATCTGATTACATCGTCGAATTCTATGGCACCGTGAATTACATTCGTGGATCGAGTTATTCGCAATTTACCTCGTTCACATCCGTATGCATACGTTTCATGTGACCATTCAAACTGCCGAGCTTTTTAAATACGCACGAACAATAATTGCATCCGTAGATAGGCTCTCCTTCTGGCACGTTGTGAACTCTCATTATATGAGCATTCAAATTACCTATGAGTAGATGGAAACAACATGCAGTTAATGCAACAAAAAAAGTCTGAACCCTGATCTGGTTCTATCCCAGTATATTTTGTAGTTATACAAAATATTTTGTATATTTTGTACCAGAAAGAACTACGAAATTACCTTTTTGACTAAACTTGGCGTTACAAAGCTCGCAAGCGTGTGGCCGAATACCGTTGTGTTGCCACGTGTGAATTTGTAAAGAACTCTTTTGTGTAAATGCACGACCGCACACTGTACACTGTAACATTAAACGTGAATCAAATCAAACAATTGAAACACGATTGTGCAAGAATAAGATGGGTATACCTTGAAAGGCTTTTCACCCGTGTGAACTCTAATGTGACGCATCAATTGGCTTGGCTTCTGGAAAGACTTTAAACATATTGTACATTTGTACATTGTCTTATGTTTTGCTCCTCTTTTCGTCTGTTTTACTATTTTTGTTTGCAACTACAAAATTAAAATGAAATATGAATTAGCTGATTGTTTTAAAGAAAACGGAGATCCATGGTACGGAGCCGTTACAGTTTACCCTGTAATGTTCACGAATATGAAGTCTATACAAAGCCGGCTGACCGAATTGTTTATTACACAATTTACACTTTCGTGCCTCTTCGGTTATCCACTTTTCTCCGTGAAGTTTTAAATGCGCATCTAATTGAGCCTGCAATATTTATGAACAACTTGTCATTACTAAACATACTTTATGTTTGTGGATGGTATTCAAATTATTCACGAAATATTTATACTTTCAGCATACATAAATCAGAAACAGAGATCAACAAATAAAATTATTGTAGCATAATTCCAATGTCGAAACTTACTTTAGTCGAGAAAGCATCTTCACATTCTGTACAGAATAAATTTTCCTCTTTCTCGTGTAACAACATGTGAGATTTCAAGCTAGCCATTCTTGCAAATTTTCTACCACATTCGGGACATTTTGGTTCACCTGTATTGTGTGTTGCCATATGAAGTGTAAAATTGGTCTGTAAACGTGTCAAATGTCAAATAATAATAATTATACTACATAACTTCTATCAAAGGTACTAAATAAAAGGATTATTACCGGTACATTGAATGATGCAGAACATTTTGGACATCGATGAGGTTTCTCCTCCGCATGATTTTCCATGTGTCTTCTATACAATGTTTGTTTAGTAAATTCTTGCTGGCAAATGTCGCATCTTAAACTATCTTTGCCCTAACATTAAAAAATTTTGTTATTTTGACTTTACATGTACAGTGTCAAATCAAGATATTTGCCTCCAAGGAGTACATCTTGAAAATGCAATTATTTAATAGATAACTAACTATCCATTGAATGATTGTTCAAAAAATTACATAAATAATATAAATATTGAATTACTTTTGAAGAAATTGTGCTTTTTTTGGGTCTTCCAGGAGTATTTCTTTTCACTATTGGTGACAACTGCCTTTCTTTTTCACTTTCACTGTTTTTTTCATTAAGTAATAAATCATTATTAAGAGAATGACACATGTGAGATATCTCCTGTTTTTCTTCCAAATTTAATTGAGATTTATCTTGTTCAGGCACATTAGGATCAATTTCCAAATTTTGCGCCGATTGTTGAAGTTCTGATCCATCAATATCTTCCAAGCTAATATGAAAACCAGGCTAAAAAATCATATAATGTGAGAAAAAATCTCGTTGTCAAAAAGGTATACACAATATAGTATGAAACAGGGACGTACAGATTGCAGTATCAAATTTCCACTTAAATTTTTTACATCCATCAATGATGTGGCCATGCCACTTTGACCAATGAGTGTAACCGGAGTAGCAACAATTTCTAACATGCCGTCTTTATGTTCTGGAAAAATGATCATGTAAAAATTTGTTAGTAAATACTTTTAATCTTATTGACATAACTTCCTACCTGTTACTGCTAGAAGAGTCCGGCCATCTTCGGTAGCAACCAGATTTATTGGCACTGCTTCGACGTGAGAAGGCTCTGTAATTATACCGTGCCGTGTCAACATTCTTTCTCTAATCCGAAATATTTGATCGACGGTGAAAATACTTCTTCGCGTACACTCGTACAACGATGACGACGACGATGACGATGACAATAGTATCTTCAAACACTAGGTATATTCACAAATACCTTCCACCGTTCTAAATCCCTAAGAAACTTTTGGGACATTTCCGATGTTTGAAACTGTCTTAACAGATGCATAATTCAGTTCTTTACTGTGGATGAACTTAACCTATATTCTGAAACGCAAGAGGTTAATCTCAGTAAGAGGCGTCGTTAAATTCAGGCGTGACGGCCATGGAAGTTGAGGAGGGGGGAGTAAGATAGTAAAGTATGGAGGG
The DNA here is from genome assembly GCF_051014685.1 of Ptiloglossa arizonensis. Classification (NCBI taxonomy): domain Eukaryota; kingdom Metazoa; phylum Arthropoda; class Insecta; order Hymenoptera; family Colletidae; genus Ptiloglossa; species Ptiloglossa arizonensis. The sequence continues at coordinate 26,538,288 of NC_135052.1, read as the reverse complement.
GGAAAGAGCAAGGGAAATTTCCAAAATCGAAACATAAAATCGACGATTTGGTGAACACTGGTGAACGTGGAAGTCTATAAGGGAGGGAGTACACAAGTTTAAATGAAATGCAGCAAATGTTTCAATCGTTTAATCTATTGATGTTTAACTCGCACGGTTTATTATTTATCATGTTTAAAAGATGAAAGAAAGAATGCAAGTATATGAGCTAAATAGGATAAAGCATAGATAACGGACACTTGAAATGTTTTTGCACGTTACATGAAACAGAAATTACGCGGATGGATCTAAACAATATCTTAGTTAAAATGTACTTTAATACCAGTTTACTGCTACGTTTATTATCTACAAACACTTTACGATAATACATTGCTGCTAGATGATATTGGACGAAAAAATACATATTTCATATTCAGTTTAATTTCATTTTTCGTATAACAGGAAAAAAGAAATGACGTACGAAATATTACTCTAAAGGAGAAAAAAACATGTACTGTGTATTCATTGATTGTTCGCGTTAAGTTTGGGTATGACCGAGCGTTATCGATATTCTTGTCGTATAAAAGAAATTTATCTCGTTAAGTTCTAAGTTTCTTTCGTTTTCGTTCGTATTTTTATCCTTATATTCGCTCATCCTTTTTATGAAGCATTGCGTTACTATTCGATACTGCGTCAGTAAAAATAGAAATACGAGACATATCTGGCGGTTCTAAATCTTTATCCGAGAGAAAATACTCGTGCAGTTGTCGTAATGATGGCTCTGTGAATATTGACATTTGCGTGGATGTTGATTCATGGGTAAACGGCAAAGACGTAATACTGTCATTGATCATGGAAAAGGTCGAGTCGACGTTCTCGCATTGCGATTTGAAGTTGTTCGACATCGATGGAAGGTTTTTTAATTTATTCGAAGTATGTTCACTCATTATGGCAGGGGAGAATAAAGAGTCGATCGAACCAAACGAGGTATAAGATGGCATATTACATCCATTACGACCTAAACTGGGCGAAACATTTTGAAAATCGAAGGTTCTGTTTTGTGTTTGATAAGTTACGTCTGCGATGTCAGTATACGCGATACGGGCAGACGAAACGGAAGTTTCTATAAGATCATTATTTTCACAGATTACAGTGTCGTCAACTGTACGTTGTTTTGTTTTCTCGGAACAATTTCTGGAAACTGCTACCAGAGGCGTACAATCGCTCGAGCCTTTATCCTCATTTCTTTTCTCTATGACAATTTCCTTGTTCTTCGTTGTTCTATCATCTTCTACGTCATTCTTATCTTCTTGCCCCTGGAGCTTTGCAATACGTTCAAGAAGTCTTGTCACTTGTACTCGATCAAACTTGTCAGTTTCAAAAAGCTCGTATATTTCAATTACAATGCCGTAACACGTTTGTTCCAAAGTATTCGGTTCAATCGTAATTCGATCAACGATCTGTGAAAGATACACAAATTTTTTCGTAATAAAGCATAATATAATTCGTATACGGTAATCTCCGGATAACTAAATTAAAATCAGGTAGGTCCTCTATGTTTCAGATCTCTAGAGATTAATGTAAAATAAACATTATTACGTGTACCAGCCGTTCGGAAGCATATTTCCGAGCTTTCTCCGTGACAGACTTCGGTAGACCGGATGATTCGGCTAAAATGATGCCGTAATCATCAATAGGTGTCACTCCGGGTTTCAATCGATGAGTGTATGTTAAATGGCAACAATCGTTTGTTTCCGTTACTCGTCTGTTTATCGTTTCAAAATAATGACTAAACACAATAAAAAAAAAATAGAGATTCGATTAGATCCCATATGGGCACCACCTTGGGCCCCTTGTAGGCAAGGATAAATACCGCCGCCTGTGGGTATTCGACATCACAATAAAAAATTACAGGTGGGGATTACACATTCGTGCTTTAACCATCAAGTTCATGGTAGATGGGTCAGGTTTTTCGCGCATGTGCACCTTGCGACTTTAAAACGTGCATACTCAACGTCATGGAAACCAGTTTTGGTGTGCCTTGGTATACGGAAAAAAATTGTTTTTTCGAGTTAAATAAAATCGACGATCTATTTAAACAGTTATTTCAACATTATTTCTTTCTTTAGCTTATACTTTATATCAATATTTCATATAGATTATATGACATTTCATAATTGTATCTGGGTAACATATATGTATAACATTTATATCACTTATATGTTGTAATTTGTTTTGTTTCGTTACAGAGAATAAAGTTGTTAAATTAAAAAAGTGTGTATACACACCTCATCTTATCTCATGCTCTTTATAGATTTTTCAAAAACTTTTTGATCATTTTCGGAAAGAGCAAAACACGACCCGTTTGACACCCTTTTTCACTCGATCAAAGCACTTTACTGACGTTTTTTCAATGCGCACGCGTAAGAAAACTGGACTCATCTAACAACACTGTCTCCATCTGTAATATTTTCTTGTAGCGTCAAATTCCTACCGACAGCTGCATTTACCTTTGCGCGCGAAGGGCTCAATTACACATGCCTAAATTTGAGCAAGGAAGAAATATTTCTCATTCGTAGGAATTGATAAACATCTGCGTATAAATATGCACGTGCATACTTCGTTACGTTGTAATACAATTCCGCTAGTTTCGTCAGAAAGGCAAAATGTGTCGCAACAAAAACAAATGCAGTCGTATTCAAAAGTCGTTCACAAATGGCCCACGCAATCGAAGCTCCTTCCTCGCTCGCAGTACCTTTGCACAATTCATCCAAAACAATCAGCGAGGCGGGTGTAACCGACCGTAAAATATATTGTGCTTCTTTCATCTAAGAAATTGAGAATAAGAATAGCATACCGTTTAGAATTGTACAAATGATATACTACAAAAATACGGAACTCTAATGCAGAATAATTGTAAAGAATACGTTGATTGTGTATACGACTGACTTCGAGAGCAAACGTAGAGGCATTGCATTCGATATCGTCGCGGAGAGCTATTTTACAGAATATGAGATCCGTTATTCGAAACATTGCTTTTCTGGCTGGCACGAAACAACCAATCTGGGACATTATATGCAGTAAAACGATTTGTTTCAGATAGGTCGATTTGCCACTCATATTGGGTCCTGAGATCACGTGGAAGTTCCGTGGTACTGATGCATTCTGTAACGAAAAGGATTCGTATAACAACAATTTGAAAGATATTCTAATACGTATTGCCTTCTGCTTCGTACGAGCGTCTAGTTGCGTGGTTGAAACGCTAGATAGCACTACTACATCGGCGCGCTATAAAAGTGCAAATAGAATTAACGACTTTCTCTAATTGTGCATCTTTAGTAACGTAGACATGAATGTAGCTTACAACGTTATTCGGTACAGGTCCATCGAGGCCGAAAACTTCCAGTACCGGATGTCTCGAGTCGAGTAGCACCAACTTTTGCCCAAACGTTGGTCTAACATATGTCTGGAGAGAACTGACTCGAGCAAGGGAGGTTATTAGATCCAGTTCTGCCACATCGGCACTTAGTTGAAACAAAGAACCGATGTATTCTCGAAGACTTTGTAGCAAGTCACAAAGAAGCCTGTTGGTATTTTTGTTGTTTATAATTAGTTAAAAGGGCGAAAAGATGAGTGAATCACACGAATAGTAATCGAAGAAGTGCAATAATTGGATGTAATAAAAAATTCATGTAATAATTAAGATAATTGATTCAATGAGAAGGAGCCTGACTTATACAGTGGTATTTTCATTGCTAATGGTCATTACTTATCTATTTCAGTCGGTAAAGCTACTTCCTTCTACAACTTCACTCGTTGCTAGATGACCAATCGCTTCCATTTGTCAATGCAATACAATGTACGAATTTTTTCTACTAATTTACAAGTATCCAGTAACAGAACAATACATAATTATAAATATTTTTTGCAATTTATGAGTTACAAAACTAGAAGTATACGATGTAAGTGTAAGACTATTGGGGAAATGATGAAACATAGCTCGGGATAAAAGTTGCTTCTCACTTGAAAACAGGGATTACTGACTCGGTTCTTGCACTAGTTCCTTCAGTTACATAAGGTTCGTATAGTTTGATACTCACACATTACTCATTAAATGCAATTCTTCGGAAGCGATTTTACACTGTTGACTCAATGTTGCGAGGGCGGTTGTGGTCATCGTATAAATTCGTTTGTTCTTTCGTACCTGCGGCAAATCGTAGAGACGTTGCGTCAATTAATAAGTACTTGATCGTAATGATTAGATCGCAGTAACATTTACACCGACGAATCGAGGGTTTTTTCTTACTACTAGATTCGGTACTACAAATTTGGAGGGTTGAGACAATAGGAGAGTGTAAAGTTGTGTCTCGTTCTCGAAAGATTTGAAGTCTGATTTGTGAGCGGAATGCTCAATCGACTGACTGTCGTTTAGATGTTTGGCTACCAACCTATCATTCTTATAAAATATTATAACAATAAGCTGCATTTCTTTCCGTGTGTAGGATTTTAAATATTTCAGCAACATGAAACTAATAATACTTTAAAAACTTCAACTACGCTTATAGCCATGTTTGATTTATTCTCACAGATGAAACATGAAACATTTTAGCAACAACTAACCTTCGTAAATGTTAATAACAATCGCGGAAATGAACAAATATTCACCGAAACCGTTCGCCTTCGCAAATTTCGCTATATCTTGATGTTTATTTATCATAATTATTAACAACCGTCGTAGGTCCATAGTTTAAACATTTATTAACAATGTCCTAGTATAAATAATGGCTTAAAAGCCATCAATTTCTTGAAATATTCGATTAGATCGAACAAAGACGATCGAAGTAACGGTGAGTGACCTTGTGATGGGTATATAAGGAGCCCCGGCTTAACGAAAATTTCATTTCACAGGGAGCCTCCGAGGTGGACGGATGTCTCGATTTAACGTATCTGGAAGGTGGGGGGAGGGTACTGGCGACACTCTCAATTCTTTCTTTTTTCTCAGTTTTTTCTTTGTTCAATTTACTTTATTTGCTCTTTGATTTTAATTTGTACTTGTTTTTCCATGTTTATTTTTTTCATTTCTATTTTCTATCATGCCTTTACTTTAGGTTTCTTTTAATTTGTACTTGTTTTTCCATCAAAGATGGAACTTTGAATCCATCTATCTCTCTACGGGTCTCCGCTCGCAGCAACCTCCACGTGGTGAGACCTGGTAATCGGTGTTACTCGCGATGAATACTTGTTCTACTTCGAATTAAAAGAGTAGGGTAGAATGGAAGATGGTGCAAATTTAAGTTAGAGGGGCCTAAACTCTCATAGTAGAGTACTTAGAAGGATATAGAGAAACAGAACTAGAAGAGTAGAGTAGAATGGAAGATGGTGAAAAAATAGGTAAAATAGTAGCTAGTAGATCGACGAATAAAAATACAAGAGAGATAGAAATAATGCTGAATGAAATACACAGTTGAAATTAATTAAATGTAAGTAAATGTAAACGCAGAAGGAAAATCTTCCAAAATCTTAAATAGTATTGATTACAATGAGAAAAAAGTTACTCGAGAATGATGTTCGAAAACATTTACCTCTATAAATTCAACTGGGGGATTGAAGGTTTCTACGTTCGAGTTTCGCGACAGTATCGCTTGAACGTGATAACCCAGTGACGTGGTACATCCTAATGACAATGGTAATTTGTACTTGGACGCCAAATTCTCCACCATAGCTACCAGAAAAGGAAGAAAGAGAAAGAATTATTTTCAAAAATTACAACATCCACATTGTACTTGCTCACGTCTCGATAATTTACCGACATTTCATATCGTCGATTAACTCGCAGTACGTTTGACGAGCGATATCCAATAAATCGTTGATCCCAGCCTTAATGGCAAAACAACGTTGCATATTCGACGACGTGTATCCTGACACGGATCTTGCATTCGAATGTAACATTTCGAGAATTTTTTCTTTCATCAGTTGGAACCGAGGATTCAAGAGTTTCTGTAAAATCCGTCGTAAAGTATAACATAAAGCATTAATTACGAAAAGAAAATAACTCAATTTTGCGTATTCGTAGTAAACATCGTTCTCGTACATCGTCACAAGTTTCTACAATATTTTTTACTTTCCTAGTACAACGAAGAAGTATCGTAATTGTCACAAATTTCAAACAATTTTTTTTTCGGAAAACACATTTTAATGCCCCCTAATCGTGTTGTAACTATAAACAAAATTTGTGTTACACATTCCCATTTCACGATCTGATCAGACTTTCAATCAAATCGGTCCATATGTAATGACGTTATATATTTCCTTCCATTCTCTTTTCAATAATAAAATACGAACAACAATTGTATATCTCTGTTAAAAAATCAAGTATAAAAGAATGCAAGTGTTTCGTAAATATATCGCGAGATGAAAAATGTTTTGTGACTAAACGAATTTGAGAACCGCTGCTATAGAAGTATGAGATGAGATTTACATTTTTAATTCTTCGAAGGAGATCGCTCTCGGCAGACGACAGAGCCGCCTCGAGTTCCGGAACAACGTCTAACAAATTTTTCAGCAGCAACAAATAATTCAAATTTTGCTCCGCGCATTGCACGTTATTTTCATTTAGAACAGGCGCCGTTGACAAAGCTAGAAGTCTATCCGCGCCGTAGAGTCGACGTACGATTGACTGAAAACAAAATAAACAAGATGAAGCAGAAGTTCAACAGCGGACGAGGTTAATTTTCATATACCGTTTCATAATTTCTACTACAACATCACCATACCAAGATACACGAGTGTGCATATTTGAAAATTATTTGTAACATGTATTTAGGTTTATTACGCCCATTAAAATTTGAACCTGAAGTAGAGCCTCCAAAGAACGATTAGACACCAACTCGGCGATGCAGGATTGTCGCTCAAGAATGACACGCTCCTCGCACGGTGGTTGAAGAATGTTTGCACGCAACAGTTTTCTACCCATAGGTGTCGAACAACGATCCAACATACCTAGTAGACTGACGTTTCGCTGACCGCACTGCGACTGAACCAGCTCCAAGCTTCGTGCGCTCTCTAAATCTACGATGGTATTTTGCGGAACAGCGGGACAAAAAGAAAAGCAAAGAACACGTGACGGGAAAAGGACAATCGTTATCGTGAATCCTTTTCTATTTGCCGACTCACCAATAACAGTGGCGTTCGGTGATCCCTGAAATTCGATCTTCATCGACTTCGGAGCATACACGATACGTTGCGCGTATTCCACGTATTTCAATAGGGCTGCGGCAGCAGCTAACGCGTAATACCTGGAAATCGAAATACGAGCTTGAGGGGTGCACGGTAAATAAACAGTGAAAGTCGAGACGATCGAGAAATTCCGAAGGAACAAATATTCATTGTCGTACAAGCATATATTATTTTAAGCTTTCGGTTGTGGGTTTGCAACTATCTTCAAAATGAATATACAATTCTTGTTGCAAGATCTTTGTAACATAAATAAAATGCGATAACCACGCCAAAGAACTGCGACAATAAAATATTACTAATTATGTATCTAACATAAGTGGTATATAATTATTTAATTAAGTGTGATAAATTCGAATCGATTTTTGTTTCTAAATTACATTATACGTTTAATAATATTTTATATATACTAGACAGTTCCTCAACTTAGTTATCAAATTTGATTATTTACATATTTATCTTAAGCAACGTTATATCGTTTAAATATCAAAGAAACATTCTAGTGATGATCAAAAGTAGTACTTTTGCTTAACGAATAATTCCACCGACGAGTACTCTGCTGCGCAGAGGGTTCTCACTCGTTCCAATCCGACAGTATCATTGAAGTGTACTCGAGATATTGGTGTTACGTGTAGTTCGGATAACTTATCCCTGATCGAGCGATAAAGGACGTTCCTATTTGTGGCACGTTCGCACATCGTGTCTGGCATCAAAATCTACAACGTTGAAAATCTGAAGGTAATTAATTGAATCACACTGAATTTGTTTTGGGAAGGAAATATCGTTTGAATCTATAAAATATTTTATATTCTCAGTAAGAACTTTGCAATTGTATATATATTAGATTTCAAATTTGGTCACCCTATAGATGCACTTTATGTTTGACAAATTGACAAACAATGCATTTTATTTATGGAAATCGTTAACAATTCGTATATGTACACTCCTCGACCAGCCATCGAATGTCCCAATATCTAAGAGAGGATTTTCTAGGTAGCTTCTAAAAAATTAAGAATAAAGAAAATACCTATACCATCCTAATTTTTCTTTTCCATATTTTCCTTTCATTCCTAATTTCATATTCATCGCTACACATTTATATGGATTTCCAAATAATTTACGATCGAATAAAATTACTAAGATTCGTGGAACAATAGGCAGTATTCAGAAACGAACTTACTTCTATCGGATCGAACATGTACAACTTGCTCAACGTGTTCGTATATATTTGAGAATCACTGATCTGGCAAAGTATCAAATACGGACATCGAATATCCAACGCCGCCAATCCTACTTCAGCCCTCGCTTCACCTCGACCGTTCGTTATTGCTATTTAATTTACACAGAATTACAATTCATTTCTCCCTCTATGATCATAATATTCTTTACACTATTTGTTTGAAAATTGTCTGAAAACATCACGGTACTCACCAAGAATAATGCCACCAGATTCAAGCGCGCTCGTACTAGCACCCGCAGTGGTGCTTTTTGTACCAGATCTTAAAAATTTGTGAATTGAATAAAAGTGGTATCTTGTATGATCTCATCGTTCGATCATCCGAAAAAATCATCATAAATATTCCGGACAGGGATATGGATAAAATTTGTATTCTTACGGATGAAAATTTTGATTAACGAATAAAAGTTAAACAACTTTAATAATTACATGCTTTAGAAGATTCAATTCCGATAATCTTTGATCACGAACGAGGCAAAATCTTGTCGTTATGTTCTACCCAAGAAAATGACGCAAAAGTTGACTTACCCCGATATGTTTTTACGCGAAGAACTAGGGGGTATACAAGAGGACAATATCGATACTCCACCTCTACCTCGACCACGACGATTACGTAGGCCTTTTGAATACCCCGAGCTACTAGATTTCCTGTTCGTCCATAACTTGTCGATACCCAATTCGAATTCTACACAAAATAACCGTTGACAAAAACAATGGATCGAGAAATTGTTAAACTATTATTACGTACGACGCTTTGCTAGAGAAGGTACAGTAAACTGTTCTCGAGGTTTAGGTTCATTTCGTTCTCCCGGTGGTTGAAAAAGTTTTTCAGTCTGTATTACGTTCATATCAGCGGTTTAACAACGGTTAATTTGAAAGTTGCGTTGCGTCGCGTTCGAAACAGTAATGCACAAAATCGAATATGGCCGCTTCGTATGAGCATTCGGCAGCGCCATCTGGAATATCAAATTGGAACAAGAGGGCGGGAATGTTAAATGTTTGCACCAAACTTTTCTTTAAATTAGCAATATATAAGATTTATTTACAAATTCGGTATCCGTGCCCGTAGTAGGTAATGCAGAGCTCTTTAATCACAGGGCTCTCGGCACATTCAATAAATAACGTTATAATGCTTGTTATGAATTTAAAATAAATATCGCTTAATCATCTGTCCTTACTTGCATTCAATTACACACACACACACACACGCACACGCACACGCACACGCACTTGCACGCGCATTTATAAGCATAAGAAAATCGATTGTCAGGCCTGTAATACGCCTCACATGATTACGGTTCTCTTCATCGGTGAGTACGATTTAGCAATGAAACTGCGATTGTTTAGATAAGAAAAACATCATTTGCGTTGATCACACCAACGAATCATACTCATGATCGAAGGAACGAATATCGTTCCTGAAAGAAGAATCAACGTGCTCCGCAAATCGCCATAATCTTGCAAATACATCTAAAATATGTAGAGAAAGGTAGCTCACGCAGCTACTCGTAATCTCCTCTAGTTGGTTATTAAAAAATACAAACTCCCCCCAATATCTGGGACCGTTCGCCAGTTATACAATCTACGGACGTTATATACACAAAAAATTGCACACGATCACAATTCATGAGCTAATAACGAGTACGATGCGTAAGTAATTGACGCGCTAATGACGCACTGTGACATAAATGCTTCGTGAAAAAGAGAAAAGATAAGATAAACTACTACTGCGCAGAGTTCTCGAGGTTCGTGGCTCTCTTTCGGCTACTTTTTTGCGCAGTCGTATACTTCGACCTGCGCGAGCGATTAGACGTGACTCTCGAGGGGTACTTTAAAGACTTTGGAAGCCAAGCTGGTGTCCGGTAAAGATTGTGGACGAGCGTTGGTCACATTAAAAACAACGTTGCTCGGACCACGAAAGCTGACCTCGATGAGAAAACTGGCATCGGTGAGACCGCCAATGCGACCGGTGCTGAGATCCGGTGAGCTTGTTCTGAGCTGACTCTTCTTCGGCCTGTATTCATTTCTAACAACTCTTTCGGCCTCAACTTGCAACTTATTATCCAACCAATGCACTTTGTCGAAGTCCTTGGTACCACCGACCGTGTGTCTGCGTTTGATCGATCGTTCAGGCATACCGTTTTTTCGTTTCAATTTCGTGGCACTGTCTTTCCTCACGGATTGTCGCCTCTTGCTGATGTTGCACTCGGTTTTCTCAGTTTTCGTCAACGACTCCGACCTCTTCAATTTACTGTTGGGTGAATCAGACCTTTCCGAGTGTTTGTTCAAACTTTCAGATCGTTTCAGTTTTCCGCTAGTCGGCGATGACAGTCGTTCAGCGGAATGTTTGTTTAAGCTCTCGGATCTTTTTAATTTCGAGCAAGTGTTCTCGGATCTTTTATTCAATGATTCTGATCTTTTTAACCGCGATCTAACTTCGAAATTTGTTGTCAGACTTTCAAACTTCTCTAACTTATTCGAGTAATTCGAGTCGACGCCCTGATGAAAGTCCTTCGCATCATCAGCTTCCGATTTCCCGTTTTGCGCCATCGCCACGATAACATCCCTTTCCGGCGCAATCCTACAGCATTCTTGCATTTCGTTCGATTCTAAAGTCGGCTCGACCATCAGCTCCTTGCCCGATCGCAACTGATCCGATTCGATTTTCCTCCGCACGATCGCGCTACGATCGTTATCCGGTACGTCGTCGTCCAGTCGATCGGCGTTGCTGTTCTCCATTACCGACGAATCTGTGTCCTTTTCCGGAGCATCCTATCAGTAAACCATGTGATCAATATCTCTCAATACCAACAAACTTAAGCGAAACATAAAAACAATACGGTTTGATAACTTGATTTTGCATTTTAGATTCTTTTAAAAAAATATATAAGCATAATATTATTGACCTATAGTCCTCTCATGCATCGCTGAAGAGGCGGCCATGACAAGTTATTGCTGATTTGTCGTGATCGCCTTCTTCGCGTCACATGGTGTCCATGACAACAAGTACGTGAGTGGGGGAACCTCGGAGGTTTCGTGAGACTTGACGGTTAGCGCTGTAGTCCAAACTAGCACTCAACGAATAAGTACCGTAGATACGTTGCGATTTTACGACGTAGTACTTACATTTTTTTGACGAACGTGTTGATGTTTCTCGAGGGTCGACTTATGAAGACTCGGGTCCCGATAGGTTTCTACCAAGCCGGAATCCACAGGTTGAGTAGCGGCCGCGGTTTTTCGTTCGTTCTTTTCTTCTCGTGAACCTCGAACGTGCCGCGAGGTTTGCGTGTCTCGCGTTACCGCGAGGTCCTCGTCGCTGAGGGACGCGTTCTCCACGGTAGATCCACGAACCGTTTGATTCGTCGAGTTTATCAAGGATCTCCATTTACGATCGAAGGTAGTCGTCAAGCTGGTCAACAGATCGCTACCTGCAATCGAACCGTCTCGTTTAATCGATACATACCGATCGATTCGTGCAATCGCGCGAATCGTTCGTGTAAATCAGAAGCGAACGATCCAACGAAAGGCACACAAAGCATCGTATATCGCTGGGTAGTCAAACGTTCTCGAACAAACAATAAAATTACAGTCGATGTGGCGTAACAGCAAACGCAAACTGTTTGCGTGACCAAGAGGTTGTAAACGTCTTTGTTAGAAAGGCTTCGGTGGGTGAGACAGCGGCTACAGAGCTAATAAAGTTCGCATAAACGCATTCCTACCACGATAACAGTATTCTAAATCGACGTTGAGAGAGTCGCACATACACTCGACGCTCTACCTTCTCCTTCGTTTTGTCTCCTTTTTCGCTTTTCCGTTCGTAGAATGCGTTGCAATTTAAGTGGCCAGAGTCGGTATCAAGCAATGAAAGGATCGGAATAAGAACACGGAGGTGTAGAAGAAAGAGTGGAACGAGGAAAACAAGTATGAAAAACGCAAAAACAGAGAAAATGCTGAGCGACGAGATCGTTAAAACGGTGGTCCTTTTCTCTTTGGAAAGGAGATGGAGGGAATCGAGGAAGAGCGATAGTACTTGTCTATTTTTGCGTACGCGACACTTCAGTGATCTCGAATATTGCGAATAAAAACACACTATGATAAAGAGAACACTGTATATTTTCCTCATAAATCGTTGATCAGAAAGTGAATAGGGTTATGTTACCGGCTTCGATCGAGAAAAAGCAACTGTCGGTAGGAAAGGAAACCTATTATATAACTAGCTTAACATTGGTCAGTCATCAAACGGACCGAACGAGAATGATCGATCGATAGGTTACATTTATCGTAAGATTGATAATGGGTCATTTCACATCAAATCAATCACTATTTGCACTTGATGGTCAGAGATTTTTATAAAACTGAAATACAACACGGTTCAGATAAAAATGGAGACGGAAAAGGGGATTAGTCATATTTTCGTCATTTATATATTTTATGGTTTAATTAGAAAATATAGAACGTTGTGTTTCTTTTTCTTTTTTGAAACACAAAAATTGTAAACAAATTTTTATTTTGCAAATTTTAAAGACTACAAACGAACACCCCGTAATTTTACACGGATTGCATCATATTTTAATGTGATCATAACCCTAACACGGAATGTAAAAAGTGATTTGATGTGCAATGACTAATGACCCTAAAGCATTGGTTTCCAAACTGTTTAGAAGGCGCCCCCCTGAAAAAAAAAGAAATATTTTGCACTCGAGATTTATAGATAAAATATTTGTTTATATTCATTTTAATTAATTCAAACTTAAATTGTTTCTATTGATTTCTAGATTTTAATTTTTTATTCATTGAATTTAAAAAATTACTTTAAGGAACCTTCTCACAAAATTGTCGCATTAATAAATGAATAATATTTATTGCGTTATAAAGAATGTATGTGTGTATATACATATATGTACACATATGTATATGTATCCGCACAAGGATTCTGGTATGTACGTGTAGGTTTAGTTTTAAAACTGTTTTAATTATTGTCCTGATGTAAGCAACACAGTCAAAATATTGGTAGTTGTTATAGATGAATGTCAGTTACAATTTTAATTTACTTTATTCAAAGCAAATCGTCTTTGAAGAGGTTAGAATGATACAAGAAAAATATATTCTAGAGTCGTTAAACTTCGATAACCAAATACGTAGGTAAATATTTTAGTCATTCATATTTTTCTGCATTAAAAATTTTTTTCGCGACTCATTTGAATTGTAAAGTTAACTGTTCATTTGAGAGTTTTATCTTCAAAACTTGCTATGTAAAATAAAAGCTCTTTCACATGAGCAAGCAGGTGAGTCTCCATGCTGGCAGTTGCACCAACACTCGTATGTTCAGCTTTAAAAAATTCTTACTCTTGTACTCATCTCCGCTGAAAAGTCTTACTCTCAAGAGTAAACCTCTCCAGTGGACACCGAGCATAAGGCACTCCCTATTTTAGAAACACCGCTCTGAAGGAAAAACAGAGAGAGACAGAGAAAGAGAGTGACCAAGGACAAGGAGACCGCTAGCGTGCGCTTAGTGTGAAAAACGATAATGGAAACAGAGTGTAAAGCCATTCGGGTGAGCCAGGTTTAATCGAACGGTTTAATAGCGCTCGAACAGCTTGTGACTTGGAATTCCAGCCTGCAGACGAAGCAATTTACCTCGAAGGAATCTGTTTAAAGTCTTGGAAGACAATCCGGCCCCTGAGCCTGACACCCCTCGCGGTGATTGCTCGATGGGGTCGATAGATTCAGAGAGTTTGGAGGGCTGCGAGGTCGGTACTCTCGAGAAGGGTGCCGATGATTGTTGCGCGACATCGATGTCGACCGCGTCTGACACTGACCCTGGCACTTGCATTCGCCCTGGCATCGACATTGGCATTGGCATTCGCATCGGTATTGGCATTGGTACTGGCATCGGCATGGACGATGGGCCCGGTGTCTTCGAGGTGGGACCAGCGGGGTCTGCGGTACCGTGTAGGTGGGACGATATGTACCACCAGAAACCGGGACTTGCCGTGTGCCTAAGTGTTCAACGCATTCGCATCGTCATAATCTACCATCCGAGAACACGGATACTAACATTTTTGCTGGTAGTGGCGAACGAGCGAGTGAACAAACGAACAACCATCGAAACAAAATACGAGTGCGTCTCCTGCCCTCCTTCGACCTCTGCACCTTTTCTCGGTTAACTTTTATCTTCGCTAACCGGACACGGTTCGTCAAATCATTCCTATTTCTTGCACTCTATATCATCTGCTTGCTTTTCTTTTTCCTTCATTATCATTTCCTTTACCCGTTGATACACGGTAGTTTTGGAAGGTCGATTTCATGCAGATTCGTATCTTTTCTTTCTTAAACGTTTTAGACGTATTGCAGCCAAATACGCTCGCGTAACTGCACACGTTTAGGTACTATTTGGTTGTCCCGAAAATAACTGCGTATTTAAATACTATAGCACGGTTGACATGTTGTATCTAATTACATGACGTGCTTAAATGCCAAACGTTCGAGCCAATCATAATCTACATTTCCAGTGCATAAACTTATTCGTAACGTGTTTTGTTTCAAATTTATCGTTGTTTTATAATAATGGTTATTAATTGTCAAATTCGTGTTTGCCTTTTGTGAGTTTAAACCAGTGTTTTTCAAAATAGAAAGCATGATCCTTAATGAGATTGCAAATCAAAATGTTTCATGTAGGAGAACGTGAATTGCTTAAACAACTGTTTCTATTAATACATTGATTTTGGAGTTTAATAACTGTAACACGTATTTTCATATATGAAGTGGATCTTTTAGAGATGAACTTTTTGTATAAAATAAACTAAAATTCTAACTAATATTAATCTATGACATCAATCAAACTTGTAATGATGTTGCTGTGTTATACAGCACTTGATCTTACACTTCAAACATTTAGTTATCAATATTTATTCACAATTGTAGTAGTTAATTTTATGTTACAATATGTAAAGTAATTGAAAAATTAAATGTACACAGATGTACTAGTATTCTTGAAGAAATTATACGTACTACTTATTACATTTAATAAATGCTTTAGAAAAAGTAGGGAAACTATTGGTTTAAACTCAATTGTAATGCATGATTTGCGACTTAAACTATTAATGAAGCGTGAAACCAAGACATGTGCAGACAATGCAAAACTGATTTAAAAAATTTCAGTTTTAACATACAAGTCTTAAAATTTCAACAAAGTAAGATTGTAAAAGTCTGATTAACAATGAATTGTGGAAAACTCACATTGAACAGAATTCAAAGCAAACTGTTCAAAAACGTGCAAGTGACTTTGGCAGTTTTGAGAAGCAGCAGTATCTTATAATTTGATCAATATAGAAAAGGTATAGAGAAAATGAACAAGTGGGTATTGTACAAGCTGATAAGCAACAGTGGATGAATATACTAGAAGTCTTCATTTCATTATTGCAGCAAAATAAATTGAAGATGGTCGATCTCAATGGTTGAATAAAAATGAGACACCAAAGCATAAGCAATTTGCCTCAAAAAACTGTGGTTACTATATGGTAGATTAAAGCTGGCATTATCCATTATAATTTTTGAAAACTTGAGGAAAAATTAATATAGGGTAATATTGTAAAAAACTTGACACATTGTGAGAAATTATTAGAAAAACAACCAGCTATGATGAATAGCAAATTGTCAATTTTTCCTCACATTGTTGGACATTAACAAATTGAGATATGAAGTTCTATCATGCCCTCCATACATCTGGGATATGCTATCAATGAATTAATCATTGTTTAAACATCTTCACAATGTCCTTTGTGATAGAAAATTTAATAATCATATGAAGACATGACTGCATTTCAAAAGTTGATTGATTCTAGAATTCAAATTTTTTTCGAAAATGATATAATTAAACTTGTTACTGTTTGAGAGAAATGTACCAAAAGAAATAGGAGTTGTGATTTAAAAAAATTATAACAATGAGTTGTTATTCACACTTGGAGACTACTGGGGCAAAACAGGAAATGTTCAAATTTTGATTAACATGAATTAAAATGATTATCTGTTACTAAATGAAAAGTACTATTGAACTACTGATTAAGAATTGGAGAAAACGAGCATTGTCCAATAGAAAACAGTTTCAATTTTTAAAATGTGGGTAAAAACAAGATGTGTCCACATGCTAGCAACTGAAAACGAGGAATGTCCACTTGAGTTTTAGGTTCGTACTATTTAGTTTTAATTTTAAGAATTCTGTTTTGTTTTGTTGTTTTACATACTTTGAATCATTGAATATTTTTAAGCACAATGTCAATAGTGTAATGTTTCAATAATTTGTTTCCTCTTTTTTATCATTGAGTCCTTTAAATTTTCAAACTTTAATGTTTAGTTCACCGAAAATAAATATTTTTGGACATTCCCTGTTTTCTCCAGATAGTCTTCATTTACAGATATTAGCGAAAATACGTAGTTATTCTCGGAACAACCTAATATAAATTCCTTGGGAACAAAAGAACTGGAAAAAAAAAATAGGGAAATACGAGAAACTTTGAAGGTAACCTACGGTATGTCGGACGTATCTAATCATAAACTGGTACACCGAGATTTCAGGTGAGACTCGTTTGAAGAACGAGCAGGAGGCAATCTCGCCGACAAGGCTGAGAGTGAACAACCAAGCACGCATGCGGTAAAGCGTACCAACTTAACAACTGTTTTCGCGACATCGACTAGAACACATGCAGGTGCGTAGAAAGAAATTCTACGAAAAGTGACCGATCGTACGTTTCGACGAGATCGAGCTTGTCATGTATCGTATGCGTCAAAATTTATTTTAACGTTGTACGAGAAGAAGATCAAGCTCGATCAAATAAGAACTCGAAACTTATTGCTACGAACAGAGACTTGCACACATGCATGGGACGAGACATAAACTGAAGAAACAAACGACGAACGAACTTGTAACAACTCGTGCTTAAACTACGATTCAATGCTGTGCTCGATGTTCCATCGTTCTAGCGCTTCGTTACCAATTTCTCGTAATCGTGTCGCTAAATAGTAGAAAAAGACGTACAAAAAGGGAATAACGATCTCAGACTGATAAAATAAAAGAAACTATCAAAACAATCGTATGCATCTATCGCACATCCGGTAGTTGCTGGTAAGAATCGCTTAAAGAGTGGCGAAGAACAGACGAAAGAAATGTACCTAGAAAGCTTTTTGTTAATAGTCAG
Organism: Ptiloglossa arizonensis; assembly: GCF_051014685.1. NCBI lineage: Eukaryota > Metazoa > Arthropoda > Insecta > Hymenoptera > Colletidae > Ptiloglossa > Ptiloglossa arizonensis. Next base: position 26,520,645 of record NC_135052.1, on the reverse strand, counting down.
AATCTTCTGAGTCCATTGCAGAAAACAAGATCCAGCTACACTCACCGATCGTCAAGAAGCGACGTTACATAGAGAACAATATAAAGAGAATAAATAGATACATAAACAGGATGACGCTGTACAGTATACAGGGTGTTTCCTCTAACTCGAGCACTGAGGATACCTCCGTTGTTTTCGATGATACCAAGAAAATCAAAGGAGAAAATTATTCATTTCGAAAGAGAGAATACTCTCTGGTAAGCAACAATTTTTGTTCATAGTCTTATTTTACTATATCATAATTAGATACTTCTAGATTTCTACTATCAACATTTTTTTTTAAAATACAACATATTTTCATTAGTGCAATAATGTAACTTATAAAGGAACAAATTTGGTAATATAGAATATATTAAAGTTCAAATAATTTTGAACAAAAATTACATTTGTACATTTTTCAAACATGATTTTTATTATTCAAGATCATTCTATTCAACATATCCTATGCGATTAAATTTATTTATCTGCAAGCTACATCATTGCATTGATAGAAATATGTTATTTGGATTTAAACAGTTTGATGGTGACTATAAAATTTTATAAAATATAACTACAACCAAAAACTTGGTGCTTACCAAAATATTGACCTCAGCGATCTAAAGGATTTTCCAAGTTGATTTTTGTTCGTATCATTGAAAGGAACCAGAACATTTTAGCGACTCAAGTTGGAGAAACATCTTGCATAGCAGGATAATCTCGAAAGCTTCAAAACATTGAAGAGTGAACACGCAAAATGGAATGCAGGAATTTAGTAGGATCGTGGTGGTTAGACAATAGTTTTTGTGTAATAGGATTGGTTTGTCCAGTTCTCAAAGGATACAGAGTATACTACAAGTACAAAAATATAAAGAGGGATCGAATAGGCGAGGAACAGGAGTTTCATGGGACAATGAAACGATATTGACGCTTAGAATATTACGAAAAGCGGTCAACGACACTAATCGATACTAACCGTCATCCGAGACGTCGCTGGAAAGTGGTTTTCGTTGTTGATGATGGATTGGCGGCGGTGATGCCGATTGAGAAACGTCGTGTGTTTCGTGCAGAGAATCCAAGCTCCCGTAGCGAACGGGCGGCAGTGACGAAGGTCCCAGTCTCGGCTATTAATTTAAAAAAAAAAAAAGAATTAAACGGCGAAAGTTGCTTCTTTCCATATAAAATTGGATGCATTTTTATTTGGATAATGAATAACGTTTTATCTAAATGAAACTATCATCCAGATAAATGTTAATTCCTATAAAATGTTATTCAATATTCGAATAACGACGGTTGGTGAGTAAATATATTTATTGAATGAAATCTACTTGTTATGTATGCGTATGAGTGTGATGCGTATGTTTGTAGTACATTGTATGTAATATTTATGTGGTATTTGACGTATTTTTGTGACTCGTATAATAATTGTAGTTTTGGTGTGGAACATACATTTGTGCAAAGTGTGATTTTGATGGTATGTAATACGTTACATTATTCGAATATTTTATTACACTAGCAATCTGCATTACTCAATACAGAATTGGTGTTCATTAAATATCATATCATAAAACACATACAGTATAAAAACTACACAATTCGATTCAAAATGTTTTATCTAGATAAAGATTCATTCGAATAATACCTATTAAATATGCTTTTCCGTTCATGATAAAAAGCCAAACTTACATCTCTGTCAGTCTTCAATTTCTTTATAATAGTGTTTGCGATGTTCACCGGAGTCAGAATTGCTGGACCAGATTCGTCCGTGAGCTGCGCGACTCGTCTAACCGCCGTGGGTTGTTGCTGCACAGCAATCGAGAGTGGTGGGATTCGTGTGGTCGATCGAGAACCGATGTCCAGGTAAGATTGATCGGGGAGCATGTCATTAAACGCGGAAAGTCGAGCACTCGACGTTAGATAATTCGGCGCCACGGTGGTGTCAACTATACTATCTAGCAGATCATCGTTCTCCATCTCCCGTTTCGCCAGTTGCCATTCCATCTCGATTCTCCGTCGTTCTTCCTCCCTTTTCTCGGCTTCTCGCCTTTGCCGATTCTGATCCCTCTGCAGCATTGCCTTCGTTTCCTGCTCGAACCTTCGTATACGTTCTTGGGTGGTCGCGCTCAGGCCAGTGTAGGTTCTAATCGTGACCTCATCATTGCTCTGCTTGGTGTCGTTCGAGGCGCTCGAAAGCGTCGAACTCGCGTCAAAGCAGCTCAGGCCAGTCTCGCTAGAGAGTTGCGACGACTCCGAAGCCGACGAGACGGCCGAGCGACGAGCCGATTGCATCGACTCGACCGGAGGGTTTAAATACTTTCTCGATCTGTCAAAGGGAATGCTGTCGTCGTTGCTGCTTATCGCGTCGACCGTATTGTCGATGCAGTCGGCGATACCACCGCTACTTGCGGCAACGCTACTGATCGCGACCTCGTCGATCGTCGGGGACCGATCGGTGGAACGACCAGACTGATTCTTGTTCTCGTGCATCAGAACGATTTCGCTGACAGAACATTGTCGCTCGTTTAACGCCATGCTCCGTCGATTCGGCAAGTTTTCCGTCTCTTGTTTCACTTTCAACTGCAAAGAAAGAACTAGATTACGCTGGTGAATCGATATGTATAGAGATAAATTAAAATATATTATTACTTTTAAAAAGATTCGTAATGTTTAGTTTTGCCATCACTGTAATAAAGAATACGTCATACGTGTCTTGCATTAAACGAACCTTTTCAATCTCGTGACTCTCATTGTCCGTCTCATCTTGACCTTTTCTTCTTCTTTGTATTTTGCGATTAGCGGCGGATATGATGGACGACACAATGTCCTTGGCAGAAGCCATTTCGCGAACTCCTGTCATTGGAACGAAAATGGAAACATGTGAACGAATGAAAGGAAATTATTGATGTCTTGAAAGAGAATTGTAAATTTTATGACAAATTAATTGTATTATAGAAATATCTTTTCAAACGATAATCTTGATTCGTACCTTCGACTTTTTGAATGTTGTTTAACAATAAATTATGATTATTGCTCGAGGTCGTATCGATTTCGTTATTGTCAGCCGGAAGGCTCAGATTAACGCTCAGTCTGCTTAAATCGTCCAAATCGTCATCCGAAAAGAACCAATCCACCTACGACATGATAAAAATATCGATTAATATCAATTTTTTTGGTTTGTAGTTTCGTGAAATCATTATAGCGCCTCCTTCTCCTGTAAGTCGATATTCTACTAAAGTTCTCTTCCATTTGACATACAAAATTCCGTAATCTATATCTCAACGTTCTTCCTTTATCTTATTACACTTTTCTTACTGGCATCATTCTACTATTAAATTCTCTATAATTTTTTTGAGTTCGTACGTTCTGTTTTTATGTAAATTTTTGAAATTTAGTTTGCAAACAGCACTTTAATTTCTCTTCTTTTCATACTTCATTTTCTTGTATTTTATAATAAATGATTGTTTACATGTGTAGTTCCATAAGCTCTGTGCAATAAAGACGTTGAATAAAATACAATAAAAAAATAAAAATACGTACATTATTCAGCAAACTTTCGACGATTCGACACTGATGCGACATATCGGTGACCATAGTAACCATATTGTCCCTAGAGCCACTGGCTCGCACCAAAGTAGGTCCAAACACAATGGCTAAATTCTTCGCTTCCATTTTATTAATTTCACTATGCTCGACTATCCTTTTCAGATGCAACATCAGATATTTCAGGGTTTCGAAGTGATGTTCCGGAAGGTCCCTGAGCAGCTTCCGTATCGTTGTCATTCTTCTTTGAGGATCTTCAACTTTATCGGCGTCAATGAACATAGGATACAATTCTGCTGTGAGCAACGAATCCGGAAGTTGCCGGAAGAAGGATTTAAGCAGGGACGATATCACATTCACATCGCTCCATCTAGGATCCTAAGACAATCGAAAGAAAGAAATCGTAGATTAATGATTGCAGAAAGACATAAGGTGGACAACGCGGAGTAAACGTTGCCTACTTTTACCTGAAGATTGATGTTTTCAAATCCTTTGTTAACGCTGTCTGTCAAATGAGAAATAGCGGCGGTATTGCCAGGTACTCTGTAAATACCCACCACTTCGAGTCCTCTCGCTTCGACGATACTCGTGCACATCTCGACGATCAACGGCACATACTCCGAGAAGGTTGACTGCATTAAGAAACATAAGCAGTTACAGTAATATAGAAATAAATGATAAAGTTACAGACCGCAATATAGTAATTCTTGCTTTCAAGTGACATTTTTACGCCCGGATTTCTGTGACCAAATCATCCCCCGAAACTGTTTAGATTTATTTAGGTCAAAATTAAGGTTTATATTATTCTATTTACTTTTCTTATTATAAGATGAGGTCTCAACTTGAAATAAAAATTGCTACCAATCCTGCTTTTGAGTGAATTCCCCATCCATATTTAGTCATTTCAAAACGGGAACTACTCTAGGCAGTATTGAGAATGGGAATAAGTATACGCATTTACCGGTGGGCAGAGTTCGAGCGGTACTTTAAAAGTAGCACCCTCTGGTGGTAGTTGCGTCGTCGGCGAAGAAGGAGATCCCGTTTGACCGTGCATTCTTCGAAGTTGTTTTGCGACTCTACCTTTCCACGTTTTCGTCTTTGGAGAAACTAAACTTTCGATCGTTTGACTTGGTTTTCGCGTCTTGTTTATCGGCGATTGACCTGTCGGTGATCTATTCCTGAAGGAAGTCAGCTTTTTGATACTTTTGTGTCCCGGTAGTGGACTTAATCTTTGCCCGGCACCACTGCTCGGCACCGTCATCGTACCACTCGGATTAGCGGTCATCTGATACGTCGCAGAACTGCTGCTGGTAGGACCTGGAGTTTGCGGAACAGCCTGCTGTTTCAAGGTGCTATTGTAGGCAATCTCCTAAAATACGATATGAAACGTGACTGGGTTGATAAGAATAATGAAACGAGATAAACAACTATTTATATTCTCTTGAGAAAAGGCTATGATAAAAATCTGTAGTGGTCATAATTGAAAAGACGGAAGAAAACAACGATCGGTAAAACGAAGTGAATGGCCGGTAAGGTAGAAAGTTACAACAAATTTATGAATAAAGATAAGGAAAGTAAAAACAGAAAGAAAAGATAAAGAAGTGAACCAGAGACAAATGGAAATAAGAATAGACAGAAAAATGGAATCATTGAAAAAAAATCAGGAAAATACTCTGCTTTGAGATAAATTAACGGTTTCCGTTTTATTACTTAAAAACGGAAATTATTGTATTCAAGGTTTCTAAACTCACAGACGGCTTTTCAACGGCAGCATGCTCGTGCAGAGATCGCAACCAAAGAGCCATAGACGCCGCATCTTCGGTTTGTAAAAGAACTTCTGCATTTGGATTCGCTAACCGCAGTACATGTTTGCGTTTCGTATAATCCTCCGCAATATCCACTAAAGAACACCTTACATCCACGCTTTGGGCTATGCTATCGCCGTCGCTGGTCAACGAAGGACACTAAACGATTAGAAAATATTTGTTATGAATGGTGAAATTATGATGAATGTTTCTGTATTAAAATCTGATCTGTTAGACTTTGATCTCATAACACGAATGTGAATTATAGCTAATAATTTATAATGTAGAGTTTTTCTCTTAAATAATTTAACTTGATTATCTTAGTTGCACGTGCACTTATTCCACAATGTACACTTTTTCCTACGTTATTTTTATATTTTATAAATTTAATTCTTGTTGTTAAACTGTACACTTGCAATAAAAATATTTATTGCGAATTAATAGACGATGTTCAATGCATAGTAATACTATCATTTGTCAACAAAAAGATTCGACATTCCATATGTTTCCGAAAGAGTTTAAATTGAAACAGGATAATATACCTGATTTTGACGATCCTTATAAAAGAAGAGAATCGGTCCACGAAGAATACCCCATACTTGTTTCCACGAACGGTCGGAAGATCGCTGGAATATGAATGAAACAGAATAGAATAGTACGTCAAAATACGGGTGGTGAGCAGCTTCCAGGTAAAACCATCAAGTTCCTGTACCTTGCCATCCAATACCGTGAATTTGATATGCAGAGGACCCTCTCGCTCAATTTGCTCGATGACGTCTTTTACGATGCCAGTTGTCTCCAGAGCAGTACATGTGTTGCTGCTGAAAAAATCGAATGCACTCTTAAAAGAATACGCCAACTTCTGTCGTTAATGCGTTCTTTGATCGTACAGTTGCTTTTTCCGATCAAGTAAAGCTTTTATAATTTTACAATCAAGATTTCTATTAGGTCATTTCACATGAAGCGTCGTATTTTCGCTTAGCTGAATATCGGTTGAGATAAATGTAAGTTGTCTTTGGAGTCATGTTGTGTTCTCTCAAATAGACATCAAACTTTAGTACATTTTTTTTCTTCGTTAATGTTCAACGCCTCGTATAATGTGTCATCTAACCAAAAATTAAGCATTGTCTTCTTCTATAAACGTAACTTAAAACAAAATGAAACACTAACTAATGAAACCATCAATGTAGCGTTTAGAGAAAGTATGGTAAATATAGGAACTGAACATAGTTGGTTTGAAAAGTTTCATTCTGGAAATTTTAATCTCCAATATGAGCCGAGAGGAAGAATTGAATCCATTGTTAATAAAGAAAGGAACTAAGAGCTGCTGTAGAAGCTAATTCTCAGATGATTGTTTGGACTAATGGATTCGATACAATAGAAAACATTCTGAAGAGTAATTAGATGTTGGTGAAGTTCGTCAGATAGGTTTCTAAACTGATAGTGCACTTCAAAAAGGTTATGGTGGTCATATAATGGTCTGTAAAGGAATCGGTTATTAGTTTCTTAACATTCGCGAAACAATTACGGCATAATTGGGTTATAAAACTTTGTTTCGTTCGGAATATTCGCTAGACTCTTCAGTAGTGCATTACCTTTTGCTCCATTGCTTTCTCCGAAATGAACAACTTAGAGAATATATGCAACTGTAAATGTAGCATTTGAAGAATTCATTACATCTATGAATGTAAGCTTTCCGGAAGAAGGCATGTATAATTGAATGATTCATTGAGAGAAGACTATAAAAGTCTGTCGAGATTACGTTAAGTAAAATTCAAAGATATAACGTTCTAAATTTTATACCCAAAATACGACATTTCATGCGAATCAATCCAATAACGAATACGAAAGGAGCGAATATTTGGTTAACTCGATACCAATTTTTTCTCTTCGCTGCTATCTCCAATCGCGGAACTCTACATTGAAGCCACGATATCTAAGCTAGAAACACATACAGCTGAGTACGAAGAAATATATTATTCGCGAAGTGTTAGTGAATATAGGCGAAGCAGTTAAATCGAGCAACTGAGTTGAAGGACAGAAAGAATCACAAGATAGATCGTTATGTTAGTGTTACGACGATGAAAATGATAAAAACGAGAGGACGCAACGAGAAAGGCTTGCAGCGTTAATCCGACAACAGGGAAATAGAAGACGTTTTTGTGGAAACAGAATGCAGCATCTTCGTGCTTTGTTCAACATGAACTGTCCTCACCGATAAATATTTCTGTTTAAGGATGCAGACTGTGTCATATCCTCGAAGATGCGTCGCAGCGATGCTATATCGTTTGGAAAGAGCGGTAGACGCCACCTCTTATGAACGCTGAAAATATGGACGGAGGCAGAGCTTGATGTATACTCGGGATAAACAACTACGCAACAGACAAGACCTCCGCCCCTGAGACCACACGGAGACCGTGTCCGTACACCAAACAAAACTAAGCGAATTACGCGTCAACCTAGAGGGAAATTTGACTTTAATCGCGAAAACCTTTAACCCACCTTCTGGGTGTGTGAATAGGCTCGGAATCGCTCAACTCCAAATCGCTATCAACGTGCATTCGTTCACCCCAGGTTGCTTTCAAATACGAGACCCTTCTAGTGGCACGATCTTCATCCGCTGAAAGAGAAGAAATGTGAATAATTTTCAATGAGGAAAGAACATTTATTTGGAAGCAGAGTTCTATAATAGTTGAACACCATTAGATTACTTTTGTAATTAATTAATAAAGTATAATAATTTATGATAACAATAATCATAAATCATTTAATCGTCACTGTCTGTGTTTAATCATCATGTTCTATATTCCTTGTAAAACAGTATATTATTAGTTTCAGTATTTCAAGTACTGGCATTATGTAAGAGTCTATTAAAAAGTGATCACGTTACTTGAGAATGCTCCTTGTTTTATCAGTAATCATAATTGACCGTGATTAATTATATTATATTTTGCTCAACTCTGGTAAATACCAATCGTGTACACTTACCGATCTGTGCATTTTTCTGCCGTCTGAATACAACTCCATTACTGTGTACACCATTATCTGTGATTGTACCTGTAAAAAAATTGAATGGAATTAATTGTATAATCGTTTAATAGGTTATATCAAGAAATGGACTGAAAAATAACTGAATAATCTGGTTAACTGATAGAAATGATACCTAATCATCAAATAATCTGAAATTGAAAAAATAGCAACATTCTTTTCTGATTTCAAATGATTTGATGATTAGATATCTTTCTTTTCTTATAACTTCTGTAGAAATTAATATCTTTTAATTACATTTATTAAATTTGTAGTTTAATATATACACAATATTTCTGCCTTTGAAAAAGATATAAATAAAGAACACATAAAAGCTGTATTGAAGCTTGTGAAGCATTGGCTTGCACAGAGTGTAGCAGGTATAACGTTTGTGCAAATTCCAAATTTCTCATATTTTTCACAAAATTTCTTACATGATGCTGTAAAACATCATACAATATTAGTACTTTTTAATTGCTTTTTGATAAAGTATTAATATTTTTAAGTTAACATGTTCAAAGTTATAAGTATATTCTTCCCTGAACAATATGCATTGCTATTCCTAGGATATACCTACATTTTACTGTTTTTGAAAAGCTTTCAATTTAATTGTACAGTATCAAAACTACTATAATTCAAATGTGAGTCAGTGGACTATAAACGTGTTAAAAATATTTAATTCAGGACAGAAAGGTTCAAGATGGAGAATAAAATCAGAATTACAAATAGAGTACATGGATCGTAAACTAACCACGCTCTGTGTCCATGGATGGCACGTAACCATCTTGTTTTCTAGATCCTCTTTCAGCAGTTTTATCGTCACCAGTGAAGCTTGTTGCGTTAACATAAGAGTTCTCATTTTCGTTCTCATTGTCGATCTCGTTTTCATGGACATTTAGCTCTCGGTCAGCGTCCGTTTGTCGTTGCAGCCATCGATGTCTACTGGTTTGCGAATTGCCGCTCACTGATTCCCACGATTCGGCGCTGTTGCTTCGAATTCTTGGGCGAACAGCTTCGTTCTCCGCGATCCTCGGATTCGATGTGTCTGTGTATAAATCGCACAAAAAACACGTGAAAAGAACCGTTGGAATATTTTAAAAACAAAAGTTCGCAATGTTAGTAAATTGTAAACGGTGCGCCAATGAACACAAACACGCATACGTCTAAAAAACAGTATATCGTGCTTTGCCCACAGCAAAGCTAGAACATCGAAGAGTGCGGTGAACTGATTAGAAGGGCACAGAAAGGTGGGGAAAAAACGCATCGGCGAACACAACATTTAACTAACTCGACTTTCTTTTCTTTCTACCTTCAAGTGGTTTATAGTCGGTCGGCGGTTCACAGTGGATGAGTCTGCTGCCTACAGGTATTACTCTGTTTCCCTTTAATCCATTACCTAAATATTCACAGTAACGTATCAAGAATGGAGTTTCTTGGCCTCGAAGATGAAATACTACCATATAGACTTGCGTTGCTTTACCGTTATACGTGACTACGACCTTACTAAAGTTGTTTCGAACAGGAATTGTAACCGTAATGCATAGGTTATTGTAATCGTAATAGGTTATTTTTATACGATAACACGATACTGTTTTTTACATGCAAAAAATATCCATAAATTGGTAAATATATTACTATACAGCTACTGATGAAAATTAAAAACTTTTACATTTCTCATTGCATCTTCGCAAGTGTATTATCACTGAGTTTGCACAATTCTCAAAATGAAAATGAGACCAAACAACCATACTTAAATAATTTCTTCTTGCGCAATATGCAAATCATTTTTTAAAAAATATTCAATTGCAAATAATTAAAAATAATTCGAGTAGAATCGTATTTGAATTTGATTTCGACACAACAGATATTTTCATAAACAGAATTAGGGGTAAAATATTTAAGTTCCAACATGTAATCGGGTAAAATCCTTGGGAACATATATCATGATTGTAAAACAAAAATTACAACATTCTAACGCAACTTCTTTATCAGATTCAGCAATGAAAAAGATCTCGATAATTATCATCTAGTGTCTAAAAAGGGAAGTAAAGCAATTAAATACTAGTGAAAGAAACAACTGTAAGATGGCACTAGCAGTTTCGGTACAAAACGTTGTAGTTTCCATCCTTCTAACCGAATAATGTACACTTCTTGAAATTTATTACAATTTTAAAGAGCAAGGAAGTTGACGATTTAAGTAATTTCATAGTGCCGCAAGTTACAATCGACCTCGACACAGTGACAACTCTGTTCATCGCCGAGGTTAGGCGAACGGTTACAATTCCCGATTCTGAGTGCTGCGAAGAAGACCAGACACTCACCAGTATCCAACGACTTGGTTTCTCTAGTAGCTACCGGTACCCTTCTCGGTTCTTGAGCTTCGGCCTTCGACTCGAACTCCCTTTTTCGTACGGCAACGTTAGGTACACTGCGTTTGTTAGACAACCTGGACAGCTCGCTCTTGTACAGGCTAGTTCTGTCGCCAGCCGGTTCGTCGTCGTCACTGAACAAACGTCCGGATTCGAATTGTTTCGCGCGCTTCGAGACGATCTGAAGACCTTGCGGCAGCGTCGGGAACTTATCGTTGACTTTCTTCTCGGGTCCTGGCGAGGACGGAAGTGACGAAGCGCCGTTCCTCGTGTCTTGGCGTTCGTTGGGAAGCAACGTGGCGGCGCTGGAGATGTTCTCGTGTATTCTGGACAGCGTACCGACGAAACTCGGCTTGCCGACACCTCGATGCTGCTGGTGTCGATCCGTGTCCTTGGTGTCCTTGTCGTAGACAGCCGGGGAGCAACACAGTCGATCTGACACGGTAGACGTATCCTCCACCGACCGAGCGTTCGTAGTATCTTCGGACACGTCGTTCCTAGAACCGGAATACTCGTCCGCATCTCCAGCTGCGTTCAGTCTTTGCTCGTTCCGATTGGCGGAATACTTGTCCAGTTTCCCCGAGAAGCTTCTATCCTGAAGGGCTCGCGGACACTGCTGATGATCCTGTTTCGCTTCGTTCGGCGGCCAGATCTGCTTCTGTAGCTTCTGGGGTCTCGCGTAGAATTCACGGGGTATTGCATCGTTGCCACGTACCGGTGACTCGGCCCTCTCGTCCGAGAGGAACCAACCGATCGGGTGGCTGGGTCTGCGCAGAAATTCTTCCTTTTGCTCGAAGCTTTTGCGCAACCTGGTCATAATGATGGAGTCGTCGACGCTCGAGTTCTCGTTCCTGTTGCCGCTCGAGGCTCCGTTTCGGCTCCTGTTCGTTCCATTCCCGAAGTGAATGGAAGCGGAGTCGTACGCCGGTGTCCCGTCGGCTCGTATCGGCGACGAATCCCTCCTGGAGTCGATGCTGAACCTGGACCCGAGGTTGCAGGACCTGAGGGCGTCGGTGCTCGCGTAACTCGCCGCCTCGAGATTGTTGATCGTCCAGCTGCCGGTGCTGCCCTCGCTGGCGCGACGCGAAGTCACTCTTCTCGTGGCGGGACGGTAGATGGGAACTTGAGGCTCAGCTCGTGACAGTGGGTATCGCGTCAGGTTTGGGTGCTGTTGCTGATGCGGTTGGTAATACTGTTGCTGTTGATAGTGGCGATGATGCGGCTCATCCGTGTTCGCGCGACCCGATTCACCGAGTCTCACCCGTTCGTATATGGGATCCTTGATCCTGTCGTAGATCTGCTCGCTGTTGGTCCTGGAGTAGATCGACTCGGGACGCGTCCTATCGTAAACGTCGTACTTGTCGTACTTTGCATCCGATTGAACGTTCGGGGCGTCCTCTACCGTGGACGATTGCTGTTGGCTGTTTCGCAGTCTCGTTTTCTCGTCGATCGACTCGTAACGTCCGGTTATCTCTTGGTAAGGTTTGCAACGATACGTCCCCCCTCTGTTTGGTTGTGTTTGAACGTTGTTGTTGTTCGAGCGCGACTGTTGATTCTCTTTGGAGAACTCACCGGACCGTAGGTCCGGGTCTCTATACGCTAGGTCGTCGATAGTGATCGACTCGGTTTGGGTGGTTGGTAGCGGCATGGAACTAGGCGCTGAGCAAACCCAGGACTGTCTCGTTCTGGGCGACAGACCCGGTATCATGCTTGCTGATCTACGTTGCTTCTGACTGCTTCTTTCAGGTGAACGCAACCGAGGTCGTTGATTCGTCTCAGGATTGTGGGCAGTCTCGCCGAAGTATCGTTGCAAGATGTCGTCCTCTTTCGAGACCACGAGTAGACGCAACCAGGGTCCTGCTTGTTGAATGCGTTGCACCACTTTGGCGTACTGCTCGCCTCGCGTCGGTTTACCATCCACGGATACCACGCGATCACCAGTACGCAGACCAGCCTCCGCAGCTGGCGAATTGTCCCGCACTTGCTTCACGAATATCGTGTCCATCGGTTCTTCGATTCTCGTCCGCTCGTGGCCCGGTAGCATCTGAAAGTTAAACAAACAATGTGAATAATTGAACAAATATTTGGGGTACAAAAATTGGAGAATTTGGGGTACAGTGACACTTTGTGTTAATACGTTGACGTTAGTTTTACATATTTAACCCTGCGTACTAGTAGCTTCGCGAGTACAGTCTCGGGTGATAATTTGGTGAAATTTGGTTAACTTTAAATTTACATAAAAAAACGGTAGAGTCAAATTGTTGCGACACGAAACATCGTACAGTAATTTAACAATAGTAAATAATTAAGAAATTATTATATTGTAAGAAAAGAAAAGTATAAAAAATAATAAACAATATTAATTAATTGGGCTATTTTTTTTTATCTAGAATGTTATCGATGCGTTCACAATAATTGGAATTTTGTTATGTTACTTATTATATGTTTACAAAATTGTAAGAAACGGATTGACGAGAATTTTTTTGATCGAAACGAGTCCAAACGTGACCCTCGTTCGAATTTTTCAAAATTATAAATAATTTGATCATTTTTTGGCAAATAGTCCGAGTAAGGTCGTGTTTTTACTCATTTTCATCGGGAAGACCTCGATAATCCATTGATAACACTATCGTGAAGATACAATTAGAAAAATTATATTATTAATTAATTATTGCTTTTGAAGTTCGGTCAGGTCAGTAATTCTTGATCGAATTTCCAATAGAAACTTAATCTTTAAATATAATTTGACAGTAATACAAGTACCATTGTTTCAAGGCCATAAGTTTTATTTTTATTTTTATTATACTTTATCGTCTTTTCTTGTTAATACCACCTCGTTATTCGTTCACTTAAAAATAATCAGATAGTTAGGTAGATCTTTTAACATCGTTAGTAACAACTAATCGATGCAACACAAATTCCTTCGTCTTATTACGTTTTCCACGTGTTTCACTATGCCAACAACGTGTCACAATTATGAATTAATGCTGTCACGTTTAGGTATGATTCTTGGAAAATGGAGAACAATTTTCTCTATCTTATTTGTACCCAAAGTGATGTACGGTTGCGAGCCATATATATTCTTCGTGTATTTAAATTGCATGTTCCTAATAAAAATCTAAGATAACATGTCTTACTGTATCTGGAACCGCATCGTACGATGTACGGTAAATCTAACTGTATTAATCGTACGAATCGTACTTACTAATGATCACAACGGCGTGTCAATATTTTACTGCAACTTGACACATATTATTAAACAATCTCCGCCGCGTGCTTTGCATCGAGAGCTGACACTGTTTATTTTTATTCTATCGTATTTTTTTATTTTGCGGTGTAACATTTATTATATTTTCCCTTACTATATTTACCATGGTAAGTATATACTAATTTACTATAGTACCCTTACTATATTTTTTTTCGTTCACGCTGTTACTTTGTACTGTGGGCAGATGAGAAGATGGCATAAATGACTGTAGTGTATTAGATCAATATTCAGAGATACACATTGAAAGATAACACACGCATTTGTCAAATTGGTAACGTAGGGATAGGTGGTGCCAACTGAGCAGTATTTGACTACGGACCGCTTGTGTGCCTTCTTTTCATCGATGCACAGTACATGTGGCTCGTATAGAGATCCCTCGTTAAAAGTTCGCGTTTGCCCCTCGATAAAACATACATAATCCAATCCATCGCCAATAATTTTTCCAATTCGTTGTTAGTGTTCTCAGGGAAGTCCAATGAGAAATAAAGTACCTGAATTGTTTTTTTAATAATAGAAAATCGATTTTTTTTTTTTTTTATATTTTCCGAAGTATATGACTTTGAGAATATCCGTGCAAAAGGATTTAGTCGAAAACAAATCGGAAACTTTAAACCCGTTTTTCTCGAATTTGCATTTTTTAAAATTGCCACCAGTACATCTCAAGTTATAGTTGGCCGATTTGCTTCAAATTTGGGGAGTATCTTCGGCGAGTGTCCCTTTTTCGCTCGGACCACGAATTTCAAAATTTATGTTTTTTTTTTATTTTTTTTTTTAATTTTTTCTAGGTCGCTAAAGGTGAAAAAAATTTGAACTTCGAAAAGCTTAAATTTTTCAATTTCTTTTTCCTAGAAATTCGTACTAAGATGCAGTTTGGTTTTTCGTTTCACATAACAAGACTTCCAAAATATACTTCACCCAAGATTACACAACTCGCGCAATTTTTATTATTATTTATTTATAAAAAATCGTGAATCTACCGCGAACATGGACAAAAAACACGCGTGAAAACCCCATACCGAAAAGTTTCGAGATTTCTTTTAAAAAAAAAAAAAAAAAAATCAACAAGTCGATGTTTTTCTGTTAGATTGTCAAAATACCCCCTTAAAACGTTTCGAACGACAGTGTACTGTACCAAATGGTTACGATAATTGCACTAATATTATTTGTCAAGGGAGGACCGATTCTCATTGTTGGTAGAGGATGCGGAAGATTCGAATCGAATGCAATACTTACGCAACAAGACTCGGGAGGATAAACGATGAAATGACGGAGGGTGAAACCAAAACCATTCTCGCTGCGACGCAACAGCAATGTTCGCGGACCGCGTGGCGGGGAATCTTCTCTCTGAACGCCTCCGATCCTCGTTACCGTACCACCAACGATCGCTCCCGCCCCAGCCTCCGTCGACGCTGCTGACACTGACGGTGCCGAGACTGAAGTCGAACCACCGTGTTCTACCTGAAAGAAATCCTAATTACCAACGCTGTCCCGAAAGAAACGAACCCGTCCTCGTTCTTTTTTTTTTTCTTCCCCCGTTACCCGACGAAATTCGAGCGCAAGGAAATCCATCGAATTCAACCCATTTCTGTGATTTATGTTCTATTCACACCGTGGATAAAATTTTTTTATACCTTATTTGGTCTAAGGGGGATTCTACGGCTTGGAATGAGACGAAAATGTAGAATGACAAAATTGCATCGGAAGCTTCGTTTTCGAGAAAAGTACACTTGAAAATTAATTTAGTATGTATGCACTTCACTGCATATGCATACACCGTGGGCTAAAATTTGGGATTCAAATTGGACCAGGGAGATTCTATGGCTTGGAATGAGACGAATATGTAGAATGACAAAATTGCATCGGAGGCTTCGTTTTTTTAGAAAAATGAATTTGAAAATTAATCGAGTATATGTGCACCTAATCGACGACTGGTGTTACAGGTTCTACTATAGACGTTTCAAGGTTCATTTATAGTACTACGTCGATAATGTTTTGTCATTATTATTGATTGTATATTTATGACAAACAAGGGCCGAAAAACAACATCCCCCAAATGACCACCAAATAAAAAAGATTGAAAATGAACAAGTTATTGTACTATCGACTCATGTTTTGATAGCGTTACAATATATATTAATTTTCATCTTATTATTTAATTCCAAAAATATTTTTTAATCCCTGACAGAATTTGTGTCACGAATTTTTGCCCATGATTCCATATTTAAATAATAAATTAAACAATTCTTTCTATTTTTTCCCCTAAAAAGCAAATAAAAACTTAATTTGTATATACAGGGTGTTCATGTGAATAAAGTAATCAATTTATGCTCTAGAAGTAACAGTTTTGTTCTACATTATCGTACAATTTTTTAAAATATGTAAAAACAATGTTTTCTCAAGCAGAAATGGATTATTGCAATGTACAATAATCCCCGCTTTCAAGATAATCATCTCAAACCCTGTCTGAATTGAATCGTATTTTATCCGTGAATAAAAATTAAATTTTGTATATTTTTCATTGAATTTTCATGAGAATATCACCAATGAATTGGTGAGATTTTCCTGATGAAAATGAGTCCAAACATGATCTCATTCGGACTATGTTTAATTGCAAGTTATTCGAATCACTTCCAACTACGTAGAATTAAAAATAGATTGAATGATGTCCTGTTTGGACTCATTTTCATCGGGAAAATCTGGCCAATCTATTGATAATATTACCGTAAAAATATAATGGAAAATATAGAATTTTTACTTTGCATTAGAGGTCGATGTCTCGATATTCACAAAAGGTCTCGTTTTAAAATTTTAATCACCGAGTGATAACTGTTTTCAAGTTAACTAGTGATTACGACATGCAAAACTTAATTTTATTACATAATTTATTTGTAAATATAATGGGGGAAAAATCTTTTTGATACGAAACAAATAGACAATTGAACAACTGTAAAAAGTACAAACTCAAAATACTAATAATAATTAATATAAAATTCAAATCTGGACAGTATTACAAACTCGGAGATAAAATCAGTTAAACATTTGCACGTAAATAGAAAATAAAATAAAACTCGGTATTTTTCGAACGATAACATTGAGATTGCGTTGTAAACAATTATAATTGTGCCTGAAGAATGAAGTAAGTAATTTGCAATGAAAAAATTTATTTTAAAAAAATATTCAAGAAATTAAATTTCTCGAAATTGCACGTGTAACTTTTTCACATTAAGCGTTATACGTTTACCGAATGCACATAGGTGTTCACAGCACGCAGTGTATTAATGGATTAAGTGCCAGTAAGAATTACAAAATCACAAGAAGAGTCTACAATCCATGAGCACTTTACAAGCACTTTTTAAATAATACCAATCTCAAATTGTAGAATACTATTTCTAGTCACTCATTTATATTAAAGGAATGACGTTGAAACATTCTTATCTTTATCAATTTGCACAAGATCTAAAAAATTTATTTTTTGAATAGCGCTCTAACATCAAAGACACTTTTTTTATTTCATATGTTTTAATTAATTTAAACTTGAATGGTTCTAACTGATTTTTATAGATTGAATATATTTTGCTCGATGAGCAAAAAATTATACAAAATTATGCAACGTAAGTCCGCGGTGTCGTGGTTACCGGTGTCTACCACAGCACTTCAATCGTGTGAAAAATGGCCACAGTGTGACAGCCTCGCTGGATTTCCAGCACGATACAGTTGTACAATGCGTGCCGTCGATAAATATACCCGTATGTGCGTGCAATACAGAAAAGGTGAAATCAACGATTATGATCAAATAATGGTAAGTTAAATAAAATACGAAAATAGTTTGTAGAAGTAGTTTCTAGATTCAAATCTCCTTCGATATGAATTATTGAAAAACCAAAACAGAAGTATAAAAATTAACATCATACTAACAATTACAATAATATAAACCGAAGAGGACCCGAACCTAAGATCGAGACGTTTATTATTACAAATAACCACGTACCAACTTTTCGTACGTTAATTTTCCAATTTTCAAACGTCCATTCTAATTTTATTAATGGTAAATTAAGACAACTATACGAAATTACGAAGTACGGAAATCTCAGTGTCTGGGAAGGAAAAACAGTAGGAAACGTGGAGGGCACGGCGATCCGTTTCGGTTTCTTTCCTCCACCTCCTCCTCCTCCTTCTCCCGCCCAATCCCATCCCGTTCCGTCTCAGAAGCGAGTTTCCCAGTTTTGCTCACCAAAATAAACCGAATCAAAGTTTGGCACGATCGTTTGGTTTTACGTACCGTGTGCGCCTGCCCAACAAACCCTTGGGAATTATTTCGGTCCTCAGCCATCGTGCCGTCCCCTGAAACCAACCAATAATTTAGCGTAATTGAAAATTCATATTATGAAAGTGTCTTTGAATCGGTGGAACCGGAGCCACTCGACCATCCAATCGCGTACGGCCGACCGACGTATATCGTTTTGCAATGTTCCGATATACGTGTATATTTGCAATATTTACGGTGTCACATCGAGCTCTCGGCTTTCAGCAACGTGTACTATATACCCTTATTAATACACGTATGTATGTACGTACGTCGGAAGGTTGAGCGAACCATTCTACTTTCTCTGCGACTCGACACACTTTCTTGATATTATTCACGCTACGACAGCATATTTTTAACATTTCTTTTTGTTTCCCAACTGCAGGCCGGCTGTGCTAGCATTATCATTATTATACGTCCTTATTACTCACGCAAATTGGGAAAACACGATTTTAAGAAAATTGAATCAAATACGCTAAAAATATTGTCGTTGAAACCTAACCTCGTGTACGTATACGTACGCGTAAATGTATATATGTACATTCCAGGGTAATTGAGATAAACAAACTAAAAGTTCTATTGTTGAAATCTAACTCCAGATTTCGTTCTTCGATGAAAATTAAAATTAAGTTCTTTAGAACCAAGAGTTAAAAGGAAAAGATGTCAAAATGATGAAAACGAATAATGCATAGATTGAGGTAAAGCAAGAAGCAATGGAACGATGACACGGTGCATTAAGAAAAATGTAACAAAATGAAGGCTTTGATGGTACATTTAAACAGGGTTACAGGTTAGAAAATATTAGAACGCTGCGTCGCTCGTGCGAAAAGAAAAGGATCGTTCTTTTTTTTACCGCGAGTTTCCACTTTCTTCGATTTCGTTTCTCCTGTTACTTCTTTCGTTCGGTCGACGTAAAAAAAGACTTGTCCACACTAACCAGACGCACTGGAGTCATCGCCAATCAGGTCGCGCATCCAACCGCGTTCTACCAATCGGAAGTCGAAGCGCGCCAACGCGATTCTGGTAGCATGGACAAGATTTTTACGCCAGGGTGTTCTACTGTCTTTTTAAATCCGTGACAAATCGATTGGGAAAACCAGTTCCTGAAAATCTTTCGTAATGAGCTTCTTCGAGGAAATCAATTATACCGGTTGAATGTTGCATCGATTTGGCGTTCTTCAACCGATTTCTATATTTTTCTCCGAATAGTTTCGGTCATCGGACCGCCTCCGTCGCGAAGCCCATTAGAAACGTTTCAGTTTCATCGTAACGATCGACAGGAGATACGATAACTCAGACGAGCTGAACGAACACGCGTCGTACGTGGAAAATTACGAGTGTTTCTCGTCCGCGTCCACGTCCGCCTCCGAACCTCCAACATCTTAAATAGATTTCCCGACTCGTATGCAAATAGAACACGAAGAATCGCGCCTACCGTGCATCATCGTCTCCTGAATACTCCTGTTCCATAATAAAACGCTATCGATGTATCGTGTCGCTCTCGTTTCTTTTTTCCTTCACCTTCCGTCACCTGTTCTGTCGCGCTCGGAAACTTTGGAACAGAAACGCCGAACGCATCCGTTTTCACAGTCACTGGCGGCGGCTTATCGAAAAAGATCACGTTCCACGCGCAATAGAGACTTTTGAAATATCTAAATATACACGCCAGTCGACTATTCGTATTGCGGCTACCGAAATACCTGACTCTGCCCTTTTCCGTTTTCTCCGTTGTTCATCGAGCCGAAATCACGAAAATCTCGATTTGCCGCCGCTTATTCTCTTCTCGATTTTATTAACTACGACAAAGAAATCACTTAACGGTGCATTCGATCACTTTTCTCGTATTTCGATGCAGAATGGTTTCCACGGCGGATCGATCTACCAGCTCCGAATAAAAAAACACGCGCCAACTGATTACTGTTATCGATAGATGAGTTCAATCGTCATTCGATATCGGCGCTCGTGATTTTTACGATAAAACTACGATAAGGAAGCATGAATGTACCGCCTTGTTTCCTCCACTTCTCTGACTGAAATCTTCAATCTTTGAAACCATGGCGTTGATTCTTAAATTTTTCGCTAAAAGTGAGACATTTTTTGAACCGTTTCACGGATTTTTAAAGAACGTTGAAAAACTCAAGGGTCGTTAATGGATTAATGCGATAAATACTGACTAATGTGTCTCGTACTTAAGACACTTTCAGTGAGACAAGACATGAAAAAATGAAATTGTGGCGTACGGCGCCACGACTTTATCTATATCTGGTACATTTAAGTTTTTAAACGTACGTGATAACATAAAGCTAGGGATAAGTACAGAGATACCAGAAGGAAAGTAACATTGTATAGCCAAAGATGAGAATCCGTAAATTTGAAACAACGAATCACCTATTACGCATGTATGGCGGAAGAGCGAAAACGAGTGCGTGTGAGTGTATGTGTATGCGCATAAAAACAGAACTGCACCTAGATCAGGTATAATATACACACCTCTAGTAGGAAGTGTCGCGCATCGAGTGCTCGCAGCGCCTCCGTAGTTACTCTTTCGTCTTCCGTGATGCAGCGATAAATTGACTTGTCCTATGAAATTGCACTTGTTCTTTTTGTTTTTCTTCGCTTTACTAGAAAGTTCATCCGCACCAGCTGTACGCGGATGAACCGAAGATAGAGGCGCTCCTTAATGTGTTCCTGGTGTAGCGCTCGCCGTAAACGATAGTCTTTCGGCGGCCAACAAGCCTCTTTTTCGATAGCATATTCCTCCTCGACGAACGATTATCAAAGCCACCGTTTATCCTAATACTTCCCTCGACGGACACATGACTCGTAAACGGACCATCTGCATGCGAAACACAAACACGATCGTAAACTGCACACTGCACGTATCTCAATCACTTTGACATACCGCTTATGGAGCGTTTTCCTCTCGACTTACACTCAAGAAGAAATAGCAGCCGACCGTCCTCCAAAAGTGCGACACACGTCAATTCAATCGACGCTTCGATTCACCTGCACGATTAGGTTAGCTTACAAAACTCACGTCAACCATTTCCGCTATCTTTTTCCGCTTGCCTTGTAAAATCAAGAACATATGTCCGATCGTTTCAACATTTTCCACGACATCGATACGATACGAAAGTAACACTTAACGTTCACGACACAATACGATACGACACGGTACGGCACAGTAACATGGCGGCCCAACAAAATCGAGCATATCGTCGACAGCCGACTCTATGGAGAAGCCAGAGAATGTCGACGATTAGTAACTTTCGATGCACGTAACGATATGCTTGCACGATTTCGGGTATTTTAGATTCAATCCAATGGAAAAGAAATGTCAAGAAATGCTACTTTCGCGCCCGCCATTATTCCAAACCGTCTTTTCCTCTTCTTTTCACCTCTCTTTTCCTCTCCAGACAATCTCTTCTTCTCACACTTTAAACCTCTCCAGGCCATCCTTTCTGCCCCACCATTCGTTTCGTTTCTCTTTATCCCACAACGCTCGCGCCCTATCTCTTCTTCCTGTAACTATCCCCCCCAATCTTCCAAAATATACAAATGCGACATCTATGCGTAGATATACTAACAGTCAACGTAATATTATATCGACCGATATAAATCGGTCGTCGATAACGATGTATTATCGATAAACTGTATCGACAGACGAGATACAGAATAGATGTTTTATCCTATGAAAATTTGTGTCACTCGGACCAAAATATCGACATCGTAAACAAAAATACGTTTTTATTATACCAAGATTGAATATATATAAAAAGAAAAAACTATTACAGTTATTGATAAGACGATAATAGAGTTGATCATTGTGAGACATTTGTCAAAACAATAATCATAGGTTATAGTTGATACAACAAAAATGTATATTACAATATAAAAGGACAATTTTTTTACGTTTACTACCTTTACTGACTTCGATGGTTTATTTAGATATAGTTCCTACTATTATTGAAGAGTATAAATAAATATATATCAGTCCAAAAAAATCACTGACACTTTACCAGGTCAGTATATCAACTTCTCAAGATCTATGCTATATCTTATCCGTAATACCGATTACTCCAAAAATAAATTACTTTCATCACGTTTAGCTTTAATTCCCATACTTATTAGTGCTGAAATTTTATTTAAGTTTGAATCGATAATGCTGGATGTGGTACGAACACTGTATGGGAAAAAACATTACTAACACGTTTATCTTATATCTCGTCTGTATTCGTGAGGCGTTAACATTTCGTTGTCACATTCGACATTAACAATTCAGAATGAAATACGATTACATTGTAATAAGTGGCAAGAATTAAAACTAAATATGTCGAGAGTTATGTATTTGGAAACAATCACAATTTGAATCAATGTGGTATAACTGAATTACCGACTTCGAATAAAATAGGTGGTTATAAAGCGCACTTTACCGTAGCAATTTATACCTTCGAAAGAGAAGGTTCCAAGTTGCATTACCTGCAATATCAAGTTGTGATAATGAATGTTACCTATTGTTCCAATATTTTTTGAGATTAATGTCCGTATATTCCCTAAAAGTGGATGTAAAAAAGGGCGACGACATTATTCCATCTACCCGAAAAATTGCTTTGCAAACAAAGAAAATTTCAGCAAAATAATATTTTAAATAATTATTTAATACTCGAAAAATTACTTTACGAACAAAGAAAATTTCAGCAAAATGATATCTTAAATAATTATTTAAACAAAGATATTGTTGATAATTACTACGTCTATTGTTCGAGGACGGTTGTTAATAATTATGATAACTAAAATCAAGATAACGCAAAACTGTAAAGATCGACGATTTCAATAAACTTTAATTTCCAAGAGTGGGTGTCATTAACATTCAAGCGTGTTCCAAATTTTAATTTTAGAATATGCACTTCATTCAGCCATTATAAATCATTAATTATACTACAGAAATAAAATTTCTTTGCACCGTATTTCAGCTTCCCCACTAGCACAATACAATTTTGCAAGTTTTAATGCAATTTAAACGACTTATAATTTAGAATCGTATAAAGTGGATAAAAACAAAGTATAAATAAAGAGAAAAATACACAAGCTGAATTCATTAAAGTATATCCAAATTTAATTTTAAATCTTATATTACCGTAAACAAATTTTCTACGTACAACTAAAGAAACTATTACACATTATTCATATGTGTTTTTATGCGTTATACAAGTTGTGTACGATATAATATTAAATTTTTATATCTCAAGAAAGACATGCTGCGAACACCCAGGCAGGTTCCAAATATTAACATTACAATGTGCATCTTGTTTGTGCATTATAAATCATTAATTACTTTACAAATATTAATTTTAATCGAAAATCGAGAAACATATGAATACCACGTTTTACTTTAATTTTCGATCAAATTTAGTTTCTATAGGCAAATCAATCATTCACAATGCATAAATAAGATGCATTCTGTAACATAAATATTCGGAACATGCGTAAATGTTAATAACAATCGCGGATATGAACAAACTTTCACCGAAACCGTTCACCTTCACAGATTTCGCAATATCTTGATATTTATTTATCACAATTATTAACAACCATCATAGGACCATAGTTTAAACAATTATTAACAATGTCCTAGTATATATAATAGTTTAAAAGCCTTCATTTCTTGAAATATTCGTTTCATCGAACAAAGACAATCGAAGTAACGGTAAGTCACCTTGTGGTGGGTACATAAAAAGCCCCTGGTTGTCAAAAATTTCATTTATTGTGAGTATTAATGGAACTTATCGTTAAAATATATTCTTAGACCGATAGGTTCGACAGAATCGCAAACGATATACTTTTACTCCTTTTACCGACTTTAGTGGTTCAAAAAAATATAGATTCCGGAGCAGCATAAGGAAGAGATCGCTACAATGGTCTCGTATCTTGGTCGGTATTTCAGATTGTGCGATACTGCAGACGAAATACAAGGTAGATCGAGAGCAAGCTCCTTTACCATTTTCGTGCCACTTTGAACGTTATTAATTTGAGAAATACTGACCACGTAAAATATTTACGACCTCTTCATTTGCGAATGGTAAATCGTTTTGAAAATACTCTTTAATTTCATATTGCAAAGGTATTGAAGATTCCATCTATGGGAGTAAATGGAACTTATTTTTACAATATTTTCTAAGATCGATTGGTACAAAAGAACCACAAATGTTCAGTAAAATATTCAGGGACAATTTGTCTACGTTGATTAAACCAACCTCAATGTCTTCAAACGAATATGTTTTCTAAAACAGTCGTTCTTAAACGAAAAGATTTCTCCAAAACCATTGATAGTTTACAAGGTCGGTAATTCAGATCTTAAAAGTTCAGATCATTTAACTTCCATAAAACGAAGCTTTACTTTTTATTAAGGTTGTGTTTCTAATTTCCACAAGATGAAATATCTATTCTAATTCTTATCTATGATCTATTTGTTTTAAACGTCAAGGTAAATGTTTGTCGATAAAAAAGTTACCATAGATAATAAAGATGCGCAAGTTACCGACGAGAGTCGCTTTTCAAAATATACGTATAGAAATATTTTTGCAATCATTATTGTGTTCATTATTAGGCGAAATTTTAGAAAATATAAAAATGAACTGGTATAAATTTCGTTGTTTTATACAAGGTTACATAGCATACCCAATATTTCGAGAAAGTTTCCAATTATTGAATTATATTATTATTGCTTAGAATCCCTTACACCTGCTCTGCGTCCATCTATACGCCGTACATACATTCTATGTTTGCATATGTTGCAGAGCGTAACGCTTTGCCAGCAGGAAATGTTTCTGTATTGCGGTAATGTTTGCTAGAGGGGCATGGAGGAGTTTCGTAGCGTTATGTTTGACGTTCAACAGGCTTACTCTGTAGCTAAAACAGTCTCAAGTTATGAAGTGAAAAAACTGAATCTATTTTTGTCAGTTTATATATCATAAAGTCACAAGCACAGGGATATTATATTTGTAACATAGTAATATCCATAACTTATTCTGCGAACAGAATTCTAGATAAATCGTTCCACTTGGAAGGCTGACTCCCACTCAATACACTTTTGCAATTGATATCTTGGCTAGGTTAAAAATAATGCTTACTACTCGTAGACCTATTTTTTAAAAAGCATGCCGAATAGAAGACTAGCCCTTCACACTATCTTCTGTAAGCAGATCGTTCTATCCGAATAAACCGTACTATTTCAAAGCACTGAAAACACCCAATGAGATCGCCATATGACGCGCAGCTGGGATAACTACACGATGAGTCATACAAGCTCGTCAACCCCTAAAAGTCTTTCTCAATCCTACTTTCTCCCCCTTGTGTCGAAAATAGCAACAGCATTTCCATCCATAACTCCTACACAGAATCGTGATTCAAATTTACTACAGAATATGTATGTTTAAATGTAAATTTGCCTAATCGGAAAAATTTAGTTCAATAGTTAAATAAAACTGGCAAAAACCGAGTTTTTACACTTACAAGAACGTGGAACTTCTTTTTCGTGCATCGAATGTGAAATCATGTTCGTCGCGAAGGGTGAGTCAGCCACCCTCCGATGACGGTCAAGGAGACGATTGGAGGAAACGTACGAAGGATGGAAGGAGAAATCCGCTAGTTGGGGGAAGAAGAAATGATGCCTCGTGATTGGCTGGAGTTCGGGGTCGGAATTTGTAGTGGGGGACGAACAGTACGAGCGTAGGATCGACAGAGGAAAGAGTGGCTCGCCGGTGTTACCTGGTGTTACGTGCCGCGGAATCACTAGCTGGTCAGTCAGTGTACTGTCTCCTTCCTGCCCTTGAACGCTCTCGGCTGGACGGTGTTCTTTGCGCTTGCCTACTTCTTGTAGTGACAACTGACAGGTCAGTGCTCTTTGCCGCGATACATTCTGTCTGATTATTATAAATTGCATGCGATCGATAAACTTTCTTCGAGTGAACGTTTTGCTGGTAATACACGCGACCGGCTTTCTTCGTCCGCTCGAAGAAAGGCAGTAGGATGATTGTGTGCGTGAGTGCGTGTGTGTATGTGTATGTGTTTTTACTCGCGAAACTCTGCGAAGACGGCCGTTATCGATACGGTGCTTGTTGTTTTTTCTCCGTTTTTGATGTGCAAACTGACAGGTTTAACGATGCGCTCTCGAATCGATATTGATCGACTTCGTTATTCGACGAATGAAAATGGAGGGGTGTGGTCAAATCTTCGTATGCTTTCTGTGTATTACAAATCTCATATCGACACTAACAGATTTCTCATTATTCTACATTTGATCAAGTAGAAACTTGTGATATTTTCCCTGTACTATCGCAAAATTAAAACCGAATTTCTCGCGGCGTTATCCGGGAATTAGTGTTGTGAATCTTATCCTTCGTGTGTTATACAATGCGTGCTATGAAATTTTAATGTACAGGGTGAGCCGAAAAATGTGTTTCACCCGGAACGTCACAATAGATGATAACCACTTTGTATAAGTTGGTATAAAAAAATGTAAAACAGCAAGTACCTATGTTTCGTTTATTTTATCTCAAATATTGACTAATAATTACAACCGATAGTATATACATTAACTCGGTTACGTCGGATTCCAATTGAATGTAAGCTTACCCAAATAATTTTCGAAATCGTTTCTTTTAAAATCGAAACTTCGTATGAAAAATATTTATTCGATCGTTTTAATTTTCACCACCATTGAATGAGCCTCTGTACGTCAAATTTTAGGAGCCACGTATATACTTACCGGCCGGGCTTGTATCTGTAGGACGTTAGGGCGATGGGATAAGGGCGTGGTTTTGACAGATGCACTTCGCTGCGCATCAGGCACGCAAATGTGTTTCTCGTTGCCGAGTGGCGAGCACACTTGTATCGCTTATGGTTACGAGTGTTTCCCGTCTTTTGACGGGAGATGAATAAGAGGAAAAATTAACCTTCTGTCAAGCTCCGTTCTCTTTCAGTGTATAATATAATTTTTCAGCCCTTTCATGACTAATGTGTTAGCAAACGTATTCGATTAAAATTATTTTTGGATCGGTTTACTTGCCAAGCCGAAAACGAACAGTGTTACGTGTCTTTATGAAAACTAACCTTCGATGGTCTTATTGGAGCGCGAATTGCGTTTTCCCGTAATTAAATTTACACGTTTTTATGAGCTGTTCCTTCCATAAGGGAGAGTCCAGGAGTATTTGCATCTTATCATGTCCCGGACGAGTTGGCTGGCTTCAAGGCGAACGAGAAGGTCTTTCGAATAAGTACTCTACGAATTCTAATTTATCGAGGCGTACTGCGTTAAGAAAATTGGTTTTTACTTTGAGAGAATTTTCGAGCTAATTCCTCTCTACGAGTTACTTTCTATGACTTTTACATTAAAATTGAACAACTATACATCGTAATACATTGTTATTCATTTCTTTTCGTAACGAGAGCTTTATAATTTCATACGTTTTAAAAATATTACGATTTTCTTTTTTCTCTAGGCATATGTAAATCTGTGTTCTTGGATCCTTCCAATACCTATACCTGTAAATGTTTATATTAGTGGAAAAAAGAAGTCGACATCGCTCCCACGCAAAGTATTAAAAAATCGTCTTTTTACCCATGACCATGAAAACCGAGGTCGTCGATATATTATATAGTACATATATATAGATATCGCAGAGTTCACGAACCCCACTCTTCGACCCCCGCATTGGCAATCGATGAAACCGTCTGCTACCCGTCGACCGCTCCCCCGATGCAACCCTGCGTGTACGTTGCACACATGCGCGTTTTCATTCACATTCTACACAGAAATATCCTGATACTCTTAGAGTCTTCAAGGTCGATACACGACTAGGACGTAACTTAAATATTTATTTAAAATTACGACACATTAAGGTAATTAACAAAAGAAATGTAATCAGTAATTATAATTTTATCCATCAACGCATCACTTTTTCGTAAAACATTTTTCGATTGAAAATCTCTCGCTAAAAAATATAAAAATTCCACGATCGAACGTTTCCTCGAATCCGTCACGTTCCGTGAACTTTTGTGCGCGACTATACTACACCCCTATTCGTCGTCAAGTGCCGCGGCCAGGATATTGCTCGTCGTGCAGAAGCGTAATGACGAAAACAATCTACAATCTACGAGATTGGGTCAAAGGGTTCCTTCTAGGTCTCTGTTCATTCACGGTTGTGTACCTTGTGGTGCTCGTTCACGAATTCTTGACCGCTGAAAGGGATGTAGTTGGTATTTCTGTGGTTGGCATACTGCAGGCGCGACTGTGATACACGCCGTAGCCTTAATCTTCGATTTTTGATTCGATTTGCTGTACTTTGAAAGGACGAAAACCTGTACTTGCAATTTTATTGTCTTTCATCCAGGGAAAATTGTATGTGTTCGATTTTTTAGAGATATCAGAATGGTCGTCCTTGAACTTGAATACGTTTCCGGATATCTGCAAAGTTGTTGAAATCGCGACCGCGGCAGAACGAACGCGAAAAGAATGCGTCTCGGGTCCACGGGCCGGATGAGCCGCTTGGTAACACGTAATACGCCCCTGAGCGTTCGCGCCACCGCTCGATACGATACGCGCGCGGCCAGGGTTCGTTAGCCGTCACGGTCGCACAGAAGAGCGAGCGAGAGAGAGGGAAGAGAGAGGAGAGAGGGCGGCCATATCGCGTACGCCTCGAGCGCGAGTGCGACACGGAATCGTCGCAACGCGTTTTACGTGGGTATTATGTACACGTAGGTGGCCAAATGCAGCCCACCGGTCGATACATGCGGCCAGCCGCACCGCACAGAATCGAACCGCTGCATACGCCACTGGGGCCCTCCATTAAACACGATTACCCCAAGTTAATTGGCAGCCCGCGCGAACTCGTTAGCCGTCAGCCGTAAGATCTCTCTTTACCGAGAACCCACGACAATGTCCGACGAAAACCTCCCGACGATTACCATCCGATGTTATCGACCGGCCGGATATATATACTTGCGGTCGATCAGTTTCGTACGACTCGTTTTGATGGAACACTCGAAGGTTATAAATAATCTGTTTATTGATACAGGTGATCGTACTGTATTGATTCGTGTGTATTCGTTTTGCTCGTACGATTTAATACAGATAAAATGAGAAACTTAACTTTACTTGGAAAATTGGTTGCAGTTGTATCGTAAAAGTGTTTGTAGCTTCTAAATGTTAACCGTCTGACACGAAATTGTCTGTGTCTTTCTATGCAAACCTCAAACTTCAAATACTGATTGCTTGGTTAAATTGTAAAATATTGTAAGGCCTGTTAAATTTTTCAAGAAAGAAAAGAAAAAGAATTATGAGCGTACAAGTAATCGTCCATCACATCGATGCGTAAGTACCAAGTTTATAAATGTTTCGACCTCTTCTAGGTTATCTTCAGATAAAAAGCAAACTTTTTGTTCGAATTATTATACGGGACGCAATATTTATTTCGACGATGAATTTACGATTTTTATAGTATTTCTAAGAACATTAATGTTACAAGTTTTTAAGTATCAAGGTTTATTCGAGGTTAATTTTATAAGTTCAGTGTGTCGGTCATTGGTGACCGACGCGGCGTGAATGAAAGAACCAGCAACGTTCGACGTGTTCAGGGTAGATTTTACGTCGGAACAATGCATCACTCCGAAGCGCTTCAGCAAAAAGCAAAAAAAAAAAAAAAAAAAGCGTTTTGAATTTATGAAGAAAACATGATTATTGTGCATTATTATTTATTAACATCAACGGCAGATAACCCTTTGAATGAATGACGTAGCAGTCGGGAATTGTCATATCTGAATGTAACTTTCCATACGAACTGATAAAGCGTAGAATGATAAAATTATTGACGACGTTTCTAGTCCAAACACGGAGAAAGTAAATTTAAAAAAAAATACTATGCTCAAATTCGACAAGTAATTGATGCATAAATATTGTTATGTAACAGAATGTTATCATATCTTATTGAATTTATATTACTTTGAACATGAAAACCTTGTTTTCATTTATTTCTAATTTATATAATACGACGTAAAATAGTGCGCCTAATTGAACGTTTCAGAAGCGCTAGTAACTCCGTGCGCCGATCCCGAACGCGTTAAGTGGTTAACGTACAAACGACATTGAAATTCTGCATGAACAGAGTCACCGTGTGCTTTTCAGATTTCTTCGACTGCGTTTTATGGATGACTCTCGCGGATTCCAGAGTAGCCAATTAGACGCGAATCTCGCGCGACGTTCAATCTGTTGCGACGAGTACGACTCGTCGAAGCGTGGCGTACACCGACGCGTCCTGCAAACCGGCTAGCGCGTCGGTGCGGGCCAACCTAGTTTCCTTATTAACTCGCAGGCCTCTTTTCTCCTCGCGAGATCAAGTAGAATTTATCGTGATTTCTCCAGACACTCCGTTCCGTGCCGAGCATTTTCATTTCTCCTCCCGCTGCCACGATAATCCGACGAGATACACAACATCGTCGAGCGAACCATGGTTTCCTGGCTCCTGTGAAATCGACCGACTTAACGCTGAAACGCGCCACGCGAAATTCGCGTTCGCGAACACGCAGGCGGCAACCGTATTAATGCGAACGTTGCCGCGGACCGATGAAAATATATTCCGAAGCTTTCAGCGGAACTTTTTTCCTTATTAGGAATAATCAAAGATGAGCACGGTACATAGTGTTAGAATGTAAGTATGCGGCGATGGAGGTCGAGACTGCACACGGTAGCCTTAAAAAGACTAATCGAAACGTATCGTTACATTCGATTCGCGTGTACCACGCGTTTCATCCGACCGTGCTAACCGTACACACAGCTAATCGAGGTATCTCTTCGTTTTGTTACCGTTAAGCGCAACCCATGTGCGCGTGCGCATTCGCGTGTGCGCGTACGTGTATGCGTTACGTGTATGTCACGCATACGCGTACACTCGATGCAAACCTCCTACACGCATGCCGAGGATAGGGAGAGAAGAAATATTCAGCAAGCGAATACGTAAAGGACGCGAGCGTGCTCCACGGTTGCGTATTCGGCCTCTTTCGAGCTCTCTCTATATACAGCCATACGACCGGCTACCATATAAGGACCTATACACAGCCTTGTCGATGCTGACCCACCGTTGGAACATTTATCCCTCGAAACGCTCTCCTGGAGCCACTGCCGTACACTCATTTGCCCGGTTCTGGACTTCGAACTCCCAGTTCGATGCTACACGTTTCCTTTTCTTATCGTATTCGTTCGTACACAGAAGTTTTGCACGTCGAGTGTTTCCGGAACGTAATTTTTCGTAAATAAAGTCAATCGTCACGTTTCATACATTGCCTGGTTTTTCACCGGAATATAGAGAGTAATTCGATACCTGTGCTTCTAGGACGGCAGCGTTCCTTCCCTCGTGTTTCTGGAATATTTGTAGAACTCAAATATCGTATATCTTGAAATCAAATATTTGTTTCAATGCCGGTACATCGTTTTTATGTTGTTTTATTTTAACAGTAACGAAATAATGTAAATCTTAGCGTATTCTCGAGTTTGGCGATAACGTAAATTGAAAGTATCGTTTCCAAGACATAAACGATAATGATTAATTTAACCGCAAATACTTCCTGTGTACATAAATACAGTATTGACTCGTTTTCCATTACAAAAAATTTTATATTCATAGGAGAAATATTTTGCACAAGTGAAATCTGTATAAAAAGACATAAATAGGTTAATGTCTTTATTGCACAGAGTTTGTGGTATTCTAGATGCAAAGTAAACATTCATTTACTGCGAGAAATGAGACGCAAGAAAATAAAATGTGGAAAGAGGCGGGATGCAGGTGAAGTGGTTTCTATGTAACCTCATTGTACACTCAACGCAAAAAAAACTTGTTCAAATTGCCACAAATGCACTGAAACAGCACCAATAATCACAATTTATTAATTAAAAATCAAAATGGACCTACGCACTTGCGGTAGTATGGAAGTACTTTTTTTTTTATTGCACCTTATATACGTAAACAAATATTTTACGATGAGTAATACTGACGAATCAATAACACGATAACAAATTCTTAGAAACTTTATATCGTGCATGGTCCTTTTGGCAGTCCGGTTTACAACTTTTATCAGTGATTTAATTCACACGGAATGCAGAAGAGTCTCCTGCTTTCGGTGTCGTCCTCTTTCCTCTTGATATTTTTATCCTTTAAAAATAGTCATCTAGATGCTAAAAGTAACGAATATAAACGACATAAATAGAAAAAAGAAACGAAGAAAGAAATGGTAGGGAGAGCTCGACGCAGCATGAGTCACGGTATGTTCAGTGGTGCCCAAACTTTTTTAATTACGTATCCCTTCGCATCAAACTTCTGGTCCTGTCCTTGTACGTGATAACGATATTTACTTTTTTTTTCGCGATTTCGTGTACATCGCACGGAATTAAGTGATTTTTCACCAGAGAACACTTTTAATTGCGAATCTGTCGATGTTCCAGGAATGTGAAAAAGTTTGTTGACTGTGCATCGCTGGCCTAACAACCGTAAGGCGTAAAAGCATTGTGAGCACCGGATTCGATGTATGAACATATGACGAGTCTCGAGTCGTTGGCTGAACGTGCGAAGGCTATCAATTATATTTTGACTCGCCTTGTGGAACTTTATTTTACGTCGCAGTTTAGCGGACACGTGCTTTTATATAAATGTGTCCACGCACGCACGAAAGGCGTTTACAGCAATTTCTGGACACGTAGTATCAAATTCGTCGAAAGTACTTGAAAAATTTGCTGCATTTTCAAATATCGAAAGAAAACGAAATGGGTTCGCGAACGTAGATTTATATTTTTCACACCGATTCTGCGTTTCGAGGAAAGCACGAATCGTGTAACTGTATTGTGAACAAAATCCTGCTTCATAAAAATGCCGACGATCCAGTAGAAAATTATGCGCAAAGGATGTGTGACAAGAAACGAAATGGAAGGCAGCGCTGACCGGAAGTGGCGAGCTTCTGCTACTTCCGCTTCGTAACGTATTACTTGGTACACTGTATAGCGTTAAAACTTAGAAATACATAAAAGTTTTCAACGTTGATTCGTTCCACGTTCAATTTCACGAGAACGCTAGATTTCAATTATTATCTAATATAAATTTTGTAACGTGTTAAATCATTAAGTGGAAATTTATTTTTCTTCAAATTTGATACGAACCAGTACGTTCATTAATTAGAATGAACAAAAAAGCCGTGCATTTTAAAAGGATTCAATGTGTCTGCTTACGTACAGACATAATTATGGCAAATCCGTTATTTTCGTCTACAGAAAAAAAAAAGGTACGAAGAGACCGGAAATACTAGACGAGCAACACTTGCTTGCTTACCTTTGCATTCGCCAGAAACGATGCCGTTACTCGTCCGGAATTTATGGCACTTATGTTTCGTCAGCTTGCATCTCGCACCAGAATTGAAGATAAATTTTGTTTTCTCTTCATAATTTTTTTATCGTATATATCAATACGATAATAAAAAAATTAATCGATCGTTTTCTCATCAAAGACTTCCAAATATTATTTCGAATTGAAAACTCGAAGGAGATACGTTGAACGGGCTGTATAACATTCGACGATGTATTTCGGCGTTTCTGCCAATAACAAGCTTCGAAAGCATTGCAAAGAAGGAGTACTCTATCGATACGATACGTGTCAGTAGTTGCGTGTATCAGCATCGCGTTGACATACGTTGTTTCGTTCCCGGTAACACGATAACAATGAACCGACGCATTCGCTGACACTGGAAGATGCGCGCGTTTATTATTTTCAACATGACGTCGCAGTGCGACACTATTGTGGAGTTACGCCTTACGATTTGTTCGAAGTTGGTGATTTAATTCCGTTTTCTTTCGTTCTCTGTTTTAATTTCATTCGCGATGACTTGTGCCTCGGCGCGTTCCAAAAGCATTGCGGATACAACAATTTTCCGAAAGTATTTAAAGAATTCGCGAAGAAAAAGTTTTGTATTGTCTTATCGATACCCTGGCTCCTTTGTTACCCTCAACGCGGTAAACAGAAACGTATCGCGTTCGAGTAGGAAAAAACTTAACGGTTAATTTCAGATTGTGCGGTTCAAGTTGTTGATGTCACTTCTGTAATTGGTAGTTCTGTCCCTACGTAATCTTGTCCTGTGTGGGTTACAAAGTATCAAAAAAAATATATGTTATCGTTAAATTACAAATATCAGAACACACAATGTATCGGACAATCTTGTAACACATAAATTCTAATAAGATCGTTTGTAGTTTAGTTCGATATTGGCAAACACGATTTATCGAGGTTATGCCAGCATCGTGACTATTACATATGAGTTATATTAAAAACACCGATACATTGACTCGATCGAAGTTATTATATTTTTATCGCTGGTAATGATTGTTTTTTTTTATTATAGATTGAGGAGTACAACACAGCCAACATGTCGAGTCCATCGTTGAAAGACTTGCCAAAAGTAGCCTTAGACTTGAAAAGTGAACTAGAGGGTTTCAATCATGGATGCATGAAGAAAGCTGCGACCGCCGAAAAGAATGTTTTACCTTCCGCCGAAGGTACATAACCTTATTTTTTAAAATATTTAATTTCTGTTGCATATATACAAATTTTCGTTTTTTCTCACACAAATGTGCCCCTTGTATCTAAAACGATATAACATCGTAGTACGGTACCTATGCACAAACTAATATGTTCGTCAAGTTATAACAGTCGTAATATTGTATGTAGACGTGCGACAAGAACGACGGCATTCTGAATTAATCCACGATGTGGAGTCTTTTAAGCCAGATCAGTTGAAACATGCCGACACGAAAGAGAAGATTATTTTACCCAACGCCAAAGGTATCATAGTAATTTATCGATCGCTAGGAGTTACCGTTAGATTCTCTGCTTCTTCGGCCGGTAACCGGAGGGCGCTCTTCTGCTTTTGGTGCTTCGAGGTGGCGCGATCAAAAAAGAGGAGATCAAAAACTTATCGACTTTCGCTTTCTCAATAGCTTTAAAGAAATTACTTTGCATGTGCAATCGCTGGTCTCGTACTCTGTACCGTCAACGATAATAACACGATGTTACGTACGCCTCAACGATAAACATTTTAGAAATATCGCAATAATAACACAATACAGCTTCTCAACATTCGTTTCCAAAGGATAACGCAAAAAAACAGTGAACATTCAACGCTTAAAAAATATAGTATGATAGGTTATTTTGTTTGTTATATTACCCGAATACAAACACGTGCAACTGCGCTGTTTTTAAAATAGTCTTGTGTTTCGTTTTAAATATTGAGAAACAAGACTATAATATTTTTTATTGTGTAGTACACGTCCGTTCAATATTTCATCCAAAATATCATCTATATCATAAGCAATCTCGTGGTGTATTGTTGTAGTAAATTGTCTAACGTAGTGTTTCTTGAACTGTGATCCGCGGACCTCCAGGAGTGCAAACAAAGAAAAACTAAAAAAATGATATAGTCAAATATAAAAAATTCGTCCTGTTACATTTTATTCTCATTAAAAACTCCGGATTAAAGGGGAAGCTGAAAAATAAAAAGATAGAAAGTTTTAAACATTAAAATTTGTTTTAATTTGATCAATAATGTTTTGTATTTATAAAATATTTATTACTGTTTACTCTGTTTCTGTCAAAAGTAATAAAAGATAGCTAATATCATTAACATTTTTGTTTGCAATGAAGTAATTTTGTTTGAAATCCAAGCAATGAAGAACTTTCAATACTGTTAATTGAAAAATGAATTCATGTGTTTACATAAAAGTTTAAATTAAAAAATATGAAACAATTTAAACAGAATTAAAATTTGTAAAACATTTGAAACTACTAAAAAAAAGAATAATTTAAGAACTCTCTAGGGGGTCCATGGGAAGGTAAAGATTGAGAAGCACTATCTAACGTACAGTTGATACAATCTATGGGTTTCTACTGTTTATCATTTTTCATGGGTTTCTACGTGTGCACTTTGTATTGCGTTTATTGATCTCGAGTTACTATTTTGCAGATGTAGCTGCGGAAAAAACTCAGCAAACGCTGATCGCCGGCATCGAGAAATTCGACCCGACCAGTTTGAAACATACCGAGACCCAAGAAAAGAATCCTCTACCTGACAAAGATGGTACAGTATCGTATTTCAAAACTTCTACGTATTTTCGTTGCCTTTCGTAATTCTTGTTGTGCCACAAAGAGCAATATAGAACTAAAAATACAAGTACATTCAATTATTAATGCAAATTGTATTTTTCCGTGCAGCAATTCAGCAGGAGAAAGGAAAGCAACAGTTGATCTCTGGAATTGAAAATTTCGATCCGGCGAAATTGAAACACGCGGAAACGCTCGAGAAGAATGTCTTGCCAACCAAAGAAGGTGAGTAAAAGTTTCGAATACTTTTTCTCCTGAGTGTTTGCAACTATGATAAAGGAAGAGAAACTAAGCGAAATGATGTTTTTTCTTTTAGCGATCGATGCTGAAAAGATAGCTGCTTAAAACGAAGCTTATGCGAAACGAAGAAAAGACGGAAAAGAAAGGGAGCAGCGACTCATTTCTTCCATTTTCTATATCATGACATTTTATAACAATTATTCATACATTGCCGACAGGAAACGAAGGAGAATGCGAAACACTGTGTTAATGTAATCTTATGATTATACTTATCCTACCGCCATGAGCGTTCCTTTCGGCGAGACGCACAACTCGATTTTTTACATGGAACTATTAACAACGGTACGACGATGAAGGTTCGGGCCCAAACTTAACTAAGACACGATAGAAACTTGATAAGAAACCTATTTGATTTACAACGTTACCAACGATCACATAATTTTGGGCTTGTGTCAACATCCGTCTATACACACTAACTCGCCAAAGGATGTACTTTTTATACTAAGAAAGCTCTGCACGCAGGCAAACGTTATTTTCGATAGCAACAAAATTGGGTAGCATTGCATGCGTTACAGATATATCGCAATGGTACAGCGGTTGATCTTATATTTGTGTAAAAATCATATTTTATATAACGGGCTATTGTACTTTTTTAATATTTCGTACACATCGCATTGTCATTCCGATAAAAATTATGACGAATAAAAAAGTAATTTGTAAAAAAGCAGAATCCTATGATGCCTAACCATGGTTTTATTTAATTTTATATTCGATTAATAATGTTATTTAAATGTATATTTAGTTTCATTTACTATTATATATTATCAATTACGAATGCAATTACTAACGTTAAAATTCTTATGCAGAGAAATATCTTCAAAGAAAAGAATTCTTTGTTCTTCTTTATTCTAATAGGGTGCAAATATTATTTGAATTGTCGCGCGAAAATAGACAAAAGAAAAACGTAATCGCTCGGCAAAATCGTTTGTAAATATGTAGTGGTCCTTTATAATGAAAATACCGTATCATGATTGGTCGATGAGTTGTTTCGTCCAATAGTCTCGTGGAAATCGATTCTAATAGCAACCTCATGAAGAAGGACCTGTTGCTAGTCCTTTTGTAGCCATGCTGCTATCGCGAGTGCAAGGTAAAAGTCAAATTGTACGTTTTTGAACGTATTGACACGATCAACAATTTTTGTTTGAATAAATTTTTCTACGAATAGCCCATTTCTATTGAAACAGGTAAAAATAAACGGTATTTTTGACCGAAATACAATTACATTTCTTTTTGTTTATTTTCAAATTAGCGAATCACGATTAACGGTAGGCAGTTTGCCCTTTCATGTCTTTCGAACGTTCGAATTTATTATTAAACATATTCGTGAATTCTTGGAGAATGCGATCATCGTAGCGAATCTTTACTATTCAAATGTTTTCATTCGTTATTTTACGAATTAAATAAATCTAAGTTTTGAATTATTTACTTCAGTAGAGTAAAATGGAAATATCACCCAGGAAGCTGTCGAAACGTGCACAGGAACCTGTTGACGAATGGTTGCAAAATGAGGGATATTTTAGAAAACACGCGCCTAGAGATCCAACTTGCTTATTCAGAGCAGTCAGTGAACAAATTTATATGACACAATACTACCATATAAGAGTCAGAAAGAAATGTGTAGAATTTATGAGAAAAATGAAACACTTATTTGAAAAGGTAAATTAATACATTACATGTGGTATTCTTTAATTAATGTAACTATAGAAAGAACCAAAAGATGGTATTTTAATGAGACATGTGTTAATTAATATGGATGAAAATTGTTTTTGCAATTTTGTTCTTATCTAAATGGATATCTAATCTCTTTTTTCTCAGAATATAACGATTCCATTTGACGATTATCTTGAGCAAATGGCATGTTTTACGGAATGGGGTGGTATGAACGAAATTCAAGCTATGTCATTGCTTTTCAAGAGAGAATTTATTATATTTAATGGTCAAATGCAGATTCATCGTCCTGTTACTAATAATGGTTTCAAAGATACAATATATTTATGTTATTCGCCACAAAAACAATATGATACTATTTATACAAGAGAAGTTGTTGCAACTGCTGCTTATTGTCAATGTAGGAAGTCTATAATGTTTATATACTTTTATATTTTAAAACAATATGGTAATTGTATAAATGTTATACTTTACAACCTGATTTGCAGCTATAGTTTATCAAATACTTTATAAAGATGTCTTTCAAATGCCTAACGTAGACTCTACTGTTCATAAAATGTTACATGACCGAAGTGGTACATTCAGGCATGATAGGTTTTTTCTTAAAGGCAACCTAGAAATGCGAGAGTAAGTTGGTTAATACTTTTATTATTAGTATTTGGAAAGAAATGTAATATCAAATCAATCAATACATCTTTAGTCAGTTGGCTGCAGAGATATATAGTAAAATTAAAAATGGACACAATGTAGTTGATGATACGCAAGCTATAGTAAGAGATGTACCACCTTTTCCTTATAGAGTTGCAAAAGCTCTTGATCCCAATATTTATCGCAACACTGATTTTGACATATGGCATGAAATTAGGAGAGGTAACAAAAAATTTGTCTGTATTAAAAGTTGTGTTACTATATCAGAAAATCTAATCAACATTTAAATATCTTAGAAGTAAAAAATGCTGGATGGACTAAACATAATAGTCATGAACTTCAAGTTGGTGGTACATGTTTAGTACAAATGGAATTTAATGAGGAAGAATTTGACAAAGTTAACAATAATAATGTTTATGTGTCTTCTTTTGAAAAAGATACTAATGGTAATGATACTAAAGCATTACAGAAAAAGAGCCAACATGACCCTGTGTTTTTCTATGGCCACATTCAAGAAATGAGTAAAAATCAAGGTCCTGTATTGGTTTTTATTGAGGAATTAGGAGAGAAGAAAATTGTACCATATTCTGCTCTGAAACCACTACCTCCAAGGAAAAATAAACAGAATAATTGGCTACCAATGTGCAAAAGAAATGTTTTAGATTCAAGTTAGTAGTTGAAAATGCCTATACAATCTTTTTAACATTTTTTTTTATACACTTTTATATAGAATTGCATGATTTAATAGATCAGAAATGGAAGAAGACATGTAGCACAACTTTGCGTAAGAGTAAGCAGTCAGTTACTAATGAAAACGTTTTGTCAAGCAATATTAATAAAAATCAAAACAATGATAACAGCATAACCGATGTTAATAGAAATAATTTTCAGTGGAAAGAACAGTCTTTGTAAGTTTGTGTATTATTTTTGATATTCTAAGAATACCGATATATTTTTTTAATAAAACCAGTATTATGTATTATAATTAAGATTTAAATTTATTTATTATTATAGAAAAGTGGATCATCAACAGACATATGAAAATTATAGAATGAAGAACTGTCCTGATTATTTAGTTAATGTAAGTTAAGTCAGTTAATGGTTGTAGTAGTAAGAGCTGTATCAAAATAGTCTAAATAATCCTTTTTCATAGAATCCGGATGAAATGTTTTCTACAAAAATGATTTTGAATAATACAGAATCTTCTGCAGTGGATAATGTTAAGCAGGAAAATAGTAATGTGTGCAAAGAAAATAATTCGCTTGCAACTAAATGTCCTGAGAATAATTTGATAAAAAATTTGAAGTCTGATGATGTAACAAATATTGATAATAATGTGGAATTGAATTTGTACTCAAAACAAAGAATCGAAAATGATAACTATTATTTACCATATACTGGTATGTAATTAAAAGCCAATTGGTTCGTTATTTATGTTTCAAACTATAGTTTCTTATTCCAAGAATTTATGTGTCGTTAGGAGAAACTGTTCCTGACACTCAAGTGGATGACACATTATGTTCTATTAATTGTTCTGTACAAAAAAGTGTCGATGTAAATGGTAGCGATTTGCCATTATCAGGTAAAAATAAAAATTGTTTTATATTTGTATAATACAACAATTGTATTTATAAATATTTTTTTCTTTATAGATCCATTTACCTTGAGATTTTTTTATAACTTAGGATTAGAGGTATGACTTGTTTAATGGTGGTAAATTAATTTATAATTCTATAGATCTTTTATTTAAAATTGTTTTGTAGTACTTCCGTGAAAGCAATAATTGGAACTATTTGACGAATGGACAATCAACTAATTTTGGACAGTGGTACCAAGGTGCATCAAATTTTAGATTAATTTATATGTTATATATTTGTTGTTATATCTCTTAACGATGAATGTAATGATTAAAAAGGTATATCCCAAAATGAAGAGGAAATGATAAATATTACAAATGGTGTAATGCAAAATTGCACACTGATGCAACAAAAAAGAGAAGATTACAATGATCGTAAAGAAATTTCTATTCAATCAGTGTGCCAAGAAAATGGAGATAAACGCATGAATGATATACAAGATATGCAAATTCAGAAAACTGAAGTTCCAAGAGGAGATAATGGAAAAGATCTGTTATATCTGCCACTTGAAAAAATAAAGGAACAGGAATCTATTAATAGAGATTCTATTCGTATAAATAGGAATGGTTTAGGTCCACGATTTAAAAAAAATTCAGACAGTATGTGTCAGTAACGATCTACCAAGTTTCACAAACACGTTTAACTGTTGTTTATAAATGATTTGCTAACAAGTATTCGTTCTCTTCACAGATCGACCTCGTAATGCTCAACAATTTATACAACCAAATAATCAATATTTACATTGTGGACCAAATTCCAGATCTCCGAAATCGCAAGAAACGAAAGGTAATGGTACTTCAATCCAACATACACGGTCAGTACCTCATCAGGTACATGTTTCTACAGATGCGGTGAACTCGTATCAAACGCCTTACATGCAACCAGGCATGTATTCTGGATTGTCGTATTATGCGAACGAAACAGACTCATTCACAAATCCTTACTATCCTCCAAGCCCAGGTTTTTTTCCAGTTCCTTGTTTACCGCATTCCGACATACCCGATAACAGCGGTGTACAACCATTTTCACCGCAACTGTGTCCTGGAATAGATTATGCACAAGCTTATTCTGGATTATGTCCACCGTATATATGCTCTCAACCAGCCTCGTACAGCATACCACCACAAAATATGCAAGAACACTGGTATGCAGTTACTGGACAACCGCATTATATGCAATATGCACCTATACTACCTATGACTGCAGATACAACTTGCAATGGGATGGCACAAAATGCCAATCAGAATATTTCGTCCCAAAATATATAATTGTGCTGTCATTTTTTCACCTAGTAATGTTTTTGCATATGATTCATTATATTCTAAAGTGATATACTTGTAAAAATGTTCTTCCAGTTTCGTGCATAATCTACATTTAACTAGCTAACATAGATCTGTGTATAAAGATACTTGAGTTATCGTAAAACTAAAGTCGTTACTAATAGAATTAACCCTGTGGCTGGTACCATTAGTACTTAAAAATGTAGAGATATATGACATACGAAAGCTTATAGAAAGAATATTGATACACGAGGTTAACTAAACAATTAGTATATTTTAAATAGTAAGCATTCAATATCGGCATAATTATATTTATAAACCGTGTTGAATGAAAATTTCTATATTCGACATTCAAAAGAAATTCTATAATATATGATATATTAAGTGATAACAGTACAAACTATTACCAAACCTAAGTGTTGGTAGTTAGAATACCTGTATAATTATATTCAGTAGATTGTGTAGTACAGCTTCACTACTGCACATACGTTCTCCAAATTGGAAACAAGTTTTTCTGAAATTTTATACAGGTGACCTTTTAGTTCGTTAACATACTTAGTCTGTATACTTCATTTGTTAAAACCTTTTTTGCAAATAAATAACTATGCAATATAAGAATGAGTCAAACATACAACCTATCGATTATTGCATAAATAATTTTTATTTTTAAATACAAATATTTATGTAAAAAAATCTTGAGTATTTATCGTCGTTTGTTCGATTCTCGATTCGAATTGAATTTCGCTCTCGTTCCAGTCATGCCAACAAACGCGGATTTTGAACGAATGTTACAAGAAAGTTTTTCACTCAATTTGAGAAATACTTGATTTTAACCTTCGTATAAAGAGAAAAATGTAAGAAGTATACGATTGTATTAACATAACAAATTTGTAATTTGCTCTTCGTTCAGTGGTATTAACAAGGTCAATTATTCGCGTTTAATCAGCATTTGAACCGGCCTTAAAATCTCCGCCATTGAACGGCCGTGGCTGTAAACCGGCGAAGAAGGTGCGCGCTCTCGAGATCCTTCATATACAAACACCGTGGTTCTGTTCGCTGTATTCCACGCCATGACTAAAATTTGTCGGAAGAGTAGGAGTGCAGTAGCAGTGACAGGTCAAACGGCGAACGGCGAGATTACTTAATATTCGCCCGACACGAGACGAGGGTTTCCCGCATCGAAAAAACGTCGTGAGATTTCTCCTCGGTCCTTGGTTTCTCTGTTTCGGAAATTATCGTCAGCAGCAAAGGTTGAGTGTTTTCGTGAGGACAGCAGAACTCACGGAACAAGGAGAGTGCGAGTGCGGAGAAACTGAAAAGAATGGAGGTTGGTCGCAATTAATTATTTCGAAATTATATGTCTGCATGATCGATAACACTGTATACG
Source organism: Ptiloglossa arizonensis (assembly GCF_051014685.1). Lineage (NCBI taxonomy): Eukaryota > Metazoa > Arthropoda > Insecta > Hymenoptera > Colletidae > Ptiloglossa > Ptiloglossa arizonensis. Next base: position 26,477,213 of record NC_135052.1, on the reverse strand, counting down.
CTGGAAACGTGTCATGTATACCCTGTGTCATGTTACTCCGGATGAAGTTAATGTCAATCCTGATTTCTTGTACATTCACTATTTCGATAATTATAAGTAGATAATTAATTAATTGAGTAATCATTTGTAGAACACACACACGCGCGCGCATGTGACGTTTTTACGAAGCATCGCGTAAAGTCCATTTTGTTTGTTTCAAATAATTACATCCTGTTGGATTTCATATTTTACTAGTTAACTATATACATATAGTGTAATATGTAATATATCGTGATAGATAAAATTTATATCATCTATATTCTGTTTATCCAGAATACATATGAATTGTATAACTAGTTTGCAATATTGCACCAAACGAAACTGTGTTTACTGACACTTATCAATACATTTAATGTTTCTGTTGTTATAGTTATAGTTTTACAAATGTAAACATTAATACATTGTAAATACTTTACTCAAATTTAGCTAAGAATTATTAAGCATTCATTTCTCTTTACATGTTTCTATGTGTGTCTTACATTTTTAGGTAGATGAATGCTCAGCCGGTGGAGATAGTGGGGCAGAGGAAGATGAAGATGATGCTTCTTCCCATGGATCTCGAAGCAATAGTAGTAGTAGTAGTATGAGTGGTAGTAGTACTTCGACAGACAGCGGAGATGATAGTGGAGAGGATCACGGTTCAAGTGGCAGTGAAAGTCATAGTTCTGGGGAAGAGGACGAAGATGAGAATGAGAATACAGAATATTCTATTAAAGCAGAGAGTCCTGATACAGTGGTACAAATTGTAATTTTTTATTCATGGAACAAAACAATTTATAATAGAAAATTCTATTTTTAGAAATGGGAGACTTGCGTTGCTGCAAATACCAAGGTAAAATTGCCACAGGATCTCTGCGAAAAATCAACGATTTTTAAAGAGTTTCTAGACTATCCTTATATTTGGAATGAATGCCTGACTGAAAATCAAAAGGAAACATTATGCAGTCTTTTACCAAGCTTTCCAAAGGACTGTGATGTCGAAGCCGAAACAGAGAAGACTTTGCGCATGTTATTTAATCAAGAAAATCAGAGGTAGTTCAAAAATGAATTGTTTATATTGTATTTTTTGAAACTAGTAAATCATGTATATTTGTACTTATTTCAGATTTAATGTGGCGCCTCTAGACGCATTTCACAATCACTTATCCGCCGGCCATTATCGGCCAGATATCAGAAGGATGTGTGGTCTAGTTCGAAAAGCACAGCAGAGACGATTATTATTTGAAGAACGGAAACGATCTTACGAACTTGCCAGTCAGTTATTAAAATCTAGAGAGAGCTTACTCTTGAACGCGTATAAGCAAGGTTTCTGTCAGCCAACGCAGAGAACAGTGTCGAAAGTCCAGTGGAGAAAACCAAAGCCTGCTATGGGTAAGTTAAGCTACTGCTGAAAATCGTTGTAAAAAAATTTCTGGCTGTTTATACTTCCCCCACGCTCCAGCCGTTTGGCAGAGAAGTATGTAGTAACTTCCGAGGGACAATACTAACAAGCAATACACCGACAGTTGAAGAGAAAACACAACTGCGCTATGTGGAGGAACTGAATGCACTGAGGACAGAGCTCGGAGCAAACGCGAAGCTAGCAGCGGACACAACATCCGAGAACGAGGAGAACTATCCGTATTATCAACTGTCCGGACCTAAGCAGAAGAAGAAGAGGCGTTCTCTCATGAGCTCTCAGGGTTTGTCCATCAGAGGCTTGCAAATGAATCACGAGGATGAGACGATTCGGCCTGTTTTCTCCACGCTACAACGAGCAGAGTATCCCACGAATAGGTCGTTGTTTATTCGCGAGCAGACGGAAGAAATGTATCGTGAAATGTTGCTCGAACATAAAAAGCGAAGAGCACGTCGTGATGTGCGTAAAATAATTCTTCCTATCGAGATTGATAATACGTTCAGTTTTATTAACAAGTCATTGTATCACTTTAGATTCACCCGGAACTGAATACTCAGGGTATCGCACTCGCCGATCTCACTCAGAGAGCACAGATTGGTCAAAAGCACAAATTGTCTATCGGGCCCTCTATGCGTATCACAGCCGCGAAGAAACGAATTAAGCTGGAACAATCGCCGCTTTGTCCGCCAGCGCCGAGATTAATGAATTCGAACTCGATAAAACACGAGAGCGATAATAGCGATTATTCTCATACGACGGATGACAATAGACATTCCAGTGCATTGGACATGGATCACAGAATGTTAACGCCAATTAAATCGGAGCCTGTAGACCCATACGAAATGCATCAGATGTCGAAGAAGAAATTGTAATTTCAGTTCATCATCGTATAAATATTTGTAAAAAGAAACTCGTCGTAGCGAGGTATTATATTTTTCTTTCTATTACAGGAGTCCGGCCACGTCGAAAGGCAGCAAGTCTTCGATGGTATCTACACCAGAGATTAAGAAAGAAGTAGAGGATATGGAGTATGACGACATTAAAACGGAACTCAGTGCTGGAGTGAACGAAGACGTTCCTCCTGAGACAGAGGAAGATGAAGAGAACGATAAGAAGGAACTCGATTTAGACAGTATAGATATGATGCAAATACCGATCCAACTCGATGATGGAATCGATATATTGGACGACGTCAAGTACGTTTCCCTCTTCTAATGTTCGAATACAACGTTTGATTTGGTATCTTTATTTCTCATATTATTCCAGATGCGAGGATGAAGGAGTTATATCGATACCGGATAAAGAGTTAAACGTTCCAACAAATGACGATGGTATCGACATTAACAGTGGAGCAGAGCTGATGCAAGAAACGCATGCTTGTTTCTTCTCGCTGTTAAGAGATGCTTTTACTTCAAAAGGCGAGTACAGGATGAGCACTGGAGAAATGAAAGACGCTGTCACGCAGTGGCAAGGCAATCCCATTTCACCGTTAAACGATTGGTAAGTACAGAGTGTAGCTATCTCTTTGTAACCAAAAATCCAACAGCAATTGTTAATTGTTTATCAGGTATTCCTTGGCGTCCTCTTGGACGGCGTTGGTCCCATTGGCTTTGGGATTTCTTGCTGGGGAGTTCACATATTCTCAAGAATTAGGTGACCGGCAGGAGCGTGAACCAGAGCTCGTTCCATACTTGGAGAATAAAGGAAGCGGAGTTTATGCGTGGATTGGCGCTGGACGAGACTCGGATTCACGTTTATCGGATTTGTGTGCGAAATTCTTGTTGCACAAGTATGTGTTATTGTGCAGAATGCGCGAAGTTCTATTTAGATGTAACGGAACTTTATACGTTGTCTCTAAACAAAAAATATTATTATGCTTTAGGGATTCATTGGGTCCACCAACAGCGTCCTCTGCTTGCTCAGTAGTAGCTGTAAAGCAGCAGTCTCAAGTTACACAATCTAATAGCAGTAACGTTAATAGTACCTCTGGGAATGGAAATACAAACGCAAACGCCAGAGCTAGTAGTCCTGCTATTGAATCAATTAACGTCGATGGCGGATCTATCAACACCGTCGCTGAATGGGAACCACCTCGTGCTCTGTGGCCTACAGAATGGAAAGTCCGATCTTCTACGTCAGAAGAACGCGACGAATTTAGGAGGCAGGAGCGAATGCGTTACGCTGCACCTCACAAGGCATTTACTTATAGAATGCACGGTTACGCGTCCGTCGTGGGCCCAGTTAAAGGCATTTATCAACATAATGTGGGTACGTTTACATCTGTGATTCTTTTTACAAAAAATTTGTTGGCTCCTGTATAGAAAAAACGTGACACTATAGAGCAGGCATACCGAACTTATTTGAACTCAGAAAAGTTGTTTTACAGCAGTCAAAAATATTTTAGAGGCAACTGACGACAACTGACGTTAATTTTAATATTTAAATGTTGATCTATTAATCTTGATTTTTCCAGATATTTTGTTCTCTTTCATGATTGAATAAAGGTGTTTGCATAAATAACTCTTCAAGACATCGTGTTTGATATGCCTGCTACAGAGTAATTTTAATTGGAATTTTTATTTAATTTTATCAACAGCTTCAGGTTTGACTAAGGCTCGTGGTCACTCGTTATTGGTGGCAGATCGACCAAATTTCGTAACGATTTTGGCATTGGTGAGGGACGCCACTGCAAGGCTTCCCAACGGTGAGGGGACCCGTGCTGACATTTGTCAATTGTTGAAGGACTCTCAGTACATTAGAGAACAAACAGACAGTGACGATAAGGAAGGATACTTGCATTCAGTCGTGTCTGGTGCTTTAGACAGGTTGCATTACGAAACGGACCCTTGTGTTCGGTATTACCCACGTCGCAAAGAATGGTTGTATCTTCATCGAGCGCGCTCAGAGTCCGAATTCGGTGTGTATTATTTTGGTATACGTATCTACTTCGTTAATTGTCTATTCTGCGTGTCTAATATTTTGTCTTTCTTTTCGTAGAAATGTATCATCAACAGTTGCAAGGCGTTGCGAAGAACAAGAAGAATGTTAGTAGTATGTCGCGAAACAAAGCGTTGCCACCGGTTATAAAGCCTTCTAATATTAACAAAGAACAGTCGCCGATAAGCAGCAAAGAAAATACGCCCAAGAAGGAAAGAAAAACCGCGACCACCGCGCAGCCCATTATATCTAGGTGAATTTTAAGTTTTCTATTTCTCCCCTAAGAATCTAGACTAACGTTATGAGATCATGTGATTATTGTTACAGAAAAGAACAGAAGAAAGCCGAAGAAAAGGTTGTGGATCATTCTGCCTCGTCCGAGCAGCAATCCATTGTTGCCACGAATGTGATGACAACGATGAGTGCGCCAACGACTTCAGCTATCGCTGTAACAGGTTCTACTGTACCCGTCACAACTCACCCGAGTGCTTCTACCTCCCTTAGCACCGTGACTGTAGAAAAGGATGTAACGAGCAGCGAAGTAAAACCACAAATCACTACAACAGCCCCGGTGAAAAAGGTGACCAATATCGGCGGGAAACCGGTGGCTGTTGTGAAGACGAACGCTCAGAGCTTGTTACAGTCGAATCAACAACACTTTCCTCATCATCAGATTCAAGTGTCGACTTCCGCAGGCTTGCAAACTATACGATTATCGGGACACTCTGTGTTGCATTCCGCTCAATCGGTTGCAGCTAGCAGTGCCTCCAGCAACGCGACTAATGTGACCACTAATCTGACAACAATATTCCCTCAAACCAAAGTACAGAACCAACAGCAGCAGCAACAGCAATCACAGCAACAGCAACAGCAAACGATAGTAACGAATCAAGGTGGAAAGAGTATTTTGCAGACCGCTAATATCAAGCAACAACAGTCCCAGCAGCAACATGTGTTACCTGGAAAGACTTTGTTGGCGTCGCAGATCAAATTGGTCAGTTCTGGTCAAATTAAATCGCTTCTCACGGGTCACGGTCTCCAAGGTCAGACGATATTTATTAAACAGTCGTCGCCCTCTGGTAACCAGACACAACAATTACAACAGCAACAACTGAAGGTACGAAATTATGCAAAATGATTATTCGGTTTAGAACTTGGCGTCAACCGAGGTGTTTTGTTTCTGTCTAGCAACAACAGCAGCAACAGATCCAACAACGTGTCGTAGCCAATCAACAACAGTCGATACAGACGTCTGGTATGCAGCGTATAATCGCGCAGATCGGAGGGAAGCCGATCGCCGTACAAATACAGCAATCACCGCATCAACAACAGCAACAACAGCAACAAAAAATCTTGGCAAAGGTTTTGACCAGTTCGGGTGGCGGTCAGCTCATTTCTGTGGAAAGCCTTCTTGCTCAAAAAGGATTAAAGTTGGCGACCACTAGCCACGCTAGTCAACTTAACAGACAAGGGAAACAGGTCATACAAACCCAGTATCAGGTACAAAAATTTGTTTCGACCATAAGTTTTTACCATATTAATGTTGGACAATATGTAATCGAGTTGATAGTTACAATTGAAACGATTGATTGTTAATTACTCGTAGTAATTACAATTGTCAATTGTTTTGGAATTGCAATTAAGGACCAAAGAATTAAAACTGTTTAAAAATTAGGCAAATTTTTTCTACATTTGTACGTTGCCTACCAATTGACAAATGTTCAGTTTATCGAATATTTTAATTCTTCAATCGTTAATTGCAACTTTTGGACCAATTGCAATTACTGCAAATAATTGAATATTCGTAATTAAAAAATTGTCAATTCAGTCACATTATTCATCAAACGTATCTATTGCTCAGAAGAGATTGTATATCGCAATTGTAAACTAATAATTAATTTTTAAATTATAATCCGATTTTCAAATTGCAATTGAAGATAATTAAAATTAATTTTTTAATTAGATCGATAAAGTGATTAAAAATGTAACCGATCAATCTCCAACACTATCCAACACTCGTTTGACACTCGAGATGTTATTTAACACTCTGAATCCCGATGCGTTTTCTAGGTGGTGTCGCAGGCACAGACATCTTCGGGGCAGTCGAAGATCATAGTCAGCACGCAGCAACAACAATCCCAACCGCAAACAGTGCGTATGGTAACGGCTCAGTTGGCTGGTAAACCGATTGTTCTGGCTAGCGGCAACAAGAATGTCGGGGTCGGCGTAAGCAGCGGTGGAAGCGTGGTTCTCGGCAAACAGCAGTCATCGCAACAACAAACGCAACAGCAGCCAATCATTTTACCGAGTCAGTTGCTCAACATTAAAACGCTACACGGTTTGAAAGTGATACCGACACCTGCAGGATTAAAAACTACCGGTGCAGCAGTTTACGCGCGAGTAATCGCGCCGACCACGATAACCTCCACCCAATCTTCGGGAAATCAACAGCAGCAGACTATTCAGACTCAACAACCGTCGAGGAACAGTCCCTACAGCGCACCCTGACGCAATTGATGCATCAATCACTTGTTTTCATTACCTGTTCTCTGTTTACTTTAATCTCCCGAATATTTTCGGAATTATGCGAGAAACTGGAACCGAATTTACATTGTAAAAAAAAAAAAAGAAAAAAAGGAAAAAAAAATTAACAACAGAAGTAATAAAAATTAACAAGACTCGTACCGTAGACTTGCGTCGTTGCGCACAGCTTCCATGCAATTAAGGACGAAGAGAAATGGTCGGTTCTGCGTACACGCTGATCCGGTATCGAGACACTGTACATTTCACCATCACCTGGTGAAAAGAACACAACACAGGTCGTCGTTGACCTTCTTTTGTATTAAGTGTCGAATTATTTACAAATGCATGGGTACGATTTTAAATACAAAAATACCGTTTACTCTCACTCTTTCTCTCTCACTCTCTCTCTTGTTCTCTCTTGTATCAAGATGATTCTGCAGCGTCGCATGTAACGTATAAATAAAACTTACGTAATTACGGTAGAACGTTAAATTATTTTTACAAAGGTTCTCTGCGGTCTATGTTTTCGTAGGAGTTTACTATGAATACCTAGGCAGCAAATAGCCACCGCGTCTTTGGTCCGTTTCTTGCGAGGATACCCGTCGGTGGAGCATCCTAAAATGTCCGTGGGTCTATGTACAAAATTTAGGAAAAAACCGACATGCGAGTGTGAAAAAATGTTCGCGTTTATAAATTACGCTCCTCGTGCGTTCGTCGCTAATTCTCTTGGCTGTGTCGCGTGCGTCGAATGTTACGATAAAAGAAAGAACTATGTTGTCTCGGAATTCCGTATGTCTTGGAATATGTCTATCAAGTTGTTTACGCCTATCAAATATCCGTCCTCGTGATTTCCCACTTGCCACTCGGCGTCATGGCGGATTCGCGGCAAGTGTTGTGGCAGGGGTAATGTTTTTGCGAAGTCGATCATCCAAATGCCAGCATTCTTGGTGTCGTGGACAAACAACAGACTCGAACCGACGACCTCGTGCGAAGCGAAGAACGGCGACGTCTTTAACGTGCTTCTGATCGCCTTCAAGCGTTGTATGTATTTGGGTACTGCGTGCGGGTAATCCTCTACGAAACGTCTCAATGCCTCCGTCACCTAACATTGAAGTACAATCTCTGATCAGTTTATTTTGTCGACAAAATACTACTTGTACAGTTACAAAATATATTAACTGCTCGGAGCCCATCGTGAATCATACCAAACAGAATTTCTACTTTAATCTCTTCAGGAACGAATTACTTTCTTTACAACTATGTTGCCTTCTTATATTCGAAAATTTAATTACAAACATTTTATTCACGATTTCGGTTGATATTGTCATGTTACGATATTCAAAATAATGTACAAACTAAACATATACGCGTGGGCTAGTATTCTTGAAGAAGTTAACATTATGAAATAGACTGCCTATGCATATAAAGTTTTTAAATGATTTTCTTCTAATTTAGTAGATTAAGTTTTGGTCGATAATATTAGAATTAGCTAAACAGAATTTAGAACAATTTTTGCAGCATTAATTGTTGCTGTTTGAGAAGAATATGCTTTTCTCAATAAATTTCTATTTAGTTGTTGCATAACTTAAATGGTAGATGACATTATTACAGCAATATGGCATCTTGCAGGTATTTATTACATGATGCGATTAACCTATACATAGCAGTTCGTATTAGTCACTATGAAATATCGAAGTTCTATCAATAGCTTCGCGGTATTCAAATTTTTAAATAGATTATTCACTGAGGAATATATTATTTATGAAATGTGTATTATTTCGTTTTAAGAATAAATTTAACTAACCTTTATTTAGCATTAAATAGGTGTAATATATTCGCGTGTAACGATATCTAAATAAAATATGTAACAATATTACGTATTGAAAATCACTCTCAAAATATGATGATGCATTTAACTTAAACTAATATATTCACTGAATTGACTATTTATTACAAACTTTAAATATCGCGGAGCAATAATCAGAGCATTGTTATTTTATAACTATTTATTTCTATGTTCAAAAAGTTTGAATAATGAGAGGTCATGCCATCTAACGTTACAGCCATGCAACAATTTAATTTTGATAAGAGTTTGTCAAAAAGAAGTGTCTTCTCTCAGCAGATATTTATGCTGTTAGGTGTAACATCTTTCACTCGACCTTCATCATGACTAAAACAATTTTAAATTCATAACATTATACTTTTTCCATTTTGTGCGTCGAATTTATTCTCCGAATTATTGACAAGTAATTATGAAACTCATGATTTACATTTCTGCTCGACCGATATAGTACAATTACAAACCTGTTCTCGAGTTCTCGTTGTTTTGAAATCCTTTGACGATCCTCCATGAGCAAGCTTAATGCCCTCAACGCGAAAACCTAGCGTAGCAGTGCTAGATATCGTCTCACGCCAGACCATGTATCTTGGCTTCGTGACACCCTGCACTCGACGTTCCTCTGCGCTCGGTGCAGTTGGATCAACTTGTACCATTTTCTCGTACATGTCTTTTCTTAGCTACATTGTGAAATCAAACCAGAAAAACGTCGAATTAGTCACGCAACTGTTTTTCTGATACTCATGGGTCATGAAAAACTGTTACGATTAATTATTATTTATCTGTATTGTTGCAAAAAATTTTTACAAAGCACAAGTGGTTTGAATTTTTATGTACTATTCCGTTATATACTGCTAGTTTACATAGTGTGCATAAGTAGTGTGCATAGTGTTCATTTGATTAATCCTGAAGTTTATGTAAAAGTCATTGCAACTTACTTTGTATTTAATAAGCTCAAGAGTTCGTATTTAATATGTTGTAATGCTTTGTTGGGTCCTCTATAGAAATAAACGGTGAACTTGCAATGAATATAACAGCATCTTTTTTATTAAGGAGTATAGAAGAACTATAGATATGAAAATTTAATAACCATCTCATTACTCTTTTTGTGTATTGTTTCTCCATCTCTGGTAGTAAAGAAGATATTACTATGTTTATTGTAAGATGGCAATTGATTTCTAAAGCACTTGTATTTGTAAATGATCTTGAGCTCATTAAATCCTCCAATTTGTTTGGATGGTACAATGTAACTGATTTAAAATAATGGTAACTCACAAGACTATGTATAGGAGTTCATTCTTGTTTCTCCATTCACAAGCAGAACACAACAAAGTTGTACAGAGATTTGCAGTCTCAAATTGTAACCAGTCACAGCTCAAATTATCTTGATTCTTGACCTTATATTTTCTGCTTTCTTTCATGCAAACATTTGTACCTTAGGTCTTTCCTTGGCCTTGGCAAGCTCGGACTCTAGGTATGTCCTGACGCCAACTTTACAGTCCATTACACAGGGATGTTCAAAATCACCAAGAAGATCTTGGAGCTGCAAGTAAGAGGATACCACAGTCCTTTTGCTCACAGTGTCTCCAGTTCCATCTTTTTGAACAGTTTCTCCCGTTGTTGTCTCTTCGATGTTCCCATCCTCTGATTCTTTCATATCCAAAACGCCTTTGAACTCTGGCACGTAAGGCCTCAAGACATCGTTCATCAGCAAACGGAAGCAGGCTTCCTCCTGGGGACAAAGTTTCTTTAGAATCGTCCCTGGGGTAGGTCCTGAACGGAAGTTCCCTTGGTGTCCTGCTAATTGCACCTGAATTGATATGTAGAAAAGTTCTCATTAAAATCTGAACTCATTAGTTACAATGCTTTGTAAATGGCTCATTGTTGTGCATGATGAGACTTGATTTATAGTTTAGCTATGACAAAGACATTGTAGAGTTTTCCTCAGTTGTGAATATCGTTAGTGCATCTCCAAAAATATTAAGATTATTTTGTATTAAAGAAGTGTGTTAAAACAATTGTGAGTTATACTATAGTTAACTCAAAGAAGACTAAATGTAAACAAAACCACATGACACAAATGAATTTGTATAAATAAGTAAAATAATGCAGATTTATTTCTTTTCTTGCTCCTTAATATTGAAAAATAAATTTTGAATAGATTTGATTTAATTTTTTATTGAATTCTCAAAAGACTTAAAAAAGATTATATATTGAACGGTCTTCGTCAAAATAGAATGGAAACGAATCAGAGGAATTGAAAGTGAGCGAGAAATAGTACGAGGTAGACAAAGTATCAATGTTTTGTCTCGTTTTGTCTTTCGGACGCTTGATACTCCCTCTTTTGCATGTGGTGATGCTTCGTTCGGCTCGTACTATTCCTCGTTTGTTTTCAATCGCTTTCACGAAAGAAACGAGAAACAATTCCTTGGAAACCGTGTCGTCTATATATTGCACAGTATACGCCGATCTCGAGACAGAGGCTTCCAACGAATAAATACTATAGTAGGAAACTTCTCAACCGATAGAACTGCATAACCAGAGCTAGTATAAATCAAGTCTGAAGACACATCGATCTTCTACAGTCCAATGTATCTTCCCACATCCTATCAATAAATTACTATGAAAATCAGAGTTGATCATTATTTAAATAATACTTGACTTTTTATGAATAAAAAGTTCGTTATTCGTTAACCGGATACAATTGTGTCCAACAACGATGTCAACGACATACAGCCGGTTTAAAATCATCTCGAAAAAAAATAACAAAAAAAACTAATAACTTGTTCGACCTGTTTGAAAACTAGGACCGTATGAAAAGCAATGATCTTCAAGGATGAAAATAAATAACTCACCCATGGATATCTCTGTTTCTTATACGTCTGAAAAAACGGCGTCCAGTGGACAATATTTCTCAGCTTCCTCCATCCTGACGACTGAAACAGAACAGAAAGAAGACTTTACTATCGAATTCCAATAAATCTGCCATGTTTCCAAAATTTATACGAAAATTCCTTCGGATCCTAAAGGAAGCTATTTTTGTCATTGCCAAAATACAATTATGGGTAAAATTAAAGGACTAATTTTATTCATAAAAAGATCTTGGAAGGGCTGTTTCGTAGGGGAATCCTTGGTTACCTTCGCGACGATTCGCTCGTTAGATCGATCCGTGTGATCGGAATCCCACTCGGAGCTCAGATCGTCACCGCTACCTTCTCCCCACTCCAGGTTGGTCTGGGGTACTTGGAGTAGTCGCAGATATTGCTGGTATCCCGAACAGTTGTTTAGGCAGGTCTCCTCTTTATTACTCTGCCCTCTGACACACTTGTCACACCTCGGGTATCTATTTTTACAGGGATCATTGTTATCGACCCCTGAAGATTCCACATTGCTCACCGCTTTCGGATTGCTTTCGTTCTTGCTCTTACATTCATTTTGCAGCTTGTCGACTTCGAGTTCGTCATTTTTAGACTCCGTTTTGGTTTTTGACTTCGTCAAATCATTTTTCTTCTCTTTTTCAACCTCAGTACTTCGATCACGGTCGTCGTTCTCGTCGTTCGATTGCGTTTGAATTTTTCGATTTTGATCCTGCGACTGAGACCTGAAGTAGGATGGCGAAGGGCTGCGAGAGGAAGAGTTTGATCGACGATCGATAATGCTCGTCGAGAATCGTCTGGAGGAGTGCCTCCTGCTCCTGGATCTGAATATTTTCCTCTGTCCAGTGGGTTTCCTCTCGCATTCGTCCGTGTCCGCGCAGTCGTCCAGCGTCGACTTCGAGCAGACCACTATCTTTGGTATCATTATTCTTCCGTAAGTTTTCTGCATCTTCGATGCTGAACGAACTCGACGATTATCAAATGTGGGCGGTCAATCCTTCCAATAAACTGTGATCAGTTCTTTTAAGTAGCTTCTACATATCACTGTGGTTGTTCCTCAAATTGGTCCACAACAGTTAAGCTTGTTAAGCGCGACTGTTTAAGCTAACACTTAATCGTCCGCTGTCACGTCAGCGTGAGTTCACGAATCCAAGAATGACCAGTCTCACTTTTACGGCTGTGCTTTAACCCAAATTATTTTTTCTTTCAAAATTAACTATCTATATATTGTATTCAATTGACAGAGAATACAATACATTTCGATTTAAAAAAATGTAATTTAAATATGCAATAAATAATATCTTATTTAATTTTTTATTTATTCGAGGAAATAGAGAAAAAGTTCATTCAACTTTTTCTCGCAGAATTGAATTCTCTATCAGATTTATTCGAAACACTTCTTGACATTTTTATAAGTAACGAATGTATAAATCTTAAAACCTAGGGTGGATAGTCAACGAATTGAAATACTTAACTAAACAAGAAAAATAATCTTGTCGTGAAAAATTTTTCTTTTTTTAAGTTACCACGTGTTCTATAAAATGAAAACTGTACAGTGTACTGACACGTGTACAGTTTGCAGTGAACAATAATAAGTAACGGTACCGTGAACTGCTACAATTTTTTAAGTAAAAAATCATAATAAAAAAAATCACAAGATTGAATTATCAACAAAGATATTGTTTCAACAACAAAAATCTCAAGAATATTCCAGATTAAAGTAAGGAACTAAATTATATTTTTTTTAATTCGTAAACACAATATAAGAAAGGTTGCCAAAAGAATACAATGCACTTTATTCGAATCTCAACTTTATACTTCCCCTTTCTCTCTCCGAATTTTGATGAAATTTCGCATTAGAAATACTGTATTCTGTTTGGCTGCAGTAATTCAAGTTTAAAGAGTGAAGCTACCCTCAAAACTTGCATTCCACTAGTACTTTCTTTAAAATTATTGATTATATAAGAAAGATTTGAAATAAATGTTGTATGGTTTTTTTTCTACGGAAAATAACATATTGCACATATCCGTAAAAAAAAAACGAATAAAAAATTCGAAAGTATTGAAAGTATTTTAAATCAATATTATATTAGATAACGATTATTAAAAACTTGGAACAAGTAATTTTAAAAAATTTGTGATAAATCTTTAAACGATAAATGATACTAATCTTACACGTGTAAGGCAGATAACAATATTTACGAGTGATTTGTCAACTTTCTTAGTAACTTTTTTATCCGCGTGTACACCATGTTATTTTCCACTAAAAATCATACAGAATTTCTTTAAAATCTCTTCCTTGTATATCTAACAATTTTGCTTCTGTTAAAAGAGACAAAAGATAGCAAATTTTATTGTATTTTTCATTTGTAATGAGAGAATTTTTTAGAAAGTCAAGCAAATAGAACTTTTATAGATTGCTTAGTTAAAAGAATTAATTTATTTCAATCTTAAACAATCCTAAGAAAATTCACGCGAGGGCGCTAATATTTTCATATGTTTTTATGCATTAGTAGACAATGTATAAAAAGTATAAATTAAAAAACACGAGACCATTTAACACAAACTTAAATTTTTAGAACAAATACATTTTGAAAATTTATGAAAAAATATTTAATTTAATTCTCTTGTCCGAGTTCCGTTAAAAATCTTATTGATAGCACCTGTGGGAAAGTAAAATTTGAGAATCATTGATGTAAATAAAAATTTATTTAAAGTTATTCAAATATTCTACGACTCTGGTAAGAGACGAACTATATCGTCGTTTTATCCAAGTACCAATGATACTCGATGTACAAACTGTATCGATACTACACAAGATGTGAACGAGAACATCCTATTGTTACCAATAATGCAATACGTGGAAAGTCATATATACCAGTAATAACGTATGCCATTGAATTGGTCCCAGCATTAACCTGAATCTATTCTCTGTTTAATGTAAAGATAGAGTTGGCAAAGACAAAACCATGTAGTCTTAACATATATTAAAAATTAATATATCTTTTATTACACATTGTTTATTTAAGCGTTAAAATGCCTTAATAAACCTGAGTAAGGCAGTTGATCGGTAAAACACAGATAGATATAATTGACGGAAGTTTAAAAAAAAATAATTCGATTTAGAAGCAACCGAAAAAACCGTTAGAATTATTTAAATTATATTTCATTGTTTTTTGTAGATCGATTTAGACGGGCCGATTAACGGATTTCAACACTAGACTGAACAATTTGAAATATTCTTTGTCATTAATAACCGATTATAGATTTCTAACCTTAAAGTGTATCACATTTCGGTTAATTTTTTTTATGAACCATTGATCGAACTTCACTAAAAATGATTAATATGTACAATTCAATAAAATGTAAACAAATGTTTTTAAAATCTGCTCACGTAATTGAATTCGTCATTTAAAAATACACAATTTTCACGCGTAAAGAAACTCTTTCGCTGCACCTAATAGTGGTTGAAATTTTGGACCAAGTAACGTCCTACCTGGCACAGATGGTCCAGCCACTGACGGTGAAAAACACTGCTCGAAACGGACAAACAGTGATGTGTTAATATTTTTTAAATCAAGTTCTCTTACGATCGAACGCTGTAACTTCAAGCACTTTATAAACAGTAATCACGGTGTAGAATTGTAACCCAACATTCTTAGAATCTCCAACCGGTTATTAGCAACACTGCAATCGGTACGTCAGAGTTGTTTATCGCGATTTCGTTGCACCTTGACGTACTCACTTTCAAATATCACTTATTGTCGCGCATCATCGAATACGTTTCTTTTTCCAGCGATGCCTAACATTCACGTAAACACGCGTGGGAATCCAATGTGTTCTCTCGCCGAATCGACCGTAGCTAGCTTCCGTGACTTCCGACGCATTATTACAAACATGCAACTTCACCGCGTAGATGAACGGTATGCGAGCAAACTGACGACCACGCCGTGTCCCACTTTCTTACGTCGATGGAAATTTTCGAAATTCGTCACTGACTTTCACGCTTCGATTACGCATTGTCGTTTTTAATGCGCGACTTTGCGGTCGAGTCGTATACCGCGTGTATCTGTCTATACTTCGCGTAACACTAGTTCTGAATATATATTCCATGCACATAACAACGACTCGTTCGATTCGTGGTCGCTTCTCGTAACTGTAAAACGATCTCGCGACCTCGTACCGGGATCGAACGATTACGTGCGATTTATTATCGCGTGACAACCGCTATCATCGAAAGTTTCAAGAAGACACTTTCTTCTGCGACCGACCTCGGTCCTCCGACGTCGGACGAGCGTAATCATGGTTATTGAAGAAATAATAACACGGTCTCGACCGGGGCGAGGAAAGCAAGACACTTGTTGATTCGCCGGCGCTTGTTGGGTGCACGTTACGACGTTCGTTATTATTATAATCTCGACGCGCGACCGAATCGAGACGTGCGGATCGACTGGTCGCGTCCACCCACGTCGAGCCTCTTCTTCGTGCCCTCTTCGAGCTTGGAAAGCGAACTGTGTGCCACTTTTTACTCGTCGTTGCAAGCGCGCGCGCGCGCGCACACTGATCGGATTCGTGTTACGCAAAATTGCAGGCCGATTTCAGGTGTGGATTCTAACGCCCTTCTTAACACGAATATTCCTTCGACGATTTCGAGCGTGCTGACATGGGTTATTTTGATCGGTCATTTAGCAAGGTTATTATTGAACAGTAATATCCTTCCAAACGTTTCGAGTAATTTATCTTGATCCTCCTCGGGAATGAGATATAACATTAATGTTGAATCCAGCGAATAAAAGTATAAAGAGGAATGCACGATCCTAGATGGAAAATATTAAGTAAAAAAAAAAAGATCTTAAAATTAATGATGACGAATAGGAGAAAAACTGGCGTATAATAAAGAACAATATATTTCTTGTATGATTTAGCGAAGTTCTTCATTCTGTTTGGTGTTTTTAGGCTATTATCTAGGTTTACCCTAGCGCGTAGATCCGGTATTGACGACCATGGAATGTATCGCCGTTCACGGTCACTATTTCGAAGACTCAAATTAACACTAGGAATGTAGAAATGTAAATTCTTAAACTTTTACGTTCGCCTTTTGGGATAATATATTTTATTTCGTAACTACTCTTTAATGACTTTAGACGACTTTTAATCGTAGGTCACTGCATTTATCTCACAAGTCTATTAAAAGGTAAATAAAAAAATGTATTATTCCATAAAAAAAATGTGCGTCTTTGAATCTTATTTAATTTCTTAAAACTCTAGTTTATTTGATCCCTTGTTCTCAGGTTGATCACCCCCCTGCCAGTTTTATTTCAACATTAACTTCTTAACTTTAGTCTCCATGTGGCTTTGATACTTCTGGTATTCTTATGCCCTTTTCTTTTAACAGTGTCCTCTGTCCTAACTAGAGAGAACGTTTGGTGTTTTCAGGTTTTTGTTCTTGGTTTTTTATCTCATTTTTTACAACAGTTTCTAACTAGCACCTTTGAATTAGCACCCTTTACTCCAGTTACTTAGGCACTTCAGTTTTTCAGATCTCTTTGTGTTTTCCTTTCTTTGTTTTTCAGTCGAGTTCTTATTATCTGCACCTTCGCTTCCAAGTAACTTTGATTTCTACTATCTTAATTTCCGTATATTTGCTCTACTTTTCAGTCATTCTTACTTCATTATAAACTTATATTTTTCAATTTCTTAGCGCCCATAACCCCTTTCACATTCACTTCAATTAATTCGGTTCTCTCAAGCGATGCGTTCGACGGTTTGAATCACTTCGATTGCTACGGAATCTTCTCAACAACTAACAGCTTCTCGTTCGTTTGCTAGCAATCAACACGATCAATTGCATTCCAATTGACACGATGCGGTCAGCGCGACACTGGAACGAAAGAGCGGACAATTTGTAACAAGAGGAACTTCAGAAGTGACCCTCACTGATTGCAATAAAATTTGGCAGAGTAATAGATCTATATCTTGAATCGGTGTTACTGTAATTTTAAACATAGATGATCAACCAATTTTGAGAAATTTAAGTAAACAAATATGGAAAAATCGCACAATGAATGCCGTGGCGTAGCAATTAACCTGTACGATTACAAATTTTTTCTCTCAGATGCAGGGACAAAAAAGAGAAACACTTTATATGTCTTCATACAGTATAATGTTAATATAATGAAAATTCTACTACAGTTGGGATTTCCGAATTCCATTAATTAGTACAAGAAATCGCGGATGTGTCGCTAGAGATCGGGCCTTGCCGATGACTCATTCGTTGACTGCTTAACGATCTCCGAAGCACCATCCGAAAGATGGTGTTAATGTGCTCCGCCGGCTAGATGCTCGTTTACATAAATCTCTTACACGTGTAAACGTTTCTTGATACTGGAATTATTGTACCGGATTATTTGACATAAAATAAATTCCATACACTCGTAAATACCGTCACGCTATACAAGATACGAAAATAAAACATAACATAGACGTATACGTCATAACATTTTCCTACACGTCAGTTGACCCTTTGTGGTTCGTGCTATATACTATATACAGTTTCGTTCGTTCGGTTCCCGTTGATTTCGTCAGCCGCTGATCCGCTCCGTATCCTTCACTTTGCGAAACATTTATGAGCTTACCAACACAATAAAATAAGCTTCGTAATAAAATTAAAAGATTGCTAATTTTGAGCCGAAAAATTATCGATATTTAAACTACCTTAACTTTACGAGAAAAAAATCGTATAGTAGAATACAAAACGGGAAAGTGAAGCTGGTTCTTTTCTTCGAAAATTTTCCATATTTAAATGACTTACCAGGATTTAATACATTGTTTTTGTCATTTGTTTTACAATGAGTTTGAAGGCAAAAGTTTTTTCTTTAGAAAATATCATTATTAAAAATTAGTGCACAATTTTTTTTCATAAAATTACAGCAGTTCAAATATTGTTCATTTGTTTACCCAATACTGGAAATTGTTTAATTATGCTACGAAATGTATTCATAAATATTTATATTAAATAGAATTTTAATGTTTAAAAATATTATTTTTTATTTTCGTCTAAATAGAGCAATTTCGTCCGAGTTTTTATTATTTTGGCGATCGTCTTGAATAAATATTCTTTGAACATGACATGTTCCATGTCACCTATAGTATCCCAATTTATATAGAAAAATTCTCAAATTTAATTTTGGATATTTGGAAAAAGTAATATCGACTACAGCAAAACTTCTATCATATGCCAAGAACCGAAATATTACAGCTCTTATCTTATCTTTGTTAGTATTAAAATATAATACATATGCAAATATAATTGCATAGATTTTGCTCAAAATTTAATTAGATATTGAGATAAACATATAACAATTTAAAAATCAAATTTCATTAAAATCTATTCAGTCAATTATAACAGTTATAACACACACGAAACTTCTAACGTATACCTCATCTATTGTTACCGCCTTGTCAGCGTTTTATTGTTACTTTTTTTACTACAACTAATTTATTATATGCTTTTATTGTTTTAATATTCACGTTTTTACGATTTTTTGTATGAATCTTTTTCAGGTTAGGTTTATAAACAGTATCCAACTGCACCTCACCTATTTGCACATTTCATTTTCTGGTATCTCGTTTCTCATAGAAAATAAATGTTTACTTTACATGTATAGTACTACAAACTCTGTGTAAATAAGGAACGAAATAAAACGGAATAAAATGAAATAAAACGAAATAAAACAAAATAAAATGAAATAAAACGAAATAAAATGAATAAATTTAATAAAATAAAATAAAATTTAATATGTAATAAAGTGAAGTAAAATAAAATAATTATGAAACAAACAGGAGTGGATGACTTTGTCACTTGAATCCGGGGTACAAATTATCACTTGAACGCGGGAATCACTGAACCATGTTCGAGTTGTATGTCGACACGCTATCTCTCGTTGATCAGCTCACGCCTCAGAGGCACGATTTTCGCGCAGGTGTACTCGCGCGTCTCTATCGGTCGTTCTTACATAAGTTGAAAGGTGGAGCATGCACGACTGGACCGAGGATTACGCGGCAAAATTGCTTTGCAAAGAACTCTTATCACTCGTGTCCGCCAAACAATCCTAGACACTTCCTCTTACGGAATGTGCGTCGATAACGTTTGTTGGTTTTACGCGGAAGTGCGTAGCGTGAATCGCATCGACGACGCACTTTTTGCCTCTATCTTTGAAAATATCGTCTTGAAACTTTTCATGTGTACAGTAAGATGAGGATACAAATGGGCAAAATCTAGATAAAAGTCTCTAATGACATATAATAAATGAACAACTTTTCAACCGTTACTCGTTGAATGAAAATTAACATTTGAATTATAGAAGGAAATATTTCTTAACGAACAAAAAAAATTAATTGTCCAATCGGGAAAACGTCGCGAATAAACCGCTATACATTAATTTCTTTCGTCATTTTTTATTCCAACAATTAAGCTAGTAGTTTTCAAACATTTTTGCAGATGCCTATCTAAGAAAAACAGAATTTTTGCATTTCCAGTTTAGAGAAAAAGAATTTTTATTACGGTTAATTTAATTAATTGAGAATTAAGTTAATAAAAGAAATTCAAAAATTTGCATAATTTAGTGGAGCACGAAAGACAAAGTATGTCCTGGTTGTTTTATTCTGATTCACTGGGCATACTTGTTTCTTCATACTCTAATAAATTACGTAACTTCTTGGATTTTCCTTATCATCATAAATTTTAATTTATTCTTGTTCCGCATCGTATTGTAATTTTTCACTATATTTTAGTGATCACTGTAATTATTTCTTTAATTTCTTTTCCTTTAAAGTTTATGCTCAACGAAGATTATACGCAAATATTTTATTATATTATCCTGTATATTTACAAGATCAATATAAAAGAAAAATTTTTCATATGAAACAAATTTTCCACGTCGACGTAATTTGTATACAGTGACGATATAAAAATGATCTTGAATTGTGCTTTATTGCACGTAAATAAATACCAAATGTAAAACAAAGACTTACATTTTATTCCACCGTAAGCAAATGCTATTCCAAGAGGTTCCAAACGATAGTATGAATACCACTGATCGTGTTCAATGTCAGAAAGGACAAGCGTCGATGCATTTGCGTGTATTTACATTGGTACAAGCGACGCAGGAATAGTATTCGCTTTTCCCACGGCGCATATAGCTTTCACGCGTACGGGGCGAAGCCCACGAATGTGTCGAAAAACATTAAATCCTAGATGGACTAATTGACACTTGTTCCATGAAAGTTGAGCACAAAGTAATCGCGTGACGCCAAAGGAGTTCGTATAAAAATTCACGCTTCGATACACGTGTTAACCGATCTGTCTCGAGTATTTAAGTGTGTGTAATATCATTCATTACATCCGTGACGTTGCGCGAGACAGTCCTGTGCTCGATCACCGTGACGCGTGACGAGTCGTCACTGACGACCGTTCGTTCGATTTGCACAGCCGTAAACCTCTCTCCATGATTCCTTGTCCTCGAATGAAAACGTCATGAACAGACCGTCACGCAACGCGACGCGCGGTAACCACCGAAACGATGTCGTCGATCGACTCTAACCTAAACCCGGCGCGTACGGGAAAAGTTTCGTATTCACGCAGCGAGAAAGCTTGACTCGATGGGATCGCGAACAATTTTTTCTACGCGACGACTGCGAATTTAGTGAGTCGATGTGCTCGCGTAGACGCGGCGGGAGCCGACTCGTCGACGATCGAAATGCGTCATCGGTTAATTAACCAACACTCGCGGTCGTCGTTAGCGGAATTATCAGGAGTGGATGAAACACTGGGGCGATCGAGCCAGCGAATAACGCGACGAGCTTCGAGAACTCACGCCAGCGAACGGAACTGTTTCTTTGGCATTTTCCACCGAGATCCTCCGGTCTTTGTTTACACAGCTCGCTTGGCCTCTACGGACACTAGAATTTCTCTGCAAACAGTTTCTTCGCGCCGTTGTTTTGACGCTGGACGTTCGAAGGTCGTTGATTCTTGGATCTCTGCATTCTTAAGAATAGATCGATATTTCTTGAATCTGGCCTTCCGCACGGGTCTCTTTGGTAAAGGAATACTTTAGGTGGACATTTTATAGTAGAATTATATTACAAATTTTTACATTACGACCGACCTATAAGGAACCTATTGTAATCGAGAAAAATTGCAAAACAAATTTTTGTTATGAAAATACACATTTTGAGTCCCCTTGATCACAGTTTGATTAGTGAAAATGAAAAACTTTTTAAAACATGCGTATGTATATATAATACGTATGTACGTTTGTCGATACTGTTGCGTTTCAATGACTGAATGGACTTTAATGAAATTTTATTTTTAATTTTCATACTTTTATCTTAAGATTTTATTCAATTTTGAGCAAAATCGATTCACAGTTAATGTTGTTTATCTTTTGTAGTTTCAATTTAAAATATCACACACTTTTAATACAAAATTCCAAACATCGTCCATTTTTCAGACTAAAACATGAGTAAACCTGCTACAAAGGTATCTTGATTTAAAAAGTCTATAAATCTATTTTTGGTTTATTACATTTTCTTAATGTTGAGAGTATTAAATCTGTATTCGTAACGGATAAACTCTAAAGTACCACGCTTCTTTTTTATGTAAATTGTTAATGGACCCCATATTTGTACTCTCCATATCGTCCATCACAATTATTTTTTAAGTGAAGTGTATTCCTTTAGGAACGACTCGTAGGTAACAATTATCATCATCTTGTTTTATTTGAAAGATTGTCAACTTAAAAGCGCAATTCAAGATTATAAAATATTATATTACAATTATTTCACGAATTAAAATAAAACATACTTTTCAAGTATGTCAGACATCTGTAACATACTACATTTACGATTGATATAAATTATATAGTATACAACTTATCAATAAAGTAACTATGTACATAATAACTAACATATAACCGATAATATTAGTCAGCAAGTCTCTTTATAATTTTACTTCATAATTAATAAGGATTAATTTATTTACAATTTTACAATGTTTATAATTATTTGCATTTCTAGTTATGAAAGTATTTAATTATTCGCGAGTAATACTTTTATATTAGCCTGAAAAGTTGCGAGAAATAAATGAACTACGTTCGAGATTGTTCTTAAGACCACTAAGAAATTTTTGTTTTATTCCTTTATATTATTAATTTTTTTAATTTTTTAAGGAAGAAAATATAACAAATTGTTGAGAATAATCTCATTGTATTGTGTCCACAAAACACATACAAGGACTACAGGGACATAAACAAATTTATTCTTCTGCACAATGGCAAAGGTTTCGGTTACCAAAGATAACGCAATCTATAGATAACGTGAGTTTAACATCGATGTGCCTGCCAGGTACGATTGGACTACAACGCTAAACATTGACTGCGTTTGAGAGATACAGTTGGGTCGCAAAAGATTAAAACACTGATCATTAATAAACATTAATACTTGCAAACTTCTATATAACATGAATAACGTTACAAATACTATAAAATAGTAAGTACGCAATTTGAGTAATGTTTTATGTTTTTAAAAGTCAGCGTTCCATCTAGAGACCTTTATGTGTAAGAAACCTGAAGAACGACGAATATCCCTAGAATTTCAATTGATTTCCAGATGGTAAGAGGCGACTTCGCGGTTCTTCAAAATTCCTCGATATTTTAAAAAGAATCCGCAACCAAGTATCCAGCTCCTGGAGCTGTCGTAGTTAATGGAAGTGTTCCAGGCATCCTCACGCGTGAGGCACTGTTACGGCGGAACAATTTGTCCCTGATGTCAATCCTCGTTCACGACGTCGCTCGTGCACAGCGCACGCTGACGCGGCTACACGTAACACGCGTACAAATTCATGGTCGTGTTGCATTTTAAAACGACTCCCCACACACGTGGCACATTTCGCAACGGACGCATTAAGCGGCCGCAAATGACTGTAAAGTCGTGAGTTTAATTATTCAATTTCACGCGTGGAACGATAATCCCTCGATGAATTTGAACGTTAGTAGGTCCCGTCGCGGTTCGTTTATTGCGCAACTTCTGCCAGAAATTGGATCCGCGATCTCGATTCGCTCGTGTCGGTGATGTTTATGGAAATTTTACGATACTCGTAAAATTGAGCGCGCCGGTCCATTATCAGGGTTAAGTATTCTTAAACTTTCTCTGTCTTCGGTGTAACGAGACGAGCTCGATATCTCCTCGCGAAGAATATCCGATCGTTTCGCAATCAATTTTTCGCCTTCATTTCTTGCCTCGCATTCGGTGAGTACACAAACATAAATACCAACGTATACTGGCTTCGAAAAAACTTGCTGCTACTTACTACAGAGACACGCGAAAGCAACCGGCGAAATAGTGGTCCCTTCCTAAGCATATGATGCGCAAGGCAGGTGCGCATGAAATTATTATACCATAGACACATTGCTGAGACGCATCACGTGACATAGTATTCTAATGCGTTCAGACTTACATACCTATTAAAAATTATATTTAGAAATCAAAAATCTATTCAAAACCTTAGAACTTCATAGATCTGGTAATTTCCATTTTCTGACCGGCGATATAAACGCGAATAACTCTTAGGGTAATGTTTGAATTAAAAATGTTACCAAAGTTGGATGTAAAGATATCGCGCCTGCTTATGGAACGCAATTGTCTTGATCGTGTAGCAACGTGCATATTATTAGTTGTATGCAACGAAAAACAATCATTGAAAAGTGAATTTCATACAATTCCTAAAAGAACCAACTTGAGCCGTAAGAGAAGCAAGTGTTACATCCTTGCAAAGTTCTGGTAATTTTGTTTTTTAAATTATTTCCGTAAAATCAAATATTTAATTAATTTTAAATATTAAATTGACATCTTTTGAATAGGCCTAATTATATTACTTTAAACGTGAATATCTATCCAATGTAACTCTTATCTGCACAATAGACTAATACTTTTTCAACATTATACTAATCAGGATATATTTCGATTGCTAAATTTAAACATAAATTAGCTTAAAATGAGACAGTCGATTAACTTCATCTAAATCCTATTCCAAAAACAACATCTACAGAAATTCCTCGATAGTATAGTGGTCAGTATCTCCGCCTGTCACGCGGAAGACCGGGGTTCGATTCCCCGTCGGGGAGTAAGATTACTATTTTATTTCTGTTTTATCATTTATCAAATATGTATTAAGTATAATATGTATTATTACATATTATAATTAAGTGCAGAGAAACTGTTATCCTACTACCTCTCCATATTATTATAATTATTCCGCTAATGTATGAACATTATATAATTATATCGCCGATTCATTAGAGTATTTTCCTTCCCTTATACCTTTCCTGTACTATTTTTAAATTATAGTCGATGCTCTTTCGACTTTGCGGATTCACGTGACATTAATTGCAGTAATTTCAATTCTTAGCACGACACTTAGCAGCACATGTACTCGAATTAAGTATTTAATTGGTAAGAATTGTGTAGATATTTTCCTGTTGTATGTTGGAGGTTTCATGTCTGTCTTCTGTTAATGATATAAATATGTTATGCGATTTAAAAAGAAAAAAAGTTAACCAACAGACCGATACATTTTCTAAATTTTTCTAAAAAAAAAAAAGATTCGCCATCTACTTGAGAAATAGCAAAAATATATAGAAGCTAACGGAGATTATTTCGAAGATCCAAGTATAATAGAATTATTTATAAATAAACATTAAATTTATTTTAAAAGAGACCGAAGATTAGGTTGTACACCTGTGTGACCTTCTCCTACTTTCTGTGATGAACATGTTAAAAATAAATATAACGAACTGTTTACTTACACGGCATGATCAACAGTGATTGTTCTTTTGCGTATAAAACGAGTCGAACAATTTACCCGAGACAAACTTCACAAGGATCGAACAGAAGAAAAATCGTGATACGTTCAGAGGGACAAGAGCGAAGGGACGATGCACAGAGGTAAAAATGAGAGAAGAAATGACGAAGGCAAAAACTCTTGACCCAAATGTGTTCCAATGAAAAAAAATCTTCGATAAATACATATGCTTCAAGGTTCCTGTGTCGTGAAAACGTCTCGAATTGGTAAGGAATAACCGTTACGTACTACGGTGAAGGCGAGTTCCAACATTCGGAACAATTAAATGGGACTGGAATGACATCGTGTTAATAAATTTTATCCAATCGAGTGTGAACTTATCCTCGCTCGAAACGAAACAACATTTCTGCTTAAAGTATTTCGAGTTAAAGTCAGGTTGGAATCCGATAAAGACATTGCGGTACTAATGGGGTATTTTTATTTATTAGTATTATAGTACTTAACATATATATATATATTTTTCATTGTAAAAGCTTTAAAATAGCTGTAAGATGTTGGTATAAATATAACAATACATTTTTAAAAAAACTAAAGTGCTGTTTTAAAGGAATTTTCAATTCCATTCTTAACCGAATTTTAAATAAGTAGTAGTAACTTTAATTATTTATGTCTTTAGAATTATCAAGTGTCTACATCTAATGGCTGAAAAAATTGTAACAAGAATCTGTCTTCTATAATCCTGTGAAAGCGCCTCACAATCGGAGGGGAACAGGTCGGACGGACCCTTCCCTCGTCAGTCCCAACGTGCTTGACGCGATCTAAAGAAATTCGAGATTCTCGTCCGTAGAGTGGCATTCCACTTTTAAAGAAAACTAGAACGTTCATGTTAATTGTAGCGACTGGGTCGATTAGGCAATGAAATCCAAACCGAAAGGGAACGACCGCTAATTGAGCCTGCAGCGCCTTGCCAACATGCCGACAAGATTCTGGAATTGCATAAACTTATTCCACGGACGGTGTTTTTGCCATTGGCCGGTTGTACACGTCAGTTAGTCATAGGAACGGTTTAGAATCAATACCATCGATACGAGAACGTCGGTATATATTTGATCAGTGTTTTCCAAAGTATTATATTTCTATCAACTGTTGTCTTTAACAACCGTAGCAATATTTCTTTTGGACTATTTTAACCCCTTCGAGAATTAAATCGCTCAAATGCAATAAACGAAAATTCTAATCGATTGCGATTTGTAACATCGATCAATCTTGTGTATCGGTACGACAGCTACTAATGCAAACTAAACATTTTTATATTTCTCATTGTATCTTCGTGAAAGTAATATCAATGAATCGACGAGATTCTTCCGATGAAAATGAGCCCACACACGACCGTGTTCGGTTTACTTTTATTTATACGCGATACCTAATTTTTCAAAAATCATTCGCATAACATATAAGAAAAAATAATGCGAATATGGTCGTGTTTGGACTCGTTTTCATCAGGATAATCTCGCCAATCCATTGATAATACTCTCACAAAGATACAATGAGAAACGGACAAATTTTTAGATCGCAATAATGGCTGACGCGTTGATACGCGCGTGGTGCTGCTTTGAAGCTTGACGATCGAGCGCCTATAATACGAGACGCGTTCGTTGTTTCGCTCACACTTCGTGTATTTCATTTATTCTCTTCATCGAACGGTTCGCACATGACTAGATCCCATCCCAAGATATGGAAGGTCAATTCCAGGAAAAGCCTGATCCGTTCTTCTTGAAACGTTTCGAATGGACTCGACAATGTTCGTTTTAACAAAGGGTTACTGTGGTTGGTAACGAGCGGGATGGACATTAATAGTGCAAGATGTTAGTACGAATGAGATTATGGAGATTATTTTGATGACAAGACAACACAAACGAAAGATCTCTGTAGTAGGCGAGTACCATGACAGTACACCGTTTACAATAATCAAATGGGAAAATTACAAGTGATTGGGAGTGAAGTATCTGTTCAGAGGACAGAAGGTGACACGAGGGATATAAAACACGTGGACGTGCGTAAGCAGAACGACAAATATTGCCGCGTAATACTCAGAAGTCTAGGTCGAGTCAAGGATGAGGTCAATTTCAAGGTGGAGACCTCGAATCCAAATACAGTGGGCCCGACAACACAGGAGTTCGATAAATCAACTCCCCGCTTAGTTGAAAATCCGCGTAAAATTTTTGTTATCCCCCACCCCTCTCCCCAAATCTTAGGTGTAATATATATATGCATACAATATGTAATCTACCTATCGTTGATCGATAATTTTATTTCGTATTATATTGAGTTGTTTGGAAAGTCACTTCGTTTCCCAAAGTGGAGAATATATAATTTAATAAAATGTTTATACACTCTAAAAAAAATCGTGTTTCATTTTCACCAAAAAGAAAAACGAAATGACTTTCCGAACAACCCAATACATACTACTATACATACATTTTAATATAAAATAAGTTTAAAAAATGAATTGGGTAATTTAAGTGTTTGGAAAATTTAAGAAAACATTTATTCGTATACATATACATGAAAATTATACTATACATATGTCATCATATACATATCATGTACACTCTCTAATAAATATATAATGAGAAGTGCAAGAATAATCGTCAGGAATAATAATAATCACGCATCTAAACAAGAGAGCGTTTCTGACACTGAAAACTACGAGGGTAAAGATTGAAGACCACTGTTTGGTGGGGGAGGGGGTGGGGGGAGAGAGAGAGAGAGAGAGAGAAAAGCTGTCGAAGAGCTCACTATAGTTTGACGTCGTATGGCTCGAGTATCGTTGACGCGTAATCGTGTCCCGTTGCGAAGGTTGGTACGATCTCGTCGATTGATGGTATTGAATAGTCGAGAAAAAAGCGGCCAATGAACGCGGCAACTAGTCGAACAAAACTTGGAAGAATTTAGGACTCGATACACGTTGTACAAATACTGGTAAGAAGTTTCCAATCGATCATCGAGCTGTCAACGTACGAGCATTTAATTACGCGTCGACGAACAGTTCAGGAACATACGGAACGAAGGTGAAACGTATCGATGGCTCGACCAGTGATCGATTTCGAAATAATTTTCAAACTACGTCTGAAAGAGCGGTAAGCTGTCTATAGAGAACAATAGTCACGCTGAACGGCTTAGAAAAGACGTCAGACGACAATGAGCTAATAGATTTGATCGAGACAACGGACGTCGTGGCGAGAAAGCACTTTAGAAAGGAATATACACTGCTGGAACCGTCAGGTACATTACTTTGTTTGACTTGTTGTGTATAGTTTAGAAAAGATTTAGAAAAAAAAATCCTGAGGGAGTGGTCCGAAAATGGTGGGGATGAGACAAAGCTACGTTTGGTTTGAACGTAAGTGTTTATGCTTGTAAGTACTATTTGATACGGTAAACAGGGTGAAATAAATAATTTAGATCGTTGTAAAAAAAAGTTATTTGTTATAACTCGATAAGATAATTTAATACGTTACTCTATGGTCCTAATTGTTTCACTCAAACAAATAAGTATATTTTGTAATTACGTAATATTTTTACTTAAATAAATATTTTTATTTTGTTTCTTAATATTATTTAATTTTATTAATTTTTATTTTTTCAATCAAAAAAATCTGAACATTTTTTCTGATACTATTAAGACCTATTTAATTTCTACCAAAAAGAACAAGAACACCCGTTATTATTTTCTAAATTTCAAGTACACGTGTTTAAAAGTTACAAATTTTATAGCGCGCTTGATTATAGATACACATTGAAGCGGAAAAAAACATTGGTAAGAGCTCGTGCTTTTGCTGCCCTACCTGTATGAGATGACGTCATTATTATTCTTACACGCACCGCAGCATCAAAGCGTTCGACGTAAGCAACGCTTAGTAGCGTGTGAGCGATCAAACAGAACACACTCGTGGAAGTGCTTAAAGTACCCTTCACACGGTCAATATTATTGTGAACATCGAAAATTAACAATAATATCGACCGTCTAGGAATGATATCGAAGATTGATACAATACATTGATATAATAAAAAAGCAATATATTGAGACATACGTAAACAGCATTGCACAATATACCAAGAATATATGGTACATATCATGTAAGGAGAAAAATTGGAAATATCGTCTTCGTATTATTGCTTCAATAATATTTACCGTACTTAGGTACCTTCAATTAGTAGAAGTCGTTTGACACTATATATTTAAAAGAAGGTTCAAAAGATAAGGACCTGAGTGATACTGCAGTTATTGCTTTCGAGTGATAAAGCAGGATCTCCAGTTTGCTTGAAAACGGGGTAGGTAGTGATTGTTATTTCGAACTGAAGTCAATTAAGGGTCACTCTCGTCTGCGGCCACCGACTCTGAGAGTTGATGGATCATTCGTACTACGTAAACATAAACAGTAGGGAAAGATAATTCCGTTACTCGAATCTCGCGTAAAGATCGTCGCTCGAGGATAGGAATTACCATATTTATAAACTTCCGCGTGATATTCTTTGTAAACTTAAGAACTGTAATGTGACATTTTGTCAATGTGGAACATACTTTCCGACGATTATTTACACGTTCACGCGTCCACCGCGAGAGAGGTTTTTTTTTCTTCATAAAATTACAGAAAGAAGTTTAGATGTTTTAATTATTCAAACTTTCCAGCGTTTCGTTCTTTATATTTTTTTTTTGTATCTCCGCGATCCACAATTTGAGAGACACTGCTGCGTCTGACGGTTAGAACGCTCCGACCGCGAAGGGTCAGAGAAACAAAACAAACAGTAGGGAACGATGATTCCATTACACGAATCTCGCGCAAAGATTGTCGCTCGAGGATAGGAATTACCATATTTATAAACTTCCGCGTGATATTCTTTGTAAACTTAAGAACTGTAATGTGACATTTTGTCGATGCGGGACACACTTTCCAACGATTATTTACACATTCACGCGTCCACCGCGAGAGAGGTTTTTTTTTCCCCATAAAATTACAGAAAGAAGTTTTAAATGTTCAAACGTTTTAGCGTTTCGTTCTTTGTATTTTTTTCGTATCTCCGTGATCCACAATTTGAGAAACACTGCAGCGTCTGACGGTTAGAACGCTCCGACCGCGAAGGGTTAAAGGAATAAAACAAACAGGAACCTCGCTAGTATTTACCTTTTTTCGACCAACCGTCGGAGGACCCCGCTGATACACGTCGACGATTCCCAGTAGGCAATCGTCGCACTTGCAGTAAAGATTGCCACTGGATGCTGAATCGTTAGATAGAAACGAGTTGAAAGTGCTCGCGCTGATCTGACTGTCCATAGAGTCTGTCCTTCTCAGAAGGTGGTCCTTTGTCGCTTTCGCTCCGTGGTTCTCGTTTTCGTTGTCATCTTCGTGCTTCAGACTTTGCTTCTCCATTTTCGCGAGCAACAGCTGCTCCATCAGGTTCAGCGTCGGCGGCGTCGGTAGCGTCAGCGTGGCCGGTGGCGTCGGTGACGCAGCGTTCACGTACCGTAAGTTCTCAGCTTTGTTCTCTTGCTCCATTCTTTCTGATTAATTTCACGCGTTTCAACGTGTTCGTACAGTCCGCTCAAACGCGTTCTATCTTTTCTTTTACTCTCGATCAAAGCGTCCAATATCTTCTAAATTGTACTCGGTCTAAATGTAATTTTATAAATTCGTTCCCGATGCTATTCGCTGTCGCGCACTTAATTCTCGATTATCTGGTGGTGGACAGAGAATCGTTTGTCGAGCAAATAATTTTAAATTTAACTCGGCAGTACTTAACAAAGTGTGGACTCTTATCGCGGACCAATTTCGTTCAATAATAGAGCGACGTTCGAAATAATTACGCCGATCGATGACAAACTGCGACATTTCAACTGTTCACTCGGTTCTCTCGCTGTTGCTCGAGGCACCAACATCACTGCTCTCTTAACACCCGCATCAACCAGTTCGCCGTCGACTATCGCGGTACAAAAAATGACCATGACATTCCGTGAACCGTGGGTGATCAATTTCTGCGGACTTGAATGCCCCTAGAGTACTTAACGAACCGGACAATTTGCTCGATGATCTCAATTCAAAACTTCATGGAAATGAAAAGCCCCTGACGTAATGGTAAAGTTAAGCCATGTGTTAAGTGACGTGTAATTTGTCTTAATTAAACTGAAATTTATCGCGAACATTCTCACAATCGGTTTGTATTCGATTTGTCGTTCGAACGCGAAAAATCTTTGTTAATTGAAACGTTGAGTCAAGGTCAAGTCTGAGTTAGAGGTGGGTCACTTGTGACCCCAACCTCAGGACCATTTTATCTCACAATCGGATCATACGCATGCAACGTAGTTTAAGATACAGTACACTTCTCTCTATACACATACATGACTTTAGTGCAATGTTTTTCAAACTACGGGAACTTATAATCCCAAGAGTGCAAAGAAAAACTTTGAACAAATGTGAATGATTTATATATATATTTGATCCATCTATTAATTATCAGAATTTAACAATTACAGGAGTATATATTTCTTGTATATTCTTAACCTTTTCGGATTATAATGTGCAGACCACCCGTTGTGTTGGTACCACATTGTTAAAAGAGTTTGGCACATGTATACATCCTGAGTGCGTTAGAGCTGTTGCATATGCATTCAAAATGATAAGGATTGCAGTTCCTGGTTAGAACATATTCGTAGTGCACGTGCAAAAATTTCGAAAAAACATTACACGTATACATTGTACACCATTAAAATAAATATTATTCATTTCGTATATCTATTTTCTTTAACTTCGATCATTATTTATCATTACGTTTGAAAATAATTTTAAAAAGAACTGAAAATAAAATTCTTGAAGACAATAATATTCGAAAAGAATAATTTGTCAATAAAATTCCTTTGGAAAGAAATTATTTTAATTATCCGAAAAGTAAAATTTGTCATAGAAAAAATGTTGCAAAAAATGTCGAAAGATAATTTTATGTTTCTTAAATAATTTCCTAATGTTCGTAAATGTTTCTTCATACGTATGTTTTTGTAGGTTAAAAAATGTACACGTTGTTCTTAGATATAAACAAATACATAATTATATAGTTTAAACGTTTTTCCTGTTGAATATTTTAGACATTGTATTTGAACAAATTTTATTCTGCAATATTTTTAAATTTCTCGAGATTTTTTAACGACTCTCAATTTACTTTGCAATTCCCGTTTCTCGAGAAATCAGACGTGCTGGATTCGACGTAGCGTACGAGTGTCGCGCACTCTGAGGGTTAATTCCACGATCCTTGGGAAGGAGGAGAAACCAACGAGGACATCGAATACCGGGATCAGCGTTGTCGGTAGCACAGATTTCTTCTACTGACCCGAATTGAAAGCTTCCTGTTAACTAGTCAGCCCATATTACTGGATGATCTATCACGTATATTGCATATATGGTACGCTACACGTGCACGGTGTCCATTCTCATTGGGACACGCGCGTGTGTACGTGTGCTTGATACCACAGGTGTGATAATCCTGCTTCTGATACTCTTCAGCTTTGGCCAACATCTGTCGCAACGCGTCGCTGATGGAGCCTCTTCGCGTTCGTGTTTCCCAGAACCAACATATAGTCTGAACTATATTTAGTGTCGAGAAGAGTTGTCTATTTCTTTCACAAGTCTCGATATGCGAAAACTTTGAGTTAAATACACCAACCCTAACCAAGGCTCGAATCCTTCTAAGCAGTAACTATTTATGGAATAGGGTTGTTAATATTTTTAACTACCGTGGTCCAATATACGTACGGGTAAAAATATTATTCTAATTAACGAAAACGTCAGATACATACATTTTTCACAACATGGACAAGCTATCATTAAAACACTTGTAGATAGAAAAAATGTCAAGGTAAAGTTAATTGGTTTAGAGTGGAGCATGTTCTAATATTGATTCTATGCATTTTTATGCATTGATGCATTTAAAAAATTCAACTGCATATAGTGCCCCATACTTTTAAATGCACCAATCCGTGCACTTTTTTATTATCTACAAAAAGGTATTAAGAGACTTGAACTTTCAAACTACTAGTTTTACAGTTATTGCAATTTAATGTTTTCTGCATTAAACAACGTATGTCAGAAGAAACATAAAAACTTAGCAAAGGACATTTAATTAAAAAAAATTAAACACATTTTAAAAAGAAATATGGAGGAAGTGTTTAGAGTGCGATGAATTTTTTGAATGCATCAATGCATAAAATTAATATCAAGACATGCTCCGTTCTAAACCATTCAACTTTGCTTTACGACATTTTTTTTTATCTACAAGCATTTTAAAGATATAGCTTATCTTCGTTGCGCGGGACACCCTCTACACGGTAACCTCTCATTAAAACGTCGTGTTTGTCCCTCGATAAAACGTACCAAATCGTCTCTACGTCCTTCAGTTTGACTAAGTGTCAACTCAAATTTTTTTATATTTCCTACTGTATCTTCATGAAAGTATTGTTTATTAAACACAATTAGACAAATTTTAAAAATAATTTGTATAACGTAGTGCCTCGAGTTTGTCGTAGACTTCCCAACCTTTTTCGATTAACAACCCATTTTGAATTTAATAAGATTCCTGTGCCACAGACTAAATTTTAAAATAGAAATATTTAAAATTACAATACTCATAATACAATTTACCACATATATTTTTGTGTATCACAAAAAAAAATAATTGTATCAAATATAATGGAACCGAATATAATTTAAAAAAAGTTATTTATTTATTTAACGAATATTACCAAAAATAAAATAAAATTTTACAAATATGAAACGTTACCGCGACGAACTTGAGGCACTCCCGCGACAGTGTAATACATCACGGCACATGAGAAACACTGGTGTAACGTATAAGGGTAAATAGTGCGGGTACGATCGTGTTTGGTCTCGTTTTTATCGGGAGAATCTCGTCAGTCCATTGATAGTGCGAATACGATCGTGTTTGGTCTCCTTTTTATTGCGAGACTTTTGTCAATCCATTGACAATTCTTTCACGAAGATATAACAAGAAATATACGAGTTTTTAGGTTATATTTGTAACAGTTACACTGACCCGTTCACGGCATGGCTTTCAAGCTCGATACTGAGTGCCTGTTGCACGAAACAGACGGTTCACACGTGACGGGGCCTCAACTCAAGGTACAAAAAACTGATTCCATAAAAAAATTGGCTACCATATCCTTCCTTAAAAAGTTTTAAACCGGTCGATAATCTTCGTTTTAACCAGAGATGTATTTATATATACAATTATTAAAAAATAAATGTTGAGACAAATTAATCGCGGACGTTTTTCTTAACATTGATTAACTCAATGTTATTGATTGACAAAAATTCAAAACAGGTATGATTATGGTTTTGATCAGAATCAAATGGCCTTTCAAGGTCTTTTCTCCTCTATCCCAAGCAACGTCAGATACGACTTTTTTTATATCGTGTCAACATACTTCTGTTTGAAAACAATGTTGGAATTTTATCACGATAAATAATCTACATAAATAAAACGTAGTTGTGTTTGTTTGTTGGCGCAATACGGAAAAGTGACGAAACTTGGAGATTGTATTTTTAAACGAGCTTCGAATCGAAGCTGTATGATATCGTAATCATAAATCTATATACGATACAAATATTTAATTACTATTTTTCAGGAGTGCTGTTTATTTGTCTAACATAATAACAAGAAAGTAATTCCCAGATAGCACCGTTTATTCAAAAGTCGTTTAGTTATCCTACGTCAATTTTGAATATCACTCAAAAATGTCTGAAATACATACTACATCATATAATACTCGAATTCGCGAATTTAACATGGGTTCATAAAAAGTATAAAAGGTGCTTGATTTAATAATTTTAAACATTCGGGAAACATTACTTTCAAACACTACTATTAGTGTTTTTAAACACTTTAAATATTCGCAAAATGTTACCGTAGAACATTTTAAAAATGTTCCAAGAATGTTGATACAGTACATCTTCAGGACGTTTCACTTTATGAACTGAACACTCCTACGACATTTAAAAGAACTTAACGAGCACGTGTAGAGGGCATGTGAGTCTTTTCGGGATGACCTAACCTATAAAATATCAGGTACAGATGTTCTTATGTAAGTACATATGATACTTTGTGCCATGGAATTAAAACAATCGTTCTATTAACTTTCATTATGAATTCCTACTATATTACCTTTAGTTAGTTTAGTTATTAATAAGAACGTATAATAACGTTACAATAGCTTTAAACCATATAACCTATATAATATCAGGTACAGATGTTCTTATGTAAGTACATAAGATACTTTGTGTTATATTTATGTTATAACCATGGAATTAAAACAATCGTTTTATTAACTTTTATCATGAATTCCTATTACATTACCTTTAGTTAGTTTAGTTATTAATAGGAACGTATAATAACGATAGTATGGCTTTAGACAAAGAGAAGGGATCGCGGAAATGAGATAGATAACATAGCTTGCTAACTTTGATTATTTGATCCTGATAGGTTCAGAGTTCTGTTATTAGGCGCGCAGAACAACGATGAAATCTTTTAAACGGAAACAGGTCAATTGTAGGACGAGGATAGAAATTGCAATTTGGTTATAAGTTCCTATTAGATTCAGATCTTAATGAGAATATAGAATGTGGTGGAGCTCTTACACAAAGTGACTCTAGCTTTGATTGTGCGATTACAGAGAATTCAAAGTTTTTTTTCTTTTACAAACATAAAATGCTGGTGACTATCCATTTCCTCTTGTGTGTTTCTTTAAATCGATGTAAATAAGTCAAATACGCGGTTTTAATCTTATGTTGGTTGGCGGTGCAAGGAACAAAAGGTGTTTTATTACGTCCTCTTGGTATCCTTCTCTTGCATAATGAACCAGTATTTCATCCGCTGATTGACGCAATATATTTGCCTACTACGACGTTGCAAGTAGCGGAACTTGTAACTACCTTTATTTTCCGCGAGGCCGTAACGATAATTTTTTTCTGTTTGCCATATTCCATCTTCTTTAGGGGGCAGTTTGATATTTGAAACCAAAGATAGAGTATTGTCTATTTTTCTATGAGAAAATATTTGAATGAAAATAAAAATTAATTAGACCTGTACCTTGTAGTTTAACAAGATATGTAGTATTTTTTTAAACAATTTTTTGTTGTTTCCGGTCATTCGAAACATGATAAGAAATAAAAACTTGCCCCAATGATTTTAGGCAAACTGTGTATCAAGGAAATTATTAATCCAGATTGAAACGTTTCAAAAATTAAAACAAGGACACCACTTTGATTAAAAATATTAAGCTTTCATTTTTTGGATAAGTAAAAATGTGGACAGAAAAAATTTACAATTTAAAATTACCGAGCTGCCCCCTTTAAGATCTGAATCGAAGACACTTTTTGGGACTTGATGAACCAAATGATTCATTAGTTATATATACAAAAAAAGAATTCCTTTGAATCTCAAAGTTTGAATTAACATCAGCCAGTCTTAGACCAATATTTAGATACTTATCGTATACCCTCTTTGATTTTTGTGTATTTATATCTGCTTATTCGTATTACGTAATTATTCCTGTTTTCTTTTTATATTTCTTTATTTTATTTAATCAATATCTCGGAATATTTTCCAAAGTATTATTTGCCGTAAAAAATAGTTTGAAAACATTACACGGAATATTTAATTCCATAAAACACAACCCTCTGATGCAACTATGCAAATTCGTAAATATTTATACGAAAGAAAAGATTGTTATTGATAATTCTGTCGTGGAATCATCGCTATCGGCGATTTGATCGATTCAGATGATTAATTACACAGTATCGAGCGTTCCCATCGACATGGTAGATAAATAATCCAGTTCTGTCTATTGATTTGCAATCTTCTGTTCGAGGATCACGAGGATGGATAAGAAACAGCCCGAGGCAAACGGTCCATAAATATGCCTGCCGGGTGATTCGTTTGAGTCACTAACCGGGTTCATGCACGACAAACGGCACAGCTCGAAAAAAAACCGTTGGAAACGTTGCTCGCTTTTAAAGGGGGCAGACGCGACCGACAAAGCCGTGAAAAGGCACCGCGTGCAATATTTAGAACGTTTGAAATCCCGTTCGTTTTTTTTACGGATCATAATCTTCAGAATAACAACCGGCTTATTCTTATCGGTATCAATTTCTATTGAGATCGATAATTTATTTTTATTGACAATAAAACGTTGAGCGTACTCAGTCGTGAGTATAATCGTGGTAGAAACGGCACAGCGAATTGCCAGAAACACATCCTACGACGATAGCTAAATCATTCTTCTGGACAACATGAAAATATCGAATCTTCGAATATTCCAGAAATCTATTTACTTTTTAAAATGGACAACTTCCTTTGCGCTGTATTTTAATATAATAATAATTGAACAGAATGGACGCTGAATAATATATAGAACCATTCTTAACATTATAATAATATTCTTTTTATTTCTATAACTTTCATCTTTTGTTACTTTTTCTGATTTCCCTTTTGTCAATCCTGGTCGTATGTTAATCAACGTTACTTGCGCGGAAAATGTATCTTTGATGTCAGAACGATTACAATTTTCAATTTTATACGTTATAAATGACGGTCATGCCAGACACATACATATTTGTTTGAACAATAGCTATACTGCGTGCACAGAACACATCAATGAATTGTAATTTATCGTCTAACTCAATGATTTTCAATGAGAGCCGTATGCCACCCTTACACGGCATCGTATTACAAGAATATTCGATTGAATTCCAGACTAATTTAACAACTTAAGTTAAAACTTATAATTGTCTCGATATTGAATAAAGAAGCGCATTTCGCTTATATCCAACAACGTTACAACCAGAGATTTAAAAGCTAAATAGTTTGCTGCTGCTGCAAGGATCTTAATGAACAATGACAATATTGTCGCAATACATTTGTTACGTCACTACATTCTTACTTTTTTATTATACGTATTGCATTATTGCAATTGAAGAACAGTCACGTGGCTCATAAAAATGAAAGGAGACTCTTCTATGGCCAAATGTCGAGAATACCTATCACCGTTTATTTTCGGAAATTTGAATCAAACATTTTTTTAAAACGAAGCTACGAAGTGCATTGTATGTAATAAAAATGCGTACAAAAACGTTGAAGTTAAGCCCGAGTTAGTCGAGCGTTTTTCACACTGCGCAAATATGTATAGTGTTTAGCGATTGACTTGCCTCCACGAGCGCGTCATGCAAAAAAACTATTCCAGCTATGCGGTCGAGAAAAACACAGCGCGCGACACCCTACACACAGAAGAACTCGTCCTAAGGTCGACGTTCAAACGTTTCATTATGGCCCAACGAATGAAAACACGCCAGCGGTGAGAAAAGAAAAAGGACCGCGAGAGGGCACGAGCACGCGCAGCACTTGCCACGATTTTGCGTTTTACTTTCCCTCATTGAAAGGTCAGTCGCGGTTATGCGTGCATTAACCGAAGGCAGTGCGAAGTATCGCCTTTTTCGGGGCACACGGAGCCCGGACGTTTCGAAATCGAATGCCAAGCATAGCGAGATTTTCAACGACGACCGTCTATCGCTAATGATGTTATTTTCAGTCACGCCGCGAAATGTTTTATTCATAACACGTCGAACACGGTCTCTCCCTGGCCGATATCGGACCGTCCCGTAAGTAGTGCGAGTTCTCTACTTCTAGAAGACAGAATTGCGACAACTTATTTGTCTCGTACATTTTCCTTCGTTTTTTTTTTTTACAACTCGTGGTCGTTTGTTTCCTACCCCTCTTTTGCAAAAATCCTTTCCTTTTGAACGAAAGGAACTACGAAGAATAATTTTTTATATTATTTTTTCTTAAAAGGACCTCCCTTTCACGATGCATAATCGGTGTGCCATCGGTTATCTAACCGAACACAACGAATTAGACTAATTTCTCCTTCTGTGTACAATGATGTACAATTCACAAATTTATATTATTGGTAAATATAGTTTTGGTTCTTCTTAACTTTTTCTGTGTCCTATATTTGCCTTGTCTTTATTACTTATTTACTTTTTTTTACCGAAACTCACTGTCAGCGAGTATGATTTTTATTTACTTTTTTATCTATTCATTTACTTCTTTTTATCGAGACTACTCTATACAAACTAGAGTGCTACAATAAATAGCGATAGAATACGAAGATGGAATCAACATCTACCAATGTAAATTCAAATATTTATATTTCATGCGAGTACTATCAATAGATTGCTGAGAATTTCTCGATGAAAATGATTCTAAACGCGACCTTTTTCGGACTACTTTTAATTAGTCGTTGATAAATTTTTAAAAATTATTGTTTGTTTAAAAATAATCTGAACGAGATCGTATTTGGATTCATTTTCATCGGGGAAACACTGTCAATGCATTAGTAATACTCTCGTACAAATAAATTTTTAAAAAATTAGAAAACAGAGGTTGCTCTGTCTCGTTTACTCTCGTCGTATCTTATTCATTTTTTCCGTCGAATAATAACAATAATAATATACATCGAACGCCTTTATTGAATCTTCTAGGCAAATGTATTGTATCTCGACATCGCGAACCGATAAAATTCAATCGAAATTTGACAATCAGTTCGGCCGATCAATAACACTTCGTTGGAACAATAACGTTTGTGTATTATCTATCTCAAGAGTCTCGGAAATTTATTTAATATTTGAAACACTGGTACGACAACTATGGTTTTTCCACAACTCATTGAAAAGTAAACGAGAACATTTCAGACAACAGAAATTTGTCAATCTTCAACCCGGTGGAAGGTTTAGTAATTTCAAAGGTCGTACGATAAATGTTCAGATCGTGATAAACAATCAACGATACTTAGTAATCTAAATTTTATAAATATTAAAACGCATCTAATTAGTTCTTACTGATTTATAATTCACTCTTTTTCAAATTCTAATATTAATATAAAAATATTAAATATTATTTAATATTGAATAATCCGATAGTTTTTTCAAATTCTTTTATTTAATCTAACAGTACGCACTTTTCAAAATTTACGAGAGATATAGACAGAGTTGTAAATCAAAATCATTTTTAATTTTTTTTTATATTTCGACAAATATGATGCATACATTGATTCATATATGCATTATTTAGCATTTGCATAATGTGTAATGCGTGAAAAATTAGTACTCGGTATATTTGTGATGTAAAGTTATTAATGTCAAAATAAATAGATGCAAAATAGGCGCCATTACACACTGTAAGATGTACTTTATGAGTAACAATAACAGTTCGATCATTATAAATGCGCGTTAAAAATAATTAACTGATTTCAGTGATAACTACATCTAGTATTCAATAAGTGACTTCTAGATTATTCTGTACGGTACATTACTATTTTTATCTTCTCCGATCAAACTACCACAGTAATAAATTAACGAACACAGATATTTCAATTGCACCAACATAATGTAAATTCTTTGGTTTTTAGAGGACACTTAAAAAAAAATAAAAATAAAAATAAATACATTAACAATTCAAAACAGTCGAACTTACATTATTTTAAAGTTCTCTTAATTTCTAAAAATACATTTCAATGTACTCTATTAATGTTTCCTGAAATGGATTTACAAATGACCGAAATGTTGAAACAAATAAATATAATTACTTCCTGAAAAGTGGGCTCTAGAAATCGAAGAATTTACAACCTCAATTCTATATTGAAATTATTTGCGTTCCTTAATTTATTACCGTAACAATTTTAACAAAGAAAATGTGGAAACAATAATATATCATATAGAATAATTATAAAATTACTTATTGTATTTTCAACGCGCTCCTGGTTCTACATTGCGGAATTACCTCGTAATCCAATACGTTTCGAGTAATATCCCTGTCCAGTATTTCGTCCAGATTGAGATCCCTTCCAGCGACTAAATCGATTCTCAGTAAATTTAACGGGCGCTGCTTCTCGAGCATCATCTCTCCGTGAAGGTGACACTTGTCCCTTCGTTCGCGTTCCACGGTCATGGGCGTCGCGTGAAATCGTCGCAGTCAAAACATGCCCCGAGGAACCGTCGTGTGCGCACGATTCATGGAACTGTCCAACTCGCGAAAATTGTTATTCGTCTAAACTCGAGGATGTCACATTATCGCGCGACAGTATTTTTTCGATAAGTTTTCGTCCCAACCCGTGGCACGCACGCAACAAAACAATTTCTTAGAAATCGCCGCGCGATTTTCTTATCTGATGCCAACGGGTTGTGATCGACGCGAACAAAGAGCGACCACGTGTCGGTGACGATTCGCGTGAGAACAGAGGATGTCCGTGAACATGCGTTTAAAATAATTACTAAACTGTAATGCAGGGATACGAGAAGAACGTAACAAGATTTTCTTAGTCATTCTTTATGCAGAATCTATCAAAATTTTTTATTTCAAATTCCTTCAAATCGTATTGAACTTATTTTACGCGCATTTATTAAATGGAACGCTACGTCTTTATTTCATCACATAAAAGAAGAAAAGAGAACGAATTGAACGTGCTACTTAGACATGACCTTGAAGCAATAGAAAGTTGTAGAAAA
The DNA here is from genome assembly GCF_051014685.1 of Ptiloglossa arizonensis. NCBI lineage: Eukaryota > Metazoa > Arthropoda > Insecta > Hymenoptera > Colletidae > Ptiloglossa > Ptiloglossa arizonensis. The sequence continues at coordinate 26,435,125 of NC_135052.1, read as the reverse complement.
GGACAAATTGTCAAAACGCATTAATTGCTCGTTACCTGACTTACTTCGTTTACAGAATATGCTCAACGTTTTTGTACTTAGCTCTTAAACGCAATTATTTTTTTGTGGGTACTTAAAAAGTATTGTTTGTTAAATGACACATATACTACAGAAAAAATGACGTGGTCAATCGCTGATGTATATCGGGACAAGTTTACAAATTGAAGATAAAAATGTTGTCCATGCCCTATATATATATATATATATATATATATATATATTTATATAAATATTTCTAATATGTAAATAAATAATATATAAATTATGAATTGCAATATATAAATTATTTGTATATTATATATTTAAGACGATAAATTTATATTTTATATATTTATAATAATATTATATATATATAATAAAAAAGGTTTTAACCGGTAATATATTATCAATATTTGCATTATTTAAGTAATGCAAATACATATATGAATACATATTTTCCTCTTTGATTAATAATGTTTAGATACTCCAATACTCGATGTTTATTCGTAGAATTTGAATACCTATAGAATAGTCTAATAGTCCCAATAGACTTAGTTTTGAGCCCGTTGCTACCCATACTCTATTTTGCTTGAACATTGTATCAAGTAGTTCAGTAAATAATGACGTTTCTTATCTAGTTTGTACAAACAAACGTATCTTGTTTATAATTAAGGATGTTTGTGTATCGCTGGTATCGTTATTAGACGAATTGTAATATTAAAATCCCACTATTTTAAAGAAGTGTTGTTGCATTTTCTGTCATTTATAAATTAAAGATGCGACAATGAATATGTCAAAAATCGCAGGAAGGTTAGATTCGTTTGTTGATCTAGTTCATCGTTGCTTACACGAAAATCAGAAAAACGTCCAAACTTGACCAATACACCCTCACATAATCTTGTGATAGACATGCACATAACACTAAGAGAAATACAAATTAAGAGAAAGTAACGACGAATAAATTACTGATTAATAAACCCGTTACTTTTTTTAAATGCAACAGAATTATGTAATGTATACAATGTATCGATGTTACGACATTACTAATGAAATAACCTGCTATCATCTTTTCGAATTCTGTATTATTTAGACGCAACTTGTTCCCAAATCTATAACTTTAACACAGACTTTACCTTGACACTTTGTATCGCGACTTCGATCTCAGATCACCCGAGAAAACCGAATGATCGCTGGATTCGTTAGTAACCTTACACCGTAAATAATCGATCGTGTAAAAATCGATACTCGTTTTCACGCGCCGTCGATGGCCATTTGCTGAACCGCGTATCGTTCGTATCCTAACCACTGAAATGTTTCTCTAACTTAAAGAAAATATTCTAAATACTCCTACCCCCTTCCCCCGTCGAGTTTATTTAAATCCTACGTGATTCGTGATACCACTTTCTTTTTCACTTGCCAATTGAAACAACAAACGTTCACACGGTTTTCACTGGAATTCTATATTTTTTTCTTTGAAACGAGCGGGGCGAGAACGAGCGAAGGCGGTTGAGTATAAACAGAAAGTGAGGCACACGCCACTCTCGAACGATCCGCGGCCCGCGAGATCGCGTTTCACCGAATGATCACCGACGCACCGCTAAAACGCTTCTCCCTGTAATTAGAAGCGTTTCAGAGACTGGAACGAGAACGGGCCGCTGGTGCTCGACAATTTTCCCGGCCTCATTGGCGACAGCCGCTGGACGATTGGTCGAGAAAGAAGTCAAGCTTTGAATCCCGTAGACGAACCGCGCGCAATGGACTGACAATGACAGTGAGCCACACCGTATATATATATATGTGTGTATATGTATATATACATATATGTATAAGAAAGCAATGGGGCTGACAGTGACTGACCGAATCTCATGGAAAGCGGCACTACGAATGGAGAGACTGGCCTCGCTAGCCGATTCGAATAGTACTGGGATCAATTCAATGACATACTCTCATTTGTACCGATACGCATCAATGTATCACTATAGGTGGACGCACAGGTGATTCGTAGTACTAACAGTAAACTTTATTATTGTATATTAGTATATTTGAAATCGAAATGTTTAATTAATAGAAGTGTATACTTTTCGACGCAACATCGCTCCAACAACTTCACACTGGGAACGACTAAATGCTACTAACCCTTTATGGTCAAGGATAAAAGCTCTTTTGAACCTATTACGCATCACAACTTACTTCGTGCCCACTCATCGCGCATCTTCGCTCTCACGCTGTGTCCCTCTAACTACATCGAACGTAGTTTATTCGAAATCAATTAGAAACATGATACATTGTATTGTGATATAGATCGAAATAAGTTGTCGTTGGTATTGGTAGAACGTACTTTGTTAATATATTTTGTAGTTCGACACAATTCAAATATCAAATCACTATCAAAATTGTGGATCGTCCGAATAAATTTGAATAAATTTATACACGTATTAATCGAATACTTTTTACTGTTTACCATATAGTATATTCGCACAATTTTTCACGATCAAAAATCCCTTAATTTTTTAGGAATTCGTTATCACAGTTGGAACTGGAATTATTATTAATAAAAAATAAAAATTAAATTAACTTGATGGTAACACAACTGAAAACATTATTTTACTGAATTTATAGGTTAAAGATGAAATATAATTCAAATAAAATTATAGTTATCATCGTATTTGTTACATACATTTGTTTCTTCTTACATTTGAAAGATTCAGCAAGATTAATTTAAAAGTTACTAATTACGTTTGGCATGCAGTTTGATGGTTACCATTGCTTCTTGTATCTCTGATGAGTTGTGAATGTAATTAAACAGGTATTAAATTTTATGTAACTATCACATGTCTCTGTGAGTCTCAAGTCCTTTCAAGATATTTCTTCGAATGATATGATACAAGAGTATCATTTACAAATGTAAATGTATCCATAGTATCCGAACATGTCTCAGTCTCTACACTAAACATCACTGTCATTGATCCTCTACAAACTGACTAGCTAGCTAGAATTACGTTCGGCTAAAGATGTCATAAGCTTGAACTTTTAGTCATGCTTATCCAGTGAAATAATAGAATTACATTTGAAAGTGAAGATTTCTACATAAATGAAGTTCTTTTTTTAACTCTCACTATTATGCTTTATAAAAAGACACACATATTATAAAATTATCAGAATTAAACAATGCTAACAATGAATTACCGAATTTGCAAAATTACACTATTGAACACTTCACAACACTGAAATACAAGGATACTGAAAATGTTAAATGTTATAAAAGATTATAAAATTGCATTTTTTGCTCCTATGTTTCTGGTTTGCTAACTAGGAATCGCTCACAGAAAGTAGAATCCCCTTTGTTAATTGTTATTATCCTTCAGGAATCATTGTATTTACCTAAAGAATTTTGGAAACCTCTCTAGGATTTAGAAAATTAATTGCACTTTTTTCAATCTGATCTTAAACCAGATTTGTCAACTCTTACTAGTTTGTGGTTTACACAACTGGTAAATCCATTTTCCGATATTGACGCCAATTCCGTGTTAACCAATGACGTTATAGAATTGTGGAATTTACGGCGGTATTTATGAGCAATGTTTTTCTCCAGGCGATAACCTAACTACGTCAGAAGTGTCGTTTTTAAAACGTTGGTTTTTCTAACCGAACGATAAGAAAAAAACTTGGCGTCAGAAATGTACATACGTGCATGTCACTTGTTTTGGATCTAATATATTTATAGACATAAATTTTGTGGATTTCGAGTAAAACACCTGAATTTTATTTCGAACTGAAAACTGAGTAAAACAATTTCAAGGAAAAAAGCAACACGATCGTCACTGCATTTCGTTCGAACGTGCTCAGTGTTCTGCGAGTGTACACGTCAGTTGAACCCACGCAAAGAATGCACAAAGCGAGCGCGCACGTGCGCGTCGAGTTTGTAAACACGTTGATCCGTATGTAAAATGAATACGTGTCCAAAGACAGGTATGTACGTTTGTACGTACAGAAGAAAGGCATCCATAATAGATCTCTATGAACCACGTGAAACACTGTATCTTTGTCTGCCGCATTCTTGCGTAAAATTGGTCAAATAAGAATAACGATTTACAAGCGTCGGACACTTTACGATTCTACATCCTTTATCGTGTGTATCTCTAAAATTGCAAATATTTCATAGTATACGCCAACATCTTTAAAACTGGAAACTGTTAATCAGTTTCTCAAACGTGAGAAATATAAAAAGAGAAATGACAGATATAAATAGAAGAACAAAATATCGTTTGAGGGGAGTATACACGTGGATAAAGTTTAATCATGTGCGAGCACGCTCCCGTTTTCATTGAGCGTTCCTATATACTAAGACGAACTCCGTATTCGACGAATGAACGGTTCGTTTGTTCACGAACTGGAGCACAAGCGTGACGTTGCGTAAGATAAATTACGCGCGTGTTCACGGAAACAACAATGTGTTGGTGGTATCGCGCTAAACATAGTCTTTCCTTCGGTGTAACATTGAAATATTTATACACCTGGAATGGAAGTACGTCAGAATACCGAACACCAAGCCATTCAATGAATTTGCATAAATTTTATTCATATTTTTTTTTTTTTTTTTATTTTTTTTACAATACGCTTATCTTAAAATAGCTTAGAACTTTTTCTGATAAACATGCACGCTCGAAATAGAATATATGTCGCTGTGTAAAAATAAATTAAAATTGACTCCAAAAAGTTTTGAAATTAAGAAAAGCTTATTCAGCATTCCTCGTGCTCTTCTTAGAAACAATAAACTATAATTAATATAGCACTCACCCTCGCAGGTTTAACTTGCTGAAGTTCAATGACATCAGATTCGTCCCCACTGAGGCTGGAGATGGAACAGTCTGAAATTTTTCTTGGCGGTGGAATATCCAGAAATTCGATCTTCGTTTTTTCTTGCAGTTCTGGAACATTCTCTTCTGCATACTGTAGAAACTGTGAATCCAGTTTGGAATAGTACGAACTACTAGCGTCTAAACAGGAATTCCGCCTGTTTCCAGTCTCGTTAAACTTTCTGAAACAAATTTTCTAATATTATTTGCAAATAAAGCAAACTGTTTGTAACACAATTAAAAAGTAAATACCTTGTAGCAACAGCATTCATAGAATCAAGGCACAAACAACAAGAGTCAGAATGTCGCCTGCTGCGACAAACTTGTAGGAACTGATTATCCAAAGATTCTCGTATCTCATCACAATCCAGGCAGGAGCAACTACTTGCTTGACTTGGAGTTCCACTAGTCCCATCATATTTTTCAAGGTCCAGATCATTTCTTTCGAGCTTCTCGTCTAGATAAGAATAATCCGAATAGTCACTAACAACCACGCTTGGTGTTCTCCAATATCTGGGTCTTCCTTCATTGTGCTCGGACTCACTTCCTTCTACTATATTTGAGCTATCCCATCCTGCAAACAATTTTTTATCAATTCATCATTCAAGTATGTTTACGATCTATACATGTTTATATCAGATGTTTTATAATTGCTACATACAGTATTAGATTCTTTTCAAATTTTGTAAATTAATATTTTATAAATATTTTCTTAATAGTTATACTTTGTCTGGAAAATATACAAAAATCATATAAGAAACTATATTATTTCTACATGATTAAAATGAAATAAATTATAAAGAATAGTGGAATTGCTTGAGACCCATGTATCAAAAATTTTGTTGTAGCAATAAGGTAAAAAGCATCAAATGAGTTGATCAAATGCAACTGTAGCTAGTTTTCCAAAGGAAAACATCTGAGTATGCAAAAGTTATATACAAACTTTGTAGTTTTTATTATAAATTACAAATTCACTATGTCTGAACAATTATTTAACAATGCGTTACTTTTGTGAATGATTCTGAAGGAACAATAATGAAACCACATTTCACAAACATGTTATTGATACAAACAAAAAAGATATGAATGTTTTAATTGTTTTATTTACATTATAAACAATAATAAATATAGCATTGTATGTAATAATTGCCAATATCAAGTTTGCAATATATATTTAACAAAGAAATACAATGATATGTATACAATGCAATAATAATAATGATAATATAATGAATAAATGTTTTTTTTATCAAATATAGAAATATGGTTCCCTGTCTTTTTAACCTAATGTAATTAATAATGTTTATTTAGAAAAATAATTTTATATACATAAATAAATACAGTTTGATAGAATGGTGGCACAAACTTAGTCCAGAATGTGTAAGAGTGAGACATCAGTCCGGGTAAAAGTTGACCCGGCCATCGTCTTCCACGGTCTGTCATCCGAAGTTTAAAGAAAATTTCAATTGCGCCGCCATGGGAACAGGAACACGCACGCAAACGAAAAAAATAAAACAAAACGAATGATGATGTCACTGACACAGAGCACGCGTGGGTCAGGGAAACGTGTTTTCAACGGACTCCCCCCACCCTTCGGCAAAAGCAACCGGTGTCACGATAATCCATCCCCCTCACCTTTTATTTGATCCTCGTCGCTCAACACCGCGCTGTCAGAACTGCAGCATCTAGTGACCCGTAGTTTGTGTCGTCTGAGCTGGTGCGTGGTAGTGGTCAGCGATGCATCCTCGTCGCTGGCTGCCGCCGAGTCGAGGCTCCAGCAACGGGCCATGGAGCCCCTCCTTCGTTCAGGATCCGCTTCGATACCCTCATCACTTTGTGGACTCTTGCTCAGACATCGCACCATCGGCATCCTGACTGTGTCGAACTCGTCGTAGGTCTCGTTCTCCTCGATCGGATCAACGACGGTCTCCTCTTCGGCGTTCTGTTGCTTCTTCGACCTCATCGTGACCACGCCACCGTTGCCGGCGTCTCTCTCACCGAACAGACGCTCGAGGTCGCGCACCAGCTCGCATACCGACAACCCGCCGTCGCTCTCGGCGATGTACTGATTCTCCACGATACCGACGCGCCGTTTTCGTGAGATTTGCGCGCTTGAAGACGGCTCGTCGACGTTCTGTTTCCGCGACGATTCCTCTACAACAGTTACCTCTTGTTGTTGTCCGATCGCGCGACGTCGTTGTAACAGCTGTTTCGACTGTTTTCGTTTCAGGATCGAAAAACGCTTCTCATCACGTCGACCGCGTTTCCAAGAGGATTCGCATCGTCCTCTCGACACTAGGTCGCCAAACGTTCGATTTGAAATACGAGAGACGCATCGCGCACCAAGCCCGAACCAATCGCGACCGTGGCGTCGATGGTGGTAGTAAAGGCCGCCATGTTGAATACCGTGGACCACGCGGGAACTAGACGGGAAACGTAGCAAGATCATCTGACCCGATTTGAGCGATCGGGTACGAGTCGATTTGAAAGGAATCCTATTACGATCGTCGAGAGTATTATTGTCTTCTTTGTTTTTTTTCTCGTTTATGAGACTTTCGTTTCGATTTTGGCAGTATTGTACTTCGTCAAAGTTTAACGTTATGCCAGAGGTTACGCTAACATTCTTTGTGAAGTTCACCTTCTTTTTAATCAGGTTTCTTCTCGGATTGCTCTCGATGTTGCCCCACAATCGCTTCAGGACAGCAATATCGTTCGACAGAGATACATGACTGAAACGAGACAAATACGTGACTCGAGATCAAGATTCGAATGAATTTTGGTGGTACGACACAATTCCTGAATATTTACGATTGTGTCCCACTTTAGACGCACACGATAGCCTTTGGACTGCATTCTAAGCGTGTCCTTAAGACTACGAGTACTCTTTTGTTTTGAATTAATTTCATATTGAAAGGACGGTTATTTTTATATGTGTATCACATATACGAATAATTAATAACATCACTGTGCGTAACTTTTTCTACTAAAATATTAACAATTTTCCAATTAAAAAATATTTTCTTACTTAATACGTTTAATTTCAGTATATGTGTCAACGTAAATAAAAACAAAAGTACTTATTCAAAGGCAAACTGGCTTTATGGCAATACGTGCTGAGCGACATAAATTTTTCTAATACCAATGTCGTCATTACGAGCTCTTATCTAATCTCGGAATTATACCATTACGCGCGTCGCTGTTCCCCATACGAATCAGTTGTTATGATTCTATTTTGATCTTTTCTCTCCTCTATAAAGTAATTGAAGACAGAACCAATAATAGTTATAAAATTGTAATAGTAGTAAAATAATCAACAAATAAAAATAATAAAATATTATATGAACAATCTCAATCGTATACGAAATACAGGGTGCGAAGATCCTTCATGTGCTCGAGATAATTTTTATTCGTTCTTTTTCTAGAGAGATTCTTCTACTTTCATGTCATGCTGTATATTTTTGAGATAGCATATAACGTTTCGCTTATTCGTTCCCAATCGCAAAAGTTATTTTTCGTAAAATTGACCCAAGACGCTGGAAATTACGAAAGTCAAGGACCGAGTATCCGGGTCGGAGAAATGCGGAGGGAGAGATACATGGAAGGTATGCCAGGGTTGCTTCTTGTTCCTTCGATTGACGTCACAAGTGCGTCATTGGACGCAAAGAAACAAGAAAGTGCGATTGAATGATCGCACGGCTGTGCGGTGACCGCGTACTGCTGCTCTCATGTATCGTTACTTCTTTCTCTTTCTCGACAATCGGTCCATTATCTCGTCAGTTCAAGTGCCCCTTGGCCACTTGAGCCTATCTGTGCTGCAACCGTTTGTTCGTTCGTTCGGCTGTTTCATTGTACGAAATAACCGTGTAGCGTAACGAGCGGAATTACGAATTCTTTTTTTCTCCTCTTTTTATATCGCCCACGCATCGTTTTTCATCGACAGAGAGTGTTCCCGATTGCGTCCAGCGCAGCGTTAAATCGAGGAGATAAGATTGCGAAACAGCAGGTCCGTTGTCATTTTTACGACGAGAAATCGAGATGGAACGCGTAAATATAATACTACGATGTCAACGCGAATTCGACAAAAATCTAGGACAGAGGTTCCCAACTTGACCCAACAGTCTTTTCAAGGAGTCGTTTGAAAAATAAATTTCTGCGTTTATGTGTAGTCGGTTGAAACACAAATAATATTTATTCGAAACGTTCGGTTTAAAATACGATAAATGGATTTTGTTCTTATTTCTTAAACCTCCTATTGGTACAACAGAGAGCTGACCGGCAACGAAGATTGGAAATGCCATTAACTAGGAATATATTATTAATAATAATAATTTGTATTTGCATATAACCGTTCTCATGCATGTTTACGTATAGCACGTCTCACTTTTTTTTTTTTGTTAGAACAAGGAAGAAGATTGATGAATAACCTAGAACGATTTCGCGGCCTTTCTATTTGATAATTAGAAGATATGCGCAAAGGAAGGCTAGACAAGGATAGCTGGGCTCATATTTGTGTCGAAATCAGGTCAATGTCGATCCAAGGCTAATGACTTATTCGCATTTCAGATAAGCAATAACAAATCATACGATAACATTAAATTTTAGGTGGATGATGTTCCATAAATAATTTTAAAATTTTTCGAAGTTTCCATAGGAATTAAGTAGCTGTCACACGCTCGCGTTACTTTGGTAACAAAATTTACATTGTCCAATAAAAAGCATGATATATCTCAATTTCGTCGCGGGCAAAAAGCAAAAATTTTGATGGGTACAATAAGAGAAGACAAAATATTCTTTGCAATGGCTCGATGACATTTAATAGCATGAGACTCGTACACAATACATATTATTACTGACGTGCATGAAATAAACTAAAATGTTATTTTAGATTTTCGACTTCACGTTACATTTCTTACCTGTCCATCTCGATGTCGTATTCTGCATTTCATTCTCAATCGATAGCATGAAAACGATTATAAACAGTTACGATATAAGTGATTCAAGAACAAACAAAAATAATAAAGAAATAATTTTTGTTAACGTGTAACTTCATTTATGACGCGAAACAATCTGATTCGTATAAATGGAATTTAAACAGTTCAACCGGACATTTTCGGCGTTCATTATTGTTCGCTTTCTCCGCAGCTGTTAATTTTGAATTGCGACAACTGAAAGAAGCAATGTATGCAATGATTATACGTCAATCGTAGCTGATGGCTGACTGAACTCGAGATTTGAACTTGACCACTTCGCGGTGACTACCTATACTCAACTTCCTGTATAAAAGGAGGGGATCGATTGCATTGAAATCGGTTCTCTAGAAGGGAAGGTTTCCACCTACAATTGACGTAAACGTTGTAATTATGATATCACCTGTATTTCTAGATTTCGTATTATTCCGTAATTATACTGTTGTTTTTTCCTTCTAACAAGGAAGTTTGTAGTTTTAATTCAAACAATCATTAATTACCATATTAATTAAAATATGTAAAGAATGGACCTGAAAGTAGTTTTAGAGTCTTTAATTTTTATCAAATTTTTACTTTACAGAAGTATCTTCTTTTGTCGTGCTTCATTTTTTGTAAACTGTAAAATTCAATTTTGTTATTTATTATATAATACTACATATATACATAGAATTCTTATAATTATTGATGCTTTACATAGCACCTCTGTAAAAATTTCTTTCCTTCTTATTTATTCTGTTATAAAACTTCATAAAAATTAATATCAGAATGTTCATCGGGATCTATAATTAGAGATCCAAATACTTGAGGTTTATCTGTAATTCTTTTAGACTCGTATGGTTTTACCCACTTTGTTATTGATATTTCTGTTTCTAGACTCTCTAAAGTTGTTTCAATAGATGGTCTGGTGACAAGAATTGTTCCCTTTTGAATATTTGCTTTCAAGAATTTCCAGATTTCTGCATGTATAGATTGTGATACATAAAATTCAAATGGATTATTCATGATAATAATATTGCTATTTTGTACAATCTCTGGACAATCCTCAATTTTTTTATTTACGATATTAATACGATCATTCATCTTATATTTATGGATTATATTGCACTGTAATGTACAAAGTTCTTCATTCATTTCAACTCCAATGATTTTTACAGCAGATGTAAACATATGTGTCTGAAAATATATTTTTAAGTGGCATTATACTTTCTTTAGTAAAAATTTAAGCTTTAAAATAATAAAGAATAATGTATTATTTACCCAATATAAAACAGCACCGAATCTTGATCCTACATCGAGTAATGTTTTTCCGTTCAAAGATGGCAAAACACTATAAAATACATACACCATAGCAGATACTGACATGGAATGTGATATAATATCTAAAATAAAGTTTATGTTACTTTAAGACATACATGCATAAATTAAAAAAGAATGTTGTTAATATTTTCTTACTGTATTCTTCCACATTATTAGATCCACAATCTGTACAATACAAATTGTCTAATTTTCCATCTTCTATAAGTTCATTAAGTTCCTTCTTATCATAAAGAAATGCATCAACATGCTTTGTTGATGTAGTACTGCAATCTGAGTTCTGAAGAGTTATTAAACTAATGATATTCTTCTGTTTCGTTAAATAGATTAAAAGTTTAATATACAACTATTTTATAACATTAATAGCAGACCTCTCCAACAGTTGGTGGCACAATGTGTTCTGATAAAAGTATACCATCAAATGGTACTCTATTTCTGATATCAACAGCAATTTTTTTTATATTTCTTAATTGTTCTTCTTGCAAATCACTTTCCATGTGGCAACCATCTATAAAACAACATTGTAGATTGCTTTTTACGTTATTATTTGCTGTGTGAATTTAAAACGTCATATACTTATATCATTTCTTGGGAGAAACTGAATTTTCGCTTCTTCAGGTTTCCAATTATCAGCGATAAATGATAAAAAAACTTTTTGATCTGTTGAATTCAAGGATCGCATGATATCTGTGAATATTTGTATAGCACTTTTGAGAGACATTGTACCATTCATGTCCATTTTTGTATATATTATTGAAGAATGTGTAATTGAGCGTCACTACAAATATACACATGTATTTATATGAGGGGTTATGTCGCTCAGTTTCATATTTAAATTTTACACTAGGAATAATTTTCTAGGGACATAATCGTCGAACTCAATAGGCATTTAAATATTTCTAAATTCAAAAAAGATTACCAATTTAAGTAACAGAATAATCTCTACCTTCTTTCCATCAGTAATACTCAAATATGGTGGTACTTAGCTATTTAATACAAAAGAGATATTTTTTTATGATGTTTATTAAAAAAAAATTAAGTACATAAAATGTCGATATACATACATAGGTGTATATAAATAATTAATCGTAACATTCTTTTGTATAGGCAAGATGTAAGGCACATATGCTCCTGCTTAAAATCTGACCCATTCTAATATATACAAAATTTGTTCCTTCTTCTGTTCTCAAATTTTTCTCTCCACGCCGCAGATAGCTGTAATTGCTTTTAGAAAGTACAAAAGATTTAAATAATTAACTTTATGTTAAAAATATGTGTATATATATATATACATATATATATAAATATATATATATATGTATGCATATATAAAATGACGTAGCGTCGAAAAATTGTACAAATACTTATTTACAAACTTGTTCGTTGTCTTGTCTTCTGATATCGAAATTCCAACTAATAAATCATAGGACTTTCATTTGTTTCTCGGACTTTTACGCATAATTCATGATAAAGCTTCATTACCGTCAGGAATACAATATCGATCACTAAAGAATTATTGCATCTAACTCAAAGTTAGAAAAAAATACTGTTATTATAAGTTAACTTTGTGATATTATGTAATGAATACTGTTAGTAACGTCTGATTCGATTACTTCTATTATTCTACTAGCGGTTCGTGTAAAATTAGTTCTAATGCAAGAGTAATTTTATCAAGATCGTGTTATTAATTTCGATGATAATGGATTGAATAAACAATGATACACGAATGATGACACGACGACAATTTGGTAGTAATAGTGTCAAATCAACGATCCAAAAAAAACAACCAAAAGTTTCGATATCATCGATAACATTAAAACGTACGCATAATATTTAAACACGTAGCACAGCTATCTTTTCTTATCAGGCACAATTTCATTCGCGTCTTAATCCGACGTAACTACTAATATTCCGCGTATTTACAAAATAAAATAATGGACGCTAGTTAATTTAAGTTAGGAAACGTAAAGGTAACCTTAAAAGCTGCCTGGTGTAAAATTAATATAAAACATGCGCGTATGCGATAAAAGGTAAATGTCACAAATGAAAAACAAAACAAATCATTCAGGTCTGAGCTCACATGATTCGCAAAGTTTTTACGCGCTTATAAGCTTAATTACATTCAAGCTCACTGAATATAATTAATCATCGTCAACCATAGAGTGGGTACAGCCATAGAGAGAAGAAAATGACATTACAAAGCAGGTACATTACAAATTTCAACATACCCACTCTGTGGTCGAGCACCAATTCCCTACTCTACCTTGAGCTTTAAGAAAGTATCATGCGCGAAGTAAATACCTAGAATTGAATGCATAAGATGCGATTATCAATTGAACACGTGTCTAGTAATTAATTGAGATATTTGAGCATACCTATTACGACACCCTATAAGTAAAAGTTACAAATCTCACTAAGAAGCATTGTTGAAACGTGTTCATGCGTCTTCATCACTTCTTCCTAATACAATAAAACACCTGTTGCACTCTGATGCGACAATGACATCTATCTTGACACGACAACTGGTTTTGAAAATATAGATGTTGTTCACAGAGGTTGTTCGATAGGCAGTGATCCCTGGAGCAGAGGGGGCTCAGTGTATGACGTATTCACGTCAGTTCCAGCTGTGTCACTATTGTTATGGTTGTTGCTGTTGTTGTTTTGCCCGTTTAGAAACGAGGCCATTTCCATCGGCGATTGTTGTTGTCCGCTCTGTTTAGAAACATGCGTGTTCGTTCGCTTCTTTCAGATCAGCTCAGAGAGCGGTGTTGTAAGGGGTAACGTACGTGTGTGGTGTTCGGAAAAAACGAAAGAATAAGCAGCTCCAGAGAGAGTGCAGAGAGCGAGTAGAATTAAAGAGCAGCACACGCGACCAATGCTAAAGCTAGAAAAGACTATACAGTCTCCTTAATATCGAATAGTCTGAAAGCAGAAACACGTTAGTCGAATATAAAATACATAGATGCAGTCGCGTGCGGATAGTGCGTAGAAAAATAAAATGAAAGTCGCTGTGAAATAGAACGTGGGCCGAAGCACCGCAGAGGTGAACACCTAGGGACAATAATTTGTGCCGTGAGAGAAGGAAATCACCAGCTATGGTTATCTTCCTCTCCTTCCTTGCACGCGGCTTGATCTCGTTTGCGAAGACGTTCGACAGAGCAACTTTAAACTTCCAAATATCGAACTTATACTTAGGGCTGTGACAAAATGGAGGCACGTGCTTCTGTGTTCCATACTATATTATGTGAGTAACTTCAAAAGTGAACAAAAATTAAATTGATTACTCTAATATTTTATTGTAAAGTTTATGGAAATGAGATAATTATTTAAAAAGTAGGAAGAGTCTCATCGATTTCAATGATTTCTAAATATATTATACAAATCAACATTTTGAACAATTTTTTCATATACATACAGATTTTTATACAACCAAAACTTTATTACATATGGTTGTATGTATAAGAAAAAGTTGTTCAAAATATTGATTCACATAATATATTCATAAATCATCAAAATCAGTGAGATTCCTCATTTTCTAAATAATTGTCAACAATGGTTTTTAGCTATTCCAGTTTTTTTTTTAAATTTAAAATCAATATTTTGATGGCATAGTGCAACATCCATATACATACATATATATATACATATACGACTGGGTTTCCATTGTTGTTTGGAATGCCAGATTATCTAGAAATGGTCTTCATGTATTGAAACTGATTCTCAAAGAGCAATAGAATATATTGAATAAATAGAAATTTAATCCTTGAATTGGTAACCTAGTTATGTATTATGAGCTGTCAATAAAGTAGTGTTACTTTATATCGATTTATGCAATTTGTCTTGCACAGGTTGGATGTTTTGGAAGTTGAAGTTACTCATTCAGCGAGCATAATGCTACTGCGCAGCCGCCAAGCACCTTTGTGCGTAAACCAAGCTGCGTATTGCAAAGGAGAAAGGGTAATCGAATCTGGTAACTTTTCCCTCTTACAGCATAAAATCGTATCACCAAGTGAACGTGCCAGATTTCGAGGCGTCTGGTGTAATCCTGTGGAGTCCAACTTCTTAACCAACGTGGTTTTGCGTCTGTCCGAACGAATGCGACTGTTTTAACGAAGAGCCCATAACTACGCGAGAGTTTCAACTTTTTAATCGGCTAGGCATATCTTCTGAAAAATTTCCTCAGAAAAGGCAGCCTTTTCTCGATCGATCTTTTCATTGGATTTAAGGTCACACTCCTCTCAGGATTACAACCCGACAGAACATACACCACACTCGCGCGCGCAACATACACCCACACGAGCTTTACGAATGTCGCAGTACAAACATCGTAGGCGTACACAGTGACCACGTACGCGATTAAAATTGCGTTTACGTTCGCCCGGTGCACTTCTGACTTTAAGAGGAAAATTGAAAGACCTTGGACAACGGAAATTTTGTTTACTTGAATGCATAAAACAGAGGGTAGGCGATTCGAAATGTCTAACCTCGAAATTAAAACATGGTCCACGGTCATTCTTTTCCTCCAAGACAGAACTAAAGTATTGATATTGCTACTTACAAATACCGACCTTAGGCTGTATTATATCTTCGGACGTATCGAGACCAGCAAGCGGGTTTGAGGTTATATTTATTTTGGAGTCTGTGACTCCACCGTTCATAACTCTTCCGTTTGTTATCGGTTTGCCTGTCGTAAAAGAAATGTATCCCAGGTTTTATTAAATAATGTACAAGATTGTACCAAAGTTCTATATTGTCATAAATTATAATCACCTTCGCTTTGTGAAGATTCTCGACTCTGTTTACGTTTGCTTCTTTTATACACCACCGCAACCGCTATCAAACCACCCAACAGCGTTGATCCACCAAGAACACCGCCAATTATCGCGTACATATTCGCATTTCGATCGTCCGCAGGTCCTACCCGGCTGTCTAGCGTTAGATTACCACCATGCTCGTTGCGGTTATCGTGATCATTATGCTCGATCGGGAGTTTCTTTGTTTTCTGGCGTAGGATCTGCGAAAATTCCGAGGCGGCGTCCACCGAGAAGCTCTGCACCTTGAACTCGTATGTTGTATCAGGATGTAAATGAGATATAGTTATGTTGAAAGAGTTCTTTCCTTCGACCGTGGTTTTTATATAGTCTCCCGCCGAGGTGGAAGCTCGATGGTAGACATAAAAACCGTCTATACTCGCTGCATTATCCAGATTCTGCCAAATAAGCAACACTTCTTGGGGTCCTAGAGCTTCAGTATTCGTTAACAGTGGTATCGGCATTTTATTACTTTCGGATCCACGGTCTTTGTTCAAATGGAAACGTCCAGAATTCGGACTTGGTTTGTTGTCATTGTTCGAGTAAACCGCGGCGATTCGAAATCGATATGTATGATCGGGTTGTAAATCGGTCACCTCGAACGATCGCACGTGATTCGGGATTTCCGAATTCGCGGTCATCCATTTTGCCTGCTTGCCGTTCATTTTCTGTCCAAGCTCCCGATACTGAACTTTAAAAAATTGAATCGGCAGCCCCGTGTTCTCGGGTACGGACCATCTAACCATCACAGACACGTCCGACAGTCTTGTGACGTTCGGCTGATTCGGTGGCACTAGTACTGCTAAAAATGCGAGATACGGTTATGAGAAAAATAAATTGAAACTATTTATAGCTCGTTACGTTAAATAACTCCGCACACATAATGTAATTCAATTACCAGTGCCTTTTCGCTTCCCTTCTTTGCTTCGTCTCCTCCCTCCTCCTCTTGTATGCTTGTGTCTTGAATTAGGAATTCCATAGTCTGGTCTCGATTCGGTTGTACCCATGTGTTGTTTTGGATTTACTCTCAATAAATTGTAGCCGGAATCAGAACCATATTCGTTGCTTGCGACACATTGTACAATACCAGCATGCCTTTTCTCAACCTCTGAGATAAAAAGCCTAGAACCTTTAATCTCTAAATTGTCGCTAGGTAACAAAGATTCTCCATTGATCAACCATTCGACCTTCGGTTGTGGTTCACCAGTTACTGTACAGGATAACTCCAACTCCCCACCTTCTGAGAACGTGGATGCCTTTGGTAATTTGATCACCTTTGGTGCTTCCATTACTTTCAATATAATCACAGATTTGATGTGCACACCGTTACTAATCCACATGCAATCGTATTCTCCTCTGTCAGTTGGCTGGGCATTGATTATTGTCAAACCCATTTCTGATTTTATGGAATTCGATGGCAACGGGGTACCCAGTCTGCTCCATGTAACGTTAGGCACTGGGTAACCAGCCCCGAAGCACTCTAGGGTTACATTTTTGTCCCGCAAAACTTTATATTCAGTTTGTGGTTGTTTGACAAAATATGGTGCTTGGAATTTGGAATTTGCATGCACGTTTAACATAGTTTTGTGATTACTGTTGAATATCTGATTGGTTATATAATTACTAGCGGTACAGTGATAAGTTCCACTATCTGATACTTTTACATTTTCAATGATCATGGTTTTGCCATTTACATTTTGTACAGGATTGTCATCTTTATAGAATTGAACTATAGCCTCTGGGGCCGAGTAAGGCGCAGGACATGTAATAGGCACTGTATTCCCTGCTGCAACATGTATGACAACGTCCGTCTTATCGACGAACTTTTGTAGCGTAGCAAGTGTTAATCGTGCAGGATCAGAAGCTAGACCACTGGTACCTGGATGAACATACAAAAGCACAAATTAGCTCTTAAACAAAATTAAATCACTCGTCAGTTATAGGTGATCTTATATAGGTTAAACGAGTTCAATGCTTACCATAGAATGCTATGCAGCGATAGTCCCCGGCTTTCGATTCGTCGTCGAATTTCACTACGTGGCGGGAGATTTTACCACCGTTACTGGGTGTATGAGACACTGGCGACCATTTTTCCGAACCCAATGGTCTGTGGCGCCAGGAAAACCGTTCTGCGGCTAAATTCAGATTGCATTCGAAATTCACATCGTCGCCGAGTGGTGCGTCCAAAGGTTGAGGATGTCTGGTGAAGGACATTCCTACCTCTTGTCTTTGGCCTATTGAATAATTTCCATTATTAAGATTAAATAATTGATTTTCATTATTGTGTCGTTTAATCAATGGATCCAATTTAACACTAACTGCACCGGCACTTTATGTATACACATTCTTACCATATGAAATAAAGATCATATGTTTTCGAAAGGAAAGTAGGTGATATAGGATAATATAAGAATTTACATAAAGTTAAACGAACGAAAAAATTAACAATCAATGCAGAATTTTAAATCAAATTTTAAAAACGGTCATTTGAGCAACCATAATACAGTTTCAGTGTTAAGGAATCCGATGTGATCCGATGCAAACATGCCTTTAAATATATTTATTTATATTTTAAACAAAAGAATTTCTTGGTTCTTCTAACTCAAACATAGTAGATAAATCTTATTCAAATTCAATTGGTCCTAATTTTGTTTACTTTTTATCAAATATATTTCTTTTTGTAGTAAAATTATTACTTTCTTGTAATTAGGGGCGGGGGAGGGGGGGGGGGGGGGAGTACTCGCCTTTAAAATGCAGCAAAAAATATTTTAATATATGTTAAATTAAAAAATCCTTTTAAAGTTATAATAATTTACCTTTAGAATATTTCGTAAAGAAAAATACAACCATTAAAAGAAAACATTCTTAAATGTTTTATGTGGCACAATAGATACATATGCATATATGTAGTTAGGATACAATATACACATATGTATAATAAGTAATTAAGAAAAAAAAGTATAGAAAATAAAATTCAATATAGAAGTAAAAATCTAAGCTCTTGAATATATACCTATAAAATTATTTAAAAAGCAAATTTTATTCGCTTTAAAATAGTTATGTAAATTTTCTCATAGTTTTAAAATTTTCGGGCAAGTATATAATTCGGTAATGTTTCTTACGATTATAAAATTTCATTAACGATTTGTGTTTTACGATTTCGTGATTAGACCTAATTGTACTTCTTTCGATTATTACATTTTGTAACTATTTATAATTGAAGAGCAAACAATTTGATCCAAATATTTCGAATATAGCTTTTATAATTATTTTAGATAAACATAACCATCGAGAATTGCAGTGCTTTTCATCCGCCTCTTTCTTCACGTATGCTGACCCTCTGCGAAGTCTAAGAGACTCTTCAAACGAACTGTTTAGATTACAGACATATACTATAAGACGTTTGTACGATGGTAGTGATAAGTTTTCAACCGAACCTTCCCTTTTTGACTGTATTTAATTGAAACAATTCTGTCAGAGAATAGAGAGCACAGCGAAAAATATTTAGTAATTTTTTAAAGAACTCCTGTACATTATTTAAACTTAATAAATTAAAAATATAACTAAATTAAATTAATTTATTAAATAATTAAAAAAAACACGTACAATAAAATCTCTTCATTTTAGACTAAGCACTCTGTATTATGAGTGCACAAATGGAAAATTGAACATCGGTGCATTATTCCTTAAATATTTAACTATCCCGATTGATCAAAATTGTACAGTTTATGCGAAATTTATTAAATTGATTTTTGACTGCATCTTAGAAGCAAATATCAATTGGAATAAATATGTCGGTGATACATGAAAATAAACAGTAATTGTTTGGATGTTACCGGTTGGTTGAAACGATTTTGAAGAGGACGAATCGGTTCGTTTCGAGCGACACTTGAAATTGTAAGAAGGAACTTACCGTGCGCAAAACTGGCTAGGACATGTAGCAAAGCAGTGACGACGCCACATAGGGAGGGCACAGGTCGCATCTTGACACATTCTGCAATTAAGGAAGAGAGGAGTTCGTTACGCGTTTCTCGGATATTTCGTCTCTCTGTGGTCGTTTTTCCGACCTCGTTGCCCGGGGTGGGACGAAAACTCGCGGGGACTCGTGGCGCCGGCAAGAGCCCACTAAAATTAATGCCCGGCAAGCAGCGTTTATGTTTAGAACGGCGAAGAGTTCACGTGGAAATAGAACGCATTCTCGTTCTAGTTTTGATGACATCGCGGCTCAATCTCGTGACGCGAAAACGTCAACCGTCCTACTAATGGGATCGCGCACATCTTCGAGAAATGTATGTTTCAAATAAGTTCAAAAAGTTCCTACCTGATCCAACAGTTATCGACAAATAGAAGCCGTAGTTTTTTCTCAATTATTAACGATCGTACGACGTATTTTAATATTCGTGAATATCCACGAGTGGAATGTATTTGTACAAGGCGCGCGCGGATATAACGCAGCATCACGTGTGCAAAGTAACAGGAGACAGTGGGGATAGTCTAGGAAATTTTAGAATCTAATCTAAAATTTGATTTTAAATTGTAATAATTACAAAATAAAGCACATCTGATACCATCCACGATTACGCTAACCTGACATAACAACGATAAAGAAAACTAATTGTTTTGCTACTTATTATGCAGCAATATAAGACCGGCCACTGGTTAATAAATATTAATGGGTGTATGCGTACGAGCGCGTCAAAACTCCCCACTCCCCTAAACAATAAGTCGTGTGACCGGAGGTGGTAGAACGATCCTCGAATTATTTTCGTGACTTTGAATCAATTGTTCAACGAACGGATCGAAAATGCATCGAACAGCAAAGAAAGCAAGGTCGCCACGAGTCACAACGTGACAAAGCCTTACAAACAGAGGTGCCACAGTGACAACATGAAAATGACCGTATACGGTGACGAAAATCGTCGTTCATTGCGCGCACCGCTTTCCACCCACGTGCGGACGCCTAACCGTCGCGAGTGACGATCAGAAAACCGTACCGACACGTCGAAGACCGATGGAAATTATTTGTTGGCTAACACACGCGCCGCACGTAGGCAGATCCATTCACGGGGTACACCGTGCTGTTCGCCCACACGACACTGATTCGCGGAATTAACGCGAAGATTTTCTTTTTTACGAGATATTTACCTCTGAGGATATTTCGAACCTAAAAACAATGTACTTCGTTGCATTAACATCGATGCAGACGAGCAATTAAATCCCATCGATTATTTTCTCGAAAAGTTTCGCTTTCGACGATTTTTGGTTAGATTCGGGCGTCGCAACGGCTCAACATTTATTTGTTCCTTTTTTATTCGACTGTCCATAGGAATGCGAGAAAAAGAATCGTTTCTCACGACGAGTTCGTTACGAGGAAGAAGCAAATTCGCTTGAAAAGATTCGTCATTGTCGTCGAACGAGAGAGGCATTTTTCATCGGAGCCCGAAATCGCGGGACAAAAAGCACACGTTCGGACCATTGGCAAGGCAGTTTAACGTGTTTTATGTATAGGAGGATTCTTAACTTCTGGTTAAATGGTAGCATAAATGTCGGTGGTATGTAACAGGTGAGAAGGGCTCGAAAGAGGCTGGTTTCTGACGTTGCCTCTCGTAAAAATAAAGAACTCGAATTCCAAAGCAGTGGTTGTCAACCCCCCTTTGCCCCGCGCTGTCGAACGATGCCTCTGTGCACCTAACCTTACGGCGAGCCAATGCCACCCGGGTTACGCACACACGCGCGCGCGTACAAATCGTAACAGCTGAACGAGAGAATTAGACTCGTTTCTACAACCTGTCGTTGACCAGACCTCCGAAATCCTTTTTACACGCGGTGATATTCGTGGCCGATCGAGGATCAAGAACTGAGTTCCACTTCCACAACCTACCTCCTGTTACTGACCAAAATACAAAGAGATACTGGACGATTGAATGCTCAAGATTGGACAAAACGTAACGGCGTGAAACCCACGAGCGATTTTTGCAATTACAATTTTATTCAACAACGTGGGATTAATTTTGTCCGTAATTAGAAAAGAAATTTTAGAAATATTCGGATGTCGTTTGATTCCCATTATTTTTCAATTACAAATTTCGATCTACGTTTCCACGTTGTTTTTTCTCAATCTTAATACACGGAGACCTTAAATTTCGTGAAATTATATCAACTTCGTTTTTACTTTAATTGACAATGACATACGATTAATGTAGATTTTCGTTTAAACAGAAAATCTAGATAAAATAATACTGTACTTTTATACAGTATTTGTCAATTTATAAAACCTATTTTTCCTAGTCTCGTATTACACTGGGATTCGTTGATGTTTTTAATGAAATATTTAATAACCGTCTTAACAGTGTATTTCTATACTAAAACGAATATTGAATTGATAATAATTTTGTATAATGTTCCGTAAAGTAAAGTGCAGTGTTCCGTTACATCTGACAAACAAGAACCAGGAAGTTCGGGTTCCCGTTGATCGAACAGATTCGAGAGAAGTGGATCCTTCCTTTCGGCGATCGCCGATTAATCACGTAAACGGCTTTTATTTCTCTCGCATCGTTGTGTTTCGTGCTCGATACGAGACGCACGACTAAACTTTACTCTCTTCCTCGGTATGCACGACGATCGCTTAGGCAAAACGAGTGAAGAATATTTAGCCGTATATGTGTCATACGCTATTTTAATTTGCTTCCCCATAGCCCCACTTATATTCTGACCATTAACGCTTCATTTTTATTTAACTCATCACTTATACCGATACCTTTTATTTTTCACAATTAATTGACACCAACGTTGAGGAACGATTAAAATCTTTTTCTCATTAATGTTGTTACGATTCGTAAGCGTTAGTACTTGAACGTATTTCGTTGAAACCGCGAACACTTTAATCAAGCTTTAATAAAAAAAAAATGCATAACATGTATACACGTTAGAACGCAGGCGCATTAAGTAGCGCGGTATTATCCGAATGAAGATTTTGTCAATTGTCAGAAATTCGATTAGTGAAGTATCACTATTCGTGATGTATATACACACACACAAATTTATATAAATACGTATGCATATATGTATATATAAAATATGTGTGTGTGTGTGTGTGTTCGCGCACACATATTATATATACATATGACGACGCTATGCTGTACACATCCACTACGTATTTGAATTTTACCGAAAATACTGGTGGCTCACCCCTTCCGGCAGGTGATCTTCCACGGCAACACCATAAGCAAACGTTTTCAACGATTAGCAGTTTTGTTGATACAATTTTGTTCGTCTATACGTTTACAGTCGTGTTCAAAATATCATGACCAAAGTCTCATAAAGTACGAAAATAAAAGCATGGCAAACATTGACG
The DNA here is from genome assembly GCF_051014685.1 of Ptiloglossa arizonensis. Lineage (NCBI taxonomy): Eukaryota > Metazoa > Arthropoda > Insecta > Hymenoptera > Colletidae > Ptiloglossa > Ptiloglossa arizonensis. The sequence goes on along the minus strand of NC_135052.1, from coordinate 26,411,805 downwards.
ACAGGAAGGAAGAAAACAAATATAATTGTGTTTGGGGCACACTCACCCTTTTTCCTTCGATCCGGCTGTACGATCCTTCCGTTCCAGATCCTTTAGGTTTCCCGTGAACTTACTACCGATGCTCCTCGTGGAGGAAAACGACGAGTTCGTTGTATTTCGTACCAGTGAATCACTTCATTTTTCTTTTCGGTGATTGTTGCGTGCCTCGATCAGTTCGATTTCCTATAGAACACGACGCTTGGCGTCCACTAGTACACTGGAATGCAGACCGACAGGTTTTGAACCGCGATAAGTATATAGTAACGAGGTGTCTCCGATCTAGGTATTCGCGTGCAGGTTGGTACAGTGCTGCACCGTCATGTGACCGGTTTCATTTGAAACGTGAAAATAAAACGCATAGATGAATCATGAGATTGTGACTTGAAATGGACAGAAACTGGCAAGGAAATGTGCAATTTTCATTGTGGATACCCTCAATTTTAAGTACTTCCTAGGATTGTCCCGTTAGGATCAAAACTTTTACTCTATATGTACGAATACTCTGCGTGAATGTGTCCGCGCATGGCGCCACTTTTGAAATCGTAAAACGCGGCAATTTTAATTTCAGAAACTTGATATTTTTTCTTACAAACACATAGTATGATAAATATAAACAATTGTATGTATATATAAATTATATTCAAATTAACATTGATTAATAACAATGGTTTTTAGGTTTTACACTTTTGAATTCAATAACTTCGTTCATGATCATACGTGCTGTAGTGTATTTGAGAAGGTTGAAATTTTTAAATAATTAATCGGCTTGTATTTGATTTCTCATACTCTTTTCATTAATAAAGTTCTGTCTTGGTTACAATCTAAAATATTAAATATTTTACTCAATTATATAAGCAAGGTCAAAAACTTAACAAACATTTTACAGTGTATTTTGTTTAAAATGAGTAATAATTATATTAATAATAATAATATAATTATTAATAATAATAATAATAATAATAATAATAATAATATTACATATTACGCCAACAAAATTCGTACAATGTACAATTCGTAGATACACATATAAATTAACATCTGTTCCTCAAAATAAATGATTTCTGCGTTTGGCACGATGTCATGTAATGGAAGCAAATTAAACACCATGTTACATTTTGATTGTCCGTGGCTAGTCGCGATACAATGAAATATGGTTTGCTTCGTACACTCGATTTTTGGTGTTTTAGTCATCGATGGTTTTTATTTATGTCAGCCGGTCGGAATTAACAGAATCGAATGATTTAACATTATGTCGAATGATGATTTGCATGCATTAAAAGATCGCATAAAAGAAATGGTATTTTTATCGCATATACGGTACATTAATAATTTGTAAAAGGACTCGACAAATAAACTATATTGTACAATTATTGTTATACAATTTTCTTGTACTTATTTCACGATGTGCAAATGCATGATATTACATTGGTTCGTAAATAAATGTTTCCTGAAGACCGGCTGACTAGAGTATTCTGCCCAATGTCAGGATTTACTGGTGTATTGCTTTATGTTATATTGCTAATCGATTATTCTAATTTGTAATTGATCGATTAGCTAGATTACTATTATTATAAATGGCATCCCACCCCCTAATTGATTACATTAGAATAAACTACATGGAAGAACAGATCTTCAGTCATAGCAAACAAAAGCTAGGACTAAAAATGTCAACAAATAGTGAAAACTGTGAATTACTTTCAATATATATATGTGTATATATATGTATGTATACATATATATAACATATTACTAATTTGAAGATGCCAGTTTCCCTATCTAGATTAGAATGTTAAGGTGTTAGCAAGAATGCCAATTAATAATATCAGAAAGTGTAAGGAACACCTCTTCTCTAAACAATAAAACTTATAAAGCTCTAAAATTTTTGTTTCACCAAAGTATAACAACAACAAGGCATGTTTCACTTTGCAATAATATCACAGACAATAGAAAACGTAAAGTCTACAAAAACTGGTCTTGCTTGTGTGTATACAAATTTCGAAAAAAGTGCTCAGCCTTGAACACGTGCTTCTAAAGCATATATATGTATATATATATGCTAAAAAGGGTAATTTTATATTACACAAAAATGTACATTTCTCTCAAAAATTGAAGTTGCTTGATCGTATATAACATGGCATTCTTCCTTGCACCCTTATATGGGATTTTTCTTTGTAGCTGACTAGCTACAATCACATAAAAAGTTTTGGCAGCGCGCCCCGTCAATATGTCCTTTAATTTATCATATTTTTAACTTTTCGTTATGCTAAATTAATTATAATTTTTATATTAATAACACATCAGAATTTTATATTCACTGTCATTTTTAAGCGCGATAATTTCCATAGTTGAAACATTACATTGCGTCGCGGACAAACGATCGCAGTTCGTGACTTAATAAATTTGATTACCAGGTGAATTTAAAATTTCAAAAGTAACTAGACATTAAATATTAGACAAACAAACAATGTATTATTAATAAGTTAAACTAAATTGCACCTTCGTAAAAGCAACAACTATGAGTCTTGCGTCTGAATATATCTGAGCCAGCAGTAACATATATTACAGGTAACAATTCATCATTATTTGCAACTGTGACGCTTAAATATCATTATTGACCTAACAAGTGATATTTTTTTTTTACGTTTATACATATAGTCGTAAGACTAGAAACGTCTCCGATTTAAAATTTCGTAATTTTAAATTGGTAACCAAGTTCTCCGAGTGAGTACTTTCACTATATGTATTCGCTATTTAAACGAATCAAAAGATTAAACATTTCTTTTATGGAAATTTTACATTATATGGCATGTAATCATAAACACATGAAACTGTTCAGGCTGCGCTACCATGCTGTGTTTGTAGTGTCACGCGAGTTACTATGATTACAATTAGTAAGTGGTTTAAGCTAATGAACTGTGTTTTAGCGAATTATTAGGAAGAGCTTTTATCACGCGGGCAGTGCCCTGTAAAAATATACGTTCTCTCTATATAGAACTACATATTAATGTATACAAGACCAGTTCTTCGTCGATATCCGCTTTTTACCACATATACATTTCATTACTTATCAGGTATTCACAATGCTCTTAATATTATGAATATATTTATTTTTTTATTTTATTTTTTTATAAAAATAGGATGACTTCTTGTTCTTATACCTTACGCTCCAATCAATATTATCAATTCGACATGATATATATTGATCCTTTAACAAAATTTTGATACTGGTCTGTGCATACATTGTAGGATCTACATATATACAGCACTGTTCAAAATCATCTCAAAAGCCACGAAGATAGTAGAAAAAGGCATGAAATGATAAGATTTTCTTCATTTCAAATTCATGTTTAGCGTACCTGGACTTTGTGTTTCTTTTTCTCCTTATTGGTAATTCCCGCGGTACGATTTATACACACATACAGCTGTGTACTTCCAGTGTAATGAATGAGCACGTAAACATGAACATGTGTGCGTGTATGCATGTGTGTGTACACGCACACACGTACACACGCATATATATACATATACGTATATATATAATCTTTTTTTTAAATATATTATCAATTTCTCTATCGAATAGATATCAATTATATCTCTATACATATCTACAAAAACCTAATATATAGAACTCTATTATCATTAATTAAACTCTCTATGAATTAATATGTATAATCGTCACAACAGGTCTAAAAAGTTTATCGTTATTTAGTACACGATAGTAGTTTTCTTCATTGACATTCCATGAACCGCTTAGTTGTATCATGTTTTAGTAACATGTTGAGAAAGTAACTTTTTAAACACTACCCTTCTATTATTGCTTGTTGCTTAGTGCTACTGAATTTATTTTGGCATATAGCGAGTTCTAAACCCTGAGCGATCGCCAATTTTTTTATTCTCATTTTCTTTCGTTTTTTACTTTAAATAGAAATGCACCTGCTGACAGAGCTTTTCTTCTACTGCAATGAAATACATTGCATTTATTATCTCACTCTTTCTTCTTAGATGCCTAAAAATGGCAATATAACTTCGATGCAAATCTTTGCTAATATTAATCGTATTCGAAAGACGATAGATTCATTGTCAGCGATGTAAGATTATTGAGTCCATTCCGTTTCGATAACCGATACTGAAAATATAATTTCGAAATATTTTGCGCCCGACGCGAAAAAGATAAACGAGTGGTATGTGATGCTACACATACACGCAACAGAAAGTTTTATATAATTTGCTTTAAATACCGCTTTCCTTCGCTCCACTTTGGCCAATGTTTACGTCTTTTTTCAGGTGAATTCGAATAATCATTTGGAACCGAACGCTTCTTCGGCTTTGACGTGCCTTCGGACTTTGGTGCTGGATTTATACCTTGTATATTAGATGTTCTATTATGACTAAGCGCCGTGGTAACACCCGCTAAATTCAGAAGAGCGTCTGCACCTTCCGCTATTTTCCGTTGCTCGTCAAAGTCTGGATTCGTTTCTTCGCTCGGATATTTACTAAAAAAGTATATTTGAATTACGTGTATTCTTGTTGAAATCATTAAAGTATATTAAGTAATGTCCAACGATACTCTTACCTCTCTTGTTTGATTGAGGTAATGCAACTGTAAGTGTGGTCTTCACTGGAGCTTCTAGTGATCACTGGAACCAACTTTTCTGATTCCGCTAATTTTCGTTTACGATCTATGATCAAATTTAAAATATTACCATAAATAAAATTCGAAATATTGTTACCCTCGTTTACTGCTTCTTACTAATCACACGTATTATTTGTAAAAATAATACAAAAATTATCAAGTACACTACCTTTATTGTGATTCAAAATAATAGGACCGTGTTTGAAAGAAAGCATAGCAGCAGCAGCTGCATCTACATCACTATCTACTTCAGTTTCTGTATTATCGGTAATGTTGCTCGATGCCAGTCTTTTGGAAAGGTATGGAAAGAGAATAGGATCTGGAAGGCGTGTGCTTGTATTCTTTCTCTGTGGTTTTTCTGGGGAAGACAAAGTTTGAGCAGTAGGAGGAGGAAAGGGAGCGCGAGACAATGCTTGTATTAAATTCGGACGATATTGCGCATCTACCATCCATAACGAACCTTTGCCCAAATTCTGAAAAGAAACAGTTTTTGTCAATAATCTTCATTTATAAATTCAAACGGTGAACATAAACATTATAATGCAATATACTTACTGGAGCTTTCTCTACTTTACGAAAGCACTTGTTCAAACTTAGATTATGTCTAACAGAATTTTTCCATCCAGTGGGAGCATTCCTAAAATATGGAAAGTGATCCAAAATCCAAGCGTACACCTCCTTGACTGGCAGAGCTTTTACAGGGCTATCTTCAATAGCCATAAAAATTAAACAGGAAAATGAATACGGTGGTTTACTATTTCTGTGTAAATGAGGATCATATGGTATATGAGTAGGGTGTTTGTTGCGATTTGAAACTGGTAGATTATTGTTGCTCAGAGAAATCTTTGTTTGATTGTTTTGTGAGGAATTGTAGTGATTTTTTACCGACTCCTGAAAGATTTGCATTGTCTTTTGACCATTTTTATTGGAGTGGTGATAGCTCTGAGTATGTTCGTGCGATATTGAATTATTTATCTTGCCATTATTATCTGTTGTAACAGTAAGAAAAGAAGACAATAGTTTGTAATTAATACTATAATGTTGATTGAATCAATATAAGAACATTACAACAATTACCTGGACAATAACCATCGTCTAAACTTGAAATGGAATTAGTGTTTTCAGAAAAGTCTGCCATGTCATCACAAATGTTGTTATTTAATACATTCTCGTTTTTTATATCTTTGGAGGGATTCGAAATATCTAAACCCTTCAACAGATTTTGTTGATGAAGCCAACTCAAAGAAGTCAAATCATCGTCTAACTGACTATTCTTTTCTATGGATTTTTCAGACATTGAAATTTCTCCGTGAAGTTCGTTGGTCGAATTTGTCTCAACGAAAGCACTTGTGTTTTCCTTTTCTTTCATTGTGTATACTGTTTCTCCAAAACTGAAGACCTGAGTACTATTCAGTCCTATTTCAGTTTCTACTCCAGATGCATCTGGTCTATCTGGTGGCATATTGTATCAAGTACCTTTTTCGTCACTGTAAAATAAAATTACATTCATTAGATCATGCTTGAAGAATAATTCTTAGACAAAAAAACAATATTCAGTTATATAATGCATCTGTGTATGCTGGCATTGATTTTATAGAATAATTTCTACATTAAACTATTTAAAATCATGTTATCTCTTTCATCCATATTTCAGAAAAAGGAAATAGAATGTATGTCAAGAGTTAAACTTTAACAGATTAAAAAAATAGGAAATATAAAAAACAAATAACCACTTGTTATTGGTAAAAGTATTCTTTTTGTTTTTAAAGGAAAGGGGACATTTAATCAGCGAACTGGGAAAAGGTAGATAAGCGTCGGTGATTCGACCGGCAGCGGAGCAGAAATGCTGTTGCCAAGCAACAGCTTCCTCGCAATCCTAGCAACGTGGTTACACCAACGTTGCTATGAAAGTATCCACAGAGGGGCGGCTCGCACCTGCCCCTACTCCGCAATCGCCCACAAATTCCTCATTCTCCTATCTTTTACCCCACTATTCCGGAGAGTACCGGAAAACGAACCAACGTGAGTGGTGGGGATCTGTCGCATAGCAACAGTAACGCCATGACACGACGCCGCGTCATTCACGTGTTCGTTCTCCGATGCAGTGCAAGAAGTTAAATTTGTGTGGGACTTTCAACAAATTTTTCTCATATTCAATTTTAAATTGCAGTATAGATTCAAATAAGACAAATATTTAACACTTTTGCATGAATATAATTTTAAATATGATCATTTTTTTTTTAAATTGGTGTATTTTGTGTATTATGAATATATTGAATATATTCATTATATAAGTTCAGAAATTTTCAACTGGTATATCGTGAGATTTTTTAATACAAATCAATATAGTATAGCAGGAATGATTAGTAATAATCATAGTGAATATATTATCATATTAAGTAAAATATATTTCTGGCTGTACCATAGAATTTTAATAATTAGCTTAGGTGTACTATACAATGAAAAATAGTGAAAATTACTGGATTAATCTGTTGAAAATAAAGTTATAACGAATTTTGTATTAATAGGCATTAAAAGCACTCTTATATTTCTACTTATTAAAAAGTAGAAATATGCAAAATGAGAATTTAAAGAGGTATAACTTCAAAAGATTGACTTTGCATTGTGGCTGAAGAAGTAGGGTGATGACAATAATATTTACAAATACTAATGCAAAGTTTGTAACCAGGCTTTGGCAATAAATAGAACCAACCTACTAGAGCATAAAGAGACATCATTGTGTAAATTAAACGAATAAAGTTTGAGAAGTTATGTAACATAAAAAGAACAACAAGATATAGAATAGAGATCATAACTGTTATAATTAACATGAAAAAATGTTTTAGTATAACAACAGGTTATTTTTAGTCTTTAGTATGAATGAAGCAACTACACTGTCAAATCACATAACCGCAATTTTTGTTCTTATAATCACTTTGTAAAAATGTCATAAAAAGTATTACCAGATTCTAAACTTCTAAAATGCATATCCTTCAAAAGAAGTGAAAATTCAGTAATTATAAAAAATGTGATAAATAAATCAATAGAAAAAGAGCATCATTATACCAAATGTAGACTGGTAGTATAATTATAATGTAATAAATGTGTACTTCGTATATAATTTTGTACTTTAATGTTTGTACTCACAAAAACCATTAAGATGTAGGAAATGTTTTGTTTTACATAAACTACATATATTTTATATATACATGTATCTAAATGAGGTATTTAAAAATCCTTCCTTATATTTCGTTATTCTTTACATTTTTAAAGCATTTATTGGTTATAGTTAATTGGTTATGATAATAACACAAAATAGCGTCGCATCATCATGTCGTGTTGCTAAACAACTAGGCGACGCGTCCCCACCAGTTCGAATGGTTCCCTCTCTACTACATTAACAGTAGGGGAATACTTAGTTCGTAGGCGATTGCGGGGGCAGAGCGTGCAGGCCGCCCCTCTGTGGATACTTTCATGGCAACGTTGGGTTACACCTAGTTTCTCGACCGCACCGACTCGCTTCAAGAATCGAATTATTTGTCATGTATGCAGTACAGATTTTCGTTTCGAATTAAATTATTTAAAACATCACGATTCGAGGTTGTAATCGAATCAAAAATATAACTCTTTGTAAAAAAAAAACTATTGTTGACGCGCAATTTTGTAACGAAAAAGATATTCATTTCAACGGTATGTGTATTAAAGAAACACACGTAACGTTAAACAAAAAAAGACAGAAGGTAACAGAATATAATCGTTCTGAATATTGTTCGTTCGTTTCCTATTTTTGGTATCATATAGGAATACTATAATTAAGGAACGCGTAGCCAGTGAAATTGAATTTCCGCGCATGTGACGCGCCTGTAGCCTCGAACCCAAAGTACCAACATCGTCATTTGTTTATCCACTAATAAGCGACAAAATGGCCGTACCATTAGGAACACATTGGAATCTGAAAATAAACTTTAAGGAAATCGATGTGTTCCCAATACCTTCTATGATATCCGTTGCTTTGCTCGACAGTGTTGTAGGTATTTCGTATGTGCCCCATTTCACTCAATTTTTCGCAGCGATAATCTACTTTTAAATCGTTTTCGAAAAAAATGGCGTCTACTCAACGCAGTCTGTTTTCGCAACATGTTTCTCTGTCCTTGTTATTAACACACCGCGGCACAAATGTTTTAAGGACAGTATTTGAAAATTTGTGTTTCCATAATCAGTAAGAACGTACGAACAGAAATCACTTGTCGATGCGTGAAAAGTGATAAACAGATTTTTCGCAGACATTTAATATCGTGTAAATTTTGATCAAGAAACAACGATGATTTTCATACCACTCGCGTGGGCAAAAAGAGTAAAAGAAAAAACAAAATCAAATGCGTTGTCAGCGGAATCAGGGTACCACGTGAAGCGACACACAAAAATTCGAGAACAGGCGAAACATGCCACTGCGATACTTGTTGAATTCAAATATGGAGTTGATAATGATTACGAAACTGGAGCAAACATGAAAATGGCCACGGCATCGTTTGCACACGATATCAACATCGTGTTCGAAGAGGATCCGCTTTTTATATCATTCGCGGGTCATAATAAAAAATTCTATACGCGAATTTGGTAGAATAAGATTCGAACATACCGAGAAAAGCTCTTCTACCAACCATATTTTTTATGTATTTTTACGTACGCGTCATCGTTCAGGACGTGAAAAATTGAAAGAACAAAACTTTTTGCTTGGGACGTTGCAAACAAGTGATCCTATTTGCGAGACGTTTCGAAGATTTTCACAATTTTCGGGAAATTTTGTCGACGAAAGCCAGATCGGAATGTTTAACAAATGAAACGGCGTTTTACGTCTTTCTAGTTTTTAGTCTAGCGTTTGTTTGTCGTTGCACGTTTAAATCTTGTCACCTACGAGCGAAAGCGAAAAACAAAACGGTGCGAAGCTGTTTTAAAAACTCACGTATTCGAGTAGACAGACGGCAGTCTTCGTTGGTTTTCTAAAGACGGGCATCTCAAGCACACTCTACACAACACCCAGCTGATTGAGACGCCATGTTTTGACGTCATCACGTGGTTGCCGAAACATCTTGTATCGTATCGCGAACATCGATGTATCGTATTTGAACCGGGAAAACATGAATCGTATAAAACACTACGTTTATCTCCAATACTGTCATTGACTTAGGATTATTATTGAAACTAAAACGGCATTTTATTCAAGTATCAATACTTTATTTTGCTATTTTAAATAAAAATAATTTACAGCATTTAATGTAAAGTAACTCTCTTTTCTTTAAATTATGTAAAATTGTATACCTATTAAAAATTATAACAAAATAATCGACAAATGCTTTTTTTGGAATCTGTAACAATCACTGCTCAGTAAATCGACAAAGTTCGTTTCATTTCGTTGACAGGAATATTTTGCATTATTATTTACGATTCCACAACATACTGCTACAATATACTGTTGTATCATATACTCTATACTGTGTGGTATTATAATCTTAACGATGGATCTGTTTCTTAAAACGCAGTTTTCATAGAAAATGTAAATACATTCATATGGCACAATCCATAGGAAAAACTTTTTACAGTAATGTATTAAAATATCCACTTTTGGTTCGTTCAATGGTGAAAGATGTACAAAGACGTTGCAGATCAAATAAAAATCATCCGGACATGTATAGACGTTGTAAAATTATAATGCACATGAATTGTAAGCATATACAAAATTTGAGAAATAAACAATATTGCTTTGATCGGCTTTATAACATCTAATTTATCATCGTATAATTGTGCAGAAGAATTAATGACGTTTCTAATAAATTTTCTCTGTATTAATTTTTTATCAAACAACCCTTAATCAATCTTTTTACAAGAGTCACAAATACGAACTGGATTATTCCATCCCCTGTGTGGTACAGCACTACGATGTTGTGAGCAATTTTGACATACTCCACGTCCACAATCTCTGCAGTGATGTAGAGGAAATATAATGGAAAATTTTTGATGACATATACAACAATTAACGATCTCCGAATCGGGAATCCAATAGGAAGGTCGAACTGTATCCTTTATGAATGCTGGATAAATTACAAAACATTAAGTGATCAAAGAATTTTAACACGTCAATGTAATTGCAATTCTTACTTATCTTCTTACATTTTGAATAGCTCAAAACTGTGCCAACTGCACTCAAAGTAGACACTATTTGTTCTGATACTTTTCTGGCGTTTACATCCTCAGAATATTCAGTTGTTTCATCATTAGAATTTGAATCTTTATTGTAACACGTATCACAGACTCGTACAGGTGTATGCCAGTTTCTCAACGGAACACACATTGTGTTGGACGAACATTTTGAGCAAAAGCCTTCACCGCATGCTCGACAGTGATGTTTCGTATCCGTTGGTCCAAATACGTTTTTACATTTGTGGCAGTGCTGTATTTCATTGTTAGGTCTCCAATAAGATGGTGCTACCTGATCAGTAACCCATGCCGAGAGTACCTTTGATGGTTGTAAAGAAACATTAGATACAGCTTCAGTGATATACGTCACACCATCAATTACTCTTTGGGCTGTATTTTGTGATGTTACTAAATGATTTGGCTAGAAGAAAAAATTTGAACTATTAATAAACAATGATTTAGTTAAGAAAAAAATGAAGGAATAATACACTACTAACATACCATATCCCATACGTGTGAAATTTTTGTGCTGACAACTAATTCTTCAGGATTTTTATTACCGTACCAATACTGACGACTTCTATAAATCTCTCCGCAATGTGGGCATTCTATCACATCCCCGGACCATGCATATTTAACTAATCCATACCAAGTACTATCATTTTGTGATTGAATTCTTTTTGTAACTTGTATTTCACTTCCATTATTATAACACTTTTTACATATATATACTAGATTTTCATATTGATGTTGATATCTGCACCTATAAAATATTAATTAGTGTAATAATTTTTAACGATTATTTTTTGAATCACAAAACTTTATCTAATTATAAGGCTAACCTGGTATTGCAACTGTGTGGTTTTTCCTCGTGGAGGTGTCCCATGTTATTGCTACATCTACATCCACAACTAAGACATTTAATAGGACATGTAAAATACTGTTTAGGGAACAAAATGTTGGAAAAATTCTCAATTTTTTCAGAAAACTTATCATTTAGAACTTTCAATATATTGTAAACAAAGTATGGCTGCCTAGCAGATCGCACAGTTGTATTGTTTATTTCATTCTTAATGATAGTCTGCAAAGATTCATAATCCAATTCTGTGGAATTTGATGTTTGCAGGCCAACATATTTTATCGAACTAAATGATTCTGTTTCAAGTTTCATATGAATAAATTGATTTTTAAGAATATCTTCAGTGCTTTCCGAACTACCTATGACAGAAAAAGTAGTATATTTATTATGGAATAACCTTTTTAATTGGTAAAAAAGCTCTCATTTTGAAATTATTGTCAATCTGAGAATGTGACAATATGTACTGTTGTTCAAAGGTCTGGTGTATCTAGTTTCATGTAATACTAGAATGCTTGGTCCCAGTGTACTTAAGGAGTTTAGAACAACTTCTCTCTGCACTATTGTCAGCAAAGCAGTTTGAAAATGATGACTGTAAGCTCGTGAAGCTGTACCAAGAAAAGTAAATACATCCCTCTTCAGTTTTTCAGATTGTGTTTTATATATTACAATATCAGACACAGCGAGAACTTTAAGCAGTAGCCTCATCCATTCATTTCCATAAGCAGTAGCACCTAAATAAAAAGAATGAAATAGATTATACATAAAACAGGCTTTTATTTAACATTCATGTGGTACTCCTTAATCTTCAAAATCTAGCAATCTTTAATCAGTTTTTGTATACAACTTTTATATATTATCCATAACTTGCAAACTATGAATTAGAGTATACTATACAAATGTAGATGCTAATACCTAAATTGGTATCCAAACAAATTACATTAAGGACTGGATCAAATGCTGCCCAAACATTTAATGTACAAGAGTTTTGCTTATTTGAAGTTTTGAATACTTCTTCTCCTTTAAAGAATATTTGATTCAGTGTGTGACTTTTGTCATCACTTGTATTTCCAAAAATTGATACCACCTTCACTTTGAGATCATTCTTGTCACAATTCAATTTTTGCACAAATTGTTCAGCACTGGAAACTTTAAGATTTCCTTGTTCATCTATTAATAAGAAACTCTTAGATGCACTATACCGACACTTGATACGTAATCCATTTTCAAGAATTCCATTTATGAAAACTGAGTCATGGCTGGGTTGATGAACATCATTGTTACAAATACACATACTATTCAGACTTTCCATAATAGCTGGTCCATTAGCTTCCAACATGTGTTCTCTACATAATGCACTCATGATGTAGTTCACCAATGTTAATTCTGAAATATGACAAATGTTGTTTTACATTCATGTCATCCTACCAACAAACATAGAATAACAGCAGAACTTTGTAGAACATTTTTCAGTCAAATATTTAAGATAATTAAGAGTTGCTTGTTATCAACAAACTCAAATAACAATCGACTGTAGTCTTATTGAACTATTTACATTTGAAAAATTGCATTAAAAGATAGCATTGCTGAGATGACATTTAAACGAGACGGGAAATGATACCTTGTTCCGCGATACTGGTAAAAATGAAGAAAAATGCGTATGTAATTTTACAACCGGTTAACTGTGCAAATTGACAGAAACGAAGATAGCTGTGTTCTTACCTTTTTGAGATTCAACGATTCAACGATTCAACAAAGTTTTGGTTCTCTCGTGAGAATTAATGAGGAATAAGGAATTTTGACCGATTTTGAAAAAATTAAATGCTCATTGATAACAATACCCCTATTGCAACTGATAGTACGGTTCAATACAGTTGCAAATGCACCGCTGATTGCAACAGACAATCTTCGAAAAACTACCCGATCCACAATCGAAAGCGACTTCAAGGCTAATATTCTGCGTTCTCTTTTCTTCTTACGAATGTATTTCAGTTTTTTCTTACTCGATTGTAGAAATTATAAATGGCTAATAGAGACAGCTTCACAGCCATAGTGATTACCTGTAGAACGCTGCGAGAACTTACTGTTTATATCGTAAGAAATGTAAGTAGATATTTCATCTTCTTTTTCTGTTTGTATAAATACAGTTATGAAACTTATTGCTACGATTATCGATATTGTGGAAGGGAACCAATGCAATTATGGATATGTTTGATTTAGAATGAAGAGGGACAGAGGGGTCTGAGTTATCAAAATTATCAGTGGTTGTCAGATGGGCCTTTTGGTCATGCGCATTGGAAAACAGCGGTGTGTATACCAAGTGTTAAGGACATCAAAGTTTAGGGGCTCCCACATTCGAGTAGGACAAGTAAAGGTATTGCAATATGAACATAGGCTTCAGTAACTCGGATATTGTAAAGTAACAATAAGTTTTTAAAATATCCCGATGTAACTCATTTAACGCTTGGCTTTGAGCGCTTTGCTGATCATACTGTTATATTAATTGATTGGTTTATAAACGAAATTATGTAGTCCTATTGCTGGTATCATGTTATATATGAAAACAGTTTTACTGGTCCAGTTTATAAAAATCTAAGCAAGGGTTATATCAGAAATTTCCAATTTTTATTGGTATAAAATTTTTAAATAATTTTTTAAAACGGTACCCGTTTTTATTCGATTTTAGTACTGTACTGATTCCATTTCCAGTGCGTCTGACACCTCTGAGACGTACCTAGCGGTGGAAACACATACGATTGCTCGGTTGTGTGTCGTGTGACGCATACGACGCAAAAGCGATTTAATCAATGTTAAGCGTTTCATAATATTCTTTGTTCAGAATAAAGGTCCGATTAATTTGACATACTTTTAAAGGTAATACTTTTCGGAAATCGAGGACATTTATGTATTGTGCAGCTATATAACTCAATCAGAAATCTAAGAATGTAAGGAGAAAACGGGAATTGAATACGTTTCATCGTAACAATTAGTTAAATCGTTAAATTTTTCTTCTTAGTCCAGCTGCTTGATTATATCCAATTTATACAGACAATGTTTTAAGTTTTCACTTTTCGCATTTCGATAAGTAATCAGATGAAACGTAACTAAAATAGTATTTGTAACTAACTATTTTCCGTTGATTGTCTAACAAGACGATAAATGTAAACAACTTGCATTGTCTTAAACTGAGAAGTTGAAATGTAAAAACAATCGCTGAGTACCGGATTATTGAACGTGTCGCAATAACGAACGGTCTGATTATAAAGACTATATTGCAAACATAAGATTAAAATAAATTTATAAATATTTATAGCATAAAATATTACTTAGTATTAAACGTTTATAACAAGAAAGTATAAACTTATATACAAGAAAATATGCAAAATATATAACAGATGAATATTATATATAAAGTGTATGGGTATACGTTTAATAATTAATAAAATGGTTTATAAAATATTTATTTGGAAATGAGATGTATCATTTATTGAATAATTTATGAATGTTCGTCATTGAATTATATTTTACGTAACAAAAAGTATAACATAATTTTGTGTTATTTAATTTAAACAGAATCTCGAACCTTTTACGTAAAACTTGCATATAAGGTTCTACTACGTCATGGTAATACTCATCAAAAATATTATTGATTTACATTAAATTGTAACGTGTATTATTCATCGTAGTGCCGCGTATGTTTTAAAGTGGCTACAATACGAACGAGATTTTGATGTAGTCGACTGCTGCAACGAATCGATTATCGAATTTGCACCGTTCAAAATATCGATACCGATTAACGAGGAAGTGCTCATAATACACCGCTGGCAGACCGCTAAATTGTTGAGGTTGATTTTCTGTTTCATCAAACGTGACATCGTTCTGCATGGCTACGTGCGATCGCGATCCTACAATCTCATCGGTATAATGAATGTCAGTGAAATCTGAAAGTGGCTGTCGCGGCACTTGTGTCATAATGTCACCAAAAGGTTCGGCCAAGGAGAGTTTCAGAATACATTTTTCTACCTTGCACGAAAGGCAGTGACCTACCTCGATAAAATTCCATTTAGTTGTGTTAATTCGCTGAACAATGGAGAACCTTACTACGCAAGATAATACGATCAACATGAACGGAAGTGGTACGTTCGACACAATAAGACTTTCACAAAATTTATTTCGATGTCACGTCAATGACACATTTATCTTTAATAATTTCAACAAATTCTTTCAAAAAATCATATCTTATTTTTTTATATTGTTATTATTCTCTTTATATATGAGTAATTTTACTGAGTATCCATTATGATTCAGAGGATCTACAAGAAAAAGTAACTAGACTGGAATCAGAGAACATAAAGATGCGAGAGGAATTTAACATTCAAAGAGCCAAGTTAAAAGAACTATTTCTTCAGAAAGAAGGTAAACTCAGTCAATATGGATAAAAAAAGTACACAATAGAAATCTAAAATGTAATTGTACAAATATTTGTCTACTTACAAAGTTTATTTGCAGAAGAATTAAAGAGAAGATTACAAGATAACACAAGTCTACAAGAAGAAAATACAAGACTGAAGAATGAATTGGACGAAGCAAAAAGTCAACTGGTTGTTGCAGATATAAAAATTCAGAACGACATACTTATTGAAAAAAGAAAAACTCAAGAGGAGATAGCATCTTTACAACGTGTTATACACGAAACAGTGGAGACAGCTTCATGCTCGCGCAAACGGTTTGATGCAGAAATGTCTACATTGAAGATGACTCTCTCTAAATTGCAAGAAGAAAATGCATTGTTAAAGTCACAGTTACCTCGTGATCCACCTATAGATAGTCCACAGATATCACTGTCCACAGTAACAAAAACAATAGCTCGGAAAGTAGTTTCACAACTAGGTGCAGATGCTTTATCTTTAGGTCCTGACAATCTTGAAGAAAGTATGAGGAAGGTAAAAAGATATGTACGTAAGCTTAAAAATTTATGATTTTTGAACCTTTCTGCAATGAGTTTATAGAATGGCACTGCATTTCAGAAATTGTTCACAAATCATTTCAAACATCATTAAGAGGTGTTTATTTTACTGCTTGTTTTTTTTTTTTATCAATTTCACCTAGGTGTGCAAATGTTAGAAAGTATTGCTTTATAGGCACAGGAGGATGCAGAAGTTTTACGTTCATTGGTAGTGCCGCTCGAAGAAGAAATTAAAGCCTTAAAAGAAAAACTGAGAGCAACGGATGATGAGCTACAAAAGTGTAAAGAAGCACAATCGCAGAAAAAACAACGGGAATCAGGTTCTTTTGAACCAACTTGCGATATGTGTGCAAATTATGAAGCACAATTAGTTAAGATGCAAGCAAATGCTAAAGATTTGGAAAAACAGCTGTCAGATTCAGAACGTATGTTGCAAGCGCAGAAAGATGATTTAGCTAAGGAAGTGGAGTTTCGTAAAGAAATGGAAGAGAAATGGAACGAGAAGAAAGAAGAGCATAAAATCAAAGTAGCAGAACTCACTGACACCTCACAAACGATGCAACAGACTTTAACAGAACTGAAAAAAACGTTTGAACAAGTTCAGAAAAATGTCAGAGATGAACTTGTCAAACTGACGCGAGACCGAGAAGGAGTGCAGAGGCACCTTGTCGCGTAAGAAAATTTCTAATGATATTCGAATTTTTATTTCATTGTCACTTCCGAATTTTAGATGTAGATGAAGTAACACCTTTTACCGAGGCATTTCTGACAAAATTTTATTGAAAATCTAGTTAAATCTTTGCAGACTGCAAAAGGAAAATGAGAACCTCGTTGGTAAGCAAAGCAAGCATTCCCAGCAACTGCAAAGCGAAAGCATCAATATGCCGAATAATGTCGAGGAGTTACATGTTAGTCTTTTGAAAATGCGCGAAGATTTGATCACCGCTAAAGTTGCTCAAGAAGTTGCGCAAGAGAAGGAAGAAACATTACGGTATGAAGTGACTTTGCTCCAAGAACAAATGGAACAAGAAAGTAGAGTGAAAAAACAAGAAACATTGGCATTGAAAAATGAAATTAGCCGACTAAGGTAATACTATTCATTCAGTTTTTTAATATTATACTTGCCTAGCATTCATACATTTTTGCAAGTTTAATTACAATACTTTTGCAGGACACAATTAGATAAATATATGAGAGATCATCGATCACTTACTGAAAAGGAAGAAATGCTCGAGCGTTTAGAAAAACAACTTGACACACTTTTGGTAGAAAATAAAGAAGCTGAATCAAAAATAGCTGAATTACGACAAAGAGTTACCAGTCTTCAGCAAGAGTTAGATACTAGTGAAGCGGTTCAGAAAGACTTCGTCAGATTGTCGCAATCATTGCAGGTATAAAAGACTAATAAAGATAATACGTTATAAGGTTGCTGGAACAATGTAATATCAACTTGAACTCTACCATTGGCAATAGGTACAATTAGAAAGAATTAGGCAGGCTGGTAGCGAAGTAAGATGGCAACACGAAGAGGATGTGGAAGAATGCCCTAGTTGCCACACTTCTTTCACGGTTACAAAAAAGAAGGTAATACTTAACTAAAATAAAAGGTATGTTTATTTTCTGTACGAGTCTATGACGGTTGAAGTGTATTTCATAGGTGCATTGCCGTCATTGTGGCCATATATTTTGTCAGTCTTGCCTTTCGCATGTCGTGAAAAGTGGACCGAAACAAAGACCATCCAGAGTCTGTGATGTTTGCCATACTTTGT
This sequence comes from Ptiloglossa arizonensis, assembly GCF_051014685.1. Lineage (NCBI taxonomy): Eukaryota > Metazoa > Arthropoda > Insecta > Hymenoptera > Colletidae > Ptiloglossa > Ptiloglossa arizonensis. The sequence goes on along the minus strand of NC_135052.1, from coordinate 26,393,347 downwards.
TGGTGCAAGATACAGCACCATATTTTAGCCAAGAACCACCACACACACCTGATTAAATATTATAACGCAAAATCAATCCAGCAAGATGTGCAATATCAATTTGGTAAATTGATTCAGCGGTTAATGAATTTTTGTAAATCAAATTCAACGATGCAGTTGAATTAACTGAAAAATTATTTTCATATTACTTACAGAAAGATGTAGAAGCTGCTAGTGTGGGAGGGGGCTAGATAAAATTCCTATTACCTGACAACTGGAGTGATAAGATAAATATCGTGTAAATACGAATTATGTACTACTTAATGTTTATTGTAATTTAAAAGATTAAAGCTTTTGAATGTATGTGAGTTATTCAAAAAATTTATGAATATTTATCTACTGTCTTGTTATCTACATCATTAAAAATAAGCTTCGTATGGAACAGGTATATTAGAGGTTTCATTCATTGCCATTACTTTTTTTTAGTATTTTCAATTTTTTTTCTTCATTCTTACACAAAAGCTATTACTTTTATACATAAAATGTTTTATATTATTTGAAAAAATGAATAAGATATGTGCACACATATATTTCATGTTTTTGTGTTAGTATCGAAATACTTTGAAAAAAGAAACTTTGTTATTTTTTTATTTATTTTCAAAGAAGCACAAATCTTTACATACTCCTGTTGCATCATATAATTCTTCTAATTTAATATTCTGAAAGCCAACAAATTGTTCTAGACTCAATATTTATTAAAATGTTTATATAGGAACAAAATGTTAGGAAAGCGTAGTATATATAATTGATTTAGTACAATTACCGTTAACGGCCGAATAGAATGTTGTTGGGATTCATTTATTCTTTCCGCGTGAATAGAAGGCTCTTTTCTTCTTTGGGTAGGCATTTTGGTTGATTACTTCTTACTTACATGGAAAAAATTAATGAATCTCGACAACTTTCTTCTTGGACATTTGGTATGTCTAACAAAACAAAATGTTTGAGAATAACAATTTCAAAGTTCCGAATTTCAAACGCAAATATTTTGTTGTTTTTTAGTATCTTAAATCAAATAAAAAATAATACATAAACATGGTGTATAAACCGTACACATGTATAATTTACAATAAACGCGCAGCGCATGTAATATAAGATAGCTCCTTTTTCTATGTAAATTTTCTCCTTAACATATGTCTTACCTTTTAGAAATTGATATTTACTACGAATTATCCTTATTGTATCACTCTATTAAATATTCAAAAATTCTATGAACAGTTTGCTTTCATCTTGACCATTAAAATAAAATAATTATTATGTGTATACTAAAAATCGTTTTATCAGTTTTCTCACTTACTGTAAGTTAGAAATCTTATAATATCATACATAAATTACAAACGTGTTGTAAATGCTGTTGATAATCAATTGCAACGCAAAAACATTCAGGTCTAAATTTACTTGATTCACTGCTAAAACTAATTGTAAAAGTAATTAACATGTACAAAACGGTGAGGTACAAAGTACAAACATGAAGAATTTCATACGACTAACAATAAGTCTGAAATCCACGTGTGACGTATTGGCAATATAACAATTTATCATATTATGTACATACAATTCAAAGAGCGTTGAGTAATCTTAGTAACAGTACAGCCGAAAAAATATATGATTTACGAAATGCTAGTCGTATAATGTAACTCGTGATTTCATTTATACTTTGGCTCGAGTTACCCCAACAAAATCGGAATTAGTATGAATCGATCGACGAGAATCAATGAATATCAACATTCGACAGTAAGTTTACAAGTTTATATTAGATAGAAAAGAATGTATCAATTACATCTCCGATTGGTTGTGGGCGTCTTTCTAGATCAATTGGTGGATCTTCAGACCGAACATGCTCAAATCTTAATACTTTCCAATTATTCAAAGCAGTTTGGTATTCCATCACTTTCTCGTGTTCGTCCAGTTTTGTATAAACGTGTAAAAGCCCTCGATAATCATATTCTAAGCCACTATAGCTTTTACCGAATAATTTTAAACCTAATATAAAAAATGTTGTAGTGAAACACGCATAACCACGAGTCTGATATTGCAAGTATTGTACACTTACCGATTGCGATGCTGCGATAATAAAGCTTCTCAGCGTCCCTATATCGATTCATATGAAAATTATATAACGAAGCTAAATGTCCTATGCTCAAACCAACTTCGTAATCATTTGGTCCTAACAATTTTTCTTTAATTCTTATAGCTCTAGTGTGCATTTCTTCGGCCGCCTAAAATAAATGACAAAAAATATAACAATAATATGATATTTGTCATATGAAGACTATCAAGGGAAAACAGAAAATGTCCACATGTCACTAAATGAAAAGTACTATTGAGCTAAAGATTAAAAATTGAAGAAAACGAGTATTGCCCACAATCTAGCAACTAAGAACGAATATTCACTAAGATTCACCTAAGTTTTAGATTAACATTAGTTTAGATTTATGAGCTCCTTTTTCCTTAATAGTTTCATAGCACTTAATATCTTTTGGTGTAATTTCAATAATAAAGATTGTGTTTATTATATTTTTTGTTTGTTTGTTTCATTACCTTAACTAGTCACCCCCTTAGACTTTTGAATTTTAATGTTCAATTTACTGAAAATGAATACTATTGAACATTCCCTGTCTTCTCTTGATAGTCTTCATATACATTCAATGCATAACATGTACCTCAAAATTTCTCATACTCTGAAATAGACGCCCCAAATTTCCATAATGTTTTGCAGTTTGTACATTTATTTCGCCAAATACTTTTCTCGTTAATTGTAAAGCAGACATGTGAAGGCATTTAGCCCTGAATAATAGATTTTGTTGTGACACTGATGCTGATGCACTGTCTAACGCTACTTCTTCGAGAATTAATGCTTGCACTCTTCTTGCGCTTGCTAACAACAAATGATCTCCATGTAAAAGCTTTTCCATTATGTCTATTGCTTTCCCAATATGATCACTGTTCATACAATGTAGAATAAAACTGTATGACTTTTTCAAACTTTAAGAGTGAATTGGCTTATAAAGTCACTTACCTTGCTTGTTGAAATTTACCAGAATTATATTCGCATACATAAAGGGCATATGCTAAATCCTCGTGTGCCAATGCAATGTGTAAATTCGTTCTGCCAAATATTGGTTTCCTAATATGTAGTGCTTTCTACAAAAAGAGAATGGCAAAATATAAGAAAGCGATAAAATATATAATGTCCTAACCATTATATAATGTCTTAACCTTGTAAATAGTTACACTGTTGACGATGCTGTCAAAATTTAACAAATAAAATCCATAATCTTTAAGAACATTACTGTACACTGGATGTTCTCTATCAAATACTTGTCTAGCGAGATACAGAGCTTGCTTGATCAACAAACCAGCTTTTGGAAGTTCACGTTTTAGTACACATGATTTTGCTGCTTGTCTTAAAACATCAATAGTAACGCGTGCAGGTAGTGTGGGTTTCAATTGTTTCAGTGCTTCTATGCTCCACCTAAAAAATAATATAAATACAATTAGCAAAGTTTACCAATGATCAAATTTATAAAACTAAAATATAACAGGTACCTGTAACTGTGATCATATTCACTTTTCATGTAGTAGAGCATACTGAACTCAACATATAGAGCAGCATAATTGCATTCGTTAAATTCTGCCTCTTTTAGTTGTTTAACCATTTCTAAAGCCAACAGTTGTGTGTCTGTTGCATATTCAAATGCACAATATGCTGCTTGCACGTGCAATAGTCTAAACATTTGAAGAGTGATTGTGAATTAGAATCAATACATTTACAAAGAAACTGAAAATTAAAATATTGAATTTCGTTTACCTACGACAACACTCTAATGTTTGACACCAATTTTCAGGTGTAGTATTATTTGCAAGACATAACTGTTGACAATCTAGCAACACTTGTTTGCTCTCCATGTACCATCCAGCTTCACTCAAAAATCCACCAAGTCTCAGACCAAGATTTATTGTTCTTTCTCGTGCAGCTGGATTTTCAACAATATGTGTACAACATAAACAATATCTGATGGTCAATTCTTTTCCGATTCGTATTCCATGATCTATAAGACCCTTGGGAAAGTAATTGGAATGGAATTACAGACAATATATCAAAGCTTAGCATGAAAAATGGGAGGAATCTGTTAATTCTCTTTGCATTTCTTTACCTGGAAACATTCTAATAAATCTACACGACGACTGGTGACCGTTAACATTTTGGAGAACGTCTCCAGATTGCTGAGTTCCGCACCCAGTAAACATAGTCTCCTTGCTTTGTACAACTATAAAGTCAAAACAAATAGGAAATTAGTCAGGTTTGTTGATCATCTGTACTAATGTTTAGCAATCAGTAATGCAAGAATATTTTTCTTTTACTTATTTATAACGTCATTATTTATAATTCGTTCTTTGAAATTTGTTCTTTTAAAAGTTTACGAATCTTGTTCACTGACGATTAAAGATTAATACAAATTTAAAAAAATGTAATCGCAGCAACATAATCGCACTATTATGATCACAAGATTCTCGAACAAAACTACATTCAACACGTCACACACGAAACAAAAATTAATCGACGAAAACTGACTTGGTATTACGACGAAACACATTATATGAACTAAAATGTAATTTACAGTTAATGAATTGTATCATCATTCTGCGAATCATTACGTACAAAAGCGACGGTCCGAAAGTATAGGTTAAACGTACAACACGTATCGTTTTTATCACCGTGTGTTGTTCCAACCGATTATATTTATTTTTGTTATTTCGTGTCAATGCAAGCTACGTTTTTAGTAAACACATGTAACTCACGCGTCCCTGAATTTAGGTTTATGTCACTTTAGATCAAAACCTGGTTCAGTACGAAACGACAAATTAAAATTTGTTGATTTTTTCCCTTCAAATTGGACATGCAATCAGCACAGTACTGCAAGTGTCACGACGATAAACAGTTTATTGTACGATGATTGTTTCGTTTTAGTTTTGCGATTATAATGTACGTGTTGGTTGAACGTGAAAAAGCATTGTTGTTTCACAAAGATCTCACAGCCGAAAATTAAATCGATGAAAGGACTAAATCATTCTTCTCAAAGGTGACACGACAAAGGAGACAAATTTCCGCTCAAAACACGGAAAAAATATATACATATCCGTCCGAATCTCTGGTGACTGTGTGTGTCTGAAGAGCTACGCGCGGAGACGTTTTGACGTTTACCTGATAATAAAGATCGAACATCACATTCTTCGGTAGATCGGAGAAACACTTCAAGTTCAGAAATGTGTCTATTGCAGACGCGCTGACTATCGTGGACACACTAAGTTCGTAGAGTGTTTTTGGGGAAAACACCCGTGGCTCGCTTTCTTCGACCATTTTCCTAGGGGCCTTCGATAATCACGAACGCGCAAACACAGCCGCAACAATTGCTGTCACGTCTCTTCCTTCATGCGCATATGCTGCCGCGATGCTCTACCATCCAACCACCAGCGACAACCCCCACTTTTAGGAATGAAGAGATGGTAAAAGTAAACGTGCGACTAGCGCATGAGATAAGAACACGAATTTTTTTCGTTGTTTTTGTTTTTTCACTTGTTGCTGCAATCTAAACCGGGTAAATTTTGTTTGAAAATAAAATCAGAAACAACACTTCGATATTTCGCTTACAATATTGTTATCTAAAATTAAACAGAAATATTGATTCGTTCAAAACAATAACGACCCTAAATAACAAAACTATTTCGTTGCTCTTATGAATGGAGTAGAAAAAAAATAATGGTTAAAACGATTTTGTAATATTTATATTTTGAAATAATATATTTCAAGTATGTAAAGTTGTATTGAATGTAACCGGATCCGTCTTCAATAATGTAATGGTCTCATCGAAGCAAGGATGGAATTTTTGGAGGATTCGTTATAAGTTGCACATCGATCGCGAAACGATATAAGTAATATAGCGATTCAAATATGCTTGATCTAGAATCCAGGACCGCTTAGAATTCTCATATGTTCTAAGCATTGTGTCTATAGTGTCTAATAAGTAGTGCAGGCATAAAGAAGTCATATATCAAGAATGTTAATTGTTTAAAAGTGACGTTAAATTAAGAATAATTTAACGACTACATAATTTGTTGACTATTATCATACAGAATTTATCACGGGGATAACTTGGTCGAAATTCCGTTATTCGAATAATAGTCTCAGTAAGACTTTCAATTTTTCTAGTTTCTCGGTTAGAATTAGCGAGTAAACAAGGGCGGCCGTTGTCCGCCGTTCGAAAAGAATATTCGAGTCGCGTAGTGACGTCAGAGTAATGAGAGAGGGAGAATGATAGGAAGAACAGAGATAGATATAAGACGGTAGACAGCGCCGCGTAACGCAAATTAATCATTCTCGTATACGCGCTGTCGAAGTCGACGATATTCATTCAGAGCATTTCGGTTTTTTATTATACTCTCGATCTACGAAATCGCCGTGCTTTCTAATCTCTTCATTTTGTGCTCAACCATTACAAGCAACTCGTCCTCTTTTAAAATATTGAGATTTCTGCTCTTCAGAACTGTGGGTTTACCTAATTCTGGATCGAGTGTTATTCGATTTAAGAGCTACCGGAGACCATTCCTTGGATGATCATTGATTAGCCATGCGCTCACCGAACGTCATAAACATTCAGATTGTTTTCTTTAAACCCTCTGACATTAACGCAGTTTTTTAACCTGGTCTATCAACACCACCAATGTAACGAATAGCACACTTGTACAGTGGACGTAGCATTACAGAACAATTGTGTTTTCGAATGCACAGTCTTTCGCCGAACTACCACTACAGTCGTATTGCTCAGTGAAGATATAGTCTCAAGATAGATTGCATTTTCAACCCTTTTCTCGACGTGAGGTAAAAGTCTGTTGAGTGAGAGACTGTACGATGAATTAAGTATTTGCTATCAGCCACCGGAACTAGTTTGCTAGTAACCGTGGCTCTCTGCGTTCGTGAAACACCGAGTGGAGATTTACAATCTCCGCTTGGAAGGGTTTCGTTCGAGGCACTCTGAAAAACGTGTATTTGCCAATAGAGACGAGGTTAGATTCAACTTTGCGCGCCTGCACTCTGCCTAACGCTTTTACGAAATTTCCGAAGCGTCGATAATACAGTCCACTAGATTACCTTTGTGATGTAACGAGACAGCGTCCCCTCTTTGTGCCTTAACACATTTGTCTGTCGCTGGGTGAACAAAGGACAGACATTGTTTAAGAACGTAGTCGATTATCGTACTGTATCGGTGTTATCACCTCGACGTTCTTTTGTTAAAGGAACTTTAGATCTCAGAGGCCAAGCCCTATCCGCGAAAGTTCCTGAAAAGACACTTTGTTTTAAATTTATAAAAAACAATAAATGGCTGTCCTTCTCAGGACAGTCGGAAAGGTTTTAATCAGCATCATTGATTTTTTGCATATAATCCTTTCTCTCATTCGAACTAATGTTTAGATGTCTCTCTAGCACAAATTATAGTGGTAAATCAACGTGTTTTCTTGCTATGGCACCAGAGGGACGTACGACGTTATTTCTCGAAGCGATGAAACTACTTCGAAGGAATGCTTCGATATTCTATATTTCTAATATAGATTTCAATTATTACTTAAAAATATTTATGTTGAATTCGAATTTAAAGAATTAAGATAAGTATATTTCATTTGATATATATTGTAGAATGTAAATATTCTGTTATCTATAAATAAATACCTAAAATTCATATAGAAATGTTCACATACTTGCCACTAAAGTAAAAATCGAGTTCCTTCTAATTATATCAACGGTAATCTACAAGCAAATATTAAGTTGCTGCATAAGTCAACCCGTAAAGCAAATATTTAATTAATTTTAAATACTTGATACTTGAATTATATTGTAAATACAAGGTGTCTGTGACAAACTTTCTCAATATGTTTGGCAGATTATTCTAAATCAAAAAGACTATATACACTATGGGTTTATTGCTTTCTATGAATTTAATTTCATGTTTCGTCTAGTCTAAGCGCATATTCAGATGTTTATTTAAGGTCACTTGCCTAACAGTAAATAATTTTAAAAATTACCTCTTTTCTTACGGTATATTTGGGTACCCTCACATTTGAAAGATAGAGAGCGTGTATTTGTCGGTTTGCGCAAAAACGACCATCTGTAAATGGTAGAGTAGTGTAGTACCTAAATACTACGATGCATTACGATGGGGTTAACCTCTCAATAATTTTGAGCGGCCAATTGAATTTGATTCTACTCTAGTTTACTTCTAATTTACTTCTTTTACGTTCTGTTATCAATATCCGTAGTATGAGTGTTTTAAATGTAACAAGATTTTTATTTTGTATACATTAAAGAATCCACGGACGGAACTTATGCACCAACTTAACCAAGCTTATTTTAATTTTTTCTAAACGTGAAATTGGGAAGTATTGTATAACCCTAGATTAAACATTTATGTCAAAAACGCGACGGTAGATATAAGTCTCAGAAAAAAGAGAGAATCGATATTGTTGGGATCGTGAAAGAGGCCGATTAATCGCGCCAGCATTGGGCCATGCCTTCCTCGGCCCGAGCTTCCTTCTCCTGTGAACACGACGAGCAAAGAAAACGTCTAAGGTAATTCTACCGCTGCCATAATTTCTGGCAAGTGGTAAAATGGTTGAAAAACGGTAATCCGTGCGCACGAGTGAAAGGAAATCGGTGCACTGCGTACTGCACCGATTGTGAAAGTTTTGAATGTCAAATCGTAGTTTCGATCGTATTACGAATTGGACACAGTTTCGTATTGGATGAGTGTCAACGTTGAGAATAAATAATACGGTTGTTTTCTACAACTTTGTGCCTTTTGTATTACGTTCGCGTGCCAAGAAATAATTATAACCTCGCGTTCCATCAAACGACTATAAATGTTCGTTCTGTTTTCGATCATTAATACCTTGTTCTACCGCGTTCTAGCAGAAAGAAGGTGCACTTCGTTAGGTATACTATGTTCTATGCGAGTTGGCAATTGCGCCTAAACCCGTCGATAAAGTTCTTTCTATGCACGCGTTATCGGACAAACGTTTACCAAGGTCGTGTTTATACTAATGGCCTTTTATTTAACCTTTTTTAATGGAATACCCGAATATCCGATTAACTGATTAAAACATATATATGTAAATTATTTGAACAATGCAAATTATTACAAACCAGGAATACTGTAATGTTAAGTATTGACCCATTCGTACTTCAAATTTAAAAGATTAGTAAAACTTAACGAGTGAAATAAATTATTCTATTTAGATTTTAACATCCGATCGAGATTAAAAGTTTCCATATATTGTTAGAACATTTATTTTTTTTTTTATATACATATATATAACTTATAAATAAAAACATATTAGTTTATTTTTATTAATTACTTTTATAAAAAGAAATTGGTTGCACAAATTCCGTATCATTATAATAATATAAAAACTACCAACCGTATTTGGTTAACCGTAACCGTATTACCCGTATACCTGAATACCAACCGGTTAATCGGTTAATAGCTAAGTATCCGGTTCTCAAGATTTCTAGTTTGCGCAGAAGCTTCCATCTATCGAGATACTTTGGAAGATCTTGGAACTCACGTTCGCTGAGGCGACGCGACACACTTCGAGGCACTGAAGTGTTTCAATAAAAAGCACAAAGAATTTACCAAGTTTCGAAAGTTTTAACTTCCTTTTGTTTTCTTATAGGGGTTTGTTCGATGGTGCACAAAGTGCACAGGATGGAGGAGGAACTCCCTCAGGAGGATAGAAAAGTCGAAGCGATGATGCAGTTCGTGATCGCGGCTCCAAACACGTCGAACAATGTCTGCGATGGTAGACCACGTGTTTCCGGTCAGGAAGAGTTCACGTGTTCCCTTTACATTTCGCGTACTGTCGGTCTGCAAGGCCAAGTGCAAGGAACGCAAGGTGGCAAATTGCCTGTTTCTTTATTTAGCGAATCTTCTAATTACATAAATAGTGTCGTCGTCACATATTGCATAATGTGAACTTAAAATTTATATACTTTCCTTTCCTTAAGAGAGTTATTTAATTTAATTCTATTTAGAATTGAGCTAGAAAGGGAACCCGTTTCCTTTGTTACCAACTCATTCTTTGTCCGTTACAGTAGTGTACGAATGCTAGTTAATATACGCTTATGTGTACATTCTAGAGTTATCTAAGTCGTATTCGGAATTCAAGCTAAACAAAATACTTGAAAAAATTAAATCTTTTTCAAGTATTTTGCCAACTCTAATGCATACCCTATTTCAATATTACATGAGGCGTAGAGGGAGATAGAATCGCATAAGGTGCTGCAATATTGGGCAGACCTGACGTAATCAGTATTTATTGCGCCAGTGACCTGTTCTGGAAACTTTCTTCTTTTCTCGTGTCCGAGAGAACTACATTTTTTTTTGCAACGTTTGTAAATACTTACATTATGCGATGCGTTTAATTAACCTTCCATATTTTGTGTCGGAGTCACTGATTTCGCTGGCCGAATTCTTCGCCTCCAGAACGATAATAGTGATCCTATGAAAAGGGTAGAAACAAAGGATTCGTGCGACCGTGAATACGATTAATGAAATATCGATGTGAATTAAAAGTGACTCCGTTACGGATTCGGGACTGTAGTAATTGAAGGATTGATACATATGTGACAAAAGAATTGTAAATGCAAAAACTATTAGGTTGGTTATACCGAGCAAGTCGGTGCCTAGATAAACAACCATTTAGGACAGTACTGCTATTACAGTGTTTCTCAACTTCCCTCTCCTGTGGTCTCTCACTAAAAGAAAACTTTCCACAAAGTAGAATTAAATTGTTATTTTTTTCATATATTTTGAAAATATTTGCACGTTTAACAATATTTTATTTAATTTAAACAATTTCATATGTGTTAATTTAAACCTTTTATTTAAACATTTTTATTTCTTGACTTGGGAGTAAAACTGTCGTACTACAATTATGTTATATTTTTTATTTGTTATTACTTTTACCAAAAGTACAATGAAAAGCAATAAACATGTTATAAGCACAAAACAATGTTGATAGAATTATATAAAAAATTTCGGTTTATTCTAAATTTCCAAACTTCTCTTTGGCTATTTTAATGCGTAATGTGTTTCCTATATGTATATTTATGAGTTCGCAAACGATGTTGAGAAACATCAGTATACGGTAAGCCATGAAACTATACACAGCTTTCCCTTACCCTACCTCCTGTTGTATGCTATTTAGCGTTGCGTTATGACACATGTCTCGTGCAAACATATTACAGTACACAGTGATAGGTACAATAGCGTAATGTTTCCTCCCCTGTAAACAGGGAGCAGCATGTTTCCTCTTGTGAGCCGTTGAAACTATCGTCGGTTTGAAATCCACCTAAAACTTAATTTTTAATGATTGTATATAATAGTCGATTTTGATTAAGAAAAACAAGCGAACAAATTGCGGAGATAGTACTTGTGTACAGAAAAATAAATTACGCCAGGTGGCGAGTTGCTGCGTTCGAATCTGGAAGAAGTGATTCGTGCATCCGATCCCTTGTCAGTGTGGCACGTGTCTGAAACACCGTGTGGTCTGATCGCGGCGTTTGCACGCGAAGCCGACGCCGAGAAGCTCCTGCAACGTGGGGACTTGGCGCGAGTTTTCGAAGGACCCGTACAAGTATCTCTCTTATTGATAAATTATTTCATTAAAAGAAAAAACAAACCAAGGTGATCTTGGCATCTAACCGTTATTTCTTGGAATTAATGGTAAAACAATTTAGTTTCTTTGCCTACGTTTTCCTTTCCATATCCAAAAAACTTACTCACGTCTTCGATAACCTAAAAAATAACGGGGCATCGTGAAATACAGCATCGCTGTTTCGCGTTGCGAGCGTCTGGGTTTTCCTCTTCACTTTCTCTTACGCAACAAGTCTGGAAACGAAAGCTAGAGATAACCGAGCTTGCACAACGCTTCTCTGGATCTCTCGTCGCGTAGAGAATGTTCAATGTGGGGACTTCTTCCGCATATGCGTGCCAATTTTTTGTCATTTTCTTTTCGCGGCCATGCTGCGAACGGAAAATGGTTCAAAAGTGATCAGCGTGATATGTACTGCATTAGGTTGCTCGATTCTCGGCAAAGGACTCTCGCTACAGACAAGCGGTTCTCTTGCGTGATGTGCCCTGGGCCATTCCATTGCAAGATATAAACTCTGCACTGTCGAAGCAAGGAATCGCGACGGGAAGCATTGAACGCTGGCGACAATACATCCGCGTCGAGGTAACTGTTAACGTTGACTATACTTAACTTTTTCTGGGTTAGTAGCACGTACACATACATACGTGTAATTTTTTAATTATTTTAAATATTTTGACAATTATAGTAACAATTAAAATTGTGAATAAATATTCGCAATAGTGTTTTTCAATTTCTTTTTATTAATATACAACCATTTTGTGAAAATAAAAATATTAACGAAGAAAAATTTCTGTTTAGTTCAAATTGAAATATTTTATCGCTAAAAAGGTTAACGAATTTTTCATAAACAAAACAGTTAAAGTTGCTTTTATCGTAAAACCTATGATTTTGACAAGGTAAGGTTTTAACACTACTGATCGCAATTTTGTCACCGTTATCGATGATGTCACCTTACTTTATTATCTTAATTATGATAACATAATGCGTTAGTTACAAATCCTATCGTAACAAAATAATTTTCAAAATTCTGTTAATGTTAAAATTCTTTTAATATTATTGTAATTGTTTGATCAAAATTAACAATATAAACGAAAGCCATGATAATACAATTAAACATAAATGTCATTAAACATATAAATTCATTGAATATTAATAAATAATTTCATTAAATTAATTTATATTTTGATATGAAAATAGTAACGCGATCGATGTTTTACAGAAGTTGTAATATTCTTTTAAAGTAACAATATTCCTAATTATAAAAAAGAAATATTCAGAATTAATCGATGTTGTTCATACAAACAAATATTTTTTACCAAAAGAGACTGTTACGAATAATGTAAACGTAAGTAATCTTACACGTTGTATTACACCATGTATTGCACATTCCTACGTATCGCGTATACCCGTATTCCTTGCACCAATTTACACAGGTATACATGATACGTGAAATGCATGCACAACTAAAGCCTCTACTACGTAACAGGTTGTTTTATCGTTCACGTAACGAACGAACACGTTTTCATACATTTATGTTATTCGAGTAAATTATTATCCAAATAAACATTCGTTTATGAGGCACGATAAAACTTTATTCGTAATCCACGAAGAAAAGTTTGTTCGAATAAAATACTATTCATTATACAATAAAATCCGAATAAAAATATATCCAACTCTGGCAGTACTGCACAACAAGCTGACCAATGCAAAAGAGGTTGTGTGCCAACCAAAGAACGAAATGCTGTTCAATATTAGTATTCCACTGCTTAATACCGTTTTTTTTCGAGTGTAAATTTTAAATCGTTTAAATATTCATCTTAGGTACTCGACGCTGGACATTACGAGCTACTATTACGTCAGGGCTTAGACTTTTTTGGCGCGGCCCGGTTCAGTGCCATCCCGGAACGCTGGTGGCGCGGTGTAACCGGAAGTGCCGGTGGACCGCTTCAATCTGGCTTAGGAATGGTCAGCAACTTCCTGGAGGCAACGAATCTTCAAACGGGGGACGGGGTCCTCCAGTGCTATCGGTGCCAGGGGTTCTGGCACATGGCTGCCAACTGCAGACATCTACCCCGTTGCGTTCGATGCGGAGAACCGCATAGCGTCGAGTTTTGTCCAAGACCTCGGAACAATCCCATTTGCTGCCATTGCTCTGGCCCCCATCACGCCGGTAAAATCACTATTCACGCAACGACCGTGTCTACAGGATAGTCCCTGGTTATGTGAAATAACTGTCCCCGGTTGTATGAAATAATTATCCACGGTTATAATTATCCTCGATTATTTGGTATAAGAGTGCCCGATTATATAAAATAACAGTCCCTGGTTATCGGAAATAATACTACCCGGTTATCTGAAATAATGCTACCCGGTTATGTGAAATAATGCTACCCGGTTATGTGAAATAATACTACCCGGTTATGTGAAATAATAGTACCCGATTATGTGAAATAATACTACTCGGTTATGTGAAATACTACCCAATTATGTGAAATAATGCTACCCGGTTATGTGAAATAATAAACCTCAACCGAATAAAAACTTTACCTTCCAAGGTTATACGAACTCGAGGTGACTAAATATTCAGTTTGCGGATTTTAAATATTAACAAAGGATTTTTCTATTGCCCAATTTTCAGCATCGTTTCTCCAAGTCAATATACTATTTAAACGTTTCTAATTCCAGGCTATCGTCAGTGCCCGGTCCGGCAGCAACTTTCGAACGCTACGCCTATAAGCATCACGCTGAGCACGACTCGGATCGGAAATCAGTATCCGGCGAACGCCGCGTCGAAGACGAACGCGCCGTCTCACGAGCAGCAATCTTTAAAATCGAGCCAGTCTTAACAAACGAAAATTTTCGTTTCGCGTCGCGCGTTCGTTCATCGCCGTCACTCACGACCTCACCGTTTGTAAATTGTTAATGTTTATCGGTCGTCAAAGGTACCCATTGTGTGCGCATTATCGCGTGCCACAGAAGGTTTCCAGTTACGACTTGCAAAATTTTTAGAACGAATGAACCGAATTAAACCACCCACGTGGAACACGCGCGATCACGTTGCACGACGAAAAGGAACGAAGACGTTTGTGGACGCAAGTTGTCCCGTGACGACAAATCGATCGATTAAGCCTTCGTTTCCACTTTGTTTGTGAAAACAATATAAATTCAGGGTAAAATAAAAATACATCACAAAGTCACATGGCTTTCGTTTCGTGGTTTATTACAAAATTTTAACGTAAACGAACGCAATCACCATTCACGCGTTTACTTCCCAAGCCAATTTTATTTCTTTAGAATTTACACCTCGTATCGATTGTATAACGCTGCTTCCGATCGGAATGTACGTGCATCAAGTGACGGAACCTTTGGAAATGAAAAGACATTATTGACGTCCAGTGTAGGTCGATGGCTTGACTTTGAAAATAAATACAATTCATCGTTAATGCAGTCTGAGCAAGTTTTATTACAACGTTTAATAAAATCTAAACAAAATGTTAGAAATGAAAAATAAAACTATATACATACATACAAACGTGAAAGAAGTTGCACATTAATACAAAAGTTTTTACGAATTTACAATTAAATATGACTGGACTAGGACAAGGATGTTAATTATGTAATCGAAAGTATAAAATGTAATATTTATATTTGTATAAAAAATGTGTGAGTCATGTATACTCTATTTTTGTATAATCGATATATAAATTAGAATAATTTTGATAAAGTTTGCTCAGATTAAATTAGGAAGATAAAAATAATTTAAAAAATTTTTTATAAACGTAAGCCTTGTACGACCTTGTTTCTAAATTATAACCTTTTTTATGCAAACCGAACTAATAGAACCGATTCTATCTAAAGATTGCCCGGTACACAAAAGATAATTTGTGTACAAACCGTAGAAACCGATGGTATTCGAGAGTAGTGATTTTTTATAATTTTTTTAACGCAAGTACCACCAAGATACCTTTAACCGTTTAAAACTTCCACTCCTGTTCCCCCACCCCAACAGACATAGAAAATTGATACCAGGAATCGATGACGACCACATAGATCCACACGTGTGCAAAAGTTGAAGCAAATCCATAAAGACGATCTCGTCGAATTTTAAGACTCTTTTTTCTTGTATTTTCTTTTACTAACACATTTCAACGAAAGTCAGACACCGCAGGTTTCTCTCTGGAATTGTCCAAATCGACGGAGACATTCCGGATGAGCTAACGATGTGTGTACTAGTCGCATAATTCTCTACGCTCCGTCCCACTTTCTTCGTCCTAGTCTCCCCGAATGTGGGTCCCCCCCTCTGATACGTCCAATCGCGTATCATCTGCGCCTGGGAGCAATATCTTGTAACGTCGTGATAAAACGCGGCGAAAGAAAGAGGACGGAAGGAGGGGTAGGTACGCGAGCCAGTTACACCTTCGAAGAACAGCTCGATAAGTTCGAAAAAAAATTGCTCACAGTGGGGAGTAAACGTTGTTCTCTCCACTCATGACTCGTACCGCACGCTTCAGTCCAAGTCTGCTCCTTCGGGGGTCTTCTGGAAACTCGTCGCGCTATACGCGATCCTGAATCGATCGGTGTACGGTCTGCGATATTCAAGTTCCCAACACGCTGTGCATTATAGATGTACAAGTCGTTGCATTCGCAGGGAAGAACCTTACGCTCGGGCGAAATACTCGCATTGTTTTGGCAACACGGTTTTGCTCGCTGATGGGCCAGTCTCCGTTTCGTGGAAAGTAAACAAACAGAACGATCGTTGAGAATGTCCTTGGATAAAACAGATCGGTGTCAGGTACGAACTTATCTTTGGTGTTATTTAGGGGGAAAGATAAATCGCGATTAACACGCTGACTGCACGAGCAAAACAAAAAATGACAGTTTCGAGTAACGAATAAAAAATGAACAACTTTTTACGGGTTAGTCGTTGAACAAAAATTATACTTTGAATAAATTATACAGTAATGTTTCGCAATGAACGAATAAAAATTGCTGCACATTGGTTCCATTCGAATCGAATTTTGTTTCTGCATGCGTTATTGCTCGAAAATATTTGATCGTGCAAATTTATCTTTAAGTTAAAAGTGTATCTATATAGTCTCTATACTTATGTATATTATTATTGGGAATATTTGCCGTATGCGTGAAAATTGCGGACTTACGTGTGTACGTTAGTTATCGTTGCGTTGCAAGTTCGGACACATTGGGAGAAAATGGTACATTAAAATTGTTTTTAAAATATCGAAAAAGAGATCCTGGACTTCAACGCAGGTAATGTCATAAACTGCCACCGGCAAGACATTCGAAATGTCTGACGCGTTCAGTTCATGGAATTTTTCATTTCTGATTTTCAAAACCAAACTTCCAGCACTAATTGTTTCTCACCCCCAATGACTTTTCCTTACTTTGTACACCAAGTCTGATATAGTTGAACCTCTAGCCTTCGAACTATTACGATACTCTACCGAGAGTTGCGTTTAACTGTCTTGTAGATATCATCGAATTCTTGATTACCATAAATTTTCAATAAATTACAGCACTATGTTTTCTTCGTAAGCGTACTATAATTTTCAAGGTGGTTCTATTACATTAATTTGTAACAGAGAAAGTGTATTCGCGTTAATCCTCACTGCTTAAAAATTGTATTCAAACTTTTATTCTTTTATCAAACGTACATATATATAACTAATCCAATTACACCATTGATTCTTCGTTAAGAGGTAAGACGATGTATCCATAATTTTGTCACTATTTTTATCAAAATTTTGCAAAGTGAAATTAAAAAGTTTATAAAGCTTATATGAACATGTGAAAATCCATAATTATTCGTAGTATAATTAGCTCTTAGTGCCAAATAATATAACATTACAAAAGAAATTAACATAGTGAACGTATTAAGAGAATTGTGGACTGTGTTGAGTGATTTTTGCTTACAAGAGAATCTACGATCTGGAGATGCTCTTCATAAATGAGATTAGACTGAAAGTGTAGAAACCGATAAATATAAACAAATTATAGAATGTTAGCCGTATCTGACCAGTCATTTTTATAAAAAATGTCTATTAAACGTTATACTTTCGATATTGTCGGATCAAGTTGACCTTGTGTGCAAACAGCTTATGATAACATTTTGTTAAATAATTAAACTTTTAAGTTTTTTTCAAATTTTACTTTTTACTTTTTACTTCTACTTTCTTTTGCTGCAATATAATGTGTACAAATTATTTGTTACTTGTAATATTTGTTAGAAACCAAAACACGATATTATTCAAATAATGTTTTAATTTATATTGTTGGTGTTATATTATTAATTTAATCATGTGTTTGTTTGTAACAAATACTATAAATAAAAAATACTCTGGCATAATTAAAATTAAATACTGTTAATAAAAATATTGTATTGTTTCGTTACTCTAATACGTTATATTGTTGATAAAAAAAAGTGGAAAAGTAAATATTGAAAAAAAAATAATATTGTATAAAAATATTTAAAAGTCCAATACAATCCCTGGCTCGAGATCGAATTATGACACAATGCAAGGGAGGTATACAAAATTTAATCGCGCTTGTCTTCCTTTGAAATGATAATCGTTCGAGTTATAGGACTATACCGGGGATGAGAGTGCGAAACAGTAAAAACAATTGAAATAGTGAGAACGAGTAAAATACAATTCGCGTTTGATATAATTTTCATTGTAAAGACTTCATAAATTCGATTACAATCATTTTTAAACGATTAACTCTAAGATGATCTTCAACTCTACCACAATTCTAGTTATCATGTGTCGGTATTTTTCAGGATGAGTCATATCCTACATTTCCTTGCATCCATACTATAATTTTCTTAGGAAAGGGAGCATTTTTTTTATAAAAATTAAAAGTCTGACCTAATAAAACACACAATTATTTTCAGGATTGATCCTTCTTTCGCCCTATAATACACTGGAAATGAGAGATACAGCACATTTTTCAATGAATGTAACATGAAGACAGTAGTAGCTTGAATGTTAGAAGTTTAGAAATTATTGTTTACGTAAATACACTTTGAAAGTGTCTAAGGATTTATACACACAAGGCTGGCATAATATGTACTGTATCTCTTTTAGCCAACTACACTTTTGATAGAATAATGTTACAATGAAGAGAGAAGGTGACTTGCTTGAGATGGAAGACCTAAACGCAGTGCCATCCCGCTGTTTACGTACTGTGCTGAAATGTGCCACGATGTTTGGTCACGATTGTCAATTCGCAACGCGCTCGGTTACGAATGTAGTTCGTCGCGAGTCATATCAGAGTTTCCTCTCGTAATTACCATTTTTTTTCAAATAATCGTAAACCACCTACATAAATAAGCAGTTTTTATTTACTTTACTTTTATTTACATATACTTCTACATAGTACAAATATGTTTTCAACATTTTTGAAAATATAAA
Organism: Ptiloglossa arizonensis; assembly: GCF_051014685.1. NCBI lineage: Eukaryota > Metazoa > Arthropoda > Insecta > Hymenoptera > Colletidae > Ptiloglossa > Ptiloglossa arizonensis. The sequence goes on along the minus strand of NC_135052.1, from coordinate 26,374,175 downwards.
AAAACATAATATAATATTTTATTTATAATAGATATAAAACAAGATTACTATAATGTTCATTATTTTTAAAACAGATATGTTTATCAGAGCATAGTGATCAAATTTGATCGTTTTACACCGGTAATGTTACTGCTACAAACTACGCTCTATCTTAAACTTTTACGAATTAAAAACTGACTAACGATATGAAGCGCAAGCGTGTCGAGAGGCATATTTCGACGAAAAAAAAAGAGCAGCGCAATTGCGTCGAGCGGCATTTTTCGCAGAAAAATGAACGAAGCGCTATCGCGCTACATGGCACGATCCAATACGAATTTTTAAGAACCCCTGGCATTGAAACGGTTAAAGACAAGATAATTTCTTTCAGGTGGTCTCGACCTATGTATTTTACTTTCCTTCTCAAGATATAATGCTATGAGATTAGAAATGGTCACTCAAACAATTACCCAGGTATTCTTAATTTCGAAATACAAAATAATCAAATTTGTCGTTACACTGTCCATGTACATTCTTTTTAGAATGATTGAGCTGTTACAGTTATGGAAGAAAGAATCGACATTACGTAAAGCGAAGCATCGAAGGCGATCACGTTTTTGTAGCAATACGTTCACAGTGTAACGGTCTTCTACATAAATCAGAACAGCAGAAGAAATTCTTAAGCGGAATTCAAGGTGACGAAGAGCGATCGCGGTTATGATCGAATTTTCCCGTGACTAAAGTGACGATGCAATACACATTTGCCGTGCCCATTTCCTTATTTCGTTGCGACGATGATCTAACAATTTCCGCCACAAAAATCCCCATAATGTGAATAATAAGATCACGCGAATGGGGCGCAAACAGAGTGTCCTTTATTTCTGTAGCACCGCTCAAGAGATCAACATGTGTTCCTGTGGCTGGATATTATTTCTGATCGTGGCGATAAGCTCCACCAGTGTGCAACAGCCAATCTTCTTCAAGAACACATTTAAGGGGTTGCATGGCGTCACCCCGAGGACCAATTTGTTCGACAATGGTGAGATAACAGCGGTCTACTATCACGATCAGACGATAGCGGTGGTTGATGTCAGTGCCAACAATGAACTGCAGAATTGCAACCTGATTGAAGTATAGTGAGTGCTTTTTATTTAACCTGAAATGATTTGTAAAATTAGTTTTAGGCATTGAAAGTTATGGCACAGACAAAAACTGTATTAATGCATTCAGTAACCCGACTAAGAACCAGTAAAGTAAAACGTAATATTATTACAGCGAGCACGACGAGGCCAATGAGGTTTTAAGAAACTTGTCGTCGACGACAATTCCGAAAATGGTGTCTTTCAAAGAGATAACGAAACTCATGCAGCAGTGCGAGTTGCTGGATAAAATACAATGCGGTACTCTGACGACCTCAATGTCGTCGGGTATTTTGAGTAGGGGTACCCGGGTAATGGGTAGCTCCTTGTCTCTTCTATCAGGCATTCTGCCAGGTGAATTTTTCTAGTTCTTAGGCATATTTTTCAAAGTATTTTTTATATAGAAGACTTGCCACGTAATTTGCGTTGTTCTTTCAGGAACAAAGTGGTGCGGTACAGGTGATATTGCCGAGAACTATCATGATTTAGGTCAAGAAGCTGAAATTGATAGGTTAGAGTGGGATAATAAATTCAGAACCAATTGCTACAAAGTTGTACTTCTTTTTGTAATTCAATTTTTGTTTTTGTTTTTTTAGATGTTGTCGTAGTCATGACCTCTGTCCTGTTAAAATTCGTGCACAAAAAACACGATACAATCTCACCAACTACTCCTTATATACTAAGTATGAAAAACTGAATTTCTTTATTCATTCTTGTACATATATGTAGTGCACCTTTATTAAATTGCTTTCAATGGCATTATAAAAACAGTCAAATATTATTGTTACCTTTTACAGGTCACACTGCTTCTGTGATGAAGCGTTGTATAACTGTTTAAAAGCTGCCAGACATCCAACAGCAAATATCATGGGTCATATATATTTCAATTTAGTTAAAGTACCCTGCATAGAAGATGTAGCGAGGAACGAACGCACTTCCATAGGGCTAGAACGACAATTTATTCCTGTTAAAATGAATTACTAAAAATTAATTTGAAAGGGTTGTGAGTCACTAATTATAAATGTAATTTATAACAAACAACAATAATTTTAATATTTTTGTATTACAAATAGTTTATAATTTTCATAGAATATGAAATTGGGAAGGGTATTTTACTATTTATAATTATTATTAATGTTATATATGTAAATATTGTAGTTAATATACATATTATAAAACAGCATACCTGTTCAGTCGATTAAATCTGCATTTATCAACATAGTTTGCTGTGTTGTAGATAAAATTGCCTGCTTCAGAGATGATAAATGTGGTATAGTGTTTAGAATACATTGTTTAACATTGGAACAATTGTGATTGTAAAGGTTGCCTGGAAAAAATATCTATTTTTGTTCAATCCATACAGTTATCTTCCTAATTTAACAATAAAGTGTTTATAATTACCTATTAACCACAAAGTCTCTTTTCTAATATGTATATATTGACATGAAAGTAATTTATTTAACAATATTTCTAAATCCAATTGTGAATGCTTTGGGTTTTGCAAAAACAATTTTGCCAAATCACCAGATGTTTCACAAATAGTATTAGCTAATATTCTTATACATGCTGTGATCTGAAATAAAAATAAGTTTTTAATATCAGAAATGTTATACAAATATACAGTCCATTTAACAAGTCAAGTTACCAGATATAAATGAAAAAATATGCATGAAAAAGAGATAACAATTGCAATTATTAGCTATCACAAGTTATCAAATATAAGTCATTTTTTAATCTCAGAGCTGATTTTATATCACTTCATAAAACACGTCAAACCATTGCACTCTGCACTTTGTCAGAGCAACAAAATTTTTGTAACAATTACAACAGATCGAAAATCTGAGCATGGAAAATATTACAATATCTGCAGAACACATTTCTGTTCTATCTGAATGCTGCCATATACATTTGTTTGTAGCTAGTGACTCAACTTATTGAATGTACTATAGATAAATATTGTTTAAACGTTGCATACCACTGTTATAGCAGTAATGCCATTTATAGTATTTTCATATAGATAATCCACTATTGAAGGTACCACATTATGTAAATAAATGTTACAGGCTACTTGTGAAGATAATAAAGCTAGCAACCAAACAAAGTATGGATCTTCGAAAGAAAGATTTCTTTGTGTGGCAATTTTAACAAGGTTAATTATTTCATTCTCCCTAAAAATATTTTTACAATTAGCAATAGTTGAAACTTTGAAAATTAATAATATAAACAAATAATTCTTACGGAATTTGTTTAAAACCAACGTGCACATAATGCACAGCTGTATATGTCATTGAAGGGAAAATAGTATTATCACAATTTTGCATCAAAGATATAATGTACTTCAAACAATCTTGTGCATGAAAAATTTCAAAAGCTTTGGTGCTTCCAGCAACTAAATTTCCCACTGTCCAAACACAGACTTCCTAATGATATAGATAATATTAATTATATTATATATTTGCATGCTGTACTTTATACTTTTTTCTCAATAACCTACCAATAAAGGATAATTTAAGCTGTTTAATTCTGTAATAAGATATGGTGCGATGCTTTTGCTTAATGAAGTACATGCCTTAGCATTCCCCAGTGCTATGTTGCAACAGCAACTGATAGCAGCCAATTGCAAAGCTGGATCGTTACTAGAAAAATCACGTACCAAAGCAAATAATATATTGTTTACTTTTAAAAAAGAATTTACATTTTCCTCACTCTGCAAAAGAATGAAAATTAACATTAATATTGATATATTTATTCTATATTCTGATATAAAATATTTCAAGCTAATTGTATTCAGCAAGAAACTTAGAATTCTAACCTGTATAAGAGCATTTTGTAACTGTTTATATTTCTCAATTGATAATGCCTTCTTTGTAAGCTCTTTCGCTTTTTTAATAACAAATTCTGTCGTGAATGATGAATCCGACACTATATTACCCAAAGCTATGCGATTTTTATTTAACACTTTCGTACGATGCTCCTTTCTTTCCAGATAAGTTAGTTCTCTTAAGCACTCCCTTATCATTTCCACGGAGTCTCTCTTTTTTGAACTGTCCATTTCCATTCTTTTCTCTTATTTTTAAGAGAACAATAAAAAAAATACAATATACATTAATCAATTTAGAAAAGGTACGATTCAACGATAATGTTTACGACTGTTTGTCAATTCGTGGATCTGTCGATCAATCGCAAGGTTAGAAATCAGCTGACCGAAAGTGTCACAGATGTATACATGAATATAATTTAAAAGTTTGATTTATTTGTTTCTCGTTATCCCAAAAATTCTCTAATTATTCTACAATGTATTAACACAAGGACGTAATGTTACTAAACATTTTGTTAACAATAAAATTATTAAAAAATGTTACAATATTTCATCATTTTTGACAATGTTAATTAATGAACAACACTTAAAAGTTATTCTTGTTGAGACATTCGTTGAGTATCTGTGTATCTTCATCATTTTCTTCATCTTCGTTTGGACAAATTGACAAAATATTATATACAGCGTTCGGAAAGACAGACGTTGGACCAAGTATATGTAAGCGAATGTCGCATTTTTCCAATGCGTATTTCCATTTCAAATCTTCGCGTTGAGGAAGTATCATTGCCTAAAGAAGTTCACGAAATATTTGAATTGAGATATTCGTATCGAAGACTCTATTGCGCATATACAATATAATCTCTAGCAACCTGAAATTCGTTAGCAGTACAACCGAGAACGCGTTCAGCTGCGTCTCCGCACAATTTACAACCGATGAGATATCCGGTGTCATCTTTTAGATTCACCTTTAGATTGAGACTCATTACGTTCATAGGTAAACGAGTTCCGTTGCCCGAAGGACAATCGAGATTCATGCACGAGTCTTGGTCGTCAAGAACGATTCTCTTGCATAATGCGCTACGAACATCGAAAATAGCATATGAAACAATGTGATTACTAAGTGGAATCGATCGGTATTAAAAATAAAAGTGAAAGAAATGTACCATCGTCTGGATATTATTCTTGGACCCAGCTTGTCCACATTTATATCTATTACGTAGGCTTTTAAAATGGTGGCGAACTGGATTCTCTCTCCTTGTTTCGATTTTTTATTCAATTTGTTCGAGATATCTTGCACGGTCATCACGGTCGTAATAGTGTCCGCTAACAAGAAAGAGAACAAAGGAATGAATGGAATGATTTTTCTTCGTTGCGTGCAAATGTTTGTCGGACGTAATTTGATCTCCTTACGATTCGGCGTCGCGAAGGAGCTACCGGACATCACGTCTGGATCATAATACTGTACCGAATTCCTTACAGTCGTTGTTTCAGGCACGTTAGGGTTTTCGATGATTAAAGTTTTTCTAACTGAAAATTCATAAGCATGAAAATATTATGATCATCGTTATGTTTACAATAAATATTATTTAATGCACGACCTATGGATAAAATGGTTTTTTTCTTGAAATTGTCATAAGCGATGCGGGCGTCTGTAAGAAAAATCGCTGTTCGTTTAGGCTCCCAGAAAGCAGCCCTTTCGATCCAGTCGTTCTCCCAAAGCACCAAAGACACCACTTCGTCCGTTGATCCATCCGCCGCCTCGAAATTGCGGAACTTTATGCTCCTCCCGTCTCGTGTTATGACATTACGTATATCACTGACCTATCGAGCGTGTAAATAAGACAAGTCGAAGAAGATAAGATGGTTACAGTTTCTCTGAAAACACTTACTTACTATTTGCCGTTAATTTAAAACGGTACAATGCAAACAGACAATTATGTATATCGTAAGAGCAAAACAATATCAAAGATTTGAATCTCTTTAAAGGTCCTTTTGTTCAAATTTCAAGATTATTATTATTATTATTTTTTTTCTTTTGTTTCGTAAAGGAATATTGTAATTTTGACATCTCAATATCGTACCCGATGTTGTTGCAATAATCAATATGTTTACATGCATTGACCTTGAAATGACCTTCAATAAGAAAGATAGCATTTTCGCTCTGGTGTGTAATTCTATTTCGAATAAAATATTGTATTCCGAAAAAAATGAATATTGCGAAGTGCACAAAATGTTAATATCATTTATATGTGTATTTTAAAAAAAGAAAATTTGATCGATGCTCCCCATCGGTTCGATGTGCACGAAACGTACGAATGTGACGACGACCAAGACGTCGACATATTGATCGCGTAGTGCTTCCAGGTTCTCAAAAATGCTTTTCAGACTTCTCAGCTCGGTCAGGTTCTTAATCGGGAGCATCAGCAACGGTTCGTATATTGCGCGTGTTGGTGCGTCATGAGATTGCACCAGCGCGTTGCCCTCGTTCACCGTCAGGCTGCACGAGCTGGATGCGGAAGGGACAAAAAGTTCGTTTCTATCTTCTGGACGCCGCTCCACCACTTTCGGATTAATCACCTCCACTGTGAATCAAATTCACATACTATACAATGATTTCAAATTCAAATGAAAATTATTATATCTTTTTAAGATCAAACTTTAAGCACGCGTGCGATTATTTATGACGTTAAAAATTTTGAATTCAAATAATTTCATTAACGTTATTCGACTATCAATTAGTTCGTCATATCTTGTATACAAAGGAAGACTTAAATATCGCAAGACACTTAACCACGTTTTTTGTATTGTTCTATTCAGTCTTTATCCGTGTTTTGTTACTTTTAGAGCTCTCTTACATTTTTAAATTTTTTATTTAAAGAATCTATAATGTCAAAGACGATTTAGTACCAACCTACGCTGCCGATATGAAAATCCGAAGATAATTTTTTTACGTATTGGACGCTGCCCCATACCGTTACGTTGATACAATCTTCCTTGGAATCGCGTAACATGAACGTCCACACGCCTCGTTCACCGTGATTAACTAAAAATATTTGTTTTATTCATTTATAAATCGTATGAATTTATTCGATAAAAGTTTTATGTGTATTAGTCGTTTAATTTGTTCCAAAATGGCAAACACGAATAAAATTCGTACACCTCGTTCTTGTGGCATCGATCGTTTTCATGTTAAAACTATTTAAGATTATGCCGATCACAAGTGCATTTTGCGCACCCGGCTGCAACGAACCCAACGTTTGCCTATATACGCTTGACATCATCGATAGCTTTTTAATTCTTCTCGTTAAATCGAACACACTTTGTCTGGAATGTTATTTTTCCAAACAAATGTAGAGAATAATGTTTGGCGCCGTTACTACCAACCACGTTCAAATTTAAAATATTGCAATTCTACATTAAAAAGCACTCCTGCCGAATTTATTCTACATTCAAATATATTTCTTTCTAATACTTAAACAGTTGAGTATTATAAGTACTTATCATTCGCAATTAATAAAAGAAGATATATTTTTGTTCCCAATGATTATAATAAGAATTTCAAAGTGTAAAAAACTGCTGTTCATAGACTATCGATATTGAAGCGTTGTTGCGGACGAGATTTAACTACATCGCGCATCTCCTCGAAGTTGGCAAGCCTGCAGTGGACGATACTTGATTCACTTTCATTGACTTTAGTGACGTCGATTCATGGGAGGTGAACTTTCCTTCGAAGTTCATGATTTGAGACGTTTATTTAAAGTTGTGCGTGTCACGATTGTGTGAAATGATGGCTGACAACGAACAGAAAGCGATACAGCTGTTGGCTGAGGCCGAGAAGAAGCTAAGCTCAAAGGGCTTCTTTGGCTCGCTCTTCAGGTAAGTTCGCTACATTGATTTGCTTGAATACGTCCGACATTAATACGCAGTACCGTAGTTCGTATTACTTATTTAGTTCAATTTACCAATTAGATTAGTTTCATGATTTTCCTGTTTATTAATGCATATTTCGTTTCTCTGCGGTATTTTTTCATGTCGATGCTCTGTTATTTCGTAGGAACGCTTACATGCGTGTATACCTGTATATGTAATAGTCCCCATCCAGTCATGATATAGCATGTCAAAACTAAATTAAGATGTATTCTAAAGAATAACGAAAATAGAACTTTTTCATCGCACTAAATTTTATGTCATTTACAACCGTCTATTCTCCATTTTATATTTCTATCATTTTCGTACTTGTAATTTTTATATTACTTAGAGGTTGTGTAACTTATGTTTTTGTACAATGAAGCGAACGTAAATAAAAAGAAAACAGGGCAGCAATTAATATTGTATGTCATTGGTATCCCTTTTAAAATGTTCTTTTACCATAAAATTAAATTTAAAAAGTATATTTTTTTACCATGAATTAAAACTTACTAATTTTAAACGTAATAAACTTTGAATTATACAAAAGTTTTATTCTTAAGAATAATTACTTCTTTGTAAAATTATCTTCTCTTGTTTCTATATCTAATTCTTGAGTGTTGCAGGGGATCATCAAAAGTTGAGGAAGCTGTAGAATGTTATCAACGTGCTGCAAATATGTTCAAGATGGCAAAAAAGTGGAGTTCAGCTGGAAGTGCTTTTTACGAAGCAGCTGAGTTGCATGGAAAAGCAGGCAGCCGCCATGATGCAGCCAATAATTATGTAGATGCTGCTAATTGCTTTAAGAAATCTAATATAAATGGTATGATTATACTTATAGTTTTTGTTTCTTGTATTATATTTAAGACATTGACTTAATTTAAAGTTTTAATTTATTTACAGAGGCAATTAGTTGTCTGCTAAAAGCAATTGAGATTTACACAGACATGGGTCGATTTACAATGGCAGCCAAGCATCATCAAAGTATAGCCGAAATGTATGAAAATGAAGCAGTGGATCTTCAACAAGCTGTTCATCATTATGAGCAAGCTGCAGACTACTTTCGTGGAGAGGAAAGCAATTCATCCGCCAATAAATGTCTTTTAAAAGTTGCACTATATGCTGCACAACTTGAAAATTATGAGAAAGCTATTCAAATTTATGAAGAAGTAAGTTACATTAATAGTAATTACTAGGAAACTAGTAAACTACTGCCTCTTATTTTACAGGTTGCTTCTGCATCTTTAGAAAGTTCTCTATTAAAATATAGTGCAAAAGAGTACTTTTTTCGAGCTGCATTATGTCACCTATGTGTTGATGTATTGAATGCTCAACATGCAATTGAACGTTATCAAGACCAATATCCTGCATTCCAAGACTCCAGGGAGTACAAACTAATAAAGGTAGAGAATATAAAAATATACTCCAGTATTGATAAAAATAAAAGATCTAGAATTTAAATATATTATCCTAAATTGGAATGTACTGAAAACTCGTTTAACCTTACATTTTGATATGGTAGACGTTTTAATGTCTATTTCAGACTCTAATAGAACATCTTGAAGAGCAACATCTTGAAGGTTTTACAGAAGCAGTTAAGGAATATGATTCAATCTCACGATTGGATCAGTGGTACACAACAGTATTATTACGTATTAAAAAGCAAGTTAACGATAATCCAGATCTACGCTGATCGGTTGTTCCTTCTTTGTGCTATTTTCTGTCGATGATATTATTAATCCAACTCTCTATGTATCCTTTTTTAAATCATACCCTGCTTTCAGTAGAACTTGTAAAGTAGTTTCGTTTTTATACCCAAATATATTTTTCATAACATCTAGCACTCTTGGCAACTATTACATGTTCATCTATTGAGTTATCATGTATTTATAGAATATTGTCATCAAAGAGTATAAAGAATGAACTTCAAATATTCTACGAAACTTATATTCTAGGTTATTCAAAATGCCGATATACGGAGCATACGAATAAACATAGAAGTAAATAATATTGGATCTCTGTTAGTATTCATACTTTCAAATATACAAATAGCTTGCCAAAGAGTTATAGCTTGTGCAATTTAATTTCAGTGCATGCAATCGCAATGAATTATCGGAACAAAAACAATTGATTTTCATAAGTTTAGCAATTTCTGTAGATGTGGTGCAGTTTTAAATGTATAATGTTTATAAAACCTGTCACTATTTATTGCTAATTAGTAATTTGAATTAATCATTACTAATAGTAAGATTATAAAATTAAAGTTATTACTCGGTCTTACTTTGAATTACGACCTAATTTAGTGTTTCCGTGTCTTTTCTGGAATTGTAACAAAATGGTAGATTGTCAGTTGCTATCTTTACACTGCCAGAGTATCGGAATAATAAATGTGGTGTATGCATTAATTTCTTTTGAGACTAATTGTACTTTCTGTTAATGTCGAATTTTCTCCTTTCTATTTCAAAATTTTGTTCTGGAAAATATTGTGTATATATAATTTTATATTTTAAGTACACATTTAGTACCAATTGATTCTTGTATTAGTATTTCTTTTATAACAATGTAGCATTTTTAAAGAAGTATTGAGAATTTTCTATTGACGGTTAAACTTAACTTTAGGAAAAGGTAGGGGATATGATTGTAATATGCATTTAAGGGCAAATATACTGGTGTTTTGCATAATTTCTTTTTTTTTTGTTTTATTTTATTACTAAGGTATAATTATTTATATTCTTGTAATGTTGGAAGTTGATTTTATGGATGTATATTTGTACTTAGAAGTAGATACATATAGTGCATATTAGAGATTAGCAAAGATTTTAAAACGTTGTAAACGATTTTAATTTATGTCACATTAATTTAATGTTATTTAATGATTGTACATTTCAACTTTATCGCAGCATTTTATATGTAAAACAAGTTGCATCGTTTGGATATATTTATCACACATCTGTAAAAAAAATTCCATTGTTAAGAAGGAATAGAAGCAACAACTTACATGCACAGAATGTAATGAAACGTGTACTAACGTCAGCATAGGAAGTGTAGCGCAATTTTGAATGCACATGATTTACAGTTTATTTTCTTCAAAAAAGAAAAAAAAGAAACTTATACTTATAAAGATGGTTAATTTTTTTCTTGAAAAAAAAATCGCAGGAACTAGACGTATTTGAGAAGTAGTGACTATACTACCATATAATCTTCCATGTAACAAATTCTTTGTATACAGTTATATACACACGTATATATGTATATTAGTTTAATAATTCTAATTTCTTTATGAATAAGTGGGTACTATTCATTGATTAATATCTATGATTAGTGCTTGCTTTTCTGATAACAGTAGTTTGTTCTCTACACAGTTGTTACGTAATATATAAGGTATTGTTTGCTTCGGAAAGTAAGAGAGGATACACTTGTTTTTAAAGTGTTTGTCATTGATGATCACATTCATAATTACACACTATTAAAATTGTATTACCAGGCTATCGTATAATTCCACATATGTTTCACGATTTAAGGACAGTGGCTGCATTCTTTCGATACTTCGATAATTCATAAAATTAAATTGATCAAAATTTATCAATCAATAATTCCTTTTTTTTCTTCATTTCGGAAGAAAGTAGCCATCACAACAATCCGTGATTAACATGTTATTGTGAACAAATATGTATAATGTTCTGTCTGCGCTAAATGTTGTTAATATAGTTAAAATTCATTCGTTGTATCTGTGTGTTATTTTGTTACATCTGCGTTCGTGGAAGATGTATTTTTTGTACAATAGAAAAGTCAGTGAACGTACAATACCGGATACTCTGGAAACGTAATACCGAGAATCGTTTTTGTCGTATGTCTAAAGGTTTATTTATTTATCTGTATATATAAGTATGTTGGTGAATTGTGTATATCGTTTTTGAATTTGTGATTAAAATGAAACTACTTCAAAGTCATAGAAACATTTTGTAACTTGATTTAAGTTATATTAGATATCTCAAAATATTTGTCACAAACATTTTTGTACTATGTATTTTGGGAGACCCTATATATGTAACACACTGACTACTTACAATAGCGTGTCGTGTTTCGACAGAATTTACAGCACCGCATAATAGATTCTTTAATGGTAACGTTGATGTGCTTACAAAGCTATACAACCCCGTTATCGATAATAAGGGTAGTACCATATGCAGCAAAAAATATCTAGACACTGGTAACCACTTTATAAAGCGTCCCACATACTATTCAATAAAATTAATTTAACACTGTACGCATTTTCCAGACTCTAAAATGGTAGCGGCATAGACAATATAATAGAGTTTTAAGTTTGTCGATAGTTCAATGGAATTACTCATTCAATGCATGCATAGATTTTTTTTATATAAAACTTAAATACACAGCAACTATGTAGAAGAAAATATAGCATTTCTCATGTTGTATTACGCGTAGTCAATCGTATAAAACGATAGATTTACTTTGTAAATAAAGATAATTGGATACAAATTCTACCTTTTGTGTATGTATCATGAATTTGTATTTTCACTTTATAATTTACGAATGAATCAACAATTAATAGCAAGTAGAAAATAAATGAGCTGGAAGTACGGGAAAATGATTGCAAATTGCAATTAAATACTGTTATATATATGCACTACTTATTTATCATTCGTCGATTCAAATTTTAAATTGAATACGATAGCCGCCAAATTGAACGATACAGAAAAGAATTAAACATGAAATGTGATTGGTTCGTGTTGTAATTGATACTCCAAACCAATCATAAATGTTTTAATTCTCATAACGTATTTATTGTTCTCGGAAGTTAATGAAGGATTGATTATAAAATCACAAGAATACAAACCCCTCTATAACTGTGCGATAATTCAAAGCATATTAATTCTTTTACAAATGCATTAAAACCCAACCAATGGCGTTCAATAACATAGAATGAAGTCTTTCTCATTGGAAGAAAGTGTTCCAACACACGTAAAGCACGTATACTTCTTGCGTATTCAAGAATGCGGTCACTGAACCTAGGTCTTAATATTTAAATATCGATCAAAAACAATTTTAATCTCCAGTCTCTCGAGCGTTGAACAAGGACCTGAAAAATGAAAAGCTTATGGTAACCGGTCGTGGTCGTACCGGATTTTAATTAATCATTTCAATCTCTCTTTCTCTGTATGTTATTTGCGACGACTCTCCGTTCGTAAGGCAGTACTTCAGATGTGGATGATCGAAGACCGCTCATCTCGACAGATGTACCGTTAGCACTGATTTTAAGCAAATTCTATTCTCTTTTCACAAATACTTTTTTCTTCGACGATTCTTGATCGTACGGAGAAATATAAAACCGATAAAATTGCTCTGTTCGTGGTTGCGGAAAATCGAGCCCCGGATCATCGAGGTGGCAAAGGAATCTTGCGTTTGAATACGTTCATCTACGGACAGGTGAGCGATCCATTCCTCGTGAATTGTTTTTTCTGAACGTTCTTTTTCTTGCCATTGTGTGTTGCGATTCATTTCGCAAACGTGGTTCTCGTGTTTAATTGTTTCTACGGTTTGTCTGAAATGTACCCGATAGTAACATAACAAGAAACGAAACGTCGAGGTTATCTTTGGCACTTTGGTCACCGATTTTTATAGGTTGGGTACATATCGGAGTAATCTCAGTAGAAGAGAAAGTACGTAATAATAGTCTGTTAAAGAGAAAGGAACGAGGACTATGCAGTCAAACGAAGATGTACGATGCGGACTTGGGCACTTTCGAAATAACGTTTTGTTGACGCTTGAAATACTATTTCAAATAACATACTGCTTTATTTCACGGTTGTTTCGGGTTTTGAAATGCAGTTATGTTATTTAATTTCAAGAAATAAACTTGCAGGTAATAATTGTGTGTCTGTGATAATAAAATAATAAATATGTACTTCAGTGCAAGTATTTCAATTACGCAACAATTCTGTTTTTAAATTGTTGTTCATTTGTAAATAATTCCATGTTCGTTGCCCAAACACGAGAAGAAATAGGTACAACATCCTTACAAGATGAAAAATTCAACATTTGAGATATTTTCTTTGGATATAACACTGTGCTGTGATCTTTCGCACGTATTAGAGTGATTATTTTCTTTCGCAAGTATATTGAGTGCTCAGAAATATATCTTATGAAGCAACTATTCCGAAGATTTGTTGAGATACCATATTCAAGTTGCTATTAAATGTATGTCTGAATTAAGTTATTAGATCATTAAAATAAAAGCAAATGTAAATAGATACTGTTAAAGGTCTTTCATATTTATAAATATAAAATTATTGTATCATATTTATAAAATGGTCAATAAAATGTATGTATATATATATCTCTGCATATATTTATATATTTATTAATTTTCCTCATTCTGATTCTTACATCTATAAAATTTATAGGATTATTTATTTGAAAAAAAAAAAAAACTATATTTTTTATTTCTTATTTATCATTTAATTAAAGTAAATTTAAAGTATTGAAAATATCTTTCTTTGCTATTAAGTGTTATTGATATAACAGTAATTGTTCTGATATAGACTTTTTTACAAATTTGAAACACATAGAAGTTTATTTGAAAATATTTGACACGGTAACATTATTTTATTGTTTTCAGAATGGCTCGTGGACAACAGAGGATTCAATCACAGGCTAAAGCAGCAGAGAAAGCTGCAAAAGTAAAAAAGCAACAAGGACACAGTGCCAATGACCAAAAAAAGGCAGCACAAAAAGCTTTAGTACATGTATGCACAGTTTGTAAAGTGAGTACATTTATGGATCAATTTAAGATCAGCCTCTGTTATAAATTTAATGTTTAACATGTGATCTGTTCGTAGGCACAGATGCCAGACCCAAAGACTTACAAGCAACACTTTGAGAACAAACATCCTAAGAATGACTTACCAGAAGACTTAAAAAATATATGAGGGTAGGATCTTTTATAAGGGTGCAGAGCAGGAGATGAAGCAAAAAAAAGAAGTTACTTCAAATGACAAAAGTGATATAGTTCAACGTTCAACTGATCATTACATAGTCTCAAAGAAGAAAATAAATTAAACCTTGTTAGTGTTTAAAATGAACTATTGCACGTTTAACAAATGAATTTTCGTGCACGGCCCCAAATTATAATGACACTATCAAAGACACTCGCAGGACAAAAATTTCATTTTCTTCCAAAGATGTCAAACATACTGCATCTAATCCATGATTGCTAAGTTTTCACTTAAGCATAAAAGTAAATGAATATGTATATTGTTAATAAATAAAGTTAATTAATTTAGCAGAATAATTCTAAATATTTATATGTACTTCAATGTCGCAGGCAGAAAAGCAGTGTTAATTACCTCGTTTTTCTATAACTAGAGAAGAAAGATCCTGATGCAAATGCCAAAAAGAAACGATGAAGAATAAAAGAAATACATGCACAGCGAATTCAAATGTTTTTTGTACTGTATTCCTTAATTATGAAAATAACTGTTTCTATAGATATTTTTAAATTAATATTTAGACAGAATGCAATTAATTCAAATTACCCAGTTTTTGAGTATAAAAGCATTGTGAATAATAATAGAGAAGATAATTTGCAAGGAACTGCCATTTTACTATGTCTCTGCCATTTATTCTAAACTTAAGAATATTATCTGACGAAAATATTGTATTACAAAGCTTTGGCCATAAGTGTTTGTCTTGTACTTGACCTTTCTTTATACCGATTTATTCATTTTTGCAGACAGATATAAGTGTAATAAGGAATTTAATATTTTTTGTATACATGTGAAACATAGTATTTAGTACTTAAAATTCGTTTATTCTTTTATACTGAGAATAATTGATTCACACAAGAATGATTGATTTTCGAATATAAATTTATTTTGTTAAACGTATTCTACATTGTACATTTGCTCTGTGCAGTAAAAAATCTATGGTAATGCTGCGCTGTACAATATGATTCTTATTCTTGTTCACTAAAGAATCTGTTATTCTCAGGTTTCATTTCTATAAATATTATAATATGTCTCGAAATATGTTTATAAATCTACAGAATTTACGTTATGAATGCATCGATCAATGTTCAGTACTGACGAGATTTATGTATAGGAACTTTTAGCATGTGTCAAGGTTAGATATAAGTACGCGAATTATGTAATTTGTTTTAACAAAATAATTATAGAATTTTACACCACAAACTGTAATTATACTGTTATTTAGCCAAAACGATTTTTAGTCATTTTCGACCAATTTATAAATCTACAAATCAAAAAGTTTTATTTCCAATGTACCTTTGTGTACTGTTATAATTACCGATAATTTAATTACAGTCAATTAATTACTTTTTCTACTCGTAATATTCAATGATTTTCTTTTGAATTTAGGAAAGAGGGTCTAAGCAATTTTCTGTTTCACTTTATTACAGTTTACATTTTTGAGGTGGTTGGACGATAAAGAGTAAAAAGAAAAACAATAGAGTGATAATGATATCACGTTGTAATCACGAAAAAAGTATCAATACAGAAAAACAACTATTTCTTCTTAATCAGCGAATTTCATTTAAGTTTTGCCGCGTCATAATTGTTCATCAATTATTTCAATTCGGAAGAAAGTTACATCATTCAACATGGGTCGGGCGACTTTATATACACACGTGCACGTCCGTATATACATCAGTTTCAATTTGACACTGCACGCGGTAACCTTTACAGTTTATTGTGTTGTTTTTCGTAACTCTGTTATTGCTTTATAGTTCCAAATTGAATGTTTTAGTTATTTTTCATCGTTCTTAAACTTTTCAAACTATTGAATTGTTTCATATAAAAACAGGTATAAACTATACTTTGTTTTTTAAACCTTTTAGACCTTTCTCGTTGTAGACTTTTTTCTTATTATTTTATTTTACATTTAGTGGATGAACTAGCACACAGATGAATATAATTTGCAGAATATTTTTATAAGCACAGTCGATCTATTATTTGAATACAAGATTTCTTCTATAATTAAGTTTATATTCATAATAAAGAAATTCATTTCAAAAGCTATATCTACATATTATGTTGTTTCCGGGATTTCATAACGAATTTGTCATAATCTAATCATTTAAATAACGCATAAGAAACTCGTTAAAAATGTATTAATCTTAGTCATATTTTTTCACATCGGAGAATATTTTTGTCGATCTCTATATTTTTCTGGAATTAAACAGATAATTAAAATATTCGAAACTGCGTTGCTGAAAAGCTAGGCATTGAAAATGTACATACTGTTTTAAATTACTAGCATTCATTTTAATCCTACCGATGCGATAGTAACTTCGATTCCTTGCACTTACGGTAAAAAGTAAAAAATCGTAAAAAGTTCTGTAAATTTATTCTGTCCTCTTCACTTTGTTCGTAACTTACAATAATAATTTGAAATCTTGCTGCAAATTCTCTTCAAATATTTGTCTTTAACATCACTTTTAATGTTGCTTTTACTAAAACCAATTAATACATAATTAACGTACGTGTTTGTGAAAAATTGTTTTTCTATGACTTTTTAGTGGAATGTGTTTTTAAATGTTTGATGTATCATAGAATAATGATTATTCTCTTTATTTCAATTTATAATGTACAAATTTTTAATAATTCGCCCTAAAATCTTAATGTAACATTTTTCTTATGAATTCGTTGGATGTGTAATTGTGTAATTCGTCGAAAATTTGTTAATGAATTTTTCCCAATACTAAATAAACTTTCGGACAAATTGTAAATAATTATAACGAAAGCTAAGCATTATTATGTAACTATGTAGATAAAAACTTTCTTAGTATTCGTACAATTGAATAAAGATCTAGCTTTAAAAAGACAGTCAGGGATGGAAAGATTATATTCTGTTAATATATTATGTTATTAATTTTTATTAAATAATCAACACAAATCCAATTCCCTACATACATCTATAATTGTTTAAATTACCGTTGTTGATAAATTTCAATTTGTTCAATTTAAACCTTAGTTTAGTTTTGTCTGAAGAAATGAAAATATTGAAGAAAATCGAAAGGACGAAACGATAGCACGTATGTTAAAAAAGATTAAAAATGTAATTAAATTTTATTGTATTACTTCAGTATTTAAAATTTTACGAAACTTAAAGCTTTGTTATTGAATGATATTTGTTAGACAATTATAGCACCCTCACTGCTATCCATAATTTTTCACACATTTATTCCAATATTCGTAGAAAATATACGCCTCTAATTATTTAAATACAGTAATAGACAATTCATAAATTATCGTTTGACTTGCTCGTGTACATCATTTTATCGACGCTGATGTTTTGATGTTTTGACTTGCTCAACTCTGTCGAAACATCCATATATTCTTAATGACCTCCTGGTCTGTTTACATTTGTGGTCACGTACAATGTAGATTATATGTATATATATTATAAGTATATATGTATGTATATATATATAACAGTGATTGCCAACCTTTTGCTAACAGCAATGAATCAAGACGCTTGTGTTAACATAAAGTGACAGAGAGAAAAATTGAATTCATTATTTAATTTATTATTTCATTTTCTTTCGTATTAAAAATGTAATCAGTTGCATTTGGCTGAACTATAAACTGTTGTTTGTTAAATTTCGGTAAAATTCCAGGCAAAAGAAAATTATTATCGTATTTTACATTTATGACTATCAATTATAATATTTCAATAAGTAGCTTACTGAAAATTATGAAATTTGTGTGGTTGACTTCCACGCGCTTTAAGTTCGATGACTATTGTCTTAAAATGTACATTCTTTTTGATCGTGTTGCAAAATATGAAATAATGCGAAGCTTGTCATTTTTTTGTTCCTAAGTGTGCGTGTACAGTCCGGAATTAATTTCCGATACGTCATCAGTTTCAGTAACGTTTCAATAAAAAGGATAAAAGATGATGGATTCGGTGTTTCGTACCCGGTCCCCCGGCACAGCTGCCGAGGGTGTTCGTGACCAATATGCAGACGGGAGAGCAGCGAAGGTGTGGGAAGTGTTTATCGGCGACAAGAAGCAAAGGACACAAAATTATCGGGACTTTCTGGTAGGCCTGCTTCGAGACAAAGAATGTCATAGAATCCTGGACGTGGCTTGCGGCACGGGTGTCGATTCGATAATGCTTCTTGAGGAAGGCTTTGAGGTTGTCAGCGTTGATGCATCGGACAAGATGCTGAAATACGCTTTGAAGGCTAGATGGGAGCGCCGGAAGGAAGAAGCTTTCGATAATTGGGGTATGAAATGGCATTTCAGTATGAAACGCGTGCGTACAGTGACTTGAAAAAAACTAGTCTAAATCGCGTTCTATTAATTGTAAGTCGAAACGCACTTATTCGTTTATGGTGGTATAAAAACAGTATAATAACAATTGATATTGATGGTATACAAGATTCATAACGACAATAATTTCTTTATTGCATCATATATATATATACATGTATAAAATAGAACGAAATTTTGTGCAGAAAGAAAAAAGAATTGCCCTAATAAAAAATAAAGTAAAGCAGCAAAGTTTAAAATTCAACGATAAAAACATAAACGAAAGTAGAAGGAAAACAAGAGTAGGATAAGAATAATAAAGAGTCGTTAAAATGGAAGGTTTTTTTAAATTAATGTACGTTAAATTGTCAAAATAAACTTGACGAGCGATTTTCGATTTCGTAATTTGCCAAATCCCAAAAGATAAATTCACAAGAATAAATACCCATGTTATTTTCGCAGCTGCAGGGATACAAGATAAAAAACGTTTTTCGTCGCTCTGCAATTTAAGACTGCGATTTAATTTCAATTGTTTTCTTGCGATAACGATAGATTAACAAAGAAACGGGTCGATTTATGGAAGCTAATGCTTCATCCTTGACATTGCGTGTATTGTGACGATGTTTTTTTTACGATTGATATATTTATGTACGAAATTGATACTCTTATATCGATTCGTTCTCATAGATGGCATAGGCGTGTTTCGTCCAATAATTTGCACGACTCTCGTTAATACAACTATCTGGATGATAATTGTAGAATCAAAGTATCGGTATTAATAAACATGTTCGTGGATTGGTGATGTTAAGTGTACGATTGGTAACGAAATCATTATGAAATTCTCAGATAAAAACTTCGTGTGAAGGTTTTTATGTACATATCTTCTTTTCCATTCGAGTAAAACCGCTCAATGTTATTTCTTCTCGTACCGAGAAACGGTACTGTTTATTTTTGCAAATATTCAAATATTATCACTATCCGTTTTTATCATTAAATAAAATTAAACAAATATCAGTCTTATTAATTCGTATAACGCGGGAATATATACTTTCTCGTTATTTTAATTTTCAATTATCTTATATGCAAATATCATGATGAACATACGAAATAAAACTTTAATCTAAATAAATTCAATAAGTCGAGTGAATGATGAGTAATCGATTGAAGGATATCACGCATTTGGATCAAGGGTTAGTAGTCACACAATTGAAACGCTAGATGGCCATCACTGCAGCAATGTGACGTAGATTTGCACATTTGCAGAATCGCTCTAAGCATTTACATAAATAAAGTATAAATATTGTAAATATTATCGCACGATGAGTAAGTAAGCAATGAAAATGAAAATGAGAAAATGATGCAAAAATTGATAACCCGAGAGAATACATATAAAGTTTATTTTTCTTTCTTCTTTTATTTGTTTGTACTTGTATTACAATAGTTTATACGATAGCCTTGTATGATAGATTTGTATCTATATTCATTCATTGTCCATTTCTTGTAGTGATCGAAGAGGCGAATTGGTTGACTCTGTCGCAAGATATTCATCATTTAATAGAAGAAGGCTTCGACGCGGTGATTTGCTTGGGAAACAGTTTTGCCCACATGCCGGATACGTTTGGTGACCAACGAGAGCAGAGGTAGAGTACAAAGTGTGTCAACTTTTCTCATCTTTGAACAAATTTTTTTATTCGTATTGAAATTTACTGTTATTTGCAGGCAAGCACTATTAAATTTCGAGCGCTGTGTGAAACCAGGTGGTTTACTGTTGATCGATCACAGAAATTACGATTACATAATCGATACCGGTAACATACCGGCAAAATGCATATATTACAACGTAAGTGCCTTGAAGAGTTGATTTTCGAAAAATGTACATTTACGTGTGTGTACAAAAAAAAGTAATATTCAATTCCTTTTACTCGAATTACCGTGAACAAGAAAGGTGAAAAGTAATAAAATTTTTCGATTATACGAGCAAAAGTATTATTTCCTACTTTTTATATAAATTTTAATTTTTTTTCCGAGAGCCTACTTATAATTGAAATATTGAGAGACTTTTTATTATTGTTCTCGGTAAATGTTTGCTCGTGTAACTAAAAAGTTGAAAATCTTTTTCGCCTTTCATACCAAAAATAAAAAACAGAAGAAGAATAACAATAGTAAGTGTCAATCGAGTTGACCTCTCGGAACCATTGAGGAGTAAACCTTCTCTGTTTATACTGTTGTCTCTTTCTTTACCGCGTTCCGCTTTCATTCATTGTTCAGTCGGCGTTCCATTCGCCTAATTCCTTGTTCTAGACAAAGAATAAAGTTGGTAGACGCGCCATTTTTATCTCAAATATAGAAGAAAGGTGTCTATTCATAGTTTTAAAGGTGCTATGGAAACAATGCGGCGAGTGTTAAACATACATACAGAGTAGTGCACTGTTAAATTTAATCAAGGTACTACTGAGACTCTTCCGATTAAAATGAGTCCGAACACGACATGAATTAGAGTAATTTTATTAGTAAGTGTATAGATTTTGACTTTTCTGTCTTGATGGGTAGATAAAGTAACCTTGATGGGCCAATTTGCTTGTTGCTTATTTTGAACGATTCTACAGTCTTTATAGGAACTTACATTAGTTGGTCGATTTAAGTTTATTACAAAGTATATACTTTCATAATAAGAGCAGATATTATAATTATTGTTGTTTCTTCTTTCACTATTTCTTCATTAACACGTGACAACACTATAAATTTAAATAGACCGCTCTTTATCATATGCATCAAATATCGTTAGAGAGAAAATTAAATGTAGTGTAGAAAGAGATACTTTCTACCTTCGCATTTTATTGTAAATTTAACGAGCTTGAACAAAAATTGATTACGCTACTTTTTTTATTAAGGAGTATTTTTACGTTTTCAATTACGTTACACAAAATCATAATTCTATTCTTTAAAAACTATTACCATTGAAAAACACATTTGGCGCATGCTTTCAGAGCCAACACGAAACAACCATCAAGGCCTCAGTGTTGTTTGTTTCCGGAAAGCCAGCGATCGTCACTCTCGACTATATGATCACCTTGGACGATGCTGAGGACGAGGAAATTCGGGAACACGTCAGCGAGTTCAGGCTCTCCTATTATCCTCACAAACTGAGCGTGTTTACGAATATGCTGAACGAGGCGTTTCATGACAGAGCGAAGCACATCATTTATGGGGACTTCAAGTCCCTTGCAGAGGTTAAGCATCCCGGATTTTACATTCATGTGATGGAAAAATCCATCTAAAGACGATACTAGCAACAATTGATACAATGTTTACATTAAGATTTTTTATTTCGCGCGTCGGGAATTAGTGTTGTCACACGTGACCTCTGGAGTTCTTCCACTCCAGTCCGTGTTGTCATGGTTACCGCTCGACGCGAAGAAGACGCTAACTTGTCATGGCTGTCTCTTCAGTGTCGAAACGGTTGAAAGGGGAAGCAGTCGTGTGAGAGACCCCTACGCTTAGTGTTGTTGGTCTAAATGGTCTCTGACGTTTCGTGCAACACAAAAGAATCAAAATGGACTTATCGTCTTCTTCCTAGGAGTCTGTCTCTCACCTGGAACGATGATCCACCTCACGAGCTCAGTCGGTTTGTTTGTTAGGGTAGATTTATCTCAGTTTGAAAGCTAAGAATTGAGAATAGGTACATAAATAGTTGATTGTGTCGACTTCTTCAATATTTGTAACATGGTTAATATAGGTATTAAAATTATAAACACCAATATGAAAATCGTCCCAATTTACATATTTCACGTTTTTAATCATAATTCAATTTTGTACCGATTAAAATTTCACATTTCTACCGTAGTAACGTTTAGTAAGTATAATTGTTTGAAAATTAAACATGATAATAAAGAAAAGGGTAAATGATTCATTGATTGAGGATTGATTCAACCATGTACACACCGTGACATCAAGTTTTAACCTTTTTTTATTATAAGTTCGAAAGCAGCTTTCTTTTGAGTATTCTAGCCAGGCTTCATTCGATGCTACAATTTGATCTCTCGACGATGCTTTCGAGCGGTTGTTGACGACGGTTCGTAACGCTCCTTGATCGTTCTCGCGCCTCCGATCGCCGTTCCTAACCAAATACATTTCGTGTTTCAAAAACAAATGGGAAGACTAACAACGTAAGACCACAGAAAATCGAGATTTCGTTTCGATAGTCGAGTACTCTTAATGTTTTGTTATTTAACACTTAATTCTAAAATGTGTTCGTTCGACAAAACACTCGCTACAACTTTGTGTCTGTGCCCCGGTTTCGTTCGAGTCGACTCGACTCCACTATGTTTGTTTCGAATGTAACTATCCCGTGGCTGAGCATTATAGAAACTTTATTTAAATTAAAAATATACCTAGCCAACGGACAATTACATTTGTAAAAGTTGCAAACTCATTTGGACTATTTTTAATTCCACGTATTTGAGAATTTTCACAAACGATTTGAATAACGTATAATAAAAAATAGGCCGTATAATATTATATTTGAATTTATTTTCATCGGGAAATCCTCAGTAATCCGTTGATAATATAATTACGAAGGCACAAATGATAAATATACAAATTTTAGTTTTTATTAGTAAAGAACAAAAAATAGTAGTAACGTAATGATTTCAACGTCAATCTTACGAATAAATATTGTATCGCCGAAGTTGTCGAATCGGTTAGCTTGTACGGGAAGATTTTAAGGTTACGCTGATTAAATTAGGCAAATAGAACAACGATATTTTATAATTTTTTCCGTAGTCAACATTGCAGACACAGTGTTTCTCTCGAAGCCGAAGTACAGACACTTGATAAGTTTTCTAGATATCTTTTCCGCTGATTCCTCGAGGATCCGGAGACTCGTACCGGTGTCCTGGACGAATCGTTGGCGAATCGATCGGCCGTCTACGATCGCTCCGACTGAGAACAACAAGAACAACACGCGACGATCATTGCGCGCGCAGGGCTAGCATATAGTTTTGTCTTCGTTCGTCGCGTTCGTTCGCTGGCTCGCGTCGAGATCGTACGATCGGATTTTTACGAGAGTCGGAAGCTCATTCGTTCACCGAGTGGCACGATCCTTGGATCAAGACCATAACAACCTTAATGTCGAAAAGGTCAAGAACATTGTTCTATCAGAAACTAAAATCTAACCATATAGCGAAAGATATGTTCGAAATGTTGTTTGTAGAGAAAAAGAATCGATTGATTGGATTTCAGTAGATCAGGATTAAAATATAATGTCAAACATAAAGGGCAAACAATAAACAATATTTGACAATTAAAAAACAGAAGGTCCATTTCTTGAAGCGCCATCTGTTCGAATTATTTGTAATCTGGGAGTATTAACCTGTTAACCGGGGAGTACTTGTGAAAATTTAATAATTACATTTCTATAGAAAGGATCCACCAGGCTTTGCAGTAAATTATTAACTGTATATATATATATATAGCAAGAATAGTAAATACTTATATCTTTCTAGTTCTATTACGTTCCACACATTTCTGTCGCACATAACTGGAAAAGTAAAATAAACATTCCTTTCTTTAACCAGAATATGTTTTGGGTAAATGATTCATTTATTTAAACCAAGACTTTATGGGCACCTTTCGCTTGCCACGTGCGACACGCGTCAGTTGGCGTTTCTATAGCGTGTCAGAGCGTGTCCATGCTTGTACAGTCAACTCCATTAAAACACGTGGTTCCTATTGTGACGGAGAAAACACGACGCGCAACACGCAGTGTACAAGATGCCGGTAGAGTTCTGGTTTTATTCAAGAATCTCTGCCTTCTGTTTATCATCATATTTATGGCAGAATTGAACGTTAAGATATATTCGTATCTCAATAGATAGGTCGATCCCTCGCGGCACTCGATGACCGAAGAGTCCGGAAATGACAAGGACAGAATTTACAAGGCCGAGGATTGATTACAGTGCAACAAGTTGCCCATATAGAAAAATGGACGAAGTGTTAGTTATAGCAAAATTCCCCCTCCACCGTCTAATAATAATAATAATAATGATAATAATAATAATGATAATAATAATAATAATAATATTTTTTTTTTCTTTATTTCTTTGTTATTTCGTTCGATAGCTACTATAGACTTCTCTTAACCATTTTCACAAAAATTCGGTACGATCACGGCTTCTTCGATCGTCGCAGCGATCACTGTCGTCGTCGTGTACACGTGTGAGTTTTATTCCGCAAAAGAATTTTTCTTACTTTGCTTCTTACCTTGTTCTATTGCGAAACACGCTTGTAAATGTTTGCGAACAGCTGAATATTTTTCGTGATCTATTCGTCTTCTGTCCCCTTAGTTCTGTTTTCATTCGGTCAATTAAGACGAAATATTACAAGCTTGAGTGATATTGACACTAAAAGAACAAAAATTGAGAAAACCCGAGGTCGAAGAATTTAGTATACCGGGTGTCTCATTTATCAGGAGCATCTTAATTGCGCTTTATTGAAGATACGAATACATAATTGAAGGGAAGTTGTGTTATTAATGTATACGCCAAATCTGACAATAATAAATAAAAATGGTTTACCTACAAATCTGAGAAATTTACTATTTTTATAGCACTGTCCTCAGGCTGTCACAGACTTATCCCCACCACTGTTAATTGTATTTCAATTGTTTTTAACACTATAACAATACTGTAATTTGTTCCGATAACATGTCTTTTCATCCTCAAGGTCATTCTAGGTTCATTGGTCTCGTCCAAATATCTACAAGAGAATATTGATGACCTTGAATAGTGCAATTTCTTCTTAATTCTCCATATCTTCAATAACCGCGAACATTTTAAGGTGCTCACGATAAATGGAACACTCTGTGTACTGTACAAATTTTTGAATATTTGACTAAAATAAAGTTATGTGTCTAGTCAATAAAAATTCGAAATAAAAAGTACGAGCGTGTGAAGCGAAGAAAAGGGTTCAGCTTATTTTAGCCATTGAACGTTTGATAATTGTCGATCGTGCCAATAAACTATTAACCATTTTTTATCGTTGCCCAAATTTGTTAATTTAAATTTTCAATCAAGTGTTAAATGCATTTTTCAATGTTTCGGTGAAAATCTTAGTCCTGATTGGAGATTAACGTATAAAGATTAAAGTATTGTAGCAACATTATGGTAAATTTAAATCGATGAAATTGGCCGACGATAAACATCGCACGATTACTCTAACAAGTGAAATATTTGAAAGCGAACACGACTGGAATTTTCGCAAAATGAGGGTGTAAGAGCATGGCCGTGACAAGGTAGGGACAGAAAGTGCCGTGCTATAAGCGCGCCTCTAAAAGTAATAAAATAAAATTAACTATTTTACCACGATAGTGTCCGCATAGTTTGCGAAAATAATCGTTATCTACTTTGGTTTCTTTCTCCAAAAATTCAAGATCGACATTTTTTTTATAACACACTGTATCTACCGCGAAGCGCATGGGTGAAGGGTGCTGTACTCCACTGTTACCCCGGGCACCGAAATACCTAGGCACGGCCCTGTGAAAGAGTAACACCTTTGTATTCGGCGATAAATCAAGGACGACGACCCGTGTCGCGACGCCTCTCCCTTTGCGTACGGTGATAATTTATTATTGCGAAGTAGCTAATATAAAAAATCGTAATATCACATGTTTATCCCTTTATATGTTATTCCCATTTTGTGTTTTCTGTTCTCACGACTCCGTGCAGCCGACAACGAGTCATCCGTCGGCGTCCGAGTCCACCTTCGAACGAGCGCTTATATACCGTTCGTCGATGGGAAATGTGAGTTTTATCGTTGCTTTGTCAAAGATGCAGACAGCAGTAATGTATCCACGACGACGAAATTCGTCGATCGCGTTCCCAACGACTCGACCGATCCGTAAGTCGAACGTTAGACTTGTTCTACAGTTTTTCTATTTTCTTTCCAGCGGCGGTTCTCAACCGGAATTGCAACCAGTAAAATTAAAGGTTACACTGGACGATTCACATTCGAAGAGAATATAGCGCACTAAACACATCCTCTTTCTCCGTACCGATGAACTAGTCGCGTGTCTGGAAAACTATAGTTCGTCCAACGAGTCGAGTCACCATACACGAACAAAATATGCACGTACCAAGGCACGAAAAAGAGACAATGGCCATAATTATTGGCTGCAACAAGTCATTAAACTGACATTTTAATTGAAAAGATAATTGCTTGTACTATTTTATTAATCGACGATTTATCACATTCGCCGTGTATAAATATGATAAATATCTTTATGAAAATTAATTAATAGATACGTATTGCAAAATGGTACTTGACCTGAGTTTCGTAGTGGGTACGTGATATGCGAAAGAAGGTTGAGAACCGCTAGCTTAAAGTTTCCTTTGCAAAGAAGTTGGCGTTTTTGCATATTGAAATGAAAGTTATAGATTTCAAGATTTAATGCAACCGAAATATGTACATATTATGGTTTCTTGGACCGTAGACTCCTCCGAAGGTCATGTTTACAACATTGCAAACTATTACATCTTGTGTATTGAACAGAAATTACAAAGTATCCATTAATTTCCATGTTTACTTTCTCGTTAAGTGATCGAACCCACGAACGGTATGTCGTGTACATTCAAAGAGAAAATTGTCAGTCTTCGTTATTCTTGACGCGTGTGGATTGCTTTGGAATCTTCGATTGTCGACTTACGGTTGCCGATAGAGTCATTTAACAGGGACGAAAAAACGCGCGCGAAAAGAGAAGCTCTCGGATAGCGAACCGAGCGAAGGGATCTCCTTGCGATTCCAAGTATCGAGCGAGATGCAACGTAACACTTTCTACTCGTAGAATTCGACGGGAGAGAAATCGCTTGTTGCGGGGAATAAAGAGTGACAGAATAACGTAAGAATGTTGCGTTTTATTCTAGACACGCTAGAGGGCTTCGAGTCAGAGGCGCATGCGTTACGGAAAGTCCTCAGTCTACATGTCGTAGCGCTGACATACGTGTAGTTTGTTCAACTCGCAGGACTGTATACAAAATCACGTGATTGCGGCAAAACCGACGGGATGAAGGTTATCCCACGAATAGATACAAACAATAGAATTATACACGTTATTATTTATGTATAATAGTAGACCTCCTTTAGAAGATATTTTACACCCATTTTTTTAATAGAACCTCCAAAACATCGGTTTTTTTAATCATTCATCGAATTTTTTGCATGTTTCAACCAACTGTGACTTACGATACACTCGTGACGAGAGACGCAATGGATCAATGCGATACTTCCACAGTCACGTGGTTTTAGTTACACGAGGTCCTTCTGTAAGTTAAACGTAATATTATTAAATCATTTTCAACGATAAATTAATGAGCTGAAACTTAAATTCAGTAAAGTATGTATTTTAGGTTGTAAATAAATTTAATTAGTTGCTTAATTCGAGCGGAACAAAGTAAGGTTAGGACGTAGTATAGTCGGAATTTAGTCGATGAAAGTACAGAACAACTTTCGTATCCCTTTGACTAGAAACCCTTTAACATTCTCTTATAAGTTCAATTCATAATGGTGCAACAAGTCGATGTCCTAAGAGACGGAGTAGTTTGTCACGTCATTCGCGGTCTGGAATGTAACCTTGAGAGGTTAGGTAACACAGCGCTGAGATTAACGCGCAAGGATGAACAAAGGAATGTGTAGTCTAGAGAGAAAGCAAATTGCTCGATCGGTGTTTTATTCGGTTCAATTACTCAAAATGGCCGCATCATGGCTTGGAATCGCAAGCGGACCGACTCGTTTTTCAGCGGTTAAAAAGGAGCAGGCGCGCACCGTTTCAAGACCTCGATCAACGCGCTTGGTGGCTTGTTGAGCTGCTAGAAAAAACGGTTTTTTTTTCATATTTTATTTCAACGGCATGTTAAACTTTCGCGTTCGTTAAGTATAGAAACTACGATAGAGCCAGCTATATCGTCTCCGCCGCTAAAACCTAATTAACAAAGTCCTCGTAACTGTTCAATAATTCATCTTTTTTTCTCCTCCCCTTACGCAACATGAGATTAGAACTATTTGCTCTCTTTCTGACACGCACACACTCTCTCACCCTCTCTCTCGTACGAACACGCACACTCTCCCTTGCGCCTGTCGTTTTATTCGCTCCTATTAATATTTATAATATTTACACGCATAGGTGTCCTTGTCAGCGCGTTTGCTCGTTTCCCTTTCTCTTCTTTGTTTTTTTTTTGTTTTTTTTTTTTTTCATATTGGACGCGAACTTTTTGGATCTTTTGGTTAAAGCTTTGAATCGTCGATTAACGCTGCGTTCGAAGCAGTTACACGCGAAATCTCGATAATCCTTGTAGGTTAGGTTCACTCCGCTTGCATGGAAGAAAAAGACAGTAGTAGTTTGCATAATGTTCGAAAATTGAAACTGTCAATTAGTAATATGCGAAGCACGAGTAGAGAACTTTTTGTAGGATTTTATTTTCACAACTGTCTTCTGCTTGAATCGAAGAAACACAAACGGTCAGAATTGAAACTCTCGAGGGTAGCCTCTTATATCAATCTCGACATTCATGGCTAAAAGAAATATACGGTAGAACTTCGATAGTCGCAGGAAAAGGGGTGGAAAACTTTTGCAAGAATCGAGAACTTTACTTACAAGATGCTTTTCAAATGAAAAACATGGCACTCGTTGCTAAGTAACCACTCTTTGCATTAGTCAACACAGTGCAACAACGAAGCGCGCGTGCGTCTATTGAGATTCTACTGTAAGCGTTCATTTAATTTTGTTCACTATGCAAACAATTTCGAATCACTAACGGTTCCGTTCATTTCGGAATTATCGAGATTTTTCGCTCTATTGAATCGTCGGTTAAATCGACTTTTTTTTTGTTTAAAAATTTTGTCCACACTATTAAAAATCATATCTCCGAAGCTGCCTGTGTATTTGTTCATCGCCACGGTCGTTTAGGTCTTAAGCTTAAGCTAACGGAATATATCTAGCCTTATTCGATTAATTGCTTCATCCTAATACGGTGTGAGATCAGTACTTTCCATCTTTGATTGTCCTTCAGAATTGTTTCAATGGTTTCTTTCTTGTGGCGGCGGCAACGCAACTAAACGGATTTGTCGATAATGTCGCTAATCACAAATTAAATATCTCGTTTCCCAGACATCTCCCGAAAATTCATTTTTCCTTTCTATTTCTTTATCAACTTCATCGAACCGTCTTTGTAACAAAGGTTAAGAGAAACGGACGATAGAATCGCTAGACGATTCTTCCGTGAACGCAAACGCGCTGTCACAGACGCACGCGCAATAGTATATGAATATATATACACGCCGTAGTTACAAGATATATACATCTAATATTGCTGTCGGCTTCCGTGAATGCCGTGTATTTACAATGGGTTGCGCAAATTACTTTCGTTGGAAAGACACAGATAGCTCGATTTACGCATCCTGTTTTCTTTATTGGCGTGCTTTTCGTATTGCACGATGATTCTGCGTCTTTGATTTAGTCGCGTCGTACTTATTTTCAATACGCAAACTAAAATAGTGCGCATTAAGCGTTTAATTCGACTGTGTTCACACCGAACGACGGCAACGTTCGCACCAAGCGTATCAAGTTGGTAGAAAGTACAATTCGAATACAAATAAAATATACAAATACACAAAGTCTTATACACTTGATATAATTTCTCTAATTTTACGATTGATTCTTTTGCTCAATTTTGACAATTTTCACGGTAAACGTGTTGATTGTGTTATAAGATACGAAAGAATAAATCTAACCTGATTCAGTTGTTTTGAGTGTACACGAGTGACTACAGCACTATCAAGTTGTTTAATATGCACACTAATTTGCAGACACAACGTGCTACACTTGATACGCCATCATTCACCCCGAGCGTTTGATACAAATCAAGGAAATACTTAACACGCGTGGTAAACACTCGGTGTAATTGTTAGTTTTCTTGGTCTGTATTGTATTGTCAGAAGTGCCGGATATTTTGCGCATGCGCGATCTGCGGATAGCGAGACAGTAACGTGCATAACCAATCTATGGAACGTCATAATTAGTCTAGTTTGACACCATCGGGTGTATAAGCATGAATATAGATTCCGTATCACTAAATGAATTTCTAAATTCTTTCAAAAAACATTAAAATAATTTTCTAAAACAGCCAAGCAGGATATCATATAACACCCAATTTCACACTATCAGGGCCCTTTACTGATGCCGTTTTTAATGCGTATGCGTGGAAAATCTGTCTTACCGGCAACATTAGTATGTGCACGTATGTCGCGCAGTACATATTTAAGGTGCATATTCAGATGACAATAAGTTATGACGTTTTTAAATCACGATAGTGTGATATTTTTTGTTGTTGATATTTCTACGCAATTTTATGTCATGCATTTGATAAAAACGTATGTAAATTTGAAAATGGATTAGCGCAAAAATGTTAGGTGCGTCAATGATGCCGACAAGCGACCTGATTGATGAAGATTTTTAAATCAATCGTTCTTCCCTGTTAGGTTTATTTAGAAGTATAAAGGTAATTATATTGAGGGGCCCTTTCCTCTTCTGAAGTGTTTCATAAAAGGTAAATGTTATTATTATGAAAATATATTTATCCTCCTGTTAGATCTCTCCTCGATTTGTTGTTGAGCTATAAAAACAACATAAGATAAAGAAAAATTGTACATATACAGTTTTATAAGAATGAAATTTTCAACAGAAAAATCTATGAGAATATTAAACTATTTGGTAAACAATTCTGTTTCTCATTTAATTTGACAATAAAAAGAATTATAACTATATTATTAACAATCAGACTGCAGATATTAAGTTTTAAATCAAATTAGGAGGTTATTCACATGAACTCTGCTATTGTTCAAAAACAAAAATATTTTTTTTCTATAAATAATAGTTAAATTAAATTTCCGAATAGTGTTTAAAATAAAAACTTAACAAATAAGAAGCTCTTGGAGGTATTTTCTATTTTCGTAGGGGCCTGAAGTTGAAACTTCATTACATTGATGATAGATCCATCCTTGATTACACAACGTATTAAAGAGTATACAACCTCGTGTACGAGTACTGGAATATTATGGAAGTGTCATAGAAAATCAAACTTGGATTCTTGACATCACGACGACGCGACCTTTCAGTTTTCATTACGGACAAATGCATGACATTCTGTTGAATTGTTACGACTATGAAAGTCGTGATTTAATGTCTCGTGAACTCGCAGTCTTACAGAACGCCACAGTCGCGGCAGCCAAGAAGGAGAAGGGGTACCGTAAACAGAGCCATCCGTTCCTCTAGCGGAAGGAATCCAAATAACCCATTATACGCGGGATTAGGTCATGTTCGCAATGTAACAAAGTACAGAGTCCTCGAGTCGTGTTCCTTTAGGGTGTCGCGCGCGTGTCACCCGGTCTTGCCAAGGACACAATTTACGCATAAACATAACTGCCTCTGGACGATCGCATTCTTCGTTGAAAACTCGACCGAGGATCGCGCACGTTTTTTGAGACGTGCTCGACGTCGCGCGTATAATAGAACATTGTTTCTGTCAGCTCGGTGAAAACGCGTGCACCCTCCCTAGTGTCCTTTCGATTGCACGAAGCGGAACGCAGCCTTTCGTGGGGTGGACCGAATTGACTTCGAATAATATTTTGCGACACAGAGTGATCTGATACGTATTAGAAGCTCGAGTGAAATGTAAAACTGGAGGGTCGGAGAAAAATCGGGCCGACGACGAACGCGTTGACCCAGTTTTAAAAAAATAAAGGCAAACTGCGTCTCCTAGGCACTTTTTGTCGGCCATACTTTTCCATAACCCTCCATCGATCCTCGAGATACGAAGACTGTCGATAATTATTAAATCACTCTGCACTCTACTTTTCTTCGAAGAAAATCGGTAAGAATACTTTCTGAAAGGAGAGCGCTTGCACAAATGCAACCTGAAAATTAACTATGGGGGAATTTCTGCTGTTTCGAGTACGGTTCGTTGTAATAACAGTGTTCGATTCTTTATTTCTTTAACGTAATTGGAACACAATTGACCGAGACGAGTCAACGACAGATGTAAGATCGAATGATGGGGGTGGTCAAACGGTATGTGGTAGGGATAGCGTTACCTCAGCGGCCTTGAACGGTCAATTGATTTTATCCTAACTCGATCACCGTAGAATCGAACAATATAACCTCTTACCGCATAGTGTGCAATATTTTGACATAGCACAAAATATAATACAACAAATGCAATATAAATTTATGTTTAAACAAAGACAGAAGTTTTTATTATTTATTCTAAGTAATTATTAATATATTATATATATTCTAGTAATAAGTTTTATATATATATATATATATATTTGTTTTGTTTATATACATATAAATGATTTTAAGCAAAAAATGATTGTTATAAAATGAAAGTAAAAAATTATTTTTTAAATATTTTTCCAGGAATTTTTCTATTATTTCCTTCCTGGTAAATTTTTGTTCATAGTCGATAAAAATTCATGCGGTAAGGGTTTGAAGAGGTATTTCAAAATCCAAAGAAGTAATACTCTTAGTGGATTAAATATTCGATGAAATAATCCCGGACATAGAAGATGAAATAATTACAGGGCCTGAACAACAGTAATAATTGAGACGTGTAAAAATGAAAAAAAAATTAAATCCGAAAAAATCGAAGCAGCATTTCTCCCAGAGTTAACTTTATCAAATTCTTCCCTTGAAGCGAAGAACACCGATGAATCCCAATGGAATTGTTTATACTGTCACAACCGATGTCGATCGCGCACGGCTTAGTGAGACAGAACAGTCGAAAGGCTATCGATCGTCGTCCGCTTTGTCGCGAATCTCTCTTCGAAATATACGAAAACAGACGGCGGACTGGTCGTCGCCGACTAATGGCAGCGAAACGACGGCGAACAACTTTATGACGCGTTTTAGTTTCTTTCTCGTCGAGTAACAGAGCTTGGTTCGGTTCTCGAACTCTGTTCCCAAAAAACAAAAGGAAAGCCCACGACATGTTTTCATTCTCACCCCAATCTCTGAATGTTTCAGCGCCACCTTTGTTTCATCGTCGAACCCAATCGAATCGCCCGTGAACGATCAGAGGACCGTTTCGTTGTAATTCGAATCCCCCATTATGCGAGTGAAAGGTATTGGCTGCTCAAGGTCACGCCCCGGGCGAGTGAAAGGTATTGGCTGCTCGAAGTCACACCTCGAGCGAGCGAAAGATATTGACTGCTCAAAACCACGCCCCCCGAGCGAGTGAAAGGTGTTGACTGCTCAAAGCCACGCCCCCCGGGCGAGTGAAAGGAATTGGCTGCTCAAGGTCACACTCTCCCGGGCGAGTGAAAGGTATTGACTGCTCAAGGTCACGCCCCGGGTGAGTGAAAGGTATTGACCATTCAAGGTTACACCCCTGCTACGAATAGATCCAAATCTTTTACTCTTACGCAATGCAATACACTTATACGGTACGAATTAAGCCCGTTTTATCTATTAGGCACAATGAGTACATTTATTGGACCAGAAATCAGAGAGGCACATCAAGATGACAATACAAAAGGACTTCTATTATTACAAAAGAATTTCCGCAATGATCAATGTAACCAATGAAAACGTAGTCTCGGTTATACAGTATATCTCAATCAATGATCATTACCATCATTTATTTCCCTCTCTTCATTCGTTGTTATGTAACTATCCCCTCCATTTGTCAATGTATTATAACGAATAAGTCTCCCGTGTGTTAATAGAAGTTCTACTGTATTATTAAATGTGCTAAACATACTGTTAAAGTCTTTCTATTACATTTTGCCTAGTTGCTTTATCTTGTTCTCGTTTCATTTTTTACTTTCTTTATTTTATCCATTGTTTTATTTGCTTTTCATAAGTTAAGAACGAAGGTTTTAACAATAACATATTTAGTTACATGCCGCTGTTTAAACAACATTTTTGTATAGGATGCGAGTATTTGATTCGAAGTATACATAGAAGAAAAATAAACTATTGTTTGTTCAACGTGAAACATACTTTCATCGTATAATTCAGATTGTAATTTTTCTTGAACAAATAACAAAAAGTTGTTCATTTTTTATTCGGTTTTTGAAATTTTTCTCCAGATGTGAATTTTGCCTTTTACTTATCGATACGCAGAGCATACGAAAAGTTAGGTTACATTATCCTAAAACCGGAACCTAGAATATCATTTTGACTAGTCAATGAGAGTACAGAATAATTTTTGCCCTACTCTGATTTCCTGATTCTTTGGACATAACGCGTAGGACCTACGAAACGTTTTTTTGCATATTTCATGATTCACTTTCATTGAATGATAGTAAATATAAAGTCAATTTTAAGCGAAATACACAATAGCCTTAATGTGGTCCTGGGTGGGGGTAGTCGGTGCGTGACCTTCAATCGCCAAAACATTTTCCTTTCACTCGCGACTTTCACTTGGTCATTCAGAGTCGCAGTTCCCTAATCGTTCGGAGCGGTGCACACGGTGGTAAAAAAGAAATCCGTAGAAAATCTCGGTCAAAGCGTAAACGTCTCCTCATTTGTGACAGCTACTATTATCTCCCCCTCTCCCTGCAGTTCTCGTTTCGTTCACTTCTTTTATTTCTTCCTCGTGTAATTTACTTTGTTACTTAAAATCTACCGCGCGCCTCCACGAATCTAGCTCTGAGATCCTCTAAGATGCGTGTAAATCTACAATTACAGTGTGTGAGTGTGTACTTTACGCAGAACGTGAGTATTCTGAAATTAGTTTCCCTCTCTTTCTCCCTCCCTTCCTACCCCCTCTCTCGTTTTTTTACGTTCGATGTCTCGAAGAAGCCGTCGCAAGCAGTTAAACTCGATAATAATTTGTTTTGTTTATCGCTTTTTTTTTTTTTGGTTTCTTTTTTTGGCCATGCAAAAATATGCCAACTTGTTAGTAGCGGGGGCGTCTCGTCGGTACGAACGCCGCTCCCTCTTGCTTTCGTTTCGTTTTTTTTTTTTGTTTTTTTTTTCGTTTGCCTGTTGCATTCGATATTATTTCATTAATTATACTAGTACTTTTCATCGTCTTCAGGTTCGTTCCGCGCGTGTATCGACGACCTTCGGGTCAAGCTCGCAAGAAGATCATTCGCGAAGCGGTTTAGCGGAAATGCAGCGTCCTTAAAACTTACGGCGGTGAAATTACAGAGAGATTTACGGGTTGGTTAATCGGTACACACCCTCTCGTTTCTTTTTTTTGTTTTTTTTTTTGGTTTTTTTTTTGGAATTTTCTCGGTTACTTCGTTGAACAGAGTCCGCCATTGGCTGGCTGGCTCGAACACTCGAAGAACACCGTTCGAAGAATACATCTGTTCTTCCGTGCTGTCGAAGGTTCTCCTGATCGCTGCGCGGTCCCGGGGATTCCCCCTGCTCTGCCGGTGATCCGTACACCACTGCCGAAAAAAAGTCCGGGACGATCACCAGACGTAACATTCTCATGGACCGTTCGCGCGTAGCACGTATAAATTTGAACATCGCAGAGGTCGACGTGACAGAAAAATGAACAGGGGTCTATTTCGTTCGACCTCGGTCCCGTCAACGTCTCGTGGGACAAATGGAACGGAGAGATACGAAAACACGGGTCTAAAATCGGAAGATCTGGTCCGTGACTAGAAATTGCCAAAGCTTTGTAAAATTGCCGTTAAAAATGTTTGAGCGGTAGCGTACGCCATCCTTCTCTGTACACCCTCGCCATCCATCGAAAACTGCCCTTTTGGGGCACTCTATCACGGATGATATGCCGTCTGCCAGGAGTGCCGAGACGACCGTTTTTCGTTGTTCCACCATATACCGCTGGACCAGGTGGCTGGGACCGATCCTCCGACCCCCTTGTATCCGGCGAAGTCCCTCACGGGGCGCTGGGCCGCTGGACCCACCTTGGGTCGGATACCCCCAAGACGCTCGTTCGTTGTTACGCCGTGTGTGTGTTCCTCAGAGCAGGAGCCTCGAGACAACCGTCCGGAACCGCAAGAACTTTCACAAGTACTCTCTGGGCCTGGGCGGGGGCCTCTTCCTGTCGGACCTGTCCCCGGTGGACGGGCCCTGCTCCCTGTCGTCGGTGCACTCGAGCATCTGGGTGGTCTCCGTGGCCTCGGACGGGCTGATTGGTTGGGTGGTGAGTGGCGCCAGCGGCGCGGCGCCCTTGTTCCGCGACTTGCTCCTTCGTTTCCTGAGGATCAGTGGGCCCAATGGTGTCGAGTCATCGCCGCGGGACGTGGACGCCTGAGCGAGTCTCTCGAGTAGCTCCTTGTTCACCTCCCGCGACGAGCTCTTGTAGTCGGCGTCCTTCAGTCTATCGGACTGCTGTGACTGATGGTGATGATGGTGATGATGATGATGCGAGTCCTGGGACTTTGGGATGCACTCGGTGATGGTGCCTTGCTCCCTGTACCCTTCGCTGGCCATCGTCGACACGGAAACGGTCGCTATCGTCACCTTGGGTACCGCGAGTCCGTTGCTACCGGATGTTTGAGTGGCCTGCGAGCCATACGAGATCTGAGGCTGAATGGACAATTGACCCTGAGCCGAACCCGTGCTACCGGTAGCGAACGTCACCTTCTGCTGGGACGGACTGATCGCCGGAAACCGGTTCATCAGCGTCTGCAGGATGTCCTCGATCTTGGCCAATCTCTGGTTCACCCGTTGCACCTCTAGCTTCAGGTCTACCTTTACCTCTAGCACCGCGGCCAGGATCTCGCGGTCGTGACTCGGTTGTGTGGTGATCAGTCCGTCATCGTAGCTCTCCAATCGACGAAGTTGCAGCTGTTTCGAGTCCGCTGCCGCGGCAGGTTGCTGCTGTTGGCTCTCCTTTGCGGTCTCTGCGTCCGTGGCTTCCTCGATGGTGCCGCTCAGCTTACCGAACTTGGGGAACACCTTGTTGCTGCCGGCGCTGGAACTGGGTCGCGCGTCCCTCGCACTTAGAGACCGCTTGAACGTTTCCGCGCCTGCACTTGCCTCGCTACTGGAATCCAGGCTCGCACTTCCTGCGTGGACAACGATTTTTCCACCGGTTAGTCGTGTTTCGTGCAGCTACATTCGTGCCGAAGAACAGAGAGAACGAGGCACACTGGTGCGAGGTGCCAACTTGTATATTCCTCATTGTATCTTCGCGAGGGTATGGTCAATGGTTCGGCGAGATTCTTCCGATAAAAATGAGTACCAACACAACCATATTCGGACTACTTTTAAGTACACGTGTAGTTTTTGAAAAATTATTCGAATTGCATACATTTAAAAGTAG
This sequence comes from Ptiloglossa arizonensis, assembly GCF_051014685.1. Classification (NCBI taxonomy): domain Eukaryota; kingdom Metazoa; phylum Arthropoda; class Insecta; order Hymenoptera; family Colletidae; genus Ptiloglossa; species Ptiloglossa arizonensis. The sequence continues at coordinate 26,335,744 of NC_135052.1, read as the reverse complement.
TCGAATTGTGTACAATGAGAAATATGACAATTTTTAATTCGTATTAATATAGCCCTGTAGTTCCACGGTTAAAGAATATATATTGGGTTGTTCGGAAAGTCATTTCGTTTTTTTTTTTTTTGTGAAAATAAAACACGATTTTTTTGGAGTGTATAAACATTTTATTAAATTATATATTCTCCACTTTGGAAAACGAAATGACTTTCCGAACAACCTAATGATAAGAGTGTCCTTATTATTAGGTCACTCGACCTTTATCGAATATTACGATTTTTAAAAAAATGGGATCTCGTATTCGACAACTTTGACCTACTATGCAACGAATTAATTGTTACGAGTGGTGCTCGAACCTGTAAAGCGAATTTTAAATATTGGAATTGACTACATATTGAACTCGATCCAGTCTCTAGGCAGAGCACAAATTATTTCAATATTACCTAATAATCGTCCCCACTTTCCCGGTCGTGCTTTGACGACAGCGCTCTCCTCCGTTGTGGACTCCCCCTCTTTGCTGTCCTTGCTGTCCTTGCTGTCCTTCCCGTCCCCCTTCTCCACATCGGCAGTGTGTCTCTCCCTGCGGAACCTGAATAGAAAAAAGTAGAGAGCGAGAACGCTCGTCTTTAGTTACCGACCGAGATCCGTTCGGGGCTATTTACAATTACGGGGTCCAAAAGGCCAGTTTCACTAGGCGATTAATTAAGTAAAGGGGAATAAAATACATGGTGTACAAGTCGTGGATGGGGGAAACATTACTTTCCAAAAGTTTCACTTTGGGCTTGCGTGAAACTTTTCCCTTTTATTCTCTCCGATCGCAGCGAGCATTCGTTCTGCGTTCATACTTATCGACGTGTCATTTTTTTTTTTTTTTTGCGTCTTTTGCTTTAGCTTTAGCTCTTTGGACGTGGGTGATATTTTTCTTTTTTTTTTTTTATTTATAATTCTTGCAGCAAAATGAGTCAAGTTCGTTCTACTGAGGCTAGAAAAAGGGAGACAGCTCCAGCGGTGTGTTCACGAGCAACCTACTTTGGTGTGCCTACAGGATTCGAAAAAAAGTATTCTCAGTGGTGATAAAATGCCGATAAAACATACGGGAAAACGGAGCGACGTCGATGAACCGAATCGTGACCCGATGTATCTGCTTCGTGGTTTCGAGGTCCCGTGTGTATTCGTACGAACGAAATTAACTTAAAACCCGTGCCTGAAACGACGATTTGTATTTGTGTCTCTTTTCAACGAGGCCCTTGGTCAACATCGAAGATAACCTATTCGTTCACTTTGTGCGATTCTTGTACTCTGCTGTCTTTGTATGTACTCTAATGAAAAGTCGGGACACGTTATCACGATCCTTTTCAGAAGGTATTGGCCAACTTGGAAACTCGGGACCTCGAAGCATAATTATACGGTCTACCCGTCGCAGTGTCGAAGTTTGAATTAATGATTTCGCGTGGGGACTTCGAGAAGGCGCAAGGCGAATAATAAATCCAATTAAATAAATGAAGAGCTCGGCATTCAGTACGCGAGCGGATTATTCGACGATTTGGTCGCAAAGGAAGCGTATCGTCGATGCATTTGCGACGTTGACGTAAAATTTATTTTTCAATCTCATACGAACTCGTTAATTCTTGCCGTTTAAGGTAGAACAGTACGCCGAACGCTCCCTCTTACTTTCTCGACGAAGCTTTTCAGTTGTTTCGTGGCTATCACGTTAGATGGCGTTACTTGTAATACATTATCGACCCAATCAACGGATTATCGTTCATTAAATTAGTCGAATGCATTTTAACGTGTATGCTATTTAAATACGATTGCACTTTATTCTGAAAATGTCACATTTTCGTAAAAATTTGTTCATAGGATTAGTAATCTATTTAGAAGAAAAAATCAGATTAGATGTATCGGAATTTACTTTTACACACGTGACGATACACGTCATCTAACGTTTTAGTTACAAGTTAATCCAGAAAGAGAAGAGGATGCATTTGGCATGCCGTAGTCCCCACAAGTGGCAAAATTAAGGAACCTTTGTGTACATTATTTATTATTTATTACCATATTATGAAAATTATACTAATAAGGAGACCTTAGAGCTATGTCCCCGACAATTTTTATCATATTTGGACGAATGAATTTAGAGATTATAACGAGTATTTTTTTTTTATAAATAATTGAGATTTGAATTTGCGACTCTAGATTGTTTTTTTAACTTTTATTTCGAATAATTAAATTTCAGACGATACTGTTTGTTGTAATATTATTAGAAATCTTAGGTTACGAGAATTCACACTCGATACACTTTCTTGTGAAAAAATTAAAATTCAAAACTTTTATTATTCAAATCTCAATTCCTTAAAAAATATCCATCCAAAGGAAATATTTTACAAAATGTTACCATTCGGCCCTCTAAATGTTATTAAAATCTTCGAGGACATACCTGTAGATACCCTTGTAAGACTGAACAGAGGTTAATACGTTCCCTGTTGAATACATGTGTTTGTGTGTGTGTATGTATGGTAAGAATCGAATTTCGTTAATAGCGTTTTAGTATTCGTTTCCGTTTATCAACAGAGTCGGCCACAATTAAAGTTCATCGACGCAGCGTTTGATGGTACAGTTGTAATGGTGACGAGCTGCCTGATCAACATTGGGAATGCCACCGATTATGAATTGTTGTTCGAGAAAGACACTTACGACAATTTGGGAATTTGAATTTTTTAAATATATTTGGACAAAATTGTTAAATAGCTGATCGTATCGTATCGTTTAATAAATTTTCAAAAAAAAAAGAAACCATTATTGTCATCGCTTGTATCAACATTTCTCAATTTTTATTTTTTCACGGACTCCCTCTATAAAGAAAATTTGTTAGCACGGTAGCTGAGGTAGAATTAAATTATCATTTTTTAAATATATTTTGAAGTTGTTTTTAAAAAACTGAATTTTATTTACAAGTTTTTATTTAATTTAAATGATTTCATATTTTGGTATTTACCTCCTATAAGTTGTTTACAAAAGCAATGCACAGAAAGAAATATAAAAAAAGGTTAGCGAATTGAAGCAAAATTATTTCTTGGTATTTATTTAATACTATTTAATAATTAAAATTTTGTTATCGAATAGTATTATAAAATTCTTATTACATCACTTTCATTTTTAACTGTCTTATCGTAAACGAATATTCTAGTAAAATTTGAGTACCATTTATTACTTAAAAAAAAACAGAATAAACAGTGATGAATGTATTATAAGGATGTTTCTAATAAGGATAAAATAGTATGGAAAATACCTGTTCAAATCTACTATACGAGAACAATTTTTAATTACGACATAACAATGCTCAGGGATCCGCAGTTTGAGAACCGCTAATTTCTATTACGCTTCAACAATAATCAACAACTGACTCTATTCAGCTGTTTGTTGCCAAATATTAATAATACTTTCTTATTATTAAAACAGAATATGGTTAATAATACCAAGACAATAATGTTTATTTTTTCAAAAATTTAAGAATTATTCTATTCGAGAACTTTCAATCGTCTAGTTTGTCTTTCGACACGATTGTGAATTTAATAAAATCTATGTAGATATACTAAGTATCTATCATGCATATGACATGCCACGAAGTTCTAAAAAAATGTTTCAAAAACGTTCACTTGATTTTACACGAACGTATCACACAGTTTTCGCGGTTGTTCGTCGGCAGTCTGGCAGTTTTTCAAGCAGCTACTGTGGCATCGGTATATATATATATATGTATATATATGTATATATGTATAAAAATATATAAGTACGGGTGACAGAGAGAAATTTGAATCCTAGAGTGTGTACGTCACATGCATTCGGCGTTGCATAAAATCGTAAAAGGATCGGATGCTCGAGGCGCAATGAGGACTTTGAGTATTTCTTTCGCTTTGAGACAGTATTCTGAATCCAATATTTACCGACGGCTCGATCGAGTTATCGACCATGAACTTTCGATCGATTTGAAAACAAAACGATTCAGTTTGGTTCGATGAAAACTGTGTTGTTTTTCCACTTTCGTGAAAACAGCGCAGCTTGATGTTTGAGCGAAACGCGTTTAAAATCTCCTCGAAGTTTACAGCACAGTCAACTTTAATGCGAAAGAGATACGAAGCCCCCGAGTTCGCTCTATACAATCCTGGTTCCACTAAAAATATATGGTGGGAGAAAGATGCGCATAACCCTCTAAAGCCGTATATCTTACAGCACTCTAGCATTCGTCAGAACTGCAGTGATCGCCAGAAAGGGCAAAGATTAGTATATATGGCACCGGGTGATACGTGTACGAGCATCTCGGAACGAGATACAGCTCCCGGGCGAATCGAGTTTAATTGACACGCGGTGGCTCGAATGTAAACAGTTTCCAGTTCGATGGTCGCGAACTTTCTGTCACGAACGCGTATTTGGTTATCAATATGGCCACTAGTCGGTCGAGTTTCATTCTATGTTTACCAGAGGGCTTTGAGTCCGAGGGGCGTGCACTAGAGGGCCTTTCGATTAAGTATGTTCCAAAAGTCGATGATGTAGTAGATCCGAACAAAACCACGTGACTGCGGCAGGAGCGTATTGATAGAGAGGTTATGTACAAATAAACAAAATTAATATATGGGATTATTTATGAGTACAATTATATGTTAACGTGAGAAAATCTATAGATATAGGTTGAAGCAAAAAAAAAAAAAATGAGAATATACGTATTCTCTTCATTTTCTGTTTCTTGATTTACGGTGCGTCGAATATACGACACATGACATTCTCTCGCAGTCACGTTGTATTTACACAAAGTTTTCCGCGAACTGAACCAACTATAGTTACTTAACTCATTTACATCATTAGTGTATATACACGCACAATTTTTCTAGCCATTATCACCAGAGTGTATATATGTGCGCGTTCAGATTGTGAGTGAATAGTAGTGATCGAAAACAGGATAACACAGTTAAATTGCGTTTTTTAATTTTTTCGTTCCATATTTAGGAAATTTTTCTGATTTGTTGCTAAAATACACGTACTGCATATGCAGATCAGATTTTCAAACCAAAAAGGAGGATAAAATATATATATACGTATGTATGAATTTCTTTCTTTTTTCATCCTTCAATTATCACTGAAATATTAAGTTTGTAATACTCCTACAAATATTTGTACTTATATTTAATAACAAAAATTTGTTAACGAAGGGAAATTTTTCATTCTTTTGAATGATGCAAATAGGTTAAGAAGATAGTTAAGTCACAAAATTTTAAGAATCGATCCTTAATTATTTGAAATTGACTCAGCATGTTTGTTATTCGGTCAATGCTTTATCAAAATTTAATAGAATGTTAATTAGAAAAAAAATTTGAAAAAACTCATAAAAAATCTAAAAAAAGAAATGTGTCCATGTATTTTTATTCTGAAAAGGTATATCTTTCAGGTGCTGAAAGTAGAATATGAATAAATATTTTGTCTTTTTTATTTTAAGAAAAATCCAAAGTTCTTTTTTCAATTTCAATATTGTTTTTCTTTTCTTTATGATTTTTATTTTCAGATTCTACTTCTAACAATTCTTAGATAATCTTTTTCAATGTAAGTACAAAGATTTTTGAGAAAATCGTGGAAGCTGATTTTGATATTTTTTGTTTACTGTTTCTAAAAATGTAATTTCGATAAAATCACGTTATACATACTCCTTGTATAAATTCTGTAATCAAATTTTAATTTCGATGGCTTAAACCAGTGAATTGATAAGTAAAATGTAAAAAAAAAGTAGATTACGAATATCTACGTATTTGCATTTGGAAAATGAGATGTCATTTTTTAAATATTTTTTAAATATTTTTCTTTATGAGTCAGAATATGTAAGAATCTCAAAAATGTTTTTTTTTTTTTTTTGAAATTTCACGACTTAATTACTTTCATAATTTAAGAAGTTCATTCCGTTCAGGAATGTAGAATATTAAAATACCCTATCTGAGTTTACAAGCTTCGTGCCCCTCTGACTTGCCCTTTCTCAATTGGGCAGGGCAGCCCCTATTGTTCGCTATTCTATTATTCCACGAGAACGATCTCAATTCTTCGCAGAAAGCTTCTAACAAAGTAAAATAACTCTGTTTTCGTAAATAGAACGCTGTTCGATTTCGTTGTCTAGTCTCGATTCGCCTAGGATGGTTTCGTGGACGTGCTGTGATAATACATATATATACATATACATACATACATACATACACAATACACATATATATATAAAGATATATATATATATAAAATATATAAAATATATATATACAAAATATATACATACAAAATATATAAAATATATAAATATCTATAATATATACATGTATATACATTTATGTAGAATTATATATATATATATATATACACTAAATATATATAAAATATATACATGTATATAAATTTATATATATGTATATATGTATGTATGTATGTATGTATCTATCTATGTATGTAAATATGTATGTATGTATAAGAGTATATCAGTTTCTTTTTCAAGCGTGTGTACAGCGATTGCACATCCGTGATACCCTTCGAACGTGTGGCGCCCTCGAGCTGCGTGTCGTCACACTCAGATGCGCGCGTAATGAGAAATCAAAGGAACGAAGGAAAAACGACCGCGGACCATCTATCAAAAAATTCCACCGGTCCGTCGTTTGCGATCGTTGATCGCAAATAAATAGTCCACTCGTCCCGGTGATTTCGATGATCGAATAACGCTAGAAAAAATCTCGATCGTAACGCAGGCATCCCGACAAAAGAAAATATTCGACAGTGAACACGCGACTTACACGCGTACGAAATCGTATATACATGTACATGATATTCGAGTGTGTATATTTATATATGTATATATATAAATACATATGTATGTATATATATATGTATATATGTATATATGTATATATATATGTATATATACATATTTATGTAAGAGAAAAATCACAGTTTGAGAGTAATAATAATAATAATAATAATAATATAACAATATACAATAATAATAACGATGGTTAAATATAATCATAATGAGAAGAAGAATAATAAATCGAAATTCAATCAAATAGTAATAATTAATCGATGTAATCAATAATGTTACGTAAGAAGTAGCAGAGATGGCAATTAAAAAAGAATGAAGAAGATAAATAAATACGTAAGAAATGAAATTGCCTAAAACTGGGCCAGGGCGGCAGGACGTTCACGGTGAGCTCCTCGTCGGAATCCTGCTGGGACCGTCCGTTTGCGGCCCTGGTCACGCCAATCTGGGGTTCCCCGTCGGTCTTGAACCTTTACGGACAACAGGCCAGCCAAGCAACGATCAACAATCAACAACAATTTACCAGAGAAACGGTAGGAAAGTATTGTGAGACGTGGATCGCCCGCTGACGACACACTTCTGCTTTCGCATCTTTTCTTCGCTAATTCATCATCGTCCTTATTGTTATCGTTAGTCTGTTAATAATTAGTAACCCGCGCTTAAATCATCCTGACAGCGTTTGTGCGCGCGTAGTCCTGTGCGCCTACGCAACGTCCGCGTCCTTTTATCTGTTTCTTATTCCAGCAAGCAATAGAGAGAGAGAGAGAAAGTAGAATCCTGCATCCGAGTTGTTACGTCGAACGTAAGTGACCGCTCAAGGCCACCCCCTCTCCCACGAGTCAGCCGCTACCCTCTCCCCCCACTTTCACGCTATCTCAGCTCCGCCCAGTTGCTCCACTGTGACGCAGAAAGTGGGCGTGTCGCGGTAGGCGGATGACACGATAACCGCTCAGCGACCTTAAGCGGTCCAGTATTCTCTTCCCCGAGTCAATTAACTATAGTGTCATATAACCAATGGGGGGATCTCTATTGCCAATAACTATCGCCTAATGGGATCTGTTTATAGGAATCGGTTGTTAAACAGAAGCTTGGGGTAAGAGAACACGGGAATACGCGCGCACAGAGAACAAAATTTAGTCCAAAAGATTACACCTGCTGGCTTCGTTCAAGATCCTTCATCTTTCACATTTGTCCGCTGCCTCGTAGTTCTTTCTCGCGCGTTGGCTAAAGAGCCAAAGCTAAAATTATCGTTGGTCCACGGATTGAAAATACAAACGAATTAGACCACTCTGCTATAACTTTTATCGTGGATAAACGGCACTTTGTAAGTACCCGGATTTATCGTTTGTGATGTTAGTTAATCGACGACACTAGAATTTTTGCGGTAATTAATTTCTATATAAGTGTCGTGTTAAACTTAATTGATCTATCTTCTACGATCAAGTTTCGGTCGAATTTTAATCGCGATCAGAAACTTATCGCAGTGTCATTAATACTTGAGATTGTTTAAATTACACTCGTGCGATAGAGTTTATCGCTTATCGTGGTTAAATTAAGCTTTACTCAACACCTATGTTGCAATTAACTACCGATAAAATCAATGCCATCGATTATTTACAATAATCAATTTCTAATTTTAACAAGTAACTTTGTTTCCTGTCGGAAATCATCGCAGGCAGTTATGGAACGCGAGGTTAGACCGTTGGTATTTTTAATAACATATTGCTCATTTTATTTTGCTGTGAAAATTCGGGAATAATCTTTTATGAAACCGTCATATTCTGGCATCCGAAGATGAAGGATCATTGATGGAAGCGGCGGTCGTTGCACGGAATGGATTCGCGACGATATCCATTCGAGGTCAATGGCAACAAATCTGTCCCTACCTCGACAAAATTTTGCGCACCAGGTGATCCTGCGCTTGATCCAGCTGGGGCTCGTTTTTCCTCCTCTCGGCCAGCTCCTTTTCCCGACGAACATCGGCCACCTTCCGGAATATTAGCTGCACAGAATGTTTCCGGAATATAAGCTTCGAAAAATGATTGTATACAACGAGTGGTAAAAATACGCGTCTTTGGTATTTATCGCGGTGTACATTACAATTAGAATTATCGACCGTTAATTAGAGTGAACGGCATGGCGTAGTTACCAGCGAACCACGACGTTTTATTTATGGGTCCCGGAATAATTATCTATACCTTCGAGTAGCTTCGCTATTATTAATATTCAAGAACGCAGTAGACCCTTTATCGGTTTTTCGCCCTCACTATGTAGGTGTCGCCCATTCGGTTCGTTATTAATATTTATTTAAATAACAAAAAAGAAAAAAGGAAAAAGTTTCTTCTAAACAGAACAGAAAATAGAAACTCGGAAAATATACAGATAGAGGTACTTCGAAGGTCCTCTCGAGAGTTGTTTACTTGACCAGGTTGAGAGCTCCTGCATGGTACGACGAAATAATATTCAAAGTTTTTCACTCGAGATACAAGCTTTGGTGACATCTATTTTGCGAGATAATAAATCTTTTTGTTGATAGACAATACACTAATACCAGCAATTTTTGCATTCAAGCATTGTACTTTCAAAGTCATATGCGACTGCAGTTATACTCGATACAGTTCTTTGAGTAGTCGAGCGCTCAATGCCGGAAAAACTACGATCCCCTATTGTTTCATTTTTCCGGATGAAAAGTCGCGATTAAAACAGAAAGGGTATGGTACATCTACACCGCCAGTCGCGCATGCGTCGTAAGGGCAGTCGATAGGTGCACAGGTAGCAGACTACTCGCACTCGACTAACCTCCAAATATTTTATTTATCGTATCGGTTCGGGAAAGGTCGTAGACTGTTCCGTCAACAACTTCCGTGCCGGAACTTCATTTCAGATGTGTCGTGTTCGACTTTTAAGAAGGGTACACCACCTCGCGCGTACTTCTACTGACGTGATTCATTTATAATCGCAATTTAATCGAAGAAACGACAAGGTGTATGGATTTCTGTGGAGAGTATTCTTCGCGTTCGAAAGGTTTGGAATCAGCTTTCTCTTTTATTTTTTAATTATGAAAGAGTAAATAGTTCGTACGTAGTGATTTACATTGGAATGCAAAGAAAATTTTGATCGCGAATACGAATAAGTAGACAATTCAGACAGCTATCAAAATATAGTATACACTCAACTTCGTTGATGCTAATAGAAGAATACTCAACTTTTTTGGATATTTTGTGATTATTGTATAATCATTACACAAAATAACTATAACTCAACTAAGTAAATTATTCTAGATGGGTCATGGTTCTAGCCGCTCTGCTTCGTCTGTGAATATATTATCTGCGGATGAGCTGACGTTAGTGGAGAATCTGTTCAAGACGATGTCCCGAAGTTCTGGATCCGTAAAACGCGAAGAAGTAATTAAACACTGGTCAACTCACTTAGACGATATATTATTGCAATTTGTGGTACGGTTCCTCTATCATGAGCCAGGAAAGAGAGTTTCGGCTATAAATGCAGAACACTTGGGTCGTCTATACGAGTTTGCAGTTCGTGGGAGTCCAGAAGAGAGGACAAGTTTGATCTTCAATGGCAGTTTGGGAGAGGAGCAGAAGCAAGAAATACCTACCACAATGTTCCTTCAGTATGTTCAATCAACAATAGTTTCTTTCTTGACACTGCAAGAAAACTCTGGCAATGCACATTATTTAACCTGGAGTGAGATTGGCTGTACAGTAAATACTAGGCGGATAGGAATGCACTCAAAAACTTTATGCGAAGATATTGTTAAACATGGAGAAACACTGACTGTTGACCAAATCGAAACCTGGTTTAGAACAGCATCTACGTTTAAAATGATCCAATCGCATGTTTTTCGGTGTCTGTTTTTAGTCTCCCAAAGGAAAATAGATAAGAACGTGACTAGCAGAATAAATGAGTTGAATCTTTTACCAAAATGCAAAGGTTTGGAAAATATACCACACTTTCCAAGTATTCTTGGACTGGCCGATGTTTTATTTCTGAATTTGAGCTTGCCACACGATCTTCGCAACGAATGGAGATTTTTATTTTCAAGTCAAATGCACGGAGAATCATTCTCCACATTGCTAGGAAGAATTACAGTGCAAGGACCTACAATTATAATACTCAGAGATACAGAGAATCATGTGTTTGGTGGTTTTGCATCGGATAGCTGGTCAATTGGACCAAATTTTATAGGAAATTCATCTTCATTTTTGTTCAAACTCGAACCAGTCATATTAACATTCGCTGCTACAGGTTACAATAACCACTATCAATATTTAAATCTTCAGCAACAAACTATGCCTAATGGTTTGCTCATGGGGGGACAACTTAATTATCCTGGACTATGGCTGAGTTGCGAATATGGAACTGGTAAATCAAGTGTATCGTGTACAACTTTCCAGAATTATGTGCAACTTAGTGGCAAAGAGAATTTTAAGATCAAACATTGTGAAGTGTGGGGTGTGGGCCCAATGCCAGGGGCAGAGGAGGATCTGCGAGATACAAGATCAATTTTAGATAAGGACCCTACCTTGAAAATGTTGTTAGATATGTATATGTGTAAAATGCACAGTGACGAATTGAGAGGGAAGAAAGAATAATTGTGATATCGAAGGTTTGCATGAGAGTTGCTAATACTAGAGATACTAATAGGTATCAGACTACTTAAAATGTAACAGCTTTTTAGAACAAGAGTTATTGTAAAACAGTATAATGGTCGTTGTTATATAAGTATTTCCGTAACTCGCGTTGAACGTCTTGATAGGGTGACAAAAACATCAATAACGATTGAAATGAATTATATCGATATAACGATCATCGGCGAATAAGAAAGTTTTCTTAAGCATATGTATGATCGCGTTTCACAAAGCTTATACACGTTTGTTATTATTCAATGTTTAAACAGAAAGGTCCAAATCCGCAAAAGGTAACGGACCGAGTTCTTTCGTGCTAACGTCATTTCCAATCGTCCAATCGATCAATATATAAACTTTTATGCCGTATACGCTACTTAACGAGCATGATATTGTGATATTGAAAGAAATATCACGCGAGTTGCTGTGTCTTTTGAATGCCTATTATCTAGTGCCTGGTGAGTCATCAATCATTTTTAATCGGAGTACTCGATACACTGATCGAAGTCTATCGATAAACATTGTACAGCATGGATTACTATAAATTATATAAGACTGTGTGTGTTATTCCTATATGAACTGTCACGTGTTGACTCAGTTCGTCGGAACAATAGAACCAAAGAGAGAGAGAAAAAAAAAAAACGGCACTGTCGCTCAGCACGCTAGGAATTCAATAAAGCTCTGAAACCTGAACGAGTGTCCTTATTTCTCACAACTCTACCGATCACAAATACTCAATGTCCACCTACATCATGCAAAGAACCCTTAAGAGCCTACCGTAACTCATTAAACTATGGCCAAATCAGGTACAAGAACCAGCGACAGCTACAAATAGCGTCAGAGAACACCCACGTTGCTGTATTACCAAACTGATCTACACACAACACAGATATGTAACCCGCACGCACAAGGGATATCAAAACTACATCAATTATCGTACAACATTGCGCACACTAATCATGTCATCTGTCCAGTTCAGAAGTGCGTCACTTACCCGATGGCTCAAGTTGTACGTTAAGATGAGGTTCCTGGCGAAGGAGTTGGCGAAAGCTTGATAAAAATCCAGGACCTCGAGCAGCCTGTCCCTCTTGATCGTGTGAAGGTCGCAATAGGTGAGAGCTCGTACATTTGCCGCGCTCTGGCCCACAGACGGGTTCGTCCAGAAACTGTCACCGAACACGTCACCCTTACCAAGGATCGCCACCACCTCGTCGTCTTGTATAACTTCGAGGCTTCCTGTCACGATGAAGCACAGGGAATCGATCGATTCGCCGGTGTGATAAAGTAAATCGCCGGGTGCGCTGTGCGACATTGTAAAATGCATTGCTAATGCGCGCAGGCAACCGTCGGAGGCCAACCTGTGGAGATCAAATAGAGAGTTACCGGAGCGTTAGATCGTGGACGTGGACGAAGAAACCAGGACACCGTGATAAAATTTGTTTTCTCGATGGAGGGAACGTTCGTGCTTCGAATCTCAACGACGATGACGACGACAACAACTTGCCTGAACGCCGGGTGTTCGTTGAAGACCTTTCTGTTTAGGTGAACACAGATATCTGCTTTCATGTCTTTGGGGCAGTAGTTGAGCACTTTGTCCGTGTCTAGGCCCTTGGTCATCGCCCAGGTACTCACAACGTAGTCCATCACACGCTCGCTGAGGGCTTTCGGCACCTCGTGCAGCTTCATGAACTCCCTCACGTTGTTCAGCATGTCGTGATATTTGGCGGTGGCGGATGTCATTTGTTGGATTATCGTGGTCACGTGACCGAAGATTGTAGCGTACAGCAGGGCTGTGGACACGAATTAACGAACCTGATACGTTTGGTTCCATTCTGCGGATAGAGTTGTTGATCTTTTGGATTCTACCATATTCGGGGCGAAACGTATTCACTCGCTCACTCTTAACTTGACTATGTGGGATGGACGAGAGACGGAGAATAGTCGAACGATATTTCGTATCTGTCTACAACGTGACTTATCGTATCTCGAAAATTCTAGATGCTTTCGTATATCTAATCAACCGAACCGCCTATGACTTGTCATATATTTTACCATACATTACTGTGAACTTTTTGCTCCGCGAAATGGTGTCTATTGTAAATAAACATATTTCACTGGTTAGCAGAGCAAGTGAACAGTAGTTCACCATAGGCAATATGGTTAAACCATCTTATATATAGACGAATCAATTTTGCAATTACTTCTTACTCACTTGCTTTGGTAACCAACGAAATGTATTTATCGATATATCCGCAATGGATAGCGCGAAGCTTAAAATCTCAACTTCGTTGGTTCGATAAATCCCTAATTGACAAACTGCAACTCACAGAGTAAAGCAAATCTCTACACGGTGATATTGGGGTATGAAAGGCCTACCCTTTATCGGTCAAATTGCCAACAAACATTGATTAACCAATACACGTAAAGACCTGTGAGACAACTTAATTCATCATGGTTTTAACGCTCTATTCCATTATTATTTTTCAAAAATTACAAAACGATTATTTCTTGATTATTATTCACCAGAGTCGCTAAATGTCCTCAATAGAAATGGGCAGATTCGGTAAAATTTTCTCAGCGAACTATTTGCAAAAAGATTACACTATGCAATAGACATTTCTCAATCCTTTCCGGACTCCAGGATAGCACCGGGTGTTTAGTTTCCTGTCCCATGATCTGACCAAAGAGATTGTATCTTCAACCTCATTTTTTTCTCTTCGCGATACGTTAATGTTTTTATTGTTCGATAATGTCCGTAACTAAGACGTTGAAGTCCCTACTCTCTGGTAACGACGCCTACTCCTTGTCATCCTTTCAGAGTCATTTTTCAAGTAGTATCGGACGACATCCAACAGCTACACGACTCTACGTCTCACCGTTCGCTCTCATCCTCCCCACTCGCTTTGCACACTTCGATCATTCTCTCAGGGATCGTTTCTAAGTTTATCAAGCTACATTGGGCAACGTAAGTGACTCCTAGCAGCCAATTATTTCAACAACCAAGATAGGCTCGTAAAGGATCGTACCAGCGACGATCATCATGCAAATGGTGAAGATCTTTTCGCTGTCTGTCTCCGCGGCGACGTTTCCAAAGCCCACTGAGGTCATGCAGGTCATCGTGAAATACAACGCGGTGACGTACATGGTCTTCCTCGATGGGCCAGCCACAAGCTCCGGCGCAGTGCTGGTATTGGTCCACAGATAGCTGTACGGTGACTGGGTGACATTCGCCAGCTTCCACAGCCAGGAATACTGGACTCCGTTGTCGGCGTCCGACTTTCCTATCGAGTACCTTCAACGCAACAAAATACCTCTTACGTGGATGGAACGACCGTGGGGCGCGCACAGCCACGAGTTCAAACAGTGAAGGGCGATTGTTCTAAACTGCATGAAAACAAGCACGTCGCATGCTCCCTCTATTTGCTAATCGTCAAGCGTTTTCCTGCATTCCCTGCGTCTCGGATCGCAACAATCGCCTCTTCGTTTTCATCCGTGCCGCGCATTCGCTTCGTTTATCGTTCACGAGCCAGGGGACCTCTTTGAGCCTCTTTCCGTACCCGGTCGTTTCAAACACTCGAAGCGCGGCTCCTTTGGAAACGAAGAGGTTTGCCAGCTTAAAATATTATAGCATCCCTTACAAAGGCTTGGCCCTCATATTGTTACGTTCTGTGTCTACCCGTTCCCGGGAGGAATGGCGAAAGAAAAACGGGTCTTTGTCGAGGTACAAGTGGAATTTTAGCGTCGTCGTGGGTGTTCGCTTTTCTTTTCTTCTCCCCCTCGAGGGAACTCCTTCCTCCTTGAAGATAGTCTTAATTTCAAGCACTAGTTCGTGCTGTCTCGCACGAGAGAAGCAAAAATAGTTAAGAAGCGTGTTCAAAGATACTAGACAGCAGCCACGGATGCAATGTTTCTTCCGGTGTCAACGGTGTGACACGGGTCGAGTTTCGTTTCGATTCTTGCGCGCGGCTGTTTTACTAAGTAATGCAAATTTCGTTACTAATCTAGAAGCTGTAACATTCTCGTTCGTATCGGGGAGTCACCGAATCGTTGAGTTCGCCTCGCGGAGAGGCTACCGTCTTTCAACGATCCCCACCCCAGCGCGTAATGCGCAAGCTGGATGCGCAGGAGATCGTTTACCGGCTAACCGTTGTATTTTACTTTGCGCCGCATCCGTTAGTTTTTAGTTGGATAGATATATCGCTGCGTGTAACGTTGTGTCAGGATGTCTGAGAAATCGTTTTACGAATCAGGAAATACATAATGACGCGAAAACTAGAGAGCTAGAAACATTTTAATAAGACGATAATTCAGAGACGACAAAAATATGTACCGATACTATTATTTTTAAGGTTATTAACTATTTCATCGAGTGTCCTTCATAGTTTAGGTTAAGATAACATTTGTATTTTATTCTATCATACCCAATGATACATTCTATCTCGATAACGAAACTGATGACCGCGTCTGTCTGTTGATAAAAAAAAGCTATCAATATATTATTTTTGTAGTTTCTAAATTATCATAGTATTAAAACGTTTTGATCTTTTTAGTTTTTATGTCACTATTTTGTACCGTATCTCTCGATTTATATAAACATTTGCGTATATATTAATAGCACCTGAGGCTGATTTTCTTTTGTTAAAAAATAATGGATATATCATAAAGTGGAAGGTGCGTCAGTTATTTATTATCCACTAAGCAACGCGCGCGTCTGCTGCTACGATCTGTACTCTGTGACGGTCGACGGTGAACAGCCTTCCGCGCATTTGTCTTGCGCAGCACGTGCTTAGGTAGGGGGTCGTTTCTCCGCCAGCGGCTTCGGTGCACGGGCAAGATTTAACGCCTCGATATAGAGTGATCGCACAGAAACGTAAAGTCAAAATTTTTCGTCCCCGATCAGAACGAGTGCGCGCAGATGGCTCGAACGGCACGGCGTTTCGTGTGCGTGCATCTGTGTGTTGTACGTGATGGCGACGTTACGTCGGGAAAAGTAATGACGTCGAGGTTATCCGTCAATCCTCCCGCAGGCTGTGTTACCTTTTTGTGTGTGGGCAGGGTAAAATCACCTTAAAATGACGTACCAGATACAGGCCAGCCAGTGAGCAACCAACATGTAGAAACAGAGCAGAAGAATGAGCATCGCGGCTCCATACTCCAGATACCGGTCTAGTTTGCGAACCACGCGACCCAGACGGAGCAAACGCACAACCTTCAGGGCAGAGAACAGACTGCCAATTCCGTCCTCGTCGTGATCGAACGCGTTGAATACATCGTACGGAAGGCAGCTGAGGAGATCGATGATGAACCACGACTTTAGGTAGTTCATCCTGATTACCTAAAACCAGAGATCAAAGCTCTTTAACTCTCGCACGTCCTGTACTACCTTTGCTCCTATTTCGCACAATTTCTGACCGAGATCCTAACCACTCAAGGTCATTATTCTCTCAATGAACGATCAATGCCATCGTTACGTCATCTTGCCTTTTTGCTCCTATGCAAAGCAGACATAATATTTTCTTTTATATAGAGACTTGGTAACTTACGATCTCTGGATAGTATTTAACTCTTACGGTAGGTGTCTGGTCCATGGTATTGGCACTCGGGGGCAACAACGACTCTCCCTACCTCTGCTTTGTCACGGTTTGGTGAGGGCAGCTGTTTGGTGTCCTTGAGCGGTCAGGATCTTCCCACCACGCCTCGCTGGTGAATGAGTCACCGTAACCGCCCCCCTCCCTATGAAGAAGCGATGCCGCGTGGACATCGCTCCGCCCAGGGGGAGGGGCGTACCCTCGGATGTTACGCTGTTTGGAGTTCTCGGTGTCCTACCCGAAATCGTGCGAGTATGGTAACTGTGAGGGCTTTTAGTGGGTAGGCTCTCGGCATCTTCAGGTGCGGGAGATTCCACACTACCCTCAACCCCACTCCAAGTGGTTTGCGGAGTCTTTGGAAGATTTTCCCCACGAAAAAAAAGAGGATCTTCTACCACAAGTACTACGAGCTATAACGTTCCACGAGGATCTCTATGGTTAGGAGCTACGGGCCAATTGGATACCCGACTGGAACCTTGTCAGCAGTTACCTTTGGGTCAGACACCACCTCACCGCCCGGACCAACGAACGTTGTGTGAAAGTTGAGGACAATGTCTATGAAGAATATGACATCGACGATGCTGTCGACGACCAATAGGGAGACGTCTTCGCTGGTCTTGTTTTTGAACGCGACGTTATAGGGTACCATGATGGCTGTGTAAAAGGTCAAACACAAAATGATCCAATCCCAGATCGCCTTGAACGCGCAGTAATGTAACAAAATGTGCGGCGGAGTCTTCGGTGCCTCTTGTCTGTATTGCGGCATAACGTCGCCGCTTAAGGACATCATCTAAACAGGAGAACAAAAATATAAAATTAGGGATTTCGATCGCGTGTGCGTGTCGCTCCCATTGTTCTTGACAAAAACGTTCTTTTATTTTAATTTCTTTCACTCGATCGTTGTCGTTCGATAGGACCGGAAGTCTAAAGACAGCCCCGAGTAAAATATACAGATACAATAGAATTAGTACAGATCACCACAGGTATCTATTGGGTTGTTCGGAAAGTCGTTTCGTTTTTTTTTTTTTTTTTTTGGTGAAAATGAAACACAATTTTTCTAGAGTGTATAAACATTTTATTAAATTACATATTCTCCATTTTGGAAAAGGAAATGACTTTCCGAACAACCCAGTAGCATTGGATGAAAAAATTTTGAAATTCTACCTACGAGCTAAAAATTCAACACTTCTTAAGTTCTTAACGTTCGGACTGCACAATAGAATTTTCATATATCAGAGTAAAATTTAGAAATTCAAAAAGTATAGAAAATTACAAACTTTAGCAGTTCCAGTGTTAAATGATCGTTTAACCGTTTATTGTTTTTTTTTTCTGTCTAGACCAGTTTTAGGAGGCTGTCGAATAGATCGTGACGTCACCAGCCTTTGGGTTACTTCAAGTTAGTTCGGGTTCCAGGCGGTAGAGGCGCCTAAGCAACCGATGCAAACGTAACGTGACTTTTTCTTGACGTTTTAGTAACATGGTAAGGAGATACAAGGAAGGTAAGAATAAATTGAAATACATGTGATATTGATTTATGTATATAGTTATTTTCCTTTTATTTTTTCATTTCCGTTACCATACACATGTATATCCGAATCCTGCATGAAAAATTGCGTTGCGTTGCGTCGCGCCAAACGAGCGTCAACACCTCGTTGCTAAGGCCCTCCCCACCACTTCACTTTCACTACTCTCTACTCGTCACGTGATCCGAACGCCAGTGACGTCACAGTCTATCTGGCAGTATCCCAACCCGATCCAGACTACTTATACGTCGGACCTACGGTACAGTGTTTACCGGGGTAACGTAACTAAGCAGCACACCAATGAGATTCTATCGAGATTGCGTGGTTTTGTTTACCTCGAGTTCTTGTTTAGACGAAGTACAGATTACCGAATTAGGTGTTTAATACTTGTTACAGGTTAGATACAAGTACTGAACAATGACAATAATTCAGTAATTTTCAGAACGTGCAAATGTAAGTCTTCTACGAAAGTTTTCGTATAAATCTCGGCCAAATTCGAACAAAACCTACATGGTTCTTAAATCTACACTAGTTCGAATATAAATGGGTGCACCTGGTCCGTAATAAATCGACCTACAACACGAAGTGCTTGAATCTCTTTCGATCAAGAACAAATGGTGCCGGGGTCGAAGAGATGTATTCCCAGGATTAAGGTAAACATTTCTGGACTCCTACCGTGGACCTCGTTTTTTTATGTTTACACGAGGTCACAAGCTAGACGAATGCTTTTCGAACGAAACTGCACTTATAATGTACAAACCGATGAGTATAAACAAATTATACGATATTAACCGCAAATATCTAACTGTTTTTATAAAAAATGGCACGAGTAAAATTTGTTCATATTGTCTCTCTCTTTCAACATTAACATATACAGTAGTGTTTACTATATACAGTGCTTGTAATCAATTTTGTTATTTAATTTTTTTATCGATATGCGAAGGTCACATTTAGTCTTTTAAAATGAACGTCTAATTTTTCTTTCCGAATTCATTAAATACTATGTAAAATAGTATCGTGCCAAGTAGAGTTTAAAATAAATAATTAGAGCCCTAGATGGTTACTATTAAGATCTTCCTTCTTGTCGAATTTGATACAAAAATTCCACATAAACGTTTCCAATGAATATACACGACGAAACATCACAACTTTATGCTCCCACTACCTCAAAAACTATATCGTATATTATAATCAATAAAGAACAAAAAGAAAATAAATTACAATTGATTCGATCAATTTTTATTATAAAAGTTCCAAAAATTAACCTTCTGGGAGGTATCTCTCTCTTTAACCTTTTGACGAGTGTCTCGCATACACGCGGAATATTCTACAGTTTGTGGCGCGCCTCGGCGCTGAATACTCTACTCTGTGTAAATACGCCCACAGCGCTCATAGTGCCCAATTCGATAAACGTGTAAACACGCCCATAGCGCTCGTAGTGCTCAATTCGGTAAACGTGTACACACGCCCATAGCGCGCATGCGTTCCAATTACGGTTGACTCACATATAACGCGATTCTCCGTACAGCGCGCCAAATAATAAAACACAGGGATTACCTGATTTAAGAATTAAATCTGCTTTAGTTAAACATTAGATTGTTTTCTTCATCGTTACTGGTTTCTTGTGTTTCATCAGTGTTTTATACATAATATAAAACTGTTTTGCAAATTAGATATGTAAAAAATAATACGTATACATAATGTAAAAGTGTTTTGTCAATTAGCTTTATAAAAAAAAAAAGTAAATATACGTAATATGAAAGTATTTTGCAAATTAGGTTTATAAAGAAAAAGAGTAAATATACGTAATGTAAAAGTATTTGGTAAATTAGGTTTATAAAAAAAAAGTAAATATACGTAATATGAAAGTATTTTGTAAATTAGGTTTACAAGAAAAGTTATTTCCAAGGACATCACGATTTTCTATAACGCGAATTTCTACAACACGGTACACATTTACCGCGTTATACGAGAGTCTACTATATTAGACATACACGTTCGTATAATCGAAAGTGTTAATGTTGTTCGGTGGAGGACTTACGTGAGCTAAGTGTGACTGCTTCCCGGTAGTCGGTATCGTGGAATCTTTGACGGCGGGCAGGTGGGAGCTGAACGACGAGACGAGAACAGACCTGGACCTGGTCACCGATCTGGCGAGCTTCGCGAATTTGAAGAGGCCGCCCTTGCTGTCGTCCGCCTCGATTGGCTGCTTCAGGGCGGTGATGTCCCGGAAGGTCAAGAGGAACAGGACCACCAGGTCCCGTTCGTTTTTTATCGGTGCTATTTGTAGAAGCAGCCATAGTGGTGTTTCTGTGCATCAAGCGAAACGAGATACGTGTCACTCGATGCGAGCAACAATGATCGTTTCAACTGCTAATCTATGGATTGGCTATTTTTATAATGAATCATTAATCTAATTAGCCGTTCTCGTCCCCTATGCAAATGCGCTTAAAATCGATTTCCGTTGCAGGAAAGTCTTGCGATTGATCGTTCATCTTTGACTCTTCTCGTCGATTGTTATCATCGACGAAACATTGAGCAACACTGAAGTCCTTCCTGCAAGGCACACACTATCCTTATCCGCTATCTATCATGCTACAGTCTCGAAAGCTGTTGCTAACACGTCAACAAGTAACGCACAGTACATACGGCTTACAAGCATGGCGATCAATCCAACTACAGACTTAGGCAGATATGAAATAACGCAATTTGAAATAATATTTCAAATATCGTGTTACCTCAATCGATTGTGTTATTTTATTTCGTGAAATAAATTCGAAAATAATTATTCTTTATTCGATGTAACGAAATCACGAAACACGTCCGAAACGAATCAAACGATATTTGTAAAATAATGAAATTCGGAAATGAAGTACTGAAATGTTGGATCAAATAGTTATTTCTTATTTTGTAAAGTAACGAAATTCAGAAATAAAATATTGAAATGTTACTTCAAATAGTTGTTTCTTATTTTCGTTTGAAATATAATTTGCCCAAGTCTGACCAACAATACTGATATAGTGGCCAAAGAGCTAACAAAAGTACAATCGAGCGAAGCTGGGTGCGCAATAGAAAGCCATGCTCCTGAAAACAACTCGTCTTTCACCGGTAAACTCATGCCACCATGCAAATGAATATCGTGTGTGTTGAGTACAAAGGACAGAGCAAGGACTTTCGTCCGTCATCGCTTTTGGATGGGTTTGATAGCAAAGTGAATATCGATGTTTAAAATCTGTCATTCTGCGGTACATCAAGCTGTGCTCAATCAGGGACTATAGTATGTGGACGGTTGGATCTTGATCTATGCGAGAGTTAGAACATTGACAGCTGTCGAAATGGGGTATACCGAGCCGCTAAAAATTTGTCCATACTGCACAGACGTACGAAAGCTGCCAGCGGAGAGGCGACCCCCTACTACACGTGATGCGCAAGGTAAATGCGCGGAAGATCAGTTGCTTGCTGACGCGTGCGCTGCGAACTGGGTAACGAGGAGCAATCGACACACCATGACTTTAGTTTACGGTAGATCCGTCATTTTTAAATAAGAAAGTTCAACTAAAGTGTGTAGGTACTGTAACGTTACAAATGTGTTGTAGTAATAGGATTACAAAAAGAAAGATTCGTTTTATATTGAATAATGTCGAAAAGTAATAAATTGTCAAGTAGTCGAGAATATGTGTTAATAATGTAAATTAACTCCAGTACTTCGGAACACTTAGTAAAATAGTTAATAACCGTAAAAATAAAAATGACATCGTCGCATTTTCCTGTAGTATTTAAGTTATTATTTTATTAAATAGTTTCAATATTCCTAGTTTCTATATCATTACATGTTTTTTCATTGTTGTATCCTTATGTAATGTTTCATACTGCAATGTATTTTTCTTTTTAAAAACTGACGGATGCAGTATCCAATAAGATCTTGGTGTAATCGTTACCGATTCTAAACGTGGAATGGTACGCGACCTGCACCACGCAGCGTCAATGGTGAATAGTCTTCTGCGCATCACACGCTTGGTAATGGCCGCTTCTTTACAGCCGGCTTTCGTTCATCCATGATAGTATGAAAAGGTTAGTGGCCCAATGTACAAGTAAAATGTAAAATAATTGGATGCAGAGAGTTTGATAAAAAGAAAGTTAATTACTAATGTTTCGTGCCTATTTTATTGGAAGATTGATTTTTACAGTCCCAAGGTGTTTTCGATAGTAAAAGACGACAATGCATTAATTAATATCAGTTGTTCGTCGCAGTGCCACATAATTGGGGGCTATTTAATTTTTAGAAATGCTGGTTTCTGTTTGTTTTGTAGTGATCCTTACAGGTTATTGAGGAAATATAGAGTAAAATACCTTAACGTGGTAAAGAGTGTTTAAAATAGTAGTATGTTGTAAAGGTACGAGTGTAGAGTGTGTCATGGTGGTTGAGTTTTCAAGTAGACGCAGATGTTGTGGATTGTTGGGAGATGTTGGTGAATCGTACCAAATGGCTCTACAATTAAAACCTCTGACGTACTTAGCCCTAGCGAGCAAATTGCCGAACAATTATCGCCGTAAGCTTTGGTTTGCCAATAAATTGATTTCAACTTCAAACATTCGTGTGTTATGTAGAAACACACTCGATGCTTCACACTTCAATGGCAGCACTGTCTACGCAAAGGCTTCTGCCTAGTATTGAACACTGATCAATTATATTTTTAATCAACCTGTAGATCAATTGAATATTTAAATACTTGAATTTTAATTGTAATTAATTTCAATGGTAAATGAATTATCAAATTTCTATTTTTTTAATTGCAATTTTTGAATAAATTGTGTCTGTTGTCTATAAATAATTTTTTTGTTATTAATTGCAATTGATTTTCGCAATTAAAAAAGTCAATTGTTGGTCATGGTTTATAATTAAACATCGTAACAGTTAATTGTTTTACCGTAACGATGGCTTTCAATTGTCCTTTGATCCAACATTTTTCATCTTAACATTTTATAAATATTGGAATATTTTTGCTACATATTTTTGTTATTAAATAAAATTTAATTTACTGTTAATAAATTAAAATAATATATTAACATTCACTTATATAACTTGTTGTATTGTAATAACTTTTCGACCAAACATCGACAAGTATTTCTTCATTATGCCAAGGTATTGTATCTTACAAAATATTTTATATAGTGCGATGGATCTCCCATAAAACCAACAGCTCCCAAAAAGTCCTCGACATCCCAACCCAAAAGTTCTCACCCCGAAACATCGGTCGGAAGCCGTCGACGAGCGTTTGACGACAATTTTTGTCGTTACTTCTTCAGTGCTCGTCAATGTCGCTTAATTAAGCGACCTTTCGCAATTCGAATGCGAGCGTCGTTGGGTTTGGTGCATTAACCACATGGCTACAACGCGAGGTAAGCATTGACGAGAGCGATGAACCGTCGAGGGTGAGAGAAACAGCGTCGAACAGCGACAGGTCAGCGCCAAATATTTTGGTCGCTCGAGGTTACTCCCCAAGTACCCATACTTGAGACAAATTAATCGGAATAAATATAAATAACGATAATGGATGATACCGAAACTTTTATCGAGGTAAAAATATGGACTTTTAACGAGGAATTGCTGTAATTGAAAACAGACTGAATAATGTTGTGTTTGAACTCATTTTCATTGAGAAATCCTTACCAATGTATTAACATATATATTTGTAAAGATACGAATGTGAAAGTATTTTTATTACTGGATGAAATTCCATTTCTACGATTCCATCGCTCAAATCTGGTTTTAAAATTGTTTGAAACCAGGAATCACTGTAGTGGGATGTAGCTCCCAATGACCTTGAGCGGCTAATACAGTTGGCACCGATCTTAATATCACTGGAACATATACGTATGTACGCCATGCTTGTTATTTAAAAATCGAATTACGATGGATTTATACAGTCAAGTATTGGTATTGTCACTTGGAAAATGTTTACTGCACGTATAAATATTGTATGGAAGTTTACCAACTTTTATGCAAAAGGTAAAAGAAATGTTATTTTACGATTCTTAAAGGTCATTGAATCCAGTTGAAGTACATTCACAGTCGTGACGCGTTTTGTCGCCCTCGTTCGGTTCATTTTCTTCGTTTACGAGCTACTCGAATTCGTTTGGCGATACTGATCGCTAGTTGGAGCTAATTAGAAGTAAGGCAGGAATAATTAGATTGTTCAAGGACATGCAGACTTTGTAATCTTATTTTTGTGATTTTTTACTGGATATCGAGAAAATATTGTCGATTCAATAGTGTTAAGGAAATTTGTATTTTTTCAAGGTCATATGTGTAAAACGAATCGATGTTAAAATTGTTTACAATTTTACACGTTTTATAACGGTTTTCACGTATCAATAATCTTCCCACGCATCCTCAAATTCCGTGGATAACTACATCGATCACTTCGCCAAGAATTACCCTTTGTAAATTCATATGTCATATATAAAAAAAAAGACAAAAATAAAGTACCCACGGAGCGAATCGAGCAATTTCTCACGATCGGGACTATTTTAAAATATCTCTAATAAATATTCCCCTGGTTGACTAAAAATAAAATACATACAGGGTGCCCCATTTAAATGGGAATGTCATCAATCAATTATTCATTATTACACAGTAAACTTATTATAAAACAAAAGATTTCTTAGTTTTGCCTCGAACAATATTTTACATGTCCATAAGCAACCATTCCCATTTAAATGGTCACCCTGTACAGTTACAGTTGTGTCGTCCAAAACGATATATATACGTTATGGAACGAAAGGACCACCATAATTTATTATCCTCCGGGATCGAATCGTGTGTCAATGTGTGCCTTTACGAAGGCAAGGGCGTCCAATGATAAATGTCCTTCGGGTACACTTTTATAAATTTCCATCGTCCTTTCTGCCCCATAATCATCGGCGTTCTCGTTTTCTACGTCCCTCATTGGTTCTCTTCAGTCTCTACGTTTCTTCATTTTCGTTATGTCTTTGATTCGCGGTATCTGCGCGTTTTCTTTCGTTCTCGACAATCGAACGAATTTACTTTGAACATATCGGGGCTGAGTCGCGCTCGAGGCTCGATTACAAACTCTGCATAGAGTGGTGGTGGGGGGTAGTGACGGAATGGGTAGCGACGGTGTAGGTAGCGACAAAGTGGGGGAGGAGGGCAGTGTGGGTAGCGACGGAGTGGGGGGAGGGATTTTCTAAAGGAACGCGAGGCACAGGCGTCCACAAGGTTATCCCTGGACGCAAAGCTGAGTCGCCTACGGACACCGTACGCATACGTATGTATAAACTATTTACGAGTGTTTCTAATCGGCAAAGAGACTCGTGATTACTCTGTCAACGTCGACTCTCTGTTTCTCCGCGGAGTCACTGGTTAATTTACGACATCCTCGTCAACGTTTCAATTAAGACGAAACACACGAACAACACAGTCTTTGCAACTTGCGTATCCAACCCAGCGAACATCGTCTCGAGCGTCACGTGACGCAAGTCGGTTGATATTTCGCGCGTCAAGCCATAATTCTGAGCAAGTTTTCGTTTCGTCTACGATGATTTCGCCGCGACACGGGACTCGATTTGGGTTCATTTTTGCCCTTAAGTTTTCGAATTTGATCGGTCGAAAATTTTGGCAAAATTATGTCACCGGAATAGAGAAATAGAGAAACACAATTAAAATGATAAATATTTGCTCGGGGTAACGATATCCTTGAAAGATATAGAAAATATCAATATACGATGCAGTAGTAAAATTAATTATCATTGAAAATTAATTTATTAATTTATTAATCTAAAATTGTTTTTAGAAAACACGAGACACCAAATAATAATCATAACCGAGTAAATAATCTAAATTTTGAGATTACTCTTGCGATCATCGATCAGTAAACGTATGAAAAAGTTACGCGTGAAATGATTTATCTATTGATGCATATTATCGCAAGTGTAATTATCAAATTGATGAGTTTTTTTCCGATGAAAATGAGTCCAAACACGACCTTATTCGAACTATTTTTAATTATATGAAATTCCAAAAATGATTCGAAAAACATATAATCAAAAATTATTTCGAGGAAATTGTGTTTAGGCTCAGTTATAGCGAAAAGATACCCTGCCTTCAAGTGAAACGATGGCCTCGATTTTGTCACATCAAAACGAAAATTACTGGCTTTAAAAAATGTAAAAATGAAAACCTAATATAAACATTTGCTTTCGGATGCTTGCAACAAAAGTTTTACGATAAGAATAGTGTCAAAATATTTGACAAGACGGAAATGGTTTCCTGTTGTTTCATGTAACCGGGTACTACTGTACTACTATCTTACTCAGCTGCACTCGTGACCTTGCATACACGCGCATCGATGCACATTCATACGCATAAACTCTTTAACTGTTTGTATCAGTTTCAATATCGAAGCCTCGGATTGAAAAATAATGATGAACTTTTTTATCTATATTAAACAGCGAAATTGGTCCAAGAAAGGTGATCACCTTCCATAAATAAACACACTATTTTTAGGTTAGAAAATAAATCGTACGCAAGCGAAATCATCGGGAGACCGATCATTGGCCACGAATGTTCGCCAAGCTGGAAAAAAGGGATAATTATCTGCAAAATTTATACGCGTTTACGTGTGGAATACTTGTGCTTTTAGTACTTAGTAGGATAGAAAGGGGGCAAATTAACTGAAATCAAGAGAAGGCGGGAGGTTGAACAGTGTCCTCTCAAAATGGCCGCCCCTTGGTCCAGGGATCGTTCGACGATCCTTGTATGTTTGTCGTCTCTTGTTCAGTCTAAAGATGGGTGTATAATAATCGTATACAATATATCTTCAATGTACATACGCATTAAAGATCTTAATATACAGAGTGTCCCACTAGAAACAGTACATCCAATTATTTCATTTGTCATCGACGATTCAAAAAATATTTCACATATAATTTTAATGCTCTCAAAGAGTAAATACAGGGAAACAGAATATATTTTTCCAAAGTCACCCTTTTTTTTTAGAATTTGTATGGTTACCGATATTTTTTCATATAAAAGCATAAATCTCTCCAAGATCTCGTAGCAGATGTTAAAGTAGTCGCCGTATAACCTTATGATGATTTTGAATTCCAAAAAAATGGTTAAAACCGAAAATGATTGCTATTATTATTATAGAATTTTTATGCATAAATAAAAAATTGGTACAATATCGTATACAGTCAAGGGCTGCATTTAAACCTAACTTCAAATACACTTTTGCAAATCTCTAAATTTCTTATAGTTAAAAATGATCTAAATGATGTCATGTTTGGACTCATTTTTATCAAGATAACCTCATCAATCTATTTATAATATTCTCTAAAGATATAATGACATAGCAACAGGGATTGCTATATCACTTTATGAATTCAATGATTAACAAACTTCGCATCTATGGTATATTGGTAATACGAGTTTGTAAATACTTTCACGAATTTAATTTTTGTCACCACTGAAACCTAAAGACTCGAGCAAAACAGGTTTGATTTTAAATTTTAAATTGGCTTAAAATCACACTCAATGTACTCTCGAATACATATTGATATATTCTAGAAGATGCCATGGAAAGAAATATGCATTTTTATATGAAAAAGAATATCAGTGACTATGAAACCGTTGAGAAAAAATTTTCGTTGCACCGTACAAACGTTATGCAATCACTAAAGTTATGTCTAAAACGTTTTCTCTTATCGTCGAAAATAAAGGAGATAATTAGGTGTATCTTTTCCGATGGGTCACTCTGTACACGAATGTATATATATATATGTAAATATATATGTATATAGAATTATAAATTATTATTGTGTTTGTATAGTTAGATTCGAGGGTGACTTACTGGTGGGTCTTTCGAGCACTCTTTTGCGAACCTGTGCTAGACATACCTCGTGGGGCACCTTTAAACAGAACGATCATTCATTATTGGGCTCGGCTGCAACGATCCTTGTCGTCTAATAGGGCACTTGAGATGGTCGTTTCGAGGGACATTACAGTTGGCTGGACCCGTGCATTCGTTTACCGATAGACCGTGGTCGGTATTGCTGGTTGACAAGTCTTTTAGGCTAACCCCCATTGCGAATGCGCATTCGTACAAACTGTGCTTCGCACGAACGCGCATGTGAATACACGAACAATTTGAACTGCAGATATTAGATTATTTCCTCACATCACGCATCGGTTCGCAGGTCACAATTATATGCACGTTTACTGGTGAATAAATCTGCCTATTGTAAGTTCCATGAGGGAATAAAATTGCATGTAAACAGACCCTGTCACGCAACAGGAGCATGCTTACACGACGCTCGACCATCCGCGGTCTACGATTCGTGCGAATCAATTCGTAGGACACGCATCCACTGTGAGAATAGCCTTAAAGAGTCAGGCGAGCCGAGCTCGACCGTAAATACCCGACGAACGAACACGTCCGTTAACCGAGTTCGTTCGGGTGTCGTGCGACAGTTGCAAACGTGAACGTGACCATGAGGGCTGAGATTTTACTCTCGTCGCCCTTTTTTCGCGCGATAAAACGTGCGCGTACGATTCTGAATGGTGAAGAGAAAAAAAAAAATAAGGGAAAAAAAAGGTACGGAAGAACGCTGAAACACAATTGCGTCGATGAAACGAGAGAAGTATGACTCGTGAATGGTGACGCGTTTATCGAAAGAGGGAACACGTCGCACGAATGAAATGAACGCACGCTATAAAACAGTTCTTTGACGCTGTTACTGACACACGAGGCGAGATCAGGCGACACCAACGAACACGTGGAACACGAAACTCGAAGCCGAACGTGTGTATCGGCGCGGATGAATGCAAACAGTTTCGTTTCGCTGGTCGACCAGCGTCGAGCATGCACAATGATACATCATCTCGCGCCTCGGGGCATTCTGTCAGAGTCGTTCGTCAAGAATCGACGATTTCTAGTCACGCTCACGGCGTTTGTCGATACACTTCTCGCCCCCGTTGAAGTAGCCTTAATATCTTTTATCATTGCAAATTCAAGGTTAGAGTTGTTTTCTTGCACACAAAGTGGTTCGTGATAAGTGTTGCAAATGGCACAATTAATCGTTTCAAACGTTTTCGATAGTAGAGGAATTCAAATTGAATATAATGATAACTATTTGGTGACAAATTTTTATTCTAAGATTGGAATGTTGTTATCTGAAATTAAGAAAAGTTAAAGAAACAAACTCTAGTAAACTTTAATCCGGTTAGATTAAGATTTAGTACAGTTTATTTCATTAATTTATCTGGAATAAAATTTTAACAATCGTTCCCTTATTTTACTATTTTTGCCACTAGATGGCTACCAATAAGATTTCTCTCTCGTCGTTAAATTTAATTCCAAATCTTATATAGTAGGCGTTTTAAGAGATTAGTCGCGTCACATTTAAGACGGGATCTTCCGGATAAATCTTATTAATGTATTCAAGTAACAGATTTGGGACAGAACAAAATACTGACTGCTTTAAAGTGTCAATAATATTGATTATTATTATTAGTTACAAACTTGATTGTAACTAGTTTATAAGGCTAAAGAATTTTTTAATCATTATTCAAAAAGACTATAAAGTATAGTTAAACCAATTGCATATTCAGTATATTCTTTAGTAGATTATTCGACACAATTTCTTATATTCTATAAAAAGTATTAAGACACTTTTCCAAAAAATTCTACATTCGAGAGGTAATTTAACTTTCCAATTACAAATTATTTCTATCTTTGTCATGTTCTGATATTCTTTCTCTGTGACATACGAGAGAAATTACATAATCGCGTAAAGACGCGTGGTGACCGATGACTGCTTTAAACTTAACCTCAATACGATACATCATATTTAAGAACACGATAAAGGCCAGATCGGTCAAGAAGCATCAGATACTGTGAGAAAATATTTTTTGAGCCCTACAGGGCTTTTTATAATAAGAAAAAGAAAGCCTCCCATTTGTTTAAACTATAATTGCATAGAATGCTTTTTGCTTTCGAATAGTTCTATCGGGGAAAAAAAACGATTCAAAGACATATTAAACTCTACTAACCGTTGATAATTTTATTAAAATTGTGACGATTATGAAATGTTGTTTTTTCGAAACGAAGAATTTTGCGGTGATCGCGAATTGATAATCGTAAGAAAAAATCATTTTTTATTCCGCCATGACGTTTCGTCGTTTGGAATACTTTATGGCCGATTAGTCCGTGACAATACACCATTTTCTCACGACTATAAATTTTCCACGATTCGCCCAAGAAATCGTAGAACGAGGGGTCGGAACGGGGACAAGGATTCGAAATCGTCGATTCTGACCACGAAAGAAGCCACGAACACCACATTCAAGCGTCTCCCATGCCTCGATGCTATCGGGACGCGGTACTTACTGTTCTTCTTGTACAGCAGGATCTCGAATTGATCGTGAATCTGGCCCTCGAGGCATTCCCCGATCCTGGCGATCGTCTCTTTGTCAGTCAACTCCCCGTACATGAATCCGCAGCGGCAGGACTTTTGCATAACCTGGCGACAAATCAGCAAATATTACCCTTTGGGTCGTTTGCTGACACGGTGCTCGGTTACCGTGGCCGACAGTACCGTTGATCGATGATAGTTTTTCGTTCGCGAAACGAGCAAGAAACCGACGCGATTAAATGTCCCGTTTAAGAGGGCAGCACTGTACGACGCGTATGTTAGCTATATACAACGCGTATGTTATAAATCAACGCGAAAGTAAACATTTGGTTGATATAATTTTTTGTCATTTAATTTACAATAATATGAACGATCAAAAAAAGGGTAACTTAAAAAAAAAATATATATATATACTTAATACCGAAGTAATTAAAATTTAAAAAACATGGCTATGTAATTCCCTAATAAATGTTGCAGTAAATGTGAAAAATTTCTAAACAATTAAGAATCAGTTACGCTCTTCCTACTTCTAAAAATAGATTCTTTTAACAATCTTTCATATTTTATTCTTGAGACTTCAAACTACTGTCTAAGGCATGAAAAAATCGGTTTCTTTTTTTTCAAACTTACAAATTTAACAAATAATTGTAACAAAAACATTTTTCGATTCAGAGAGGGAAATACAATGATGGAAAATTTTTCTTAAGGTCTTGGTTCTTTCTTAATCTTAGTTCCATTTTTCCTTTATTAAAGCACACTCTCGTTCGGATTACGACGTTCCCTTTTATGAACCATAACATTTCTATAAAATTTCGATTATCAGGAATCGGCGATTTTCGTGTCACAGTGGTCACATGATCGCCTCGTGATTTACGTAAATTCGACTTAATGGATCGATTTAATTACACGAGAAGGGTGATTGGAAAAGTGGTAATTGTACGGAATCGTTGCTATCGCGGAACTCTCGATGGTTCTGCTTCGTGTTTTTCCGCGGTTGTTCATTAAACGTTCGCGTGTGCAGTTAATACGGAACTGAAACAAAATCGGTGCGACGTAAAGGTGTGTGCGCGCGCGCACATGTATGTGTAATGTACAATTTACATTAAACCGATTACATTTATGCGGATGCTTCACGGTAATCGGATCACCAACGTAATTATCGTCACATAAAATTAATTATTTCGTGGACTAATGACAAAAAAAGTTTTACAAAAATCCAAATTGTGTTTCGTTTATAAGCATTTCGAGGGCGTTCTTGAAGATCAACGCGTTTGCGTTTTCATTCGCATTCGAATTTCAATGGTGTTAAAATTCGTTATTATACAGGGCGCACAATAATTTTTTTTAATTTATACACGGTGTCCCGAAAAATGAAGTACCAAAAAAATGTGGAGAGCGAATGGATAATTCTATGTGAAAATATGAAATAAAATTTTGTTCGCGATGCTTGGTTCTCGAGAAAATCAATTTTGAAAATCCATTAGGTCACCTGAGTGACAATCGACGATTTTGATGAAACTTGACATGCTGAAAAATATTCGACCTGTATTTTTTCCATCGGCTGATATTGATGTCCGAGTGGTGAAAACTACCCTTAAAGTTGTTGATTACCTTTCTAGTTAAAAATCTTAAAAACTAATGGAGATAGAAAAAAATGTCGAACATATAGAAATTTTTGTTTTTGATAAGCTATAACAAGACCTAAATAAAAAATTTTGTTATAGATGGCGTTAATGTATCCTGTTAAATAATTATGAAAAAAAAATCCAACTGGCTACTGTAGCGCCATCTACGACTCGATGGAATATTTACACAGATCTTACAGATCTTTATGGAATATTTACACGATTCGTCAAGAATTTTTATCACATTTAACAATTTTTTCAATTTTCGTTAAGTTTTCAGATGTTTAATTAAACAAGTCGTTCACAATTGTGGGAATTTAGATTAGTACTCGAATAGCATAAAAATAACTGATCGAATAATTTTCAATGTACACCTGTATTCATGCACTCGATGAGATTTCCAATGGTTAAGAGAGCGTTGAAAATTGGCGACACGTTTGAATTTTCGAAAATGAAAATCGCTCGAGCAAATCGGCTTGCGAAACGTTCGAGGAAAGAGAATTGAAAGCAATGTACGCGCGGACGAAATGGGGGTTCAGA
The DNA here is from genome assembly GCF_051014685.1 of Ptiloglossa arizonensis. Taxonomy (NCBI): domain Eukaryota; kingdom Metazoa; phylum Arthropoda; class Insecta; order Hymenoptera; family Colletidae; genus Ptiloglossa; species Ptiloglossa arizonensis. The sequence goes on along the minus strand of NC_135052.1, from coordinate 26,302,558 downwards.
AAAGCAACGATTGTGGAGAAGAAGGGATTACCTCGGCACGATTATAGCCAGAGATATTGCAAAAGCTTTCGTTGCAATAGACAATAGGGAAGTCGACGATCTGAGCGTTCGCCAGGAGAAAACTGCTGTCAGCTGTGAACAGAAAAATATAAACGATTTATTAAATGATTGTTTATTTTATTGTTTAAACATATCACTAATTGAATAAATAATAAATAGTTATTGATTTTAATTCAATTTAATGGATTCGGTAAATCAGTTCCGGAAGTTAAGTTTTTCTCAATTCTATTTTACCAATGGTCTCTGTCGAGGCTTGGATTTTCCCTTCCAGGTGAGCGCCAAATATTTTGGCCGCGCAAGACCTCTCAGAAAAAAGTTCCATTGTACAGTTCCTATTACATGTGTTGTATATTTCGTTTTAAAACATTTACACCGTTAATCACCTGTACTATTAGATATTTATTTTGCAATATATTTATATTTTCTTTTTTCCCCGTTACATATATTATTATATTTCACTCCGTTCTTACTGCACTGTTTTCGAGATTAGCTTAACAACAATACGTAGTCGTACCATGACTTTGTACCGTGAACGTATAAATTATTTTCTCTTTCTTTAAACAATTAATACGCGATGAAGATATCAATATTATTAATTATAAAATTAAGGTTGAAATACAATACATTTTGTTTTTCGTTCCCATTTTTATAATGTATACTTATAATTTTTCGTTGGGTTACTAATTTATTTATTTTTCTAAGACGACTCAAAACTCGGAAGATCCCTCGCAAATTGTCATTCCGTTATTAATTGCATTCACGAGCATTAACAAATAGCCACGATAGTAATATTCTGCCTCCTGGATTTTTTTTTTTTTTTTTTTTGTGAAAACGAAACACGATTTTTTTAGAGTGTATAAACATTTTATTAAATTATATATTTTCCATTTTGGAAAACGAAATGACTTTCCGAACAACCAAATATATCGGGAAGCTTAAATTTTAATAAATATTGATAATAATAATACTCTTCCATTGGCCCGGTTTTCCCTTCTATTTCCATTCCTCGAGGAGATTTCAGCCACTCGAGTTCTCTCGCTCGGTCGTGTTTCCCCGCCCATTTGCTCGTGCACGGCACACGTAGCGTATTAACGAGCTTTATTCCTTTATTCGCGCCGCGTACAAACGAATGGAACCGGTGGGGAAATTCGTCGTCGAAGTTCTCCGTCGAGGCCTTGAATCGAAACTCGATCTCCGACTACTGTCCTCGTTTTTCTTTCGCGACCCGCTGTCGTCGACGATCGTCGGAAGTTTTCAAAGACCGAATCGTGTTATTCGTTGATTTTTGTCGGACGTTTTCAGTGATTTATCGATTACACCGTTCGGATTCGCTGAATTTGAAAAGTTGTTTTCTCTATTGCTTTTGTAAATACAAAAGATAACTCGGTGAATTACTCGTGTGCTTTAGTCACGTCGAGGAAATAACAGTGGTGTTTTAATCTTATTATTAACACGATCCTCGAGTACGAACGATCTTTAAAGATAAATAAATAAATAAATAAATAAATAAAAAAAAAGATTGCAGTCTCGATTCAAATGTAGTGCAAAATTACAATAGACGGAGGCAGATGTGCAGTTCACCGGATAATTACTATTTTTTAATTTTGTAATTGCGTATACTATATAGGATTCTAACGTCTTGCAAAAGGATGTTAAAATTCCAGGGTAATTATATTCGTTAAATTGGCCATTATCGTTAACATACTGCTAGAAAAATGGAAAGGAAGCCTGCTAATTGTATATAATTTTTTATTTTGGGAAAAATTTTTTTTTTAGATAGAGTATCTATCTACCAATAGATACAGTGAGGACGGTACTGAAAATCCACAATGGCCAATAGCCATTGCGCATGACGGCAAGGGAACTAATAGCCTGTAGGCTAGAGTGGGGATGTAAACACTCGTTAGCGTTCTTCTCACGGTCGGACAGTAGTCAAACAACGAACAGTTAAAAATAGACCGAATACAACCGTGTTTGGGCTCATTTTCATTGGAAGAGTCTCACCAATCCATTGACGACACTTTCACGAGAATACAACGAGAAATATACGTATTTTTCAGTAGACGTTTGTTCGAGTCGAAGAACATTGATTAAAAAAAATATTTCGGTATACTTTATCCAAAGATAAACGTTTTAAAATTATGTTAGCATAACCGTCCGGTGCCATATTTACAAAGCAGACAGTAACGTTAAATAAAAAAAGTTTAAATTACTCTTCGTCTCGTCAGAAAAAGAAATTTAACGTTTCTTTAATTTTTCAATAAAAGGTAATTTACTTTTGTTAAGTAATGTGTGCTCGGATAAAACATAGAGAGAACAAACGTTTATCTCGCGAAAAAAAGTCTACTTCGATACTCAATGAGTTAATATCAGAATGAGATACCCCGTATAATGCACACTTGAAGGATTGTACTGAATACTGTGTAAAAATGTATTTGCCCAACGCGAGAGAAATGTACCTCCTCTCTCTCTCTCTCTCTCTCTCTCTCTCTCTCTCTCTCACTCCAGCTGTTTCTTCATTATTGAAACCGGACCGCTCGTGTTTTTCCATTTGTTTATCAAAACACCGATGCCGCTTTATGTGTCGTAGGTTTGCGGTTGGCTGCGTTCCACGGTTTCCTTCTGTTTATTTCTTCTTCCGCGTGACAGAACATCTGCAGCCGTGACGTTTAATAATAAAACGGTCTTTTATAAAGCGCGGCTCGCTTTGCGCGCAATACGGGACGAAAAGATATTAATATTTTTCTGCCGAGTGAGACTCACGCCCCGCCTCCACACCCCCCCACCACACCCCCTTCAACCCTCCTCCTCTCACGGACGATATTGAAAAACGAAAAGCTAATCGCGTTTCTTCCAGGGACTGCGAAATATACGATTAAATGTATATAATAATTTCGTGTCGTTGATAATACATTTATTCGTGTATCCGTTTATTTGTTTATCGGTTTATTCACGCATTGGAATATTTTAAACGATGAAAATACACGCGGGCTGCTTAAACGACAAGTCACCGTGGTTATCTTCGAGAAAATCGACAATTCTCGCCCAGTCACATCGGTCCGCAACTAAATTTCTTGTTTTTGATTTTTTTTTCGAGAAATTACATTATTTCCGGAGAAGGTAAGTTTATTGTTAAACGTTTCATTTATTTTGGAAAGTAAGTTTTCAGTTTTGAATTTTCAGTAGACTTTTCGATAAATATAACAGGTAAGTTAAATATAACTTAGTTAATTTAAAAAAAACTGATGTTTAGCTAAGTTAAATATAACAGTTAAGTACCTATGTAACAGTTAAGTGATCTATGAGTTTAGAGATGATGTGTATAGTAGAAATTGTACATTGAGAGTAAAAAAAGAAAATTCGCGAACGTTAACAAAATTACGTAGAAATGATTCATCACTGTTTGGACAAGTAAAAGTGTGTGTTAGATATCTAAGTAAAGTGAAATATCAGAATTTTATAAAATGAATACATTTCACGAACACACAGAGTTCTCCGTGGATCGCGAGAGGTCCCTGAGTTCCTGTTTGAACTCAGCTTTGAGCAGCACTTTTTAAGGAGACGTCCTTAATTAAAGGCGATACTTTTCTCCCCGTTTTTCAGCGCGTGATAACGACCAGTGAAAGAATCGCGTTCCTTTGAAGCGTCTTCGATTTTTCTTTCCGAGGAAAATGGACTTCCGGTATTACTATACTCGAGAGACTTCCATAGAGTGGAACAAAGATCCTGACGTTGATATCGAGCGAATTAACATGGCACGAAATCGCGATTAAACTTCCGATTATGGACCTTGAACATTTTCATAATAAATATTTAACATGCCACAATAATTGCTTATGCATTCCACGTAAATATTTTTTATCGAATGGTCGATATAAGATTTTGATAATCTGAAAAGTAGGATAGTTTATATACATAATATATATATGTATTGCAAATCATTGGAATAAATATTGTAGATTTGTCTTTTACAAGTATATTTCTTCCCTTTTAGTTACCACAAGTTTTTTAACAAGTGTTTGAAGAAAATAGTTTCTAAAAAACAAAATTTGAAGAAGTGTTACAGTTCCAAAGAGAACAGTAATTTTGGAAAAATATGTTTTAATATGAAAATGGTTTTGGGAACAATGGCTCGTAAGTAGTGTTGAAAATGACGTTCTTCGAAAAGAGTAGTGTTTGAAAAGAAAATAATAGTGCAAAAATAAATTTTGAAAAAAAAATAATTAAAAGAAACTACTATTAAAAGAAAAGTAGTTTTTGAAGAAGACGTTTTAAAAGAAAAGTAGCTTCTGGAGAAGACATTTTAAAAGAGAAGTAGCTTTTGAATGAAAGTATGTTGAAAGTTTTTGCAACAAAAAAAAAATGTTTGGAAGGAAAATTTGTTATAAGAAAGAGTTCAATGATATAATACAGTAAATGTAAACGTAATACAAAAATTCCACCTAAAATTGACCTATGAATTCAGTTGAGAAGTAATTTGAATACGGATCAAATTTGTGATTGTTAATAATTTTTATTTTTTAATACGATAATAATTTCGAGTATAACACCAGGATACTATTGATAAGTCGTTTTCTATTAGAGCATATTACATGGGAAAAAATAAAATTATTTAATTATTTAAATTTCATTATTTTCCCAAGTATATTTATTAACACAAAGAGTGTTGGTCCAATGTGTCATGGACTTTTATTAAAAAAAAATTCCAAATGTTGTCCATTTTTTAACCCGTAACGCGAAGAAACCCCCTTAAATTACACGAGTGTTGCTTTTTCGTAATGGCGGGTCGTAAATCACAAAGTGACGCGAATTAACACAGGGGTGGTAGTTAACACCTCGCTAGCTGTGATGTCACAGGTCTCCTGTCGCAACGTGGTCTGTTCCATGTTTCACGCCACGAGACAGCGAGTAGCGAGCGAAACAATCGCCCATCGATTGGTCCGCCGCGAATAAATTGCAACGACCGAAACGAGACCGTGTTATAGCGCGCGACGAGCTATTATACTTAACGTCGGCAAAGCTCGCGACATCGACCTTCGAGTTTTTCCTTACGTTTCCTCGACATTTGCTATTTTTGTTCGCACCTCGTCGGGACGATAACGATAATCGTATCTATGCGCCAGTTAAGGGGATAATCTATTTTGATACAAAATTGCAAGATCTGCTATAAATTTTTTTTTTTTTTTTTTTTTTTTTTTTACAAAGGAACACTGAATTCAGGTCGGAGAAGAGCGAATTAGGATGAAAATTAAAAAACCTACACTCAGTGAAATGTTGTATTATCGATGCTGCACGCTTATCGGTAAGTCGAAGGCTAGCGCGAAATAGGAAATTTTATATTGTTCTCTGTATCTTTACGAGAGCCTTAGAATCAGATTAGTGAAGTCTTCCCGTGAAAAATGAGTCCAAACACGACCCCTATTGGACTATTTTTGGTTACAGTCGATTCGAGTAAATTTTGAAAAATTTTTAACGCACAATTTAACCTAATCCGTTAGAGGTCATGTTTGTACTCATTTTCGTTGGGATGATGTTCATTCTTTTTTTTTATAAAGTAAGAAACAACTAACAATAAGTGCGAAGACCTTTAAACGCGGGGCCCGGGGCAAGTTCCCCAGTTTGCTCGATGCTAAAGGCGGTACTGTGCCAGACTGTCATTCTGACTCAGTCGCGGTGCACGTCAGTCGAACAAGCCCCGCCATTCGCTACAGTCGCGCGCCGCTCGTTCGAACGCACACTCATGACCTGGTCTCGCCACTAGAAACGGGTCAAGGCCACGCACATCGACCTTATGCACCTCGTACACGACCGATTCGTCGATCATCGTTTCGCTGTTTGCTCTCAGATGAGTTTTGAGCCGTGGCTAAGAGTGTTCGCCACACGAAACAAAAAACCTACCCCGTTCGATTCTGTTTTTCAAATGTTACTGCAATAATGCTCGCTTAAGTTTAAATAAATCGAGGGTTAGAGTTGAATATAGATAAAGGAAGTAAACATAGCGAGAGAAAGTGAGAAAGAAATAGTGTGCGGGTTGGGGACGGGTAAGTTGCCAAGATCTTACAAACTGAACGTTAGAGGGGCAAGAAGAAGACCCTTGCTTCGTTCAATCCCTACCAGGGATCCCTAGAATTAAATTTGGTAAGCGGGCACATTGCATAGGAGTAGAACCTCTATCTGCAATAAGTGGGTTCTATTGAATACCAAAGTTCCTCGTGTATATTTATAAAATTTATAAAATAATTTATAAAATTGATACTTGGTCTTGACAATAATTGTTGTCATGTAGAATTTATCATGATTATATTACGAAAGGTAGGGGAACTTCTTGTTTCACCGATAGTTGATATTTTGATTTTATGTCTACGCCAATGCGTTAAGTGTAATATTTATTCTTGAGAATAATTATTACATAAAATTCATCGGGATTGTACCACAAGAAACAGGAGAATTTTGTAGTCCCGCTGGTAATTAATATTCCGGATCTGTGTTTACGCCAATGCGTTAATTGTAAAGTTTGTTCTTGACAATAATTATTACATAAAATTCATCGGGATTGTACCACAAGAAGCAGGAGAATTTTTCAGTCCTGCTGGTAGTTAACATTCTGGATGTGTGTCTACGCCAATGCGTTAATTTTAATATTCTTTCTCGACAATAATTGTTATCACGTAGAATTAATCGGTATTGTATTACAAAAGGTAGAAGAATTTTGTTGTTTCGTTAAAAGTTGATATTCTGGCTGAGTGTTTACGCCAATGGGTTCCAGTCGTTCGTAATCGCATCGTCTCGCTCTGTTTCGATATCCCTCCTTAGGAACATTCGTCACGCGATGGCCTTTTCTGCGCAATCGCTTTAGTCAATAATGAAAATATGTGTAATTCGAGTTAGAATGACTACTAATCCGATTCGTTGGATGACTACTAATCAGATTCGTTGAATGACTACTAACCCGATTCGTTGGCAACTCACGATCCCTGCACAGTACGACATCTACGAGGTGCAACACACGCGCACGAGCTAGACAAAGGCCCGATGTCATCGCGAGCGGGACAAGAAAAGACGATTGGGTGGCAGACGTTGTAACAGGGCGACACTTTTGATCGAGTGTTCTCTCGAATGGCAGCTGCTCCTCGTCTCGATAGCCCCTGACGGTGCATCCTCGAATGGTGCAGCCAAGCGCGTGGCATCTCTGCTCGCGATCAGACCTATGCAACAGGAGCTCGAAAGAGCTCGAGGATGCTCGAGGAGGTTGCCAGCTGGGAGTACTTGGGGCCAAATTTGTCAATTAGACGGAGATCGGAGATATACGATTGCGGTGAAATTCGACGCTGGTGTTCCAGAAGAATACGATGGATCGCGTAGAATCGGAGTTGGAGGATAAGTTCAAAGGCTGGGGGACCGATACGAAATCACACGGAAACCAGAAGACGAGATATCAAGTGTTGCTTTCGTGATGGTAGACGTTGATTCTCCAAACCGTTGCCAGCTGGGGTCCTTGGATGACTTTGCCAATTCGGTAAGAATTATGGCAAAGGAATTGAACATTAATATTCTTGGATCACCAGAGGGACGAGGTTGCCAAATTGGGATACGAGGATGATTGAGTTGCACTGCTGGAGGTAAATTTAGACCAACGGGGCAGCAAAGTGGTAATAATCTTTGGGGTCACTTTAAGGTTAGTTTTAGGTTTGCCATCTTGATAAGAGGAACACTACATTGAGAATTGGGAAAGAGGGACGAAGTTGCCAAATTGGGATACGAGAATGATTGAGTTGCACTGCTGGAGGTAAATTTAGACCAAGGAGGCAGCAAAGTGGTAATAATCTTTGGGGTTACTCTAAGGTTAGTTTTAGGTTTGCCATCTTGATAAGAGGAACACTACATTGAGAATTGGGAAAGAGGGACGAAGTTGCCAAATTGGGATACGAGAATGATTGAGTTGCACTGCTGAAGGAAAATTTGGACCAAGGTGGCAGCAAAGTGGTAATAATCACTGGGGTCATTCTAAGGTCAGTCTTAGGTTTGCCATCTTGATAAGAGGAGCACTACACATTGAGAATTGGGAAAGGAAACAGGATGAATCGTATCGTAGACATCGTCCATGTTATCTGGGTGCCAAGAAAATGGAAGATGCGTATCTAAAGTCTGAATTAAGTGAAACATCGACAATTCCATCGATCAAAGTCTTCGCGATAGAAGATTGGAAGTACTGCGTCTGACCTTATTTTTTGTGCAAAGTAATGGTCGAAGTTATATAATAAACTTAATTAAAAACTGGCAGACAGGGGTTGGGAGAGCAAAATAAGAGATCGAAAACGATTAAACAGGTACTTGGGAAGAGCAAAGTGAGGCATGTAGTGTATGTTGACTATTTACGTATGCTGACATAATATTTAGGTTCGAATGTGAAACAGCACATTATTTGAAATAAATTATTCTTGGCAGTTAGTACGAGAACTACAGATTTGAACAAAATGAAATAATATATATACATATATACATATTCACGTGAATTAATTTTTTATTATTATTGATTTAAATATGTGCTCGTTAAAGCTACGTTTTATTGGTCTAGTTTCTGGTTTAAAAAAAGAAAAACTGCTGCACTTGAAAACAACGTTGTCCTAGTCCGAGTCTCGTAAATCTCGCTCAAGTCTCGATTCGTGAGCTTTTTAATGCGTTTATCGGGACAGGTTAGAGTGAATCCGATTCAGCAAAGTGGAGGCGGCTCTTGAATATGGATGAGATTAACAGACTGATGTAAGAGAACATTCGAAGCCCCCTGACGATAAACAGGCCTCTTCTAGCTTGTGAAGATCAACTTTTAAGAGCTCTCTACGTGTTTAGCGAGCGTTTGAGGTTAGGGGTTTGCATTCTTTTCGAAGAGACGAGAAATGTTGCTTTACTCGGCCCACCGATTGCCTAAATACGTATCTCACGTTTCAAGGTCAGGTTGGGTCAATATGAAACAGAGAGATGTTTCATACTGATTATTTAACCTAACTCTGCCCTAACCCTTTCTATATTTAACTGCTTTGTGTTACATAAAAAACAAAAATTAACATAAATATATTCCGAAAGGTCATAGTTATTAAAAATAAATTTGTCGACTCTTAATTCGAGTCCTCTTATACAAGATATGATTCTTTGTACTTAAAACTGTACAAGTAATTAAATTGTACAAAAATATGTGTACAATATAACATATTGCGTAGACTACCCTGTATATCGAGTAAGAAAGATAATTATGATTGAAAGAAAAGAAAACGAGAACAAAAATTTAACGAATAAAAATAAAATTAAGTATACCTTTGATATAACGGCGCGATTCAATTGTATATAGTTATTAACCTAACCTTGAAAATAATGTAATAAAAGTGTAACAAAAGAATAAGGAAAATGAAAGAAATAAAAATAAGTATTTAAGATGATAATTACATCGATAAGAACGTGAAATAATACAAAGTGAACTAAAATAAAATATGCAGCAGAATATGAAGTTCAGAGACAATAGCAGCAGGGATAATGGATAACAATGGAGTCTTCTGAAGTGTCTTTAACGTTTACAACAATTCTATAATGAAAGCAGTTTTTAAACCGTTCGTCGAATCTTTTCGTGTTTCCATCTCTTAAGTCGAATATACGGCAGACCAAGGATATCCTCTCGTAATCACGAGGTTTTGTTTATTCGTAGTCTTCTTTCACTGCGTATGCTTTCACGTTAATTTATACATTAATACAGAATAGTATTATTTGAAATTTATTTTTTCTAGTCCCTGCATTGCATATGTGCCTAACCTTTGCATCAGACTCAGTGACTTCTCTATATTATCTACTAAGTTTTGATCGGTAGAGAGTGCCAGTACCAACTAAGGAACTTTCTCTCACTCCTTTCTCTTTTATACGTTGACTATACGTAAATGCATTGACTGTACCATCGCCGTAGCGGACCAATCACAGCATAGTCGTGCGAGGAGCTCTACGAGTAACTTCGTTGTCCTGCGAACGCGTTGTCGCGTGGAGAAATATTATACGAAAAATTACATTCGGGTAAATTTATCGACCAGTGAAATCTTCTTAAGGAACTATCGAAGAAGTGGATATCGATAAATAACAGGAAGCTCAATACAAGATTCGTTTTATCGCGGACAATCCGTTCGCAATTGCAGTTGTCTCGAGTTTCGTGTGACAGAAACGGTCGGGACGAACGATGCGTGATCTTCGGCACGAAAAATTCCTTCTGTCTCGATCCGTCCCGATACATCCCGACGGAAATCCTACATCGGCGGAAATCGATGGAAACATGATATTTCTCTACCGTCTGGCGCTTATCTCCGAATTTTATGGGAGACAATTTTACGAGTATCCGGTTAGAAGTTTTCAACAACTTTATCGGAGAAATTCGTCGAGGAAAAGGTGAAAATATCGACTAGGTTTTTATGTCCGCAAAAAGTACTGCGATATGTCAGAAGTTGAAATAAATAAAAGAATTATTGTTCTTTGTCATCGCTAAACAGAAATGGCATAATTCGTAGGTGTTTTTCAGTTAAAAAGCGAAAGTGCACGTTTAAAAAATTTTCGAAGATAATATTTATTTCTTTTTTCCTCTTGCACAAATTGACAAATGTAATATATTAGTTATAGAGGAATAATTGGTCGTAAGATTCAGGTGCAAAATACCTTGTTTAGTTATTTGAAAATATCACTCCTACGATGAAATTTTTAGATTATTGTAAAAATGGGCGGGAAAATTCAAAACATATTTTGATGCATCAACTTTTGTATTATGAAATACAGTTTCCTTAAAAACGAAAAAAATTGACCTTCGTATCTCCTCTACTCTTTTCCAACTACAAACAAATTGTTTACATCAGATTATGTCGGCCTCGAAATCATAGAACTTCTGTCTGAAACGTTTTCCGATATTGCCAACACGATATTTGCGTGGATCACATTTAAATTAGATTAGGTTCTAGAAACAGCGATTCAACTGCCTTCGCCTCTTTTGTTAACCTCTTCTTCGCATAACCTAAATGAGTATTTATTTTACGTATAAAACACCGCAAACTTTATGCAACAAAAACTTGAAATAATAATGAACAAGAAAATAGAACAAATTTTTTTCCAAATTTCCTAATGTTCCAAAATCGAGGATTGAAATGTAAATATATGAAAAAAAGATGCCCGTTTAAGATTTCAACAATTATTTTACTTTATTTACTCTCACCAATTAAACAAGAAAACATTAATCCGTACTTTAAGAAACTTTTCCAATATAACGTACAATATATACCAAATAATTCATAGCCTCTACGAATAAACAAAAAGATAATAGAAACATTCTTTCTAATTTTTCCTACTGCGCGTACTTGCAGGATAAAATAAAATAAGACGAATTTTAATACTTGTACATCTTTCGCTCGTATCGAGCAAATCGTGCAATTTCTTCGATTCTCCGTTTCGACGTTGGCGCCATCTACTTTGGAAAACGCTGACGCAGACTTTTGACTGACCGTAGTCACTTCCGGCGGAACGGCTAATCTTCGAAAGTTCACCGAGTATCGGCGCTTCGAACGTTACGGTTTTTTTTATCCTTTCCTAGTAGGGTGCAGTCGTCGCCACGTACGGCTAGCAGCCGTGGAGGGGGCGAGGGAAGGCCACCTTGAAAACGAGCATTGACTATGCTCGCCCCAAGAAGGTCGACCGGCTTTAGTTACGTTATATTTATCGCGCGGCATAATCGATAGTTCGTCCCTCAGGTAAACAGCATGGGAGTAATCGTTATTTCGGGCAGAAGCGCGTCGTTGCATGCCCGTACTTGAACCACTTTCTGCGTTCGCGATGAACTCCGTACGCTTCGCGATCGGGCACGAGGATACTTCGCGACCGTCGCACAGTGTAACGAGTATATAGAGAGAACGAATCGAAATTCAATTTCCTGTTAAAATAGTTTTATTTATACGTAATTGCTTTGCTTATCATAGGTGTCATATTTTTTTTGTTATCGATAATTATCACAATTTTTTGGACAATCATTATTATTTTTGTGTCACTTAAAATTATCACAATTATTTTTTTGGACAATCATAATTACCACAATTATTTTTTGTCATTCATAATTATCATAATTATTTTTTTGCTATTCATAATTATTTTTTTTCGTTACTCATGGTTATAGTGTGATATACAAAATATTTAATTTTTCACACAAAGTAATTGAAAATTAATATTTCTTTATGAAAACTTTTTTAAGCGACTCACAAAGAGAAAACGGGGTCCCTTTGACATTTTTTCAAACGAGAGCTGATATTAATTTTTTTTTATTAAGACAGCTCTCGTCAAACTGAATGACATTTATAGCAAAAATGAAGTCGAGATTCTCGTTTCAGATACTGAGAAAGCAGTTCGTCATACTTTACTTGGCATACTTTGTGCATTTGTATATTTATTTAAATATATGATACTTTTAGTACACAAATATTTTCACAGTATTAAAGAAGAATGTGTTAATTGGAAAAATTCATTTCTCCTGCTACGACACTGGCGAAATTTCTGATCGATTTATTGTAATTGTTAACTTTAGACTTCATTTGACATTTTGGTCAGCCTTTGTAAGCCCCGAGACTAAGTAAAAATTAGTCGTCATTGTTCACGTTCCCTTTACTCATGGTATTACAATATTCTTAACCCGTGACTAATGTTTCCTTCTCCCCGCAATACATCGTATTTGTATAATTCGACTTACGCGGAAAGCTCTGGAACGAATTACCCGCGTAAGTTGAGGACTTACTGTATATCCCCTCAGTATTGTAATTCCCTATCTACAGAAATACCTGCCCTTCCGACCTACTCTACATTCTTCATCCTTCGTCTTTGCGCTCCATCTAACTTTTCTAACTGGAAAATAATAATAAAAAATAAGTTCTGATCTTCTATACTTCTTTATTAATTCCGGTAATTTTGTTTAATTATCATTTTACGAACACGTTATCCCAGTTTCAAGATTGTGAACAATTGAAGCCATTGTTCTCACGATCGTGACAAATATTATTCGGGTAACTTTTTTGTTATAGCTAAGGGATTAAAATTTAAACGTCGTTTGTAAACGATTAACGTGTCGGTGGATTAAGGAGGGAGGCTCGACTAACACGTTAAAATAAAAGTGAATTTTAGCAATGTTTTTGTAACGCAAAACTTCGATATAATATTGACTTTCATATATGTTCGTTAACATTTCAAGATATACATTTTTTTTGCCACGATTTATCAACTTTTTGCGAAGTAATTTGAGGGAAATTTTAAAATCTCGTATTGTCATTAAGTTAACATATTTTGAACAAAATTTGTGTTTATTCGATGTGTAATTATCATTAGGAAGAAAATAACGTTTGATTTTTTGTTTTAGATCAACATAAAAGAATACCATTTGTAATTTCGCAGAATGTTGATAAATTGTAACAAAAAAAAAAATGTATATCTGAGAATGTTAAATAATAATAATAATAAAAATATATTATTACTTATAATCTTCAGCTTGAAGTAGCTGTGAGTTTAAAAACTGGTTTACTGAACTTTGAAGCAATGCAGTAACCGTGTCGGTGTAAAGCTATTAATATAAACTAAAAAATGTGTCACATGGTTCATTGTATCTTAATAGTAGTATCATCAATGAATTGGCAAGATTCTCCCGATGAAAATGAGTACAAACACGACCATATTTGGACTACTTTTTAATTACAAGTTATTCAAATCATTTTTCAAAAAGTCTGAATTACGTATAATTAAAAGTATTCAGAATGGGGTCGTGTTTGGATTCATTTTCCGCCAATCCATCGACGATACTCTCACGAAGATAGAATGATATATATATATATATATCGTAATTACACATCGTATGAACTCAAATTTTGTTTAAAAAATATAAAATGAACGATAATACGAGATTTTTAAATTTGTTAACATAAAAAAAAAAATTTCCGAAAATCATTTTTATTTCAACGTTCTACTCAAGTCTCCCCCTTTTTCTGAAATCTTCTCTATTGTGCACATTCGTGCCGTGGCCCACGCGATCGAAGAACGTCGATTTTCGCGTGGCTTGCGGTCAGGTAATAGGCACACGCACGTGCACGCGCACGCACAGAGGTCCGATGTTTAATGGACTTTTCTACTTAGAGGCCAATAAAGTGCTCGGAAGAGTCCCGAACATCTTTCCCCTTTCACGTGAAAGTACTAATCTACCCTTGGACGCCAGAGCGCCGCGTGCTTCTCGCCCTGAACGGAGCGAGACAGAGTATCTTTAAACAAAGAGGGAGTGAAAGAGCACCAAGGTTTCAAAGGTTATGCTCGCTTGGGGAGGAATTTAAGACTTCCTCGCGTTTCGAGTCCAGAGTCAACCGAGCCGAGAAAAATACCTGACCGAAGAAACGGGAATAAAGAAAAACCAATGAGCGACTCGCAATTCGCGTATTTCTGGACCAGTGGTTCTCAAACTTCCCTTTCACGTTCTCAAAGAACAGAGTGTACACCGTGTCCAACTCGATACCTATACGGCCACCGTCCAGTGTACTGGGGCAGGGAGCTACCGTGGGGAGTGTTAGACCACGCCCACCATAGATAGCAGTGGTGGGGTAACTACAAATATAGAATGAGCGCCACAGTTAACGGAAAAATTAACAAGAGGAGAGACTATAGATGAAACAGTTTACTGTACGAACAGTCGTTTGATAGGGTTTTTGTTAACTTGTTACACTTAATTTGTTACACTTCTAATTGTACATTTACAAGGGTAATTTGTTACACTTCTCATTGAATCTTAATTGGAGTATCGCCAATGAATTGGCGAGGTTTACCCGATGAAAATGAGTACAAACACGACCATATTCGGACGACTTTTTAATTATAAGGTACTTAAATCATTTTTCAAAAAGTGTAAACTAGGCATAATTAAAAATAGTCCGAATGGGGTCGTGTTTGGGCTCATTTTCAATGGGAAAATCTAGCCAATCCATCGATGATACTCTCATGAAGATAGAATGAGATATATATTAGTGTTTAGATTGCATTAGCGATTAAATATTTATTAGTTCAATAGTGTTGTTTTTATTTTAAAGTGTGTTGCAAATATGATCAGGGTCTCTTATATTGGAATGTATTTTTGCGTAATGACAATTTTTGAAAATATATTTTATTACAACCTTTCTCTTTATTACAAACCTACAACAATAATAAGTGTTATATACTAAGACTCACTCAATGCAACTCGTAAAATACTAACTAGACATGATTCTTTCAACGATATAATTGTTTACTTCAGTTTTAATAAAAAAAAGGGCAACAAACGTCAAAGAAAATTGGATTGAATTAAACTTGGATCGAAATAACGGTAATAGACAGTTGGGAATGGTTGGATTTAATTTCCCTGGAGCAACGGAAAGTTGTGGCACGATCTGGGTCTCTTCGTTTACACGAACAGAAACGCACAGTGGCCGCAGAGTTACCATTAACGAACACTCTTTAATTACCAATTACTAAATCCGTCGTCTGACGGAAGTTTTCAATTTATCCATCACGAAAACATAGTCTAGATAACTGAAAACACTCTGAATAACAATTTACCATTTCAAATGGTAATTTTTCTCTCCGTGTTATTATGTTCTGTAATAGGGTTAGCGAACCTATGATACGCGACTGAATTTTGAATCCTGCCTCGTACTCGAATACTTTAAATATCGTAATTTAAATGATTGTAATTTACAAGAAATCCAATTATATACAAAATTAATTTTGGGGAAAAAATAGATGAAAAAATTTATTTTATATTTTTGATTGAGAAACGTGTCAATTTTTGAAAATAAATATGAATTAAGAGTCACACCGTGTTTCAGCGACTCCAAATTAAATATGGAGTTTCAAGAGAATTTTATGAAACTGGAATATGGCTTACTTTTTTGGAAAATTTAAAGAAAGTATCGAATATTCAAATATTCGAAGATTATTGGTGATATTCAAATATTCAGATATTCAAACTTTATTGGTAATATTCGAATACTCAAATATTCAAACTTTATTGATAGCATTCGAATACTCAAATATTCAAACTTTATTGGTAATATTCGAATACTCAAACATTTAAACTTTATTGGTAATATTCGAATACTCAAACATTTAAACTTTATTGGTAGTATTCGAATACTCAAATATTCAAACTTTATTGGTAATATTCGAATACTCAAATATTCAAAGATTATGGGTAGTATTCGAATACTCAAATATTCAAAATTTATTGGTAGTATTCGAATACTCAAATATTCAAAGTTTATTGGTAATATTCGGATACTCAAACATTCAAACTTTATTGGTAGTATTCGAATACTCAAATATTCAAACTTTATTTATAATATTCGAATACTCAAATATTCAAACTTTATTGGTAATATTCGAATACTCAAACATTCAAACTTTATTGGTAGCATTCGAATACTCAAATATTCAAAGTTTATTGCTAATATTCGAATACTCAAGTATTCAAACTTTATTGATAGTATTCGAATACTTAAATATTCAAACTTTATTGGTAATATTCGAATACTCAAATATTCAAACTCTATTGCTAATATTCGAATACTCAAGTATTCAAATTTTATTGGTAATATTCGAATACTCAAATATTCAAAGATTATGGATAGTATTCGAATACTTAAATATTTAAAGTTTATTGATAATATTCGAATACCCATAAAATATTCCAATATTAAGTTATTCGAATAGTCTCAGTCCTACTGTGTTTAAAATGCCGTTCGAAGAACGGCTTCGCTGTAGGTGGCACAACGCCTTAGGAGGAAACACATTTTATTACGCAGCCGGCAATCGTGTTCACGGAGTAAGGTCAGTCAGAGTAGCTACTTAATCTTGATTTGCACGCGAGTTTCAGACCGCGACCGAAGCCGGATCGCTGGGTCAAGGTGCAGCCTGTGCAGTTGCACGCGTTTGCAGGTGACCGTGACGGTGTACTCGCACCTGTCGCAACGCGGACAGATTCCGTGTCTCGAACCCTCGCTGTTCTTGAACCTTTTGACAAACCGACGTTTCGAAGAGCACATTTTGATTAACTTTTTCCACGTGTTTTCTCATCGTACATCGGGTCCAAAAATCGGTAAACATTTGAGATTGATTTTTCTGAACAATACGCTGAATACCAAACCGAAACTATTTGTGTTAATTAACATACTTACGAAGATGTTGCATGAATTTTTTTACTTAATTGCTTCTAATAATAAATGAATTATATATACTTCTAATAATAATAATTTAATAATATCCCATTTTTTTATTGCCATGCTGTATCAATTATGAAAAATTGTTTACCTTTTTAGTGGTTAATTTCCATAGTATAATATTCAAAATTTATTAAAAATTAAGGAAACGTTGGTAAGCTACATGCCTCGATGGGCAATTTTCCTTTATTTTTAGTTTTATAAAGGTTTCAAGTCTGCCACTTTATCGATGAGAAGTTTCACGAAAAGTATCACTCTATTATAGTAATCGTGATAGGATCTAATGTGTAGTAAAAAGTGTAGTAATAACGCTGTTTATACACAAGATTTATCGTAACAGGCGGGATCTATTTCAGCAGTGGATTGGACAATCCACACAACAATGAAAAAAGTTCATATAAGAATATATTCCATTTGACCTTGTTCTTAAATTACAGTCATATTTGTACCCTTGTAATGTACAATTGTTCACTTTTATAAAAAGTACCTGAAATGTGAAAATGAAAGTACACGAATTGTCAATATGCCAAGCACAAGTAGAGAATTTTTTGTCGCGAATTCAAGCAACAGACTTTATTGATACACGAGACGTTGCTGTGTGATTCACTAGACGTGAAAAAATAGTTAGAAACAAACACGTGTTTAAACTTTGTATTTTGTACGCGTCGACCCCATAGCTTCGAGCTCTCTTCGAACTCTCTTCGATGAAAATAGATTTACAGCGAACAAAGAAGGAAAAAAGAAAAATTAAAAAAAAGTAATTATGTCCACAAGGAGAGAATTTAGGCTAACTTGGTTGTTAAAGTGAAACGAAAACCTATTAAATGCTTTAAGGATACTTGTAATGTTCAAAATGTTGTTACAAAGTGCACAGGTATCTAACATGTTGAAGATACAGTAACTCCTCGATAAAATGTTTTCTTCGCCCCTCGATAAAAGTACTAGTGCAAATTAAAAATTTTTTCTTTTTTATTGTATCTTTACCAGAGTGCTGTCAATGGATTGGTGAGATTCTCCCGTAAAAAATAAGTCCAAACACGAGCTCGTTCGGACTATTTTTAATTACGTTCAATAAAAAGTTTTTCAAAAATTATTGGCGGAACGTGTAAGGAAACAGTCCGAATACGGTCGTGTTTGGTCTCGTTTTCATCGGGAGAATTTCACCGATCCATTGATAATACTCATGATGATACAGTGAGATGTATAGTGGTGTTTAGGTTGCATTAGTGATTATCAGACCGATACGTGTGCAGTGTTGCTTTGAAGTTCGGTGGCCGAGCGTTTGTAATACGAGACGCACTTGGTTGTATCTAGTATACTCACCTCGTTCGACGATTCGCATGTGTTTGGATCCCAACTCGAGATAAAATAAGTGAATTTCAGAAACAAATTAGACATCATTTTTCCTTGAAACATCTCAAGCAGACCCAACAATAATTTTAACGCGAGATCACTGAATATATACAAGATAGCGATAAATATTATTTTTCAAGTATTTTTCTTATAGCTTCTTTCTTATATACTTAAAAGCAGAAAATTAAACTGGAATACGTTGTCAAAGTATTTCAACACTGAAAATGAGTATTTAATGATACAATTACCATCCAAAATGGGTACGATTGCATACAAATAATTATACCTACTGCCTGAGATGTACGTACAGTAGAGACAAATTATAATTACTAACCAGGGTTGGTATTATAGTATACCAGAATTTCAATTGAAAATAAAAATTCATTCGATTTCAGTATTTAGGCAACGAACAGGTCAGACTATATACACATACGACCTATACGTTAGGAAATCGTTGATTTCAAGAACTGACTAACTGTTACTCGTTTAAAATATGACGGTACACCGTCATGCATAAACCACCACACGTGATGTACATCATCGAACGGAAGTTCTCGGTACAATCAATTCGTTACTTGAGAAATTGACATAAGATCGGTCGGTTAATCTTCCACCAAGGTAAACAAGGAGTTATCGAGCATTGTATAGAAACAGTTTAGCAGAATCAGCTATACTAACCCAGTCTGTCATTAAGAATTACCGGAGTGCGGAAATGACTATAACTTGGGGACAAGGTCAAACGAGGCACACGTTCATATGAACTTTTTTCATTGTTTCTGTGCCCCTGATCCACTCGATGAAGTGGGTCGTCCACGTTACGATACACCCAGTGTTTTTCTGATAAACCACTCGATGGATCGCGTTGAACCCTGCCAACGTGAGATGATTTCGTTTTAGGAACCTTTATCGTTGATCGTCCGTGGATTATCGTCGCTAATCGACCATTCGACCTTCGATCGTTTGTAAGATAATCCCAATGGTCGCACGAACTTTTGTTCGAACGACGCGAGCACCGAGGCGTTACGTAAACGTGTACATACGAAATTTATGCGAAAGCTGTGTAATTTCCTAACCTAAAACTCGTTTAAAAGTGCTTGCAAAGCCATTATCTTGTTATACATTTCCTAATGTCAACACCTCGTTATCGTTCAATTCTTAGTTTCTTTATTTTTATCTATTATTGCTACAGTTGTATTTATATTTGCAATTGGGTGTTTTCTTTTTACGAAAAACATTCGAGGTTATGTTTCGAAACCTAAGAAAATAGAGATTAGTTTTATCGTTTATTTGTAAGTTTCTTCATCTTTGTCTATTATTGCTATAGTTGTATTTATATTTGCGATTGTGTGTTTTCTTTTTACGTAAACTTTCGAGGTTATGTTTCGGAACCTAAAAAATTAGAGTTTAGGTTTATCGTTTATTTATAAGTTTCTTCATCTTTGCCTATTGCTGCTATAGTCGCATTTACATTTACGTTTGCGCGTATTTTTTTTGCGTAAACTTTTGAGGTTATGTTTTGGAATCTATACAATCGGAGACTAGATTTATGGTTCCATTGTTCGGTTTATTTAATTCGATCTATCTATTATTACTATTGCTGTTTCAATATTTGCATCCGTGTACTTCCTTTTCGTGTATACTTTTGAGGTTAGGTTTCGAAACAGCACTTCAAAAGTTGCACCCCGTTTCTTTGGATCCTTCATTTTCTTCTGAAGACATCTCTCGCGGTAAAGGAATGTTTATTTTACGTTTATAACATCAAGACGTTGAATAAAATAAAGTTATTTGTAAAATAATTTCTAGCTAGACGAAGTGGAAGAGTCGTGGCGCGACGGTATCGGTGTCAATCGGACGAAAGATCTGAACGTTATTCCGTCCTAATCGGCACAAAGAATCCTCACGAGTGTACTAACGGCAACATGTTAAACTGCATTCTCATCGATGCGCCGTTTCAGCGATCAATACGCTTTTAAAACGTGGCTAGGCGGCATCGATGCCACCTCTGTCGACGTTGTTTCTCGATGGACTGGGCCACGTCACAAAACACAAAACCCTTTTATTACTAAAATATTATTATTATTAATATACACATACGTTTTCATTACACTTCAAAGTAGATATAAAGTACAATGTACAAGGTCGAACACAGGGGTGGATCAACCAACGAAGTTTCAAGTCCGTACATAGGCGCCTCCAATTTTTATTTGCCAATTTTTTTAATTAATTGTAAAAATTTTAACGGTCTGACGGTGTAATCAACGAAGCTTCAAATCCGTACATAGACGCATTTATGAATTTTTTTAATTTATTACAAACATTTTAATCGTATGACGGTGTAACCAGCGAAGCTTCAAGTCTGTACATAGGCGTCGCCAAGAATTTTTATTTATTAATTTTTTAAATTTATTACACAAATTTTAATTCACCCTCGCAAGTACACGTTCATTCGTGGTGTGACAGTGTAACCAACGAGGCTTCAAGTCCGTACATAGGCGTCTCCAAGAATTTTTATTTGTTAATTCTTTTTAATATAATTTATTATACAAATTTTAATTCACCCTCGCAAGCATACGTTCACTCGTGGTGTGACGGTGTAACGACCGGTGTCGGTACGACCGAAAAGACCGCCCCTTGAATATTTTCCACCCTTGTAAAATAAACAACGACTAATTATATCGGTCCGAAATCACAAGAGCAAAACAAATCTCGCTAACAAGACGATCGTCGCGTGGGACGATCTCGAATCACGCCAACCCGAGCCGCACTTTTTAATGGATTAAGCAATTAAATAATCGTGGCCGTCCTTGATCCTCTCGATGCCCCGCCCTCTCTGTAATTACCCGTCTCGTCGATTTTACGTCCATAAACAAAGCTTTCCTAATTACTTCCACGTGTTCCGCATGATTAATTGGCCCGCCACGCGAATAATCGGTCCGGGGCACTATTAAACGACGCTCGCGTGCACGGATCCTAACGGATGAGGGCGGCGCGAAACGGAGTGGGGGGGAGGGGCGGGCCGGAGGGGAGGGGCAGAGATTTTTCACGACGCAGAAAGTTCGACGGTGCATTAACGGGGACTCGTAAGAAGAAATAGGGGCGCGAACGTATTTTTCTTTTTTCTTTTTCATCTCTCTCTCCCTTTCTCTGTCATCTTCCTTTTGCGCTGAAATGCACACGCGATGACACGGAAACTTCGACGATCGTTAAACACGGGAACCGTACGTTGCGTTTCCGATACCTCTTGCATCAATCGCACTCGATACTCGTTTTAACAGCTCGCTGAGGCGAACTATAGAAGACGAAAAATGTACAATAATGCTCGCTTAAATTTCAATGGCGTTGTTTCGCCTAAATTTCAATGATCCATCCTCACCATTCCTATGCTACACGGTGTTACCAGTCGAGCGTAACTCGATCCTATGGACAAAGACGGTAAACGAATATGACAAGAGTAAGAGAAAAAGAAATAGAGCGCTGAGCAGTATTTAAGCTCGACCACTTCAAAGAAACGCCGTGCACGTTTGGATGAATCGTCTAAATTACAAAAACTGTCATTTCCATAATTTTCACTTTATATTCGTAATAACGATGTCAGCAGATTGGTGAGGTTCTCCCGATCGAAACGAGTCCAAACACGACATACATTGGACAATTTTTATTATCGACATATTTTTTCGCTTTTGAAATATTTAAATGGTGAATGGATCTAACGAGAATGGATAAGAAAAAAATACACAGTGCGTCCAACGACAACGATCGAGCACGAGACGAAGTGTTCAGTTGCAAAAATTTAAATAACAATTCGTTAGAGGAATTTTATTATTTTTGCTTTTTGGAATATTGAAATTCATTGGATGGAACAAAGTTCAACTGATTTACGTCGTGTTTGGATTCGTTTTGACAGGGAGGACCTCACCAATCCATTTGTACCATTATTGCAAGCACAAAGTGAAAAAATAGAAAATTTTTAATTTTATAATCGTAATAATTTGAGATCGACTATCTCTACAGTTCAAGTCCTCTTTCCTCGTTGAGACCTTCAAGATAATTATTGGAATAGAAATTTGAGTGAGCATTATTTTACAAGGTAGGAAACACGAAGCATGTCAAAAGAATATTTTCCAAAATATTGATGTAACTGAAAAATGTTACCAAAGAAAGTCGAATCGGTTTAATTTGCTTCTTCAGATTTCAAGGTCTCTTGTCTCGTACCAAATTAAAAAAATTACATTCCGTTTCGTGGTGATTCGGTTAATATTTTCTAAATATTGGAAAATTTTTAGTATTTATTCCGGTTTTGAGTGCTTCGACGATAAAATTACAAGGTAATGATTGTTAAGATAAATAATTATTAACGATCGATAAACGATATACATTGCAATGTAATGATTGTTGCGATAAATAATTATTAACGATCGATAAGCGATAATCAAAATACGTTAGGCATTGTTCGTCGTAGAGAATTTGCCGGAATTTAATAGACTTTCGTCGCACAGACTAGTGGCATTGTGCATCCGCTGGGCGATCATTGAAAATTGCCGATATTCACCGATGAATACGGAATACCGAACGATCTCGTGAATGACAACGAGATAACCGAATCAACGACGGTATCTCCGTTATTAGGCAGTCGTCGATTCCCTCGAATAATGGCTGGTTGCGCTACGTGCCCGCACATACTTGATACGTTTGCACAGAAACCCGATTGTCAGCTCCGACGAAATATTATTCGCAAATATCACAAAATTTACTCGGACGACAATAACGTTTCAATAGTTTCTACGTGACTGCTGACGAGTGCACAATGCGACCGCTAGTCACCGAATTCCAAATTCGCAAACCTCCCGATTTTCAAATCTTTAAATTCTCGAAATTTTACATTTTCCAACGGTGAACAATTTTTTCAAAATTTTGTTACGAAATATTACAATTTTTGTTGCTGCGGTTACGCAACATTTCAATTTTTATTGTTAGAGTTACGAAATATTCCAATTTTCAAATTATTTTTTTTTTTATTACTCAGCTTCTTTTTGAGATTACGAAAAAAAAAAAATAAAGAAAATAATTATTTTCAAGATCGTCTTGTCATTGTAGCAATCTTCGGGAATAATTCACAAAACGATTATTAGAAAAACGCACAGTTGACATTGCAACAACAACGTAAATGATATTGCAATTACCATTGCAACAACGGTATTAATAATATTACAATTCATATCGAATACTGATCAAATATTCCAATACTAAATTATTGAAATCATTCCTGACGTTCGAATACTAATAAAATATTTCAACGTTCAATTAATCGAGTAATTCCAACCGTAAGGAAGAGTCCCGGAGAAAAATGTCAAAAAAGTAAAGCAGAAAAATAAAATCGAGAAATTCCTCGATCGAAGATAAAGGACAAAAAAGTCGTTTGATCGAAGGTTAGCGAAGTTAGAACATTCCTGGGACGGAAAAAACTCGAACGAGAGGGACCGAGACTCGATCGTGTTGTCAGATCGTCTAGATTGTCACGAAAGCGGGGTGGACGAATTTTCGAAAGGTGTCGCGGGCTTGGTACGGCGCAGTCCAGTTCGTTCGGTCCTGCACGCGACACAGTTGAAAAAAAAAATTGTTTCTCGAAGGCTTCTTGGATGTTATCAGCCGCGACACGCACCCTCTCGCCTTCCCCTTGGCTGGTGTTCCAAACGAAAAGCGAAACTGCAACGATTACGAGCACGATTAGTCGGCGAAACAAGCGTGGATCGCGTGCTGCCGGTCCCGCCGGCGGCTACGATGGGAAACAGTCCCAAGGCTAATCTCGACCGCTCGAATCGGTGACAACCACGCGCTTGTACGAACCATTCGTGCGCGGATACGTTTTTCCGAGCGAACTTTATTTATTCGATGGGCCTGCGTGGCAGTCGTAAAAAACGTGAAAACAGCGATAATAAATTATTAACGAACGGTTGAATATGTCGACAAATTTGTATTGCTAAATAAGTGGTCTGCATTAAGCAGAAAGATCAGGTGTTTCCGAGTCCCGGCAAACTGCTCGAGGGAAAAAGGGACTGGACTCTCGCGCCACCTATCCCCACCAGGGGTCCCCGTACTTGAGCGCTGCGTGGTCACACTGCATAGGAGTAGAATCTACGTATTTACGGGCAGTATATAAAACTGTGAATTCGAGGATCTTATTGTGTGACAATGTTTCTCGTCCATATTTATAAAATTAAGGGCATTTTTAATACAGATCCGAACAAAAGTACGGCAACTCTAAAGGAGAATTTTGAAAAGTAACCAAAATTTAGATAGTATTAACGATTACTTCGAATAGGATGGGAAAAGTATGAAAGAAAGGACATTGGATGTCTAAGTTGAACAAATAAGAAAAGTTTTTGACGGTAATTAATATTACATAGAATTTATTAGGATTTTATTAGGAAAAGTACAGACATTTTTTTTTGTAACGTTGGTAATTAATATTCTGGGTCTGCGTTTACGCCATTGTGTTTCAGTCGTCGCTCGTTATCGCTTCGTTTCATTTTGTTTCGATGCCTTTTTTCGCGACTTTGTCACGCGATGGACTTGTATATATGATCGCCTTAGCCAATAACGAAAATACTGTAATTCGAGGTAGCACGACTAATCTGATTCGTTGGCAACTAACAATCTTTGTATAGTAGTTATTCTGACGGTGGGGATAGGCGTAGCGAACGAGGGACCCCTATTATTAGTGTACCGTACTGCTCGACACCTTTATAGTTCTGAATAGTACCAATATGTAAACATTGGGTATACAATAATCATACAATTTAATTGTTTTATTTCTTTCCTCTTTGTATGATTATTATTGCCTTTTATTACCTTTTTTGTGTATATTATGTATATTTATATTTTCATCTGCAAAGATCAAGTTTGAATATACATAGTAAAAACACCTCTGTTGCACACTTACATATCTTTTCTCTATCTCTTATTTCGCGATAAATAAATGTTTACATATATATTACAGGCCTTGTGCAATAAGGCCAGTATATATAATAAATAATAAATATATAATAAATAATAAATATATAATAAATAATAAATATATAATAAATAATAAATATATAATAAATAATATATAATAAAACGAGTAATTTTTTTAATACTATTATTTTTCCAATTGTTATTTAATATTAACATGAATAATACTAAATAGAAATGTATTATGTAATTATTTACAATGTAACGACTTCACCGATTTCAATGACCTTCAAGTATATTAAAGGGGAAAGGTCAGGCTTCTGCGTGTCATGAGTGTTCCAGAGCAAAAAAATAATGATCGTCCATTGTTACAAGGGAAGCACCCAACCTGTCCTACAATTTTAACCCACTTTTGCAGAATGGTAAATCAAAGGTTCTTATTGCCATGTGTATTCAATGATTTTAAAGACATAAATAGTTCAAATTACACAACCTGCAATATAAAGGTTGAATCTTTAAACAAATTTTCAAATAAACTTTATTAGACATTACAGGGACCATAACATTTTTGCCACAAAGTTCCTGTAAAGGGGGTCGCATAAGAAATATGAAAAGTCATCTGTACTTTTTCTTATGGAATACTATATTTTTTTATTTATCTGCTGATAGCAACTTTTAAAGCAAACATAACAGGGTATACAAATCTCTGATATTATCGAGTTATTACATCTAATATTTTACACATTGCAACAGGAATCTATAATCTACCATCTTGCAAACGTAAGTTGAAATCCAAGAGGGGTAGATTATTAAAAACATCTCTCTACTAGTTTACAAGATATAATTATTACAAGACAAATTTGCTCTGGACTCTGTACTTAAGGAGCCCTGCACTTAATGTTAGTTACTTCCACGTTTTATAAAAAATAAATAAATATAATTGTAAAGTCAAAATATCCAAATTTTTTAACGTAATTTTACAATAATATTATTCTTGTATAAATTTAAAGACAAAGGTTTTTAAGGTATATTGTACACTATAGCGGCCAACATCTGAACACCTCTTAATTGTATTGGAGTAGGGCCCCACAACTTCTAGAGACAACACTGGATAGAATAGGGATCACAGTTTGGATTCTACGAAGCCTTACGCCTTTTGTGCATCAAGGAGAGCGGTAATAGAATCGTACCAACCTAATGTAAATCTACATTGAAATAGTTGAATATTGTTAGTTCGGGTTCAATCGATAAAAATTGTTAAAATTTTTCCAACGTGGATTTAAATAAACATTTTTAATTGGATTTATTCGATATATAAAATAAACAGACACGTACGTTACAAATTGATAATAATAACGAAAGATAATTATTCTTATCCATAAAACAGAGGGTTAATGTTTAAATAATTATAAGATCGAAACTTTGTTCTTAAAGGAGAAACAGTATAATAGCACGTTTAAACTTGTTTCATAGCACAGAATCCAGATTTCTTAAGCGATCTACTACAGATTTCAAAAATCGATTGTTAAATTATAAATCGTATTTTTACCAACGCTATTTCGTACTACAATCGGATTAACTTATTTTCTTGATCTCTCGAGACACTCAAACGCATATTATTATTACTAAATACATTTCCCACGCATACGTAGAAACATGTACACGATTGTTACGAAACATAACCTCAATTTTATCACATCGTTACCTTCACCCTTCTCAGTTCTATCTCTACTACCTTCAGTGTCCCATTAAAAATATCCCATTCTTAATAAATTTAATCAAACAAAAATAAATTATTAAAAATATTGTCCACGTATACGTAGAAACATGTACATGATTGTTACGAAACATAACCTCAATTTTATCGTATCGATACCTTTACCCTTCTCAGTTCAATCTCTACTACCTTCAGTGTCCCATTAAAAATTTCCCATTCTTAATAGATTTAATCAAACAAAAATAAATTAATTCAAATCCATGGTAAACTTCGTTACAAATCGGTGGACAATATTTTTACTATTGTTACTTCGAAACGATCCAACCGGACGCAATTCGTGCTCTAAGATTAACAATTTTTTTGTTCGAATGGAAAAGAGTATCTAATTACTCGCCAGTCGTTCGATAAACGAACGAACGGTTATCTTCCCCGAACGTAATTTCATTAATAATCCCATTACTCGCTTTAGCAATAAAATAGACTGTACATTTTGATGATACTCTTGACCCCGTTTCGCTAACAAGTAATGCACGTATATTATTCCCATCGACGAGAAATAGATATCGAGTAGTTAGCATTTTTTAAACAAAATGAAAAAGGGAAAAGGAATTCAGGGAAATGAAACGGAGCCGATGGAATTCAATTACCCAACGAGTGCGGCGTCAAAGACTGTGCGCAGCCTCTTGCGAACAAAAGAGACGTCAGTCGCCGATTTCCGGTTTCGTTAAATCATAAAGGAAAGTCGTGCCACGATTTTCCGTATTTTTCTCAATTCGTTCACTTCGACCCTTCGCTCGTTCCGATTGTTGTACCCTCACGGACCGAAACTCGATGGGTGGGGGGAACTAATTGCGAAGAAACTAATTATGAAAGCTGAATTGCATCGCTGCACTCGGTGCATACGATTTCTCGTTAATGGTGACTCGCGGTATTGTTTCTCGGTTCGGTGTATACAGGTTGGCTCTATCGGTCCGTGACATTGACGTCAGCAATCCTTTCATCGTTTTTAGAATTAGAAAAAGATGTCGCGGGTTCCAAAATATTTTTCAATCTGATCCAAGAGACTTTGGAACGCTTTAACGAGGGGTTTATTACCGGATAAATGCAGAGTGAAGATATTTTTTTTTTTACTGTTCTAAAAATAGAAAGATAAGATTTTATTAATCGTTGTACGAGTAGTGTGATTGTAAGTTGTCGGGGGTACAGATTAATCGTACCACCACACGCATTTTTTTGTTTTAGTAACTAAGGCGGTCCAACGTAGAAGGATATCAGGTGACAAAGTTCTGAAAGAGAGGCATCGAAACAGAGCGAGATGAAGCAATAACGAACGATGATTGGGACACATTGGCGTAGGCATAGATACGAAATATTAACTATCGGTGAAACAAAAACAATGTTTGTACCTTTTGTAATATAATCGCGATAAATTCTACGTAACAACAATTATTGTCGAGAACATGTATTGCAATTAACACATAGGCGTAGACATCAAGCCAGAGTATCAACTATCGATGGAATAAAAGAATTCTCCTATCTTTTGTAATATAATATCGATGAATTCTACGTGATAATGATTATTGTCAAGATAGAATATTAAAATTAACGCATTGGCGTAGACACAGATCCCGAATGTGAATTACCAGCGGGACTACAAAATTCTTCTCCCTTTTTGTAATATAATCGCGATAATTTCTATGTAATGACAATTATTGTCTAGAACAAGTATTGCAATTAACACATAGGCGTAGACATCAAGCCAGAGTATCAACTATCGATGGAATAAAAGAATTCTTCTATCTTTTGTAATATAATATCGATGAATTCCACGTGATAATAATTATTGTCAAGAAAGAATATTAAAATTAACGCATTGGCGTAGACACAGATCCCGAATGTGAATTACCAGCGGGATTACGAAATTCTTCTCCTTTTTTGTAATATAATCGCGATAATTTCTATGTAATGACAATTATTGTCTGGAACAATTATTACAATCGAGAAAAATTTAACACTCTTAACATTCTTTTCTTTTTTTTCATTTTTTAACATTTTCCTTTAGAGTGTATTATATATTTGTTCGGTAACGATACTCTTAATTTTATAAATATACACGAAGAATTTTGATACGTAACAAGACTCGCGTATCCGCGGTTTAGTATACTTTCCGCGAATACGGAGATTCTACTCCTATGTAATGTGACCGCTTAGTACCTAAATGGAGGGATCCCTGATGGGAATTTGGTGAAGTAAAGGTCTAGTTTCTTTGCTCCTCTGTCGTTCAGCTTGTAACAATTTACGATCTACACTAGTATAGTATAGTAATTTCTACACTACTTTTCGTTAAACTTGCTGGAGTACAATTCTCAAACTATGCACAATAAAAAAAAATTGTTCAAGTAAATTTCCTTCAATTTGACGAGAGCTATCTCGATAACAAAGAACGAACACCACCTTCCGTTTAAAAAACATTTTTAAGACCCTCTGTTTTTCCCTACCAGTTCCCTGAACAAATTTCTTGCCCACTATAGGATCGATCCCCCTGTACGACTTGACTGTAGCAAAAAAGACACCGTTACCTTCGTTAGATTCAAAGAAAGCATTTTCTAAGACTTTATTCGGCACACCCTGTACATCGTAGGACTATACGATGAAAAGGTACACTTTTGCACTCGGTGTACACGGTTCACGTGGAATCGGACAGGGAACACGATACACGACGAAACTGTTTCCAGTGAACGTATGTTAAAAAATGCTTCTCGAAAGAGCGCATTGCGATTCGCTAAGGGACTCCGTGAAAAGTTCAAGGAGAACGCGGTAGAAAAAAATTCGCGATCTAAATGTTTCTCGAGAGGCCGGGCAGGTGAGCGAGAGAGAACGATTGCGGGATCGCGTGTATATGGTTGTTTATAAATTACACAAGCCCGTGGAATAACATTGTTCCTCCGAAGGGGGTCTTAATTCGCGTCGGAAGCCGTGGCACGAAATACGATTCGACTTCGACTTTTGGTTGTTAGTTGTGTTTTCACGTGCTCGGGATAAAGCATTGGTCATTTATACTCCGCCACGTGGGAAGATAAAAAATCTAAGTACACCAAATTCTTTCCTTTTTTTTTTTTATTTACTTATTTCGCCTTCAATTTCACGGTTCATGGTGACATTGGTACTGAACATTTCACAATTGCAACAATTTGGGTTACTTCGTTGAAAATGGATATGTTATTTAATCTGCGCGAACCGATATATTTGATAAACTTTGTAAAAAGTCTTCTGGAATTTTTTAATTCTCTTCGATGGATGTGTAAGTGAAATAAATTTTATAAAATAAGCAGTGTCTCTCAACCTCTTCGACACGTTGCGCAATCATTTTTACGATAACAATATTTAATAAATATTAAATAAAAAAATATATATATACACGTCCATCCGTGAAGAAATTAATCACACTATAATAGTAAATTTCTCCTATTATATTAGGTATAATTTTATTTTTTTTATTAAAGAAAGCTCAAAATAAATTTACCGTAATATTTCCAACCTTTGCTCTCTCTCTGTGTTTTATTTAAAAGAAAATAAGTCGAGAATGATTCTACTAAGGTAAATTTTACCAATTCGTAAATATTACTTTAATCGAGGTTTCCTCTTAAATTTTTCACTTATTTTTTTCAACGTACCTATAGAAAAAACCCGGATGGAAATTTATTTCGATAAGAGTGTACATTTTATTTGACAAATATCTCCTTTAAACGCGTATCATCATTGTTGGAAATAAAGGGGATAAATCAGGTGTCCCTTTTCTGACAGCACACACTGTACATTCAACTCGAGTCGATCCTCTTGTCGTTAGGGGTCGTTTCGCGTTTTCGTGTTTACGGGTGACTGGCTGGCACAGGCCACCGACAGACAAACGCCGCTTCCGTTCCTCTTCCTTGATCCCTGTTCCCCTTTCATTCGGGTCTTCTGTCAATCGCATCCCTTTCGGGCCAAAAATAGTCTCGGCTTTGGAGAAAATTTATGTCAAGTCGAGGGATGATCGCGACGACGATGCCAACAGGGTGACGACATCGACGAGCTATTGTCTGCCCTCTTCCCTACTTTTTTTTACCGTGGTCGCCGTGCTTCCACCACCTCTCCCCACTACCACCCCCCTCTTTCGACCGCCATCTTCATCCTCCTCTTTTCGTATTACCATCCTTCGTCTCGTCGACTTAAATCACCATTGTCGTCCATTTTTCAGAATCCCTTTCTGCTCCAAAAATTAGCGACTCTTTCTGGACGTTTTCGGCACATTTTGGCGGGAAAAATCGCCCGTCTTCGAAACGCGCTCTTATCTACTCGAACTGTAGAAAACTTAACCTTTTGCACTCGAATCGTTTTTTTTTTTTTTTTTACGCGGGAAACTGAAAACCCCGACGAGGTCTTCTAAATAAAAAATAAGAATAAATTGTAGAATTAATTTGGATTTTATATCTTTGTATATTTTACAAAGTGTTTTTTTTTGGAAATTGACAAAATTTCGGTGCATTAACCACAAACGGTTAAATCCCAAAAGTTTGTTTGGTTTTGAAAACGATTTACATTTCAAATTTTGCCCATTTATTTATTTATGTCTTGAAATTTTGTACAAGATCCGCTCTAAGTCAGATGCAATCTCCTCGCGCGGGTACTGTACATATGTACGGTACCGTAAGAATGTATTCAGAGAGTATTTTTGTTGTTTATAATTTTTTTTTTGTATTATTGCGAAAATAATAAGCGATTTATTCATTTATTATTCTGTTCTTTATATGTAATTCGGAATATTGCTAAGCATTTGTCCGAATACGTTTGTTCGATAGTGTATGTACTGTCGGGACCTGGAAAGATGTCACTTGACAAGAATTTGAAATCATATCGTGTCAAACGTTCTAGTGGTTCTTCGAAGGCCCGTGACTAAGGGAAAATTTCTCTATGTTATCCATATTTCCCTTATAGATGTTTCTATAATACATTCTCTTTAATCCAAATGACATTTTTCCAGTTCCTCATGGTACATGTGTACACTTGTTAATTGCATCTGAAAGGATTTCAATGCGATTCTGTATTTCAGTTTTAAATGATAATATACATATTTTAAATAAAATATTCTACATTCTCCTTAATCCAAGTGACATCTTCCCAAGTTCTCATAGTACATCTGTACACTTGTTAACACGATTGCGTCTGAATGGATTCTATATTCTAGTTTTAAATGATAATATATTTTAAATAACTTCTGCTAAAATTTTCAGCAATATCGAGCTACGGATAGCAACAATACCTCTGGTAATATTTTTACTTTTCCCGATTATTTGTGAAAATTGAAAAAATATTTTAAATAAATTTGAAAGAGAGTTCAATCTTGCAAAAAAAATTTTTTTAAATTGTTGAAAAAAATTAAGTAAACTTTTCTTCTATTTCCCTTAATGAAAAAGAAACAAAACGAAATCTTATTAGTTGTCATAATGCTTTCCCTCGGTAAATGTTGCAACGTATCCGTTAATTCTTGTATCCATCGAGTCGTAACTAAAAAGCCAAGAAGCCCTGGAGCCATTGGTAATTCAAGAGTAAACTCGAACACGATCGTTCTGACTCGCGTGGAAGCCCAGAACGTACATATCCTGTAACCGAGTTACGTTTCCACAGTTTCCCGTTGCGCGGAACGACGAACTTTCCATCGTAACTTTATTCGGGGTAATATAGTGACTGAACTACTACGAAGAAAATCTGATTTGAAATTTTCCGGGACACGCGATCGAGAGTGCATTCAGTTCTCGGTGAAACGAATCGTCATTAAAATAAAAAAAAAATGCAAGGGGATCGACCTCGATTATTCGAGAAACCGTGGAGATTCTTACGTTATGAAAAAAAAAAAAAATACTTTTCGAAGCAGTCGATAATGTTGTTGCCTTTCGTCCTTGATCTTCTTCCACGAGACGACGACTCCCCTCAGATGTCTGACATCGTTCTCCCCCCTCCTTTTGTTTTTAAATATTTTTCATTTCACTAAGGGAGGGTTTTCAGAACGTGTTTTCCGAATTTTATACATATACGCAATTGTGTTTTTAATAAATATAGATAAAAAGAGTATGAGAAAATAAAATTTATATATTTTCTATATACTTTGATTTTCGAATTTTGGATGGTTAAAAAAAATATTCAAAATATCCGCCTCGTTTTTCAAAAGTTGTATC
Organism: Ptiloglossa arizonensis; assembly: GCF_051014685.1. NCBI lineage: Eukaryota > Metazoa > Arthropoda > Insecta > Hymenoptera > Colletidae > Ptiloglossa > Ptiloglossa arizonensis. The sequence continues at coordinate 26,268,992 of NC_135052.1, read as the reverse complement.
TTGGAGACGTTTAAAATCTATTCTGTAGAATCTATTCTGCAACGGAAACCAATAATGTACTGTACGGAACTGAGAATTTGACCTCTGGAAAAAAAATTGAGAATCGTATAGGTCAAAGATTTCGGTCTTCAAAGACCTGTCGCTAAACAAAAATTGTTCAACGCTGTCCACATTCCCTACAACATGGTTCTACATTCCCCTTAATCCAGGAGTTATCTTTCCAGGTCCCAACTGTACACAATCTGCGTAAAAGGATACAAAAATGAAAATTTTCTTTAATCATCCATAACGTGAAAGCCAAGATATACGAGACACATATTTGTACGATACTTTTTATTTATCTTACTCCATAGATTCACCACCTGAACCATAAACAATGAAACACCCTGTATATGTTAAACACTTATCTACATTTAAAAATCTATCAAATATGAATGAAAAAGATTAAAAAATTGATATTCGATTTTAAGAAAAAATGGAACACACAAAATTCCTCGAACCGTACGGAAAATTGTTTAAAACGATCCGGTGGCGAAAGTGTTGAGTATTTTTCCAAGAGAGAGTGTGTTCTATTTTTAGAACGCGTCTCGCTTTGTAAAAACATTCTACCCCCCGTCATCGTGTCCTTTTCGGGACTGGAATTTTATCTTCGCAACTTTGTATTCGTTTTCATGGTAACCTGAAACCTCCGGAAGCTCCCCCCTCTCCTCATAGTTCTTTGTCCGCGCAGCCGCGTGCTTCCTTGGCATTTGCCACGGCACTATAAACCCTTCTGGCCAAGGCCATTGTGCACGAAATCGACGATACAATTTGTCAGTGGCTTCGACCCATTATTCGTTTGCATTCGCCCAGTGTGCCTTCCGGAAATTATTTTCTACGGGTTTTGTCGACAGGAGGTACGTCAATGTACGCGGGACGGATACGAAGTTCCACGTAGAGGAAGTACGATATTCGAAGAAACCGGAACATCGTTAAGTGTATCTTTACCCGAATCGACGAAATTATTTCGTCTATTTACAACCGATACGACGCACACAAACGAAGTTAAAAAAAATACATCGAAATCGTTTTTAAACTTTTATCCGTTAACGATTTCGTTGATTTTTCAATTTATCCTCGGGTATGCACGATGCACGATGCACTTTATCGTGTTTGCCGTTCTGCACCAGCGCAGAGTGCTGACACTCCAAAGTTCCCATGCGGTAATTTCGGCCATTTTCTTCGTTCCAAATTCTGACCTATTTTCTACCTACTTACTGGCGCACTTGAACATTGTGTGAATATATTAGACAAAGTAGAATCGTTAATTCCTTCGTCGATCACATTCCCCAACTCGTACATTCTCACGACTTTCTCTCTTATACCGGAGTCGATATGATTTTTTATTAAATATACAATACTTTCAAAATTGTTTTTGTGACAATTTACTTCGATCAAGATTACATTCCATCGAATGTTTTGGACGGAGAAATATTTATTGAATTAAGAGAGAATCATATCCAAAGTCATCCTTTGTTAGCAAGCACACGCATTATCCATTTAATTAGAAAAATAAATATTGTTCACTTTCATTTTATCCTTACAATAATGATATTAATGGATTGTTGAGATTTTTCCGATGAAAATGAGTCCAAACACGACGTAAATCGGATGAACTTCATTTTTAACGTATTCAAAATATCCCAAAAACGAAAAAATAAATAGTTAATCAAATTTGTTCAATATATGTCGTGTTTGGACTCGTTTTGATCGGGAGAACCTCGCCAATCTTCTGACACTATTATTACGAAGATAAAATGAAAAATATAGAAATGAAAATTTTTATAATTTGGATAATTCATCGCAACGTGTGTGGTGCTTCTTTGAAATGGTCAAGCTTAAATACTGTTTGCACGTATTCACCGTCTTTGTTCATAGAATCGGATTACGCTCTGCTCGAAGCACCGAGTAGTGAAGGGGGGGGGGGAATAGTAGGGATAGGTCGTTGAAATTTAAGCGAGACAACACTATTGAAATTTAGACGAACATTACTGTACTTATCTCACGTGCATCCAATCTTTCACACGACATTTCTGTTTCGTGAAGCGTTTCGGGGAAATCCCCGACGGGAGACTTTTCCAACTTTGTCGTCAAAGATTTCCGCTTGCCTTGCATCACCTTCGATTACTCTTCGTTCGCTGGAAATGTACGATTGATCGAAGAACGACTCAAAGTAAAACGAATTTTCGTCACGTTATTTAAAACTCCATTGGGGAACGAAAGGAAACGTCTCTAGCCGCAAAACTGTTCGACGTCGTGGAATTGCTTGAAAGATCTCTCTCCCTTTTTTTCTCTAGACATAGAGATAGAGAGATAGATACTACTTTGATAGGAATAGAGAGATAGATACCTCCTAGATAAAAGTAGGAAGACAGGTACCTCCTAGGCAGAAATAGAAAGACGGATACCTCCTATATAGAAATAGGAAGATAGATACCTCCTAGATAGAAATAGGGAGATAGATACCTCCTAGATAAAAGTAGAAAGATACATACCACCTAGATAGAAGTAGAGAGATAGATACCTCCTAGATAGAAATAGAAAGACAGATACCTCCTAGATAGAAATAGGAAGATAGATACCTCCTAGATAGAAATAGGGAGATAGATACCTCTTAGATAAAAGTGGAAATATACATATACCTCCTAGATAGAAGTAGACAAATAGAGACCTTTTAGATAAAAATAGAAAGATAGATAGAGAGAGGTTCCCTCGATCTAAGAAAATGTAAAAAGCAAAAGAAAGAGCTGACTGTAATTCACTGTATTACTAAGATTCAAGGTTTTTCGGTTAACCCAAAATCCGATGCATGGAGGCCAATTAGCAGTAGTTAACAATGCTTCAGGTTTGCTGAGCATCGAGACTAACGAGAGAGAAGAACGAAGTTGTCCTTGCCAGCTCAACGGTTAAAGTGACCCGTAATAACATTGGGACACGAGTGGAGTCTTCGTTTCTATAGTTTGAAAGCATAGAAACTATCTGCGTGGGCGTGGTTTGAGAGTGGAACGAATAGTGGGGATAAAAGTCTCGTAACTATTGGATATCATCCGATGCTGTTTAAAAGGCATAATACTATGGGAGCATGATAACGACCGGACGTTATTTTATTAAAAAAAGAACTTTAACATTTTATATACACAAGTCCTAAAAGTGTAGAAATTTATTATCGTGTCTTTGTGAGAATATCATTAATGGATTGGCAAGATGTTTTCAATGAAAATGAGTCCAAACACGACCATATTCGGATTATTTTTAATATTAAATTACTCGAGTCGTTTTTGAAAAACTTCCAAGTACGTGTAATCAAAAATACTTCGAACTGGGTCGTGTTTAGACTCATTTTCATCGGGAGAACTTTGCTATTTCATTGATAATAGTCTTGTGAGGATATGTTTAATTCACTTTAGTTGTGATTAATTAAAAAACAATTTGTTACTTACGAACGTATGTAAATATTTTACGAGGTTGTGGAATCCAATTTGAATCAGAAAAAAACTGTTATCGTTCAAGAATTGAAAATAAAAGTGAGTCCATGGTGGGGGAAGGGACTGGACCTTATCAGAGATCCTTTCTAAGAAGCCAAGTTACACATTCGCTATCTCAAGTGTATATACAAGATATAGAAATATTATTTTTCACTTTGTTACATATATACAAGGTGTCCTGTTAGCACCAAGCTATAATATTATTATTACAAATATTATAATCTTTTTGTATGTTTACCCTCGTCCTTTTTTTAACGAAAGAACAAGTTTGAAAATTTTGAAGGTTCCTTAACATAATCTCAAAGACAGTGTTTCAATGTACTTCCGGGAATACGAGGACAAGTTTGTTACACGAACCACATGTCATTCGCTAATTGATCTATTATGTAACGACATTTCGAGACGTGTTTAATTGGAGAAATTGTCGACGCAGAGGGTATATCCAACCAAGGGAATCACATTAATTGGAAATCCGAATAAGCTCAAAAATAATATTGATAAATTCTGCGCGATCTGGTCGCTAATTGAAACTGCTGGTATAAATAACATTCGCATTTCAAATACCCTCTGATCCCACTTCCCGCAGATTTTCTGTCAATGATCCTCTCGTCAATTACGAAAGGCAGTGCCGGTCTTAGCCATTCTGGCACCCTGTGCGAAAACATTGAAACATAAAAATAAACATTTTATAAATATGTATATATTATTTACATACAATACATTATGTATAATATTTCTGGTATACAAATATTTTCAAAGAATGATAATCCTTCATTGTTTCATCCAAAATATAAAAACATATTGAACACGAATTATTTGACACAATTCACTTTCTTCGATGCCGACGAAACTTTTAATTAACCTGTCAAAATCTAAAATGGCCGACTATCGAATTTTCAATTATCGATACATAAAATATTCCTTCGCTTATTGAAAATTTATTAACTTTATGAAAAAGGTAATTAAGGTAGTGACGTGTCCCAAAACTTATAATTAAAAAAAAAAATTAATAAAGCGAGCATCCTTCAATCCCCAGATACTGACAAAAAGTACAATCCGCCCAACGTTTTTTGTTTATTACCTCGATAAAAGTTTCGTCGGGGGAGATATTCACGTTTTCCGTGCTTTTGTTTCGACACAATGTTGAAAGCGAATCACGGCGCAGTAAATTTGCAATTGTGCGCGAAAAGGTATGCGCAACAGTGGCGCATAAACTGTACCCGAACAGATCTATTGTAACCTATGCCGAAAACACCGGAAACATGCGGAGTGCGTGCTTTTCAGCCGACTTAATTTGCTCGGCACTCATTAGTTTCCATTAAGGGCTAATTGTCATTTCGCAAACTCGCGAAATTTGAACGAAGACTTCGTGCACATCGACCGTGTCGCAGGAAGTAAATTAGGAAAGGTGCGTGCGTCAGGATGTTTTTTAACGTATCATTTTGACACTATTTTTATCGGAGAAAATAATTATTTAAACGAAATAGTATTATCAAAAATATATATGTATCGATTAAAGCACTTACGGTGTATAAATTTCAAAATTGAAGGAGGTGGGTCGAGTTCTTAAAAAGTTGTTTCTTTTTTCACAAAAAAATTTTTTCAAAATTTTGTATGATTGCCATAACTTTTTTATAGGTCGTGAAGTAAAAATTGATATAGATTAACTAATTTGGGAGGTTCAGTTCTGTGTTGGTGTCAATAATCACCATTTAGGCACATATTGTGACTTTAAGATGTGTTAACGATGTACAAATACAGTAATGTCCTTCAGGTTGTCATAGAATTTCTCCACTACTTTTAAATGTACCTTACCCAGTGTCATCGTATCTCATTATAATTTCTGATGCACAGTATTACTTCTTAAGTCGTCGTGTATTCGAAACCGAGTTACGACATTTTGAAGGTGATGTATTCGAGATAGGTGAAATGTATTCGTAATTTTTGCTGCTTACTTTCTATAGATTAAGGATGAGAATTAGAAATAAAAACGGTTGAAGGGGGTAAGTTTATGATAACTTGACAACAAATGCGACAACTTGACAGGGAATACTGCATACAAAGTCGAGTGAGCCGGAAAAATAAGAATTACTAAATTTCAACTACCTGTCTCCTAGGTTGGCAGAATTCGGTATTGAGATGATCACAAAATTTTTCTTTTTATCTTCGTAAATGATATATAGAAAATACAATGCAATTCTAAATACTATAATTTTGTCTCGAACAGGTTTTTCATATATGCATCCAGAAACAATGAACATTTAAATGGCCTATCCTTTGCACGACGTTAACGATACCACATTTTTTATACATTGTTTGATCAGGAAGAAAGGACGAAATAAAAAGAAATTTTTAATTGGATAGAAAATGGCAACGTTCTCGAACAATGTCAGACATTTAAACTGCAGAGTCGTTGATTTAACATGGCTCGTTTCACAGAAACAGTGCCCTCTCTTGACGCGACAAGAGCCAGTGTCGCGCAGGTGTTGAAGAACCCTCTTGACGAAGAAAGAGCACACTCTTCCCTTCCCTCGAGTTTTGATCGAGATTAATTCAGATTCTCGTCATTTTAGCTAATTGCTCGTTTGACCGGCGGACAATTCGTCCCAAATTCTTGTTCAAATGTTTCCAAGAGTAACGTCTCTTTCCCTCTTTCTTAGCCCCTTTCGGTGTACCGAGCACTTCTGAGCGCTCGCTATCACAGTGGCCAGATTTGACTCCCTAAATCCTTGACTGGGAGGAGTGGGGGAAGGCAGCACAGTGGGGTCCGCCCCACTCCTTCACGCATCGTGCGTCGAAGGCACTGGAGTGGGAGGCAGCACCACGGTGGGGACCGTGCCACTCCTTCACGCATCGTGCGTTGAGAGCATTGGAGAGGGATGCAGCACCACGGTGGGGACCGTGCCACTCCTTCACACATCGTGCGATGAAGACACTGGAGTGGGAGAAGGTCGCCAATCGCATCACTCGTGATCACGTATTCCATGCCCAGATCTCGAAAATACCGGGCGAGGAAGAACGGAGATGTTAACTCTTTGCGCTCGATTCATTCTTTTACAAGGGAAACTGAATACCTCGAAGAGATCTTCTAAGTAAAAAATAATAATAAATCGTAGAATTAATTTCGATCTTACACCTCTGTATATTTTACAAAGCATTTTTTTCACCACGAGTTTTAAAGTTTTTCTCGGAGATTGAAAAAATTAGAAGTATTCCCAGAAAAAATTGTATTAAAAATAACTGAAAAAATGTTGCATTTTCGGGGCCTGATTTCCTTATGATAAAATATAGTTTAGGGAAATTTTCTTATAGCAAAGTATAGGAATTTTCTTATAATAGAGTATAGATTAGGGGAATTTCCTTATAGTAGAGTATACGTTGGGGGAATTTTTTTATAACATTTTACAAAGTCGATGTTGAAACATTGGATTCCGTTTCAATTTTTTCATAACACGGAAATTGGAATTCATCGCCGTGACAAATATTCGAAGCGACGTTTACTAATATTATCCGTAATTCGGACATTCCACGATTCCGGTTCGTTTTTAATTGCAACATTCTGACCTGGTTGAGTCGACGAACGTTTAATTTGTTTAACGAAGGACAATCCACGTATGGACGCGGGATCGATGCGTATTTTCAACGGGAATTCATCGCGTTCTTTGGTAAAATAACACGCGCGTAAAAGTGGGGCTGAATTTTCCCTATTTTATTTTTAGCACGGTCATCGTGCAAGTAACTCGCCAAAAATCTCGTTCGCCCAGTTACTTAGCACGTTTCTACCCGTAGTAAACGGATAGCGCAATTCGTTCTGCCCGGATATAGGTTAGCCATTTATCTTCAGACTCATCTGACTGCCTTTAAAGTCGTTCCCTCGTTCCTCTTTTCTTTGCCAGTTTTCTCATCTGGTTGAACAACTTCTCTACCATCCTCGTTCCAGCAAATTCGTACCTTATTAGATTCAACCTTTACAGAAACGAACGAACTTCCGGGACGTTGAAACCTCTGATAAAATTCTCACCATCGAGATATGGATTATCGAACATTTTATCGAGAGAAGGATCATATTTCGCGATACAATGAAACTTCAATTATCCGTGGTAATGTGGACCAACACAACCTCGGTATTGATGAAATAAAATCATGAAAAACATTTTTATAATAAAAAAAAAAATAAAAAAATATAATATAATATTTTGTTATCTGGGGTTCTATTTAGCAGAAAATCGGCTTTTAAGTTTGTTCAACTTTGTAAATGATTAATTACCTCTGATTTTTCTATTTCGGTTCAACGGTTACACCTAGGATACATATTATTCACTTAAAATACACACCATCGAGGACAAATTCTTTTTCATGTCGTATTGCAAGCGCATAAAAACAATAATTAAAGTTCGAGAGTATCAAACTACCTCCTAACAGTGTGCGAAGTGGGCTGGTGAATCTCTATTATTTCAAAAGAATGCCACGCGCTCTACGATAAATCGTCCAATTACAAAAATAAAAATTTTTCATTCTTTTCAATTTTATCTTTAAAATAATAGTATCAACGAATCGGTGAGATTCTCCCGATGAAAATGAGTCCAAACACGACGCAAATCGGATTAACTTCATTTTTAACGTGTTCAAAATATCTCAAAAACGAAAACATAGATCGTTAATAAAATTTGTCCAATGTATGCCATGTTTGGACTCGTTTTAATCGGGAGAACCTCGCCAATCTACTGACACCGTTATCGCGAAGATAAATTGAAAAATATAGGAATGAAAATTTTTCCAATCGCACGATTCATTTTTTCGAAATCCTCGAGCTCGATCATCGCTCCTCGCACCCCATTTCTTTCTTTTGCTATTTGGGTATGGCATGTTTGCTATTTTTAAATATGTTTACTTTTTCTATATCCATTCGTCGTCTTTTTTCGCAGGATCCAATTACTCTCGGTTCGAAAAACCGAGTAATGGGGTAACAGTGGGGACGAGCGGTTGAAATTTAGGCGACTCCACTGAAATATAAACGAGTATTACCGTATATTGATGCACGTATCAAACTATTTCTGTGAGTTACCTCGCAATGGATACGACGATTTGAGAACCCCTGATCCACGGCGACCTGGCGGTCCTCGGCGCTATCTTCACTGAGGGATAAAGATCAAAGGAGATCAAAAATTCTCCCGTTAACCTGAAGATCAAAGCTCTCCCGTGGTAGACCCTTCGAAAAGCCCGATAAACATTCACGTCTACCCCACGTCCCAGTCCCTGTCGACGTGACGTCCGATTCACCCATCGCCATCGTCAGCCTACTGCGTCGTGAGGTTAATAACCTCTGAGACTGAGCGGTACTTGCGGCAGGCTCAGGGATCGCGAGTGGAATCGACAGGACTCGTTTAAAATCGATATCAGTATCACGAGCAACCAACGAGCGCGAGGAAGAGAAGGAGGAGGAGGAGAAGGAGGAGGAGGAGGAGGAGAAAGAGGAGGAGGAGGAGGAGAAGGAGGAGGAGGAGAAGGAGGTGGCTCGAACAACGAGAGTATGAGGAGGTCGCCAGGGCAAAGGGAGCTGGGGGCGGGGGAGTGTTACGGGGCACCGTGTCTCGCGCGTTATTCATCTTTCATTCGGGCTTGACCCGGTCGGCGTGGGTCACTCGGTTCCCTTAGAGTTACCTACATTACGGTGTACAAAGCAGTGACGGATCTACATATATCGGGGCCCGAGGCTGATTAATTCAAGGAGCCCTTTCTTCCTTGAGAATGTCGAGTATCAAAATATTGGGTCGTTCGGAAAGTCATTTCGTTTTCCAAAATGGAGTATATGTAATTTAATAAAATGTTTATACGCTCTAAAAAAATTGTGTTTTATTTTCACCAAAAAAGAAAAAACGAAATGACTTTCCGAACAACGTAATTGTACCAGATAGAGAAAAATTGTATACCGAAAATCTTGCGCGAGGGAAAAATGACTAATAATGTTGAATGTGAGAATATCGTTAACAATAAGTTTTCAGATATTGTGTTTTAAATTAGGAACAAATTCGGCGTTATTAACGGGAGCTACGCCATTGCTCGAGAACCAAAAATTGTTCTTTTATGCTTTCGAATAGTATGTAATTAAACAATTAACGAATAAGTAGGTTTGTTATCTTTATTAATAAATTTTCCTTGAAACAAATTGTATACATTTTTAGACATCTCTGGGGTAGATTTTATGTAGAAATTTTATTAATGTTTAAGGAGTATGTTAGTTTTGTATACACGATATTCTTGTTTTAAAGTAAACAAATTTATATTAATTAAATAAACTATGCTTGTTCGATCATATCTATGCTGTAATATTTACTTTAAGTATGGAAAACAAAATATACACTTCTACCGTTCGGATTAAATCTTATAGGTTAGGTACAAGTAACACCTTCCAGAGCAAATATCTTCAAAGCGGGTTATGTGTACTAACGGTGGAAGTAAATTCTCATTACCAATTTGCTATTGTAGATACATTTTCTCAAGCACAATTTGAAAGAAGTAGGGCAGATAATAGAGAACTTCCACGTTACGATGCCATACCCAATTTGTTGCAAAAAGAAATCCAATACCATTCCCGTGGATGATATTAAAAGAACAAAATGTGATTAAAATCCACCGTTAACACTTTGTTTCATATATTCCAATAACGCAACCACAAAAAATGCAACAGCCTATATAATTGTATCGTACATTTTTAAACTTGAATAAATTTATTTATCGATTATATTGTAGACTTTCTTTTCTTCGTTATTTTAGTTAATTTATATTACCTTATTTTTATATTAATTTATATTTACTCTTCAAAAATTATTTGTACCTACACGTACTGTACACATTCTTTGGCAAAATATTGGGAACGTATCGACACAATGATAAGATTTTTCTAACTCAAAAATTGTATTATTTGAATTATGTGCACTCATTTTGCGACAAAATGGCGGCTAGTTGACGGTACATTATATATCTATGGACTTTAGGTTTCCTCACTCGGGGCGGTCCTTACTTCTAAAAATAATCCTGCATCGAATAACGAGCCGGCCACCGAGCGCCGTCGAGGCTTCAAGTTTGCATTGTGAACGCGTACAGCCCGCCCCTTGTACACGGCTACCACCATGTAACCGAAGATTTGACCCAATGACCCAGCGGACGGAGCCGAAACCGCCCGGAAACGGCCGATCGTCTTTCGCTCTCCGACCACCCCGGTTGTCTTTGTCTCTTCTCGCAACCCCCCACCCTGCCCACCGATCCGCCGGCGCTCTTCACATGCGTCTTTTATCCAGCCTTCCTCTCGTGCGTTAACACGTTGACCGCCACGCCAGTTTTCTATACTTAACCCCTTCGCTTAGAATATCGTGCGAGACTCGCGATAAGAAAATAGGGCCAAACATAAGAACCACGAATGAGTCTTGTCCATATTCGTACGTTCGAGTATATTTTCTTAAAAATATTAGATTCAAACCCTTACGTAATGTCCTCGAGAAGAAAATTTAGCATTTACAAGGACAGAGTCGTGATCTTGATAGTAATTATGACACGCGTTATCGACTTAAATCATAGGGCAAAGAGTCAAAGATGTCCAAGATATTTGTTCAAACCGTAGAGTAAAAAGTATAAATATTTGATAATTTGTCGATGTACTTGTTCTATTTTTCGTGCCAATTGATATTCGAGATTATAATGCAATATTTATGAAACAAGGTTTCTTTCCATTTGATCACTTTTCCCATAAATTATATTTTTAATTCCGTCATTGAAGAACTGGGAGTATCTTAATTTAATCCAACACTGTAGATTGCTTCACCTCATCCAACGATTAGATATGTTTTTCTCATAGAAGTATTCGCAAATGGAAAACAAATGGAAGTCACAAAAAGCGAAATCAGACGAGCGGGATAGATGGTGCAGAAGTTGTGCAATGTAATTTCCAGTACAATTTGTTAATTCATGTTGAGACACGCTATATGCTGCTGCATATTATGCTGTTGCAGTTGTGGTTTCCATTACAACTTCTCTAGGGGCTTACGCTTAAGTGCTTTCTGCAATGAGTCTTACAGAAGATTCGATAAGTGTGCATATATTTATTCTCTGGCATTTTGATAAATAATTTATAAAAATTATACTTTTTAGATTTCCAAAAATGAGTTATACTCTTACCTAATGATGAGCATGCTTATTTTCAATGGGGGGGGGGGGGGGATCTTAAAAGTACTTTCTCCAGTCTTTGAACTGTTCTTTTGTTTTTATATTATAATAATTTTTATATTTTATATTTGAGTATTATACGAATAACGTGTAATTAAAAGTAGTCCGAATGGGGTCGTGTTTGGATATATTTTCATGGAAAAAACCTGACCAATTAATTAATTACACTCTCGTAAGAATATAATCAAACGTTTAAAAAATTTTATTTTGCATTTAACATCTGACAAATTGAAACTTTTTTTTTGCCTTTCAATAACTATGGGGTGATTCTTGTGGAGTCACACTTCCCAAATCCGGAAGTCGAATTGCTGTATCACGTCCAGTTTTCAAAAAACACGAGTTTCCGTAAAAATTCAGAATTCTCAACAATAACGAGGCGATTGCACGAAAAGTAGAAACGTTAAAAACTTTTAATTGGTCTTCAAAGATAGATGAGAGTTTCTCGAATATATTGTTGTATAATTTATTAATTGTTTTTAGCCCTCGATAGTTATAAATTAACGTCAATGTTTCTCGAAAATCGAGAAACACATCAACACCAATTTTTTACTTTGATTTTCGATCCAAATTGATTTCTATGAATTAATTAATGATTCATATTCCATAAATAAAACGTATGTTACAACATTAATATTCGGAACACGGGTAAATGTTAAGAACTTCTTGCTTATTTATCATAATTACTAATAACCGTCATACGACCGTAGTTTGAATAATTATTGACAGTATCCTACTATAAATAATGGCTTAAAATATCATTTCGTTGAAGTATTCTTCGTTTACGATGGAATTTTTCATTGACGTTCAACCGACATTGTCAAGGCTACACATATCGATTATCGATTCACAAGTGTTCATCGCGATGATTTTTCTATCTAGAAAAGCGATTAATTGAATTTCGCCGCTTTTAAGTAAAGAATACAATTTCTACGCGTATTGTGTAAATTATAAGAATTGAACAAATGTTAAATTAATGTATCTAATAAACAATTGTTACTTTCCATGCTTTGGAACATTAAGAAAGACGTTTTTACTTCGAATCTCGATCAAAATTAATCGCTGTAGGCGAATCGATCATTTGTAATGCATAAATAAGATACACATTGTTCGATCAATATTGGGAACATGCGTGAATGTTAATAACAATCACGAAATGAACAAACATTCACCGAAACCGTTCGCCTTCGCAAATTTCGCCATATCTTGATGTTTATTTATCATAATTATTAACAACCGTCGTAGGACTATAGTTTAAACAATTATTAACAATGTTCTAGTGTAAATAATGGCTAAAAACCTATCAATTTCTTGAAATATTTGGTTTGATCGAACGAAAACAATCGAAGTAACGGTGAGTGACCTTGTGGTGGGTATATAAGGAACACCCGCTTAACGAATATTTCATTTCAGAGGGAGCCTCCGAGGTGGACGGATCTCTCGATTTTAGGTATCTGGAAGGGGAAGGACGTCTTGGTAACCGACACTGGCCAATGACAGGAGTGGCCGGTACTGGCGACCTCTCTCTCAATTCTTTCTTTTTTCTAATTTTTTTTCTTTGTTCAATTTACTTTATTTGTTCTCTGATTTTAATTTGTACTTGTTTTTCCATGTTTATTTTTTTCATTTCTATTTTCTATCATGCCTTGACTTTAGGTTTCTCTTAATTTGTACTTGTTTTTCCATGTTTCTTTTTTTCATTTCTATTTTCTATCATCCCTTGACTTTAGGTTTCTCTTAGGTAGGCACAAGAGGACTTTCTCGTTGCATCCGCTATGAAGATCTTTAGTTAAGCTTAGACCAAGTTAATTTTAAGGCCACCATGTACGAATAACTGTGATCTGCCGAGCAATTATCCAATCTGTAGCTTACTTTTGCTCGCTTCCTCGTTTCTCAGTCCGGTCACCACTGCTTGTTGCATAAGCAAGTGACTGGCCGTGTAGGTGATCCGAACGGTCTATCTGCGTTTCTTCCGGTGGGTTCGCTTCGCGAGAGAACATGCTGCGAACACAGGGGCAGGTATTATTGCCGGTCCCTGCGGAAGCCCTTGATCCATCATAAGACCCTCTCTTTGTCAACCTTCGTGAGTCAGGTCCACGCTTTGCGTGGCTCCTGACGCGAAGTAGGGAGAAACGGGGCACTCCTCTAGTGGAGTGGACGGCGTCGCGCATTTCCTCGAAAATCGGGCCCATTAAGGGGAAACGGGATAGACCTAGTAGGACCAACTATACGGTACGCGTCGCGTCTTTCCCAATTTTGCCTCCTTTTCTCCACAATCTAATCGCTCGGCAGAATTAAACCAGAAGATCGAAGGAACATTGATCCCTTCTATCTCTGCAGTTAGAATAAGTTAGTTTTAAGGCCACCGTGCACAAATACCTGTGCTCTGCCAAGCAATTATCCAATCTGTAGCTTACTTTTGCTCGCTTCCTCGTTTCTCAGTCCGGTCACCACTGCTTCTTGTACAAGCAAGTGGCCGGCCGTGTAGGTGGACCGAACGGTCGATCGCCGTCTCTTCAGGTGTATCCACTTCCTAAGGGGGCATGTTGCGAACGCAGGAGCAGGCATCCTTGCCGGTCCCTGTGAAAGCCTCCAAAATAAGACCCTCTCGTCGTAAAGATGGAGAAACGGGGCACTCCTCTAGGGGAGTGGAGGCGTCGCTCGTTTTCTTGGGAATCGGGCCCACCGAGGAGAAACGGGACCGACCTAGTAGGAACAACTACACGGTTCGCGTCGCGTCTTTCCCAATTTTGCCTCATTTTTCCATAACGTAATTGCTTGGCAGAACTAAACGAGGAGATCGAGGGAACATTGATTCCTTCTATCTCTGGAGTTTAGTAATTTCGTTTGTACCGCGTATCGAGGGAGATCGATGGAACTTTGAATCCATCTATCTCTCTCCGGGTCTCCGCTCGCAGCAACCTCCACGTGGTGAGACCTGGTAATCGGTATTACTCGCGACGAAGAATTATTGTTCGCCGCGAGTAGTACCGAGCTAATTGGCTGCGAACGTAAAATATTATATTACGATATTGAAAATTTTTGTAACGCGTAAGAATATATAAAAGTGGCTGCGAATTTAGAATGTTATGTCAATGAAATTTCTGTCGATTGAAATTAATTACAAAGTGCATCATAATTTGGCGATTGGTATCCAAAAAAATATATGAGGAAAAAGAGGCAGAACCCTGAAGTATCAAAATAAAAGTCAAACATTATTTAAACAAAGTAAATGCTCGTTGATCCCCTACCGTTTTAGTGAACGTTTGTTCCTCCACGCGATTGTTACTAATATTTACCCATGTTCTGAATATCAATGTCGTGATATGCGTCTTATTTATGGAATGTGAATCATTAATTAATTCACAGAAATTAATTTGTAAATAATTTTACTTCGTTTACTTTAAAATAATTTTACTTACATACTTTGCTTTAATTGATAAACAAAGTCAAAGATTGGTATTTTAAAATAATTTTACTTACTTACTTTGTTTCAATTAATAAACAAAGCAAAAGATTTGCATTGATACGTTTCCCTATTTTCCCAAAACTTTGACGTTCATTTATAACTATTCAGGGCCAAAAACAATTAATAAATTATACACCAGTATATTCGAGAAACTCTCCTCTATCTTTGAAGACCAATTACAATTTTTTAACGTTTTTACTTTTCGTGTACTACCTCGTTATCGTCGAAAATTGTAAGTTTTTATAAAAACTCGTGTTTTTCGAAAATCGGTCAGGTTACAACAATTCGACTTCTGGATTCCTATGTGGGGAATATGGTTCTACACACTCACTGGTTATTGGAAGGCAAAACTTGTGTTGGACAGTGTTATCAGTATTATGGTACATGCGCGGGATTTTCGAATCGAATGAAAAATCGCTACCTACCCCGTTTTCAAGCACATAGGCGGTGCTTATATACATATATATCATGTATACATCACATTTGACGTTGAAGGGTGAGTTATGTATCTTACTTGCTCTCACTATTCTCAACACCCTCTCGAATTGTCTCAGTTCAGTTCCAAACCTGAGACAATAAGCGAGGGAGTAACGTATTCGAAAATTTTACGTACTCTGTCATACTGAACAAAATTAGAAACGTCGAAACGAAGTATATACCGATCTTTTTTCCAAATATTCGTTAAATACTAAATATTCGACACCACTGATAGGAGAAAATCGATTGACAGTCTCCTTGATCATTATCGATTAAACAATAGTCGCTATTGTGACACAAACCTCTGAGAAAAAAATTTATCGAACAATCGTGATATGTATTGATAAACGCAAAATACGTGTAAACGAAATGTAATTGTTATCGACATTCTCATGAACGTCAACAATGTAATGTGTCTCGGTGCGAAAATGAGGTTAGGGTGATACAGATACGCGATTTTCCACTATGATTCGACTTAATAATGTTTAAATAACCGAAATAACCGACGATACCGAAATACCGAAATACCGAAATACCGAAATACCGGAATACCGAAATACCGAAAAATTCGGGCACAAGGTTCTCGAGAAGCGATATTCGTGCACGGTATCGAGGTATTCGTAACAACAGCCTGGAATGGAATATTTATAAAAATATTTTCAGGCGGTCGGCCCCATATCGGCTAACCGTTATATTCGGCACGCGTAGCGGCTGGTTACCAAACTTTTTCTCATTTTTCATAGTCGTTTTTGCGGTGTGAACTTGCCCCCACCCTCGACCACACCTACCGTACGTGCGCAAACTTTTCGCGGACAACTTGTACGTCGCGTCGGCTGACCGTGTTTCAATCTAACCTACCGTTTCGATCGATCGATTCACGGGAACTAACTAATGCACGACGATTTGTTTCGTGGTTGAACATGTTTCGCTAAACTACTCATTGAATGGATAATTACATTTGTTATTCACTTTGTAACTATTCATCGAATAGGCAATTGTATTTCTTATTCAATGTAAGGTATTTATTGAGTAGACAATTGTATTTGTTATTCGATGTACGGTATTTATTGAGTAGACAATTGTATTTGTTACTCAATGCACGGTATTCATTGAGTAGACAATTGTATTTATTACTCAATGTACAGTATTCATCGAGTAGATCATTGGATTTGTTATTCAATTTATGGCATTCTTCGAGTAGATAATTATACTCGTTATTCAATTTGTCACTGTTCATTGAGTAAACAATTGTACTTGTTAGTTAATTTACGTCTATTCATCAAATAGACAATTGCATTTGTAATTCAATGTACGGTATTCATTGAGTAGACAATTGTATTTGTTACTGAATGAACGGTATTCAATGAATAGGCAATTGATATTTCTTATTCAATGTACGGTATTCATTGAATAGACAATTGTATTTGTTACTCAATGTACGGTATTCGTTGAGTAGACAATTGTGTTTGTTACTCAATGTACGGTATTCATTAAGTAGACAATTGTATTTGTTACTCAATGTACGGTATTCATCGAGTAGATCATTGGATTTGTTATTCAATTTATGGCATTCTTCGAGTAGATAATTGTACTCGTTATTCAATGTACGGTATTCATTGAGTAGACAATTGATATTTCTTATTTAATGTACGGTATTTATCGAGTAGACCATTGGATTTGTGCTAACATTATTACTAACACGAGTCAGTAACATCAATACTGACAAAAATACTATAACTTGTGCTAACATTAATATTAACACCAGTACCAAGGACAGTTATGGCAGTTCTACCTTTGGTACAATTTACAGAGAGCTATCTGCAGAACGGAAGGGACGCCCAAAAAGATATTTGTATTTTTATCGATGCCAAACCCGTGGCAAACACACGAGCGGGAAAACAGATAGACGGTCGTTCGCTTTTATCGAAAATCGACATTCTACCCTCTCTCAAACAATCATCGCGAAAACGGGACCTCTGTACCCTTCAAATTCCGGGGCAGAGTGTGAATTCAGTTTCTCCGTTCAGCCCGAAAATGCAAATTTACGTGCCAAACGTACGCTCGCAGCAACCCGAGAACAATTTTCGTCGTTCCTATATTACTGGATGCATCCAGACCAATTTTTCCGCATACTCCCAAAGTGCATCGTTTTCTTCGTTCATCGTATACAAGAGGGGCGAAGACGTTTCTTCTAACTTGTGCATAAAAAATTAATAAAAGAAAATCAACCATGTGCCGCGTACCGTATGAAAATTTATTAAAAATATTGAGTGATACTTGATTTACTTGTAAGAAAATACTGACAGCTATATTTGATAAAAATTACAATACTTGTAAGATATATGTAATTGAATGGAAAAATTATTAAACAATATTTAATTTACAATAGTATCGTATAGGTGCTACGATTTTATTCGCTAAAAGTTACCACGATTGTAACAGGTACAATGAAACAGGATAAAAGTTTGACGTTTTATACTGCAGAAAATAAATTATGATATTTATAAAATCTTTAGCGGTATTATGGTCCAGGGTTTTTCTCGCAAATCTTTCTTTACGAGAAAAACGCTGGTCAATAAAACAAATTTTCACTATTTAATTCCGAGCCGCTGAAACGCAATGTGCAGTGTTACTGGATTTAACATACTATGCATATCGTTTAAAATCGTATTCTTCCTTTAACAGATTTGCATATTTATTGAAAAATATGTTTTACTCGTATCTGTTATCAAACGCGTTTTTAATCATTGGAACGTGAAAGACTTTTATTTATTATTCCCGTCCCAGTACATTGCAGTGGACACTCACGATGAGCTAGCAACTATTTACGAAGAAATCATCCAAAGAGAAATACGATACGATGCATAGCCACGAATACCTACCACTGGCCGCGAGAAAACGACACAGTTGTGTTTACATTCCCATTCCAGTTTAGTCCCACTAACTCCCCTGGAATCACAGACGATGCTCGCTATTAGCCAAAGACGTATCGTAATGTTTCCAGCCGTCTTTCAAAAACATCTTAGATAAATAAAACGAACAAGAAAGAGGAGAATTTAATAGAAATACGCATCGATACGCAACTATTTCGAAGTCGAGTGAGACGGAATAATATACGCAGGAATATTAGCGTAGCTTTCGAACAAAAGCGTCGAGACAGAACGATTTCCTTATCATCCTGTAATGACTGCGTGAATCTTCGTCCTCGCCTTCGACCAATAGCAGCGATGCTGAGGGGCTAGTAGACGGTAACCGGAGTGGGGATATAAACACAACTGTGCTTCTCGCGGACGTAGCTACCACAGTGCGTTCGTGCCATTCGCTCGCGTCGGTTCGTTTTCTTTTTATTTATTTTCATTCGGAACACGTAGCGCGCGCTACGCGAAAATGACGGAGTACTTTTCGCGCGGTATTCGTAGATTTCTGCTTAGATGTAATTTCCTGGTTGCCGAGTACGCGCGTTGCTGCAACCGGAAACAAGTCGCGCGCGATGAATATTCCAAATGGAAACGCGAGATCGCATTCGTGTGTCCCGACGAAATATCGAGAAAACGATGCGACAGCTCCATTTCGTCCTGCTCTATTTTTCAGCTACTTCCGGCACTTGTGGAACTATCGTCGTAAATAGAACTTTGTCACTTTTTGACGAGGAATAAATCGTCGCGCTGACAGTGTTTTAGATGACCGTATTGTTCCCAACCTTTTCAAGGACGAGTTATTTCGTTTGAAATAAACAAAGGTTCGTACTAATTCGTGATTCGTGCAGGATCATGACCAGGCAATTTGGCGCCCGCGATAATAGTGGGTTTTGCTTTGGTATTGTAATCTTGAAATTTCTTGTAGGAAAAAAATACTAAGTAAATACAAATTATTATCGTTGAATGATGTGAGTGATGAAATGATAAAATAATTAAATTGTTTACTATTAATAATTGACTTAATTTTTTTACTTTTTGAATACTTTGTTAATGTCATCACATGTTCCGGAACACGTCACTAAAGACATCGGTCGATTTTTTGACGTGTTATTATATTATGGATATTTATACATACAAGTAAATAAATATTATACAATTTAATTGTCAATATTCGTTCATAACTTTAATAAGTACCAGGGTCGCAGCAACGTGGAAAGAAATCAAGTTTACCACTCGTAAGTCGAAACTTGAGTTTTTAGTTTCATTATTTTCGATTCCTTCATTTTTGAGTTAGTATACCACGCTAACGCACATAATCACACAAAATCGGCTTTAGTTTTCTCCTCGATTCGTTAGAAAACGTGAGATCAGATTTTTTTACGACAACAATGCAAAACACTTAATATGTGTATTGATCTCAGAGCAAAGTTCTCCTGTGCGAAGGGATGAAGTTACTCTTGAAGTAGTCTATTGTTGGCACCAACCTCAAGATACCTTAGGCACGACAGCGAGTACTTCCGTGTTATTTACATTTAAATACGTTTACACGTGTATGTACGTATGTGTTAATGTTTCCAAAGAGATTAAAAAGTTTACTGACAAACAATGATTTTATATTTATTCCACCTTACTTATTATAACGAATATTTAACGGTAATTTAACGAATAAAATTTATCGATTGGGTCGCTTTTAAATAGAATATAATGGGAAAACAAATATGTAGGTTAAAGATCCACAGATGACAGTTTTATCGCTGAACGTGACTCGGCTGAAATTTGCACGCGGAAAATCGCGGTATACACGCGCTGCAAATGTTTGCATGGATTAATTGACAAATTGATATCCATCCTGCTCACGGTAATTAACGACGTACGTAATTAAAGCCGCGTTTATTTCCATTATTAAAGAGGCGTTTGTCACGTGTGAACGAAACACAATCTCGCAGAAAAAATTGAATTTCCATGAGGCGAAAAAAATAATGTTTTAAACAACTGATATTTGAACACACAAATATTCAAATACTGGTATTTAACCATTCAAATGTTCAAATACTGGTATTCGAGTATTCAGATATTCTAATACTGATATTTGAACACACAAATATTCAAATACTAGTATTTGAGCATTCAATCTTTCGAATACTGGTATTTAAACATTCAAATGTCCAAATACTGGAATTCGGGTATTCAAATATCTTAATACTGATATTTGAACACACAAACATACAAATACTGGTATTTAAGTATTCAACCATTTCGAATACTGATACTTAAGCACTCAAATGTTCGAATGCTGGTATTCGAGTACTCAAACATCTGAATATACAAATCTTGTATATCATCCTGAATATACTAAATACTGACACACAAATATTCCAATTTTCGAATACCTATTAATATTTGAATGTTCAAATATTTGAATACCGATATTCGAATGCTCAAGAATTCTAAGTTCGTTTATAGTATTCTAAAACTTTATTCGTAAATTAAATTATTCGAATGGCTTCGACCGTATTAGACTGCGCACGTTTAAGACGAAGAACAAATGAGCTCTCGATTGCTATTTTACAAGATCGTTGAATAATCTTCGGGCTTTTAGTGGAGCTCGTGCCACACTGACGGGACAAGGAATTGTCCACACATTCCAGAAATACCGACAAGTTTATCGGGCCGATAAAGCATTATGTAGCTCTATTGAAAATTTCCTGCGGTCTCAACAAAGGAATGAAAGAGCTGAATACGTCCACAGTCAACGTCTCGAAAGGTCACGGGATGCTGCGTTTACATCAAGCGCCGTCCTAGACCATCGAGACACTTAAATACACCTACACGTATACACACACCGTATCCCACTAAATACAAGTGGAATTTGGTACGGAATCCTAAAACATTTACCGGTGGGATCCAATCAATCAATACTATTACCCACCGTGTTAGTACCCTTTTCAATTTACTCCTGGAAAATTCTTTCAAATTCATGTCCCATTTAATTTATCAACTTCTTACTTTGATTCGTTCCAACTTCTTTTTTCTTACCCCCAAGAACAAAGAACATATATATGCACAAATATATATATATATATCTACATACGTGAAAGGTTATTGGTTATTTATTATTCCTTGCCTATAATTATATTAGAAATATATATTTCTCCTGACCCTACACCCGCTCTTGACCAATCAATCAAGTCTTCAACCCAGAGGAATTTAACGATTTGGAAGCTTTATATAAATCTTCAAACATCTGTGGAGAGGCTTCTAGAAGATATCACGAAAGAGCGACCAAGTGAAAACAAGAAAAGGAAAGAGGAGCTGAGAGTCTGATAGTGAACTAATCACTAAAGCACACCAGCAAGCCCGCCTTGCGCGCTGGTATAGTGGGAGATCGGCGAGGATCGTATATATACCGATCGGAGCCGATACGGGGACTTGCGGGAAACGGTCAGCGGTCGAGCTGCCCTCAACGGCGAGTATGAGAAGTACCGGCGCACATCTCTAACCGTGACGATTCTGTCGCGAACTAGGTTGTACGAGGAGCGAAGAGAAACGACTCCGAACGGAAGAGAATGCTGGTGAAACTAAGGGAGCGTAGACAGGGACAAAATTATTATATCCAACCACCGAGGTGACTTTGAAATACCTTAACGCGTCCGTGAAAGTTCGTGACCCGCTTCGAGATTGTTCTCATCCTGGACAGTTTATTAATCCATCTTCCATTCCCTTGTAACCGTACCGGTGTTGTTTTGTCCTCGGTGGCGTTAACTGCGCCTCGATGCTAATCAATGTGAGTCATCAGCGACGAAAAACAGGGCACGATTAATCTTCGAGAAATGCCCCTCGGGTTCGATATACAGTATCACCTTGTTATAAGTCCTCGTTCGTGTTTCGTTGTAAGTAGTCTCTCTATCCCCACCACTGTTTTTGCAATGTCGCGGCGAGTGCGACAGACTGCGAGTGAGCGAGAGGGCACACGATGGCGGCAAACTATATTCGCTCGATTCTTTGGCGGTTTTAACGCTAGAGTTACCAAAGAGGTCGATTCGACTTGTTTTAAACTTCTTTTTAAAATTAGCTAATTATTAACGGTGGTTGTTTCCACAATATTCGTAGACAATATTTAAAAGAGACGACTAATGGAACTCGTAAATTAATTTTCCCTTTCCCTAGCCAACTTAGAAGATACCTATGTGATCTAATGCAAATAATAATACGTTTTTTGTATTGTGACGATCTTTAACCTTTACAGGCTTTGTATACATAATTTTTACTTGTTTTCGGTAAATATGGGAAAAATTCTCAGTATAGTAAGAACAATATTTTGATTGGAAATTATTTATTTTTTGAAGGAATATTCCAAATGTAAATTTACAAATAATTATTTGAAACTTATACATTTGTAATACACCTTCAAAAAATAAATAATTTAACTAATAATGTAATAGTATAATCAACAATTTTTTAATTTAAATAACCTTTCGTTTAAAAAAAAACAATGTTTATTTTCCTGTATCCCTATGCAATAGAAGCCGTCTCCAAAATGAACACTCCAATTACATTATTTTCTGAAAATTTACAATATTTAATATTGATTCAATATTCAAATTAATTATAATTATTCCATAACAATGGACTAATCCTCCAGTTGCGTCCAAAGAATCCCAATTAGTCAAAAAAATTCATCTGTCGAATCTCTTTTACAATAACAATCCAAAAGGCAATGGGAAGAGAAGCGATCGAGTTTGGTCTTTGGTCGTCCGTATCATATAACCGGGGAAGACAGTATTCCACAATTGACCTTATTAACGAGGTTGGATGTCCCTTAGTTTTCTGTCAAATCCTATTTACAATAATCTTCGAAAGGCAATGGGAAGAAAAACGATCGAGTTTGCTCTTTGATATCATATAACCGGGGAAGACAGGGTTTCACAATTGACCTTATTAACGAGGTTGGATGTCCCTTACACTTTTCTGTCAAATCCTTTTTACAATAATCTTCGAAAGGCAATGGGAAGAAAAACGATCGAGTTTGCTCTTTGATATCATATAACCGGGAAAGACAGTGTTTCACAACTGACCTTATTAACGAGGTTGGATGTCTCTTACACTTTTCTGTCAAATCCTTTTTACAATAATCTTCGAAAGGCAATGGGAAGAAAAACGATCGAGTTTGCTCTTTGATATCATATAACCGGGGAAGACAGTGTTTCACAATTGACCTTATTAACGAGGTTGGATGTCCCTTAGTTTTTGCAGTGCCTTACGAACCTCCATAATTTCATCAAAAAGGCATCAGACTATTCTCTGTGAGCACGAATTCTGTTTGATGTACCGAAACGACTCGGAACATCGCCGAACGAGAACGAATGCATTATATATTACAAGTTCGGGCGCGTACGTGGCAGAAAATTCGCCATCCGGTTCCATCCGTTCGGTAAATTCGAACGCGCCCGTGGCGCGGCGCTGCGATCGTTGTACGAGAAAAAGAAGAGCCCTTATTAAAAATAGAAACTGCACCACGGTGAATCGCGTGCGAGGATTCATCGCGGAGGTTCAATTAAAGTCGAGCGTTTAATAAAGTCCACGTTGTACGGGCTGCGTTTATTCGCAGAGCTATATTTAAACGCACGAATTCTCTCTCTTCTATTAATAACGTCTCCAGTCGTGACGTACAATAAACAGACGGTCGTAATTATAATTAGAGAACCTTCCGTGTGGAAGCTTGTAATAACATGGCGCGATCAATTCGTGCGCGCGCATATCTCCTCGATTGGATCAACGGAAAGATTGTTAAAAATTGCAAAAATTACTTTTTTTGTAAATTTATATCACCGCGTAATGTTTATTACGATACACGGGGATCTCATGTATCCCGTGGTATAATGAATTTTAGATGGAAGATTATAAAGTATAAAACGTACAGAAATTGTATAGTAATAAAATTTATTACTATAGTATGTTCTTTATTAATTTTTCGATCGATTAATTGTATAAATTACTCGTTTTATCGCTTGTACGAAGGAATTGATACGATCGTGCAATGTTTACATTTTTAATCGGATCTATCGATGACGAATTTGTTAGTTACGAATTTTGAGGTTAAAAATTTATAAATTATTAACCCCTTTTTCACTCAAAGAAAATTAATTACACCTACGAACGTGTCAAAAAATTGAATAGTATGCATTTGACGAATTAAATATAATTAAAATTTAACCTAAATATTATAGATACTGATAGTAATTTTTCAATTTCTAACCTCAAAACGAATACTAAGGAAGGTTGAGAGTTTAGATTAGCTGTTAAAAGGTACAAAATGGACGCACCAGGCACGTCTTTTTTTGCAGGGAAATTCTGAATTATTAATTACAAAGAAAAAAATTTACACGAACGAAATTGTGAAAAGAAGAGGAGGATACTTTCTGTGAACACCTTTATCGGCTAATTAAGCACGAAACCTGGCACACGTTACCGTGTTTTATCGGCATATTGAAACGGTGGCGAGTGAAAATTAAAAACGACCGCAAGCTTTGAAAATACATGATATATCTCGCGAGAATAAATATATTTTTGCATCGTTGATTGCGAAATATTTGAAATAATACAGACCAGAGGCCACTTTAGAAAGAGCATAAATGCAGAAGCAAATTATACAAGTACGAAACCAAAACATTGAGGAAATAAAAAGAAACAAAGTCTTTGTTGCAGCATTATTATTTTACGTCAGCTTGGAAAAAAGGATTATAGTTAAAAGATCAATGGTTAAGTAAAGTCTACGATTACCGTATCGTGAAATCGATAATTGACAAGTAACAGAAACAATGAGAGTAAATAAAGAAACGTAATTATCGGATACGATTTATTTATCAATCAGTAATCGTTAAACGATTGAATCGTTTATTATCATTCGATGAAACTCGAAATCCAAGTTTTGAACAACGAGAAGTGAACCGACCTTTTAATATTAATTATTAAGAAACAATTGAAGCAATTTACCAAAGAAATTGATATTATTTCACGTAACAAAATTTAAACAAAATTTAAATAAAATTTAAACAAATTTGGAAATAATTACACACAACTGGAAAATTCCATTATGAAAAAATGAATATAATTTTAAAAGTAAGGTGTAATAAAATAACGATGCAAGTTTTAATTACTGACATCAATTACAAAGAAGAAATTTTTAAGTAAATTTTCCTTCTTTCAATATCTTTTAAAGTCTCGTTTAATATCGTCTAAATTAATAGTTCTTCTTCTATCGACAATATTGCTAAAACCTGAAAACCCTCTTGTTGGACCCGAAGTAAATTTTAATTAGTGTCAGTTTATTACAATCTATGTCGAAAAATGCTACCGTGACTGGCCTACTTGAATTGTTTACAGCCAACGTACATTTATAAGAAAATGTGCTTACGGACGTTCGATCACATTTTTAGAAAAATTTTCCCGCCTCGCGTTGAAATATGCCATGTAGACGTTCATAGTCTAATTAGGCGAGCTCACGGCGTCAATATTTGACAGAGACAAATTGCTTCGCAAATGAAAGCCGTGGTTCGATGGAAAATCCTCATTGGATACGTGAACACGACGAAACATGGAATTGGTTACCATGGAATTCCTAATTAATTAAGATCTCGCTTAACCAGGAAACGATAATTGCCTCGTCCCTATTTTCAATGCTACGATTTTATTAAAGCACGAACGTCCAATATGGAAATTCACATCTATGTAAACGTTCAAAGATTTTTACGATATATCGAAATATTTTCCAATGGAAAAAAATTAGGTTCGAGTGTGCAACACGAAGAAAATTTTATTCAATCACATTTTTATTAGAAAAGATGGGAAAAAAGTTTGTGTAATTATTTTGTCTGAAAATTAATTCTCGTTTAGTTTCGTTGAAAATATTTTGTAACATTGTTGCAAATAACGAATATACCAGTGGGTGATCGAATTATTACGAACACTTTGAAACTAATGCTTATTTAAAGTTTAATCGAGAATGGAATTGAAAATGCTCTTAAAATGATATTTTGTTTTTTTTTGCTAATGTGTTGTTATATTCATAAAAACATCTTACAACTATTTTACAGTTTTTATAATAAAAAAATTAATAAACAATAATGATACAAAATAATAGAAAAATATATATATATTTTATATATATATATCTTTTTAATAAAAATATACATATTTTATTGTAAAAGCTTCACACACACACAATTATAGATGAAAAAAATGGCGTGAACAAATATTGACATGTATATATTTTTTTTATTGTAAACGGTTTAAAATAGTTGTAAGATGTTGCTACGAATCAAAGATACTTTCAATAATAATCTTATCACCCACTGTATATATATATAAAAAAAAACAGAAAAAATTATCAGAAATTATTTCATAACCAACATTGTTAATGTTTGTCGAAAATTTTCAAATTGAAAAATTTTGGATCGTTGAACTGTCTTTGTTAAAATCACATGGCTAGATTATTTTCATAACTTTCTGTGCTCGCAACAGAACCCTTCGAGGACCAACCGAGAACGGTCAATTTTTCATTAATTAATTTCCCGAGAATCTCGTAACCTCAAACATTTCCAAATTGAAGACTATATGTAGGCAAATTTGAGTTTTTAAAAGCTCGAGGTACGCGGTGAAAAATTCAACATATGCTTTACAGTGCTGAGTAAACCGAAAAAGTAGGTTGATTCTAAAAGATCCAATGTGTCTATAGTACGTGCGTGAAAAGATTGCATTTGGAGTGGTGGCGGGTTTTATTCGTTCAAGGGTCATCTCCTCGGGTGCATAAGGGGCCAAATATACATATCCTTTTTGCATCTGAGAAGATAATTCCTCAACGAATAAGATCCGTTGAAACAACACACGCAATCTTCTCATGCGCATACAGTAGGTAAGGTGATAAATTACAGTGTTTATATTCCAAGACTTTCTTGGTGTCTACTTTGAAGATAGAAACTGATACATTGCAAATAATAAAATATCAGTTACTAAAAGAAACAAGTTTTCCTGTCTTTTAAATTGTGTCAGAACTTATATTGTTTATTTATAAAAATATTAATTTCTGTGGTATATTTATAGCAAATGATTTTTGTCAGTGGAAACTTTGTTAAAAATTGTTCTCGTGGAATAGGTATTTCAGAACTTGTGTAACAAAAGTTCCGTGGAAAGTTATTTTATAAATTATTGAAAGTTCCATAAAATAAATAAAAGTTCTACAGCATGTTGTTAATGAATATGCGTTAATATCGATGAGTTTTATACAATGTTGAACTGTGTTGTTAGACAGCAATAAATTATGAAAATTTATTCTTAGAATTTAATATTCGAACCACTGAAGTGTCCCGGAACAATTAATATATTTGTGAACGGATTAATATATTTTTTTTCGTTCTAAATAAAAAATATACCAAACAGTCGCCATAGTAAAAGTGTTATGAGTATACCGACGCGTGTATAATGTCTCCGAAGAGTTAAAAAAAAAAAAAATAGAATTCGAGAAAGGAAAGAAAATTTCCAAGTTCCTCCGAAGGCCATGGGACCTTAATTGTGTTTA
The DNA here is from genome assembly GCF_051014685.1 of Ptiloglossa arizonensis. NCBI lineage: Eukaryota > Metazoa > Arthropoda > Insecta > Hymenoptera > Colletidae > Ptiloglossa > Ptiloglossa arizonensis. Next base: position 26,240,813 of record NC_135052.1, on the reverse strand, counting down.
ATTCTCGTTGAAAATTAACGTCGTTCAGGCTGACAGGAAATTTCTTCTCGACGATTGAACCGGATCGTTCTTCGATGAAATATCCGGGCAATTAGCTGATCTCGACTCATTCTGTACTCTTGATTTTCCTTCAATGGAAATCAGCCTGTTGTACAGGAGACCTTAACGTTAAAATAACGTAAAAATAATGTAATATAAAAAAAAGAAACTTAACATCTTCGAAAATGGAATTTATTTTTAAACAAAACAAAATTCAGTACCTAACCTCTTCACGGACGAGTCACTTCGTTTCGATGACACGGATAGAGTGTTTTTTGTTTTCAGTTTCATTATGATAAACTTTTTCTTACTTTTCTATCTGCGAGGAAGTTAAAAATTACAAACAAAAAATTTGTAAAATAGTTTTCGTGCGAACAAAAATATTTCGAGATCCCCCTTGTCATGCTTTGATTATTAAAAGAAACATTTATTTCCAGACATGTGTATGTTCGTATGTACAGTACGCGCGCGAGAAGATTGCATCCGGATCGTGCAAGTTTAACATTCCCATCTCAAGATCTGACTACACTTCGAACACAATTAGTCCGTGGATAATTATGATTACCCCTTGAACCTTTCTGATTTTTTCTATACATGTATTCATTATTTTGCAAATAACGTTTTTAAAGAACGTTCTATATTAACCTTAAAGAGAATTCAATTTTACAGAGAAAAGTTCCGCGAACTTTCTTCCTTCTCCAATGGTGAAAAAAATTAAACGAAATCTTATTCATTGCGCACTTAATCCACGTTTCTCGATATCTACGAAGCACGATTTGAAAAACGTCGGGTTAGACGATACTGCTAACGTAGTAATTTTCGTCCCTCACTCGTCGAGTAATTTACAACGTAATTACGCGTTTCCTTAAATCTCGCGAACGTCGTTTCACGATTCCGTTAAAGGGTTAACGGCCGGCCGCCTGTGGAGAACTCGGTGCGGCCTGAGTGTGTCGGTTGCAATTTTTTAACAGCCGTTTTACCCGAGGACGAAAAACATACGACAGCGGTACGTGACTACAGGCCCTCTTGACGTACACTCCCGCCGCTAGTTAATTTGTTCGCGGCACGTTTGAATTGAGGACGTAACAGCCTGTGCACGAGGGCCGGAAAAGAAGTGTGAACAAGAGGGGAAAAGTGGCGCGTGGTATGCGCTTCGTTCCTCCGCGGCGCGCGACCGAAGACAACCGATCTCGGTACACCTACCAGCGACTGAAATTTGTAAACAGAGTTCAGTTGTCGCCCAGCCAGCCAGCGCGGAGGACGATAGAAGGGGGGATCCACGGCTCCTTGACGACCGCGTCTGCGAAACGTTACGTTCTCTTACGCTCTGGTGATTCTTACTCGTGAACCGAGCCGAATAATACGACGAGACTCAACGTTGGCGTTGAAGAAACAAATTTCTCAAAACCGAGGCGAGAACGTGGATTCAAACACACAGTGATCGTACTCCCGGAAAAAAAAAGAAAAACGAACGACCTTAATTATCGAGACAATAGAGAGAGGAAAAGATTGTGTTTTAATTAAAAGCTCGTGCCTCAAGGATTTAAAATGGCGGTGATTCGAAGTGTCGAGAACTTACTGTTTTTGAGATATTGACATAAATATATTGACAATGCTACATTACATGTATACGAGTTTTATACGTATGTAGTACGTGTATGTGATCCACTTATTTGGGATACTAAGTGCGTAGTTACTACTGGGTGGTGCGTAGGTGAGTGATAGGTGCGTTGTTTATACAAAAAATGTAATGGATATAAAATTCATACTATGTATGTATATATTAATATAATAAAAAACTAACACATAATTTGCCGATCAAAAAAAATCTTATTAGTCTTAATAAGTTTTAAAATGTACGGCAATTGTACAATCAACGGTAGAAAGTGCATCTAATAATAAAGATGAAAAATAATAAAATAATTGAATCTGCGCCAATCACGATCAATAGATACCCACATCTGTCTAGATAGATGAATAATCGTCTAGGAACTTTTTTGTATTTCTTATAGAGATACGGATAATTATTGCAAAATTTTCTCGGTTTTACATAAGGCCCTTCTGCACACTTTAGGTAAGAATGGGCCCGCTAATAGTAGAGATCAAATTTTCATATTGAACATAAGGCCCTTCCACACATTTTAGGTAGGAACAGGTCCACTAATGGTGCGGATAACATTTTCATATTTAACATAAGGCCCTTCTGCACACTTTAGGTAAAAATGGGCCCGCTAATAGTAGAGATCAAATTTTCATATTGAACATAAGGCCCTTCCACACACTTTAGGTAGGAACAGGCCCACTAGTGGTGCAGATAACGTTTTCATATTTAACATAAGGCCTTTCCACACATTTTAGGTAGGAACAGGCCCACTAATGGTGCGGATAACATTTTCATATTTAACATAAGGCCCTTCTGCACACTTTAAGTAAAAATGGGCCCGCTAATAGTAGAGATCAAATTTTCACATTGAACATAAGGCCCTTCCACACATTTTAGGTAGGAACAGGCCCACTAATGGTGCGGATAACATTTTCATATTTAACATAAGGCCCTTCTGCACACTTTAGGTAAAAATGGGCCCGCTAATAGTAGAGATCAAATTTTCATATTGAACATAAGGCCCTTCCACACACTTTAGGTAGGAACAGGCCCACTAGTGGTGCAGATAACGTTTTCATATTTAACATAAGGCCTTTCCACACATTTTAGGTAGGAACAGGCCCACTAATGGTGCGGATAACATTTTCATATTTAACATAAGGCCCTTCTGCACACTTTAAGTAAAAATGGGCCCGCTAATAGTAGAGATCAAATTTTCACATTGAACATAAGGCCCTTCCACACACTTTAGGTAGGAACAGACCCACTAGTGATGCAGATAACATTTTCATATTTAACATATGGCCTTTCCACACATTTTAGGTAGGAACAGGCCCACTAATGGTGCGGATAACATTTTCATATTTAACATAAGGCCCTTCCGCACATTTTAGATGGAAACATCGTATATTGATCAGTTTATTTGAAGTTATCGAAGTGGTGAAACGGATGGTTCCGCGAACATGATATGTATACGCACGGTAAATCTCGTAAATTGCGTCACGTCACTGCGGCGACTCATAAAAAATACATCGAGTTAACGTACCGCGTCGGGAGCCTCGTAAGTACGAGGGCAATTCTTGCTGTCGTGACGTCGCAGTTTATGAAATGTTAAATCAACCCAATTACGCGGATGGTGCTGGCGTACCGGTCGCGTAATTCATCTCCACAAAGAAACAGGAGAAGGAGGAACAGCCAGCTGATTCCGGGGTAAAAGATTAAGGGCCAATCCGCAACGTGGATACCTTAGAGCTCGGATACTCTTCGACTATTCCAATTATACGACCTTACTAGGAACCCAAGACAATATGCCTCGCTAAAAGTAGTTCCCGCTTTCGAGTCGCAAAATCGGGACCACTGACTGCCTTGAAAGCGGGGTAGGTGACGATTTTTATCTACGGCCGAAAACCAGCCGCAAAGGAACCGTTCAACGAGCAAAGTATTAAGATTCTCAGCTACGAGAATCTTCAAAGCGATCAACGTATCGACCAGTGATGCAAAATAAAATTTGTTATATTTTTCGTTACATCTTTACGAGAGTAAAGAAGGTGAAAATACAGACCATGTTCTTGATCGCGTGTACACTATTACGTGTGAACTGTGAATAGACATGTTGTCAATTCATCGCAAATAGTTGCGATCAATCGTAATAAATAATTATTTAATTTTTGTAAATTAAACAAAAATTTTTATAAATAATTTTCGTAAATTTAATTTTTATAAACTGGTACCTTTTAGCGAATGAAAAACATCTTACTTTTCTATACCAATTAAACATTTTTCGAAAACAATATTCCAGTTTCTTATAGTTCGAGGTTTTCTTATGAATCTCGTGCCTTCGGGTCACCTGATTTTTTCTGATCACTATCGAAAGTTAACCGATTCGTTTCACCCCACTTATTCCTATCTCGGGAATAAGGTCAAATAGGACAAACGTTCGTACAAACTCTTTTAATATTTCCACCGAATTTATCCTTAAATGGTCACATGTTTTGATAGACCCTACACATTTGAGATGCAAAGTAGTCTCTGGAATCGCGAATGTTCCAAACGTCTCGTGGTAGGTCGGAAGTCAAGATGACGGTTAGAGAGCTCGAGGGAATGTTCCAGAAGTTTCCGGGAGATCGAAATCTGGAGGCTAAGTCGTGGAAAGCTGAATGGAATATCACGGAAGTCTCGAAACTCTGTAAACCATCTGACCCTTGCTCCCGATGCACGGAATCGCGTTAAACAGGATGTTGGTGAACTCCTTGGGAATTTTTGAAAACTTCATTAACCGATACCCTGTCCAGAGATGGACAAATTTTTCGCTCATGGAACAAGTTCGAGAACTCGTGAATGCGGAAAATTTTGAAATATGAAGTAGTATAGTCCATTCGGAACTACTTTTAGTTGGTGCCATAATACTGTCTGAAAGGTGAAATCGCTTGTTGAAAAAAATTTCGATTTTTTCCTCTCTTCATTATATTTCTTTTATCTAAACTACTTTTTTATCTTAAACTATAAATTCTCACTTTATGGTAAAATTAATTGAGTATTCGTAAACTTTGTAAACTTTAGCAAAGATACTTTTCATTAACCCCCTTTCCATTCATATAATTAATGTTGTTTTTTTTTTTATCTGTAGTGGGGACAACATGTGAGCATGGATTTTTTGACAATTATTTTAACGTAATTTTGTGGGTAGGGAAAAAATGCAATTTTTGTTTTTGAACTATTTTCAATATTTTTCAAAAAAGAATACCTGCATTTGAAATTGAAAAAAAAGAAATCATGAATTGCTGTGCCAAGTGCTCAGAAGCTTGCTGACTAAATTCGTAAAAATTCTCGAAGATGTACAGGAACTCCATTACCATTCTACTCGCCTAAAGTCGTTTAGGGTACGGTGGATGAAGCTACGAGTCACCAGGGTCTAGAACCGCTGTAACCACGCGCGTTTCGTATCTTTACGGAAGTTTCGGGCTCCCTGTAGAGTATCCAGGATGTTTACCAAATGTGCACAATCTATGCTGAAGTTCGATATTTTAAAAGTCTGTGGTTTTCTACCATCACGGTAATATTATCTGCTTCTATTTTTAATTGTTTTTAATGCAAAAATATTTAAAAAAAAGACTCTCTAACACCTTAAAAAAGATACCTACAGACATCTTAATAACCGTGTTTTTTATTTAAACGTTTACCTATTGAAACCATTCGCAACAAACGCTAGGGTGTACAGAACTTGGAAAGTCTGCGCCAAATATGTTGGCTGCTCGGGGCTACTTTCCTCGTTACCCCTTCTCTTATGGAATTGACTCGAGTTTAAATTTTCTTGGAATCAAAGACTGGTAAAATACGTATCTGGATCAATTTAACGAATAACGAATAAAAAATAAATCATTTTCCATGATAAAAATTACAATCGAATTATTGAAATTTTTGAAATATTTGCGACAGTAAAATATTTTCTAATAAAAGTTTGTAATAACACACAATGTCCCATTTATTAACGTCGTCTTAATTGTATAAATATTTAATAACAATGTTTTCATCAAAGTCTGACGAACTCCGTGTCCGTGTTAATGTAAAAGAACCGAGTGTTCGTAGTTAAGGGTTCGTTTGAATAATTGTCGATTGAAAAAACTGCAATTAGTTATACAAAATATTTTTGTTAGTTGTCTATTATTCGAGTAAATTTCTGAACATGTTTGATTTAAATAACGATTCAGTTAACGAAATTGTAGAATTTTTCAGTTCCTCGTGATGATATATGTAAATCGAAAAGTTCTTTCCCATGTTGCAATACGAGACTTCGTTATCAAGGTATATTCAGGTAATGCTTTTGCGCGTGCGAACGTCATGCACACGCATTTCTCGCTGCGAGTGCGTCATATATGGTTATACGATCAGCTGACTGGGATATAAATAGCGTGTACTGGGAGTCGCATCGATAAACTTTAACTAAGTATATCTTGGTAACGAAGCCTCGGATTGCAGAATGGAAATAGACTTTTTTATTTACAGTGGTGTGAAGAATTAAAAAGATCTACATTTACACTTACACATTGCGTTAATTTCATTTATCAATTACATTAGATAAATCGATTTATATTGTTTAATATTGTCCGATAAAGTAATTCTTAATTTCAAGTGAAAATTTCTTACACTTGAGTCAAGTAACAAAATCATACGCCTCGTTGTTCATGTTTATGTTGCGCGAGCGATTCGTCGATTCTAATAAAAATTCAAATTTTAATACTAGGCATTATATATTCATGAGAGTATAATCGATGGATTGGCGAGGCTCTCCCGATGAAAATGAGCTCAAACACGCCCTACTTCGAATTATTTTCGATTTCGTGTAATTGAAAATCTTTGAAAATTTATTCAGATAACGTATAATTAACAAGGTCGTGTTTAAACTCATTTTCATTGAGAAAACCTCCTTGATCCGTTTTAACACACTATAGAAGAATCTCATTCTGTGTCTTATTTTGTTCCGATAACAATAAAACCTATTTAAACTTTTCCTTCACTTTTATACTAAATTTTCAATATTCCTCAGCAAGTTTTAGTTCCTTTAATACAATGAATTGAATTTCGAGAGAGTACTCTACCACCCTGCGATTCATTCCTAATAACCTTCAACGGCCAAAACATTTGGCTTCTACTTCGACCGTTCAGCACACTCCGAACAAGCGCCCACGATGACATCGTATCGGGCCACTGCGGTAAAAAAAAGAAACTCTCAAGTGAAGAATAAAACCAAGAGCAAACGATTGTCACTCGACATTGTCTTTCTCAAATTACCGACAGCTCCAGATAAAAAGTTCTTAATTAATTTCACTCGAGATCGTACACAGTGTGCTAACGAAAAAAAAAAAAAAACATACAAAAACCTAAGACCTGTTTTCAGAACCAATTCATCGATCAGAGATACAAGGAGGCAAGATACACCGATGTGTGTGACTTTTCAATTGCAATTGAAGTTAACTGCAATTAAAATTAATTGGACTGAAAATCTGACTTTTCGATAGCAATTGAAGTTAATTGCAATCGAAGGCTAATTACGGTGGAAGTCTGACTTTTCGAATTGCAATTGAACTCGACTGTAACCGAAATCTACGTTTTCATTTACAATTGTTCAATCGATCGATAAATTAATTAAAAATGTAATCGATCAATGACCGACATCGCTACCGGGTAACCGCGCGCGCAACACCAACCGAGCGAATGATATTATTTCCTCTCGCTGTAAACGTTTATCTACTCTCGCGTTCCGTGCTCGAATAACTCGGATCCCCGTTCCAGGACGTGCACACGCGTGTTCCAGCAAGTCTTGGGAATCCGTGGCTGTCCGAGTTAATAGGTCAATGCCGGCGGCTCCCACAGTCGGTTTAACCCTTTCACGGCAGCCTATTCATCGTCGGTGACCTTTGACCGGCGATAGGTCGGAACCGAGCCTCGTCTTCTGCTAACCACGCGGATCAGAATTCGTGCATACTTTGGGTGAGCCCCTCTCTCCCTCCCCCACTCCTTCTCTTTCTCTTTCTACCTCTACCACTGTCCCCCACTCCAGCGTCTGCGTGATGCTTTTCGAGCCACGCCTACTCGAACGCACCGAGGCGTTCGGGAGTCGATCGCTCGGGTGGTTTCGGGTTCTCGATTCGACCGGAGTATACTGTACGAAAGTATATATATATATATACGTTCACGGCGCTGGGACGACCTTCCGTGTCTTCACGGTGCCGCGCGGCATTGTTTACGTATCCAATGAAATGCGACGCTCGTAAACTCCGACTCGAGTGTATCCGTCAGCAATTCGCACGATTGCCGCAATTAACCCTCGCCACTGGGAACAATTCTCCCCCACGCTGAGAGTGTCAAGAGGTCGTGGATCGCGATAACGCGGCCTGATAGCTTCACCGATCCTCGAAAGGCGGAATCCCAATCCTTTCGAGTCGGAAAATGTATACTTTTTTTTTCTCTTGTTACGTTTTTTTTTCTTTTAATTTGACACTCAACGAAAATCAATACTTTCTTTTTTCGAGGTGAAAGATGTACATGTATTTTTTTCTTTTGTTGTATCTCCTTTTTTTAAGTTTAAGATGTATGCATACTTTCTTTTCTCGTTGCGTTTCCTTTTTTTAAATTTAAGACGTATACGAATTTTTTTTTCTCTTGTTGTGTTTCTTGTTTTTAATTTTGACATTTAACGACTCTTTCGAGTCGAAAGATGTATATGTACTTTCTTCTCTTGTTGCGTTTCTTGTTTTTAAATTTGACATTTAACGACCCTTTCGAGTCAAAAGATGTATATGTACTTTTCTTCTCTTGTTGCGTTTCTTTTTTTCTAATTACACATTTCACGACCCTTTCGAGTCGGAAAATCTATACTTTTTTCTCTTTTTGCATTTCCTTTTTTTTTTTTGTTTTAAATTTGACATTTTAAATACACCGTTTTGAAATATTAAAACGAATATCGACACAACAAGAAAAATATAACTTCATTTTTCGTGGATCATCGGATTCCCTTGAAATTATTTAACCGATTGACTTGAAATTTGGTACGTCCGCGATAACATAATTTGTTGATTTTTTCTCCTCTATAGTAGTTTTTGGGAGAATTTCAACTACAGTCGATGTTTCCTGCAAAATGTCCATATTTTTCTTGAAAAGTTTGCGCAGAATGAGAACAACATCGTTTTTAAAAATTGTGCAATCAGGGAATTTCGATAGCTTGATACGAGGTCGTTTATATTTTCTATATACGTTAGCACTTTCATATGCAAATTGGTAGAAATATTGTTCAAAGTATACAACTTTTAATATATGCATGAAACATTTAGGTTAAACACTCTGTGTCATCGGAAAAAATTCCCAAGTACCAACATCTTTTTTAACCAGAAAGGTTTTCTTCTCGTGGGTACATCCTACTGTAGAATTTTGATAAAATTGAATATTTTTTATATTTTCTTACAGAATAGGATTTGAAAATATATGTCTGTCTCATTAAACATTTCGACTACGTTGCTATTCATTAATTGTATGCATTGTTCTATGAATGTAAAAAAAATTTCAATAACAACTGCGTTCGTATGACTTGGTATATACTGTTCGTTCGCGAAAAGAAGGCTAACGAATGTTTACATCTTCGTTCTGGTTTAGAATCTATTAGCTCTCCCACCATCGCGCGTACTAACCTAGCCAATAGCGAGACCCTAGAAATTGAAAAGGGGGGAGTAGACTAGGGCCTTGCTCCGCCCAATACTTACCAAGGATCCACCCAATTGGTCGCTAAGCGGCCACATTGCATAGGAGTAGAATCTCCGTATTTGCGGGAAATATAGAAAATCGTGAATATGGATATATTTAGAAAATTAATGATATCTTTAATACAGATCCGAATAAAAATATAACACTCTAAACGAGGATGTTAAACAGTGATCAAAATTTGGATAGCTTCATCACCTAAAATATTAATAATTCATCGTTTCACAAGTTAAAAATTATAAACTTATTGCCGACGATAATTATTATTATGTAAAATTCATCAGGACTGTACTACGAAGAGTATGGCGATTTTGTAGGTACGCCGATAGTTAATATTCTGAAACTGTGTCTACGCCAATGGGTTAATTTTAATACTCATTCTTGCCAATAAATGTCATTACGTAGAATGTATCGCGGTAGTATTACGGAAAATACGATTTTTGTTCGGCTAATAGTTAATATTCTGGGTTAGCGTCTACGCCAATGCGTTCCATTCGTCGTTCGTAGTCGCTTCGTCTCGCTCAGTTTCGACGCCTCTCCCTTTGCGACATCAGTCACGCGATAGACTTGTACATGCGATCGCCACGGCCAATAACGAAAATTCGTGTAATTCGTGGTGGGACGAGTAATCCGATTCGTCGGCAGCTTACGATCTGTGCACCGTGCACTGTAAGCTAGAACGTAGATGTAAACACTCGTTGGCCTTCTTCTCGCGGTTAGACAGTAGTTGCGTATTAGGAGCAATTACGAACAGGGCAAGGGCGGGGCGAAAGCGCCTCGACAAACACGATTGGTCGTTCCCCCGTAAGCGTACGCCCAGCGCGCGAACCGTACGCCAACACGTGGTACCGAAACGTGTTAAACGTCCTCGACGTGTACGAGGAGCGTTTTGCGATTCTCTTTTCTTAAAAGCGAAACAAACTGGCCTACGTAGTCCTATCCACGGTTGATGGGGCTAATCTTGTTACAACTTTTATTTCTGCGCGCTTACCACGGTTACGTAAAGTTATTAGTTCGACCTATTTTCCGCTAGGTGGACGGAGAGAGAGTGAGAAGGACGCAGCATGAAAGAGCGCGTATTAAAATGCCACGAATTCCCACAAAAGCGTACCCGATATCAATGTCTCTCTCCCTCTTTCTCTCTTCCCCCTCCCCCGACCCCGGCCCGTCCGTCACCCCCCCACCCTCTCACCGTCACGGCGAGGCGACCCGCTGATTCCAAGAAGACTCTCTTCGGCATTGTATCCGCGACCCAATCATCGATTCATTGGAAAAGGAAACCAATCAAAGTATCGAACTCACGTTGACTGCTGCTCCGTCGTATGATGTTCTCCAAGAATGTGTTTTGCGGGGCGACCAGGCCCCTGCGCCCCCCTGGCATCCTTTCTCCTTTGGATGATCCTGGATCCTGGTCGCTGCGGCTATCAGGACCTCGGCCAGCCTCTGGCTACGACGATCGCGGGCTGTCTTCCACGCCTCATGTCAATCCCCTCCTCTGCGTGATCAACACACTCTCTCTCTCTCTCGCTTTCTCTCACGCACTACACTCTCGCTCTCTTTCTCTCTCTCTCTCTCGCGCGCGCACGTTCTCTCTCTCTCGCGCGCTCGCTCGCTCTCTCGCGCTCTCTCTCTCTCTCTCTCTTTGGACTGCTGCGACGAACACGCGACAATGATGCACTTCACTAACTGAATGTCATGACTCGAGGGTTGTTCACCATCGCGAAGCGTCCGAATCACCCGTCGACTTTGAACCGGTTCAAATGTGAAAACGCCCAGTGCCCTGAGGAGGGTCCGATACGAGCATCCAATAGTCTGGGTGATCCTCCGTGCGCGTGTTACATGAAACGAGCAAGAGACTCCTGGACACAGGGATGCTTCACTTCCCTGCCTCCTTTTGGAACGTTCAGTCTCCTGTAACACGGGACGACAGATGTTGGTATTATCGTTGTTATTTGTATTATTATTATTATTATTAGATGTACGAATTAATTCTCAACTTGGAAATTAGACTAATCCCTTTGCCTATAATATCGTGTGAGACTCGTGGTAAAGAAATCGGGCTATACGTAAGAACCACGAATGAGTCTTGGCCACATTTGTAGGTTCAAGTACATATTTTTGAAAATATTGGAAAAGATCCTTGTACAATTGACGAAAATTCCGAAACGAAACTAATTATGTATTTGAAATAATCTGATTATCGCGAATGATTATTTGTCAGCTTATGTCAAATCAAATTGTGCCTAACCTTGAAGCATGGTAACAGTAATGCGACAATACTAGGTAACAATTTTTATGTTTCTGTGGCAGTTTTCAATTATATTAATTTGGATAATTTGTAATCGAGAACAGTCCGAATAAGACGGTGTTTGGATTCATTTTCATCGAGAATATTGAAAAATCTTTTACTCTGTAGTTGAAGACGAGCAAACAGCTATGGGGATGACTTTTAATTCGCGAACGAGAGAGACTCGGGTATACCAAGTGTGCAACAGTGTCGCCCGAGTCTCTCTTATCTCTCGTAGAATCAACAATCTCGGTTTCAGTTACATTCCGTGTCTGGTTGACCTTTGAAATCTATACGAAATCGACTATGAAACCAATCGTGTCGACCATTTCTCCGTTACTGTTAAGCACTGAAAAATTTCGTGTACTTTCGGCATAAAATAATATTCGATCTTGGACAGTGATAATTCGATCGATTTCGAAGGTGATAAAGTTTCCTCGATTGTATCATCAATCGAATTGGAAGATCCAGTAATGCTCGCTTAAATTTCAATAGAGTTGTCTCGCCTAAATTCCAGTAACCCGTTCCCAACGTTTCCCCGATACACAGTGTCTCGAGCCGATTGTAATCCGATCCTACGAACAAAGACGGTGAGTAGCTATAGCAAGATTAAGGGAGCGAGAAATAGTTTGCCAGTGACTCATCACAGTGCGCGCGGCGTACCTTTCAGTTGCTCGAGATCGACTGTCCCTATCCCATTTCTTTCTCACTTACTTTCGGTATGTTTATCCTCCGTTCTCATCGAGAGACTCGAGCCAATTCTTGAAATAATCTCGCTACCTGCTACAGAATAATTTCACCGCTCTCTTCTCTTAAATTCAAGCGAACTGATTGTTAAAATTTATTGTACACGCAAAACCGGTATATCGCATTACTGTTACGTTTATCATTCCTAGAACGAATAATCTAAAAAAAAAAAAAAAATACAAATTTTTCACTGTATTTTTCCTCGACGTCACGAAAGGATCAACTGGTGGATTCTGTGACACGTACTTGTTTGATTGTCCGGCTGGACGATGAGCAACAACGGTTCCTTTCCGATCAGGACAGCTTTTGGACTCCTTCGTGTCCACGGGGTACCTTCGAGTCTGCCTATACGCGGATCTGGCCGACTCGGGTCAGGTTTGGATGCGTCTTTCGTCACCTGAACGCGACTCCGTCGTCACCTGCAGTCCGATTGCTCCGGCGACCGGTGACGCGCCAATCTCTCCAGTTTGCGAGTTGCTCGACTTTCCACGCACCCGATCGAGGCGGAGGATCGGTCGAGTGCTCTTCTTCAGTACGGTCGAACGACGGTAGTATCGAGGCAACGATGGTCGCGAGAAAACGGCACCCCGATGAGGACAACAGCAACGAAGACGACGACGACGACGACGATGTCGATGGGTACGAGATGGACGGTGGTCCTGATTTATCGGGACACCGACCACGACGTCGATGGGCTCGCGGATGTGTCCTCGGCTGGTGGACGCGCGAACGATGACCCATCTAACCGCAGTCCTTCCAGGTGATCGCGCGCGCTATCACGGATACCCGACGGCAAGTAATTAGACTGCGCAGTACCTGCCACGTCGTTCTCCACATCCTCGGCGTCCTCCTCGGCGTCGGTGCAACTAGTGCCCGCGGAGGAGAACATCCCTTAGAGAGGGAGACGCGGCTGGCGAGCAATCCTCGGTATCACATCCTTGCGTCTCAGCCGCGTGGCTCCGCCGTGCGCTCGATCGTGTCGCGCCCGAACGATCCGCGATCGCGACCGATCGCCCTCTGGCGCGTTTCACGCGCACTGTCGTTTCGTGCGATTCGGTCAGATTCGGCAACGGTCGGCGGGCACTTCGGTGAGCAGTCACCGGATGACCGCTGGAACAGAAAGAAGACGGTAGTTTAGCGTTTGGGAATCTCAGGATTTAGAACGGGGCTTTGGTCCGCAGTATGTTATTATTTGCTTGTTTATGATCAATATTTCAGGGAATTAACAGTGGTGAGGTATAAATCGCTTCGAATCACTTCCACTGGATATTGGGTAAGTCTTGAAAGTTTTGAAGGTCTTGAAAGTCTTGATAATCTTAGAAGTCTTTAGAGTTAAATTTTGAAAGCTTAGTAAGAACACAGTACCTGACAAGTATTTTTATTATTTTTATGCAAGTAATATTATTGACGTAAAATAGTAAAGAAAATCTGGAAATCGAATTTGATATCTTGAGAATGAAAAAAAGGAAAGAATATATAGAAATGGGTTCTCAATGATTTTTACCAGATTTGTAAGAAAATTAATTTACTGCTTATAAATAATGCAAAAATGTGTATATGTAATAATTGCAACTTTTCAGACTTTCCTTAATACTGAATGTTAATGAAATTGCTGGGCTTTTGTTAAACTTTTAAAACTTAGCAAAATTTTCAGGACGATTAAGCCTTCCAAAACTTCCAAAATAGTTAAGACTTTCAAGACTATCGAGGCTTTCAAGGGGATCGAGTCGATCAAGACGATCAAGACTATCAGGACTTCTAAGACGATCAAAGTGATTAAGACTTTCAAGACCATCAAGGCGATCAAGACTTATAAGATTTTTAAGAGTTTTAAAGCTTTAAATCAGGTGCGAAGTGATTCAAATTTTCCACCATTTTACATACTGGAAGTGATTTGTCCTACAATTACATTTATAATCACTACCCAGTCCAAGTACTTCGTAATTGCAGTGTATAGCAGTTGGAATTGTAGTTGTTAGCTATCACAATTATAATAAATGTAGACATGGCTTCGATAAGCGAAAAATAAGAATACAATGGGTCCTTCAATTACACGGATCAGTGGTTATGCAATTGTTATATCAGTGTGCCCCCACTTATGTCCTTCATAACGCCTAAGACCAATAATAATCAAAAGTCACTCAACACTGCTCACACTCTCTTTACTCACCGTACTATAATTTTCTTAACCGAGGAGTAAATTTTCTTTCTCCCTGGAAAACATCATATTTTTGCAACTTCGCGATAAACTATAAAGGATATTAACCGTGTAAGTGGTTGTATTAGTTTTAAAAATTATATGCACCAGTTTTAGCAAGTTTTCCCGGCCATTAACGTACCAGCGGTTTGTATTTCGCGGCAGACATTGAGCTGCCAACGCTGGAGATAAAATTGTGTTTCTCATGCTACGGGCGATAAATCGTGCAAGTTATCTTTATGGATCCGTGAAGTCGTATTTACGCGAAATAACGCCCGATGGGGCGCACGCACAACAATAGCGGACAGGTTGAAGGTCGCTGGAAAAGATGAAATTAATTGGGCTGAAAGTAACTGATTGACGACGGACCCGTGTCAATTACCGTAACGCCGTGGAACATCTTAGCGCGCGGCGGACATGAAATCAACAAACGAAAAAAACACGGAGAAACGAGTTCAATCACGTGACCAGAATTGAAATCAGGTAACGGAAATCGTTAACACGAAGGAAACGGAGAACTTCGTTTCCAAGGCCGAGTAAATTGCACGAAGTTTAGAAACTTGGGTTGTTGTGTTCGTGAAGTCCACAATACTATAATTATTATAATCTATTTATAATTGTCTATCGGTTGTAAGACATCGAAAATTTTCAAGCGTCACGCGACCAAACCGCTAGTCCAACAATTACTGTCGTTCGCGAACAAGAATGGGATCAAGTTCAATATGTAAAGTTTTTTCAATTTTTCAAGTTTTGTTTCATGACGTTCCAATTAGTACTTGTACTTGCCAAGTGTTAATTTTGAATATCAGTTACAAGTAGTTTGATATAGCAAAAATCAAACTTTTACAAGTAGTACGTACTCATAAATCATGAGAATCAGAAACGCACTACGACTTCCCCGATAACCTAGAAATCTTGAATAATGCATTCCCTATAGTGCTTGTAACTTTTCTTTAATTGTTACACGTAGTCGTTGAAAAATAATATTTGAATCACCACTTTCGTTTTAGCTCGTTTAACATTTTTTTAAATTCTTTCACACTTTTTAAATTTTAATTGTTAATTTATAATTGAATTATACGTAAGAATTATTACAGTTGATTCTAAACACGATTTGGAAGAACATAAAATTTCTGGTCGGATACTTGTGAAATTTTCTAACCCACTTGATCGGAATTCGATTCTAGTTACAATTAAAAGTACTGCTTCCGTTTCCTGAAGTATCGATATAACTTAAACATCAAGTACCGTTGAGAGTTCAACAAGATGACAGTGTAACTCGTCTAGTATTGTAGGCATTATTAGAATAATTTCGAATAAATGTTTTTCTAAATAATAATTCGTACGATACTATTTTACTTAAAGAATTAATTTGGATAATTAATACCTTTACTCGTAGTGTTCGTCTGCTGGAAATTAAATTTCGAACAAACGGGGAAATAGTTGAGCAAAAGAGCAAAAGTGTTTATTATCGGCTAGTTGACATTAGTAACATCACCCCTTGTTTCATTTCCGATATGAATCGTAAATAGATATCAAACTCGATGTAATTGATACGTATCTATGCGATAGTCGTGGATCTCGATAAAATCGTTCGTAATCGTTTCATTCGATGGATTTATAAAAGCGAATCAATTTCTGACATCTTTACAAGATATTTGATCACATCACTATTCACGAGTCATTGGAAAGCGTTCAGAATTCACGACTCTCGATAGATCTCACGCCGATTGCATCTCAAAACTTTCTAACAAAAGCTAACCGTCTTGCGCATTTCGTTTCCAAACAATATCCAATCGATAACACTTGCAAACTTTCTAAACAATACTGATAGTGCTACGAATTCCATTATTACCAATGACGTAACCTTTGTTTGCCAGGCATCCGCGAGGTTAGAACGTCTCTCGAGCGCGGTTTCTCTGATCGATCCAACCCCAGAAATACTGGGTCTGTGCGCTGGCATTTCCAGACTAAAATTAAATCGGCCGAATCGTTGAAAATCGACCCGATACCTTCGCATTATCGAATCCACTGCGAGGCTGGTTCTCGTTACGCGAGATCGAAGCACGTCGGTTGAACTGTTTCCTAATATGTCCGCAAGAAAGCGTTTCACGTGCGTGTCCTGCACGCCACAATTAATCAGGCCTGCCACACACGTCGAACTATTATTCGTCGAGTTAAACATACAGCGCGCGTAAACAAAACCACGTGACTTCGACAAGAGGTATTGGCAGAAAGCTATTCCTCGAATGGATACTAACACAATTGAATTAATACGAGTTACTCTTCACATATTTAAACAATGAACTTTGGTTTTTGTCGAAGGTTCTGACATTTATACATTGTTTTGATGGAATGGAATTTTCTCTATCATCGATTATTCAATCGTTTTTCCTATTTCGATTTTCGACTCTCTCTCTCTCTGCAACAGATCGCAACTGCATTCCTGACCAAAATAGCACGTCGTCGCAATGGACCAATGAGCGTTTAATCACGTAACAAGGTATTGTTTACTTTCACTCTACCTTTCTTTAACTTAAATTTAATTACATTTCATCGATCAATTGTTCGAGCTGGTTCATCCGATTTCGAAAAAATATGCGTGAAAAATTTAATATTGATCGATTTATTCGTTCCAAAGATATTACATCAACGAGTTCGAACAATGCTGATCCGATTGAAACGACGTTTAAAGTTTGACCCAAAGTGTTACAGTTCGGTTCAAAGACCTATAACTTCGCCAATTTATCGAACTTTGCCGTAATACTTTATAATCGTCTACCCAAAACATTAAGAAAATGTAAAAAAGGAAAATCTACTTTTTGCTTCCCGACTTATAAGGAAAATATCGTAACCATGAAAAAAATTATAAAAAAGTTTGGTTTATAAAACGACATATTTTAAAATCGCCGTTTTGATTGTTACAAACAAAAATTTTTTATCTCAAACCTACACAAATCCTTTGAGCCTCAAGGGACGACACTTTAGGAAGTAGTTTAACCTCTTAAACTTGAGTTATAGCAGCTAAGAAAAAACAACCGTATCGTTTACTTTTCGTAGCTTTATAAACCTGCAGAGTTTCGTCGGAATCGACATCGGACACTTCTGCGATGTTCCTTGTCAGTTCGCTCGAAGGGGGGGGATTACCTTTCCGCTTCTCCTTGTTTCGCAGCAATGTCAGATTCGAGCTCATTTCCCCGATACCCGTTGTTTTGCCAGGCATTGTGGTATCCGGGATTACTCCCGATACCAGCGCGCCACCCGTCGTACCGTGCCGTTTCGAAAATTGTTCCTGGTAATAACTTTTGTGTCTCATCCCACTGAAGCGCATTTTCGATTCGTTCTCGCCGAGTCCCCCGACTCTCGACCAAGGTTCAGAGGCAGCACTTTTCGTGCCTCGAGTGGAGGAAACCAAAGTTTCGGTGGCGCCTCAAAAATAGAATATTCGAGGAAAAGAGATACAATGATTTTCGTTCTTCGGTCGCGAATGGAAACAATTGTTGCTTATCGATCACAGCAATTCTCGCCTTTAACTGATCATTCTTACACCGGATTCAAATGAAAACTACCCGTCATTGTTTATGCTCTAATGGAAAACAAAATTGTTATATTTGTTATTAAATGTTCACGAGAGTATCGTCAATAAATTTGTGATATATTTTCGATGAAAATGAGTCCAAACACGACCATGTTCCGATAACTTTGAATTTGCATAGTTTACAATTTTTCAAAAATGACTTGAACAACGTGTAATTAAAAGTAGTCCGAACGAGGTCGTGTTTGGAGTCATTTTTATCGGAAGAATTTCGCCAATCTATTGATAATATACTTATAAAGATATAACGGAGAATAGAAACAAAATTTGTTTCGTGTTAGTAGTTGATACGTCAATATGTGTAAAATTAATTTTTTAATTTAAAAACTTTCGATGAATACTCAATTCTGTATTTATATAATCGTAGATAATTTGTATCATCGAAGGTGATCGAATTTAAAAAAAAGTTTTGAATAATTATTCGATAAATAAGGGACTGTTCAAATCGGTTTAAAGGAACTGTTAAATACTAATAATAATCATTCGCTTCTCGAGCAGAAACTTCTTGTTCCAGTTCGATACACTTTGCTTGTGAATATAGTATCCACAAAAAGTAATCAATCATCCGGTGGAGATCTGAGCGGAGCTTCAAACTCTTCTTCGATCATTTCGTACGGATTAAATGTCAGCCTATCGAGATTGAGTACAGTGATGCTTGTAACTGTACACGAATCAATCGTCCGATTCCCGAGGAGTATCGATGCCTGCGCTCGAGTGGCGGGCACACGAGTTCCAAGCGTAATTTAAAAATACGCTACCCGTCAAGGGATCAATTAACCGCGTATATTTAACATTTCATGTGTATTCCACTCGATTGTTCACCGCAGGTCATGTCCTACCGAAAATCAACTTGTAAAATTTTTACAGACTGCGTGACCGTGTCGTTCACAGTGAGATACTTTGAAACACATGCGATAGAAATTTATCGTGCAAGAGATACGTACACGCTCTGTACACACACTTCCATTCGAAACTCGTATGCTCTCGAACAGTGTCCCATGTGCGGTGGACGCCGATAAGCGTTCACTGGGCACATTTAACAAATGTGACTATACAGTTTCCGCACGCGGCATGTACCGAACTTTCAAATTTAGTATTCAGAGGCAGTGTCGTCCCTGGAGATTGCGGGGCCCGCTACTTCTGTTCTAATGTAATTAAAAAGTTTTCAGGCGTTGGTCACTATAGTGTACAATGTACTTTCAAAGTCTATGCTGTTCAGGAAACTACATTTTACCGCACATCTCGATTTTATCGATGTAGTTTCTAAACTAACATTTACTTTAAGAACAATATAGTTTCAAAAGTACTTTGAAACAAAATTAGATGCCTCGACTGGTACAATTACGTTTATTTATATTTTGTAAAATGTAAAAGTAATAAGTATTTATTCGGTGCTAAGGGTGGTACTGGTCAAAGGGTTCAAATGTTATATATGCGTAAACAAAATTAGTTATATTATTCTAGAAGTGGTGCCCTGGCACCACTTAAGGTCAACTCTGTACGAGAAACCAACGCTCAAAATTTTGAGCAATCAGTAGGATCAATTTGAATTAAAGCGTGTAGATAAGACAAGTGGATAGGTCGAAAGCAAAGTGCGACCCTTCTTGGGGAATCTGCAAGTAAAATGGAAACACACCAATAGGATGAAATTGGGACGACCCATGAGGACAGGAAGTCCTCGTCAAGGACGTCCAACTCTGTTCGTGAAATTTGACCACTAGTAATGTACGATCAGATCACCATTAGATTTCCCACGAGATTTCAGGATTCTTATTTCTAGACTCTTCCGATGAAATTTATCATCGACAAATAGACCTAGTTCGTAGCCATCTACCGACAAATACTTGAAACATTTTCAATCAAAAATTGTTTCGTTTGTTACTAGCTACTGGTTGAAAATGATTTAGGTACTCACCACTAGATGGCTATTGATAAAATTCATTTCACGATAGTATAGTTTGATTTGAACTTTGCATCAGCAGCAAATTAAAGTTGGAAACGATCCACTCGAACAATTCAATTTGTGCATTATATTTAGAACAGTGACATTCAAACTTTCTCAGAGCCCCCTGCTTTGAATGTATCATTAAAAAAGAACATTTCTGCACCTGAGATTTATAGACGACATAATTTTCATTATGTTTAATCAATTCAAAATCAAATTACTTCATTTAATTTTTTCGAAAAGGAGACAATGTCGAAAGTTACCTGAAAGTACCTCTTCATTTCGTCTGTTATTCCTCCAGATCTTATATTCGGATATTCGAGGCAATACACCGTGTTCAATTTAAATATCATCAAAAAACGAAATATAAGTTTAAAAGTAGAAACATTTATCTAATTAACGATATTAATATTAATTCATATCAATTGCATTGACTGTCATATTAACTTGTCTCACCTTAAAAATCGACCGCTGTTGTAAAGTTATCTTCGAAAATAAACACAGAGTGATGAAAAGAAGATTACCAAAATCATGGGAACGATGAATACTGAACTAGTCGCATCACTAATAGATAGCAGTGCCATGGGAAGTCAAGTAACGTGTTTTCTGTTTCGAGGATTTCTCCTGCTTTTCCTTATACGTTGAATTTTTGTCCCATCCGTTTAAAAGTAAAAATCGCTCACCCAGTGTACAAACATTTCTGAGAAAAAACCATTCGCCGGTGAGTCTTTGTCGTCGCACGAAACACATCCCCTCCCCTATTTTTTTCCAACCTGATTCCTCATCGCGTTTCTCGTCCCCCGAGCTCTAGCACGCGAGCAGAACCAATCAGCGATATTGGAAACAACGAAATCGGACCAGATTTACAAGAATTCTAATAATGTACGAAGGTCGGCCGAAAGTGGAGAAGTAGTTCGCACGATCGATGCCAAGTTCCCGGCGCTAAAAAGCGAAGTCCAGAGCGAACGGACGAGGCATGATATCGGAATACGCTTCGTTCGACGTGTACTAACGGGAGATCGAGAAGAAAGGAAGTAGTGGGGGAAGAAGAGTGGGAGAAAGAGAAGAGATGACGTGAACAGAGAGAGAGAGAGAGAGAGAAAGTGAGGAAGAGGGGGACGAGGAAAGAGTAGAGATGGCGCGAGCGGAGAAAAAGAAAGTGAAAGAAAGGGCGAGAGAGAAAGAGAGAGAGAGCGAGAGGGAGAGAATATTTCTCCAGTGGGCGAATATCAATTCGTTCCGCGAACATCGCGGTGTTTTTCGATTCCTCGCCAGCGAAAAAGAAAGTAGAAGAAAATAAAACAAAGAGAATGTACAGAACGAGCACAATCGGAACGAATCAGTAACGACGAGCGTTGTCTGGAGTGAGACGAATTCTGCACGCCCATTTCTATCTCGAGACGAAGAGTTCCACAGGAATAGAGGTACACGAAATTCTTTGCAACTTTGCACTTCGCTTGGATACAGTATGCAAGGATGTTAAAAACTTCCCTCCGTGACGACCTCTATAGCCGTATACGCGCTATAGGTTAGATACCGATACTGAACTTATATACCAGTGTTTCTCAAACTTCGTGGACCCCCTATGGTACAATTACATTCTTGTTTCTTTAACCCTTCGCACTCGAAGCTTTTCTGCTACCGATGAAATCCTTCAAATCGCGTAATTAATTTAAAACGGAACATTTTCATTTCAACATTTCATGTACATATGTTTACATCTTACAAGAAAGGAGGAATTGAATTTTAATTTAAATTTCAAACCACGATGGTTTTCCGAATTGGACAAAGTACACCGAATTACGTGGCGATCGAGGATCGCCTCTCGAGTGGAAAGGGTTAATAACCAAAGTTTTTAAAATAAGTAAAATTAGAAGACTACGATGAACGCCTATATTTAAATATCTACACACGGCTAGGATTAAAAGTTGCCATGTAAGAAACATTTGTTTCCTCAACGAAGAATAATTTTCAATTAAAATTTCTAATATTACATTGTTTGTGGAAACAATGCACAGAAACGAGTATGAACAAAAGTTAGGGTAAATACTATTTAATGATGAATTCTTTTTATCGAATGGTATTAAAAAATTCTATAAAAAGAGGTTACCTCATTGTAAGGAAAAATTTTCCGCTTTTTCAAGCTTTCAAACTTCGTAGTTTCCAGTTCCTTTTTGAATATTTTTACTCTTCACGACGGAATACTTTTTAATGGTTGCTTTGGTTAAGAAGAAGGAAGTGTTTTTTTTTTATTTCATTGTCCATGTAATATTCTACTGTTTCACTTCTGTGAGCTTGCTGACCTCAGCCAACCCTGTTTGAGAAACACTGTTCCACAGTATAGGTTAGGTTTCAAAACAGCACTTTGGCTGTATTTCGCCTTTTACGCGATTATGGTTATTGTCGTCACAATTGTATATATTCGAATATGTACTTACACACAAAAAGCATCAGTGACCTGGAAAACTTTGAAAGAATGACAACGGAAACAACATTTTTCTTGTAGCATATGCAGCCTCTAAAACTATTCACGAAACATTTTTTCGTATCGTTAAAAATTAAGATAATAATTAGGTAAACCTGTGACAAATTTATTACACATTCCATATATGTGTAGTAAAGACATTGTTATTATTACTACACGTGATACGATATTACCTCTTCTTGCACGAGAATATACCTATTTATGCAATATCTTTGAGGTTAGGTTCGAAAGTAGCGTTTTAATATATCAACTATAAAGTATAACGGTACACTTAACTGCAATACAACAGGAACACCCGTTACTTCTCCCACTTTGCTACTCGATGTTCCCCCACTCCTTAGACATGCAATTCTGTTTATTTTTCTGACTACGTTGGCTGTAACTCGTATTTATACAATACTGTTCTGTTTGGTATATATATATATATATATATACTTTATTAATTTGTGAAATAGAGAAGATGTAATAACGATAATAATTATAATGTATAAATGTATAAATTATATTTTATACATATTATATGTATAAATTATAATATATGAAATTAATGACGATATGGTGACCTTAAGAAATGTGTAACAAGATAAAAGATTTGGCAGTACATATAAGCGGGGTATAGATAGGATACTATAGTAAAATGCGGACATGAAACTTGGATGCACAATAGATTAGGACAGTTGTTGATTAGGACATACTTGTGTGTGATTGATAACAAGTGGAACAGGCAGTAAGAGAATAAGCACTGGTGAGAACAAGATTATAGAGATATGACAGCAAACGCGTGAATATTGTTTTGAAGATAAGATAACACAAAAAAAGAATCTCACCTTTGTCTCGCATTCAGCTTAGTCAAGTTCACAAACAGAAGGGAGATGACGTCATATTTACAAACACAGTAGAAGCAACGAAGGCACGAGTTTCGAACACATTGAACGTAGGAGGCAAGGAGAGATAAAAACTTGTCCCCAGATCGCAATAATCAAATATGGGAACTAAGAGTGATTAAAGAAGAAATAATAGAAAACGAATTGATATTTTTTAATAAGGTATGGTGAGCCAATAATAAGAAGAGAAAACCAGTACGGATTCATCTTTAAGTCTAATGCATTCTTCGGGTCTTTTTCGACCCACTCCATCCTCGCAATATATTATTTTTTTATTTCTCTAATCCTTTCACTGTATTGTATAGTTAAAAATACGAGTTTCGTGTATTTGAGATATTTTTGACCCAAAAAGTTAGAGTGTGTACGTAAAAACGGGAGAACGTTTTTAGGTTAACACCAATTCGAAACCAATCAACTTAACTACGTCTAGTTCGAGTTCGTGGGTAGCTTATACATACAGGAAATGTCAAATGACTGCAATATTTACGTGTCGTTGTTGTATATGCAACAATCCCGACGTTAAAACGTGCACTCTCGGGTCCACTCGAAACGCTTTAAGGAGGGATGACAGCGAATCGGTTCCTGAAATCGACCTTTCGTATCTCAATCTAGTCACGTGCGATCAGGAGAGCAGCAAGCGTGTTCCCTATTACAGGCATTCGATCATCGAGTTTCAAAGCGATGTCGCGTGCATATTGGTATGACAACCATTAATGCAACTTAAAAAAATTTACATTTTTCATCGTGTCGTCGTGAGAGTACTATCATTATATTGGCGAAACTCTCACGATGAATATGAGTCTAAACACGACTATGTTCGAATTACTTTTTCTTTTCTGTTACTTTTTAAAAAATGTTTCATTTTTAAAAAATTGTGTACTGCCTATAATTAAAAGTGGTCGGAATAATGTCGTATTCGGTCTCGTTCTCACCGGGAGAATTTCATCGATCCATTGATACTACTTTTATGGAGACAATGAAAATTATGTAAATTTTTAATTTGCGGTATCGCTTTTAAGTTCGACGAGCAGTTTTTTAAATTCACAACTAGTGATCGTTTGAGTAAACGGTTGTTCAAACTAAAGAACATAAATTGTGCCCGGTTGACACGAGGGAAAATGGTGATGGAGATAATTTGGTACGTTTTATTGAGGGACAAATACGACGTTTTAACGAGGTGTGACTGTACACGCTCGAGAAGATTCATTGGTGCAAATTGCAATGAATACATTGAATAGAATTCTTCTGAGAGATCTGTGCATATATTATAAAATATTTGTAATTTATAACAAAACGTTAAGCTCTTATAATTGACAGATAAATATCAATTATAGATAAATACTAGATCGAAAAAAGTACCAACAAAAAATAACCCCTGATGCTTTCAAGTTGTTAAACATTCACCAGAGCAAAGAAGAAGTACATAGAGTAATGCTCGCTTAAATTTCAATAGAGTTGTCTCGCCTAACTTCTAATTACCCCCCCCCCCCCCCCCCCCCATTTCTCCAATACTCCGTGTCTCGAGTCGAGCGTAATCTGTTCCTACGAACAAAGACAGTGGATAAATACAGTAAGAGAAAGCGAGAAAGAAATAATGTGCCAGTTTTCAAACTTGAGCAGTTCAAAAAAACAACATATTGCAATGAATGATATAATTACAAAAATTAAAATTTCCACATTTTGCATTTTATCTTCGAAGAAATCGTATCAATATATTGGCAAGGTTCTCCCAAACAAAACGAGTTCAAACACGGCATAAATTGACCAAATCTTATTACTATCCTATTATTTTCGTTATCTAAAAAATTTTAATTGATTGCGAATAAAATTTATCCGATTTATGTCGTGTTTGGACTTATTTTAATCAGGAGAATCTCATCGATCCATTGATACCATTATTACCAATATAAAACGAAGAAATGAAAATTTTCAATTTCTGTGGTCGGATGATTCATCGCAGTACGTGCGGCGTCCGCTTTGAGCCGCTCGAGGTAGACCGTCTCAACACCGCGTACTATTCCCTTCTCGCTTACTCCCACTGTGTTTATTTTTCGTCTGCATTGAGGGTCTCGCGCTCGAGACAGTTCCTGGAATAGAATCGCTACATACGATGTGATTATGTCGACGCAGTTCACCGATTTACACGAATTTAAGCGACCATCGATGTTTGCATTTTATATTTAAAAGTTCTCGTGCTCGAGGACGTGTTCGACGCGCAAAATGAATTTTACTTATAATTCGATCGCGTACCGTAGATCCTCGAGCCGTTGTTACACGTAATGTATTCGTATACGGATTTTCGAAGGGAAATCGTTCCGTCACGGTGTGCGTTCGATTCACGGAAGTTTCGACCGGTTGTCTCGAAACGAAACAACGTAACAGAGGCTTACACAGGGAACAACAATTTTCCATTTTCCGATCGGTGTTTCCTGTTCTCGGCGGCGCACGGGTTGACACGAGGGCAAACCGGAGGAGGCAAGACTTCTGGGAGATCAGCTTGCCGCGCGGAGGGGGGTTCAGCGGCGCGACGCGAGGGAGTGGGGGAGCGTGGGGAGGGGGAAGGCGCGGAAAAGGGGGCAAAGACCGTGCATGGAAAGAGGTCACCCGGATTTCGAGCGGTCTGCTCACCAGAAAGCGAGTCGTATCTCAAGGTATCCCATCATTTTTCGTGGGTGGAGTTTTTGGCACGGCCGCGCCACGCTTCGCTACCCTCTTTTTCTCGTTCTTCTACGATCGATCGTCTACTCCAGGACACTATGCTTTTGCTCGGCGATACGGAGACCAGGCGCCTCGTAATCGCGACCAAGGAACGCACGACTATGTGGCAGGATTCGAAGTGAACATTGCGACCGGAATAGCGATGATATTCAGTATTTAATTTTTTCGATCAAAATCAAGTGAACCGTATCAGCTGTGCATGCACAGTGTTAATTTCTTCCGTGTTAAATATATCGATTTTTTGCTTAGATCCTTTGCGGTAACATCTTTTCTTTGTTAATTATTTAAGCAGTTCTTGCACAGTTTTTACGTAGAAATTTGGGGGGTTTCTTTTTCAAGATTATTCGAAACAATAATATTTCTGTGTTACTGATAAGGATTCGAAAAAAAGGGTTGAAACGTTTGACACGCGATAAAGTCGAATAGTGCTTGTACGATTATCGGTTTACTCGATCGAAAGAGGAGTTTCGACCGTTACGGTACCAGGATTCGAAAGATCAGCACGCGTTGCTTGCGCAAATTCCGTGGTCACGTTCGTTAACACGTTCGCTGCGGTATCGTCGAAGGGAGATTACGATGATCAAAGCAGTGACTGTAGTTGAAAAATATGAAAGTGTCACGCAAGCTTATAATTGTACTTAATCTTTAACAAACATTCGATTTAATATTTTTATTAAATATTTAAATATATTTATTTAAAATTTTTTTCTCAACTTTCAGTAGATAATTGTTGGTAAATCTTGCCCTATTTGCCGTGATGTAATAATCGTTTTGCGTATTTGTACAATAAAATAAATAAACAAACAAACAGACAAACAATAAATAAATAAATAACCAACAAATAAATAAACAAATATATAACAAATAAAGAAACAAATGAATAATAGAAACATACATCAATATTTATTTTGCTAAATTTTTTTTTGACGAAAAACAATATACGATAACTCCTTACTTGTTTTAATACGGGATTAGAGAAACTGAATCATCCCCAGCACTGCGTATGTTTCTTCAGCACGAGCGAGCCGATTCGAGCGGTCGACTGGTGTGAAATTAAAAACCCACTGGCCGAACTACAAAGCGACCCCGGCCATGTATCCGTGTGACAGCTACTAATGCAAACTAAAGCCTTTTCTATTGCCCGTTGTATCGTCACGACAGTATTATCAATCAATTAGCGAGGTTCCTCCGATGAAAATAAATCCAAACACGACGTCCTATTTAATTATAACCCGAACTATTTTTAATTACACTATTTTTAACTATATACACACTTTGATAAAAATAGTCGGAATGAGCTCGTGTTTGGATTCATTTTCACGGGGAAAATCCCACCGACTCGTTGATAATACTCTCACGACGATACGACGAGAAATAGAAAAATTTTTAATTTACATTGTTAACTCAGTTAACTCCTGTCTTTCCTAAATTTGTCTACTTTCTTTACCCCACTTCCTCCACATTCTCCACCATTGTCAAATAGCAGAACACAGTAATTATATCTCGAATTGGACAAAAATTATTTCTAGACAATTTTTTAGAAACATTTAACCAGGTGTTCGTTTCAGAAGTTCGTGAAGTTTTAAGATATCAGGTATCACCAAACCAAAGACACCGTGTAAATAAAATTGAGTTTGTAGAATGTTGAAGAACTTCGATAGATTTTTGGTAAAGCTGGGACAACAGAAATAATTGGTTCATTTTAAAGGGCCCAAGGTGTCTAGGTGAAGTTCCAAGATACGGTGTGTTTGCGAGGGGAAGCAGGAGTAAAGTTATCGGATCGCCTTGTACACCGTGGCGTGCAGAAATCACAGCTTATCCTCGGGTTCATCGTATCGTTTTTAATCTTCTTCGAGGACAGGTCGATTCTACCGGTAGTTGTCTCGTAGACGGTGTCTATGTACTGTTCCATCGCCGATAACGGCGACACTTTTCGTCGAGTTATCTTCGTGAAGAGGCACTGCTCTTCTCTCCAATAAGGACCCTTATCAGCTTGGCTATTTTCTTGCTAGTGGACCGCCATCTTCTAGAGGATGCGGTATCTGCGCCCCGTTCTACGATTTCACTGTAATTTCTCTCCTTGGCAACGATATACAAGGTGTCCCGAATTTTGGTATTCAACTGTGGTGTATTTATAATTAAACATAATTTTGTAATAATATTTTTTTGGTACCTCTACTTTCTCACGAAACGTTCCATCTAGATAAAACAGACACTCTGTATACACTGACTGATCTTTCTTTCATACATTTGTTACACAATCTTCGTTTAAAAAATTAATTCAACTAAAACAGATCCATATAAACGTAAAAATAAAGGGAAGATTATTTAATACCAACATACACACACTTGTGTTCATTTTGTAGCACATTACTCTTTGTACTTCTATTAGGTTGTTCGGAAAGTAATTTAGTTTTCCAAAATGGAGAATATATAATTTAATAAAATGTTTATACACTCTAAAAAGATCGTGTTTCATTCTCACAAAAAAAAAAAAAACGAAATGACTTTCCGAACAACCCAATATTTACTGGAATTTGGATCAATATTACTATTATTATTTACAGATTATTATTATTTAATAATCCAGGTTAAAACGTTTATACGATAGTACACCGAGCTCGTTTATGTTACGATTTTCGTATATTTTTTTAACAACTCACAATAAGCAACACTCGCCATAAGTCCCGGGGAACATTTCGAGGGGCGATAGGTACGATGAACAATTAGAACGATGAAAGTGTTACAGGGCCACAGCCGTAGTCTTTAGTCTCGGAAATGTTCATTCTTCTCAAAGAAATCGCTTTCGAGCGTCACCCGCAAACGCTCGAACAAGACAACACAAGGCCGCGTGAAACGAAAGTTTCGGGACGGCCTAACGTGTTCCTTCGAAAATCATTGTGCCGTAGGATTATTAGGTTGCTGTAGGAATCGTCACATGGAAATCGCACCGATCGAGGGTGCACGTAGTTTCGTAAGAGTTTGCCTCGGGAGTTCGACCGACTTCGACTTCGACAACGTTAGCCTAACCTACCGAATGTAACAGTTGCTAAATAAAATTGTTTACTCGAGATATGAGAATAGAAATTTGTTTAAAAAAATACCGAGGATCATCCAACCCAATTGTACCTACTGACCCTGGAAAGCAGCTTCAAATATTTTATAATTGTTATAATATTAGAAACAACGTAGAAAATTATCTTCATTTTGTATTTAATCCAAGTAAATTATTCTCAAATAATTTCTTTTTACTAATTCTTCAAATGTGTTATCTTACTTGTGTTCCGAACTTGCATGTTTGAGACACTATATAGAAATCGTGGCACAGTCGACGACACTGGCTCGAATAAAAACGAAAATGAAGAATTGTTTCCTTAAATACAAAATAATAATAAAAAAGAATCATTTGATTAAAATACAATAACATAAATATCTCTACGTATTATTAAAATCAAATAATGTAAATATTTCAAATAATAACATGTAGTCGAATAAGATAATATATTATCTCGACGATTAATTTTCAATAAATATTTCTTATTATTATTGAAATAAAATAAGTATTTCTCACTATTATTCAAATAAAATAACATAATTATTTCAAATAATAACGTGTAGTCGAATAAGATAATATATTATCTCGACGATTAATTTTCAAATAAATATTTCTTATTATTATTGAAATAAAATAAGTATTTCTCACTATTATTCAAATAAAATAACATAATTATTTCAAATAATAACGTGTAGTCGAATAAGATAATATATTATCTCGACGATAAATTTCCAATAAATGTTTCTTATTATTATTGAAATAAAATAAGTATTTCTCACTATTATTAAAATAAAATAACATAATTATTTCAAATAATAACGTGTAGTCGAATAAGATAATATATTATCTCGACGATTAAGTTCCAAATAATGTATTCGAATATATAGCCAGGCTTGGTGGAGAGAACGGACGCGATTGGTTGCATTCGAAAAATTGTACGGTTCGCTCCGGTCAATGGAATCCCGGAGCACGGGATGACGTCAGTCGCGCGCCACGCCGCGACGCGCCCCTGTTTCGCGATATCCCCCAACGTCGTTCCCAGCGATTCGTGCCACGGGAACACGCTGCTCGCGAACCCATTTCGCCAATCTCCCGCGACGTAAATTATAAAATCGCGCGACGCCGGATCGTCTCGACGATGGCCAGCGTGCAGAGAGAATACGGCGCTCTGCTGGAAAATTGAGGCAATGCTATTCGACCTCTTGACCTCCATTCCCGTTTCATGACCGTTCAATAATGTATTCGATTCGGTTTGCGATGTACCCACCCTAATTACACGGAGCTTCAATTTGTATTAAACATTACAAAATATGCTCGCGCGAAGATTTTTTTTTTTCCTTCACTTTTCTTCCCTTACGTACAAGAGAACACCCAAACGAAGCTAAGAAAATTGCAAGTGGCACCTCGCTTCCATTTTCGAGAAAAAAAATTCTCAAAAATGCAAATTAAACTTGCAAAATATTTCTTTTTCTTTTTTTTTTTTTTTGAATTTTCACATTTTTCAAGAATTTTTTTCGCGAAAATTAAAGACGCTGCTTGTTTTCTGCACAAATGTGTCGGTAAGGAGAAATTGCAATATTTTTGTCACAGTAATTTACAGGCCTTTGGAAACATTTGGCACTTCCGTTCGAAACATTTTTCAATATCTTTTGTCACTTAAGAGTTATGTAGGCATAAATAAAACGGGTGGCACCGATGTTAGAAGGGGTGGTTTCTCCCTCGAAGTCGAAAAGTCGCAGCAACGAAATACGACATAGTTCTTGGGTTGGGCTAAAGAATATTTGAGGAAAGTTTTATCAAAATTGGCGACCAAAAGCACGCATGTCGGAGAGGGTGAATCCAGGCCATTAAATTTAATATGTTACTAAAATTTGTATCCTTCGTTTTCTAATTTATCAAACTATACATGTTCACGTTTCATATTTTTTGCGCGAACAATTTGAATCAACTGAAGAAAAAAAAGTGTTGGTACAAGAATCTTTTTTCACGATTTTTTTTTTTATCTATTCCTTCTTGTTATCAGAATCAATATGTACTTTTCTCTGCGAACTGCAACAACACAAAGGTTGTAACAAAAATACACAGCTCGAGGTATACAATTCTTACGATAAAAAGAAACCCCAGGCATATCAACAACCCAAGAAAGGGTCGACGGATAAAGGGGGTGGGGGACCCAGCCACGATGAAAAGCAAAGCGCATATAAATGTAAAATATTCGAAAATATTCCACTCGTGAAAAATACATTTCTTCGGTATCATTAAAATGTGTCCTTAAATTGTTGGAATGGAACTCAACCGGAAAAACGAATAAAGAAAAAAGATTTTTTTCGACCAATGTTACAGTACCTTAAAGTATCCTAGGCTTAATGCGAGTGACCAGTGGTCTTCGTATTTTTGAACGAAGAATATGATTTTAAAATAGTGAGGACCAACAATTTGGGAAATAAATTTTAAAAATATTCTGATCGATGATGAATTAGATCGAGACTTAGGGTTACCAAATTGTGTACCAGGACTATGGAAGGTAGCCTAACTTCGTGTAATCCTACCCTTTTGATTGACATACTGCGTCGATGTCACCCGATCCCCGATGACGTGTCCACAAAGTGGCAACATCGAGATACAACGCTTCTGGTGCAACCGGTACAGTTAAAAAATTGATTAGGTCTGGTTCAGGTGATTCAGAGATTATTGTCAGGAAGCTAGAAAGTGACGAGCAGATTGCAAATTTTATGCATTTACGGCGTGGGCGAATGTGAGAAACGTATCTAATATATATGACCTTGTAGAAAATAAAATATTAATATCACTATATTAATTTGTGAAATGTATTCTATAAACACATTTTACAAATTTTACACGTGCTCTCGATATTATCGTATGCCACAAATACATGAGAACCTACGTAAAAAGATGGTGACATTTTGATAATAAATATTTAAAAAAAAATTATCGAGCATCTACCCTTGTAATGCTACATTTTCGTAAACAGAACGACCAAATCTATCAGTATGCAAAGTTTCAACTGAATCCGTGACCGGAAGGTCTCTCCTTAAATGTAAAGAAAGGAGGAATAATTTTTATTTATATAATTTTTATTTTTATTATATAATCGAATTTTTTCCGTGGAACTGGTGCGACGAAATGGAAACGAAACACTGGTGGGAACGATTCTCGATCAGAGATTCGATCGACAAATTTGATTAACCCTCGAAAAACTTCGGGTCAATTTTGACCCGCGCCGGAATTTCATCCACGTTCGAATAAACGAGCGTCGATTGAAATTTCACGTCGCTGGATTTCGAAATCCGTTACCGTGGTGTAAATATTGCCACGGGTCAAAATTGACCCGGGGTCCGACGGACGAACACCCTACGCAACTACCGCGCGAACAACCGAGACAAAGGGAGTCACGACCACGGTGAAACCAGGGGAATAGAATCACGAAGCGCGAGAAGAAGCAACGAGGCGAAAGATGAAACGAAAACTGACAAGACGCGGGAATCGCGGACGGGGATAAAAAAAAAAAAAAAAAAAAATGGAGATTGAGAGCGGAAGGGAACAGCGGGAGAGGAGATCAGAAGAGACGGGGAAACAAAGGCTAAGCTCGCGGAATAAAGGTGAATACGGATGAAAGAGGGCCGTTGAAAAACGAGCAACAGATCTCCATCCGTGCGATCGCTGACGTGGAACGGCCGCGCGAAATTGTATTTGGGGCACGAGGTAACGGAGCACATATACGGTTTTCGATTTCCCACGAGAGGTCAGCGAATTCATAACCCAATCTATACGGGGATGGGGGTGCGAGAACGGGTTGGACGGGTGAATTTTAGCTGCGCGGGCCAGTGGAGAATTCAGCCATCTTGGGGGCCCGACACTGATCACTTTCCGGGGCCTTTTATTTTTTTTTTAAATTTTACCAAAGATTATTACGAAAATATATTCAGTTTCGGGGCCTTTCTCTTTTTTGAAACGTTTTACCAAAGATAAATATTATTATGAAAATATATTCAGTTTTAGGGCCTTTTATTTTTTTTTGAAACATTTGACCAAAGATAAATATTATTATGAAAATATATTCACTTTTGGGGCCTTTTTCTTTTTTGAAATATTTTACCAAGGGTAAATATTATTATGAAAGTATATTCAATTTCCTACCACAATAATGCCCGCATAAATTTAATAACATTGATAATAAATTTAGAAAAATTGAAACTATCGCGTAGCTTACAGCGATTTTATTCCAAGAATTCTTTCGACAGTGAGGCCTTCAAGTAAAGAGAATAAATATAACGAAAATGAGAAATAGAAAATAAGAAATAGTGTGCGAAGTAGGGATCTCGAGCATTTCAAAGGAACACGCCGCGCGAGCTACGATGGGGAATCATCCGATTACGAAAATTGAAAATTTTCATTTTTCCGTTTTATATTTGCAATAATGGTACCGATGGATCGGTGAGGTTCTCCCGATGAAAATGAGTCCAAACACGATACGAATCGGACGAACTTTATTTTTAATGAATTTAAATATCCCAGATAATGAAATAATAAAATAATAAAATAATAGTAAAATTTCTCCAAAGTGTATCGTGTTTGGACTCATTTTGATCGGCAAAACCTCACCAATTTGTTGGTATTATTATTAAAAAGATAAAGCGAGAAATGAGAAAAATTTTAATTTGTACGATTGGACGATTTGTCGCAATGCGTGCGGCGTTTCTTTGAAGTGCACCGGTGAATTGCTTGGCATAATATTTTTTTTCTCGCTTAATCATACTGAATCTATTCATTGTCTTTATTCATAAGATCAGATTACGCTCAACTCGAGACACTAAGTATTGGGGGAATGGTAGTCACGGGACATTGAAATTTAGGCGAGACAGCTCCATCGAAATTTAAGTGAGCATTACTGTACTTTGTGATGCCCTTTCCTTTTCTGAAGGGCAAATGTTATTATGTTGAAAGTATACTTTCCTACTATTTCCTTTATAGATGCATTGTTAATCTATAAAAGCAGTACTGAATAAAGAATTTTTTGTCAAATTTTCATTTTAGAACAATTTCTTAATTTGTGAACATCATTTGAAATGGAAATTTTTACAAAATGGTTTGTTATCCTTAAGGACAAAATTCCCCTTTTTTACACTTCTAAATGGTAATTAAATTTAAAGAAATAAAAAAATAAGCAACTCTTTGGAGACGATAATTTTTGTCGTTTTGGGCCAAGGAAAGCGGGAAAGAAATTGACTAAAAAGTTTCATCTGCGACAGCGTAAACAAAGGATGGCGAATAAAATTTAATTGATTGGTCGGCGTAAAGGGGACACTTTTTTTTCGACTTCGCGGTCTCAGTTTATATTTTTATGTATAACTCTCTCCCATGCTACTATTAATCACTTCCCTGTCGAGTTCTTTTTTAAAAGTCGGTTTAAAAAACGCAACATTTTTTTTTACTTCGTTACAACTCAATATAGTCATCGGATTTGTACAGGGTCGCTTGAATATTTCGGGCTCCGATTCTTTGTAGAGAGAAAATTTTCTACTTGTGTCAATGAAAATGTTACTTTTTTATATTAAAAATACACGCGCATATACACAAATTACTTACATCAATTATATATTCTGCCCTACATATTACATACGCGAGAACGTAACTTTACGAAACACCCTGCACGGATCTTTTCCTGAAAATAAAATCCAAAGTACATTCGATATTTTCCTTTTTATCGTCTCAATTACGAAACGAAAACAATGCACGATCTCGAGATAGAGTTTTGCCATTGTCAGCCTTTATCGTCGCTGTTGCGCGTCATTTTTAGGAAAATACGACACAATCGCTGAAGAGTCGATACGGTGCAAAACTCAAGGTAAATTGAGAATGGTCCCGTATCGGGAATGTATAGACAACACGGTCGTCGGTGAACCGTCTATGAAGAGTTTGCAAACGTGGCGACTTGTGAGCCTGGCAGAAATCCAGAACTCGCGTCACGACACAAAGAAGCGAACGACTGCTGCCGGTACCCTCGCGAACACGGTAAAAGAGAGGAGTGGGGGTAATCATCGTGATCGTGTGGTAATCGTATCCCTTCGGTCTATCTCGGCCGGCGAATCGCGAGGAGCGACTCTGTCAACTCTTCTGAGCTTGAGGGATAGACTAGAGCTCGATTCTCTTCATTGAAGAACGTTAGTATGAATTTATTCGTCGCGTCGAGGGATCGTTGAAAATTTCGAGACACCTCTACGAACGTAGGAAGATCTTGGAGATTCCCTACGGAGCTCCGTGGACGAGAACAATATTTTTTAATTTATTTCTTTATCAGAGAAACAAACCCTTTGGAGGAGAGAATTTTTTCTCAACCGTGTGTATTATATATGTGTATTTTTCTTAATTTGGATAAATGTATACGGGTACGAACGGAAGGTAGAAAATAAAAGAAAATGAAGAATTAGTGAATTATCGTTACAACGCCAACCTATTAATGTTACACGAATGAAGAAAACTGCTTTTTGATCTAATCTTAAAATTGTTAACCGTGTGTATATACTTGCTATAGCTCTCTTCCTACCGCTGCGTGAGGTTAAACGCTCCGTCGAGAATGGTTAAA
This sequence comes from Ptiloglossa arizonensis, assembly GCF_051014685.1. Lineage (NCBI taxonomy): Eukaryota > Metazoa > Arthropoda > Insecta > Hymenoptera > Colletidae > Ptiloglossa > Ptiloglossa arizonensis. The sequence continues at coordinate 26,204,902 of NC_135052.1, read as the reverse complement.
GGATTTTACGTTATTTATACAGGGTGCGGCTGCAATAATTGAGGTTAGGTTAGGTTTAATAACAGCGCTCAAGCTGCACCTCTCGACTCGCATTTATATATTCGCTGTATTTATTAGTTATGAAATCGTGGCAATCATTACGATGAACATAATATTTTATGTTACGTACATATATGTATGTAATATATATTACAATAGAATATGTTATATATATATAATTTTTTTTATAAAAAAGTATTGGTTAACTTAACCTTTAAAATGATCAAATATTTACAACTAATGTTCCCGTGGTCTTTTTTTTTTTAAATTATTGTTGTTTCGACAAACATTTTTTGTTTACACCAACGAGTATATCTCTAAAGCTCAATAGAAAATTTCTGTCAAATACTCTGTGCAAATAGTAAACTAAATGTTCACGACGATTTGATTCTAACATCCTTCGACAATAACGCAATCGTTTTTACATCGAATCGAGCGTATCGACCTCGATCCTATCGTGTAAGCTTTTCGCGATTATCTTAACCGAGAAACCCTAATAAATCGAACCGGCTGCCCCTTCTTCTGAAAAAGCCCGTGATTCACGCCCCAAACACCACTGCAACGCCTCCCCCCTCCTCACCACTATCATCTATCCTCGATATATGAGACGCAATAGCCTCGATAAAGCGACACGATACATTGCAGGTAAAAGACGCAAGTAGAACCAAGCTTGGACATTATCCAAACAAATTATTTGGGAAATAATTGTTAAGATAAAATATTATCGTATTTGGTTACGTGTTATTTTAAATACGAACACATAAAACGATACTCGAGCAATTAAATAATTTTTCTTTTGAACATTCTGTTTTTTGTATTTCAAAAAAAAAACAAATTTTTCAAATTCCTAGACTAAGTTATTTAAGTCGTAACAAATTAATATTTTCGATCGGCGTATAAATGTAGATAAAGAGAATCTATTTTTGTCTACTAAAAACATCATGTACACTCAATTGTACGTATAATTATACATATTTGTAAAATGTTTATTTAAAATTATTTTTCCAATTAAGGTCGTACATGTCACGGAAAATAAAAGTGGAGTTGGGATGGGCGTTTACATTTTTTGCAAAGGGCACCAGAGTGGCTAAGTTCGGCTCTGAGTAGAACGACTCAACTTCCGAGCGAACTCGCATGAATTCGAAGCCTCCGCGATCATCCGTGACCCAAATATTTTCTCTTGCGACAGACCGCGGTGCAGAATTGCGGCGAACTCGTAGAAATGACCGACCGTCTTCCACTGTTTGCGACTTCTGCAAAGCAGAGATGTGCAAAATTTCTATCCAGATAGAAATTTCGAATAACGAATAAAAGATACACAACTTTCATCGCGTTATTTTTTCGATAAAAATTTTGTAATCGAATTAGACATCGTATTAAACGAATAAAAGTTTCACCAAATAACTATCGATCGAGTAACGGTTATAAATAAATAATTGCACAGAATTTTTGATCAATATGTATTTTTCGAATAAAATTCTCCCCTTCTCCGCTGCAAAGTGATTATTGGAATTAGGTTTGAAAATGACCGTGTTTGGACTCATTTTAATCGGAAAAATTTAACCAATCTATTGGTAACACTGATAAAAATGTAACAACAAATTTATAAATTTTTTAAATTCATAGGAGAAGTCATGCCGATCGTTTGAGTCGAACAAAGAAATATATTAAGAGTGGTTGATTCAGTGCGTTATATCGAGGGACAAATAGAGGTTTTAACGAGGTGATTCAGTAACAATACTATAATAAGCAGGACATTATTTCCCTCTTTGTATCTTCCATCGAATAAAGATTTCTTTGAATGGCTAATCCATCATATTAGCGAAATCTATAAAAAAATAAACTTTACTAAATATATTTTATTTATTTATTGTGTAGGCTAATATGAGAAATACGTGCAAAACGTATGTAAAATATATTTCATAAAGTGGTATAAAAATATTAAGGTACCATTTCCCACAAGTGGCATCCATTTTGTATAGGTTAAGCGTATCTTCTTATACTAGACTTTTAAAAAACATACAAAAAAATCGATCTTCTTCACCCGAGACGCGACGAAATCCCCTTAAGGGAATATCCTAGTTTAGCACTTTGGAAATATTGATTTTTTCGCGTTTTCTTATAGCCTAAGGTTTTCTTTCAAACATTAGATTAAAATTCATGAAAATAAACGTCTCACTGCGCAAATATAGTAAGAGTACTTGCAAGAATGCATCCAGATGGAATTCAGATGCAGTGATTAGAATTTTTTGAAAAAGCACGATTAATAGCTCGAGAAATCACTCGAAAGCATTTTTTGTAGGTACGTACAGTACATTGGAGGTGGCAAGAGCAAAACTTTTCAAGTTTCGTTGAAAGTAAAACCATACGATGAAGACATCGGTGTTACGATAAAACAATGTGTAATATGTTACAAAAAATTACAAAATTAGTAGAAAAACTTATTTCGAAACTTATTGTATATTATTATACAATAGGCAAACAATTTAATACGATTCTATAAACCTTGATAAAGATTCAATTAAAAGAGAAATTATTTATTCTATTTTCCAAACCAATATTGCAATTGTATCTTTCATCGACTTACTTTTTTAGAGGTCCTCGACTGGAAATTTAAGAGGTTATGCAATCAGCATTGGAATTACGAAAATAAATGTAAACGAGAGAGAACATTTATTCTTGTTTATCGGAAAATTTAAAAGGTTATGCAGACAGTATTAGAATTACAAAATTAAATGCAAATAGGAGTGGCTAAAATATTTATTTTTGCAATACCAATGCTATTTGCATAACCTCTTAAATTTCTTGACGAGGATCTGACAAAACCAGGTTGAAACGTTGAATGAAAAATGTATTTGTTAACTTGTTCTGAAATGTCTAATAAATAACCTCTTGAATAGTTCACGTGTTATAAAATTCCAAAAATGTCCTCGTTTGTCCAAGTTCGTTCTAGAACCTCGGGTTGGAGAAAAAATGAAATTGAGGTTTGCAATGGAGATAATTTCAGTATAGTGAAAGAATTCTGCGATGGAATGGAAGGTTGATTCGCAGACCTTGTGGTATGTGGCATGAGTGAGTGGTTGTGGTGCGAAGTCGAATTGCAGAAAAACGACGTAGAGGTGAAGTTAGAGGACACCAAACTATAGTAATAGGGTCAACACATAGAAAGAAACCAAAATGATAAATAAAAGCAATAATACGTGTACAAGGATTTAGAAACCAACCTAACCTGAAAATGGAAATGAAAAGTCACAACAAATCGTGTATCGTTAAATTAAAATATTTTGTTCTCTCTGATCCAAAAGTAAAATAGAAAATTCAGAGGTTAGAAACAAAAAGTGATAGATAGGTGTACAAGACTTTAGAAACCAACCTAACCTGAAAATGGAAATGAAAAGTCACAACAAATCGCGTATCGTTAAATTAAAATATTTCGTTCTCTCTGATCCAAACGTAAAATAGAAAATTCAGAGGTTAGGAAAAAAAATGTGGTAGATAGGTGTACAAGACTTTAGAAACCAACCTAACCTGAAAATGGAAATGAAAAGTCACAACAAATCGCGTATCGTTAAATTAAAATATTTTGTCCTCTCTGGTCCAAAAGTAAAATTAAGAGGTTAGGAAAGAAAAAGTTGTGGATAGGTGGGTCGGTAAATAAGAGTAGAGGAAGGACAGAGACATCGGGCGGTAAAATGACAAATGATTCAAAAATAACCTAAAATTAAGGTTAGGTAGAAGAGGAAAACGATCGAAAAACCGAAAGCACATTGTTACATATGGGCGAGAGGATACACGAGTTAGTGGAATATTTAACGGTAGAAAGAAATTGTAGAGAATGAGAGTTATAAATAGCAAGGAGCTTTTTCCTCTTAAGGAAGTGGGGACGGGGATGGTGAAGGGCAATGGGGGAGGATAGGGAAGAGAAAACATTAGCGACGGAGGAACTAGACGAGAAAAATTAAAGGAGGGGGGGTTAACGGCTATATTGCAAATGTTAAAGTGTCGGAGGAAATGAAAAGAATGAAGGAGAGGTACTAAGAACGAGATGATAAGTGAGATGAAAAATGAAATGAAAGTACTTCGTAAAAGGGAAGGGCTAGTTCAGAGAACAAGTTACAGGAAGTGGAAATAGGAATGGAGAAAATTTCTATCTGGATAAAAATTTTTGAACAACAGATAAAAGATAAACAACTATTCACCTGTTACACGTTGAATAAAATTTAGAATGTGAATAATAAAATTAAATATTTCACAATGAACGAATGGAAGTCAAACTGATCGAATAAACGTTGCAAATCAATCTTTAACCAAATATTGATGATCGATCATTAATTTTATTCGAATAAAAAATTTATCCGTCTATTTATGAAAGAAGGCAAATGATATTTCCTCGATTCAATATGCAAGACGTTAAGTGTATACACTAGATAATTGTGAAGATATAAATAATTAAAGTTACATACAATGTAACTAGCACAAATGGTATAAAATTGGCGATTGCATCATTTCTTTTCTTTTATTCATCGATGTACCATTTTTCTCTTGAAAATGAAAGAATATTTTTTACTATAATCGTTCAGATATCATTATTTAGCAATGCACAAGAGTGTGTTATTTTTTATTTTCAACACGAATTTCCATAGACTTTACGTCCTAGTATAATAGAGTTTCCAGAGTTTATTATAAAAATGTTTAAAGTAGATGGACGTTCAGTAACAATTTAAGCCAACGTACTTAAATTTGTAATAATTTTCCACGTTATAGACGTGACATTTGTGTTTTATAGATACGTGGGTAATTATGAAGACATAGTGGCACGATCAACCTCGTGTTCTTCATGTACGTTAATTTTATATATAACCATAAAGTTATATAGTCGAAATGTCGTAAAATGAAAGAATCATGCAAATGAAACTTCCTATTAACGTTCCAAGTTTTTATTACCCACTAACAATTTATATGTTCGTATCGTTTTGGGAGGAATAAAAAGATTGTTTTTTTTTTTTTTTCATATTTTTCGAGAAAGTCGATTTTTTGGGAATCATAATCCGAGGAAAAATACTTAACTTGCAAAATTATTAAATTTATTACTGAATATATCATGAGGGTCACAAAAATATATTTCAAAAATGCTACTGAAAACTGGTTTGACCGTAAAAGGTCAAACACGGGTCAGTGAAAAAATGCATAATAAAGTGAGAGAAGAGAAAAGGGGGAGGGGAAAGTAAGTAAGAGAGAGAGAGAGAGAGGGGGGAGAACTTTCCAAAGTAAACTGTTCGTATTCGTTTGAAAATATTTTAACAGTTAAACTTGATAAAATTTCCATCGAGATCGCTGACAGTTGTTCACAAAAATAACGTTGATTCTTGAACCAGTTGAAATTGGAATTTTTAAATTATACTTTTGTGAATAAAAAATCTGTGAGGTTCCATCGTTAATTAAAGAGTCTTACTAATGAGGGATATGGAAATGTTAATCAGTAAGAAAAGTATAAAAAATAAAAGAAGTGAAAAGAATTTGAAATGAAACAATACTGGAATAATCTAGAGTTATTAATATTTATAGTAATCCGAAAACAAGCTTTGTGTACAACATTTTCAACTTTGGTTAGAAATGTGTCTACGGTGATAATAAAAAAATTATGTCACGTCTACTATAATAATAAAGGAAATATGTAATGAGAGGAATAAAATTATAAAAAAAAACAACACAAAATACCAGAGCATTCTAAATGTAAAGAAAAACAAATTCTTTGAAGAAATTAATTTTCCCACAAATCTACTACCTTTAATTATTTTAACTGAACAGCTTTAATACTTGTTTCAATATTTCGAATTAGTTTGGAATATTCATGCCAGTCCTCGGAGTTTTTAAAATGCAACAAATAAAAGTAGACACTTGGTTGCATTAATGGATGTAAATTTAATTATTCTTACGCGAAATTATAAAAAATGTAGCCTTTTCAACTTTTTTTTACAAATTCAAAGTGCAAAACACCTCGAATTCGGTTTTGCAAAATTAAAATACGTTGTATGGCACTGATTTTAAAACGACCAGAACCAGTAAAATTTATAATTTTCAAAATTTATTTAAATCCTTGGAGAGATGTTTAACTAAAAGCTAAAGGCTACAACATATTCAAATTTCAGCGACACCCAAAATGGTGTTCCATTTAATGCTCCACGTAACGTGAAATGACCCCCTCAGTGCCATAATCACGGTCTCAAGTGGTCCATACACGCAGACGATTATTGGGGTCTACCCACGGGTTTGTTAGATCGCTTTTCCAGTTGATATTTTTCGTGAGAGAGTCGATCAAACCCGCGGGCAAACCTCCAGTAAACCTCTGCTGTGCATGCCCCCTTAAGAAGACAGAGTGGTATGGGTTTCCATTAGGTGTTTGTTTGCTTTCAATGTCAAAGTCTGACGTACTTCTGATGGAAACCAGATACAAGCTAGAGCATATTTTCATGGGTCACACCATGGCACAACGAATCAAAAACCAACGATTTCACGTGTCCATTTTCTACTACAATTATCGTTTGCTTTCAACGTTGAAGAATTCTGACATGATTCTGATCAGGACAGGTGGTACACGTTGGGTACATTTTCAGTAACTCGATGACAACGTGAAGCAAGAGTCAATGTAGATGCGGCACGTGTTCATTTTCTATTAGGAATTTGCTTGCTGTCAGTGTCAAGGAATTTCAATATCCCTTTGCTCAGGACAGGGTAACATGCCATGATGCTACAAGGTGATGTGATGGATTCTATGTCGCAGAAGCTATTCGATGGGATAAACCAAAAATCGATATAGATGCGATGTGTGCCTATTTTTCATTAGATATTTGTTTTCTGTTAGTTACGAGGAATTTGAACATGCCTCCAATTAGGACATGTGCACACTCTAGGGTACATTCTTAGGAGTCGCTTGATGTCGCAAGGAACCAAAAGTTAACGTGGATGCACTCATTCTTTTTTAGATATTTGTTTGTTGTTGGTACCCAGAAATTTCTAAGTGTCTCTGTTCACGAGAAGATATATAACACTCTACTGCAAGGTTGTGGGATGGACCCTACGTTCAGGAACTACTCGATGGCACAGTGAACCAAAAATCGTTATAGATGAGCCATTTGCCAACTTTCTACCAGACGTGCTGTCGATATCAAGGAATTTCAAAGTGCTTTCGTTCACGACAGGATTCGTACCACTATACTGCAAACTGGTGGAATGGAATCTACATTTAGGAGCTACTCGATGGCACAGTGAACCAAAAATGGACGTAGATGAGGCATTTGCCTACTTTTCGGTAAGTTTACTGTCGATGACGAGGGATTTCAAAATGCTTCCATTCACGACAGGATTCGTATCACTGTACTGCAAGCTGGTGTAATAGAGTCACCATTTAGGAGCTACTCGATGGCACAGTGAACCGAAAATGGATGCAGATGAGGCATCTGCCTACGTCCTACCAGGTATGCTCTTGATGTCAAGGAATTTCAAAATGCTTTCATTCACGACAGGATTCATATCACTGTACTGCAAGCTGGTGCAATGGAGTCACCATTTAGGAGCTACTCGATGGCACATTCAACCAATAAATCAATGTAGATGAGCCCATTCGCGTACATTTGCCTATTTTCCATCAGGTTTGCTAACGACGTCAAGGAATTTCGAAACTCTTATCTTCGTGACAGGGTGAACGTCACATATGCCATAAAGTGTCGCGATGGACCCATCGCAGGAGGTACTCGGTACAACGAACCAAAAATCGATGTAGACGTGGCATATGCCCCCTTTCCAGCGAGCACGGCAATTACGAAAACGACACATTTGCAACGAACGAGGCTCAACTCGGTGTCCACAGGCTTATTAACGTTAAACTTGCTCTCGTGCTGCTGCAGAGCGTTGATAGAATACGGAATGCGCGGTTAGTTAACCTCACGGTGCTGTGACAACGGGCGACAACCGCATCTCGATTGAAAAGGACAACGGATCAACGGTGGAAAACTCTCGCGCATAATTCGAGGGAGCACGCACCTCACACCAATGGCACACGATTGGAGCAACGTGCCCGGTGGTTCGTCCTCGAGAGTTCACATCTCGGACAACGCGTTCCTGGCTTGGAATCGACCAGCGTCGATCGACGAAATCATCGTCCGAGGAGCGCGCGAGCTGTCCAACCAAGCGACATCTCGTCGACGAGAAACCTGTCCCGGACTTGTCCCACGAGCACCTCGATTCGAAGGCTCTCGTTGGCCCGCGAATTGATCCACGCGCTCCAGTTTCCACGCTCACCAAACACCATCGCGTCGAGGCTACCGTGTGTCTTCGATCCGACGTTCGTTCTTCGAAGGAACCGGCCACTCTCGCGCGAGCCAAAGAAAACCTCCTCGACCTTGCGTCACAGACGTCAAACACCGACACAATCGGGGACGTAGCCGGGTTTGAGTAAGGGGACGCGAAGAACGAGGTGCTGGGTAAATTAAATGAGGCCTGAACAAGCCTGCACTCGAGCAGACAAAACAAACACCCAAGTGCGAGCCCCCCCCCCCCCCATCCCTTTGCTCTCGCGTTAATCACCATCGACCACCAGGATGTTCAGTAGCCCAAAACAATGGGGCCAAATGTCACGCCACTCGAGCCCGTTCCCAATGTGTTCACCGCTAACCCCTAAGACTATATCGACGGTATCCTTTCGTGTCCTTCCGATCGGGACGTGATTCAACCGTCGATGGATGATACCAAGCCTAACGGGTAGCCTGACATGGGAACTGGATCGGTCCAAGTACGGTCAGAGAGTACGTTCCACGTCCCCGTGGATCTATCAAGCCACGAATCCTTGGCATTGGTCATGGGATAACAGGGATTGGGGGATCTCACCGGGCCGACGGTCGCTGGACCAGCGAAACGAGGTGGATGAAGAGGACAGGGACTGCGTAAGCGGAGATACGAGCTGGGGTGGGAGAGGGAGGGAGAATCCCGGTGGCGCACCACGCGACCGCAACGATCATCGGGGAGCATCCCCGTAGTTTCGAGGATCGAGGAAAATGGGACGTGCCAGTGACGGTTCTGATCGTCTCGTACCGATTAATCCTGGTGAATCCTGGATCGCTGGTGTCCTCTCGACGTTATCTGGCCCGGTGTAGGTGGGGTGGCACCGTCCATCGCGGTTTCTGGATCGTATCGTCCCGAGGATCGATCGCTGCTCCGTGTGGCACACGCGCTGACCGGTTTTGCGGGTAACGCGTCCAGGACACGTTTCCGCCGTCTCGGACACCCCCGGCGATATCACTGAGTCGTTGGACGATCGTTGGGCTCGGTCGACTCCGGTTTCTCGCGCACCATCGTCTCACGTACGGAGCTTACGCCCGCCCCCCGGTTCTCGCGGCTACCCTCCGACGCACTACTAGCTCGTCCTCGCGTCCACGCATGTATACGTGTGTGCAATCACGCAGTGTGTGTGTATATATATGTGAGTGTGTGTGTGTGCGGGGTGTCGTGCGGGGTGCGCGGGTATGTGTACGAACATGTACAAGCGCAGACGGATACCGAAACCCAACCGTGCGGCAGGCTGACCGAGTGGCGACTGAGACTCACCCTCCATGGCGGCGCTGACTACCCCCGAACCAGTCCTCCCGACTCCCACCCTATCCAGTCGTTTCTCTCTCTCTCTCTATCTATCTATCTCTCTATCTCTCTGCTACACCCACCTCTCCCCGTGCGCTCCACCCTCTTGGCCGCTCTCACCCCTGCGTTTACCCGCCCGACCTCCTGCTTTCGCGTGACTTCGTCTCTGAATTTCTTCGGATTTCGCCGCGATTCTCTTCGAGGGACTGGCTGGAAGTTCGAAGGGAAACTTTTTTTTCTTTTCTTTTTTTTTTTTTTTTGCGGATTGCGGTACCCCCCGTGGAACGAGATTGATCGAAGTTTGTCTTTCGACGTGGGGGAGTAATTGGTGACCTTCTCGTAGGCATTGGACTGGTCATGGGTAGCCCACCGTGTCATTCGATTCCCCGCAAGGAGGACTGACCCCTGAAGGCCTTCTTTCCAAGATGGAATAATTGCTCGTGTAATTGTTGGCATTGTTCTGGTCGCGGGAAGCGAAATCGGGTGACATCTGGAAGAGAGGATTGTCCACGGTGTCTTTCCTCGGTGAGGTGTGCTGCGATTATTAGCTCGCTCGTGGGCTTTGTTGTAGACATTGTTGGCATTGTTTCGGACCTGGTGAGCGAACATCCAGAGGAGAGGATTGTGTACGGAGGAGTCTTTCCACCGCGAAGGTGTTGCGATTATTAGCTCGGTCGTAGGCTTCGTTGTTGGTCGCACAATGCTACGAAATTATTCGATTTCCCGTATAGAGCGGGTAGGCCAGAATTTCTCTTGTCAGGGGAGTACGATTCATCTTCTAGGTATTGTTCTAGCCACGGAGTGATGCTAAATCATACAGAACTCTTGGAGAAGGATTGTTCCAAATCTCTCTTCCCGAAGAGGTGTGAAATTATTAACCTTATTGTCTCGATCACGGGCTGCCACTGACCCGTATGAATCTCTATGGAAAGAATTGTCCAATATCCCTCTTTCCAATGGGGTGTAAAACCGCTGACCTTATTGCGGATATTATATTCGTCTGTGAATGCTACATCGTGTAAAACATTGTGAAACAAATTATCCAACACAATGTCCTTGTTCACAGTGTCCTTCTCGTGAGATGCAACAAAATCGTGTACAGCATTTGTTGCTTGTACATGTTGTAAAAGGCTCTAAATAGCCAAATGTAAGACTGAAAATCAGTGTTAGATACGACTAGAAAATCAATGTGCTGTTGAGACTTAGAATAATGTCCAATTCGGACCTGAAATGGTAGCTTGAGGTTGTAGCTTAACAACTCTCCTTTCGCAGAAAGTCTCCCTTGCGCCAAATGTTTTGAAGTGCGGAGGATCATTTCTTTTTCCAAAAGGATGTACCTCGTAAAGTTGTTAAACTTCTAAATATTGTCTCGCAAGTGGTATTGCCACAAGAACGTATAACTCCTCCCAAAGTGAATTATCCAATGCACCTCTTCCCTCAGGACTGTAATTGTTGACCTCCTTTCGTGGATTGTCTTAGTCACGTGACGCTACGAAATCATTCAAATCCCCGTGAAGAACGCAATTCCACTCTTTGCAAATACTACCTTGGTGTTATGGCTCACCATGAAATTATCTTTTGCAACCCTCGTTCGATTACTGTATCCCTTACCCTTGCCCCTTACGTGTGAAGAACTTCGTTTGAATCTTTCTCGATTGACCTGTAATTCCCGACGAAAGGGATCGAAGTTTTCGCCTCAAAGGGTGTGTAATCCTTGACCTTGCTACAAGTATTGTGCTGGTCATGAGACCCTATAGAAATATCGTTTTCAACCCCTATGCTTGCTTCATATGGAGATGAAAGTGTTTGAATACCCTGGATAGACACCCTAAGGGTCACCTAAGGGAATAATTCAAAGAATGTACAATCCTTGATCCTTACCAGATATTGTGCTGGTCATGGTGTCCTACAGACTTCATCCCACATGTGGATGAAAGTGTATACTCTGGATAAACATCTTAAAGGACACCTAAGGGAATGACTCAAAGAGTGTACAATCCTTGATCCTTACCAGATATTGTGCTGGTCATGGGGTCCTACAGACTTCATCCTACATGTGGATGAAAGTGTATACTCTGGATAAACATCTTAAAGGACACCTAAGGGAATGACTCAAAGAGTGTACAATCCTTGATCCTTACCAGATATTGTGCTGCTCATGAAATCCTACAGAAGTACTATTTGCAATCCTTGTGTCTACTACACGTGTTGATGGTCACAGAACTCTGGGTAGACACTCTAAAAGACACCCTAAGGGGACGACGTGGAAAGTATGGGGTGATCACTCGGGTGTTAGAATTGTGGCAAGTTAACAGTGGTACGCTCAAGTTACATAGAAAGCGATAACCTTCGAGCCAGGAACCACCAATTATAGTCTTTGACTCACAGCGTCGCAACACCTATCCCTTTGATACGCTCAGACTCTTGCGTGCTACGTAGCGTCCGAAAAAGTGTGCACAGTTTGTCCCTGGGAATCTTGACTCCCGACGTTCAAGTGCGCTACCATCTTCACCCCCTATTGTCTGTAAGACCTCGCTATATTTCCTCCAGTGTCTTCGCATCTCCAGAATTTTCCTCAACCCCTTTATCGCACGGCGTGTGATATATAACGCGTACCAATTTCTTGCGTCAAGTTTTCCAATCTTATTTATTTAACAAAGAAAACGTAACTCTTAGACACGTTAGAAAAATTGTGACAAATATACCGTAGATTCCTTGCACTTGTGGTGTAAATAAACATACATATAAAGTGTGGGGTATATTTATAATACTACCCACATTTTTAAATATTTTGGATTTTTGCAAAAAAAAATCAATTGATAGGTAGAGAATGAACTTTGGAAAAATTTTTATTAAAATTTCGTGTAACTGCAAAAGATATCGTTCAAAAAGTGATATTTTATTTTTATTCGTTATTATTTGAAAAGTACGATTAGTTGAAAAGTACAGTAATATTAGGATGGCTCAGAAAGATTTTCACGACCTTGCTTTTTGTTTCTTTTTAGTTTTCTTGCCAAATAAATGATACGTATTGATTATAAAAATCTCATTTTATATCGATTATAAAAATATTGCAGACTGGTGGAATTTGAAATTATTTTTAATTGTAGGTAGAACTCGATAAATGAAACTTTCGAAATGTGCAATATTATCTGGAACAATTTTATGTAATACTATTAATATTTCATTTTGCACGATTGCATATACTCTGCATATGCCTCGCATGTATTTCATTTTCACGTACCCCAATAAATGCACGAAATCCACAATATAATGATAAAATAACTGCAACGTACGTACATTTGTGACCAAACGAAACCAAAAATTATTAGTCAATGTTGTTGGAAATTTGTAGTCACTGTAATCGGAAACCAATATAGGTTACAAAATAAATGGTTTTATTTATATAGGGGTGGTTTCAGCCCTTCAATGTAGAAAGACGTTTTATATATAAAACAATATATAAAAATCTATCGGAATATGAATAGAAATTTTGTTTAAAGTTAACAAGCTCACTTTTATTTAACGTTACGTGCTTTCAACTATGGATAAATAAAATGTATTAAACAATAATTCTACACATAATGTGATATTGGTCTCGTACTTCATACTTCATGCTATGTATATTGTTACAGGAAAATTACTGTATCACTGTATCGTTATGTTGTAAAATAAATGTCCATTAAGGTCACCATATAAGCACTTAACTACTGTGCCCGAGTCAACTCGGGCAACACAATTGTCAAATAAATAAGGGAAACCATACTTAGTAACTAAAATAATAAAGAGGAAAATAAATTTTAGAAAATATTTTTTAGAAAGAACACAACAGCTAGCGAATTTCGTATTACAATCGCTCGAACAAAAAAACGACAAAATAAAAAACATTCATATTTCTCATTGTATTCTCATGAGAATGTTATTAATAGATTGGCGAGATTTCCCCGATAAAAATGAGTCCAAACACGACCTCGTTCAGACTACTTTTAATTATACGTTATTCGAGTCATTTTTTTGAAAAATTATAAATTGCGTTTAATTAAAACTACTTCGAATATGATCGTGTTTGGACTTATTTTTAACGGGACAACCTCGCCGATCTAACGACGATATTCTTATAAAAATGTAATAAGAAATATAAAAATTTCTAATTTATATTAGAAATTGCCATGCCGATACACGTGCAGTATTGCTTTGAAGTTCGGTTTTCAAATTCACAACTACCAACCTTTCAAACCGCAGAACATAAACACAGGTGGGAATAATTTAGTACGTTTTAATGAGGAAGAAATCCAACCTTTTAACGAGGAGTTTCTGTACTTATAAGCATAATCGCTCATAGCGTGTGAGGGTCCAAACATCGCAAAATCTAGGTTATAACATACAATATGGAAACAGAGAGAGCGTGCACAAAAGCATGTACTGTACGCACCTGAGAAATTGACCTTTGGAAGAAATTGAAAATCGTATTAGGTCGGATTTTACTTAACCTTCGAGGGCCTGTGACTAAACAAACATTACTAGATACTGTCGAAATTTACCTTAAACACGGTACTATATTTCCCTTAATCCAGAAGCCATCTTTCCGGCTTCCAACTATACAATGAGGGAGTGGAGAGGGAAATGCCAGGAGCGTCTCGTTATCCACGAATTTGTGCAAAAGGTGCTCACCGTTTTAACGAACACTGCTTTAATTACTTCACTAACGATATACAGAGACACGAGTGCGATTGTTTGAAAGCTGTCCTCGCAAAGATAGTCTTAACCATTTTGGTGTCGAAACTCGACCGAGTACCACGTCCTCCGTGCGGAAACCTTTCGGCGGTATTAGTTACGCGTACCTGAGCAACGCCCATAGGCGTTCACCGCACGCCACGTAGTGACAAAACACTTATGAGTGCGCAAAACACAAAGGGTTGAATCTGAAGGACATTAAAGGGTTATTCTAACCTAGAACCTTTGAAAAATCTTTTGTTTAATATTTCTTTTCTTAGTAAATTTACCTTTGTATTGATAAAAGAAGGTATTCCTTCGAGAAAATATTCAAGAAAAATGATTTCGTAAATTAATTTCATTTTCATTTTATTGGAAGAAAGTTATATTATAGATTATGTACAAACATTTTTGTAATTGTATCTAACTTTGTATATATGACATGCGACAAAGTACAACTTTAAATATACGAATTGTTCAATTTGTTGTGTTCTATTACATTAGAATTATTGCACAAATAATTTCTTTTAAATAAACATAATTTTTATTATTTTCCACGTAAATATTAAAGGAAAAAGATAGATCAACAAAAATTTTCATTTTGAACGATAGATTTGGTGAAAAGGTAAAAAAATATATTTAAAGAAAAAAATATACACAAAACGCTTTGCAACGTAGTCAATCTTGCCTTGTGTGATTAAATGGAGCGAAAGGGAACATAGTGACATGGTAAGAAGACTTAAAAAATATATTGATTAACGAACGTCGATAAATGGTTAAATTGCTACGAACCCCGCTTTCAAGTAAAGTCCTAAGATTTTGTCCCTCAAAAGTGGGAATTATTGTACTCAACGTGAGAATGAAGACAACCGCTTGAAGATGTTAAAGATCGTGCCCCACTGTAGTGCCGCCTCTACAAATTGCAGGGCCTCGGGCAACTAGAAATTAAGGAGCCTACTGTTCTTATTTTAACATAATTAACAAGTTTTCAAATGTCGACCACTATAGTGTACAATACACTTTAAACACCTATATTTTTCACAACCAAACACCAAATAATATAATTTTAAAGATTCGTTAAAAAAAATTGAATGCTTCTTTGATATTTTTTATAAAATCTACAAGTAAGTAACAATAAGTGTAAGGGCCTTAAGTGTATGGTAAATGTGGAACTCCTTAAGTGTGAGATCTACAATTTCTATTTTATTATAAATAAAAAGTTTTCGAGTGCTAACCACCGTAATGTACAATGTACTTTAAAAACCTATATTAAACAAAAATTAGGTACTTCGACTGGCACAATTACATTTATTTATTTTTCATAAAATGTGCAAGTAACAGTAAGTGCGTTGCAAGTGCCCCGTTTGCCCGCTACTAAGGGCGGCACTGCCCCAGGGAGACGCGAATTAGGTTCGAGCAGCTTCGTTCGTACAGGGTGATCGAGCAAATTCCGACGTTCCTGAAGAAAGAGGAGACACACGGGAGGCGACCGAAGAAATGCGGAGAAGGAACAGGGCGAAAGAGAGGGGAGGGGGAAAGTCGTACGGGATTGGTTCGATCGAAGTTGTTGAAGGGAGGGCGCCACCTCGCCGGCCGCCTCATTTCCACCGGCTCCTGCGGACCGCACACTTATCACCCCTATTATTACCATAGTGGTTTATCATTCCACTTAATGAATTGTGCGACGAGAACGGCGACTTTAGAGATAAGCCGTTAAATCGAAACTAAATCTGTCTGGGTCGTGAAACATTTTTCGAATAAATTACGAGAAATTCCATTTCGAATAAATTGAGATTCCACTGAAAGAGGGTGGCTCATTTTGTTATTTTCCAAACTGTAGAAAAGTATTGTATATGAGAACAAATTTTCAAAACCTATTTTTTTACGGAGTTAAAATTTTTTAATTTTAAGATGATAATCCTTGATACCCCCGATCTTATTTTCAATATTAAAAATTGAAAAATATTTTTCAAATGTGCGTATGTGGATACACAGGCATGTGTGTTAACACAATTTAGTTTTAACGATCGAATGTTAAGTATTGTATTATCGTCTTAAGGAGTGATTCAATTTTGAGAAAAAACCATGGTTATCTCTTGTAGTGTTTTATTCACCATATGTAGAAATTTTTAAAATTGTCAAATAAATTCTAAAGAGAATTTTGCATTAAAAAATCGATAAACTTTTTCTGTACATTCTCTAATAAGAGAGAATTGAATGAAATTCTTATTCATTGAATTTTTATACCATTTGTTTCTTCGTTGGAAAGTGTAATGACATGTTGGTCTCTGTTAATTTTTTATAGAACTACTTTTGCTTCTTAAATTCCTTTGTTTCCATTACTTCGTCGCATGGAATTCGTATTCAATGCTTTTACCGAGTTTTTTAAATTTTACCATACAGGGTGTCCTAGTTAACGTAATCCATTACGTGCCAGTGCCCTATTTATAGAACATTTGGAAAAGAATTTTTCCACCGATATCAAAAATTATTTGAGCAACGCACGATTAGAAAAAAATTTAATTTAGAAAAATATAATTCGGTACTTATTCGGTTAAACACTTTAATGACTTTTGAGAAATTTATAGTACAAATAAAAAAAAAAATTGTTGTACATTCTCGAAAACAATAAATAAAATTAGACTATTTTACATAACTATTGCCCCGTTAAAAGTACAGAAAACTTTTCCAAAAAATGTGCGAAAAACAAAACTATTCTCGTGTCGCATCAATTCAAAATAAACTACGATATATTGCTTGCTGTCTGCAAGTAAGCGGTAATTTGTTAAGTAATGCATTACAGCAGTGTTAAAAAAAAAAAGAAGCATATTACATACTTGTACACGATACTCCCCATAGTATTTTTTCTTATTACAAAACTCGTTAAAACGTTGTCTGTCGTCAGTAATAAAAAACACTGAAAAAAAAAATTGAACACTAAAAGCTTAAAAGCTTAGCACAGCTGGAATTCGTTGTATATTATCACCAACACTGTTTCATACTTTATATAATACATTCTGTGCTTATTAAAAGCAACGAAACACCAACTCCAAAATCAAGTAATGAAAATTTTCAGATGTTTGTTATTAAACAATACTAACTGAATTCCTAAAAAATATATATAAAAAATATATATATAAAAAATATATATATAAAAGATATATATAAAAATATATTTCATACAAATTGCGTAAATTTCTTTCCCTAATTAATATTGGTACATTTTGTTAAGAAACAACATACCAAGAGTGTCGGTGGAAAAACACGAAAGCCTTCGAATTAAATAAAAATGTTAAAAACAAATACAGTTTTTCCACTTCAAAGAAGTAACTCAATTATACTGTACACGATCTCATAAACTGCACATAATCAAGATTTTTTTTTTTTTTTAATATTTTCAAATTCATTGACTAAATTCGGATAAATTTTTATTCAATCGAATAAATATTCATTTCTATCGTTAGTCAGTTTATGCCCACGTTTTATGAAACGTACTGTATGTGTTTCTCTTTCTGAAACATTATATGGCAATCGGTGTTAACTGCGAGCAAATACTTTAATCTTTAATGCGACAGAACATGGTGTTCGCTCGTTGCGGATGTTCGTCGATTTTTCGAAGCTCGTTTAGAAGAATGCTTACGAATCGACCAGGTTTTCAGTAATCGATAAAAGACGATAAATCAGTCGTGCATATTTTCGCTTCTTTTTACGGTCTTGTACGTAAAAATCCATTTGGCCACCAGCCAATCGGGACTCCGTGTATCTCCTTCGAAAGGCTCGGAAATCGTGCCTAATTAATTCCTCGAGGAAGTTTAAACCGTTTCTTTATCTTGCGTGTAAATTCGCTGCAATCGAGTGCATATAACCAACAATTTATACAGCGTACTAAAATTTATAATAAAATCCTTTAAAAGGAAAAATATTATAATATTAAATATTATCTATCTAGTATAATATTAGATAACAAAAGAAAGAATTTTTAATTTTTAATTTTTAATGAAACTTAACCGAAACGTGCAAAACAATATTCGTGGGGTTCGACGAAATATTTTCGCATGAAATATTTTTGGTAGATACGTTAATTACGAAATTTCATTGTATTCGTTATTTATTATAGAATGAAAAAAAAGGGTGTATAATAAAAGAGGTGGTTAGAAATTGCGTGATATTGTATTTGTTTTTTGTTTATTACAATGTCGAGGCCCCTTGAATAAGGTCGCGTGCTACGCACAGGCTGCACACCCTTAGTTACGGCCACTGATTGTACACAAATGCTCGCTTAAATTTAACTAAATCGGTGGTTGGCGTTGAAATTATCGCGGAGCAGGTAGCAATTTTATTCCAGGAATTGTCTCCAGCTCGAGTCTCGAGGCCCTGCGACAAGGACGGTGAATAAACGTAGCGAAAGTAAGTGAGTGAGAATGAGTACACGGAGTGAGGACGGTCGAGCTTGAGTATTTCAAAGGAACGCCGCGCGCGCTACGATAAATCACCCAATTGTAAAAATAAAAATTTGTCATTGCTTCAGTTTATTTTTAGAATAACGGTATCGATGGATCGGTGAGATTCTTCTGATTAAAATGAGTCCAAACACGACGTAAATCGGACGAACTTTATTCGTGACAAATTTAAATAGCGAATAAATAGTGATAATAAATTTATAATCAAATCTATCCAATCTATATCATGTTTGGATTCATTTTAATCGGGAGAACCTCGCCATTCTGTTGACACTGTTATTATAAAGATTAAGTGAAATATGTAGAAATTTACATTTTTGTAATTATATAATTTACATTATAATAATCGGGAGCAAGTACGACTCAGATTCTAAGGTTGTTAGTGCTCAAAATTTCAAGCTGGTTCCAGTGCAAGAAACAAGATTTCTGAAGGACTTTAACGGGACGAATACCAACAGAATTAATGGAAATTGGAAATGTAAGGAAGCTTCTTGATAAAGTAGAATCGTGTTGAATGTTTCGAACAATCCAAATGGATCGTTGCGATCTCGATCTTTCATAAAATGTTTACGACGCGGGATACAGTCTCAACGGGGATTAAATTGTACGTAGAGAACGTTTCTCGAGTACGTAATAAAAGACGATGGTCGCTTTGAATATGATAGTTCCGACTCAAAAATGTTTACGACCAACAGGATTCGCATCGCTGCGGCAAACTTCTTAAACGCGAAACGAAACTCAATACAGTATTTCGAAGGAAGTACTTGTACAAAACCACTTTATACGCATCAAATGACGATAAATTTATATATAGAATATTATATTAATAATCAGATACATGTGTCAGAAAGTAGCACCTAAATTAGCGAAATTTTAAAATAATATATGTATATAGGCATATTTATTTCGTTTACACGCTTTGATAAAAAGGAAATAAAATATTAAAATTATTAATAATGCATTGAGAGACACGGATGTGTAATAAAATAAATAAATAATTTTTACGATTCCAGGAACTGCAAGTGCCCCTAGGCGACTGCCTAGGTTTCCCTATGTATAGATCCTCTCGATATATTTTTGTTAAATATTACATAACTCGTTAAAATTTATAGAGTAGAATTCCTGGACAGAAATCGACGAGAAAAAAGTATTCGTTCGGTTAATCCAATAATAAACAGCACAGTGAGTATTGTTTTTCATCAATTAACTCTTAATTAATTAAAATCAATTTTAGATTATCCTACATGAATGTAAATAAAAGTATGCAAGTATATGAGAAACTATCATAAAGAAATATCCTATAAAATAATTGAAAGATAAATGTAAAGAAAAAACATATATATATAAAGAAAAAAAAACAAATTGAGTATAGTTTGATTTTTAGCAACTAGAGGGCAGAACCCACTTACATATGTATGTTCCAAAACTCCTGCCGTACAAATATGGCCGTTCTGACGATTAAATATTTGTCGACAACAAAAATATTCGTAACAAATATTTTATAACCTCGAATATATTATAAATTTTGTAATCTATACTTTACTATCTCGAGATTACGGTTTCGCCATTTTTTAAACGAAAAGCGTACTCTAAAATTATTTTCTTCGGTTTTAAACGTTCGTTCACCGTGAGAAATGAAACACGAGATGATAAAGTGCGCACAGGAGAAAAGGCGCAGCTGAACGGCTGTTTCCAAACCTAACCTCAATTTGAGAAGCTCGAAGCTCGCAAAAATATCACAACTCAGGGATTCTATTCCTTGACATTTTAATTTTACTATTCAAGATTATGTTAGAAAAATTTGATCTGTCTCTTGTATGTAAAACTGTTATTTGTAAATTTAATACTTAACGTCCGAAGCTTATTAACAAAATAAGTGGATTTATCGATCGAATGAAAAAGCAGTATTTTTGTCCAATTAGTTCGATATTCTCGCCAACTTTTTCGTTTTACATTTCTGTTCACACAAGATTGTGTATTTTTCTTTACAATAATATTTACATCTCAACATTTTCTCTATCTACTTTTAGTTCTCAAAATTTTAAAAATTAAAGGACCCTCGCAGTTAATTAGCTTCGGGCCCCGATGAGTCTAGAGCCGCTATTGGTCAAACGCAAAATTTATACGATTAAATCGACACCCGCGGCGAAAAATTGCGGCACGCGCTATGTATCTTGAGTAATAAAGAAAGAAAAAAGAAGTGACGGGAAAAAAAAAACGGATACTGACGGCACGTCATTAACGAGCACCACGTCGACCCTGTCGTCTTGATGACGGCATGGAAAAAAGCATTGATATGCACGGCACGATCGTACATCGTATTATTTAAGTTTTTTCCAGGCTGCGACTCTCCAAACGCGAAAGTCGAGTCTCCCTTCGTCATTTGGTATGCCATTAATTAATTTGGGCCTCGAGAGCCAGACGCGCCTTGCAATTAGTGTCAGAGAGTCAAAATAGCACGTGTGCGCACCAGCCGCTGGTGTAAATATTCCTCCCTGAACTCTGGGAACGCGGTCTCTACTTTACAGGGCACCGTGATTCTTGCCTTACTTCCTCGAGATTATTGGCTCACGCTGCAAGTCACATCGATAAGCGGATACAACGGAAGAGGTTAGTCACTTTGGAGGTTAGGAAGCAGCCTTCGAGACAGAGACGCGTACGCAAGGTAAATATTTCTGTGAATAGAAATCTCGAAATGCTTTAAAAAGGACAATTAACGAAACGCGACACGACCAACATTGAGTAAAAATGCTCGTAACATTTTGCACATCGTTGTAAAAGAATTCATAAGTTCCTTGTTTTCAGACACTGCAAATTCTTGATATTAAATAACGAGTAATGTTTAGTAAACCAAAATTTAGTAAAAATTTGCAAATAAATTATAAATTTATTAGTTGGTAACGGCATAACGGTACGCGGCTGTTTGAAGTAATAAAATTGTTGTAGAATGTCACCGATTGATGAAGTGTAAATAGTTTTCCGAGGCTTCGGTTTTCTCTTCGATATATATCCACCGACCTAACACGGAATGTGTTAAACAGATTTAGAATACATATATTCTTTTACGGAGACACGTGTCTTCTTAATACAACGTAATAAGATATGATCGCTGCAACTAACTCCTATATGGAGTCATTTGTTCGATTAAACCTGTGAGAAAATAAGTTAACTGCTCAGCCACCTAGCGGTATGATTTACAGGCTATGAACTTTATAACCATTGCATATTATTTCTTACAATTAGATTTTTATTAAATTAACGCTTTTTAGAGAAGAGTATCTATATATTTAGATAAAACAAGCTGTGTTGTGAATTGAACAACTAATCTTTACGTTACGTGACATATTACCTATTAAAGAGATTTCATTTATTAATCAAAAATCAATCAACTTCACTTCTCGCCTTTGTATTATCGTCATTAATATACATACATATAACCACAATTTCTTAACATTTGTAAATTAGACTAAATTGAAAAACTCGTTGCATGTTCTACTTCTTTCTTAATAATTATTTAATTTCGTTTCGTTTTGTATTATTGAAGATGGCCGAAATGTAATTGTCTAAAACGTTTTAAATGAATATTCAACATCTAAGGAATTGCTTAAATCTATTTGAACAGACTATTAGGTTTTAAAGTTAGTTCTATTCAAAATTAATTTTTAATCTTTAGAGTTGTTCAAAGACTTTCAAAATCACCGAGCCCAAACAACATTGAGTTCGAACAATATTTAACGCTAATTAAACCTCTGTACAAGCAAGCAGAGATAGTTAAAATTTTTATCTAACTAAAATATTCGAATATTGAACAAAAAATAAACAATTTTCTATCCGTTATGTTATTCGTTGAATAAAGATTAAAATTTGAATTATAAAATGAAATATTTCACGATAAACAAATAAAAATTTAACGAATAAACGTCACGAATAAATTGTTATATATTAGTGTTATTCGTAATATTTTATTTGAATAAATTCTGTCATCTCTGTAAGTAAGCTACTCGAAAACTTGCAACAGAAGGAGCAGAAGCATAGCCACGCGAACGCAATGCGGAAGAACACGACATACAACTTCTCGCGCTCACGCACGTATACGTCGCACGCAGCCAGAGCTCCTGGTATCGTGACCCACGCTACGCTTGGCCTTGATCCACTTTTTCGCTTCGCACTGCTTTTCTCTTCTGTTCGAAGCGCGTAAGCGTGAACCAGTAGTAAATCTCACATAACGCACCGACGAGTAACACGACCTCTCGAGGATCGAACCGCGTCGATTCGTCCCCTTTCTAACGACGTCCTTATACTTGAATCGAAGAAAGAATCGACTCGGTTAATGGGAGAAGTTTCAAAAACGAGGTCTCCAACAGCAAACACCTGCTGTTCCAAATATTCTTGAATGTGGTATTTAACTACATCAAAAGTTACCATTTATTGATTACGTACAAAATTTAATTCTATAATTAATTTATCTGAATTTTAAATTAGATACATTACATGGTTATGATAATTGACCCCACCTTTGTTTGTTACAAAAAAAAGCGAGAAAAGTACTCGTTATTTATATGAATGGACATTTCCCAAATTGTCAAAGGGAACTTTAAATGCAACACTTTCTTATTTCATTTGCCAAATATTTTGAGATAATTAACAAGAAATATATAAACATTTTTGTTCTAAAACTTATATTTTAATTCCTAAGTCATTCAACATCATTTTTCTTAATTATCAGTTAATGTAAATTGCATACCTGGAAATATTGTTTTAAATTTCATACCTTCAGACTTTACGATATTTCTACTCCACATCAATAATATCAAGACCGTATGAAGATTACAGTAATAAAACTTAGGAGCCAATGCATTAATAACTGTATTGTTATTATTGACCATAAGTAGATCTTTTGTACACTTATTTTCTATCTTAACTTTTGCTCACGTACTGCCAAATTTGATCTACTTTTTCCTCTATAAATTAATATTATAAATGATACTTCTGCTGCTATGAAATTGCATGAATAATAAATGTACAGCCAAAAGTTTTATCGTAACAGATGATAATCGTCAACATATCATTATTTTATTTATAAGATTATGAACAAACTAAACTCTTAGATGTAAACACTTAATCAATCAGACTTCGTATCTTTGGATTCTTCTTTTTGTAGAAGAGCACTTGTAATACCAGCTTTCTTTAATTCTTCTACAAGTTCCCCATTTCTGTGCATTTCTAAAAGTATGTCGCATCCACCCACAAATTCACCATTTATGAATACCTGAGGTATTGTGGGCCAATTCGAATAATCCTTAATATCTAGAGATGAAGAAAAAAATTAACATTAATACTTCATATGCTTTGTTATTATCTTCTACGTATTCTAAAGCATTGCAAAATTTAATTGCTTAGCTTTCTATGAGTATAAAAGATAATATTTATGTTTTATTTGCAAATACTACAAACTTTGTCTCAGTGCTTCATCTTGAAGAACATCATAAGCGTCGTATTTAACATCGTGCATCTTCAATATCTGCACGACTGCATTACTGAAACCACATCTAGGTTCCTCTGGAACACCCTTCATGAATACAACTACTTTGTTTTTCTGCAAAAAGAGCATCAAAATATATATATATATATATTGAGCCCAATATTTCTATATAATGCACTTTGAGTGAAAATCAATGTTGAATAACACACTTCATACCAAATACATATAGACCATGAACAGTTAGTTATCCTATAAAATTAAATGTAGCTCACATTTAAAAATTTAAAACATTTATCGTGCAACAAAATCAATATAAGTTTTATTCATGAAATGTAGAAAATATTAGCGAATTTACTTACCTTGACAAGGTTGACAATATTATCAAGTTTCGTGGAGAAATTTCTAATTCCATTGTAAAATCTAAACGAAATCATTTTTTTGGCACTGCTGTCTAGCAACTAATAAAGTTAAAATTTTTAAATAAAAAAGAAGACAATGCAATAGGTTAACCGGTCAATGTATCGATTGAGGATGGTCGTCTGTTATTCACACTATCATCTTAGCTTTTGGTTTGGCTGATTGACAAACGCAATGCTATAGTCATCTAACGGTAACACTACGAACTAAAATTATCTTGGAAATATACGGCTTACAACTCATGTATAAGAATACTGTCAGTTGGTTTTTTCATCCGACTGATCGTAAACAGAAATTTAAAACTAAAATTATTTTAATATCAGTAATTTTTCGGTTAAATCATATCGAAATTTATGAAACTCTCAAAATCGAAAAAATATTACAATAATACTGAAACCGAAATAACTAAATATTCAAAATTAACAAAACTAAAATTAGTATGTATATTGTCCTGATTTTTATCGATCAAGTAAATACAAATGTTTATGCATACAGTGTATATAAAGTTTTATAAGCACTGGTAACATAGCCAAGACTCGTACAAATCTCAGACCCAGAGCATAATAGAAGCTCTCATCAGTTCCGTCTGTGGGTGATTTCGATGTACAATACAAAATAACATTATTTATAAAAGATTTATAAAATTTGTTCGAATCGTTAATACACATTGTTGCCATGAATATAGTTTTCTGCTAGTATCCAGCATATCTTCAAACCTCTGAGCTTTCTTTTAGTTTCATTCATTCAACCGCTAGATAGCGGTAGCAATGACGGATCTGTGATATTTTATAATTAGTAGCGCAAGCAAGGAAAAGGAATTACGTGTCGTCCTCGGCCTGCTAGTGGATTCATCAATAAGGCATGTATAGTAGATTGCTTTAGATGCGATATTAATAAATATTAATATATCTTTGCGAATCAAGCGGTGATCTCTAACTTCGTGCACTCAATCGATCGTGAATCGTAGCCCTCTGGTGGTTGTACTTAATCATGAAACTGTCACTACAATTATTTTATCCATTACTTACTCCTAATGCTGCTTAATTTAAATTCTCATTAAAACGTCGCACGCACATACTTACGTAACTATTACACGATGCTATTATGTAATGCGGCATTATTTTTAATTATAACAAATTACCTTTACGCAAGGTACACCAAATTTATCCCATAATTATGAACAGAGCAGTTATTTAAATGTAATATCTCCAGGCTATCATTTTCGACGCATTGTTTCGAACTGTTAATATCGTACAATAATGTTAATGCCGTCGCATTTATTAACGACGAGGAAATAATATTTATCAATGTAAACGTCCTTTCGAGAAAATCAGTGTTTCAAGTTTCGTGAAAAGTAAAATGGTTGGATCACGTTTCATCGCTACTCTTTCAAAATTTAATCTACGTTTGTGGCCTACGTACTTCCATGATAGACACATAACAAAGAAGCCTCAGATATTTTCTAGATAAGTATTAAATACTTCATTCTGTCGGTAAATAATAAACGTTACCTCAACGAACCGCGTGATACGATTATAACGATACAATATCAACAGTTATTTGAAATATAGATTTAAGCGAAGATTTCTTGCAAGAGTTTCGAGGTTAAATTTCATCATGTCGTTTACATAAATTCATGAAATCAGTCTAGCCTTTCGATTTTAAGAAGCATAAAAAAAAACCTTGGCAAATAAACAATGAATATTGTCATTGTAAAAAATTCACTGCTTCAGCTCCTGTTCTTTCTCGCGTCACGATTATGTGAATATCCATAAATACTGAAAACTTATCTTATCTCGGTCGATATGATATCAGCTCGGCCGAAAGTATGCTGAGAAATTTGTTGTGGGGACCATTGTCGAAGAAATTTGCGATGCACGTTTGATCACGAAATAAGTTTTCAGAAAATCGTAATCTCATTTCTTCTTTGTTAGTAATCAACATGAAAAAATAATGAAACAATTTCGTTGTTTAAAATTACTGTTATTTCAAATAAATTAACAGTAGACCCAAATAAAAAACCGAAATGTTTTTCCAAATTGTTATCTCTTAGTTGAAATTTAAATGAAATTTATCGAATCTGTTTAAAACGCAAAACAAGTGTGTATTCTTTCTTTTCAATCAATTAAATTTATTTAATTCTACATCATCTGATGGACTTACGATTTCGATCTTCGTTTTCTGATCATCCATAAATAGGTTAGTCCTAATTCGCGTTGCCTGTTAGTCAGATTGAGCAGCGTTAGTGTTGCCTCGTTTCGTTCCTAATAGTAGACTGTTAAACAAATAACTTGCATAACACAGCACAAAGACACGTTTTTCTGGTCGAGATACGAAGACAGTTTAGTCTGCGCGATTATATTTTCCTCGTGACGTAATAGTGAAAAATTGTTACGGGGAAAACTCGTTAACCGACAGTGCACATCTGCGACACGTGGACGTCTTTTTCGAACCTATGACGTCACGTCGAAATCATGGTCACAGCGCTCGATCACCATGGAAACTCGCCCCATGAACCAATGTGAGAACGCCCACGAGACTTTAAAGTTCGTCTGGCATACGCATCGCGGCGCACAGCTTCACGGACAAAGTCCTTGCGATAGGTCGCGGACGAAGCCACGAAAATAGCAACAGGTACAATGTTGAAAAAATATTCGCGTTTAGAGCGGAAACAGTGGGAATACGCATTCACCGTCAATCCTCGAAGCTAAAATCCAACGTAGAAATAACGGGTGATTCTTTTATTCGATACGTATGGTGGCTAAAGAAAGTATAAACAAGGAGAACTATAATAAATTCACCAGAGAGGCTATCCAGCAGATCCTATATTTTCTTATTCGAATTGATCATTATAACAATGATCACATTGTAATAATAAAAATGTACCTAAAGTTAGATTTTAAAAACAGCATTTTTAATTGCATCTTGCCTTTTACGCACTTTATTATCTTAATTTCCATAAAGTGCAAATATATATTTGTATGCACATTTAAATATGCATAATAAGAATATATAATAATAATATTATAAAATTACAATGTATTTGTAACAAACAGAAGATAAACATTTGAGATAACCTCAATAGCCTGTCACTCTTGACTTCTCTATTTCAGAATAGAGTAGGTACATCTTGAGATAAAGCAGACACTGCTATAAACGCGAAACATCCGGTAGTTGAACAAAGGATCTATATAATGTAATCGATGGAGGAGCGAAAATATACGGGAATAGGATTTGTCGGAGAGCTCTCTGGTGGCTGGTATTGGAATTAAAAATTTATCGTCAGAAAAAAAATTAAACAAATATTTTGATTTGCTTTGTCGTAATTAACTCTGTTTTAGTATTCGTAATTAATTCAATATTGACTGTGTTTAGAAAAAGTTGTTATTTACAAAAACCGGATAGAACTCACATGTTCACCTAACAAAAAAACGATCTTCCACCGTATGTAGTAGACAGTTTTTTCTCTATTGCGCAAAACACGACAGGTCTCCTTATTGTCCGAACGGTTACACGTTCGTGTTATAAGATTACGCGATGAAGTTCAAAGAAATAGTTTCCCTTCCCCTGCTCTCCATGAACTCCCACTTTGTTTCCACGTGACGTTGCAACAACGTGTAATAAAGAACCGAGCTAAAAATGTCAAAGCATTGGAACTCAAGCGCAGATGAATATTTAGTTGGAGTAACTCGTTCATATAGGGTGTGCCCGACAAAAAAAGTTAATCAAAATTGTAAAACAACATTTTTTCATACATACCTAATATTTTATTAGGTATGAGTTATGATACAAAGGCCAGAGATAGCAAGTTTTAGAACAGATATTTTCATATACTTCCACTCGGCTGGTAAGATAGAGTTAAACTTACGTAGAACCATTCCGCAACACGCAATAATTGCATATGATCTTGTAACACGGCCTTGCGTTCGGTTACTTTTCTCCGCGTAACGGCGACTGTTCCACAACGAAGCAAGAAACAGCCGTATGAGCATTCAACTTAATAAGTGGGAAGGTTGAGGGATCTGCGAAGGTCAGTTGCAAAGGGAATAAGGGACAAGCCGGAAAGGAACGTTACCGGGATTACAATGTTCGGGTCCGCGATTGTTGCACTATTTTGCGTGGCTCGCTTTAACGTAACTACACCGTGACGAGGGGTTTCACTTTGCCACAGTGTTGGCCGCTACTGCCAGTTAATGCATTTTCGCTCGTGGGACGATGACGCTAAATGATACGGTTTCCTGTTCGCAGGAAACTCGAAACTCTCGGAATACCCAGGTATACCAAAATTCTACAGCGAAACTTTATTGAATATCTAAAAATATTACTCTCGTGCAAAAATTATTCCGACTCTTTTCCCCGCTATGGCCACAGAATATGTCACGTACCAAGCGTCGCACGAAAAGGCTACTTTATTCAAGAGAAGGTAGAACATGCGAGGAAATAACAGAATGTTCGAATTAAGAGAAAAGAAACTACTTTCAAAGCGACCGCTCTGTCGTAACGTTTTGAAACCTTCGACAAGGCTAACCTGTAGTCACGAGCGTGAATCCCAATTCTTTGAACGAAAAAATCTTAAATCGTCACTGCAATCGTAATTTAGCTCGTAAATGATTAAGAAATACCGTGATAGTACGAAAAATAGCGAGCGACCGTCCCGACATTAGAAAAATGATTCTGACTAAATAGGAGGTAAGGTTATAGGCGTCGTCGGGTCGTCTCGATTATCCTCGCGAGGCAGCCGAGTGGGAGAGGTTGTCGGCACTAGCGAGCATCTGTGACGGAGAACAAAACGCTAGAGTGAGGAGGAACGCGCTACTGCGAACGACAAGGAGAGAACGATTTGTGACGAAGAGCGCATATACATGTATTGAGGCACGTGCGACGAGGAGGGAGAAACCTTATGCCGATCCTCCGAGGTCGAACAGGAACGAAACAGAAAAAGACAGACCGGTCGGCCGACCGTTCTGGCGCGTACGTGGCGAACGCGACGCGCGTCGGTCAGAAACACGAGAAAAAATTATTGTGCTGACATTATAGTGGCCCATGTCGAATCTGCAATGGGAACGACAGAACCGCGAATGAATATTATTTAATGAATTTAAATATCAGGGGAGGATGGAGCAATCAACGTAACGTAGGATTAAAATGAAACTCTATTCATTTTATGTTCGAATATTCGCAATAAGTTTTATTAATCAATTTTAGTATCTGACGAAATACTTTAATTTTGTTTCTTTTTGATAATTGAAACTAGTTTCATCGAATACTCTATCACCCATCTATATCAGCTAGTACCAATATTGAGACATGTTTAGATATTATCGATTCGTTGACCTCAGAAATTGATTCTCTTGTATCAATCTATTAAATGTAATGTTTGCAAACGGTTTGAGACTTATTGAGATATGTCGTATCGATTCGTATCAATTACAGCAAGTTTGATACCTGTTTGCAATTCATAGCGGAAGTAAGATAACTGATGATATTTTCTGCCAACTTCAACTAGTCGATAATAAAGATTTCTACCGTGTCGTTTCTCAGCTGTCGAACGAGTACACTTTTATTGTAGACAAACATTAAGAGTAAATAATATTAATACTCTGAATGAATTATTTCAATGAAACGATTTTATTCGAATTTTTTTCTAAATAAACATTTACTCAAAGTTACTTTTATAATGCCCAACTGCGATTTGCCTTGAAATTTTAAAAATACTTGATATTTGAATTATTTCGGTGCTATAAGACATGTCAACAAATCATTTTGCTAATTCCAATAACTATTTCGATACCTGTTTGATATTTTAACGCAACGCTCGACAGTCTATACGTATTAATATTAATGAGTATGTTATTGGATTGGATTCATCATTATCGCATACCCATTTGAAAACAATATCGAAAACTTCAAATTACCGAGAGTTAACTTTCTCGCGTGTCATTCGTGTCTAAAAATATTGTAATTACAAACCTCTTGATTTACACGAGTTAAATGTCACATTATTGCGATTACAACGGAACAACGAATCAAACTCTCGACCGTGTAAAACGATTGAAAGTAATCTACAACTGATTGCATAAAATATAGTATCTATATATATCTTTATGTAAAATAAAATAAAAACGATTGTAGATGTAGTCGGAGAAAACAATGAGAAACAGAGACGAACCGATACTTTCGGCGTTGGAGAGCGAAAGAAGCGTAATCGAGTAACGTGAACAGGACAGACGAATTGGCAAGACGAGCGAGAAAGATACCAGCAGTGGAAGTAGTGGGGAGGAAGGGAGAGAATGCCACGCGACGCGTCGAATGGAGAAAGAGAGACACGAGACCGGCTCGTAAGGGGTAGAGGTAGGAGGGAAGAAAATCGAGTGGCTTGGTGAGCGGCGGACGGTATCCTGAGAAGGTGGCGGTGAGGGGGGCGAGGACAAATGACGAGGCGCGCGAGCCATCAGGGCCGTATGCTAGAGAGCACGCGACACGCGTTCCGGGAGCCGAGGCTCGCGCGCGACCTTAACCCTTAACTGCTATGGTTAATAAAAGTCACGAAACTGGTATAGGCTAATACGATCAGACGTACGAGATTCGACGCATCCGCCCGCACTAATAACTTTCCCCGGAAATGTCCGATACTTAATACGCATCTCTCCATGCCGATGGTATATGCAGTCGATCCGACACGTATTCGTAACCTTCGTGATTTTCAAAAAGAATACACTAAAATCGTTTATTTATAACGTTTTATAAATTAATTTTAAGTTATTACACGCGCAAAACCAATCCACGGAAATATGTATTTGCACCGTGATCAATAGTCTGTTTCATTTAATAAAATTAATTTAGAATGAAAAGTTATATAAAGATCCTTCGAAAGAAGTCGGAAATCGTACCAGAGAAACCTGAAATAATTTTTACAATTGCCCAAGGAGAGAGAAAGTTATAAAAGGATGGCAAATGAATTGGTCGAAGCAATTCCAGCATGCAATATATTATTCAGAGAAGAGAAACGTGTAAATCCTTAAGAAATAAACAACGTGTTGGAAAATGAAATATTTAAGTACTAAAGAATATCTTATTAGAAATATGTTTGATGTTTGATGAAGAAGTTTCTGCTAAAATATAACAAAGTGTATAAAAAGCGAAGATTTACAAAGGAGTGCATAAATAAAAATAATACGTTTCGGCAGATAAATCTAAATTAAAAAATTTGGAGAAAACCGAATAAATTGGAACTAACCTTGCGTTTATTAATGGGATTGTGAATAAAATTTAATTCCAGACAATTTTATAGGAAAGTCTGTAAGCAAGTGCGATTAAATTGCGTCTCTAGGATGATTACTACTTTCAACGAGACAATGACCTAAAGTATTCCGCTCGCATAGTTATAGAGTGAATAATTTATACTGTGCTCCACTCTTTGATTGTGCTTACATAAATTTTAAATATTAACCAACTAGAAATTTTAACGGTAGAAATAAATAAAAGAAGAAGATAAATGTTAAAAACTACAATTATTGAAGCATGGAATAGCATAGAATCAAATATTATGTGTCAATTGATGGAAAACGTGAAAAATTGTTTAAATAAAATAATAAAATGTAAAGGTGAACCAACCAAATATTAAAAACTTATATCATTTATAAATGAACTATACAAGAGTATCGATACTTTTGTAAATCCTTGTTTCATACCACATAATCTAAAATCATAATAAATTCATTATTGAACTTTAGTTTAGTGTATTGAACGGACTGCAAATACCTAAAAGAAACTTGTTACCAATAGCGTTACCATCGCTCGCTTCAACATTTTTCGAAATCGCTTTCATATTCTCTGATGGCAGAATTGCATAATGTGGTCCACGAGGCACTCGTGACAAGATTTCATACCACCTACTCGACTCATACATATGTTTTTCAACTGCTCGGTTGATTCGCCGTTAAAGTATCCACTGAAAAGTCGCATACATCGTGATTCACGTGAAACGTGTTTGCAGAGACGTTGGTATTTTTATACTTTTCATGGATATATTCAATCCATTGAACGCCCACTCGGAGAATGATAAGAAAAATTTCACCGTGACATTCTAAGGAACCGGGAAAATTCCTGTGAGATCTATCCCGCTACCTACGCAAGGAAAAGAACCATACCGAAGTTTAAAAAATATTCGCTTTAAAGAACGTCCGGCTAACTTGGTCGCAGAAAGGTCGAAACGAAAGGCAAGAGAAGTGGTCGCGATAAATTCAGCATCGGCAGCTGCTCGGCGTTCCACAATATCACCCAGAAGACAGAATCTGCTACATCTGTCTCGTTTCCCAGGAACCACGCTAAAAAGTAGCGAGTTAAAACCGGGAGACGCATAACTTTGCGTTTACCGGCCGGTTACCGGTAACCCGGGCTAACCATAACCCGGAGAATACGGGAACGACGATGGAGTCTTCTCGCAAAGGACGGAGGGCGAAAACTGCGGCGGCAGGAACGAGAGGCGAGATCGAGCTTGGGAACAGAGTGGGAGAGGGTACGGTCAGAAGGAGACGGACGTCGAAATAGAACGGGATGGAACGCGGAGGCTGACAGAGGAACTGAAATAGAGAGTGGAAGAGGATTCATGAGTGCCTTGCGAAGTTCTCTCTGCATTAACGGTCGCAGACTACAAAGTACGAGAGAGAAATGAGAGACGGAGAGCCGCGTATACGCTCAGCGATGAGACCAATACTCTTCACAGACCCGAGCCGAGTATCCACTGCATATTGGCCTAACCTGCGCTATTGCTTGTCCAGCGTGAACCGTATTGCGTGCTCGCCTTCAAAAATGACGCAAACGATCGTATAGTATTTTTCGGCGAGAGAGAGAGGAACGAAGCGATTACCGACCACCGTGCTTGAGAAAATCGATTTCGAAAATACGCGGAACACGCGCGTATTTAATTAAACCGCGGTTCAATGAATCTCATCGCGGATGAATCATCTCTTTCGAGTTGTACTACGTATTATGAAACACGTCGTATAAATACCGGTAAATATAGATTATATATAGATTATATATAGATTATATATATATATATATATATATATATATATATATATACACATATACATATATATATACACATATATATATCGAGCGTTATGAACACTCGTTCACGTTCGAGTGGCGTGTTGAGCAGGTCGTCAACGTCGCGCAGAAATACGTCGAACCCGCAGAATTAGTCAAACATACAATCGCGCGTACATTGTACAAAAATATTACGAACGTTTAAACAGATTCTATTTTAACCTTGGCGAAGGGGAGGGGGGGCGTTCTTGACCCATTTTACAAATTATCTACTTTGAAATCGAAACTTGGTTCGAAGAATCTGAATTCTACATCTTCGTCGTATTTATTCCGATAGAATCACCCTGTCCTCCGTTGAACCACGACTTTCACTGCACCCTGTACACTCACCGAGAGAAGAGAGCGTTCAGAGTGTACCAAAGAAAGACAGAGACGGAGAAAGCACAGATAGAGTGAAAGGGGTGCGGATGGACGGCGAGGGGAGTGTCAGACGTTCTACCGTTGCTTAGAACGAGCAAGCTTGGTTCGCTAGGCGAGGGGGTTGGAGAGGGAGGTGGGGAGAGGGGCGATGGGCGA
Source organism: Ptiloglossa arizonensis (assembly GCF_051014685.1). Lineage (NCBI taxonomy): Eukaryota > Metazoa > Arthropoda > Insecta > Hymenoptera > Colletidae > Ptiloglossa > Ptiloglossa arizonensis. The sequence goes on along the minus strand of NC_135052.1, from coordinate 26,170,531 downwards.
TGGAGGGAGGTTTGTGGGTGGCAGCTGAGCACGAAGTGATAGGGGAAATCAGTCGCGGTTCGAATACCGCCACGTATGCACGCGAGCTGGTCCGCTCGTCTCGTAGCTTCTCACTCTCCGTGCAACGACACGGTTCTCTCCGTAACGCGGAGCTCCCTGAAATAAATACAACAATACGCGTTCTCGGAACTGGTCAAAGAAAATCCCGACCTTCTCCCAGAGTATATTAGGCCTTTTTGAAAAAGAGAGGAGCACAGACGCTTGCACCGTTTCCCAGCGACGGGGAACCGCGGATCAAGCCAATCAGAAACACCGATGTAAACAGAGAGTACTTTTTAAACGGAAAAAGAGCGCTGGCAAGACGCGCGCCCCCACTCTCCTCTTTCTTTCTCTCGTGACGAAAGGACGTTCAAGATAATCCGAGCGAACGTTTCTTCAAGGGGAAAGTTTGTCTTTGATATACCAGTTTTGAATTGTCGCTCGAGAGGATTCCGTGCAGTCTTAGCGTTCTCGAGGAAATTCGGACGATCCCTTCGTTTCGTTTTGTAAATCTATCGTTAGTAAACCGACGTACGCACAACTTGCTCGAACTACAACACAGAACTTTACTACAGTTTCGTGAGAGGTGAAGTGACAAGATATATTCGCCGTGTTAAGGAAGAAACTGTACGACGAAAGAGTCTGGAACACGGTGGGCCAAGATGCTCGACTTCGAACAACAGGCCAATCAAGCACAAGCTCTGGCCTCGCTCGACGAGGACTGGCACCTGCTCGAGGGTGAGCGCACGACCTTCGCAATTTTTCTTCTCTATGCCTTGCATGTTCGATGCGAGCCCGCAACAGGACAGTGGCGTCGACGCTATATCGGCGCACACCTGGTGAAACCTATGTCGAGGTGGATATATCTCGTTGACCCTTTCAGGCATATTGGTTTCGTGCTCGTTGTTCAAATATACAGGGTGTTCAAAACTAAAAAGTACAGCTGAAAGGGTCGACCCCTCGACATGATTCACTTTTTCTTATTTCGTTTTGTCACGGACAACTGTTTCTCGATCAGGATTAGACATTTAAGACACTCGACCATGAAATATGTGCTCGTATCGTGTCACACGGTACAGAGAGTGCTGTTTCGTGGACGACTTTCTCGAATGAGAAGCAATCGCGTCGGTTTGCAATTAGAAATAATTAAGCTTCGAGATGTAGATATCGAAAATAAATGTTCAACCACGGTCTACGGAAGGTGTCTCGTAAAACGTTGCGTATCTTATCGAATTGTGAGAATATCGAAACAAGTAAACGTTAATAGAAACGCGAATTTCTCCAAGGATACACCGATCGAATCGTAACGAAAGATAAAACCTGGCCCACGTTACAGCGTACGTAACCACCACGATACCGACATTTTTCTTTTCTTACGCGCGGTTTAAGGCGTCTTCGCGATAATTTTAAACGTGTGTCAGTTACCACTCGAGTCGAGTCTATTAAAAGAATATTCAATCGTGCTAATAGTTCCGTTGTGTCATCATGGTTATGTCGACTATGTAACCGTATGTTCACTCGTTCAGTACAATCGGTGCAATGACATTCGCTTGCCAGTATCGTTATCGAATTTTATCTCGATACATCGCGACGAGTATTTTACAATTATCGATCGATTTTGCGACAAACGTGTTGTGTTCGAACGATCGTAATTTTTATCGTCACGTGACGGTACACGTTTGGGCGTCGTGCAGTCAAAATCACTGGTATTTTCTTATTTCGAAAATTATCTTCGAACGTGTTCCGTGGTGCCAGCAGTGCGCGACACTTGCTCCTGTAGCATCCGAATGTTCTTTTTATCGAACAGCTGCCTTTCGGACCGGCCTTCCAACTTTACTGTCCCTTTTTCTGACCGCACAAACGTCTAGAGTCGCGTTCACGGCTTTCATTGTGATTTCTTAATACCAACCAAGGAAAAATAACGGCGCGGACGTGAATTTCGCGTTACCTCGTTGGCAATAGCAGCCGTTAGACGCTACTGTCCAGTTTAAGGTACGCTTCAACTAACAACATTTTGCTATTTCTTAACCATTCCTCGGATGCATATATAATGTGTTTAAATTGTAACGCAATACATCGAATGAAAGTCAGAAAGTTTAAAGAAAGGAAAAGTGAAAGGAGGGAATGTGCCACATTTGCAATTGGATCTAATGAAATTTAATTGGAAACTGGTATTTTGTGGTGCGTTGATCTAGGTTTCGAACGAAAACGATTGAAAGTGATGCGGATAAGGAAGGGATTAGTGAATATTATCGCGTAATGAGATAAAATCAGATCGGTAACGATTAACAGTCTGCAAATCGGACTACATCGATTGGTATTACCGACTCGCGTTCGTCGTTGAAAATTAGTAACATACGTATGGGGGAGAACTACACATAGTTACAAATATTCCTGGCGCGCTTTGAACGCGTTGCGGGATAGCTCGGTTAATTGAGTTTTAAATTCGCCCGTACGTTCTGGAAAATTGGGATTCATAGTTACGATGCCCGGGAAAATACGGCAGGTACGTTATTTAATATGCGATCGATGCGCCTATTTCTAAGTTCAAGCTATAATTCAAGCCACCTCATTTTAAAGTTATAAAAACCTTAGCAAGATTTTCGTATCTTTCCAAAATCTGCTGTTATTTCTACCAATAAAGAAATCAAATAATCGTGATTTTCATCAGGATTTGAATTAATCGTTAGCTCAAGATGCCGCTACTTAACCTCACTTTTTAAATAATTTTTTTAATTCATTTATACTTGGAGTAAAAATTCTGTATAATATTCTGTAATATTTAAGGATAACGAGGATAACTTTCTTAATTTTGCTCGTACTACGAAAATGTATTTACTCTTTTTACGAAACTTGGAATTTTTTCGCGCCGCAAAATGTACACCAGGAACAATGGAAAAAGTCGTTTCGTCCGACGAAACTGTCGGTGTCAGTTTCTCGAATGAATCGTGTTGCAATTGGGTAATCACGACGATCGAACGGATAGGCGGGATTAAAGAGCGAGAATAGAAAAAGTCGTCCGTCTGGACGTTGCGGGATTTTTGTCGCGTTTTCTTTTGTTTGTAATATGTATCTACGGAGCACTTGTTCGTTATCCATGCCATACGAGCATGACACGTCGGCTCGCATATTGCGCGGTGGAAAGCACGACTCGCACCTGTTTCCACAGCACATAAATGTTTGCGGGAACAATATCGTGTTTGGCGATACCCAGGTTCACCTGGCTGTCGTTGCAGGAGCGTGTCTTTTAGTGCCGTTCCTGTGAATCGGTCGCTGAATAAACTCCTGTCACGGGAATGACGGATGGTTGGGTCAAAGCGTTATAATTAATTTCATCGTTGTTTTCTTCTTCAAGGACAAGCGTTACAAAGACGACAATAGCGGACACACAGCTTGGTAATCTTTTTTGTTGCATTAATACCGTTAACGCTGATAAGACGTATCATTGACCTATAACAACACGACCTACAAACGACCTTCGCTACGGAGATTCGTGTATATCTCGGTTTACAACTGTTGGAATATTGTCGAGTTTGACCACCTGTTTTAATATTTGCTCAAATAATGAGAAAAAAGTTCGGCTTAAAATACTTGATTAATTTATTCATTTCACCCATTTACGTATTTGTACTTTTTCTTTTTTTTTATTTAAATTTAGACTTTATTCGCTGTAACGAGAAACGAAAAAATACGAGTATAAAAAATATTGCATTTTATCGAAGTTGGGCGAGAGGGCGAATAAACGATAGTTACAATTAGTTGTATTTTTAATTAGATAATTATTCACGTGTATCTCACCTTTGTCTGGATATCTCTTTTGTTAGACAACTGTTCTATGCACTACTAGATGTATTTTCATCTAGATGCTATCTTAGGTAATTATGTTATTCTATTAATTGCAGGATATCACTTCATTTAAATACTAACACTATTTAGATGTCTTCTAATCTAGTTCTCAGTTTTGTTGTGAACAACTATTTATCTAAATTCCAACTTGGTCTACCACATCTGCTATTGGCTTCATTTACTGCTAGATGTTCTTCATCTAGATACCAACAGTATATGTCTACCAATTTTGTGCAGATAACTATTCATTTGGATCTCAATTTCACCTACGCATCTCTTCTACCACTACCAGACCTAACCCACTGCTAGATACTCTTCATCTGAATATTAATACTACATAGGCGTCTCCTTATCTACCTATCAATTTTAACTAGTCATTTAAATTACAACCTCACTTACATAACGGCTTTACACATCACTAGATGGCTATTCACCTAAATATAAATGCAAATGTTTCCCATGATATCTCTCTTAGCTTTGTGTTTTGTTCCTTTACTTAAGAATCACTCTATGTCCACATCGGTAGATACCGCAGCAAGACCTACAATGTTCTACAATTTGTCTTCTTTCCCCACGTATCTAAATAATTAATTTCTTGTCGGAGGAGTTAGTTTGCAACCGGCTTCCTGCAAACGATTTCAAGCCGCAGTCGCGAACAGCAGTTAAAACGAGCCAATAGGGCAATGGTTGTTGGTCTGCTGGTACTACCTACGCCTTAAGGGACGTTCTCACGTACGCAACGTCCACGAGGCGTTCGAAAAGGTACGTTTATCAAAGACAATACTCATCGAAACGACATTTCGTGCGTATGGAATACGTAAATAATATTCTGGCCTACGATTTTTCAACGTGTGTCCCGACGAAAAAGAAATTTCTCATATTTTGCAACACCATCCGGCACACGAGTCGCAAAGATTCCACGCGGTGTTGAGTACTTCTTGATTTATGCCGTTTGCGCCATACTTTGACCTTTACGAGTTCTTTGAACGTGTGCAACAAGTTAGACAACGTTCGGAAACGACGGTATTTTAAGATTGAAGACGATGACAACGATGTACATCCTATTGGCCTTAAATGCAAATATCTCTTCCTCGTCACGGTACACCGTATCGATCTGTGTGACGCACAGCCAATGTCATCGCTTCGTGTAGCTGGAGACTCTTTATCGGTCGGTTCGAGGCTTTTAAATTCGTTAATCTCGGAACCCGTGTTTCTCCGCTGGGCTCGGTTGCTTTTTTGCGAAATGTTTGTTAGTGTCGCTCGAAAAATATACAAGTATATTTACATGTATAATTATCTACACGTGTTATACGCGTGTAATTATACACGTATGATTATACTACACACACACCACCACCACCCACACACATATCTACCTACCTACGTATCTCGTACCCCCCCACACACGAGAGAGAGAGAGAGAGGGGGGGGGGGAGAGAGAGAGAGTCTAATAGACTCGCTTTCTTGGAACCGATGTATTTGATCACAGCCGCAGCGATTCCACGGAAACCGCCACGGCTCTATCCGCGGGAGAAAAGTTTTGCGCAGCCACGGACGTGCGCGAAGACCGGGCGAATTTCTCGATTCGTTCGCGGCGGTGCCTGGCGCCTGATGAGAAGCTTTAGCTGTAGGGAACCCTTAGATATTCATGAAAATGGGGTTCCGTCGCGCGCGGGTCTCGCACGCTGGCAAGATACATCCGCGGAGATTCCAGACGACCTGTTATTCGTATCATTCTTCGATTCTAAGTGGGTGAAAATGAGTACCTCGGGGATGAGATGTGTAAGTAAAATTGCGATCCGGACGAGGACAGACGTCTCTGCATGTAAAATCGACGCTCCAACGAAGAGACATTTCAGGAGGGGGGAGTGGGGGATTCGAGTAAGAGAACGTTAAAGTAAAAGTGATTTTCGACCATTTTTTTGTTATGTAAGAACCTCGATGAAGATTTTCATCACTTTTCACCCAATCGGTAAATAGTAAGAAAAAGAAAATCTACAGCTTGAAATGTTAAATTTGTAATGTTCCAGCTGTAGATTTTTTGTTTTACTATTTACCGACTTGTTCAATATTGTCGTAACGTAATACATTTATTGAACATAAATAGAATAAAAGTGAAAGAATAAAATATTTATAAATATAATATTGAAAAAAAATTCTTCCATCCGATTATCTAATGCACTTTTTCAACATTTACAAACAAAAAGAAACTGTCAGACAATCTACAAAATCTTTGATCGTACCGATCAATAAATCCCGATTACTCGACCGGTACTTCCGGTTTATATTCTTTATTCGAATACCTTAAAACTATTTCATCAGAAAAGGAAACATTTTTTTGTTTCTACAGAATGCGACTATCTTTTAAATAAAACTGGGTATAAACTAAGTTAAAGTAACGCTTACTTTAATTAAGTTAAAGTTACGATTTTTTTTGTTTTGAAAAATTATATCGAGAACGTGTCTAATTTTCACTCACAACAATTTCAAATGATTGCGCATTAATTAATGGAATCGACACTGGCTAACAGCGCAAAGAAAATCGGTATAAAACGAGGCCATATTTTAGATATTTGACCAGTATTCCCCCACTCTTTTCTACTCGTTCAAACGGGAAGTAAAAATTCTATTTAGATATAGTTGATGTCCGTATGAAATCTAGAAACCATTACTTCACGCGAAAGAAGTAATTTTCAAGGAAATTGACAATTGGTAAATAAGAGCGTAACATTTGCGGATACCAGGTGAGCGAAGCGCGACGTCCACATGGATACAGTAACTGAACGGGTCAGTGTCTAGACTGAAGCATCAGATTGAGCGCATGTTTAACTCGCGAACGGTATCTAAACGTGTAAATGCCAGAAACTCGAAAACAACGGTTGAATAAGAATGGACGTTTACGGTGGAACACACCGGTTGGGGAAAAACTTGAACACTTATGTAAGGTGTACAGTTAGAAACGATCCGTGGACAGAGTGCGCGTAGAATATTATAATAAAGTAGTTCCAAAGCTATCGTGTCACTGTGAAAGGTGAAAAGAAAGATGAGAAAGAGAGGGCGGAGGGACGCGGTCGCGAAAAAAAAAAAATGAGTTGTACGGTTGCGGCTGCGGTACACCGTGTCATTCCGGAAGTCCGGTTAAGTAGCGGTTGCGTACAGGGTCTTGATAAGTGGCACGAGGAACAGGAGAGCACTTTCGCCTGTGCGTGAACTTTCTTAAAGAATACTTGGCTCACCCTCCGCTTCCCTAGTCCCGCTCGGTTGTCCACAAAAATTAATTAACACTTCGGCTGCCATGAACGTTTATAAATGTTCGTTCGATCGGCATGTGCGGTGAACGCCCATAGGCGTTCAGCCGATACGCGTAATATACGCGATTACGGAGTTCTCGCACAGCGCATGCTCGAGCCATTTAATCTTAGTACCGAAAAGGTCGATCGACCAACTACTTTTGTGTTCAACTCTGTCCTTTGCAATATTAACCCGTCGGACTCGAACAGTCGATTGAGAACGCGGAAGAAGTAAATAGTTAACCAAATTGCGAGTAGCTGATTAATTAACGGTGCTACGGTAATTACATACTGCTCGCGGGCCTAAATAAACCTTAATAAGTGAATTTTCATTTAAACGCCACCTTGTGGCTATGTTACCGTGTTACATAATTGGAAAATTTAATCATGAATATTTATTCTTAGTGGTTAGAATGTTTTAAGTAATTTAAAAATTACATCTTTTTTCTTTTCGATTTAACATTGGGATTATTGAATTACAACAATTTTTCACTTAGTTAAATTTCTCATTATCTCATTGACTCGACGTTACGGTTTTTTAGTTCCATTCTTTTTTACTACGGTTAGAATTTTCTTTGTTCTATTTTTAGGTTACTGTACTGTTTGTATTTCGAAAATTGTCTGAAACTTAAACTTTATTAAAAATAAAACTTACGTGTGCATATGTGCCAAGATTCTTGAAGAGGTTAAGAGAAACGTGGGACGCCGTACGCATCTCCTCCTTCCCAATTAGATTCTATATATTATAGTTGTCACACAGCTGAAACGCTAGATGGCCATCGTTGCAGTAACGCGACGGAGGATCGTAGAATCACTATTCCACCGATCACATGATAAAACTTTTTTAACCTTCCAAAACATGTAATTTTTACGCGTCTAACCTATACGCGACGAGTTTCATGAATCCTTATGAAATATGAGCACTCCGTCTCTACTATAATTTAATTAAGTACTGCAATCGCACCATTTTCTGCGCGTTTACAGTTATGCTACAACGTGCCCGAAACACGTGCTCGAACTATCAAAATTTCGTAGTGAAAACCAAAGCAGAAACTCATCAAGAGCAGAATAACACTCGACCGAAAGAATCACTCACTCAGCACGAGAAAATACTCGGAAGGACTGCTCACACTTATAAGAACAATCCGCAAGAAGAAACAACACTCAAGAACCAATAAACTTGTAGCGTTAGTACACAATCTTGTCCAAACAAAATAATACAGATTTGTCCACAGACGACAGATTCAAATTTACCAGTTTCGAAACACTACGATCACAACATAATGTATTGTCAATAGCTTTAGCTATATTTAAAGTTTATACAAAGTAAATTATCGGTTTAATGAACAGATTATTATTTATTAAATACGTGCCACCGAATTTTAATATTTTATTTTAATATGTGCAATATTAGTTATACATGTCGAAATTCATTTTCAAAATACTGTGACATGGTTCTTAAAAATTTATTAATTAGATTGACAATCTACTGTGAAATTTACTTATTATTTTATTTCATAGCATTCGATTACACACACGTATCAGAATGCATTCCGAAAATGTAACGATTCATATTTGACAAATAATAGTTTAAACCTTGAATTGATAACCTCTTTTAAACTTATATATCGCAAAGCTATTGGCAGAGTATGTATGTATCATAGTTGATGGTATAAAGGTACGTTTACATGACCGACGAATGGCTTCGGCCGATCTTGTCGAACATTCAGCAGTCTGTGTTTATCTAAACCAGTGGTCGCCAACCAGTCGTTCACGACAATAGGTTTATTATAAAATTCCAATACTTTAATTTTTAAAACTGTCCTTATCCTTTTCTCATATATTTTTCTTATTTATCGTTTACATATTTCTGCAATATCAGTTACAAATATCAACAACTATGTAGCTCACTGAAAATTATAGCATTTATATCGAAATTTCTATATCCTTCGAAGTTGACGACCACTGATCCATATAGGATGTTCATAAGACGATGAAGTGAATCAAAACAAAACTCCGAGACCATGGCCAGGCTGTATTAGCAAGAAGCTATTTTTCAAATAAACATAAATATAATAGAGTCTATACAAGTTACATGTAAACGAATCGTACGAATTTTGCGCATTTAAGTCGTACAGTTGTCGAGCGCCTTAGCATGTGATAAGTGAAAGAAGACCAATTAGGTGTGTGCTGCAGGGCAAGATAGTACGTTCATTGGTCAATAGCTGTCACTGTCCGGTGTAATAACGCGTCGCAGAAACAGTTCACCTACACGAGAGCAGATTTTTATTCCTGTGTACATTACGAACGCGTCGGTGAAAACAACCTCGCGGGACTACTTTCTATTGCATCACTAGATGGGGCCTTTGCGAATCTCCGTATATTTTGGCATCGCCTTTCCATACGTCCTTTCTGGTCGATGGCACTTCTATATCGTTAATAACCTTCCGCGGCTGAACTCAACGACGATTAGACCAATACGTGAGTCGAGATGGTGTCGACCTGACCGGACATTCAAGGTTGTTCAACGTTAACCGTGTTGCAACGCTGCTAGCAGAAGAATAATAAAATATCTCGCTACGATGCGAACGTGTTCCAAGTAACTCGACGCGTCGACGATTTCACGAAAAGATGAGTTGTAATCAACACGATCGGACATTATTACCATTAACTACGAATAATAAATTATCAACGAGGCCGTAACCATCAGCTTATCGTCGGATGATTTTGTTACAACCAGCAGAGCGTTCCACTAGAAGCAAACCACATCTTATATCATTGTAACCTTAAATGGTTCGAAAAAGCATCGTTTGCAAAAGTTGTTTGAAGCAGAGAGGTAAGTGTTACATTCTATTATGTCGTTTCATAATTCTTTGGATATATTCAATTCAATGTAAGCATACGTAAACGTATGCTAACACTTCGATCCATACGACGTTTGATGTATGCTTACACATTTTTCACGAATGCATTTATTGAAATGGGATCCGAAGATTAACATTGTCTTTAAAAACAGAATATCCAAACTTTTGTGGTAAAATCGTACGAACAATTGTTCAAATTATTATATAAAAAGTAGAAACATTATACCTTACCTTATAGAATTCCTAATGACATTAATGTTATTCAGAAGTTTACAAGTACATATTAAGGTTTATTTAAGGTTAATGTTTCAATCTTTTCCGGGATACTGGCACGTATTTGTATGTTTAGCTTTTAAGTCACTTTGAGTAATATAGTAGGAATTATTAAAATTATGAACGACTATTTGTAAATAAAATACCCAATGACGTGGCAATATCGTCGCAAGGTTGGTAGACGGTGAGTCAATATGAGTTTGAAAGTTTGTGTATTTCGAACAAAGTACTAATTCATTCTTGAAGAAGTTATTGACTATGTTTCCAGCCGTCGAAAGAACTATCATCGCTATATTGTGTATTTCTCGAAGTCTTGACTGTTACAACGGATCTTTTATAAAGAATTTTGGCACCTCGTGTAAAGGTTATGTGCGGGAAGGGATCGTAGCGGAACGTGCTATATATATGTATATATTCTAAACGTTCGCAGATAAACCGTTTAATCTTATCTGCACGAAAAATGGAATTATTTGCGACGAAGTTTGTTTTAACTTTCGATGAATCCGCGCTAAAGAAAGACAAACATCTTACGACGAACAACGTCACTTCTGCCAAGGCTTGGACCTTGAATCATTAAAACCAGGAATTCCCTGTCGTTTACGAGCGACTGCGAAATCATCGTAAAACGCAATCGAGTGAATTACAAAGTGGACGCAGAAGACAGTAGCTCAAATTTGGAAAATTAAAGGGATAGGAATATATGTACCTAACAGAAATATTCAATAGAGTAGTATTTTTAAAAGTAGGGGGGAACTGACAATTCAAGGAGGGGGGGGGGGCGAATACAAATTTTTAACGTAGAACAGTGTGAATAACATCTATTTATATTAATACATTAATTATCAGAGTTTAACAACTGTATTTTAGAAATAGTATATTATTTTCGATTTCGTAACAATGTTACCATATTGCATCATTGGGAAATTTAATTTTGAATATTTATTCACGATTGTTATCTACGTGATATAATATTTAAAATAACATAAAGACTTAAACTCTAAGCGTGTGCTAGTATTCTTGAAGAGGTTATACTTAATTCAAGATTAATTTGTTTTTAACAATTTTGGCGAATTGAATTTTCCTGACATTAAATATAAAAGATTAATTAAAAGAAGCCGCTGACCAAATTAAACGCTTCGTTTACAACATTATCTATTGCAAACAATGTGATATAAAATAAAATTCTCAAACATCTATGTAAGATAATTTGTACAATTTTTTTTTAACTAAAATTTAAAAATGGGGACAATTATTAAACGAGATAAGTGGTATGTCCAGAATTGGGACATTTAAGTCAGGTCATCTGGATAATTCGTGTATTTTTAAAGATAAAAAAGAATGTTAGAGACAAGTTGTTGGATTTGTTTGGTATAGTGCGGTAACGTTACTTTGGCTCCAGGTAGAAGCGCCAAGGATATTTTAAGGACATTGATTGTTTTTTAAATGGAACGATATATTTCATTATTTACCTTTTATTAGTTTTTAGATTACATTTCAAGGTCATCAATGGTCGCTAAAGAGCAGTTACAAAGAAAAATAAATTATTTTAAGAGACGGATATAAAGGCTTGTTAAAAATATCCGTTCCATTTAAAAACCAATTAATAATCTTGAAATGTCCCTGACGCTTCTATCTAAAATTCTTTTCTACCTTTAAAAATATACGTGTTATCCAGATGACCAATCTTACATGCCCCACCGCGTATATACATATGTATAAATACGTGACCCCACATTTTCGATCATGGAAATTATACAAAATACGTTACTCGAGTTATGTAACTTCTCTTTATTTCTCATCACACTATTTGAAATATTTACATAACGTAAATTATAATTTATTTATCATTGCGACAAATTTACAAGCATTCGATTCGATCGAGGGTTTTCGTTAACTTTTACATACAATAAGTAAACAATCGATGAAAAAAAAACATCTTAATCTTAAATTAATTAAATTACGCAACAACAAAAATTGTTTATTTACAAATATCGGGACCGAAAAGCCCCTTTTTTTCAGGCAAAGCGAGGGATGGCGGCAGCGACTTTTAAAAAGTTTGTAAACCACCGCAATAGAGTATCAAGCTTCCGTTGATGTCGAGAACTTTGTGAACCGTGGCTCCACAGTTCGGAAAAGCAAACTGTACCGTGTATAAATTCTAAAAACCAGACGATATTTTTTTCACGAGGCGGCCGCTCGGTATCGTCGTTCCCGTCGTTTCAATATTATTTTGACCGCGAGAGATTCAATGTCATCGACATTCCTCGTACAGAGTCGTAAATCTCTTTCCGCGCACACTCGTGGAAGATGAGAAGAGATACTTAAGAATCTGCATAATACACGATATTCCTGCGTCGGGATTAATGGTACCAAACGTGTCCGGCGACGAAATTTCAATCCGTGGGAAAGGTCAGGGTAGAGCAGATGTTGACGGAAGACAAAAAGAAATTCTGGAGCAACGAAGATCTCCGCTCGTTTCCTCTTCCGTCTGACCGTATTGCAGAAGACCAAATTGTGGCACGCTTAACCCATTTGAACGTCGGGATAACGTACGTGTACGCGCACGGTACTTCAAAGTCACTAATTTCGTGATTTATGATATGTTTATATTCGTTGTTGTAATATTGGGTTGTTCGGGAAGTCATTTCGTTTTCCAAAATGGAGGATATATAATTTAATAAAATGTTTATACGCTCTAAAAAAATTGTGTTTCATTTTCACTAAAAAAAAAAACGAAATGACTTTTCGAACAACTTAATAGTTTGTGTGTTAACTGTTACTTCTCGGTAGAGAAATATAATAATTATTATTTGTTCCAATATTACCTTAGTTGAATATTATCAAGTATATCAATTAAAAATGTGTAATATATTTTGATTATCAGAGCAAGTAACCAGCAACAAGTAGTAGGAGAATTAATGTGGGTATGTACGGTATAGTATTATTTCTCTGCTTTGCTCAATATATGTAATTTATAATTTTCAATGTTTATATTTGGTTTGAATTGAAATTTTTTGAATTTTTAGCCCAATGAAGACACAAAAACGAGGTTGAAATCTCATCTAACTATACTGTATCCGTACGAATAAATATTACTGCACTCGTTGTTTAATTACTCTGGTAACATATGAAATATATTTATAATTGGCACTGAATTCTGAAGAGCAAAAAATCACTGTCTTTGATATTTATTATTGTTGGAAATATTTAATTGCCTTTATGGACGATCAAAGCTCATTTAATTTATAATGCTTGATTATACTGGGTAAATATACGAGTATGGTTAATTTTGTATTTCTTCTTGTTTAATGAGTATGCAATAAAATTGTAATCAAAATTATGCATTAAAGAGGATCGAAATTGTGGTCAAAAATATTGTAAGGCTACAAAGCTTGCAGAGATTATTGTAACAATTAGTATGAATTTCTGTTGTGCAATTATTTCAATGTTTTTTTTTTTAATATTTATTCTATACTTGTAAATCTAAATAACGATCTTGCTTTATATAATTTATACAGTATGTTTACAATGTGTCTACAAAGCAATTGTCGGTTAGTAAAACTCAGCCGAAAACCGCGGTTTAAAATTAAAGTTCCAAAAAGTTAATTTAAAATAAATCGAGAGTCCGGAATGTTTGCAACTGTATAGTTAAAAGCATGTCACGGCATTTCACGCGCTTCGCGTCAGAGGGCCAACGCAACCGATCGCTGAAGTACGTTTACGTTTGAAATTGATACTGTTGTATCAAACTATTCTATGGAACGTCTAAAAACGATTTGAGACATGGAAACATGTAACTGATCCTATCAAAACCAATATAATTACATTCCCAATTCACAAAATACTTGTCGATCCCTCTAAACATCAAACACAATTAGTGTAAATTATTTAGGTTCGATCCGTTTGGCTAATCGCGTTATATCTTTAAAAATTAATTGGGAAGAAATAACCGTAACAAGTACAACGATAATGTTAATAATGATGGTACTGAAATAACGCGTCGTAAAAAAAAAATGTAGTATTTATAACGATCATGATGTACTATATTTATTCTATTTTGGAACATGGGGAAAGTATTGAAAGAATTCGTACAAAATTATAGAATTGATTTTCAAAATACAATTGATATTCAGAATACACTATGTGAAAGATAATTGAAAATATTCGAACGATTATCTGGATAAATATTTAGAACAATCACCCCGTTGTCTCGTCCCGATGACATTGGTTTAAACACAAGAATTAAATTCCATCGACACTGGGACAAATCTCGACACAATACGTTCTAATTGACACATATTAACGAGTCATTGACCCATCGATACAACTACATACAGTGCTGGACGAAAGTATTGGCACAGCATCATTGTTCTGATACAAGTGCTTATAACTATGAAACAAATTGATAAAAAGGAGAAATTTTTTAATACATTTATTTATTTATTATTCTAGATTATTATTTAACAGAAACAGTAATATAAATAAAGTGATATGCGAAATAATAACAAAAACATATTTATTGAGCGTTTTAAGCGTGGACAAAAGTATTGGCACATTATACAAAATTTAGTGTAGTTGTATCTCTCGGAAAAAAATCCGATTGTTACTTGATGGTATAGGTAGGGGATTCCCTGATAGTCATTTTTTCTAACAGTCATCCTTAAGTTCAGTCGATTAGCAACATAGGAAATATAACAAGCAACAATGTCAAGAAGAGGGAAAGAAACTACAAGTGAAGAGAGAAAAATAATATTAAATTTGCACAAAATGCGAAAATCTTATAGTGAAATAGCAAAAAGTGTTAATAGAAGTCGATTCACTATTAGAAGTGTCGTAAAACGATTTGAGAATCAATCAGATTTCAAAAGTAGGAATCGAAGTGGACGTCCCTCAAAGTTAACAGTTAGAGAAAAACGGAAAATTGTAAAGGAAGTGAAAATAAATTGTAAATTAAACTCATCGCAACTTAGAGCAAAGTTAAATGAAGAAAATCAAAAAGAAGTAAGTTCGAAAACTATACTGAGAGTGTTAAAAGATGCGGGATATTCTGCGTGTGTCGCAAGAAGGAAACCATACATATCCAAGAAGAATCGGAAGATGAGAAAAGAATTTGCAAAAGAATTTATAAAAAAGGATCCCACATTCTGGAATAACGTATTATTTTCAGATGAAAGTAAATTTAATATATTTAAATCAGATGGCAGAGTATTAGTTTGGAGAAAGCCAAATACGGAAATGGATCCACAACATTTACAAGCCACTGTGAAACATGGAGGAGGTGGAGTCATGGTATGGGGTTCCATTGCAGCGTCTGGGGTTGGCGAATTAGTATTCATAGATGAGATTATGGACAAATATGTATATTTAAATATATTAAAGGAAAACTTATTTAAAAGTGCTAATAAATTAAATCTCCCGCGTGATTTTTATTTTCAACAAGACCATGATCCAAAACATACTGCCTATATTGTACGACAATGGATCGTTTACAATACCGCACACACGTTAAATACCCCACCCCAGAGTCCAGACATGAATCCCATCGAACATGTTTGGAATGAATTAGAAAAAAGAATTAGAAAATATAATATAACAAACAAAAACCAATTAAAAGCTATTATTTTACAAGAATGGAACAATATAGAGCCGGATTTTACAAAAAAATTGGTAACTTCAATGCCAAAACGATTGAAGGAAGTTATCATGAGGAATGGAGGGCCAACCAAATATTAATTTTTAATTTCTAAGTACTTTCAATCATTTGTGCCAATACTTTTGTCCACGCTTAAAACGCTCAATAAATATGTTTTTGTTATTATTTCGCATATCACTTTATTTATATTACTGTTTCTGTTAAATAATAATCTAGAATAATAAATAAATAAATGTATTAAAAAATTTCTCCTTTTTATCAATTTGTTTCATAGTTATAAGCACTTGTATCAGAACAATGATGCTGTGCCAATACTTTTGTCCAGCACTGTAGGTATTCCACGACCTTTCAGAATAGTTTTCACCATCTTGAACACGAATACCGACCTTAGAAACAATGCGCGACCAATACCTTTTCGTTGCTCCGTCCGTGTGACAAATTTGATGGTAAAAAGATCGTCGATGATCCTCGATAGTCACGGGCGTTAGAAAGGCGTGGCCAAATCGTTCAACAAACGAGCCTCGCTCGAACAGACTCCGCCTACTCAGCGCCGATTCCTTCAACGTTCTAGGGTAGATATTTTGTCCCGTGTTACCGATCGCGTGGAACGTTTAATTGAAGTGGTAGGGGGAGTCACGGGGCAAGACAAAGTGGGGAATGCGTGAAAAGGGAAATGTGTATCGTCGCGGTTCGTAGGACGACGCGATGGGATAAGGAATTCCAGTTGGCGAATATTCAACGCGAATCACGCTCTCCGGGAGTATCGAGCTTGCACCTGGACCAGTTTTCTGCCGCAGTGCTCTGCCGGCCGAGACCGTCGTCTCTATCCTCCCTTTCTCTCTGTCTCGCTCCCTGCGTTTGCATTTTTTTCATCAAAACGTTTCAGGTCGACGGACGGCCGGGTATAACCGAGCCGTGCCACGTCGGAACGGATGCATTTTAAATCTTGGCACGCGATGAAAATTCAACGGCACGAATGATATAAACAGTTTCCCGCTGGCGGGAAAGACGATCGTTTCCTCCTCCCGGAAAATTCTGTCCTCCTTTGGACAAACGAATCGGTGCACGCGCGCGCTTAGGCGACGATAAAATTGATCGCATCTCGTGGAATGTACCCGAAGGTTCGCGAGGCGATTCCTCGGAGATGCGACGATGGATTTAGATAAAATTAAATACACGAAGTAAGCTTTGAAAAAATAAAAGATTATAGCTTGAAAAATTTCAGTTTGTATATTATACTTTGGAGAGTACAGTGACTATAGTGACCGATTAAGCAGAACGCAAATTGTAGGTAACGGATGTTCGAAAACAGAATCGACTCGAGTTAATCAATCTGGTTAATGGAATAATCGATTGCGATTACATTTTTTAATCGTTAATCGCCACCGATCACAATTGCAATAATAGAATTATAATTGTTGATTGCAATAGCGACTCGCCACAATTAAAATTATAATAGTTAAACGTCGTTACAGGACAATTATTTTATTGGGTTTGTAGACGTAATTGTGACCAAACGATTGCAATTGTTACTTTGAACATTTTTATAAGTTTTTTTTGTATATTAGTTACAAATTTCTCAAATTAGACCGAATGTATGAAAAAATTGAGAAATTTCGTAAATTCCAAGTTTGCAATAATTGTATAAAAAACTTGTGAGAATGTTTCAATCGAAAATGATAAATTGTAATTGATGTAATTGCAAATAATCGTTACAATTGTGCAATTGTAATTGTCCTACAATTACATTCGACTAGTAAAATTCTGTTTGTATAGACTGAATATTTTTCAAGAATAGTGATCGAAGTATTATTTCTTACGAACAAGTTGCAAACCCACGAAGTGAAACTTGGGTATTGCAACTACCTCGAAGTCGTGATATTGAACTTGATCTTGTCCATACCATCGACCACTCGATTTTTGAGAAAAGTGTGGTTCTTGGTGTTCGAACAGAGATCAACTGTCGCGAACGTGGAATGCTCGGGAAGAAAGTAGAGACGCTTCCTTCTTGCTCTAACATTCCAGATCACAGGTGCGTCGTTACACTCACGAGCAAAAGACGAGCGTAGAAAGTTAGACCCCGTTACACGGTGAAGCTTCTTCCTCTAGCATTTACCTCCGCTTCCAATCAAAAGAGAGACTTACTCTACCTCAATTGCTCGGTTTGTCTTATGTTCGTCCATCCTAATTATAAGGTTTAATATACTTGTGTATAATAGGTAACCTTACACGCCTTTATTTTCTCCTTTCCCTTTCATACGAATCCACCATCTAACGCGAGCCAGTATATTCGCAATCAAAACAATTATAATTATAATTGTTTCTCGTCCATATCCAGAAATGAGAAACTTCCTAACATACATTTGACACATGTTAAAGACACTTTTTCGGCAATTTAAATACTTACAAGAATCATATTTGAATAATAAATTAACTATTGTCGCGGTATCTTCTGTATTCGCCACCAGAGGGCAAACGATCGCTGATCGTTTCCCGCAAGTCCCCGTATCGGTTCCGATCGGTATATATACGATCTTTACCGATCTCCCACTGTTTTGGCGTATAAAGTAGAGTCTGTTCCAGGTCTGAGATTAAACACTCTCCCTTTGCTTTCCCTATTTATTCACTCACACTTCCTTTAAAACCCTCTAATAGCCGTCATATTACATTTACTTATTGCAAATAATGCGACACAAAACAAAAAAGAACACACGAGAATTATTGGATAAGAAGTAGTAGTATATTGAAAGTAATAAAAGAAAGATATATT
This sequence comes from Ptiloglossa arizonensis, assembly GCF_051014685.1. Lineage (NCBI taxonomy): Eukaryota > Metazoa > Arthropoda > Insecta > Hymenoptera > Colletidae > Ptiloglossa > Ptiloglossa arizonensis. The sequence continues at coordinate 26,151,796 of NC_135052.1, read as the reverse complement.
GTTCTTGCAATTAATGCAAATAGTAGTTATTCGTATTTTTCTGCGTTGAAAATTTTCTATTTCATCATAACCTCCTCACCATGAGAAAAATACACTCGTACAGTCGCGTGTTAAACTGCAATAGTCGATATATTAACACAATAATATTAATTATCTGTATTTTTCTGCATTGAAAATTTTCTATTTCATAACCTCCTCACCATGGGAAAAATACACTCGTAAACTGCAATAGTGTTCATATATTAACACAATAATATTAATTATCTACATTTTTCTGCGTTAGAAATGTTCTTCTACACCCCTCCTCCCCTGGATTGCAAAGCTCGCCCCACTTTGGAAAACACTGGGTTGGACGGTAGATGGTATCGATGAGGAGCGAGGAGTGAACGAACTCGCGGGCTGGAGGTCCTTGGAACGAACGGGTACAACGGTCGAAACGTAGCTGCAAACGCCAGCGTGTCCCTGACTCGACAATTAGGCCAATGCCTTTGCGAATCGATGACCCGCCGAAAAATCGTTCTTATTTATTCACGCGGTTTCGCCGTCGTTGACCAACACTAGACTGAAACACGACTAGCGTTCGTTTCTGTCATTTCGGGGGAACACGACACGCCAAACACCATCCCTTTCGGTTTCTGGCCACGCTTCTAGTTGTCGCGTGGATGAAACACTAGATGGCGTATATCATTGTGTTTCGAGCATGCATTCCGATGCACGTAACTCGAACGGAGTTGCCTGTGTAATAAGATGCTCTATCGGCAGTTTTTAAAGCAGTATTTAAAATCTGTAATAGATTGCCGATCCGAGCATTAAATTATTATTTATTAAATAAACATCGTTGGTCAACTTTTCGATTCAGCGATTCTGTACGATGTAATTAATTTCGAAACGACAATATTCTAACGATTCCTTCGCGATGTATGCGATAATAATAGATTATCGATCCAAGGAATAAATTGTTTACTAAGATATACGTGGTCGTACTTTAAGAATAAATTTTTATTTATTTAACCTGCTCGAATCGCATGAATCGCTGTGAAATAACGTAAAATAGATCGTGGTTCGAAGGATTAAACTATTATTTACCGAATACAGATCGTTGCGTTTTGAGAATAGAGTGTATTATATAATACACCCCTCTCCCCCCATACACATACAGAGGTCACGCCATCTATTTGATAACATACTGCCCTAGTGATTAAAGGATCTTTTAATTGTCCAATGGAACTGAATAAAAATTTAACGTTGCTCATAGAACGACGAACGAAGCATAAAAATTCGAACGACGAATCATCTCCTCGAGATTGCCCGAGCGGGAACGAATAGTGTGCAAAGCGGATTCCGTGGAATGTAGGCCTTCCGCGATTCTTTCGAACGAGCGATTCGACATCGATGTAATTTAGATGCTGGCAGTGATTCGCTAAAGTGTTTCTTCGGTTTTCGTTAAGGACGGCTCAGTCTTCGGCGAGAATATATTTACAAAGTCATAGCAACGTTTCCAGACGTACGTTCGGGGAACAAGAAGGCAGTATTATTTGTTGATTCAAGCGGTCGGAGTCCGCGTAAGCTTCGTCGACTTTCTGGAAACCAGCTCACCCTTGCCGCGTCCCGTTGTCGACTCGTAGTCGGAACACACGCAACAGTATAAGCCACGTTTTCACGTGTACACTTGTAGCGGCTGAAGGGAAGGGGGAGACCTCTGCGATTATTGTTCAGATGGCGCCAAAGGAGTCCGCAATTTTATTTACTCTAAAGTATAATACGTACCGATACTTTAATTGTTTTATTGATCAATTCAAAAAGCTTTTAATAAATCATCGAATGTGTTTAGAATGTTTATAATTGAAAATTTCAAAATTGAAGTTAAATTTTACCAAGTACATTAATCAGTTTAAAAATCTGCTAAAACATTAATCAGTATCGAGGCAAGGAAAGTTTGAATTTTACTTAATTCTTTGCAAACGTTTAAGTACTAAACATATAATACGTAATATATTGCCCATATGTAAGTATATAGCTATACGTTTACAAATGTTTATTTAAAATTATTTTGCCAATTAAGATACTACAATAAATACATCAAAAACCAAAGTTGGGTAGGGTAATGTTCAAATTTTTTGCGAGCAAAAGTCGCATGGACTGACGAATTTTCCCGTGAAATCTAAAATAAACAAAACACAAGGAGATTTCAAATAATGTTGTTTCTCAAATTTTTCGTGTTTGTTCGAATACCCGGTTGGATTGTTACCCAATGTTATCAATATTTTCTCGATCATAATATAAAAAGTTTTGCGCAAAAAAAAGAATTTGTACGTTTAATGATAATCATTTAACTGTCTGCGCCCACGTACTATATACACGAGGTGCAGATAATAATATTATTGTAGATGTTCGGGACAAAGAAAATACCACGTGTATAAATATCTTGACTTTTATGGACAGTTTTGTACAATTTTTTTAATTTTATTTATAATTTGCGCGTATTTATAAATGTAATTATTACAAAATATATTGTAAAATTAATTCAGCAATAGAGACTTTTCCCCACCACTGAATAATTCAATACTGGAAAGGTCAATCCAGATTATAACACTTCGGTGTTTATTTTTTTTTTACCAGATAATTCGATAATCGGATACCTTTTGCGCTCAGTCGATGAAATTTGTTTATGTTTTGTTCGTAGTCGAGCTCTCGTCGAGCATCCCGGCCCTGTGTAGCTCAATGAAATATCAATCGTGGTAGTTAGAGTCATCCAGATCTTGTAACGTTTTCGAATAAAGTGTCGCAGTTGGTAAAACAGGAACAGCATTTTTGCTATGCTCGATCTACCACGTAACAACGCGTTAACCTTCTCTGTGTGCGTTCGCGAACGCATTGATCGTCCCCGGTGATCCTAATTTCTATCGAGTCGGGTCGCGTTACGCGCCGTCTTCGGACATCTCTCGCCACCGTGTGTACACCGCTATATAATCGATATCTCGCCATGCCCAAATACCTTACAACACGGTTTATTGATTTGCAACTCTGTCTCCACCGATGTGTACGCGCATAACACTGGCATAATAAACCAGCCACCATCTGTACCGACGTTAATGTCGATCCGAGAAAGATAACTCGCCGTCTGTTGACAGTCGTCGCCTCGTTGACCTTGTATTACGAATGACACGGCGGCGTTCCAAAACATTCTGGAAAGTCGATACGCTTACTAACACATCGAAAGTTGTATCCTCGCGACACGTCTCGCAGAATATTTTGTGATTTCCCTCGAACATTACTTTGCCCAATTATTTGCGAGTTCGACTTGTTAAATGGATACATTTGAATATTTAGCATCACAGATAAGGATTAAACCTTCGGTAATATAGATGGTCTTTGGCCTACACAATTATACAAAAATTTGTTGAGCAACGTACAAGAAATACTCACTGATTAATTTATATATATATAAGTAAAAAAAAAACAGGAATTTATAATCATCACTTTATATATTATTATTTACGTATATAATTTCCTACGGTATTTGAACAAGGAGAACTTAAAGACTTGTATGATTTTATTTTTATTTCAATTTTTGTACATAAGAAACTATATATTATATGTGTGTATACACAGAAATGCTTACGAAGAAAGTTAATCGTAATATATGTATACATGACAATATTTTAATGAATTGTACTATTTAGGTACAATTAAAAATAGGTTGTGTGAGGTCATGTTTAGGACTTGTTTTAGTTAAAAAAATCTCGCCAATTCAATGGCAATATTTAAAGAAAAAAAAACTTTTAATTATTATTTGAAAATTTCGCGTTACAGTATAAACAGTGGTAGGGATGATTTTACTTCAGTTATCCGAAGACTACGATATTTGACTTCACATTTTTATTCAGATTCATTAACGGTTCCTTCTTTCGTTACAACTAATTAAACTGTTATCACGATACAAGACCCATGTGTTTATCTATAGTTCTAGCAATCTGATAAATCAAATCAACTTCTCGCAGTAATCGATAATACTCGCGGTATCAATGTTAATTTTTTCTCTGTTTCAATTGCAATCTTCCACAAACATCTGGAAATAAACCTGTAATAATATTGCATAAAGGTAAGATATAGCCAAAGCCCGCTTCCCTCGAATCTAACCTCAAAGATACTGCGCAAACGATATCTGCATTGCTTCCGGATCAAATGACAGAATGTTTCGAAAAAAATCAAAATTACAAACGCGATTCGCGTGAAAAATCTAAGGTAATTGTTATTCTTCTTATTTTCGGTGGCTCTCTCAAACCTAACCTCGAAAATACCGCGCGAACGATATCTGTCTGCATTGTTTCCATGTTGCGCGATAAAATTATTCGAAGAGACTTCAATTCACAAGTGCAATTTAAGCTTAAAGGATATCGTTGTTGTTATTTGCCTTATTGCTGAAATTTCTTTGAAACATCGCTCGATACTCGGTTGGAATGCTCGTGGAGAAATATCCGTATACTCTTGCCACTTTGGATCCACGGTGGAACGATCAAACGAATAAATAAGACGAGCGAATTAAGACGAATTTATTACGATGAAATTTCGATTCCAGTCGGTGAGGTTCGCGACGACGGACGCGGCGGCGGGGGGGAGGTAGGAGTGGAGGAGGGGGTGTCGTCGGAGGCCAGAATTCTTGATGGCCGACAGGAGTAGCCTATTTATATTTCGCACCGTCGAATCGATGGATAAATGGGCTGTCTACAAAGGTTCGTGAGGTGGACGAGAGACGCAGGGGGGCTGATGTTGAAAGGATTAATGAAAACGAGGGTTCCAAAGTTGGGTCAATGGCGTAACCTGAGGGCGTGTAACTTCGTTCGGATTCAGCGACGTATATAACATAGATATGTATTATATATATTATATATGTAATGGAACGCTCCGCCTTGTGTTTTACATACGGATCAATCGTTGGTAAACAGAGAGGAATTGTCTCGTTATTGTACCAGCGCAGTGGGACGGAGCCATTTAAACAATGGGATTGTGAATTGTCGTGATAAATTTAAAATAATAATAATAATAATAATATTAATAATGGCTTTATTATACCATGGAAAAATGGTACGAGCACAAAAGTGGTGTAAAGGATAAGATTCAGTCGGTATGAACCACTTCACAGCTGCTCCCAAGTTAACTCGGATAACAGTCAAATAAACCAAGTGAATGCTTGGTGACTGAAATAATATGTACAGAGTAAAATGAAAGGAAGAATCGTGAAGTTCGGGGCAGGAATTTTTAAATATATTTTCATAACGGCTTTTAAATATTTAGGTAGTGAAATGAGAAAACTTGTTTTTTAGACCGAGAACTGGAAGAGAACTCGGTGGGGAAGTGGTTAACACGTTAATTGGCAAGTAGGAGTTATCTCGTAAGGAGGGACTTGTTCTACGAGTGGAAATATATTCGTAAGAAATAGGACAGAAATAATGAATAGTGGATAGGAAGCCGAATGTTAAAATTGAATAATAATTTACTTACAAGAATACAATTCTTGATATTTAAAACATTATAGATTCAACGAAGTAAAATTTTATTGTACAAGAATCCCTCTCTAAAACGTCGCGTTTGTCCCTCGATAAAACGTATTTGCGAATAAATAAAAATTTTGACAATTCTCATTGTATCTTCGTGAAAGTATTATTAATGGATTGACGAGATCCTTCCGCTGAAAATATGTCCAAGTATGACGTAAATCGGATGAATATTCGTATAAAATTTAAATATTCAAAATAGCGAAAATAATAGCGTAGTGGTAAAATTCCTTCAATTTATTTAATTTTTCTTTTAAATGAAACGAAGAATGTAGAAATTCAAATATTTATAATTGTTACATCGTAATCCATACGGCGATTCTTTGAAATGCTCGAGGTCGATCATTATTGCTTGGCACACTATTTCTTTCTCGTTTACTCTTGTTATACCTATTCACTGCCTTTGTTCATAGGATCAGATTACACTCGGCTCGAGACACCGACTAGTGGGAGCATAGTGGGGACGGATCGTTGAAATTTAGGCGACACAATACTGTTGAAACTTAAACGAGTATTATTGTACTTTTAATTATAAGTAATAACAAGTGTTTTAAAACTGAAAAATAGTCCGATTTACACCAATTTATTGACAATACTTTCGTGAAGATGCAATGGTAAATACAAAAGTTTTTAGGTTGTACTAACGACTGTTAGGCCAAAGCGCTCTCGGCGTCGCGTCGTGTCGCTTTGAAGTTCAGCGATCACGCTTTCTGTTGTGCTCACTCTTACTACTAATGTATAATACGTCGTTTACTTTCTTCCGTTGGATGGTTGGCACGTGGTTGGATCTTACAAGTAGAATGTCAGAGCTGATCCTCACCGATTTTAATAATATTTTGCAGACTTGTAAATTCACATTCGTAAATGGTCCTGCAGTTATGAAAAAAATAAATGTAAAGTTTGAAAAAATCGTTTAATCAATGATATTCTAGATACAGATCATTCTATTCAAGAATGAATGGTATAGTGGTGAGCGTAGAATTTTTTATTCTTTTTTCTTTTATTAATCATATTATGTTGAACTATTTTTTAACACTCGATTAGAAAGATTTAATAACTTGGACAGTTTTGATCATTTTTGACGGTATTCCCGACTGAGCGATTTTTTCAAACTTTACACTTATCTTTTCATAAATAATTAGCCATCTATAAATCCGGTTGCGATTGTCTAATGTGTGAATCTACAAGCCTGCGAAATATCATTAAAATCTGATATTCTTGTCAGCTCGAAAAACGAAAAGTCGAGTCCAAGAACAGATTCGCTACCTTCCCTCCTTAGAACGTTTTGAGCGGTCCCAACAGGGTACGTTTCAACGAGGGGTTACGGTGCTCTAATTTCGATCGAATTTTTCAATCGATGGAAAACGATTGGGCCAGTGAAACGTTTATTATTAACTTTGTAATTCGTGTGATCGATTGGTAGTCGTCTTCGACGACCGGGTACTCCTGTATTAACTGACTCCAGGACTAATAAGACACGTAGTTCTCCGACAGCGAACCTTTTACAGCGTCAAAGCGAATTCATAATTACATTTGCATAGGTAGAGCGTTCACGTGCGTCCTACTGGGGCCATGTGCATAACGCTTGCAGTTAGCAATCAATCGCATCGACCGACTACAGCGTGACTTCGGTATATTCGTCGTAAAGTTGGAGATACTCGAACGTGCCAGCGCTAAAATCATCCAAACCTACCGATCACTTGCATCCTCGTTAGTGGGAAATATAACAGAACTACGTTGATAAAAATAATTCTCGTGCTCGATGGCCCTTGCAAGTGAAATATTCGAAACGTTTTCAATCTTCTGATTTACGTCTTCTTCAAGGTGATACATATGTACTAGTACGAACAGTTGGTCCGCAATCGATAAAAATAGGTACGAGTGTCTATAGTCGTTTACAAGTCGTTTCCAATAGTCGTTTACGAGTCGACTGATGTTTACAGGACGTCGTGAAAAATTAAAAATATTAATATCTGAGAATAAAAAAAATATTTAAAAATAACTCGAAAGTAACGCAAAGGGAGAATGTACACCTTAACAAATGAGATTAAATTTTAACCTTTGGAAAGTAAAGTTTGTATATTTTTCATTTCGCTTGCTTAAATTAAAGTAAATCGGACGTTAGAAGTCAAATCTAGTGCGATTTTCTAGGAATCGTCATAAGCTCGAGGCCTTAGACAAGGAAAGAGAATAAACACGATTAAAGTGAGCGAGAAAGAAATAGTACGCGCAATAGGGATGGTCGATCTCGAGTCTTTCGAAGAAACGCGCGCGCAGTACGATGAATCATCCACTTGGGAAAATAAAAATTATTCATTATTCACTTTATCTTCAATGTAACGATATCAATGGAACGGCAAGGTTCTCCCGATGAAAACGAGTCCAAACACGATGTAAATCGAACGATCTTTATTCGTTTAACAAATTTGAATAAGTTAGTAAAAATAATAGACCAGTAGTAAAATTTCTCCGATGTGCGTCGTGTTTGGACTTATTTCGATCAGGAGGCCCCACCGATTCGTCGGTATCATTGTTACGAAGATAAATTGAAAAAATGCAAAATTTTAATTTCTGTAATCGGATGATTCATTGCAACGAGTGTGGCGTTCCTATGAAACGCTCGAGATCGACCATCCCCACTCCGCGCGCTATTTCTTTCTCGCTTATTTTCACCGCATCTATTCACCGTCTTTGTTCATAGGTTCGAGTTACGCTCAGCTCCGAACACCGATGGGTCACTGAAATTTTAGCGAGACAACTGTATTGAAATTTAAACAAGCGTTACTGCAAGACACAAGAATATTCCTTCAACCAATGGGAATCGCGCGAAAACGTAGCGAACATGTCCAGGTACACCGACAGTTTTCCCTTAATCATCGTTGTTACACGCGCGATAAGAAGGTGTTTACGCGCCACGGATCCTGTACGAGGTGTAATAAAATCCAATGAAAGTTGCGGTCCGCACGCCTGCGAGGGATGTATCGTATATCGTCGGGCGAAGAGACGTCGCGATCGATATTACGCTCGCTTCTCTCTTTGGCCAAAGGTCGGGCTCGATAGTAATTCGGTGTTTTACGACGTTGATCGACCCGTCGACATAATTACGTGATCGAGTTGGCGGCGTTTACGTATGCCTGACACCCAATTAATTCCTTCGGACCTACGATTCGTGGAACCGTGTACTCTCCATCGTCGCGATTTTTACCGTCAACTTTGGGGTTACCTCGGTCATTGTTTGAAAAGTGAACAGTTTCATCGATTTCGATGATTTTTAAATATGTTGTAGAAATCACCGTTTTGAGTAACTTTTTTCTTTGTACGTAATTACCATTCGACCTTAGTTTTCGAAATATTCGCAAAAAATTGTCGGTACTATTATATATTGAATTTTGCCTATACTGTGCACCGATTAGGTTAGAGTGAAGTAGGTTAGGTCAGATTAATATCTCGGCCATGTAAGTTGAAATTGATAATCACTGTTCAAATACCATTATCGTCGCCATTTCTTTGAATTTTGGCCTACTATTTTAAAGATGCAGTTTTGAAATATTTATCTTTAAGAAAGTACAAAGAAAAAGAAAAATCGATTATTTTGAATACGAGGATATTTATTCAAAAATCTTTGTTTGGAATAACGAATAAAAAATAAACAACTTTTGAATAAAAATTAAAATTTGAATTGGACTTATAAAGTATTTCACAAAGAACAAATTAAAATTTAACACGTTCAGTTGAAGAAACGTAAATCACTCACTAATACGATGGTTTTATTAGTCTCATTTTTTAATCGAATGCAATTTGTCCTTTCTATGGTATCCGAAGACAAAGATAATCACCCTAGTTAAAGATAGTAATTGTATCATCCAAGGCAAGCTTACTGGACTGTCCCGCTAGATACCGCTGCCCTCGGGACAAATTAAAAGAGCTGTACACGGTGTTAATCGACAATTGTTTTTCACATTTCTGAAAATTTTAACCATTCAAGAACAAATCTTTGCAATTCCGTTTCGAAATTTGAAAAGATAACCAAATTGAAAAATATTTTTGAAAATGTTCCTAATTTTCTTTTATGCAATAAAATACAAAAGAAAGAGGAAGAAAAGTAAAAAAGATTATATGAAAAAAGCATTATATAATAATAAGAATTATAATTGTCGTTGAAATTATTTTACAACAAATACGGTGACAAATATGCATATTTGGTTCGGATGAATCGAAAAATGAACGTTGACGGAATTGGTATCAATTTTTTTTTTTTTATTTCTTTATGTACAAGAAAGAGTGTCATGGACGTAACTCGCCGTTGGTACATTTTCGAGTTGTCTAGCCCGGGGTACGTCGCGCCACGACACGACGCGGGGAAAAGAAGACGATAAGCTTCGAGGCCTCGGCACCTCCCTTATCAGAAGATCGCTGGAATCCATCGGTGAACAGTGTCGAGGAGATTTCAGCGTTCTTCGAGGCTAAACAGGGCCGCCTGATCGATCGAATTCGCCAGAGGGGGCGGCCCGAAACTTCGTCCCTTTAGCAGGGGTTAGCGATTGCCTATAAATGCTTGGAATTACTTCGAATAGCATTTTGTAATGTTTCGTCCCGAATCGTTTCGAATGCCCAGAAACCGGACCGACATTACTTGTTTTTCGTCCTCAACTGAAAATTTCAACGATTTGTCTTGACAATTCTTGGTCAGATTTCTTTTAACAACAATTTTTTTTTTTAAATAATTGAACGAAAAATTAGGAATATAAATTTATAATTTATGTAACAATGTTGCTCGTGAAATTAAGTCAAACGAAAAATTAGGAATATAAATTTATAATTTGTGCAACAATGTTGCTCGTGAGATTAAGTCGGACGAAAAATTAAGGATATGAATTTATAATTTATGTAACAATGTGGCTCTTGAAATTTACACCTCTTAAGCGGTCCGAAAATTTGTAAACTTAATATAATTGTATTAATATGTACGGTTTTATTTAAAATATACATAAGATTGTAGTTAATATGTAGGGAATAGGTTAACTGGAAAAGTAAATGTTAAAGTTTATTTATCTCGTCTTCAAATCTACCGATTTTCAAAAACCAGACTGATGAGTCATTGTTTTTCAGGTCGAAAATAATCTTATCAGCTATATGTACACCTAATTTCGTGAAAAAATATTGAAAATTGACAGAGTTATCGTGCAGACAGTCTCCACAAATTGCGTCTTGAGAAAAATAGGAAGTTAGGTCCAGCGTGACAGCACTTGCATATGGATTATGATTATAGGCGTCATATTCTTGAAACGATATTTTCAATCAGATTATTTATTAAGGGTTATTATCTTTATCTCAGATATATAATATTATTTTTAAGGGTTTTACTGAACAAAAATTTACTTTCATCATTTTAGGGAGGGTCACGCATAACCAGATTTACTTTAGAAATAGCGAAACTGAAAAAATTTTTCTTTAGTTTATTAAATATCTTTTTCAGATAAAATCTAGTAGAAAAATTTTGCTTACAAAGTTTCTCCTTCCATCGTGGAGATAGATTTCTATTTAAAAAAAAAATTTAGTTTCGAATAACCTTGAAAACACTCGATAAATAAAAAATATATATAGGATAATTTTATTTCCCTCTCGAAATAGAAAAATTGTTGTATTTAACATTGTTTCCGAAAATGTGTTGCTTTCGAGATATTCGCACGGATTTAAAGTTTTCGAATAAATACCGTACGTACAATTAAACTAAGCGAATAGAAATAATCAGCTTTTTTTAATTCGTAAATGTGTGCATTCTCTAGTGTGTTAGTGACAGTTATTAATCTCGGTACGATCGAACGTCATATTTTACTATACTTCAACGTTAGTTACGCGACGACAGCCACGTTGAAATTTATCCGCGGAATCAGCGATGTTGCCGGGAACTCGCCGCCTCGAAGAGGCCAGCGAAGTTTACTTTGTTACATCGTTTTCTCCACCTTGGCGTGAATTCGGTCTTAACTCACGGATTAAAAATGTTAAAAGCTCGCGAAGTAGTACGGGGCTCGCTTGCAGATAATTGCCAGTCGTAACGAACGACGAGCACAATGCAAGTTGAAAAACAAACCGCTGCCAGGTTTCGCGTTCGCGCCGGCCGCGAAAAAATTCTTTGACTCCTGCAACGCTGTGTGTTCCGTTTCCACTCCCCGTCCCTTCACCGTCCCCTCTCCCCCACTCCCCCGCTCGTCCGTTCCCCCACTCCCGCGCTCCCGCTCGGCTCGCGTTTTTCTTTTTGTCCCCGCGTTCTCTCCTTTTGATCATCGTGGCAGTGCGGTCCTTTTAAGCGAAAGGAAACCACCCGGTTCAGAAATTAGAGAAAATAAAAACCAGCGACGAGGAGTACAGCGTATTAGTTCTTTCGTAACGTTTGAGCAGTTGCGATATTCGCGACGAAATCTTCCAAGAGTCTTCGGTTCAGAGATATTAAAGACTCCGACGAAACTTCATCGGTGGTTTAACTCGTTGAGTAGCAGTCCTTGGACGACGTTCTGAGAAATATTTATTTACCGGTATCAAAATTTCGCCGAAAAGCTATGGTACAATTTTGAAACACGAAGTCGACTAAAGTGCAATGTAATTTTTTTTTATATATTTAAAAATATATATAAAAATATATCAAATTTATATTTTATATATGAAAAAATATTAATTACTAATCCTCTCCCACTTATATAGGATCATGTATCTTAGTAGTTTTAAGTAGCTTTTGCCGAGGTTACATTTTACGACACTACTTTGTTGCACCACGATCCTTGTGCACCGTTTGTTTTTTTATATAGCTTTATCTTTCCAGCGTTGTATTATTACAATTATGCGCGATAAGGATGTAACGCAAATAAAAATTGACAAGAAAATATCGTTCGTTCGCCATTGTACTCGTCGTTTTAGAATATTTCATTGCGTTTTAAAATTTCCCCGATGTTTCAAAAATAAAATTTTGCTTTCTAAGAATTTTCGCACGTTTCGAAATTGTTGTCGCCCTTTGAGAATTTTTCAAACTTTAAACAATACGTTTGCACTTCAATATTAATTTTTCGACGTTTCAACAATTTTCCAACTTTTCGAACATTTTTTAGTCTTTCAAAAATTCTTCAACTTCCGTTCAAAAGGCGGGATATTCGAACTACTCACGATCTGTAGAATTAATCGACGAAAGAAGGTACGCGCTCGAAAGAGCGAACATAAGATGGGAAAAATATTCGTCGTAAAGTTTGCATCGTGTTGTCGGGACGGCTTTTTGCGCGCGTAACAGGCGGATCTTTAATTTTCGAGTCGGAGTACGACAGATACCGTAACTCCGGCAGAGGGACGGGGCCCCCTCTGCGATATCGATTGCGGCCTCGTGCGTCGTCGTGAAGCTTCGGGGATCGTCGCGATCGTATCGTTCCCGGGGCACCGACAGGTGCGTAGGATGGGGTCAGGGGCCCGGTCTCACTTTAATTCACGGACAAGGTCCGTGAAACGGTGTCACGGTTGCCTTTCGAAACTGTATCGACCCTGCAATTTATATTTTCCTATCTACGTTACACGTTTTCCTCTACGGAGTGTGTCTCGCTAAAAGCAGACCGTCTTAATATCTTTGTTAAACATCGTGTTGCATAAAACATCTGCCAGTTTCGTTAACCAGAAATTCAGCCCGATATTGAACAGCGGAATAGGGAACCGATATTTGCACTTTCCTTCGTGGTGACACTCCGTTATGTTTGCGGGCGTAACGATAAATTGAAACGTAATCTTATCATGTTTAAAATAACTTGTTGCTGTTTTCTTGTCCGATAAATGCTAAAAATTAATAGTATTAATTGGAAATAAATAAATTCTGATGCAATTTATTTATTTCACCGACGTATAATCTAGGACAAAGGCCTTCTTTCAGGATTAATTGGTAACAGTTTCTTAACTGGAAGTGTGAACGATTATAAACTGTGTAAGTTGTAAATAAATCAATCCTTGAATATTAATTATCACGTAAAATTGTTAAATAAACATTGTAGAGAGACTTACCGATTTGCATTATAGGTTATGTGTTAGTTCTTATGCACATATGGTACTATATTGATAATGCAGTTAGCTTATATGTAAATTAATTTGAACGTTTATTACATACAATTGCATTTTATAATTTGATTTAATAATTAATAGGGATTATAATTTATTTACAATTTACGTTGACGCTAATAGTTAATAAATATCTATTCAATTATTTCTGAAGGTCTCCATTTTAAGCACAAATATTGAAGAAATAAATACATTCTTTTATGTTTCATAAATGCAATTTATTGAAATGAAAAAACCGAAGCATTTTTGTTCAACTTAATTGTAGCAAGAAGAAGCGTTGTTTAAAAAATTATATAATTTTAAAAAGAACACAACGCGAAATTAATAGTGTCTGAGGTATTTGATTTCTGATAAAAACAATCCTGCTGATTATACATAGCATATATATATATATATATATATATATATATATATATATTCTCTTATACTACGTATAATTTGAAGTAGTCTGAAGAAGGTCGTATTTGAACTAGTTTTAATCGGGAAAACCCCGCCGATTCATTGATAATCGTCTTATAAGAAACGATAAGTAACAATATTTACAAAATTAAACAAATTTAAGACTTCACTAATTAATTCAAGTATCTATCTTTCTATTCTTACACAGACACACACACACACACACAAAATATCTTTTTCAAATAATATTGCTTTACCGGATTAATAATATTTCAACTCCATAAGAATAATATTTTTTAAATCGGCAGAGACATCGCGCCAAACAGTAGTCCGGGTAAACTCCTTACAGTTATCCAGGCAGGTATCGTTTCAGTTGTTCAGAGTCGGTTGTCGGTGCGTTCTGATTCGATAACGCGTCGCGATGTTAGCGACAAGTAGGGTTACGCGAGCACCTTCTGTTCGGGCCTTAGTCAACGTCACAGTTCGCACGGGGACTTTTAGTCGCCTGCGCGCGCGTGCGCGCATGCGCACGCTTTCACCGTACCGCGTCTCCGTCATAATTAGATGGACCGTCGTTTCGTCACGTCCGTGCGTCACTGACAATTAACGTAACACAAGATCCGGACAGAGAATCGTGTCGGTCGCGAATTAACCGCGTCCAGAACGGAAGAAATGACCCCTCCGTCGCGACGTCGACGCGACGGCCCTCTCTCTGCCAATTTTCAGCAAGTGAGAACCACCTGGATAGTTGACGCACACTAACGAGCCCAGATCGTTCGGTCGCGGAGTAATTATTCGTACCTACGTTTCGAGTTACTTCGTTGTCACTCTCGAGTGGCCGTATCGCAACCCAATATGGCGTCTCAATTGCGCAACATAAGTTCGCGCGCATGCTTCTCTGAATGCGAAACGCGGTCTCGGGATTCTGATGACCGACTACCCGTCAAGAGAACAGTGACTCAGCTAATTGTTAGTGTCCCGGACAACGGTGGTACGAACAATGCGGAACTGACCGTTTACCCGTATACGAGAAGTAACGACAATGTTACCTCGGTTATTGATAAAAATATCTCGCACGGTTCCACGATCGGGAGCCATCTCCGCCATTGTGTTTTCCTTTACCTCGAGGTGACCTCAGCTGTGAAAATAAAACTGAGAAGATATTCTCCAGCCGTGCCTCGCGTATTGATAATTTACCGGTCCGATTTTCGATTCGTTTTGTAGTCACTCGCTCGGTAGTGAAAGTAGACTATCGGGAAGGAATCAGTTGGCCGCTCAAGGTCACCGAGATGCCATCCCCACCGCTGAAAGAATCCCGACTGACGTGATTCACAACCGCGGGAACTGCCTCGAACCGCCGATTGATTTTCTCCCGCGCCAACAAAGGAAACCGGGTAATTGCACGATGCACGAGGAAGTTGTGGAAACTGGCAATTAACAATTCCATTTTTGCAATGCGTCCGATACAATGACAACGTGATACGTTGCATCGAGAAACTGCGGATAGAAATTGCCGCTTTCGTGTGACAATTTTTATACTGGATTCGAGCGACGGAATCCACTCGACCATTGTTTATGTTTTTTCAGCACGAGCGACCCGCTGACTCGTGGGATCCACGGTCTCAAGGGAGAGCGGTGAAATATATGTTTTTGTCATATCTTCGCGAGTGTTACTATCAATCGATTGGCGAGCTTTTACGGATCAAACGATCTTATACGGTTTTAATTATACGCGATGGAATATGTAAGTGGTTCTCAATCTGTCGCTCGCAACTTTTTGACAAAAGTTTGTGGTTCCTTCGTTTCGAAAAAGCCCCCCTTATCTCGCTTTGTCATTTACGTGTACATGGACACGTGTATGCATACAGAGAAAAAAACACGAAAGAAATACGACCTTATTTGGATTACTTTTAATTATGCGCAATTGAAAATTCTTCGTAAATGTACAGTATATCTTGCTTGTCGTATACAAAATTCAAGCCTGTCATATTATCAAACATGTACGATAGCTTCAACGTGGAAGATTTATTTTTTTCGTCTTTTGAACTTAAAAAAATTAAAATATGTACAGACCGGCAAAATCATTTAACCGGTGACGTTTTATTCGATCGAAAGCAACCGTATAGTTATTTATTTACAACTTCTTTTTATTGCGAAAAATTTCATTCTATAATTATAATTATAATTTCTATTCGTTCTTCGATATATTTTTATCTAGATACAAATTTTGCATATCTTCGATCGGTAATAGTCTCCAATTGATAGAATTTATGACAGAGATCTGTAAATGTTTACAACGATAATATCTTGAATGCTTCAACGGCTGATACATATACTTCACACGGGTAAAAAATGAGCGGAGCAGCTAGTAAACGGTGAAAAGTCTCTTCTACGATACGTAGACGTTCGTGTCGTTTTTCAGACAATACAGTCCCGACACATCGGGTATCGGTCGAGAAGCTGTTAAAAAGATCCGCTCGCTATTACACGGAGGATGCATGAGCCGGTGCAAAGAGGATTTCCCGGAGGGAGGATTATTCAAATCCGGCTTGAAAGCCGTTTCAGCGGAGGCACCGAAATGCCGTGTCACCGCCACCCTCGTTCCACGTGTCCTCTGCCCCCAAACCGCCCACGAATCTCCTAAGAACAACAGTCGAAAGGAGTCAAGGTCGTCGCCTCGGCCTGCCTCTCGCACCTCTCGCGTTCACTGTGCGCGTCTGTTGCCCCCTCTCCTTAGCCCCCCCCCCCCCCCCGCCCGCCCGCCGTCTCTCGCTGCAACCTGTGAAAACGACGCGAAAGTGATCGGTGTATGTCGGTTGACCGGATAACGATACCGTGATTTCTTCGAGCAGAAATTACAGAAGTGACGAAGACGCGCGAAAGCTGGAAGAACTTCGTATCCACGGGTCTATTTCGGTATACGGACGAGACTCCCTTTTTTAAGCTTGGAAAAATCGAGAAACATCGTCGCACCATTTTCTGACTCTGGATTCCTTTAAGATTTAAGCCACGGTTCCAGTTGTAGAACGCGCGACGTAAAACGCACTCGAGACCTCTCTTTCGTTATCAACAGGAATCGAAAGAAATGGTTTTTGTTTCAATTCCGTTCCGGAATTTTTACGATAGAAAATTGGTATCATTAGGAAACCATTACGAGGATGGTACTCATTACGTGTTTCCTTTCTGATCTCGCGTGGTCTTGAAAATTATTGCGTCGTATTATATTCATCGGAACTTTCAAGAAATGAAAATAGAAATGTAACGTTTAACCCGTTAGATTTTTCCCGCGAAAAGAGAAAATACGTATCTGTGGAAACCCTTTTTATGTTCGGTTTAGTACAAATTTTCAAAGATTATATTAAGCGAATCTTAAGAAGAATTGAATTCTAACGAAAAAAGTTAAATAAACGTTTCTTCGCTACCGTCTTTAATAAAGCGATCAAATGAACATTTTTTCGTTAACTATCGTAACATGTTCGTCTCTGTAATTCGTTACACAATCGAGCGATACAAGGTCTGTACTACGGGCATGGCCGTTACTCGTAATGTATAAAACCGAAAATTGGACAGCAGAGGGCGTCGTTCATGCGAAAGGGTCAAGTGGCTTCGAGTATGTTGTGTTCTGCGCATCGCAACGACACGGGAACATGGCTCGACGCTGTTGTCGTTTGGAGGTCAGACGACTGCGACCGATCATCGAGGCGGTGAAAGAGCGTCGTGAAAGCGAGCTACGGCGTTCGAAGTGGCAATCGTCGATAGAAAAATCGCAGGCTACGTTCGCCGACAGCTCGTGTCCGTGCACATGCGTAAGCGAGCTCGGAAATCGTCGCGTTCAGTAGATCGGGGACGCGTGTTTTCGCTCCTCGTTGCGCGCTCCTACCGTTTAACCTCGTTTCTTTTCGTATCTTCAACTCGTAATATTCCCGATCATCTTCCGTCGTACGTCGATCTTCCATTCGACGAAGAGCAAAATATTGGAATAACGAGGTACGATGAATATGCAGAGACTAAACTTTCGATCTTGTTGACACGCCGTGAACGCGTATTTCGCGTGCGAACATCATACCGCGCGCGTGTTATCTTTCCTCGTTTGCTTTCGAACTACCCGTCGGACTGATTTTTTTTTCCTCGTTCCCTTACTTTGTGCTTCCGTTGCATTGTGATTCGTTGTCGAGGAGCTACATATATTCTCCAGCAGGGTGCGTGAGTTGGTACACGATAGCAAGCGCTGCGATCTATTTGGCCAGGCGTATCTAGCCAAAGCCGTGGTACGCTCGGCGATGTCGCTTTTAATTCGGTAAGAAAGTGGGTTTCTGGGTCACAGCGCCGCGATACGCGGACCAACCGGCGCGCAACACAGCGGACAAACGGCTTCACACGACTCTTGGGGAAACGACTTTCTTCGTTGCAGTGCCGTATCTTTCGCGACAACACACCATTAGCGAATCGCGTATACCTACACAGAGGGGTTTGTTCGTAGGGTGAATTCGACGCAAGAGAATAGTACAAAAATATTGGAACTCATTGTAGTTCAGAAACAAGCTTTACGCATGTACGTGTAACGTCTTCGACTATGATCTTAGCCTTCTTCGGTATAAGAACGTACATCTATGGTAATAATGTAATAGTAATAAGTGGAACAAGATGTAACTATGTAAAAATATATAAATAATTATAAAATTCGAAAATAACTCACATATTGGGTCGTGTATTACACATTAATAGAATAAGATACAGGCCTATTTAAGGTTAGATTAAGATTCTGTCGGAAAGAAAAGAAACAAATTAGATGATTTGCTTGTTTATTTTGTACGAAAATTTATAACGTACCAGAAAGAAAGTATTTAGAAAACATTCGGTAACAGTACATAGAAATTACATAACGAGTAGAAAATCGAGGTACAAATAAATATAACAATTGCAATATGAAGACATGCGATTAGACAGTGCGAGTGAAATTATGTTACGAGTGAAATTATTAATAATTCTTTTGAAGAATTTCGGAAGGAAATTGATGATTCGAACAAAAATCTATCACGGTGGAGATTGTTGGTTAACCTACACATATGGATGACACAGTGTTTGTTAAGTGGTGTCGCATAAACGAAAGGAAACTTCCTAAATGTTCTTGTTGAATCGTTATCAAGTACTCCAACTATAATACTCGATATCGTGTATATTTTAGTCAAATCATGATGCCGCGAGTGTTTCGAGAACTTACTTCCGATTCGTCATTGAATTTGTCAAATAAGATAAAATTGATTTCGTTCTCGGAGTGTATTTGACTCGGTACACGAAACGGTGCCGCTGTGTAAAAGAAATCAAATTTTTAGAACAATCTCTCGAGGTCGCGATAAGTCGTCCATTCCGTTTCGAAGAAACCGGGTGGCTGGGACATTTTTACTGAGAGTGAAAGTCTTAGGTTTCGACGGGGCGACGCCACTTGTACGTTCTCCAATGAGGAATGTGCATAAACATGTACATGTTTATCGAACGGGAGAGGCGGAAGGGGCTAAGCTTCACGTTTAACCTTACGTAAATTCGACGCAATGTTATCATGCAGGATTTAACCGTGCGCCGTAGAGTACATTAACTGTAACGCGTACAATGAAACACAATAACTGATAAATAACGAGCTCGTGGGTGGTGGGGAGGAGTCCGCGCACGCGCCTATCCGCCTGTGTATTGTAATCCGAGGAACGTAGTCGCTCTGAATAGCATTGACAAGCGTACTTCGATTCGTAATGGATTTTTACCCCTTTCGGAAATCGAACTAAATCAGACTCGCGATTGGAAGGCAACCGCAAGAAGGAAATCATTACGGTTCTTAAAAATAAACGAATTTACGTGATGATGATCTTCGCCGTATAAACTATCAATTTTCGATTTTCGATACATCGACTTCTAATTTTCAATTTTCCGTATATCGACCATTGCCAGCTTTCGATTTTTCGTACTTCAACTCGAGTTACCTATTTTCGTCGCAACGTCTTCCGATTTTCAAATTCCGATCGAAATGTTCGATGGACTTACGTTTTTTCCGATACGGCTCATTTTTATTTTGCCACGTGCCGTTTATAGCGGTGGCGATAAATATATAGTACATATCTTTGAGCGTCGCTTATAAATGCTGTGTCACGAGAAACAACGAAGTAGCGAGACCCCGTGATCGAGCTGCTCTCGGCCACGTAACGTTCGAATATTCTCAGATTACGTCACACACGGTGAAATCAATTCCGGCGACCGTGTTAATCGAGATCGCTCGCACGAAACGTCAAATGGTTCGAAAACGACGCTCAAAACGAATCGACACTGATCGTGCGTTAACTAGTACTGGGATCAGAGATGAGCGAAATTTTTCGCTGAATAAAAATTTCGAATAACAAGTAAACGATAAATGACATTTGTCGGTACGTTATTCGTTGGGTAAAAATTTTAATTCAAAGTATGGAATTAAATATTTTACAATGGACGAATAAAAACTTGACCACCTGATCGACAAATCGCTATATCGGTTTTATGCGCCATTTAAATATTATTCGAATACAATTTCGCCCGTTTTCAACATTGAATTTCACTACGTTCGAATATTCGAACATTTTAACGAATCAATATTACAGATAATATGTACTTCATAATGGTAATAATACTAATATACCAATAATATCATAAAGTAGGTTAGGTTTCAGCGCAGTTCAACCTCGCCCTTCTTTTACTATAGTAAAGGAAGGATATTACTATTATTTTTATTGTTATTATTACCGTTTCTACTATTCTTATTGTTATTATTATCGTTGTTATTATTTTTATTGTTATTATTAACATTGATACTATTTTTATCATCATCATCATCATCATCATTATTATTAATACTATTTTTTTTTTTTATTAATATTATCATCATTATTATTATTATTATATTCACCATCAAAATTTGTTCTTCCAATACTAAAGTGTAGAATACGGCTAAGAAATTGTCTACTCCCATTTCGAAAAGCACGCGGCTGTCGCTAATCATTGCCGCGTCAGACGGTAAACCTGAAGAACCGAGATCTAACTGTACACGCTCGCGGACGTACAGCGAGGACAAAGGGGGAGGTAGATAGGTGGGATAAGAATGTCGGGCAGCACACCGGTTGGGAAATGAATTGTGACGTGGCCTGGCATTGAGAGAGACACGCGTGTGCGCGGACACGCTGAAACGAGCGCATCCACAAGCACGATAAAGCGCGGACGCAGAGAAACGAACCTAACCACGTTGTCTAATTCCTCGTCGCGGCCTGATTTCACGCGGGCCACAGCGATAGTCGTGGGACGTCGTCTTCGCTCGGTTACTGCGTAAATTTTTGGAGGGATGTCGAAATCGATCGTGTTCGAATGCCAACAGTCGCGTCGACAATATTCTGCGTTCTCGAAAGAAAAAGTATTCGCCATCTGGACGAGCGAATCGAATGATAAACGAATCCGTAGAAATCGCGCGATTTGAAAGAATTTGTCGGTGGTTTTCTTTCTGAAAATTCAATCGTTTAGAATTTCATTTTAATTTATACAAATTTAGATACAATTGTGACTGTTGGACGACCAGCCTTCTGTTCGAAACATAAAACTTCGGTCGTTACGCTTTCCAGTTTGAAGGTTGATTTTCATGTAGCGACTAAGAACTAGGATCATCCGAACATCGCTAAATTTGGGGTTAGAAGGTTTAGGAACACAATGCCTCGGCTGCAGTTCACTTTTTCGCACACTTTATTTTTTTTGACAACATTTCCAGCTGTCTATGAATATTTATTTTCTATGTACAATATTGTTCACTTTGTACAATAAAGGCGTTAAGTACGGTACAATAAACAAATTAAATAAGTAACTTGATATAAAGAATACTCTCGAAAGAATCGATCCGAAAATTTAGAGTACATTAATCATGACCCGTTACATTATTTGTCAATTATTAATCTTCAAATTATTGTTGCAAACTGTGTAATACATATCGCTCCGGTTATATGAAATCAAGTTCTTGTTCAATTTCACGTAGTCTGGGACTAATAGTTTACACTGTATTATATTTGAATTAAAATCGCTCGATTCTATACAAAAATGGAAGTTAGCGATACTACCCTATAAATCTACCTTGTTTTTTTATTTCAGCTTGAGATAGAACGACAATCGATCAATTTTGAAATTTTTCATTAAATTATCACGAGAGCATCGCAAACGAATCGGTGAGATCTTCCCGATCAAAATGAGTCCAAACATGACCATATTCGAACTACTTTTAACCATACGTTTTTCAAATTATTTTTGAAAATCCTAAAATACGTATTTTCAAAAGTAGTCGAAAGATAGTCGTGTTTGGACTCGTTTCCATCGTAAAAGCCCACCCAATCCGTTGGTAACACTCTCGTGAACATAGGAAAAATTATTTCGCATTACCGTAGATAATTATTTTACGTACCAAGAAACCACTATATTCAGAATCTACAATTAAAATACGCAATTCTGTTGCAACGGTCTACCGAGTTTATTGCCCCGGTTAAACTTCCAACGCGTTCCACGTGAAAATAATCTCGGTTTGTTAAAAAAATTGGTGCGGTGTATTAGTGGTCGTTCGGGTGATTAGGGATTCGGTTAAATCGCGGCAACGTCTTTGGCCGACGTGGGAACAACAGGCAACAGTGTATCGCGAGCTTTCGCAGGCGCAGAGTTCCTTTCGGTTGATTTATGGCTCGGAACCGGGCCAGTTTCCGAGTGGAATTATTGTCCTGTTTAATCGCGCCTTTCAGACGAAGAAGTTGAACGTCGTTTGGGGAAAACAACGGGTAAGAGATGTTGTAAATCGCCAGGTAGCCAGGTAGTTTGTCAACTACAGGATAATCCTGCGGTGACACCGTCGCGATCCGCGATTACCAGCAGCTTCTAGGTCACTCTGAACCTGTGGCCGGTTAATAGAAGCTGGCAATAACCGTTGTGTTTCTATAAAACAAAGCAGCCCTATGTTGCACGCAAGCACGCAAGACTTTTGTGTTTTGAAATATTTTATTACGCCCTTCTATCGAATCAGTCAATTTCAGGGATAACTTTTATTGTCGTTTGCCTCTTGAAACGTTTTATAGATGAATATTAGACATTCTAAAAGCATCATTTGTAATATATATATATTGCTTGCTATTATAAAAAAATTAAAAACAATAAATGGTCGAACCTGCCAAGATCTCTCCATGAGGAAATATCTTGCTCAAATCACGTAACATTTTCTCGTCGAACTTTACGGCGACTTTTTTTTATTAGGTTAGAATTAGGTCACATTATGCGATAAAGGTTAAGTTTTAACAGTTGATCGCTCTTATCAACTGGTTGGATGAAAAACATCACCATTATTTCCCCTAATGTTATTTAATATTTCTTTCAGCAGTCGATAAAAAGAAGAATGTAGCTTCGTAATTTTGGAAACTTGTAATTCCACTATAAAAATAATATCTCGTTCCGTCTAGACTGGCGAACTCTTGCGTAAGGTTTATCAAGCAAAGCCTACCATAGACGCGTCTACATGTTGCGCGACTGAAAATACTTGCTTGTAAATATCAGGAAAAAACCGTCTATGTAAACCGCCATCCAGTGGCGCATCTTAGAAGCTTTACGACCTACCATAATCATGAACACCATATATATATGGAACAAATACCAATTATAATGTTTCGATATTATTGACCCATCATTGACACATTGAATTTTCCAAGGAACACTGGAAGGGAACACTAAAAAAAATCTTAAAGCAAAAAACTTTTTGCAAATAAAATTGAATTTTTAAAATCCCCAAGGAACTTGTGAAAAATTTCACACGTTCTTTGCAGTGTCGTATCAATATAAAAAAATCAACAAATCCCGACCGACCTAGTCTGTCCGAGTATGGTATCAAATTACAATCTGTCTTTAGAGAGTTAAAGTTAATAAAACATGACGTTTTTATCGCTGTGTCAAATATCGCAGATACAGTGTCAAACACTACTGAATCTTAATAGCCTATCCGAAGTACAATATTCAAACATAATTTGTATAATACAAAATATTCAAATATTAACATATAAATAACAATTTTATATAATACGCATAATTTAATTAATTTTCACTCAAAGAATCTCAAAGAAAACTAAAAATTCGACCAATAAAGGTTAGACGGGGTTTGAGTAATTTTCTATTTCGTAAGTACCCACAGAAGTTCTTGTACTATTTAATACGCGTATCTCTGAAACAAACCAAATGGATTTAAGACGTTCCATAAATAAACGTCTGTTTATCGCGGGTTTCGAAGGCCTTCGTAGAGCGACTCGTCCGCAAAACATCGCCCATTACATAACAGGTCCGATAAAGGAATTTTTAACAAACGGATACATCGAGGTTGTTGCACTGACTCAAAACTTATCGGTGAGCCGTCCGCCGACGCAAAGCTAGCGAGATACAAGAAGCGTCGGGGAAAACGAAGATTGGGACTCGTCGATATTCCGCGGAAACGCAGAGCGGTAATCGAGTTTTAATCGCCGATTAATCTTCGGGACCCAGCCGGCGTCGGAATCGTGTTTTATTGTCAATCAACAATAAGTGGGTCGCGCTCGTCTCGCTTCCCTCGAGAATTTTCCCGCTCTTATTTCGCCCAGTCACGGGAGCTAATATGTTATCCTTCGTGTAGGCGTAATGCCGTTCCTTTTGGCGTGCCGCTGCCACTCGTGTATTCTGCTTTCCACGTTTCGGGCGACGAACGTTTCAACCTAGAACACGTGTACACAAATTCCCATTCGTTCGATTCGTCCAGCATCGCGACATACGAATTAGAACATTTTTAAGGAAAATACGAGGGGGTAATTGTTGCACTTGTAATCCAATTTACTTCGTTTGCAATTTTTATCGAACGATAGGGTAACGTTTTACAAAGATAAAAAAATCAATTTTTTATTATCGGCTGCTTTGCTCGTACAATAAATTGCTGGAGTGACAAATTTGTAACACGAATCTTCGGTGAAAATTATTCAATCCGTGAGTTTTAATATCGACTTCGAACAACTTGGCCATCTTTGAAATAGTAAATAATGTGTTTTACTTTAAAAAACAATTTTTATAACATAAGTTAGATAATAAAAAATAAGACAGAGTTGGGACCTAGAGAAAATAAAAAAGAATTTTTGATAAATTTTAACGTTGGTATAAACAGTGGGAAAAAGATAGTGTAATTCATAACATGTTATGTAGTTGATTGGATAATCGGTAATATAAATATTGTGTATCGTTATAAGGTTCTTTCTTATTCTTGAAAGAACCAACTTACCCTTTTCGAATAATATTTAGAAGAAAATATAGAAACTTTAATTTAATATTAACGTGCAAACAATTATTGTTCTTCATTATTATATATTATTGTTCTTTATTATTATATAGATACCACGTGGTGCACATACAAACAAATTTAAAAGATTATATATTATACGGTTAAATCGCTTGTACATCACATTTTCAATGAATTGAAAGAATTTGCTTTGCTTACTAATAGCAAGATTTCGTTTGAAAATTAGAGACAAATGAAGCGTAACCGACCGCCGGAAGAACTATAGAGTGGTGGTGGTGGTGGTGGTGGTGGTGGTGGTGGTGGTGGTGGTGGTGGTGGTGGTGGTGGTGGTGGTGGTGGTGGTGGTAGTGGTGGTGGTGACGAAGAAGGTAGGTGGAAAAGTACCGGGGAAAGAAGAAGTTCGAGTTATGCGAATGCTGTGAAAGGCTGGAGATAGCTCGAAGAACGGAGATTAGACGAGGTGGAGAGTTCAGAGTCTTAACGAGTCAAAGAACCAGTCTAGGCGTGGAAAGGGTAGCCTATGGTAGACTAGAATTGGTACGAGTTTACTGAACACGAGGCAAACTATACAAAAGGCGTATGCGTACGAAAACGTGAAGAATTTGTACATATTCCCAAATAACCTTAAAACGATCCGCCATAAACACTGGCGTCATCTAGCACCTCATTGGTATATTGGTACATTCGTGGTGGTTGAAATGAATTTAGTTAGGGCGTAGGGAAGCAAATTAACTTCTGGGAGGTCATTACCTCCTCTCCCCCCCCCCCCATTACCACTAACCGCAGAGTTTAACCTTGAAGATGTCAATATTTCTACTGTTCGGTACGGTTGAACTCAGTAACGCGTTATGTGTGTTGTTTGATTTTTTTAACAAATAAATAATACATAGAGTGGCACAATTAAGTATAGTCTAATCGTTATTTATTTGTACGAAGATGTCTACCGTAATAAATAACTCCTTGGTATTTAACGTACAAGCTTATTACAAACAAAATAGGAAAAATATATACAAACAAAGAGAAATTGTTTGGGAAACATTTTCATTTTTGACTACGTCTTTTGACTCTACCTATGAATTCTCATTACGTACCTCGCTGGTATTGTTATTATCGGATAAAAAATATAAGTTAATCAGCCTGACAAACTCAATGTTGAGATTTATTCCACCAAATGTGATTCCACGATGCTAAAGGCTTAAGTTTAGATAGAAGAGGGGGCCAGAGGTCGCTTTGCACGCTCGCGTGCCAGCGAGACATACGTAAAGCGTGGTTGTGACGCGGTCAAGTAGGCCTCACCCATGTCGCGAAACACAAGCGGGACACGATACACGCTCCCATAATCTACATCTGCCAAGCAGGCCGGGTTAATTGAATGAAATTGTTAAGCGGCTCCGTGCGGACCTTGAACGAGCCGATTTGGGAGCAATTTCATCCCTTTTTTAAAATTGTAGACCATACTGAAACAGTATCAGTCGCATTGAAGATAAGTAAGGTGAAATTTATTTGGAAATTTCTGATTAAAAAATCGATTTTCTTTTTCATCTTTTTATTTTACAAACGTAAAAATTGTTCGATCGGTGTGAAATTCGAATGTGTTTTGGAAAAAATATTCATCGATAAAGCGAATCGAATCACTATCGGCCCAAAATGTCAAATATTTCTATTTTTCAACCGACTTAAGAAAAAAAGAAAAAACTGAATATTTCCGATCGAAGCGGTGCCGTTTTTTTTTTTTTAATCTTTGAAATTTTAACTTTAACGACTCGTCCCATAATTTGATCAATAATCGATTAATAATTAATTAATTTTAAAAAGACGTTTGAAACAGGTCAAATTCACCCCTTTGGTAGTTCTAGTGTCAAGTTGGGAGAACTCTAGTCACCCGACTGATAATCGTAATTGAAATTCAAAAGCGGACGGAAATTTGTTTGTCGAGAGTTTTGACCGGGTGTGGCGTAGCACGGTGATTCGAAATAGTGCGTACAAAGCCCGGCCCTTTTTGATCTTACGCAGTCGAGACACAAAGACGACCCCTTTTAAGCGGAGAACTGGGATTTTTCTCTTGGCGGGGTGTGCCAATCTCAATGGCGGGGATATAATAGAAGGGTGCAGAATTACTTACGTTCGATAATGGTTTTTTCTCTCTCTTCGGTCGGCTACGTAGCACGCGCGAAATCGATATTGTTTTATTTCGCTAGACCCGCCGCGACCAGACCTTTTTTTTTCTATTTAATTTATTTCATCCATTCTCCGTCGAGTCTCGCGTCCTCTCGAACGCGTTAAACGTTCGTTTCGAACGAACCCTCTTTCTCCTAGATTATGTCCCTCGATAACGAATAGCAAGAATAAGCAACCAGCCACAAGGAGAGGAAGAGAGATTTTTGAAAATTGGATAGTAATCCACTGGGTTAGATTCACTGATGGAATTATTCCAACTGTTGCACTATCTTCGAAATTTTTATACCGAGAAAGGATACACTGTTATTTTCGATATCGTGTTCTCGAGTAAATAAAGATGCACTCAGAGCGAACGAGACGGAACAATAGCAAGCGAGTCTCGCAGTATCTGCAACTGTAAATCGGAACGAGTACAAAGTTTAATTCACTTCTAAATATTATTTCAAGAATCTTGAATAATATATTTTTCGAATTATTCGTATATTTATACGTATAAAAAAATACTGAATTTTTATACTTTTCGTTAAATTGTTCGCGAATATAGCGCCAATGAATTCGTCTTACTTGTTTTTATTTATCCGTCTTTTCCCAAAAGATCCGGCCAATTCAAAATACAATGATAAACGTACAAATTTTAATTTTCCATAATGGACGTGGTACGACAAACGGTCGCGCGAATTAACGAGTTCAGTCGGAATCAGGCAAAGCCATAAAGCATTATAACGTGTACATCACTAGCTAAAGAGTGAGAGTAAATAGGGAACAAAGAAGACCGAATCCGAGAAAATGAAAACGGACGAGATGCACATAGATTTCTCATTTGTATGTCTGTGAAGTCAGAGATTGAACGAAATTATTAACTTTTGTACCATTCCACGGAAAATCGATCACTTTTTGCATACACCATAAACTGTTAGGTAGGTCAACCAATCATAATAACGCATCGCGCGACTCCCTTATTATAATCTAAAAAACGATTCAAATCACATTGTGTTTGGTCTTGTTTCCATCGGAAAATCTCATTAATACGTTGGGAATATTTTTGTAGAAATCATTATACCCAGTTTATGTTGAAATATATTGTTTATTAGACAGTTACAGTTAATATATAAATTACGTTTAGTTCCACGTGGCCATTCTCTCTCTACTTAGATCGTGTTGTCTGTCGTCTTTCACTTATACGACTCTCTCCTTTTGCCCTTCCGTCTGTCTTATATACAGTATCCTAATTGGCCTAAGCATACGTAGGATGGAGCCACTCGCTTGTATTAATACGAATGTATATACATGTATACTCAACAATTTTCATAAAAAGAAAAATTAAACTATTTTTTATTAAATCTGTAGAAAATGAAATATAAATTACAGTCTTTAAACGTCATCCGGCGGCTTCTTGCAAAGTAGCCGCCAGTCGTCTCGTATTTCACGCTTCACCGACCCCGATGAGGATCGCCCCAGTTGGTGGGGATAGCGACGTGGAACGAACGAAGTCTAGGGATCGTACGAGAATTCACTGTAAATAAAAATAGTATTAGAGGTGACCGCGACAAACGCGGAATATTGTACGACCAATCAACGTCGTTAGCTTGGAACGCGAGAAACCAGAATGTGTTGAACGGCGGGCAGAGTCGATTGTCGCGCGATTAATTACGACGAAAGTAACTATTAAGCTCGAGAGGTGGGAGATTTGCTCGTTCGCTCGGAAGATTAAGTGCGCCGCGTAAACAAACAGCGGAACCATTGCAGCATTCTCGCGTCTTATATTTACTGGCCCTTCTGTAGCCACAGATGTTGGAACGAGAAGGGTTCAGCGTATATCAATTTCTCCGCGTGTCTAACCGCGTTTATTCACGTGTGGAAATTTTGGTCGATCCGTCTCAAATTGACGCCATTTGGAGAATATTTTTCTATTGCAAGATAAACTTCATAGAAATCATCGTTGCCCCGTTAATTCAGTCAAAATTTGTTTGCGCGCTCGTTACAGCTGTCAACTGTTGATAAATGAAATCATTTTCATCGTTAAACGAAGACAACAAACGGTGAATCTTCGAAACTACTTACGTTCGGTAAAGTGAACATTAATATTTGAAAATTTAAGAGGGGATTGAAATATATCCACGTCATAACCTCAAATACACGTATGCGTGTACATTTCGAAAGCATATTTCTCCAGATAATTTCGATCGAGTTTAGAAGCTCGACGTAATTCCTGAAAGCACTAAAATTATTAATCGCACCCGGCCCGTTGTAGACAATCCAGTCGGTTACGCATATTTTCTATAATTAAACCGAATCACGAGAATTAATCTTCGATGAATTTACACGAACTACACAAGAAACAAAACAATGAATGAACAGTAGGGGCTCAATATATATCTAATTAGAGAAGCTTCTCGAAATTCTCTGGTTGCTACAGATTTCCTCGATGCTGCTTTCCTAAACAACGAAAATAGCATCGGTTCTTATTTCAGGAAGGATTACCAGGAGCAAGGACCGACGCGAGAAACTGGAAACCATGGAAACGATCAGGGGCACAGAGATCAGTGTATTAACGGTGCTTAGTTTTATTCTTTCACCGAATCATATTTATCATTTTTATTTTTTTAAGTATATACCACTTCTTGTGCTCTTAATATACGTACGTAAATTAGTATGATCATTTTTTTTCTATTAATAATAGAAAGGAAAATAATAGAGCAAAATTAGAAGAATTTATTCAGTGTTTTAGTCTTCACACTCCGGCAACAGTTGACGAATTATCGATGATCCTTTTCTTAGAACTAATATTTTATTTTATCTTCAGAGTCCAGGTTGTGTTTAGGTACAACTGTAGCTCGAGCCACAAACTCCCTTCTCCCGTTACACAGTTGACATTCGAGCGATCGGACTTTGTTTCTACATCGAAAGGAAACATTCTGTTGGCAGTTTATTCCATGTCAGTAGTTAGAAAAGATCATCTCAGCTTGCACGATTTCTCGTTGAAAATTGTGTTCTAATATCATTTATCTTAAATCCTTAATTCTTAAGTATATCAGAAATGATAAATAGTATAGAAATATAGCAGAAAATTGGTTCAATATTCAAACTAACTGCAATGAGTTATGCAAAGATTTTAAATAAATGTATGTGCGCGTTGTACATCATTATTATATTTTTTACTTTTTATTTTTGTTATTATTTCTTCGTTATTATAATCACGTAATACGAAATCAAGCAAATTTTCTCTAATAGAAACCAGAATGAATTTATTTACTAATAATCAAGATTTCACTATGTGGTTAAAAAACACTGCTAAAATTGTGTATAAATATTTACAATTAACTTTTGTCATTGATATAACATCGTCGCGAATCGAATGCTACGAATCGAATATCAATTAGAATTTTTTGTCTATATTGAACAAAATAATTTGTGAGAAGTTTAATTTCTCCTTTCACGCTTACCCGTCGAGTTGTGCCAACGCCAATAACGCTGAGAGTCACTGTACCTACGTGCGCGTAGCACCTGCAAATACGCATACACTTATATGTGTATACGTAACGCGGCGCAGCGGAGTTGGTCGAGCAACTCTCCCGGCGTGATTTAGTTAAAACAGATAGCGGAGAAATTGAAGAGATTGCGATTGCGGGCCGGCCTTAAAATGGAATTCGTACGAATACAGATGCAAATCGACGGTCCCTGCGATCTGCGGAGAACAATATTCCATTCCGTAGCTCGGTACGAAGTACGTGCTCCTTATCGCGATCCGGCGTGTGTCGCAATGTAAACGCGTACTTAAAACGTATTGTTTGACTATTTCGCGACGATTGTTTGGCAAACGCTGCTCACCATGTGAACAGAGACCCGAGGTGAAAAAAAGAATGCGAGAAGAGGTTCCGCATATTCGTCACGCATATAACGGTATTTAATCTATTTAATTTCTTTTAATTTTAGTTAAATAAGTTTCCACGATTAGAATACGCCCTATTTCGATCAAGGAACAAGCTAAGGAACGAGTCAATAATTAATAACATCGATAATATTCTACGTACGACTAATTAAAACACTGTTTCGAAAATACTTTTTATCTGATACCGATAATGTCGCTCGAGTATGTAAACAGTAACGCAAGTATGTAAATTCCGAATCACGCGAACATTTCGAAGCGATTTCTCGAAAAAGATATTCGATTACGGTGCACGATTAGTTCTTAAGAAAATGTCCGATTTGTTTTCGCATGAAATTTCCATTGTGCGAGGCCGCCTGTTGGACGATTTCGATATTGCGAATTCTACTGCGCGTAGAGATTTTATTGTCAGAAATTCCGTCGTTCGAGTCGGTACGCAAATATTTTACGTTTCAGCTTTCTCTTGCCCCGAGTTTCGTGAAACGTATTGTAAATGGATCCTTCGCGAAGTGAAAAAAAAAACGCCGAGTTGAGTGTCACTGATTCGTGCATTGAAAATCACTTAGAAACGATCTCTTATCGATGAAGAATCGTCACGTATGGACGCATTTACGTGCGTACACGGTTCAGCAGCGCCACGCGTCCATCGGGAGAATTAACTGTAGTTTTAACGTAGCTCGGAGAGAACGAGGCGCTTCGCGTCCCTCGATGACGACATCGGGCGACGACGAGGTTCGATGCGAAGGATGCACGTGCTACGTGTAAACGTGCATACGCGTGTGTATGCCCTTCTACTCGGGTGCGCAAGAGGCGTCCGGGAAGTAGGGAGCTCCAAAGATAGCGCTGCAATTGCTTTCGAACCCTTTTGAATGCCCTTTCCACGTTTATTTCTGACTAGTGAACGAAATTCATTCCTTCCTCGATAGCTTCGAAATTAGGTTACTCTTTAACGTCTCGATCGTCATCCGTATACCGAAGCTTTTGAGAACACTTTGTCTATGCACAAAGGACTCTTTCCAGTATCGAAGGACATTATTCAAACCCTCGAACTGATTTACCAATTATTATTGGTCAATCGAGTTACTCGCTACTTCTCGATTATTGAAATGCACTCTTGAAACGACGAAAATAAAAAAAACATCGGATCGTCTAACTTAATTTATCATTCTATCTTCCTTTTTTATATTACAGGGTTTGTTAAAGCTCGAATTATTGATTTCTTTCGTGTACATTTGTCGCAAAAGTACTTGCAACGTGTGTGGTTACTTATTCTATAATTTATGATTTAATTTAATTTTTGCGACGATACCAATCGAAGGTTAAAAATAATTTAACGCGGTTAGAAGAATCGTACATCCTTATTTTGTACTTTTTTCTTATTTTCCAGAAATGGTAACCTTACTTTCTCCTTGTGCATACGATAATATCGAAATAATAAACAAAACGCGCATAATGACGATTTCTTCGTTATCCGTCCGCGAATGTTTGTAAACATTGTCAAACGCAAGAAGCTGCCAAGCGGATAAACACGGGTAAGCGCGGGCATCGCTTTCTCGTTCTTCCCTCAAAGATGCTCTACGTAGCCACTCTAAACGATTTTCTATAACATGTATACGTCATGCCTAGAGCGCGGATTTTATGTATTTATGATTTACGCGAATATGGAAAATATTGCGTAAAACTTACGCAGAATATATACACTTACGCGAAATAAAATATTAACACGATTATATAAATTCATCGATCATTTATCACCGTACATCTTGTTACGCATGTTCTCCACAATTAGCGTTTGCCGTAAATGCATAAAATCCGCCATCTTGTTGCGACTAATACAATCAACCTACCAAGCATCGACCAGTCAACGTATTTGTTCCGTACTTTAAAAGGTAATAGATTCAATTATGGGTCCGCCTTTCTAACAATTTTGCACCCATTTACAGTCGATGGATCTCTCGCTGGCGTGCCACTCGAAAAAGTATCATAAAACACCGACAAACTCGATCAACCAATTGCCCGAGTTAAGGATGAGCATCGAGACCCCAAATTTTTTCATCGCCGGGCAGGAACATCCGCCCGCCCGAGTATCGGTTTTGTTAGCAACCGTGAACATCTCGAAGTCTGAGAAACATTTTCGAGACACCCTATGTACGGTCGCACTATTCGCCGAGGGGAGAAACCTCGGGCGTGCACAAGGGACAGGGACGGAATCGGGCGATTGGAAAAGGAAGGCACTACGGGTCGAAAGGTATGGGAAGGAGGAACGAGTTCCGCACGAGCGGAACGAAAATGGAGATACGAACTCTCCCCTCTACGTCCGTCCTCTCTGTCCCTCGCGCACACACATACACGCATCACGCGCGCGCACCACTCTCCTTCTCTTTCGCTTCGTACAGCGCGCGGGAACTCGTAGAAGGAGAGGGACATCGACCAGTATGGTGACACGAGGGTCAGACAAAGACGGACGTTGCGAATAACATGTGGCACATTTTCGAGATAAGCGAGCCGCTCGCGGTTTTTACTCGGCCCCGACAAATCTTTTTCTTAGGTTCTTTCCTAGCCCCACGAGCACCGTAAAAGATACACACCTGAATTCCGTGCTTTTCTCGTGTTATTTGATGTTTCGTGACGAACGACGGTAAGACGGTGAGATTAATGAAAACAGAATTTCGTGGGTATTAGGAATGCAACGGTCGCACTGGTAACACGTTCACCTTATCGCTTCCTGGAACAACGTTACAGCGATTAGGAAACGATTCTTTGCCGAGTTCCATAACGAATGACCTAACCTTCAGAAATGTTGAATACGATTTCCGTCCGGTTTACATTTAATAACTTTGTATTACTTTTGGTTCTTTCCACGACTTCGCGGCGAAGTAATAAACGAGGAAAATCAAGTGCGGGAGAGACGCGCATTAGAACACGGCTTAATTTCGATCACGGGGAGAAAACGATTTTAAATAAGCACTTCTCGGAAACGTACAAAGCACGTACAAGCGTGTGTCTGCTTTTCTTTCCGCATCGTGGCACTTCGAGGAAGCATAACTTCGCCGAATTCTTGACGGAGCTTAAAATTCGTCTTGCTTTGAACTGTTCACCGATAACAACGTGGATATACGAGTTTCTCCCGTCGGGTATATCGATTGGTTTTTTGGTGGTCCCAAGGTCAGCGAAGATACGACGTTTTAAAGGGTCTGAAAGAAGCCTTCGAAGGCCAGAGCACCTAATAAGTTTTCGACGAAGAATGCTCGGTCAAACGAGGCAAAAAATATTGCTGGTGCTTTGAATAATTCTTCCGTTTCAGGTTAATTCGGAAAATCGATTGATTAAAAATTTTCGTTTCACGAACGGAATTTTATTTCGTTTTAAGACAATCATGGGAGAAATATTTTTTGTTGTGACACCTTACACGCTCTAACCACTTTTAATTTGATCCCACTTTCGTAAGTTCTTGCTTAGCCATTGATTCCGATATATAGATCCTGCGTATAACCTAACCTCACCGACCAGTCCATTGCATAGCAGATCCAGGACGAAACGCACCTACTCCCAACCTTCCTTTATTCCTCTCTTTCTCCGTCTCCGTACGAGCACACCAATGTTTGAAACAGGTAGAACGTAAAATCCAAGCAAAATGCAATACCACCGCGCTTGCTTTCCCCGACACGTTTACGAAATCCGTATACGTTGGATCGCGCATGGATTACTTAAAGTTACAATGCGTAGAAACAATGAAAGAGAAGCAGGGAGGGACAGAGACACAACGTCCATCGAGAACACAACCACTTTTGAGCGTGTTCTGAAATCCTGGGCGACACGTTCTCAAACGCATACTGCTCTCAATGTTTCTCGTGCACTTCCAGCGTCGTTCACAGTGAAATAGAAATTGCAGAACCGAGGTCTATTTCTATATGTATATTGTAAAACTATTTTCAAAAAAAAAAAAAAAATAGTAATCGTAAAAAGGTATTCGACCAATTAACTTTTTAAAATATTATGCACACCATACCGAGAAATATTGTTTCGAAAAACATGGTTTCAAAGTTTTAGCGTACAGTATTAGAGCATATAAAGAGATAATACTTTTAAGATACTTTTAATCTTTGAAAAAATATAAAAAAAATCGATATTTCTATCTGAAATTATCAGACTGCCCCCGTAACCTTTTTTTGCCATATGATTAATCATATGCAAATGATAACTTCGCAAAAGTAATAAGTAAAAATAAACCAGTATATTTTTCTTTATAGATTACATATACTTATTAACAAAAAATAATTCTAGTAATCTATATTAATATCTAAGTAGAAATATTTACTTTAGTCGTTTACTAATCTTTCAAACTTTTGGTCTAAATGAATAAAGCAATTTACACACCCAATAAACCACGTATGTGATTGGACATATCAGAGTAGTTTCAATTTTTTCCGATTAACCAGGTAAATGCTGTTGATGTTGCCGAACTTGTAGAGCAACTTTGGACGAGCAATCGTAAACCTTAAGTCGGAATAATGCCGCCTGATAAGAGCTCTCAAGAAAGGAGAGCAAACAATAAAAGTATTAAACATCTATTATATATCACACACATAATAGATGACAAGTGTCGATCACGCCCCCTTGTATTTTCGAACAAGTTATCGACAAGCGTGAGCGCCCTCTTTCTCGCACATGGAACGGTTAAAAACCGCTCGCGTGCTCTTCTATGTGCCATAGACGTCGAGGTTAAGGGGGCCTACGGATCTTGCTACAATGAAAGGAGTAGCGAACTCGAAGGAGTAGAGACACCGAGCTAAGAAAGCGAGAGGTAACATACGACCGAGCACGCGGGGGAAAAGGACAACCAGACAGAAGGACGAAGCACGAAAGGGAGTGGGAACGCTAAGTGAGAGGTCCACGAAACCGAGAGAGAGACGGAGTAAGAAAGGAGCAACCAGCTGTTTCCTCGTGTGACGTCACGCAGGTGCCTCACGGCCGGCTGGGGGAACGAAGGTGGACAGGTGGACAATGCTCCTAACCCCCTACTCATATCTGGATCCTGTTTTCCGCTGTGCTCTCTTATACTCGGCCATTTTTTTTTTCTCGATCTCGCGCAATATTGGGTACAAGAGAAAACTGTAGACCAAGTCACAGCGGCTGGCTTTCACATTTGCGACCAAGTATTATATGCCTGTTAACAAAGGCTGCGCGAGTCGTTCGGCCAATCGGAATTGAAATTCATCTAGTATTTGACGTTTAACCCTGTTGCTGGATAATCGACCTTCTTTATACTCGTGAATCGCCGAAGTCTGTAACTGATAACTTTTCTCCGAACATTTACAGGGTGAGGCTCGGACGAATAGCATTTACGAATACAGATAAATATGTATAAAACGTGCTCGAATGTTCATTTACATTTTAAATTCTAGAATAATATTAATACTACATATTTGAAGTCAAATATTTTCAATTTTGCACGCCCTTGAAGCGTAAGTCATTGAACATCTTAAAACGATTAATTAAAATATAAAAAAATATTAGTCCCTTCAAAAAAAAGAGAATTCGGTGTTCGTATTTCCTTTATGTGTCGGGTTATGTCCCTTTTGAAACCAAACAAAATGTATCCGAAGCATTTTTGGTTATCGCCAAAATTACGAGTTGTTTGAGTGATTTGTTTTAAATGCCTCACCCAATGTATTATGAAAGTATGAATAGTTTCAGATTTACAATAATGAGGGTAATGCAAACGTTCGCGGAAACGTTCGATGAAAATTAGGTTTTGATTGTACATAGGAAAATTCAAATCGGTTACCGATCGATCGTAAAACAAAAAATGTTACCGTGCACCGACGTAATAACTTCATAACACGTAGTGTTTCGAATTTGCGTTTCGTCATGGTGCATCCTCCCCGTTTCCGTTTCGGAATCAAATAATAGTGTTCAAAGAGCACGATGAAGTAGCATAGTAAAGGAGTCTAAGAAGGATGATTAATCGTAGAAAATGAAGATCGCCTCCGATTAGCCGAAGGAACACGTAAAACCGTGACTCTGTGAGTCCCGGAGGGAGAACACGTCGAGAGACCCAATGCAGCCATCCAATGGCATCCTACTGTGCGTGGACGCATGCGTGTTCACGGCCGTCCACACATACGCGCCTTTACGCACGTGTCGCATGTGTACACTAATACATAGGAGCAGGAAGGGGGGAAATACAACCTACATATTTCGTCGGAGAATCGACCGAACTACGACCGAGGTAACTCCAGACGGTGTCGCCTTGTGAGATCGTTCAATCTATTCGAAAAGCAGCGGAAACAGGATTGTCTGCGCACGAACACATGCCTAGAAAAAAAAACTTCGAGTCGTCGATGCTTACGTTTAATGATTGTTTCGCGTTTCTTAAGAAGTAAAAAATAATTCCGGGTCAATTTCGCGGTAATTCGTTGAATAGGTCTCGCATCAAGATGTTTCTTGTAACTAAGGTTTATCCATCGAGTACAGCTCTTAGATACTTTTCTCTTTTTTCTCGTGGCGTTAAGGAGCAACGTTGTACCCGACTCAATTTGTTCATTCGGTTACACAGTATACACCACTGATACACGAAAAACACGATACTTCGTTCGATTCAGTTACCGGCAAGTATAATCACAATCCATTATATCGTAAAAGATACTTTTCGTTCAATTTTTTTTATTACCGTTATAAATAAATCAATTAATTTTTATGTAAACTAATATACTTTATATTTTTATAATTTCGTGCGACATAAATTTTTGTTTACGGAATATTAATTTGATCTGTAATTTAACAAAATATTTTTGCATCAATGTTCGTAGAATTATACCCGAGGAAAGTAAACGTGCATTCTATAATTTAATGAGAACTTGTAAAGGATCGAAATGAATCAAAGGAACAAGGTTAGATTCAATTAACCACTGCAAACTCACAATAAGGTATATTACAATGTTTGAATTTCAAATACAATTTGCCGTATTGAATGGGACAGAATCCCAATTTCAATGCTCCCTGATCCTCCTCGAAAATAGTTTTACGGATTATACTTTCGGTTTCTATTTCACGATTGTCGTTCGCTCGAAACCCTGCTGCACACTTTGACGCGTATAGATTTACCGACGGCGCGGCCCTTCGTCCCAGTCATAAGTATGGGGACGTCGTAATGACCGTTCACGCCCCCTAGCTGTGGTCGAAGAATATTTTCTTTTGATATTTAGGCCGCGTGCATATTACAGACGACACAACCGGTCTTGTTCGTACATCTCGCGTGCAAAATTCCACGGATCGAACCCAAGCAATTAATCACGAACATTATCTTATCGGTTTGAGTTGAATGCTCCTATCAACGACGCGTCGCGAGCAGTCTTCGCTATGACAAGATTGTGCAACATCGTGCCGCAACACCGCAGGTCCGCCAATAATGCAGAACCGTGGAGAACTGCACTTTACACCCCGCTATAATTTATTCGAAACGATAGCAGCGGATAATGAAACACGAGTACTGGCCAAACACGCGTCGCTCTCGTGGCTCAATTAATAAGCTCGTCGACGTGGATAAAAATAATTAGCCGCGAACGCACAGCGAGAGAACTCCGGAGCGCGATTATTACGTGAAATTTGAGGAAGAAATTGATTATCCGTCGAGGTGCGTATCTTTCCAAAAGAATGTTGAAAGGAAAAGGGACGAGACAGATAATCGTTGAAATTTTGTCAATTTTTTCTCGATTTTTTAATCAAGCATTTTATCATGAAAAAGTGATGCTGTTTCCAAACAAATTTTAGTCCTCTGGTTAGGTTAAAACATCCAGGAAAATTTGAAAGCAGATTTTATAGGTTATCAACGCGTTTTAAGCCACAGATTCGTTATAACCTTACCCTTAAAATAGTTGCGTATAGTCACCGCAATATTGTTGCCTCAGAACGTATTTTTATCCAAGCTATTTTGAAATG
Organism: Ptiloglossa arizonensis; assembly: GCF_051014685.1. Classification (NCBI taxonomy): domain Eukaryota; kingdom Metazoa; phylum Arthropoda; class Insecta; order Hymenoptera; family Colletidae; genus Ptiloglossa; species Ptiloglossa arizonensis. The sequence goes on along the minus strand of NC_135052.1, from coordinate 26,112,423 downwards.
AGACAATAATGACTCATTTCATTTTTCGCGATATCGTTCACAAGGAATCTATACGTCATTGAATCATTCCTAAATACATACGAGTGTATGACACATTTAGTGCAATGATTCTTAACCAGCTTGCCGTGAAACTGGCTACACTTCATCGACTAACGATATACTGAGGTTTTATTTTTTCATAGCTTCTACTAATGATTCATGATTAAGAACTGTGTTTTCTTTCTCTCTAAACGTCGCTTTTCAAGAGTATTAACGATCGTGACACATTAACACAAAGTCACTAATCGATTTTAATCTGACAATTTTATTTTCTCTCAGGTATTTACCCGCGCTATTTTTGAATTTGTGCACTGTATTCAATTTTGCTCGCATTTATTACATTGTATGAATCACTAACCTCTCACAGACTAGAGGAATGTATTTAGAACGAAATTAAAGTATCTAGAACTTATGAGTCACTTATAGATTTATTATCCAGGAAAGAAAAAATTTTAATAATTTTCCTTATTACTTTTTATCGTCGATTTTCAATCGATCGTCTCGTCTATTCGAGTTCCGATCCACGGGCCGTCGAACCTATGACGAATCTCCGACTCGAGCGCCGAGTCGACACAGCGAACCAATCATATTTTGGTCACGTGATAGCTTCTATTTACATCCAACTTTGTCCTTTCGTGGAACGTGTCTGCTATGCAAGCCTTATTCCTAGTAATTTCGTTTGCGTATTATTGGCGAATTTAGGGATAAAAATATTCCTAGATTTTCTGCTAACGACTGCAACTGCGAATCGTGAAAGTAACTAACACAACGGTATTCGTAGTCGTACGTATATTCGTGGCTCGCGTCGCGAACGATCGTCACGATCGAGGGTTCCAGCAATCGAAACATTGTACGTCGACGAAACCATCGATTCAGATAACACGAGGTCTTGCCATACTTGGCTTCGAATTCCCTAAGTAGGCAGGTATGCGTATGACTAACAGCGTCTCACCGAACAACGGACGGGTCACTGTTCTCTTCGTCCTTTCCTCTGGCACGCGACTGCCGTATCTCTGTCTTGTTCGCGCCACTGAAGTCTCTTACAATTAGCTGGCTGAGGTATCCGAAGGAGGATTACTCATCCGAGCACATTGTTTTTATTGTCTCGCGAGCTACGATGCCAAAGTCGATAGGATCGAAGGAAGAAACGGGGAATGGACACAAAATAATCCTCAGGTACCTGAATATTTTCGAGTCTCGTTCGGAAGACGTTTTATGTATTCACGTTTCGATCGTGTATCGTTTACGATATTTGTTCGTCAAACTTACAGTATCGATCACCTTCTTTTGATTCTTCTTCGTGTTAAAATATATCGTATTGTTCTAGGATAATATAATATTTCGTAAGAATTCGTAATAATTTCAACGGAACATTTATAACGTCTTTATTCGCAGGTAATATTTATTTTAGGAAAGAGAAAACTAGTACTAATAATAGCTAATTATTTTTAAATGCATATTATTTTGTACGTTTGGTTAGATTTTTTCTTAAATGTTTCACTTATCTTTATAACTATGTAGAATGTGGCAGATTTGTTACTCATGACTAATAGAATATCCAATATATATATTGTATTCCATTCCAGAGAGGATTAAAATAGCATGGTTGAAACATTCAATAATAATTAAGTTGGAGTCATTTTCTTACCATTCAATAACTCAAATTGTTATTTGTAGAATTATTTTTTTATCATTGTCGTTTCAGAAATAACGATGTATAACTTTTGTTTATTTATTCTGAGATATCAACCTACTGTTATACCAAAATTTATTGCGATCAATTAAATTCTTCATATTGGAACAAACATATATGTAAGTAAATAATTATCAGAAAATGCAACGATTGATATTCGTTTCTGCCCGCAAAGGGAGTAACAGATCAAAGAAGAGAACGAGAATCTCGTGTTTTTTTCCCCAACGATATTAATTGATTGCAATAGGAGGCTGCCCGATCGCCGATCGAATTTTGCAAAAGTTCAAAAGCAACGTGTTGGTCGGCGCAGCGAGTACGTCGCTATTTAAACAGCTGCCTGCGGAATCCCGCGTTTGACCTATAATTAAATGCGCTATTTTTCGCCGCACGCCGATTTTACTCCCAATGCGTTCTTGAAACCTGGCGTTTCTTTACGAACAACGTATCCAGAGGATCGCTCGAAGACGTTGGCCGTTCGACGAAATTTAGCGGCGAGAAAAATGCATTTCCATGGCCTGAATTGAATTTCACTCGAGAGCATCGCATCCGGGAACAAACGAACTTTTCTCGCTGCGGTGGAGGGGAGGGGGAAGGGAAAGGCGAGAATTACATTGCAGTTCGTCGCTGAATACATTTTTACTTTCTGACCCACAAGGAAGGAAAGTCGTGGCAATAATGGAAAATTTCGAAAAAAAATTTCGTTTACGGGAAGATACGTTTTATAAACTTCCATACACATTTTGACCTTTAAAAATGAATTTCAATTATATTTTTGTTTGCAAGTTTTACCATACACTCTGTATTTTTTTATGCACTCGTCGCTAGATCTCGTTCAATTTTGAGCAAAATCGGTCCACGGATAACAATGACTACTTTTTATAGTCTTATGGTTTCTCCTGATGTACATTTATTATTTGTAAAAATTAAACAAAAATGCTTACAACAAATCTTGAAAAGAATCAAATTTTACGTGAAAAAGTTAAGTGAACTTATTCTTTATTTTCTCTAATAAACAATTAAAATGAATTAATATTAAAGTGACGTCTCAGAAAGTATTGTGACCTACTTGTCTTTGTTAGTTTTATAAATTATTTTATTTACTGTTTCCTAAACAATATATGTGTATATATATAAATATATAAATGTATATATATATACATTTTTCTTTATATACATATATACATTTGTTTATTTGGTACAACTGTCGAAATATAATTGACTTTCGAGGTGCTCGGTTTCGACCAACGAAGACTGCCGACGAAAGCAACTCGGATTTGACGAGTGCGAAATCGTAGAACCCTTGTTCCTCTTAATCAACTATTTCGCATCGTTCGGATACGCTCAGCGAGCGAGGGGACGATTTATTTTCGTCCGGCTTGGCAGTGTCTATCATAACGTGATTAACTATTCGCTGTAGTGACTTTGAGTAACTATTTCATTACGAATGAATTCAATAAAAAAAAAAGTAATATAATAGATCATAACAAAATATAATTGAGCGATGAGAAAAGAAGGGAGAATTTTTTTAAGGAAGATAGAGAATATTATTACGCAACTTTATTATATAAAATTTAATTTTCATTAAGATTTATTTAAAAGAATTTACAAAAACTGATTTTGTTAAAAAAGAAAAATTCATTGGAATTCGTTCAGTCTTTTTTAAACAATCGTGACGACAGACGTACGCACATACGTACGTGTGTATGCTTCTGCAAAATGATTTTTTTTCTTTAATCAAAGATTCTTTAATCAAAATGCAATAAAAAATTTTGTATAATTATGTACAACACATTTCTCTTTTATAGAACAAAAAAACTGTGATAAGTGCACCTAATTTCGGCACTATCCCAGTCATCGACATTTTTTACTTATTCCATTAATAGTTCACTAAAAGCATTCTATTTTTTCTTGTTAGTAAACTATATATTTTATATTTATTGACATTGGCAACACCGTAATCATTATTTTAGACACGAGAACGCAATAAAATCGCAAACAAATAACGGTAGCGTTCGCGACAAAAATAAAATGTTCAGACGTGAAATAAACATAGTGACGCGAGTGATTGAGTTTTCTAAAAGCTATGCAAAGTTTCATTTCTTATACAAGACGTAAATGTTATCGTATTTTCCGCTACTCTGTGGAACATTGATACGACGATGATTGGGACAATCTCGTTGCTTAAAAATTTATATATAAAAAAGAGTATTATTTCGATATAAAAAGTAAAAAATATTGTTTGCATTTCATAAAATCCTATATCTTCTCATATTATAGCGTAGACAAAAAGATATCAACATTTTTCCATTATCGTTCAAAATGACAATAGTTGACAAATGTGTATAGGCAATAAATGTCTTATCTTATGCACAATAAAAAAAAAGGCACTAATTTTCCAAAAAAAGTAGAAGCATCTTGAAATGACATGGAAATATTGTTGTCACGTGGCACCAAATTTTCGAAAATAAGCGCAATCGTGATTGCGGATATTAATATGGCTGGATAGAGATGCCTATAAGATCTTGCTAATCCGTGTCAACGGACGTAATGGAAGGTTAACAAATTCCGCGTGGCTTATGAAAGAAGCACGGACATTGCGGAAGCTGGCGAAGATAACGTCAGGCCAGATTCTGTAAACACTGTTATCAACGCCACTGGATCGTACGTCCCTGCATTGTAATCACGGGAAAGGATACAAGAAGACCGGTGCGAGTTGACGCCTTATAGTTACGCTTGCAACCGCGGAAGACTCACTGGTAATAAAAGAACCAGTTCGTTTCTTCGATACACCGAGAAAGATTTATTTTCTGTTCTAGTAATTTCTTTGGAATCGAATGCGCATGCGCGAGCGAAAAATCGAGAAGCGAGTCTGCAACGAGTAGAACAGAATTCTGGGCGAAGATTAAATTAAAAAAAAAATTATACATATTCAATCGCATAAATCACTTAATTATTTGTTTCTCGCTCTCCGTAGAGTAAGACTGTTAAGACATACTAACAATTTGCACACATCGAAAAAACATTTCGACTACCGTTAATTAATTAAGATATTTTCCAAATTTTTATTAACCTCTCACGATCTTGTAAAACAGAGTCTCTGTACACAGGACGTTAAGTGGTTGCAAAGGTCAATGTTTGTACGACCGATATGATACGCGAACGAGAATCGTAAACAATGATTAGGTGATTGAAAAACGGATTTAATGTTGCACGATTTAACTACTGCGGCTCTGCGCCTAATTGTATGAGATTAGAGTATGGATATGTCGAACACACTGTTCGACGAGAAGGCACTTTCGAAGGTGACTAAAGCCACCTAAAAATAACTACCGTTGCCACTGAAAATAAAGACGAGAGTACCACTCATTCGACAAACGATTGCTCTGCTTTGATGCGTTAAACCGTCTCAGAACATTACTTTCTGAACCACGAACAGCTCGTAGCTGAGTGGAAAACGTCAACGTTTATAACCTTATACCAACAAGCTGCAGACAATAGTAAAATCTAATTTCACTCGCATTAATGTTTCATATCGGTTGGTACGATTAACTCCGTGTTAGAAATCTTCTTCGTAATAGGTATTTACAATTACGCGAATGAAGTGTTTAGAAAGCAACTTCTGTCGCGAATACAAACAAAAATAATCGCTTGTAACAAATACAAAAAGGGGTTATGTATTCGTAGGATTTTCGTCGATACGAGTAAATACTTTACGGTCACTTTAAACGAAGAGCATTTTACTTGACAAAACACAAACACGAAAAAAGATGTACTACGTCACTACGAAATAAAAACATCGTCTGTAAAAAGTATTGCATTCGTCGATAAAACAGATCCGCAGATCGAAGAAGTGCCATTTTTGCATCTTAATTGCCATATTCACGAATGATGAATGCGTTCCAACGGAGAAGTTAATGTTGACAGAGTACACATAAATGGTAGTGGTTGACTGACAGTAAATCACGATTGTTGGCACACGATCTTCGACATGTATTAATAACACTCGTGCAGTGGCGGCAGCACGGTCACCGTTACGCACACGCTCGTCCCGCGAGAAAGATGCAAAGGTTCGACGCGAGTCGATTACGTAACCGCGCTTTAATGATAGCTTTGCTGGGATCTATCATTTGGTTCAAAACAATGATCGCCCGATTGGCTAACTGTGCAATCACGCTTTTGTAAGCGGCCCGTTTAAAAATTAACTTTCACTTCTTTCCGTCCGTGTCGAAGGAAACTGTATCTGGACTTGCGTTGCGAATCTCGGATCTCTTCGTCTCAATTCCACGAACCAATGCGTCCGTTTACCAACGAAAACATCGGAGAAAGGACAAGCTTCGTTCGACGACCGTCGGCAGGCGTCGTTAACGATCGACGATATTCCAAATACATAAAGCATTGTCTTCCATTTACAACGAGAAATATAGGGGAGAAAAAGAGGGAGAGAAAATGAAAACAGCGCGCTTAATTATCGCGTAGCAAATTTATTGTTTATTAGAAGTTACCGTAGTCGTCGAGAATACGATGTGTATGGTTTAGGAATGAAAGCTATATATTATCCGTGAGATCCCTAGGAAAGTCGATGGCGCGGCCAGAAGGGGAACGAGGAGGAACGTCGAGAAAGAGCTGGAACGAGAGGGGTGGAAAGGAGGGCAGGGGGAAGTAGAGAAGAAAAGCTGGGGTGACGACACGAAGGACGGCTTTCCACTTGCGTTCGACCGTTTTCATTAGAGGTGCACCCGTGATGTTTATATCGTGTTACGACCATCGACGAATTCCCAACAAGAAATATATGTGTTTTATATTCGCTTTAGGATGCCCCTATCAATTTGAGATCGAACGAATTTACGTAAAGGTAAACTTCAATAATAATTATATTTCGGGCCCCGTTCGAAGAAATTACAGATCTAGTTTCCCATCAGTCTTGTAGGTGTCACAACGTTAAGATTGTACCAAAACGAAAACCTATAACACGCTAGCTCGTTTGTTCCCCTCGCTACCAATATTATTCTATATTTAAAGTTTATTCGTTTAAATTATTATTACTATTATTATTATTAATAATTTATTTTTTTTTGTTTTTCTTTTCATAATTGTCTGAAAATAGTTTACGATTTCAAACAACTTTATTTTCAACTTTTTAAATAAGAAAATTCTTCTTAAAATTTAGTAAGCGGTAGTAAATATCTTGGTATTTATAAATCGTCAGTAACCACGCATCACGTTTAACATAAAATTATCTTGTCTTTTTCTGCCATTCTTTCATACAGTATCTTATACTCCCAGCGGTACCTACTTATACTTGTTCTTCTGTTTTTTTTCGTTTCTCCTTCAGACCTACTTTCTTGAACTTCATTTTGGAATTGTACCGGCGTTGATTGTAATATTTGTCGGTCCTTCTTCCCAGAGCAGCCTTCTTCCCAGCGGACCCTTTTGGTTTCCAGATTGTTTGTCTTTGCTGAACTTTGTCTCAGCTTGTATTTTTAAATTACAAAACATATTGTGTAGTACCTTGCACTAACATTATCTGATACATTAATCCTCCTTCAGTAATCATACGCCAGATTTTGTGTTTACCAGCACTGTTTTAATATTCCCAGTAACCCATGGAACCATGGAGGCTGATTGTGGAAAATTTTTAAAACTATATTCGTTTTTCGGACGAAGTCAATCATGTCTAAATTTTTGGTAAGCTAGATGATAGAGATCCAATGGCTATCACCGGTGATCCTGCAAGGTCTTGCACCTCTTTCATATAGTTGTCTCGCTTCTTGACAGCTGTCGACATAGCTGCTTCGATCTCCGGATTTAAGATCGGGGTTTCCAGACCTGTCGGTTTGTTATATCTTTTCAGGAGTTTCTCCTTCTTATCCTTATCAATGCCGCCTGATGCCCCACCGTTTGCCAAGAGCTGGGATGTAATTCAACTTCTAATGCCTCTGATTCTATGGAATCCTCTCCCAAGTCTTCAATTATCATTTCCTCGTCGATTTTTTCAATAGTTGAATCTATGTTTTATTTATACAATTCCGTTTCGGTGACAGTATCGATTATTATTCTCTTTAACGACTCTGAAGAAAAATTAAAAAAATGATACCACTGGCGAGGGTGTAGTTTCTTATTTGTTTTGCAAGCAAAATAAATTTTTCAATCTACCGCTTGTATAGTCACATCGTTTTTATATCGGCTCTACTTTCGACTAGAAAGTTCTTTCTGGGCTTTTAACAAGAGGCTTTGACTTTGTTTTGCTACATGTGCAAACTCAGTCGGCATAACTTTCACTTTGCCTTACCATGAATGTAGGGACAGTGACAGTGTACTTTGCCTTCATTTACTATACCTTTCGAGATGTACCTGCACTTGTTATTATTTCAAATTATTGTTATTATCATTCCGAATTATTATTACCATTTCAAATTTTTGTTATTATCATTCCGAATTATTGTTATTATTTCAAATTATTATTACCATTTCAAATTATTATTATTATTTCAACTTATTGTTATTGTTGTTGTTAATTTTTATAAAATATTGTGTGGCAATCTTTATGCAATTATGCGTACTGACAATGGCGCTCTATATTTTTTTCCAAGAAAGGGTATTTTTTAATCGATAAACGAAATATGAATAAAATTCCGTAGGGTATTGATGGTGGTCGAAGAGAAATTCGAAATTTCAGCTTCGATAATCCATGCGTTTAGAAGATACAAAGAATATTGTTTTGGCTACGCACCGCCATTGCTGGCCGTCTCAGAGCGCACCGGAAATTTCTCTGGCACCACCAGTAACCTACATTCTTGATTGACAATAGCGAATATCGGTAACATTTGTACAGAATAATAATGGCCGGTAACTCAGATCGATCGAATTATTTCCGCGAACAAATCAAATCCTTTCTTCTCAGCTTCTCTTCGCCATAGGTATTCACGAAGGTGATAATCCAAATTGCTTCCCCAGACTCCGCCTCTCTGAAGTCGTAATCTCAGTGGTTTTCACTGACACTCAATCGCATAAGTGTTGGCTCCAGAATCTATGAAATTGATAGAATGGTTCACTGATAAATGTTCGTCGTTCTCCGAGCAATCCTAAGGTTTCCAACAATTAGGTTAAGTCATTGTTCCCGGAACATTGTATTTCTTGATTACTGGAATTAACGTGTCACCGTCTATCCTCGTAAAAGCTACCAAATTTCACCCGGATCGACCATCTGTGTTCGAAATTTTGGTCGAGATAAAAATTTTACCCGTTTCTATTAGATTGCGTTCAATTTAAAGGACTTTATGTAAACAAAACCGTGCGACCGCGACAAGGCCAAAACGGTAAAGGACTTTGCCCCGAGTAAATACAGATACGATGGAATTTATACAAATTACTATTTATGTACATCATTAGAAATGGGAGACCTAAAATAAACATTTTCTTTATATTCTCGAAAATTTGATGGTAAAGTAGAACGAACCTATCGTCTACTTATTGCACTGTATGGTTACTAGAATAAATGTAATATGATTTTTAAAGTTTATTCTTTCTTTAAATCGATTTTTTAGCAAGGGATGGTTATATGAGAATTTGCACAATGGTGGTAGACATTGATTCGATATTTACGATACCTTTCTAGTCGAATATCTGTCGTCTATTTTTTAACAGTTCCTCGATTCCTTTCGCGTCTCGACGTGCTAACTACATATCGAATTACATATATACATACATCTGGTCAGATACGTAACGGCCAATGAGATTCTCCTGCAGTCACGTGGCTTTGTTTACACAAAGTCGTGCGAGTCGGACGCAGCGCTTACAGTTGATACACAGCCTTCTAGTGTGTGTTCTTAACGTCTCGGTTATATTATTCACTTTTAATGTCTCAATTTAACCGTGGGGATTTCTTAACGTTTCGTACAACGAGAAATAGATATTCTTTCCGTGAGTTCGGTTGTCCGCGACAGTGACGAATGAACGAAAAACGTCACGTGAGCGCACGTATCGCGATCGGAGAAGCTGCTCCTAGTCTAGTCCCTGACCTAACCTATCGGAAAACGTGGAGTTATCAGAGCGTGCGCCGCTTGTTTTGCGTGGTGCTTGTTCGCGCTTCAAATTTTTGTAGCTATCGGCCGATTCGTGCGTGCGCAGTCACCGCATTCGATCGAATGTTTCTTTCGCGAGATTATTTTTAATCGTACCCGTTGCTTTTTAAACTTCGACCCGTTCTTCCAGAAACGGGATATGATCTTGAAAGCTCGTTCGTTAACGTTCGTCAACGTTCGTTAACGTTCGACGAATCGTCTCACCAATGTTACGACGACGATACGCACTTTGTCGCATTCGGTTGTGGTAAACGACTGAAAATGAAATACAATACAGGCCTAAACAGTTCCAAGAGAGAGCGAGAGTGGATGCACGAACGGTACGTACAAAGGATTAATAACACGTGGGAAATTATTATTTCGAATACCGTATATACGGGGTTAACCGACCTGCCTCCACCAGTGATTGTAGGGGCCGCTTTGATGGTTCTCAATGGAGGGCTCGGGCTCCATTGCTCTCTATGTGCCAACCCCTATTTTCTGCCACGGCTACTAACCTCTCTTGCTGATAGAAGAGTCCGGACTTTCGAGAACTCGGGACTCTCGAAAGCCTGCAGTTTGTTTTATTTCCGACTGGATACGAATATTTTCTCTCTCTCCCTCTAGCATTCATTTGTTCTAACATTCATTTCCCATCGAGTGACAGATAAGCCTGATATTCTCAGCTTTGCAATTTTCATGATCTCCATTCACGAAGAATTGGGGGGTGATTAAATTGAGCGTAACTTTTGTGAAATAGAAAGCTCGGTTTGAGACGTCGAAAGTCTTCGAGCGGTCATCGAAGTCGGTAACGATTCCGTCGGGTTTCTTTCGTTAATGGCGTCACTCCTGGCTGGAATATTCTAACAGAAAACTTACATTTGTTTCATCGATAATTGTACATTCGAACGAACCCTCGTTCGTTAAGTAGTATCACGAGAATTCAAATTTAATGGAATGAATAAAATTTAATAGATTGTTTCAGAGACAGGTACAATTTTATTCTACTAAAAAATTTGAATAAAACCAACATACACGTGTATAGAGTGATTTATTCGCATCGTTTTCTTTTATTGGACAGTTAAATTTTTATGTGTTTATTGTGAAATATTTCGTTCTACAATTCAAATTCTAATTTTTATTTAACGAGGAGGAAATAAAAAGTTGTTTAATTTCTATTCGGTGTTCGAAATATTGTAACATTTTTTCCAATCTCTGCTTAAATTGATCTAAGCGATTTCTTAAATATCGAATATTCGTTTAAAGTATTTTCAACGATACGCGTACACACGTGTCAGTATTCTCGACGAGGTTAATATTAATTACTTATTAAAATATTTTCAATCAAGAGAGTATTATAGGTTTGCGATGTTAACTTAAGGAAAAATTACTAACCTTAAGAAATTAATTCTAGTAGACAAAAAATAATAGAACACGTGGTTAGATATATGTTTTCTAATTTCTAGAAATAATTCCATTAGATTCCAAGAATAATCGATTGAATTGTCAATTTATAAACACTATGACGTTATCATTGGGAGTTTTACCTCTTTCTCGATACACATTTTATTTGAATTATGGATGTTTTCTATCTCTCGTTATAATTGTTTCTTCTTTGGAATTTTACAATTATCTGAAAAATTTGAACGGAAGCGAACACGATCGTTGGTCAACGTTTCGTTTTTTCGGATTAAGTCTGTACGCTTTGCGAGCCGTGCGGCTCGGTCCCTCGAAATCTGATCTCGCTTCTCTCGGTGGAAACACAAGTTGTGCAGTGAGAGGCATTGTATACCGTCCCCGGGCAAATCGATAAACAGGCGTTCCGAAGACATCGACACAGGGTTTTTTCTTCACGCGCACCTGCTGTACTATACTTTGTGTATTTCTTTTGAAAAATACTTTTAAAAAATACTTTAAAAAAATAAAAGTTTGCAATATTAGAGTGAGTACAACACTTAATAGAAGGAATAACAATCGTGTAACTTTTTTGTATCATATAGACGAAAATGTTGGGTACGCAATACGTGTTAGTGTAATAAAAAATTAAAAACTATTCTTTTCGCTCTACAGTAACGAAACTTTCGAGTGTCTAAAATAATGATAACTATTTATGAAATACGAGTAAGAAAAAATATATGTTCATTATTGATCTTGTCAATTATTGTAAAGTATATTGTTATTGTTAAATGTTAGAAATATATAAAGCTTATCAAAGACTAAAAGTAATTGTCGTAATGAGTACATGTTACTTGAAAATATTAGTGTAAAATAATGATAAAAATAAATCCTTATTCTTTAAAATTATGTACAGTTGTAAAAATAGGTATACATTAACTAATTAAAATATTATTATCATAACCTTGATTTAAAAGTTAGCAAATGTTACGATTAAATAAAAAGTGATATCCAGAACTGTACGTACAACTTAAAAAATAGAATAATACAGAAGATTAAGAAGGGAGAGTGATTTCTAAGGTAATTTCGAAAGGCTTCGAAAAGTGTTCGTTAGATTCGAGCACGTATTAACGGGTAAGAGGAAAAAAGAATTTCACTTTCCATGGGAGAGGTTCGATCTCAGGACGGGTTGCGTTAAACGGCCCTTACCTTTCCAGCTTGACTTTCACCTAACGTTATGCAAACTACTGAAAATTCGAGTAACGAAAGACACGCGTGCCGTCCCGTCCCTCAACATATATGTACAATATATCCTCGACAAAAAAATTGAAGTTTCGGAATATTTGAAAATGCAAGAAAAAATTTTTAAACAGTAAAACCGTGATTTTTCTGCTCCTCGAAATTCAATATCAATTATAAATAAATTTTATTAGTTATAGTAAGAAGTAGTATGTAGCAGAAAAATGGAAGAAAAAATAAAAAATCTAAAATATAAATTTTAATATCGAAAATTATAAATTATAAGCCAATATCTGAAACGAAGGTTAAGGAAATTATTTGAAAAATTAAATAAGAGAAATATCAAAGAAAAAACACACACGAAGACATACTCATTAATACGCAGATACATATTAATTGAAATTAGGTATCGTGGACTTGAGTTGAATGTTTATATATTTAAATCACTTTTATTCGAGTATTAAAAAATATTTCTCAAATTTTTATAACCTTTTATAACACTGTGTTGAAATTGATATAAAAAGAAAATATTACTAAACAAAAGATTGAATTTGTATTGAATATTAATTTAAATATACAATTCGCATTCTTCGATACCAAACGTCTTGTGTATTTGCTAGCGTCAGCGCATTTTTTAGATATTTCTGAAGGCTACTTCGCTTTCTAAAGGCTTGCGTCCGCGTCAAGGGCTGATCAGGTCCTTGAACGGTGAACTTGTCGCTGAACGATACGTAAGCGACTCACAGTCGCGTAACCATTGTGTGTTGGACGATATTAAAAATTCCTAAAGAATTAATTAAAAAAAAAAAAAAAAAAAACAATAAACGATCGAAAAGAACGAAGGAAAATTCCGACAGCCAACCGATCTGGTGATTTTCCAAATTGACGAATCCGAGTACGCGAAACGGTTGGGCCGGGAGTTCATTAAAACTTGATGTCAAATCGGTGGTAAAACACCGACGACTGAAAGAGGTTAAGGACCTCTTTTTTTCCCGCTTTTTTCCTCGTTTCGAAGGCGCCTTTTGCGGGCCAGCTTGGCCCGGTAATCGGATTATTTTGGTGCGGTGCGTAAAACACGCTCGTTATCGGACGACGCTGCCGGAATAGTGGGGGTGAGAGAGGAGGGGAAGCAACATGGGATGAGAGAACGACTACAACGACGACGACGACGGCGACGGCGACGGCGGCGCTACCGGCACCGACAGCTTTTCACAGTTAGTCGCGCCATGCCGGAAGATCGATCAGCGTGGATAGGTCTCGTGCTTGATATGCCTATTACGCTTGCATTACCTGAATCACGCTATCAGAAACGCCTCGTTCTCCCGATTCTTTGCGGACGCGTCGATTTTGCACCATCGCGTGTTTTCACGCGAACGAAGGAAATGTGAGACAAAGTCAAATGATTCTACGTAGATCGTGGGACCGTTGTTTTGGTTCGTCGAGCCAACAGTTCGAGAATTGCGTAGTTTCTTAAATCGACGTACGTACATGTGTACGCGTCGTGCACGCGTTTAATCGACGATTATAGTCGGCTGTTGTCGAAAGCACTAATTTATAACCCGAAAAATAAACGGTCGGATGGAAACGGTGGGCGAAAATCGCGTGGCGACGGAGAGAGGGCGTGTTTTCACACCAACGAAGGAAACGTGAGACAATGTCAAATGTTTCTACAGAGGTCGCGAGCCACGTTGTTTTGATACATCAAGCCACCGTTCGAGAACTGCGTACGAACGTATTTTCTTAAATCGACGCACCGTGCATCTGTTTAATCGTGCTGTTAATAGCACTAATTTGTAACCCGAAAAGTAAACGGTCGGGTGCAAAGGTGGGGCGGTATCAAGAGGCGGCGGAGAAAGAGTCTGAACACGCTTTTCAATATTTACGAATAACCACACCCGATTAACCAGAAAGCCGACGGCGAACGAGCAAGCCCTGTTTCAACCACCACTGTGCCTGGAGGGGGTGAATTGACCCCCAACGAAACACACTGTGCACGCGTAATGTAACGGCGACCAATGAATCGCAAAGTGGTTGCACCACGATGCTTGAAAACAAAATGTTAACAATATCGTGCATATTGCAGCTTTGCACTTAATATTGAAATTTTGTTGCTCGGTATCGCGTGTCTCGGCTTTGAACGTATTTTTTATCTCGATAACGAATAACGTTTTTTAACGATTTATTCCCGGCTCATGAATAAACTTTTATCTACATAAGTGTTTATACGAGTTAACGTTTATTCGTATAACGCGGACGGGGCGAATCAGTGTCCAGCGCAATTTTACCTCGAGTAACCATTATAAATAACGAATTAGTTTTTATTTACCGGTAATGAATAAATTATCATTCAAATTAAATTTCATTTGAATAACGATAATAACCAAATACATTCGATCGTTCTATATTCGAATAATTATTTACTTTGATAATAACGGATAAATATTCCATATTATTAATTATTCAACGTTAAATAACGATCTGTTTAGTAACTATAAAAAGGAATGAAGGTTATCATTCATTGTTAGGTAACTAATTATTCGCATAATGAATAAACTTATTTATTTGCAACTTTGAATTTGCATTTCGAACATACTTTTATTTTTTACAAACGAACACTAAGAATAACGAATAATAATAATGCGTTAATTATCGGATAATTATCTGGATAATGAATTTACGCAAGTAGTGAAATTATTTATGTCGTTAACCTCGTGTAAATTATATCTCTATTAAGCACGTTGACAAATCCTTTATCTTCAAGGACTAATATGCTTGTTTGATTGTATGATATTTAAATTATATACAGTTCAAATTTTATTTAAAAATTTGTGAAATAGACGAAGTTATATCCCATCGTATACAGGTACCTCGTCGGGCTCTTCAATAGAATTCACCGCACTCCAGGTATACATTTATTGTTACCGACATAAAAGAGGGGTTTACCTGGGGTTTTCCCATCGATTACTTCCAACTGATACCTAGAGATTTCCCACTGACTTTATGCTTGTCAGATGGTCACAGTATTTTCATGTTCGGAGTGTCTCATTTCCATTTTGTCACTCGTATTGAGCAGTTCGTTCGAATTTTAAAAACAGTGCAGTGATTGTGGTTACAAAAATCAAAATGAAAAGATAGATGCAAGAAGAAAATATCTCTTAAAAATTTATACGAAATTGAGAAAAAAAAAATACGGTACAAGTACTTTCGTGAAGAAATTAAAAAGAGAGTATAAAATTCTTAATTTTTTTACAGTTTTTACAACCATTTCACAATATGTAAAATGTACCGAATGTGATAGTGACGTGGAATTTAAATGCGAGAGCACTCGTGAACTGGGTTTCAAAATAATGATTATTCGCAATGGCTGTAATCCTGTTTTAATTCCATCGTGTCCGTATATTGGTCCTGCCTACAAAACAAATGTGTGAGGTTTTTATTGAACGTATTGCGGACCATCATATGAATGTTGTATGGAAGGTTAGGTGATTATAAGATTAGGTATAAATTGGGTTATAGATTTAAGTTGGCAATAGTGTGGGGGGAATGTGAGGTTAAACGAGTGGTAGTCGGGGATTGCGAGAATAGTGCGTGTACGTGTGCGCTAAGTAGTTTTAATCTCTTTAGGTTAAGAAACAATTAAATAGATATAAACAGAGTTCTCCCATTTTCCCATTATTCTTATTTCCCAACAATAAATAAACGTTTTATTTGTGCAACGAGGCTACTAAGTGCTGATCTAAATAACGTTAAAAAGTTTTATGGCACAATAGACTTACCAGTTCCTATTGCACATAGCACATACGAGCTTCTTCCGCGGTGCATGAATTATTTAGAAATGCCGTAAAAGAAAAGAAAACATCAACAGTTCCAACTTTTCTTACTGCTAGGGGTATATAGTCTCTTAATACACTTTTTCTAATGTCTCTATCGTAGTCTTCCTGTCAATATTGTTCTTCGATATTTTATTTACCACTATTTATACAGTTTTAGAAGTCACGTTACACTCAGGTTTTAATAACAGTAATTTTAAATACACCTCCTCTCGTATACACTTACATATGTACATACTTTTTGTAATAATACTATTGCACTCTCGTGACATAGTAAAAAATGCACACGTGAGAAAAAATCTGCTCGACGAGAATTAAAATTGTGACAGTTTTGAAAGACCACGTGTTTGCAGTACAATCGGTAAATACAGAAGGATAATTGATATTTCGAACAATTGATCCGATTAAATGTATAATGTCGCGTCAGAAAAGTGTAGAAGTCGGCCAGTCGAGATAATCGACGAAAGAATCGCAGCGACTTAACCTATAAGGATTCAGTGACACGCTGAAAGATGCGAACTCCTCGAACGATGCTGGAACAGCCTCCACTAAATCTTAGTTCAATAAACACTCCATAGAGCGTGTTACGGGAATTACCCGTCGTTAGTCTACTCGCAGATTAGCCAAGAGCTTAACGATCCTTCCCGAGGTCCGATGAAAATCGACCGTGCGACTTGTTGTTTGGTTCGAACACGATGATCGCGCGGCATTTATTAATTTTGAAAAATAAATTCGCCCGAGTCGAGAGCGATTCCAGTTGCATCGATACGAATAGTAAACATACATAAACACGTTATTCGTTTTAAATTAAATTTTGCGCCCAGCTTAACCCTTTTATTATTTTTCTCTAATTTATCGTTATTATGTAAAGTTTTGTCAACTGTACGTTGCCCGTATTTAGAAGTACGCCTTTATTTATGCAAATTATTTTCAATAATTCTGAAATATCAAGACCAACCAAATCAACGTTTTTCTTTCATTTTGAAATTAACATTTATTCGAGGCATTGCACAAAATTTTGTCGTTTTGGAATTTATAAGACGGTGTTGAGTGTTTTCAAAAAAATTTAATAATATTATTGACGAAAAATATTTTCTTTTAAGCGTAATCTTATTTTTTGATAAATAAATGCTATTGCTTTCTTCTGTGGGAGCTATTTGCTTATGATGCGACGGTGTAATGACTGAGAAATGGACTTTGGAATATTTTTGACTGTTGTGAAATATTTGTACATCCTCGGGCCCGCGACACAATAACAAAGTGCAAATTGGCCCTCGGGCCAAGATGAGTTACATGCCTACTGTATATGTACGTATATTCTTTCACACGTTTCGTATTCTTCGCTCGTTGAGATTTTTGGGTACGATTGCTCCGAGGACTGAAATAGTACCAACTATAACGCGCTAATCTTTGAGTAAATGAAACGAAATTATCCCCACCACTGTTTACGTTTCTTCAGCGTGAACGATTCATAGACTCGAGCGGTTGGTTATCCGAAGCGAGCAATAAAATACTAAACACCAAAATTTTGATACTTAAACTAATGAAACTTACAACTTTTATATTTATCGTTCCGTTTTCATCAGTTATTATCAATGGATTAGTAAATTCTTCTGGATAAAAATAGACACGACTTCGTTGGACTTAATTGTAATTCTATGTAATTCGAATGATTTTTAAAAAACTTTTAAATATAATTACCAATAATTTGAACGGGATTGTGTTTGTGCTCATCTTTGTCGGGAAAGTATCACCGGTTCATTGACAATGCTCTCATGAAAATAGGCCAAAAAATATACAAATTTTAATTTTTATTAACACTCGATTCGGGCTTATATTTTATCATTTTCGGTTACCCGTTCTTGATATCGTTCTGATTTACTCTCGAAAACTCGATCTCCTCCGGATAACTGAACGCACCGAGAATTCGATTTCGTTTCAGTTATCCGGGGATTACTTGCAGCACTCGATAAATTCTAAAGAATTCAATAGTACAACTCAGGCTGTTTTTCCGTGAAAGTTGCTTCAGTCTAGTTCCCCGATCGACCGAAAAAATATCACTTCCACAACAAGAGGAAAAATAGAACCAACGCAATCACCGACCGGCGAGTTAACTGCAAAATCGATGGAGGTTAACCGAAGACGGAGGAACGAATTAAGGATCAATTCGGGGCGTGTCAAGCGAGATAAAAAGGGTCGTCGATACGTTCGGTTGTAAGTGGTTAGTTCCTGGACAGGATGCGCATAGAGAATTTTGAAACACGATGAAAATCGATCGGCTACCTCCTCCTCCTCCTCCTCCTCCACCTCCTCCTCTCCGGCTTAAACCGGCTGTTCACAGATTGCCGGTCCACACTGACACGCCGAGAACGCAACTGCGTTGCCCGTGTGTTTGTACTCACAGAGAAGAGAAAGACAGACAAAGGAGGGCAAACAAAGAGAGAGACGGAAAATCTACCGGGTGATTCGTCCAACTTGACCCCCGTATCTCGATGAAAAAGTTAAAGTGGTAGAAAACTGACTGCCGCGTTGCGTGGACGTTGCGACGCGCCGCAACTTTTATTCGAACGATATTTTCGACGAACGAACCGTCGACGAACAGTTAAGGCCGTCTAGTTCGGTGAATCACCCTGTACAGACCGAGACTGGACGAGCGACGGAGAGAGAAGGGGGCGGGGCGAGTGAGTGGGACAGCACGAATCGAAGAATAGGAGCGGGACGAAGAATGTCTGACGAAGGAGCGAAGGAGAACGAAGAGTAAATAGTTGCGAAATGAGAGAGAGTCAAAGTGAACGAGGAAAGCGTGTAAAAGCTCTTCGCTCGCCCAAGGAAGAAGACAGGGAAGCATACGAAGAGAGTGTACCATATATCGCGCAACATTCTTCGCACACGGAGTTCGCGTATTTATTGCATACCGCTAACGGTACCGTGTCCTACGTCCTTTACAATTATTACGAATTTCCGATTCAACGGTTCGTTTCAGAACGTAATGGTGTATTACACGTGGCGTATTTCGAATTCTTCGTCAGAGTATACTTTATCCATACCATGTTATTTGTATGAAGCGTTTTACGGGATTGTGCAAACTCACAGTGACTTTTAACAGTTTCCGAACAGTTATTTCAAATAATGTTTTTGGTCAAACCAGCAGTCTTTTAAAGAGTGTTGTAATAACGTAAACATTTCCGACTTCTTATAAATATTAATATAATTTTAATAAGTCTGTAAGAACGTGGTATCATATTTTTCTGATTATTTTTTTGGTCAAAGTGATTTTTTAATATATACATATATGTATGTATATACGTTTTCAAGTTCTTTTAGATTATCATTGGACACTGACATAAAATTTTATGCACATACCTATAACATATTGATGTAATATTTTACAAAATATGAGAAATAATTAAACACTTGTTTAAAAAATATAATGCATAGTTACATTTTTAGTCGTGCTTTGAAAGAGAGATCGAGATGAATTGTGAACACGTAACATGAAATTGATAACTTTAGCATTTTGCAGTATACAGAGTGAAATGATTAAAACAGGCCGTCTGAAGATGTCTTTACTTTCTAATCTATAAAAAAAGGAAAGTATTGTAAACAAAAAATATTTCGATACAATATTATTTAAGAAGAAAACATGTTTTAAAAACTCCCAATTATTTTTTGATTATTAAAAAAAAAAACTAATAATGCTAGTACTAACAAAATTATTACAAATAAAAAACTCTTTTATTATGTCAATTTGTATCCTATAAATGATTCGATTGGTACATTTATAAAAATATTGTTTCGTTCAAGTAATTATTTTTCTTGAATTAAAATAGTATGAAAGCGATGTATCGGGAAATATTATTCTCTCCATTGCAGATTCTAAATAAATATCTAATCTCGCTGTATATACTCTTTGTTAATTTCTATTCGTGAATATTATTAATCTGTGATACGATAATGGCGAGAAGCTTCATAAATTTGTTAAAACTTTCATAATGTGTTACACTGAAATGGAGAAAGTTGATACGGTCTTCAATTATAGTGAATGTCCCCATAGTATGAGATAAGCAGTACGTTTGTATGCTGAAAGATTTCCTGTTCGTCCCAGATTTGACGATGTACATACACTATCGCTCAAAAATATTTACTCATGCGTTCGGTACAAAAAAGTAACCTTTATTTATCAGAAAAAGGTAGTTATGTCTTTAAACTTATATATATTCAACAAATATGTATTTTCATTAAACATATTTTCTGTTAGAAAAACAAAAAGCTACATACACTATCAATTCCTTAAACAAAATAGTCAAACTCTTATTCTTTTATTGAATATAAACATAATAATAAGTGATCAAATACTTTTGAGCGATAGTGTAGTCATATTGAACTACTTTAGAGTATAAATTGATGTTCCGGGTCGATATTTTGAATACTCGTATCAGCAGTGTGTACATAAATAAGAAAATTACCAAAATATTCGATCGACTCTTCTTCGTTCAATATTTCTAGTGGTAATTGACTTTTGAGGAACTCGAATGCCCTTCAATCATAAATTACTATACACATCTTAAAGTGCTCCATTAGAAGGTAAGTAAAAAAACACATAATTCCATTTAGGAAAGTAAAGTTGAACTTTGCATCTTTTTCAAATCTCCACCAGTAAAAAGACTACCAACGTTAGATTAGGCTCCTCTTGAAACCTAACAAGATTTGTAAAAACCATTTTTGTCTATCGCCAAAAGTAAACGAGATATTCAGGTGGTCCGTTTTAAGTGCCTCACCCTGTATATCTCCGCACGTATACACGCCCTGTACATATAAACAGAAGAAATGCGGCTGGATCGATCCAATCAATAATATTCACTCTGCAGAGAAAATACGGTAGGAAAAACTGTCCGTGCTTCGCGTCGATTTTCGTTTTTCCCCTTACGTGAATTATTTTTCTCAAAGTAACCATCGATATCCTGTATGTCCGGCGCGTCTCCCGAACGAAAATGATATTCGTGAGCGAGCGTGGCTCGAGCAGGAGAGGACGGTCGATCGGCAGGAATTAAAATATCGAGCGTCTCGAATAGGAGAGCGCAGTGCTCGAAAGCTGCGTTCGAGAGAGGAACAGAGAGGGAGGTGAGAGCGAGACGCGGCGAGCGTAGGAAGAACGAGGACAAAACAGTCGAGTAGTCCTGGTTCGTTCTGTCCTCGTTCCTCCTATACGCGACTGCACTGAATCGTCTCCTCCTTTCTTTCGCTCATCGGCCGGGGAACGAAAGAAAGACAGAGCCTTTTGTTCTGGTTCGTGTACTGGATAATCCGTGTTTAAACGATTTTAGTTGATGCTCTCGTGTAATATTATTGGATGCCAATCCGTGCCTCGAACACCCGGAATTGTTTCGGTGAACCCTCGTCACTTTCGAACGGCAGCTGTTCAATTCCTGCGGACACGGTAATGAATATTTGCTGGACCATTACCGACTAAAGCTCGTGCCCGATTATTTTTTTTCATTAGGGTAGGTCAAATCACACGGTCAGAGCGGGTCGGTGCGCGCTCTCTCGCGTATAACTATAAGAGCAAGTGTTTGTTTAAGGCGCATATAGAGTGCCCCGCAATGAGCGGCGGAACCGAGAACGTGGATTCTACGCGCAAAAATAAATCGAAGAGCCGGAATAAGATTTTATCGTAAGAGTCTTCGGTTTGGGAACGACCATTTTGAAATTGCGCGAAAGTTCTATGAAAATTTAATTTAACGCCACTTACTGTAGATGTTCTTCGCGTTTGCCAGAGTGTACCAGAATCGTAATATTTACGACCAACTGTGGTACTATGTATTTTCAAAATGGATTTCTTCAAAAATCAAGCTCAATTCGAAGAATTTTATTCTCTAGTGAGCAGCGATTAGAGAATTTTGTTTACTCTTGCAATTAATAAAAGACCACGATAACAATCGTTACGAAAATTTATGAATAATTACAAACGATATTCGTAATCGTAATAACGAATAATTCGTAATCACTCGACGAAAAGTTATTTAATCTTTTACTAACAATTTCTACCATTTTTTACTCATTTATTTATTGATTGTATGTTATAACATGTAAATAAAAAAAATTACTCGATCATTGATAATCATAATTGTACCGTGTACCACGAATCGTGGGACACCGTTGCACACGAGTCAACGATTGTTTCCTCCAAAAAAAAAGTTAAGTAAACGAAAACAACCAGGAACAAAGACACCATTATCGCGCCTTTCGACGTTTGGCTTCACGAAGCTCGGCGTTCTTATCTGAAATACATGAAATTCTAAGGTTACACACGCGTCTGAAATTTTGATCGGGTAAGGGGAAGCGATATATCCGTGCGCGGCAACCCAATGGATAGAGCCCTTTGGAACCGGTGGCTTTGTATTTCTGAAAAACACGTTTCCCCTTTCGATCACACTTTTTTTTTTTACCTCTCCTTTCGCAGCGGCGATCGAAGACTGGTCAAGCGTCGCGATCGATTTAAAGTCGAGAAATTCGAGCCTGTGGACTGGCGGAGCGCGAGTCTCGTCGGTGCCCGCGGTGTATCGCGGTTATTCAATTTCGTGGCAACGAGATACGCGTTGTCGACAAGAAAACGAGTACCGCTACGACACGAGTTCTGAGTCGTTTTCCCCTTCGCGCGGTTACCTCTCCTCCCCTCCCCTCCGCCCCGCGGCCGTCGCGCTGCCATAGCCCCCCCCCCCCCACTCCAGGCTCGCTTCGCCCAGTCGTGTTCTCCCTCCTCGTCGTGCGAACGTCGCGTCTCGGCCGTTCTCTCTCCTCCCGTCGCCGTTAGTAATTCTGCCATTACTATGTACCTTCCATTTCCTCGACCGTCCTTCGTTGAGCGCGCTGCAATTTTTCTCGGTTAGCGGCCGGGTCGGTTGAGGCCAAACATGAAAATCAAAGGAAATTTCAAGGAAATTCCTTTACTCCCCACGACGAAACGTTCCGCTCCCACCCTTCCCGGAACCGAAAGGAAGCCCGGTTCCCTTTTGTGGCGGCGTTATCGCGTCCAGCCGTGTCCGGGGCAATTTTTATTTTCGTAAACCTCGTCTGGACGATATTGCATTTCGAAGATATCGGAGGTCGACCCGTAGATACGTTTATTCGAACGTCGTCAATTTCTGTCGCGCACTCCCTTATGGTAATTGGCTGTATCATTCGCAGAAACGTTTCGTGTTAACCCTCCGGCAATGGACTTATTATTATCTAGGCTATTTAAACTATTCATTGCTGATACCGTGTATTTTACAGAGCATTTTATTTCTTGGTGTATAGGTTTGCTTCTTATTTTTTCTATTCTTCTAAATTCTTCTCGCGAGTATATGTACTCTTGCGGTGTATATTATTTTATTCTCTTTTACACACGCTTTTGTTTGTTTGTTTTTCTTATGTTACATTATCTCTCTACTATATCCAAGGGATTACAGTTTGTACATAATCAAAATTGTAATAAATAATAATAATTATTATCAATATTAACTTCTTTACTATCTTTACTTATTTATTTAAATAATACGATTATGAAATAAATATATAACAAGTGAAATAAATATACATAGTGTGTGTGTGTATAGTCTAAACAAATACAAGTTTATTTATTTAATATAATAAACACAAACACGTACAATTTATAGTACAAGTAAAATTTAGTTACATAAGTTTATGTACAAGTAAAAATGTACATAAAGAACGTAACGCGATTAAGCAAATATAAATATTAAATTACACAAAAATTTGGAAAACGTATATCCAGGCATTGTGTACAGCATTCGAACATAAATGATACGTTCGTACATTGCAACTACACTTTCGTTCTATATTGAGTTTTCGAGAAAAGAAAATTTTTTCCGAAAAAATAGTTAAGAAACGTAACATAATGGCGTTCATTCTATTCAGCAAACCTTGGTTGAGACTCGATGGTACGAATGATGCCCGTACAAAGGAATGTTAGCTCGTTAAAACCGCGGGAAAAGGTTCTTACACGGGCTTTGTTAATAATTTCTGAACTATCGTAACAAGAAATAGATTATTAACAATAACGAGGAATTTAAATCCAATAAGAACAACAATTATGTTAGCAGTTTATTGTACAACAGTTAAATAGGCTTGACCTCTAGCTTGGACTGGTTTGTCGAGAAACACGGGTCAGGTGCCTTGACCTTGAAACACCAAATTCAAGTTTCTTCCCGAAGGGCGAACAAAATTGCACGATCGGATAATTCTTTCGTGCTCGAACGAAATATCTACGCTTGGATATATATTCACGGCGCATCTGTAACGAAAAGTTAACAGGTTACCGGGGAATAACAATATAGGAATAATGCGCGAAAAATCCACGGATGTACGCTAGCAGACGGGCAGGATACGCTCGGTTACGAAGCCGACGCGCGGCGCAACTTTCCAGCTGTTCTCTACGGTAAACTTCCTTTCTCCGCCAGTGGCCACGCCGCGACGTCCTTCTCCAGATATTAAACCTCAATGTTTCCCGTAAAGCCAACGAGAACAGCCGCTCTCTCGCTGGTACGAATCCACGAGAAAGGAGAAGGAGAAGGAGAAGGAGAGCCGGTTCCCCCCGGCCAGGGACCCCTCGAATTCGAAAGGCCTTGGCTGTTTAACCCTCTTAACCCTTCTGTAATATCCGCTACGATCCCACGGAGACACCTCGCGCAGTACCGCCACGAATATTGTCGCAGCGTCCACCTTTCGAGTTATCTACGTCCCGCGATCGCCGAGCGCTCAACTACGGTTACGTTTCGGGTATTGATAACATTTGTTGCTCGGTTTCGGGATCAAGAGTCATCCCCACTACTGTTTGTTTTTCATCGGCTCGAGCGGAGGGCAGCCACGATAACGAAACTCGAACTTCATACTTGTTTTGTATACAAGATTGTATACATTGAAAAAGAAGAAAAATAATAATAAGAAGAATACAGTATCGAGTAAAATTATTATTATTGTTTGAAAATAATAATCCAGTCTCGAGGAAAATTATTATTATTGTTTGAAAATAATAATCCAGTCTCGAGTAAAATTAGTAATATTGTTTGAAAATAAATACTTGTTATACATACAAGATTGTATACATTGAAAAAGAAGAGAAATAATAATACAGTATGGAATAAAATTATTACTATTGTTTGAAAATAATAATACAGTCTCGAGTAAAATTAGTAATATTGTTTGAAAATAAATACTTGTTTTGTATACAAGATTCTATACATTGAAAAAGAAGAAAAATAATAATAATACAATATCGAGTAGAATTATTACTATTGTTTAAAAATAATGCAGTCTCGAGTAAAATTATTAGTACTTAAAATTGATAATACAGTACTAGTATTGTTTAAAAAAAAAGGAAAAATAATAATAATACAGTATCTCATTCATTGTCCTCGAACAGGCTGTTCGAGTTCGACCAGTTCTAATAAAAATTCTCCATCCGTGTTTCGCATATTAATAATTGGAGATTCCACATTTTCGAATATAATAAAAGGCACTGCTGCAAACGTGATTAATAGTAATTGCCGCTTTCGTACGACAGAACTGGCAATTTGTTCGAAAACGAGATAGGTAGGGATTTTTATCTGGAACTGTAAGACTCACAAGGGATATCCACAAAGTATCCGTCCCCTTCAAATCCCAATTTTGATGAAACTTTGCAAAGGTTTGTAGAGCAGCCAAAAATAACTCAAGAGTAAGGGGTAACATTAAACTCCTAAGTTTCCCCCTTTAATGCTACCTTAAAAAGTATTTGAAGCAAAGAAAATATCATTTTTACATTTTCTTGAATATTTAACTATATAATTTTCAAAGAATATTAATTTCATCATTTCACACAAGGCAGTACTCTAATGCTACCTTAAAAACTATTCGAAGCAAAGAAAATATAATTTTTACATTTTATTGAATATTCAACTATATAATTTTCAAGGAATATTAATTTCATAGTATTGTTTCACGTTATTACCAAGCTATGAAATTATAAATTATAGAAAATAATTTTACTTTAAATATAAATGAATTAATCGCAATTAAAATTTTGTTCTCAAAAATTATAATTAACTTTTTCATTTGTAAAATATAAATTATTTCAAAATAATTGCGAATATTCTAACCGTAATTTGTACAGTTTTCGTGGAATTCTCCTATCAATAATAGCGAGTTTCCGGTAATACGAGGAAACAACCAAAAGGGGGGGACAGAATTCATATTTCTAAACAAGAATATGAATATTATGGTCTACGCGTTCAGTTGGTCACAAACTCTTGACATCTTCGTCACCGCATGAATATTTTGGAATAAATTAGTCCGAGTGCACTCTCAACCTCGAAACCGTGGCCTTCGACGAACGAACACTGTCACTGTGAGTGTATCGCCCGTGCAGGCCACAGGGGGATTACGTTCGAGGTTTGCTTACCTTCCGATGGAACTCATCCGTAGAAGTACTTTTCGACGAATCTCTGTTCCGACTCAGCTCCGCTCTATGGCCAGAAAGGAAGCTTTCCGCACGAAGCTAACACCTCAAAGCTTTATGAGTTCAAAAGAATTGATTGAATTTTTCGTTTCATTATTTAATTGTATGTAACGCAAAAAATATTCTGTACAATTTTCATAAGGAAATTCCGGAAAATTTACCAAGTTCTGGCTAACGTTATAATGAAAGTAAATTTGTGTTAGTAAACTCTTAAAAATGATATAACAAATTTTATAAATTTTTAATATTTTTTTAAACACAATTCAGCGTATATAACCGATAAGATTATCTTCGATTCGTCGAACAATTTTTTTAAATTTTTTCTCCCCTTCAAAAATGCGTGATTTTGTCAATTTTTCGGTATTTAAAAATCGACTCTAACAGGTCATCGAATCACTAAAGAATCATGCCGATAGTTGCAGCTACGTTCCTACTATACGCACGAGTACACGGAACTTAATTTGGTGGCCGTAATTGTTTATATACAACTTGGATCATTTTTTCAATAATCTACAATCTATTCTGTTCCTTATGAAAAAAGAATCCGAACAATTCGTCGCGTAGCTTTCCCGGAATAAATTTTTGAAACGGGCCCTTTCTTCGCGCGATAACAAATAGTACGTGCCCGCCGTACGATGTATCTATTCCGACTAATCAACTCCGAGCATTAGGCACGAGACAAGAAGTAACAGCGGTGCCGGTTGCGAGCGGTGAAAATAAAAATAAAAATAGAAAATCGTTTCCCGAAAGTGAAAACTCGAGGATTCAACGAGGACAAATAAGCGTCTAATCTTGGGTTGGTCGTGGGCCGGCAGGATCGGGCCCGTAACGGGCCAGAAATAGGGACGGTACTCTCTCCCTACGGGTGGAACGGCTCGGGAAGTTTGGTGGCTCGTGTCTGTTCAATTACGAGACACCCAGAGTACAACGCTCCCAACAGCTCCGCTACGGAACGAGTCCTGACTCACGTTTTTCTCTCCTCCCCGGTGTACACAGTCGTGCTCCTCTTTCTCCGTTTCACGCTGTTCCTCCGGTCACGTCGGTCCGACATGCGCGCGCGCGAGCGAGCGAGCGACTACACGGCTGGCGATGGCCATTCGATGGCGTGCTCCGCTGCAGCTTGCGAGTTTTTCGACTGGTTCCGAGTCGCGTACGAGGCTCTCGAATTGCACATCGAGGGTCGATCGGAACGGATGTTATGAGACGCCGACTCTGTTTCAGGCCAAGCGTTAGAAAGGTAATGGACCTATTCCATGTCTACGAATCGAAGAAAAAAGAGCCTAGAAAAGCATCGTGTCGTAGATATGGTCGATTTAAAGGGATATCCACGGGTGGAAAGGATCAATTTTGTATTTTTTGACCGAAACGGGGGGAAGGTATTGCTATTGAGAAAATTTTCAACATTTCGTTTTTTCCGTATGTCGGTTAATGCCAATGCGTTTAAATGATTCAACGAATTTCAACGAAACTTTATTCAATTTTGCGCAAAATCGGTCCATGGATAACGATGGTTACCGTTTGTAATTTTTACACATGTGTATATATAAATAGTACACGATGTATTAAACTGAATCGTTTTTAACTGATTTATATATTTATAACAGCACTGTATGAATTTTTGTCGTGTAATTTACCTTAATAATAAACGAATTATTAATAATATTCCGGGACTGTATCGAAAACATCACGATAGCGCCGCATCCGGTAACCGCAAATTAAAAGTATAAACAGATTATTGTTGTATACGAATGTAGCTTTCATTTAAGCTACGTAAAATTGAGAAACTCGAAAATTATGAAATAGCGTCACTTTGGAAGCACGAAGTTTTGTACAAATGTCCAAAAAAAAAAAATTTTTTTCTTCGAATTTTCACTCACCGTTTTAAAGGTGTACTTTTGAAGCCCTACACTGTCGGTAAACCGAAGAAAAGAAAAATCGATTTTTTTCACCCGAGGCTTGAAGACTCCTCTAATGGCGCGTTCGAGTTACAAAAAAATTGTCCTTAATAGAACGAGCTAGGTCTTTCTAGTGATTTTCGTGCGGTGAGTATATACCGTTCTATCGCTCCGGTAAATAAATTGAATCGTTTGTCCTCTCGATTCCAAGAGTGGCGGGGGAGTGGGGTTGAGTGGGACTGGATCGCGTCCTATAACCGATGAATATGTATCCTCATGGTTCAGTGCACCGTGAAGGGTGAAACGACGCTGCAGAGCAGCCCGAAAATCGCTTTTGTTCAGGCTGGAACTTCTGCCGAACGTGCAAAGTTGTTTCTCGAAACGGAGATTCGGACAATCCATCGGTAGGTTGAAAATTCTCCGGATGATCGGTCGATCAAACGAAGTTAAAACATCCGCATTGCCGACAGACTGCGAGAACGACGATTTTGTATAAATAAAATAAGTTCCACGAACGAGATCCGCATTACAGATCGATGAAACGTTGAAACAAACACCCGATTTATGTTTCTCAACGACGCGCGGTTCGACTGCCATTCTCGTCTCAATTATCTCGCACAAGAGCGTCCGTAATATTATTAATTACCTCATACGTTCCATCGAAATAGTTTCCACGCGAGTTTTCATACTTTCCCCAACCGTGAACCGACTCTGTTGTTCCAGTCCATTATGTTACGATGCTATTACGAATTTGCCCCTCCCCCTTTTCTCTCGGTCTCCGAACTTATTCCTACGTTTATTGTAAGAGTCATGGATAAACGATTCAAGGTGCCGTAATGATATTCAACGGAGTTCATCTGCAATCCCGATTCGCATCACGTTGCAACCATGCACCTTTCTTCCGCACCCTCGATTGTCATTACTCGTGCACGAAACTCGAGGGAAAAGGGTTTCCCCACGCAGCCACGTTCTCTCTGCCTGGCTAGTTGCTTGGTCACGTGTTGCGCGACACGGATGCGCAGCAAATCAGAGCTTCGTTGACCGTTCAATGCGGCGGATCTACGCGATTGCTACGAAATTGTTTATCCTGTGTCGATTTCACGATTACTTACGCCATCCCGTATTCACGGCTAACGATCACGGAGTTGTTAAAGAAGCTGTTACGCAATAGATTACCAAGACGCAATACGATAAACGTATTATCAAGGTTAGATTCGATCCACCGTGTCGACCATTCGATGCCGCTCTGATTTATAGACGTCTACGTCACGCGCCGCGTGACCAAGTACTTAGCCAGGTTACGCGGTGTGTAGAGTGCACCATCGATTTACACTTCTAGACAAAAAGATTGAACACGTGTGTTATTATTAAGTTCTCAATTCAGAATTCTCCAAATGCAACGAATAATATAACTACAAACTAAAACTTTTCTATTCTTCCGTGTGTTTATCGACAAATGTGAAATAGGGGATGGTGAAACGATAGCAGGCTCGAGTTTTCATTTAAATTTCTTAGTGCCTTTCTGTATTTTGAGTCACGCAAACATACCGTTACGTAAACAGTAGTCAGCTTTGAAGATATTGGAAATATTTATTATAATAATAGGACATAAGAACGAGACAAGAGAACGAAATTTATTTGTTAAAAATGTGCCGTTTTGCGTGCTGCATCGAACTCGCGTCCCGTATCGCGTGAAATTTCTCGGAAAGTTGAGGTTGAAACTAATCCTAGAAACATTCGTTGTATACTCCTGACATGTGAGAATATTATAGAAAAAAAACTGAAACGAAAACCTGCATTGACAGCAAGACCTAACGAGAATCGTGTCGGCTTTGCAAAACGATGTGTACAGAGGAAAAAGAAATGACGAGGAATTATATTTACGAACGAGAAAAGATTCGATACGGATGGTCCAGACGGCTTTGATTATTACGATGTAAGTGCGGCGGTAAATGGGTAGTGGGAGTACAATGATTTGGGCGGGTACTTGCTACAATCAAAAGACTGACATCGTATTCGTTGAAGGTCGAACGCATGCCATCGCTTATCGTAATTTAACACAACAAGAATTGTTGGATGCACCTTGGTCGAGCAATCTATAGAGAAAATAAACAATTTCAAAATATTAACGAATCAAAAGTGTGCCTCAAGAAAGAATGAAATAAATTATCGCAAAATTGTATTCGCAGATTGTTTAATTCTTTACCAAAACAAATAATCGAAATATTCGAAAATAGAGGAGGACCCACACCACAAAATAACAAGTAACGTACTGTTTCAAAAATATATTTCATTTTTGAAAATATTCTTTTCAACTACTATTTTTCCTATATAATATTACCAAAGGGTAATGTTCGAATACCATTTGCCGAATTCGGACAATTTTGAATTTATGATCAAGAACTTGAAGATAGCGTGCGTGAACAAGATTACATTACGCACGATATACATTATTACACGGAACAAAGATTACTATACTAATAATTGTAAGAGCGATCGCTGGCGATCGTAAAAGGAGATTTTACCAGTTGGAAAATTTGTTGTAGAAAAAAATTTCGTCAACTCAGTGTCACGATTATTTCGTTCGTTCTGCGTTACAATAAGGGTACCGGAGTAGACAGGCGAAAGGAAACCGAGCGAAGTCGATATCGCCTCGAAGTATGTCGGTCCGAGGCGAAACGAATACCGCTAGGTACAAACAAGTACGAACTCGGTGCGTCTATTTTGCGCCGTACTGCGCATCGTTCCTCCCATCCCCTTCCCCCCACCCCTCCCGCTTGTCTATCCCTACTCCGCTCGCGACCCTTCCTCGTCCTAACGCAAGATAACTTTCATTCGGGCTGACTGAAACATTACGGCATAACTAGAGACAAAAGGCGTTCCGAAACTTAGCCCCGCTGGCGTTCCATTCGAAATAGAGTTCCTTAATAATGTATCATTAAGTAGCAACATCAACTCCGGGTGTAAGTATTCCCCTGAATTTTAAAACAAATCGCGCTACCGGACTACTTCGAACCCCCTCGTTCGTCTCGCTATTAATTTCGTTGACGCGGTAATATTTAACGCGAACGACTACTCCGCGTGGCTCCTTCGTACATACTCGTTGGTTTCTCGAGTTCGATTTTAATTACGGTACTCGTAACAATTCTTATTGAACGAAAAGGTCACTCTTGGGCAATTCATAATGAGGGTTAGGTTTACGTACAACTATGGTTTTTGTTATCGACTACGAGAGCCGATTTTAAGCCAAATATCGATTGGCCGCAATTTCGCGATTCGATGTCACTGTACGCTGTCCATAATTGTTTCCATATAGCAGGCGTATCGCGTACCGTGCATAATCACGCGCAATGTACATAGACGCGCACTAGGTGACCGGAATCGAAAAGCGTAACGAAATTCGTGATTTACGAGACCACTATGAAACGTCTTGCAATCGTTGGTTCGTTGCGTAATTAACAATCGACGAGTATCTTGTTCTGTAGCCTGTTTGTGAAAGCATATCTTTTTTTTTTTCGATGGCTTTCGAGATGCTGTCTTTTTCCGATGTAAAAATAATTGAAGAAACAGACGTCTGCTCGCGAAAGGTGTCACGAAAGATTTATCGTAACCGAGGCAGTTTTTTAAACTTTCATAACAAAATTCTATAACCCTGCGTCTTTCTATGCACGATGTCTTTAACCCATTAAATACTGAATTATTGTTTCTTTTTTTTCAATCGATGTTCATTTTCTATATATAGAATTGAAAAATACTTAATAAGCGGGAAATATAGTTTTTTATTATGACGTATTCTATGAGTATGACACTGGCACGCGAATGTATCTAATAATATCGAAACAGCTTGTGCAACTGCAAACGACAAACAATGTATTATAAGGTTCGATAAACATTTTGTTTAGTAAAAAGTAAGTAAATTATTGCCGATTATAATTTGTTTTTGCATTCGTAATAAAACAAAACAAGTATTAAAAAAATTACTTGTGCATTTTATTAAAGTTTCAATTACGTATCTTAAACAAGAAGGACAAGGTGCAATTAAATATATATAAAAATAAGAGTACTTAGAATCGATGGTGAACAAATTAAATTATTCGAAAAAGTAAAATAAAAGAATGAAATATGTAAAATTTTGAAATTTGTCGACCAATGAATACACTTATACAATTTATTTACTTATATACTTCTAGGTATTAACAATCAACACTTACGTATTGGAGGAGAACCAAGTTAAAGGTCAAAACGTTTGTATTGAATGAACTATATTTCTTCAAACTACAATACATACATACAAAAATGTAAGTTTATATTTTGCTCTTCATATTTAATATGTTCAATACGTTATGAAAATAAATGTTACAGAGTATGTATATAAAAAGTAAAACATAAACTTACATTTTTCGTACCTTGAAAATAACGATATTGAAACATATTTCAATACCGGTGCAAAACATCTAATAAATCTCTACCATTTAATAAGTTACCACAACTAATATTATGATGGTTCGAAATAATATTACACGACTGGATGATTTTTCCAATTCTTTACAAAAAAATTCCACGACTGCTTCCTCCACTTACGCGTGTTCCAATTAACGCCGACCGAATATGTCGTTAATATTACAAAAAAAAAAGAAAGAATAGACACTCAGGAAAATTCGAAATGGTCAGTTTCTTAACAGAATGAGAACCGCTTATTTTTGCCAAGGAGAAAGAACGGACCTAACGGAGTCACCTTTTTCCCCGATACCACCACGCAAGGGTCCCTTTAAGATCGAGGAAGAAAACATCTCCGACTTCCCACAAAAGTGCACTTAACCCTCTCGCTCTTCCCCCTCCCTTCCATCCTTCCCCCTCTCAACGCGGCTAGTCGCGAACCTCCCACTAGATGCTCATTAGATCGCATCGAAGCGGAGAAAAGCGGAAAGATCCGAGCTCCCTCGTTCGAATTGGTGCGTATGGTGGTAAAGCAGAACTGTCCGGCACGAATTGTGTTTGCTTTTACTCGGAGAAAGGAAAGAAACGCGCATGGTACTTGTACCGGGGACAGAGAACGAGAGCGTAGAGGGCGTGTTGACGCCCGTGCCTTAATCACTGATAAGTTAAACGCATCGGGTCACTTTCGCTCTTGTTTGACCAACGGACCGGGAACAATACTTCGTCACGACTCGAAAAATTTCAACGCGTCACGGCGCCGTTGTCGCTCGAGGAGCTGGGTCACAAGGTCCGTCATTTTTGATTTCGAATTTTTACGAACAACATCGTTTAAACGTTTATCTTTTATTCGTTAAAAGTTTGTTTAACTCGTTGTTAAATAATCGATTTAAGACCGAACGGCTCACCTTCGAAAATATTTGGAAGGAACAAATTATGTTGTATATAATTTAAATTTCTTCGAAAATGTAAATAAATATATTCAAACGCACGATTACGTCGTACTATGTCGTTTCTTAAATTAAATTCGAAATTAGATTTTTATCTCGTTTGATATACTTCTCTGTGTTATCTTGTTTTTAGTTGTATTGCTATGTTTATATAATAACTTTAAGGTTTATTAGTAAATTTATTTATTATACGATAATGTGTATACATTGTACTTGTGTGTATGACAAAGACGTGTAACAAAAATATTGTTAATAATATTGTTAATATTATTAACAAAATCGACATTCCCATTCTTAATTTTTTTGGGTGCTCTTCGGGAAATACATTGCAAATAAATTAATTATAAGTCAATTGTAATCAATTTGGTTATAATCGATTTACGAATAAACTTGTATTATATAAATAAAAAAAATAATTTTTACTTGCTACTCACAGATTGTACATTACATCACCACGCTTATCTTTGTGTAATGATTAAAATAGAATATTGATATTATATAACCATTGAACACTACGTAATAAAACAAAGAATAATTTAATCCGGTTGTAAACCTGTATATTCGGATACGTATTGTACGAACGTTTACCAGTCGACTGATTCAAAACAACGGATACGAAAGGACAACGCAAGGCAACCCGATGACATCCGTTACATAATGTTACGAAGGTCGAAGTAGTAAGAAACGACTATTTCAAGAGCAACAAATGTATCAAATTTATTAGTTAAACTAAAAATAATAATTCCACTTGGTAAGAATTTTATTTCTCCTCCATGAAAAAATGGCTTCGGGAACAAGCAGGGTTTCCAGGTAGGGCACCAAGCCTGAAAAAGTCTAAGAAACCGCTAAACTGAACGAAAACAGGCCAACGAATTAACATCTTGACCGATGAAAATGTATACGCAGAGACCGAATTATCAGCGTTATTGTAGAAACGGAACTGAGAACCGAGTTGTAAAAGCTTTGGCGTAAAGAAGCATCGGGCCGGCTGGAGGCGACATTACCAAACAAAGGGTTAAGGGACAGGTTTAATGTTTCGATACGAGCGCGGTTTTTTCCCCGGCGTGGCACGTAGAGACGCCTGGCGCGCTCGCCACAATATTTCACATGAACGTTCGCACAAAAGCGCACGCCACATTATCATATCACATTACGGTACTTACACGCGCGTACATCTACTAAATTCCACGTATGCCCCATCGGGTATAATGTACCCTTCCTATCTACCATTAAATCAAACGCAAACCACCTACCGGCTTGTCGGACAGTTCATTTGGTACGCCTGCTTTCCGTACCGAGTTCGAAAATCATGGGTTTTTGTTTCGCAGCCTGTCGATAACGGTTCGCACGTTGATTTCTCGAAGAATGCGAACCGGCGAACTTGGATATAGACCAGCCATTGTTGCACGCAACCGTATTCCGTAAAAGAAGAACAAGTAAAACCTTCGATTATCGTTTCCACCGTACAGCCAATGTATCGATATACTCGAAAACCGTAAATCGAGCGCGAATCACTTAGCATTCCCCTGGTCTGTTTAACCCTGGCCCCTCTCCGTCCACCGTACCCACACCTGTTCTCTACCGATTGAAAGCGACCCCGGTCGATTCCGTGAGAAAAAAAAACAGGTAGTGACTATTCCAGCGTGTATGGCTTTTCGGTGGTGGCATAGTTACGGGCTCGTCGTCGAGGAAAAATCGCGGTGTATCTCATATACCGAAGGACGTGTACGGGTTTAAGCAGGAGATATAGAGAGGACTAGGACGGGAGGGGAAACGAGGAATCGGTTGGCGGCGGGTTACGGGTCGGTCGAGGCGGCGGAAGGGGATAGGATGGAGAGCGCGCGCGGAGGGGAGAACGACTCGGAACTCGTGTCGTAGCGGTACGACGTTCGGTCGGGTATCTCCGCATCGTGGGCCACACGCTCGGCCGGTGTCGGCTCGCATACGCGCTCAGTCGTGCTCCGGCCTTGCTTGCGTGCGATCGTGGTCGGGAGCCGCTGGATAGGGCAACAGGACGAACACTGTTTTCTTCTGTCGTATACGTGCCCGCGAGTTAGTGTGTGTCACGTACATGTATACGGGCATTCGGCAAATTACACACACGTATTAAATATATATATATATATATACATATATATACATATATATGTATATATATATGCGCATCTCTCTTTTCCTCTTTGTCCTTCGGTCATCTATCGGTCGAGTCTTTTCGTAAGAGGCGTACACTGAATCGGAGACTGCTGGGTGTCTCGCGTACGAGTGCACTTAATAAGCAGCAAAACATAAGTGGTGTATCGAAGCGTTATCTACGACTGGGTATACTAAACAGTGCGACGGCGGCAGTGACGAAAGGACGCCGAGAGAGCCTAACGTGCTCCGATTAACTTCGTTCCGTTAGTCAGCGGAGTGTGTGGTAAAGCTCTGAGAGTGCCCTGCGAGAGCAGGAAGGAAGAACAAAGAAGCGACGTCCTCTGGAAGAGCAGTGCTCGCTCGCGAAGACTTACCCGTCGTCCCCTCCGAAGACTCTCTTCTTTCTGTGTCTCTTCACTGCTTTCTCTGTGGATTCTCATCGTCTCGTCGGTGTTCTTTATCAGTCAATTCCACTATCGACATATCGGTGTGGACAGCAACGAGGAGTTGATTTCGTCTTCAGGTAAGATGATTTTGTATGACGTCACGAGAGCGATGTCAAGTTGAGCAACCTCCATCCATACGCACGTCACCCATTTGTTCTTGTGCTTCTGACTCTCTCCTACTCCCCCTCCAACCCTCTCAGTCCTTCCTCACTCCTCTGCGGTTCCAGGGTTCCTCTCCCTGTCGCTAAGTACCGCGCGTGACGATTTTGCGACAGGAGCAGCGATATTACGCGTTATGTGCGTATGACACAGCATCTATCATCAATGGATATAACGTAATCCTGAGGAAAAACCGTTGGTCGGGGTTTTTTGCGTAGGCGTTACTCTTGAGGATTGATGAATCGTAAGGCTGTGCTCCTTCGAGTGGCTCGACCAGGGAATCGTTCAAAAACAGGGTATAGTGTGTTTTGTTCGACATTGTTGCTCCGGGGAAGGGGGATGGTGCAAGCGTAAGGTTAAGATTGCACAACAGTTTTATTTTTTATGGACGTCGATAATTACAACGCAGTGTGTCGTTATCTTTTTCAATGTCCGATCGCTTACGAAGAAGGCAAATCATTCCACGTTGAGCGATGATTCCATTGTCGATAAGACAATGAGGATAATTCGTCGAAGATGATATTTTCAATTTTTCACGGAAATCAGTTCCGCTTAGCAGTGCATATGTTGTTTCGTTGGTTAGATTTCAATAAAGTATGAAAACTATTTTCCGAAAAATCGAACGAATTTTGATTCGATTTCTTTTTGGCGGGATAAAGCGAGAAACTGTTCGTTAGTATTTAATCTCTCCTCTATCTGATGTTGCACCAACAACTCGATATATCGTTACGGTATATCTAAATAGTCCGCAGCCTTCGATTTATCGCGTTCAGCGGCTGCTTAGGGAATGCCATTAAGTGGATTGCTCGGCCGCTATCGATTTTGTACACTTTATAGTCGTAATGTATGATCTTGGTCAATTCGTATCTCATTTTGTTTTTTTCGCATGGATTTCCAATCAATGAGCGACTTTTTACTTGTGGTAATAAAGCGTTCAAAATTGTATGCCGAATTTTTTACGTTGCTGTGATATTAGACGAATTTAGAATTCCAACCATTACGGAAAAGTACGTATAAAATATATCGCAAAAAACGGAGAACGAGGAATTTCTCGCAACTATCCTGGCGGGCGGACGGGGGGTGGGGAGGGGGGAGGGGGGATAGGTTGAGGGACGCGATCATTTTTTTTCCTGACCGTTTCTAGAGTTGATGAGTCAGAACAACATCGTTCCCGACGATGCAGTACGTACAAGCCAGATGTCTCTACAAAATGTTGCACGTATCGGTACCTAGAAATTCCAAAACGATCAAATATGCACGAAATTGAACCGGAAAGAATTAATCAGATTTTTAGGAACGATCGTTTCGTTATGATTCTCGTTGCATTTTTGTGGTCTTTTCTGACCTCCTCCTCTGCCACCGTCCACCTCCCTTCCCTTCTTCACGAAGAAGTAACATATGCGCACAGATTTACGAACAGAGCACGTTCCAACCAACGTATCGAGTTATTATCGCAGGAACCGCATTAACCCCGACTACTCGACCGGTAACAGGGGCTACCGATACCACCGGCTGTCCAAACCTATTTTAGGTGACGCAAAATATTATTGACCATTAATCGTTGCAAGGTTCACTCGCCAGGGTGGGCGTTCTATCGAAGCCTTTAAGGTTCCTGTGCATGCATACGTATGCGTGCTACATTCTTGTAGTTGGTTTGCGTTCGCACGTTGTCTCCGCTTACATTCAAGGACGATTTAGACGTAACTTCTCTCTCTCTCTCTCTATCTCTCTCTTTCGCGCGCGCGCGCGCGATATTCTTGACGTAGTTCCAGCCTTTGGAAACGGGAAGGAAAAAAAGTCGACGATAGACGCGAATAAAATAACCGAGTTTCGCGCACGAAGCGAAAGGTGTGGATTAACGATTTTTTAAACGCGAATTATCAACTCTGACGGGAATTCCAGGAGGAAAATATTATTTTAAAATAAACACGTAGAAATAGGTTTACATAAAATGGTAGACATCCGTTTTACCGAGCGTAACCGACGAATTAAAGTAACATTAGCGGTCTCCTCCTGCCGCGGGTGCGACTAATCTGCATTGTTGTACGTGTTATGTATCATCTTGTCGGACGTGCGTCTCGCCCCCCACCCTTTCTTCCGACTTAAAATTCAACGACGACATCTACGTAACTATTTACGACTCTGCCGATACGCCACCTTGCAACATATCCCACATTTAGTCAACAGTAGAAGTTCGACACACGCGCGCGTGCACATACACATACACACACTGTCGTTTAGATAATGTAGTATCATTGGTTATCGATTATGTTCATCACACTTGAACGCAAAGTACAGACTATGATTGTCGTTGTGAATGTTTTTCAACAGACTTTCATTATTTTTGTAACAATCGTGGTAAATAGACAAAATGCTTCTGTTTTTATGCAAGTAGAGTAGAAAACGGCATCGGTGCAAGGAACAAGTCCCGATACATTTTATCGGCGACGCCAGTCGATGTAAACGCGAGCCAAGCCGCGGACCGAAGAATGTCTATCTCGCGAGCGGCGTTCAGTGGCTTCACGGAAGCTTCGCGTACGCGTCCAGAGATATCGCCTTAAACGTATCGCGTGAGCGCAAGGGGCAGACGTTAACTCCGCTTTAAAATTCTACGGCAAGAGCCTCGTAACTATTTACGTCCCGGTCGAGAGAGAGAGAGAGAGAGAGAGAGAGAGAGAGAGAGAGAGAGAGAGAGAGAGAGAGAGAGAGAGAGAGAGAGAGAGAGAGAGAGAGAGAGAGAGAGAGCATGCACAGCCACTTTCGTAGGGCTACGCGACGAACGCAGCTGTTTGACTAGCGCGAACACATCCAAGCAACGTTTCTCTTTCTCCGTGTACGCGGGCGCGCGCGCATCGAAACGACGATCTGGCTCTAAACAAAGGTATTATCGCGCATACCAGATCTGCGTTGAATTACAAAGTGACTTACGAAAGGGCATCCACCACTCGCGCCATTCCGCGCAGGCGCTTGCAAAAGAAGCCGAGAACAATGGACACACGGATCTCCTAATTAACGGTACGAAAATCCCGTTTTCGACGCGAAGCTGTCTCCCCCTCCCCCTTCTTGTTCTCGTTGGTAATTTACTCGTGTAACAAACTCCTTGGTCCACTTTTTTTTCTCCGATATCGGTAATGGCACTTGACTCTTTCATTACGTGTCACCGTCCGGTCGAAAAAAGTTCGAAAATCCGATAACAGAAATTCGCGACGCGTTGTATTTACACTGTGCGATTTATACGTCGCGAGCAACACGATTCACACGTGGAATATTTTCCAAGCGAATAAGCGTCGATGGAAAATATCGCGAGCAAGCAACGAGGATGTACGCGAGCAAAAAGAAGCCGAAACGAACCCCCATCGAAACGCAGAAGCTTGTCGCGGCGTGTTTCCCCTGCTCTTCGTGCAAAGGAACGAAAACCCGTTAGAAATTGTTCGATGCTACTCTTGCATGTCGCGAACGGGCGTGCATGCTCGAGTCGGGCGGCGTGGTGATGGTTAGCTGCGCGCATGTGTGCGCGTGTACACGAGGAGAGCAAGTATGCACGTCCGCCATAGGGCCTTTCTCGTCGTCGAGTTACGAAGCCCGAGTAGCGAGCGCGTCGAAAGAAGAACGACGGCGGCGTGAAAGTAAAGAAAGTGGGCCGCTCGAAGTAGTGTTCAACCTAGTACCCACCTTCCTTCCCCCCTCAACCGCCTCGATTCTTCCTTCCGTTCAAGGCTCGTCTAATCGCGGAAAATTACGTTTTCGAGCTATGGTTTTGTCATTTGGACGTCAAGATAGTCTTTAGGGCAATTCGTCCAGAGAATTCTTCGTTCCTTTCCAAGTTACGTACGTCGACAGTAGTAAACGCTGGAATTACTATCATTTATAACAGTGTTTCTCAAACTGTGGTCCACTAGATCTCCGAGATTCGCGAACGTGTCGATGGGGGTAAAATTAAAAAAAAAAAATGTTTCCCGTTATGCAAGGGTCTTCAAGTTTTACTGATTTTTAACTAAAGTTCTTTGAATTAATTTCATTGAAGTCTAAATACAGGTGCAAACTATGTGCGAAACCAAACTCTCGAGACTTTCCAGTGTTACGCGTAACCGTTCCCACTTGATTTCTAAAAAATAGCATTGTTTATTCGAGTTTCCATTTTTTATCGATACAGTTTTACTTGAACACCAAGTAATATAAATTTTGTAAATTGTTCTTATTTTTTTTTATACTAGTCTATATGTACAAAGTTTTAGTACAAAACATTTAAATTAATTTTTGAAACTTAAATAAATCTTAATAAAAATGTATATTTTACAATATATTAAAAAAATAAATAATTTCGTTCGTTATACAGTGAAGATTGAGAGACACTGATATTATAAAATTTGTTCGATGGAATTTTTTAAGGTTATACCGAGGTGTTACCCCAGCCCAGCTTTTCTTTAACCTTATTTTTTTCACCAATTTTCTTTCAATACAAATAAA
Source organism: Ptiloglossa arizonensis (assembly GCF_051014685.1). NCBI lineage: Eukaryota > Metazoa > Arthropoda > Insecta > Hymenoptera > Colletidae > Ptiloglossa > Ptiloglossa arizonensis. The sequence goes on along the minus strand of NC_135052.1, from coordinate 26,071,188 downwards.
CTCTTACGGTGGAAAAGAGTCCCTCTAATGAGGGACTCAACGGTACAAGTTAGCGACTTTTCCCTTTAATTTATTCTCCGACTTGTACTCGATCTCCGGTTCGCGGCGCAACGAACAAAACAAACTCGTGCTAATTTCTTGAGCTAACCCAGTATCGATTACCGATCGGGAAGGCTCGCTGGCGAACCTCGAGCAGCGCGATTTTGCTTGACGCTCAGCCCACGCGCGCCTCGCGTCACTTTTACCAACAGGACAGCAAAACACGGTATATTCGTAACGCTGAAATGCAAATTAATCGTATTCCGTCAGAGATTCTAGAAAGTTGTCGTCAAGGTGATTGTTACGCGTTTGGCCCGGGGCCAATATCAACGTCGCTAAACACGCCACCATTGAAAATCGTTCCCGACACGTTCCCGAGATTATCTACGCGTGCTAACGCGTCCTATCGATTCATCGTAATAATAAGATTGCTCGGAATAGCGCGTCGTTAAAAGAGTGACATCTGTCAACATCGACCTGCATTTCTATATGGAACCTGTAGCGTATCCGACAAACCTGTCTCATTAAATTTAACTCGTCCAGCGTTACAAATCACTTCTCACTAGCTCTCGCGTTTATAGTTAATGGGACTAATACATGCATATGAATAATTTCCCGGATTTTAAGTAAGTCTGGTTGCATTAATGTTACCGTTTCGGAAATATTCAAACATTCGATGAATATTTAACGAACATTTAACGATTTTGCTATAATGTCGATAACTGAGGTTGAAGTTGTATGTAAACAAGATCCACACTGCAGAGATTCGTTGGTACCGACCGCGTGTTAAAGAGGTTAGACTGTCCACGCTGCCCGGCTCGCAATAAAATCCCAGAAGTCGTCCGTTTCTTTTTCCTTCCTTGTTGCTCCAGCGGCGAGTTCCCCTTCCAAGTCGTATGAACCGTACGAGCATATCGAGCTAAGCTTCCCAGGGTCGCGCGAAAAATAACCCAATTAACCACAATTGCCAGTAACGCGAACCGAAACGTACACTTCCGCGAGTCGCGTAAGATAACCACGCCGAAATATAAATTTCATTCGCTTATCCTCCTCGCAGTGGCGGATCTGGACTTATCGAGATCTGAAGTTAATTACTACGAGGGGCCTTTCCTTTTCTGAAATTCTGTAAGGTTATAACAACAGTGTTTTGTGAGAAGAAAAATTATCCAAGAAAAAAAATTCCTCTTTATTTCTCTGAAAAGTGCACTCTACATCGTTAACAATAAGTTTGAAGATATTTAGTTTCGAACAAAATTAGGTTATTTGTCACGTATCGCGACATTTTTCAAACGCGAAAAATATTATTTGTGCTTTCGAATAATAGTTGAATTGAAAATTCAAATTCGTTAGTTTTGTGCTAGATTCGTCCCTGTCTTCTCGTCTTGTGGATCATAGTCGGTCGCGAGTTTATTTTTTGGCCGAGAAAACGATAGTTGTAGCACACTCTACTCGAATAATTGACCTTGGAGTTTCTCGAGTCTTTTTGTTCGTTGGTGACATACTGAGAAGAAACAAATGGTATTTATGGAATGAAACGTTACAATCGCTTAAGGTATTTTCGACCGATTACGAACTTTCCCACAATAACAGATGTCGCCACGGTTTCTAAATACGTGGAAACGTTCTGCGTGCTTTATCGAATGCATTAGGCCTTTGTTCGTCTGAATATTTTGGAGGGGAAAAGATTGCTTCAAAGCTGTTCTCGGTTCATAACCTCATTACGAACGTTACTAACATTACTGAACTGTACTTTATCAAACGTCACAGCGTTTCTAGATTTTCTGGAGATATTTCCATGTATCTTTCGCGGCACATAATTTCCCTTTTGTTTGGTGTATTTAATTAATAATGTATACGATCATTACCGAGTAGATGGAATAATGCGAAAACAATGAAATGGAAGATCGTAGTACGCGATCGAGTGAAACACGTTTTACTGCTATTGTTTCTGACCTCTTTGAATAAAATTGTCAAGGAATGGATTAGTTGGCACGATTCCATCGTCGGATGGGCTTCTCAACGATTCGCGATTGTTGCAATGTTACCCAAAGACCATTTTGTTCAAATCTCTATACCGGTGGAACGTGTCGTCTTTTAGCCCTTTGCTAAGATCAATATTTCGTGCATAGCTGGGTTTTCATTATCATGCCTTACTGTATTCTTTTATAGCGTTCGTAAAAAAAAGTCAGCCAAGGCCGTTAGGATTCGAACGTTTCGTGCCCTTTGGCCATAACAATTGAATACACTTTGGCTAATACGCCAATGAGGCATCCAGCGCGTGGCTCTCAAGTTTTTTTCGCCGATTTCTGGAACTTGATTAAATTAAGAGACGCATTTCGACGTATCGCTTCAATGCTATTTTAATCAAAGAAAATAATTATTCGACAAAAATAAAAATTATAAAACATTGAAAGAAAAATATTTTCATCTATGTATTAATTGAAACCTTTGTACAAAGAATTTGAAAATAAAAATTTTCTAAATATAAAAAATTGCGATCGACACATATAAAGTCTACATTTAACTTTTGAAGGAAAGAAATACATTTAATTTATCATTTAAGACTTATTTAAAACATAACCTCAAAAACTCTAGAGCGGAAACCACGAATCGATTTTACTCAAAATCTAATCAAATCATTTAGACATAAATAAATCGAATCGTTTCGAAACAAAAATTTTTGCAGTCTTTTTTTTTTTTTTGCGAAAAAATTTTTTTTCGCGATTACAATATCTCTCGTAAATCGGAAAATAAACAAGTTCACGCTGCTTAAAATTGTTTTAACAAATTACGGATTCCTTGAATTATTGAAGAACTTCAATTTCATTTCCACATAAAATGCACTATCTCAAACAAATTGTCAGGATCGATAGACCCTTTTTGAAAGCCACGAGCAAATTTTAATTTGCAAATGTAAGTTACAGTCAGAGAGCAATATCGGTTAATTCGGGACCGAATTCACGGGAAAACTACGTTCGCCGAAGGTATGTTCGCTTGGGGTTTTCGTAGTGCCAATCGATCAACCGAAACGATCGTTTGGAACCCGGGCGTTTTGCCTCGGCTTAAAACAATTTTCTCGAAATATTATTTGGACCTCTAATTTTTCACGCAGTAATTCGCGCGTTCTCGCGATTCATCGAATTCGCGTTTAGTTATTTCTGCCGCTACGAAAAGTGGAAACGTTCAATTCCAGCGAGCCGTAGAAACTAGATGAAAAATAAAATTTTGATATTAATTTCATTTCCACGCGCGAACGATTCGTGAAATAATTCCTTTCCCCTCCCGTGAAAACAGAATTGCGTCTTGCGTCGTACACTTCTTTTCTTTTGTTACTTGAACACGATGCATCGCGATACAATACGTTCAGTTACTTCGAACTTCTATACAACGCATACCGGTAAACACAACGCGCATAATAGAACGATACGCACGTACATCTCGCTACGAAACTTACGCGAACGGAAACGCAGGGGATCGAAAGCTTTATTCTTTATACTTTTCGCCGAGCGATTCGATTACCCGACGCACGCTCCTCATGTACACGCGTTACGATCTTTTACGATCTTCGACAGTTTTCTATAGACACTACGTTTCACAGTTGAATATTCGTCTTTTCACTCGTTTCCACGTAACTCGTTAATAATTCACTCCCCGGCATCGCTGCGACAATACGAATTTTCTTTTTAAAGAATAGCCTATAGTGCAGAGGTTCCTTGAAAGAATAGAAATAACGTCTTGTGTCGTTTTGTTTTGGTTAGCGCGGTCAACCGAGGCTTACCCGTTGCAGACGCTCGGTGATACACACACACACTGAATTCGTTAAACCCGCACGTGCGCGTATTTAACGCACGGCAGCCGAGCATCGTCTCTTTTTAAGGCGACCGGTAAACACACACGTGCGTATACACAAGACGTTTTTGTGGGGTCTGGTACTTACGCACACTTAAAAAAAGGGTCGAGGCAAAGCGTCCGTACACTTTCCAGTATTTATAGATCTTTAACAACCATTAAATCGGTCTCGACGGTTTTCAAATAATGTTGTTCGAAACGTAATTTCGAATAATAATACAACGCGTTAGATACGACTCGTTTCTACTTGTTACAAGGCCTGCTCGGTAAAGCAGATTTTATATCGCAGTTGCGAGAGGTAACAGGCATTAATCCATAGTTCCATAAATCGCCGTGTATCTCGCCTTGTGAAATTACATCTGAAACAAAGAAAACATATATATAGCGTCTGATAAGAATTTGTAAACAGACGGAACGAAATTTTAGTAATATAAAAAATCATTGATCGGACAAACTAACTTGTTAAATTATATTGAATTATATTTAATTATATTGAATCACATCCATATTTCAAATGTAACTAATACATTACATTTCCTTGAATATTCGAATATACGTGAATATTTGAAGAGCAATCAGTGATGACATTGGCGAACGTCTCAGTAAATCGACCCGCGCGTATTATCGACAGAGGGCATTGGTATCGAGTCGCGTAAAATACTGAGAAGAACATAAGCGCCAAGAAGAAACTTTTTCTCAAAGCTCTGACGCCGCTGTGAGAGGTCAAAGTTTAACTTTGAAATTTTAGATTTCGTCAAGGAGAGGAAAATCATACGCCGCCGGACTATCTCTACGCGGACAAAGGTCACGCGCGAAACATGAATTGTTGTGTAGTCTTTTGAACGAAGTCGAAATGTTGGTTCACGACGCACCAACAAACGCATCGTTGGCAAACGAACGTGTTTTCCTGCAACTCGTCGTTGCGCGATATACATTATGACAACAAAGCGTATCAAAAACAGTACCCAATTAGACTGAACACGCATCCAATTATAAACATGTTATATTCCTTATTGGAGAAAGTCGCAGCCAAATTTATTAACGTATAGGTACACAGTACTTTTGATTTTTAAAAATTAAAAATCTAATAGTCACCAAATTGTCAAGACTAGCTATTGATATTGACATTTCAATACTTACGAACCAGTCAAGAGAAAATTTGCCTATAAATTAATAAGTAATAAATAAAATGAAATAGAATTACCTTAAATAAATGTTGCCTACTTAAAATAACATGTATGCTCGCCAAACAATAGAAGTTAAGTGGTTAGACTAATCTCCAAGACGAAATGTTTGGAATCGATATTTATAGGTTAAATTTCGAACAAAATTGTCCTCCTGCTCCCCACGCGCCCCGGTTCTGTGTCTATTGTGGGCCATTTTCTACAGCACGACCACGGCAATTTGAAACGAGTCTATTTAACGACGAAAGCCATGCAAGATCCAGCGAGCATAGCACAAGAGAGAGGATAACATTCCAGCGCGTAAAGAGAGGGACCCGTTGTAAATTTAGCGCACTGATCTCATTCTATGGCGAATCCGTGGACGAAAATAGAGTGGAGTCGTGAACGTGTTATTAAGGTGCGTTTAGGCCGGTTCGACGCGCGGCATGTACATAATCGGTGGCCGGGCAGGTTGGAATCGCACTCGACGAGACATTGAACGCGTGACACGCCGCCTATCGTGTTTTATGTAAATTTAAATACCTCCTTTATTAAGATTTCTCTGCAGGATTTGTACAATATTCCGAGTAAGAAATAGATATCTCGAACAGAAACCTTGAATAGCGAATTTTGTATTCTACCGGTATGAAAGTATAGAGAGTCAAAAGGAAGAAGGAACGTTTCAATTTTAAGTGCACAGCGGCGAGATAGTGTCGCAAGCGGTAGCTTTCATCGTACTTCGGTGCGTGACAAAGTTTATTAAAGACCGCCGTGGGTGACTTAATCTTTCCGTGTACTTTGCTCGAAACCACCATTTACTTCTCGATTTCTCTCCGCTTGTAACGCGAATTTTACAAACTCACCGCGATAATCGGGTCCCTCGTGTCACACTGGTTTAGAAACAGAGGGTGGCGAACGCATCGTTACGAGGTTATGTACGCCGTTTACAAAGAAATTTATCGGTGAGAAGTTAATACGCATGTATATTGCGACGTTTTTGTCGGTACGCAACAAACTTGCGCATCTGATTAAATCCGCTTCAGAAAGGGGTTAACAGCCCGGTACCTGAACGCACCTTTACGATGGAAACACACGGTAATAGAGGCACCGTGTGTACGCGCATTCGTTCGTTCACTCCTGGAATGAGTTTCGAGCCAACTGTAGTACCAAAGTGGCTAGCAGGCGGCGCTGCGAGTGCGACGCCAATCGAAATTTCGGGAGGACGATGACTGGGCTTCTCGCTCCGAGAAACTGTGATCTCGTTTTTCTGTCACTGACCTTCCGCGAGCGCATACGTCCACACGCAATAGGAAGTTGTAGCACGCGGGCCGTATATTAAAATAATTTAACAAAAATTAACCCGAGTTTCGGAATAATCGTAATCTTCTCGATATGATCACGTCCATACGGTTACGAATTGAATACCGAACGCGATATTCGTGTCGATTTTTCGTTTATATTTTTCCGTGAGTTCACTTAGTTTCGTAACGCGAGTTTTACGAATACAACGGCCGTAAACGTTTACTGCTTTCACGATGTTCGCAGCGTATCCGACAAACCACAGAAGCGAAACAAGCGATACACGAAAGCTATTGATAATCCGAGTCGGAAATCACCGAACCATGTGACATCCTCAGAATGCAAAAGTATCGTTCGCAATGGCGGAAATCCAAAGGAGACCCGAAGTACATGCATACATACACCCAGCTCCCGTGGTACTGCCGTTGCTTCGCTCAGTTTTATGAATTCCCTCAGGCACGCGTTTCCTTCCATCGGCGTGGACATAAATACCCGCTGCCGCGCGTCACACAGGCATTATGCCACAATAATTACTAATGCCTGCATTACGTCACGCTTATATACGCGATACGCGCCTTCAGGGAAATCCTGCGCGTGTTAACGTCATTAATGTCGTCGTGTCTTCAAAACGTTCGATGCCGTCGGAAACGGGTCAACCCTTCTCGGAGCTGTTTTTAACCCATTAACGACCACTGTCACTCAGTGACGGACGATAAATTGTCGCGCCACCGGCGTCGATTTTGTTCCCTTTGATAACATCAACGGAATCAAGTCATTTTCTCAAACGTATTATCCATGCAAAATTGCACAATTAAGAAGCACCACCAGAGTCGATTCGCATCGTTCAAAAATGGGTGCTCGTCCCCGGCGGAGAGCGACGTGGGATCGAATATCTGCCAGGTGTTTTTTACTTTCTCGGGTTACTTGTAACAACGGACTTCGGTGTAAAGATATACCCACGCACTGTTAATATTATTGTGCGATATCGAATATTGGTTATAAAATTGATCGTCTAGGGATGATATTGTGGATTGATGCAATATACTGAAACAATCAAAAAGTGTTCGATACTATTGACGTCAATATATTGAAACGTGTGTAGGCAGTATTGCGCAATATACATACTAAGAATATATTGCGCGAGCAAAAGAATTGGACATTTTTTCTCAACAATATTAAAACCGTCCCTACTATTCATACACAACACTATTGCTTCAAAAATATTGCTAGTACTCTTCGATACATATCTAACGAATAATTTAAAAACTAATCGCCTTTAAAAAATATTCTTTCTATCGGTAGAAAATTTTCTATCGTAAGAAAATCTCACAAAACGAATGCCGATTTTCAACAAACTTTATACAAGCGTTCAGCTATCCAATTTAAGAATTGTACCGTATTTTAGTATCGTTACTTTTTAATTGAAAAACTGATCTTTTGTATCAAAACATCCTTTTTACTTCTACATACACAAAAAAAATAAAATTAAAGAAGATATTGCAAAATTACTTATTTTCTTAAATAAATTTGTATTGTTTTTCAAAACATAAAAAATTATCAACATTACTATTTCGTAAATAGTCGTATTTATGTTTCTGTATGTCCCGTAGGTGATTGTTACCTTCTGCGTTGTCATAAGACTTTCCAAAGTGCACAACATAATTTTTAGGCGTATATGGGTCAACGATGTTTTCATCCTAACGATATCGGTACGGGAGATCGTCAAGGACGATGAATAATTTTCCAAAGCCCCCGTGGTGGCTCTCTAGATTAGAGTAATCACGATCGAGACTAAGCGAACCAGATGGGCACCTCTGACGCATCCACGGAGGACGCTCGGCTAGAAATAGAAAATGACCGTGCCGGGAGTAGTCTCAATATGTAGTGACAAAGATTTTCACAATTGGTCGACGGTCGAGCGTTTCGCGCCGGCGGATCGAAGAAGTTGTCGAAACTCGCTACGAGAACCGGTGGGTGCACATTTCGCGGAATATTGACACGCCGTATTATCCGACCGGTGTTTCACAGATTATTCTCGATAAGCGTATCCACTAATTAAAGGATTTCGTCACGCAACAGTGTATCGAACAATGCGAGTCCCGCTTCACGATACAAAGAAACCAATAATGAGTTATGTATTAATTAAACGAAAACACCGGTCGTTTTAATCAGCTTGAGCGCGCTTAATTATAAATGTATACAAGATAACGAGCAACTTTCACGTTCTTTGTTGAACGCGTAACGTCGATTCAAAAACGAAAGACGTACGAAGGTGTGGAGTCTAGCGCTTATATATACAGTAGTATCGCGTACGATGTTCGAGAATCGGTACGTTCGATTATCAATATCCGAAGGACGGTTAAAGAATTTTTTATCGAGTAAAATTTTTATCGACAGTACATTGCAGTAATAATTTACATGGTCTATTACTGTGGAAAAATATTGTTTTATATTTTCGTATTATTTTCCAACTTACTCCCAGACCGTAATTAACGTTCGTGGAACACTTTGCGTTAACGGGGAGTTCCAACCGATGCAAAGCTCGTGGAACGATGATATAAATTAATTTGTATCGCAACGATACATTACGATGTGTCATCGGTACCGTCGCTCCCGGTTTAAAAGTCCGAATCAAAGCGCGCGCGGTTTGACGCGTTGTGTCAGAGTGCATTTGCACCTTTCGTCGCCCAACGACTCGGGCCCCTGAAAAGTTCGTAGGTCCCGCAAGTGCCGACCGGACCCCCCCCCCCCCCCCGACATTATCGCGGCAAAAACACGGGCATGGCAACAAGGAGAGTGGCGCGTCTCCCGACCAGCTGGTGGAACGCGTGACGTCACACTACCTACAACGACGCTGTGGCTGCCCCCTCCTCACTCTCTATCGATACACTCTGCTTCTCCCCACTCTTGAACAGGTTCTCCCTCCAGGCTGTTGGAAGGCTCGCGCGCACAGCGTCGCGATCGCTCTGCACGTACACGCGCACACTGTCGTACGTGGCACGAGACACGTGTCAGGGCCGTAGTTCTCGGTGCATCGAAGAGAGGCTCGTTGAATTGTCACGCTATATTTACTTGTCGTTTCGTGCCGTACACCAGAAAGGACGATCGAAGTCTATTTCTGGTCACATTTATGCCAATACGAATGGATTAATTTCTATATAACCGTTATCGATGTTCGTACGTATTTTTAAAATTGTCGTGTGTCTCGTGGTACGAATTTGATGAACAAAAAAGTCAGGTTCTAATTCGGAGAGAGTGTTTCGATAAGGTTTCAAATAACTCAAATTGCAGTCGAATTAATCGGTACGATAGATCGACATCTTCCGAAATTATCTCTTGTATAACATCTTTTTTAATCTAATCTGCGCGAAAGCGATATCGGAAATCTTCGCGTCGTTCCTTCGATGGGGGTATCTTTCGTTTTCGTCACAATTGATAACGACGATCACTTCGATGAAGGTAGCAAATTAAGCGAGAATCCGCGTAGTAAGGAAACACGTTGGCAGCACACGACCCTGATTCGTAGTGGATACACGCGCCTACTGGACGGGGGAAGCCGAGCATCGACGACACGAGCCGATTCATCCCTACCAAACCTCGACCGATCTCTCTGGCTCGAGACTGGAAAGAGTAGTGGGGCGGCGTTGGTGGGGATAACATCTGCTCTTAGCGTGATTGCCGTGTATTGATGTGGCTTTACGGCGCGCGGCAGGCTGCGAACAACAAAGTAAGCTTACGGTCGTTAATGTTCCCTGCTACGTGAAATTCGAGGCCGACGGAATACTGCGCTGCACGTACGACTCGACGTGCTTGCCGCGTTCCAGGCGAGATTCGCAAAGTTACGGCACAAGCAGTTCGGCGGGTAAGAAATGTGGGGACCGCCAATACGGTCGAGGCGGGTTAAAGATCGACGACTCTGGGTTATTGACAGGACACTCATAGATGCATATAGAGGTCGTACCAAAATACGAGATGCAATTGAAAGCCAGATCGTTTCCGTCGATAAAAATTCATTCCTTTTGCAATTCAGTTTTTGAGATAATTCGTCGCGTTAGTTGGGACACCCTATGTGAGGTCGAAATTCGATCTATGCGACGAACCAAGCACGCGGAACGTGCGTTCCGAGCGATGTCGCGATGGATGCGTGTAATAGCCGGCCGTAATACGCCTTTGAAAATTACATAATAGTTTTGGAAAACCTGTCGTATAAATAACGTTCTCGCTTAGTGTACGAGATTGCGCAACAACGGTGCTGATAGAAAAACAGTTGTGCAATTAGTTTCCATCGGATTATGATATTGCCAATTAACTTGCAATTTTAATATTGGTATCCGAACGAAAATATCAACGATTCTTTTTATTTTATTTTTTTTTTTATAAATAATGCCTGTACACTCGTTACGATTAGTCTACCATTGATAATACGGTATCTGTATATACAATTTGCCCGAATAATAACACGAAAAGGGAGGGGAGAAGGTCATCGATTAGGGGCAGCGCGACACGTATTTTGACTTCCGATTTGTCTCGGTTCTGTTCGTCGAATCTAGGGTGTGCGTTATGCGAAATCAGTGATTCGGAGAAAGTTAGAGGGCGATATTCTTTTCGCGCGTTCCCCGTTTCCGTGTTATTCGGCCGTTTTTAGAGCCTATGCGATGTCGCGAATAGAAAATTCACGAAAATTACGTAGGACTTTTATGTTCGTTGAATTTTCAACCTGTTGCGTCAAACGTGTTACTTTTTTTTTTTTATTTTTTTTTTCCATAAACATCGTTGGTATTATGCAACGGGAACGCGTTCCCTGCATTGTTTTCGGTTGTCCTTGATGTTGTTTTTGGAAAATACAAATAAAATTCAGAAACCAAACACGCGGGCAAAAAATAGAAATACTTCGCGGCGGGGTAACGAATTTTAATACATTGTTCGGATTTTTAGCGAAACGCTATCTGTAAAAAAAAAAGAGAAACGATTCGTGATTTTTATCGAAAAGAAAATTTGTTTAATGCAAAACGCGTTGCACGGATAGGCAACGAAGACTGGCGAAGAACCAAGGTCGTTTAATCACCGCTTACTAAACTTAGCAAACGCGTCACCGGGTCGATTCAATTTGACGTAAGACTTGGTTGCCGGCTGGCAGTACGCAATAATCATAATCGTGTGTTCTACAGTCTCTCGTTTCTTACCACTTTCGCTTCCCCGTACGCTCCTTTAAACCCACCGTACACGATTATTATCAGTTTCAACGCCTGGTATTTTTATTTCGTGTCTTCGTGTTCTGGCGAAAAGTCCTTGGTCGGATCCGTTGAAAAGGGGGTCTTCCCACAACAATCTAATTGGTCGACCCGTTTAGAGACTCCCTTTTGAGACAAATCGCTCGAAAAAAATATTGAAACTTTTATTTTATAGCTTATTGACTTTATTATATATTATAGTATATTGTTCGAAAAGTCACTTCGTTTTTTTTTTTTTTTGGTAAGAATGAAACACGATTTTTTCCGAGCGTATAAACGTTTTATTAAATTATATATTCTCCATTTTGGAAAACGAAATGACTTTCCGAACAACATACTATAGTATATAATAAAGTTGATAAGCTATAAAATAAAAGTTGGTATAAATACATTACCAAGAGTATATTTGTTCTTAGAATAGATTTAATAAGTTTTAATATTTTTACACAAAGAAGCCGTCTTTCCAATTACCTATTACACTTGAAAAAATATCGCGTCTTGAGACAATCTATATCTTTGTTTCCTTTTTTTAAGAAGTATTTATTGATCGAGAGAGCGGCAAAGGCAAACGATTATTTCTATTCACTTCTCCACTGTCTGATAAATTAATATAAATCTAATAATATTTCTAGGAATACGTGCGCGATGGAACGCTTTCACTGTGTCGCATAGGCGAGGAAGTACGAAATTTTGTAACTCGGACACGCAAAATCGGTAGCCGTTAAGTAGCTACGAATTGGAAGCAAAAGCAAAGAAACGATTCACTTTCCTGTTCTATTTTAAGAAGCATCACAACTCGGGGGAATCACCGTGGTTCGCGTGTCGTCTGTCGGTGATACGGTGTCGCTGTCGTCGCCGTGGCATTGTCACAACGCTCCGCGAATACTGCACGTAACGGTTACTTGTAGAAACAAAGCCGTTTTAAATAAGAGCGATTTTTTTTCCTCGATGTCTTCGCTTGTTGCGGTTACGGGAGAAAGTCGACCGAATGGTCACGGCCTATTTAAGGATCGCTTTGAGCGATTTCAACGGTCGCGAACAGTTTAAAAACGTAGAGGCACGAAAGACTTACGAAGCCTTCCGAAAATCGACCCTTTTCAAGGGAAATGTGGCGTCGACGAATATACACAGGCAGGAGTGTATCTAGACCCGGGCAAACCCAGGTTACTTCGAGGCGCTTCGAGTTCCATAAATCGTAAAAATTATTCATTTCTTTTCTCCGCGTTTAATAATTATGTTACTTCTTTCGCCCCAATTTAATAATATTGATATCATCGAACATTTCTTTCTTGTACCTGGTGCGTTAAGAATATTAATATTATCGAACATTCGTTTGCTCCCGGGGGGTTTAATAATATTAAAGTTATTAAACATTTATATTTCTCCTATGGGTATTGTATTAAAATAATCGAACATTTCCTTTGCTTCTACGGCGTTACAAATATTTGTTTGCCAATAAATATAAATGAAATGCATAATTATCAATTTTAATAAATTCTTTTGTACACGAGAAGAGTAGTATTTTTCAATTGCTTTCGCGTGATCGATGGAATTCGTTGAAAATCGGTGATACACTCGGGATAAAAAAAGCACGGAAAGTAACTGAAAAAACGGAAAAGTTGTAACGGGCTCGAGGAAACGGTACTGCGTCCTTCATGGAAACGAACCTTCTAGCAAGCTTGGAAGGGGTGGGGGGGACTCTATCGCGTGGATCTTAAAGAATCTTTGTCTCTCAAGAACGTTATCTCGGGACTATATCTCTGTTCACAAAGAATAACCGTGGTATCCACTTCCTTGACATGTTCGGTCGCTTTCGGAATCACGAGCGAAGTAAATTTCCAAATCATTGTGAATGTTTCCTCCAATCAAGTATTATTTTTTCTGGATATTCGATCCCGGCCCAATTTAGGTTATGTTTATTACTTATTAATTAATAACAATACTATTGTCTTTCTTTTGTAACCGGGTCCTCTTATAAAAATAAGTAATTTATTTATTTATTTATTTACAAGGAAACTCATTATTTGATTTATTTTTTAAATAAATATTTCTGATTTATTGTATCAATCTAGATTGTAAGTCACTTTTATTGATATTAAGAGCTGTGAACCTTCGTCGAAAATATTTTCCTAATCAGTACAATTGTGAGTCACTATGTTGCCAAAAAAGTACTATTTACATTTGTGCAATGTATAACCTCATTGATTATTAATTTTAATTGCATCAATTTTCATTTAGAATATCTTGTGTCCGTTTGCTGTAATTCCATCTACATATTTTCACCCACTGTCTTAGTTGCAAGTATTTCTTTCTGGTGTGATGTCGCACTTGAAATTGAAATATTGTTCGCACGTACCAATAAGAGCAATTTGGACTATGGGATCGATACGTCAATGGGGAAAACATGGGCAAAGAGAGGGTAATTATCAATTCCGTTAAATTTTAAAAAGTTATGATTCGCCATCATCGTTGAATTGTAAACGTTTCTTCGATATCTCTCTTAATTGATATCTTTCTTCTCGAGTTTATCGACGAGAGCCACGCCAACAGAGATAAAGCGCGCCAGGGCCAGCTTTAAAAGAAGCGCATTAATTCGGATGAAATTCAAAGCACCACAGACAGAGAGACCGGGGGGGGGGGGGGGGGGCACGGTCGTGCGCGCTTCAAAAAAGAAACTTGCCCGTTTCATTATTCGAGCCGCGAGTAAAAGTACTCGCGTTGGCGCAATTAACGAGGCTCCGAGGAATCCTTACCGGAGTTTCGCGCGTACGTGTTTATGCATACATGCGCGCGGTACCTGTTTGCTATGGCGAAGGGTACCCGAAGCCGCGAGTGCTAGCAATATGTTCAAGCGAAACGAAACGATATCCACGACACTTTGGTGAAATTACTAACAATGTAACTCGATTCAAAATTTTAGTTCATCGATTAAGAACTGCCGAAGAGGTAACCTTGATTTGGTACTTCGATAAAAAACTACATCGATGTTCATTTACATATTGTACACGAACGTCTTATATAATATGTAAATTGTTCGATATTCGCGGAAAACTCGGTGACGTCAATGATCATATGTCGAGATTTAGTAGGAAATCCCGCAGCTCCTCTTTCCTTCAATGCTTCGCATTGTAACGTATTATTTAATCACTGTTTGTATAGTTCCAACGTTCGAGATAGCAACGAATACGAGTTCGAAGTAAAAATAACAGGGTTCGCCCCGATAGTAACGCGGTAACGGTAATAAACGCGACCGGGGAATCTCGAAACCATAATTACTCTTTACGAATGCTTCGTATCTTTCGTCGCGCGCAAGGAGAAAGTGATACTGTTTTCTTCGGGCTCGAGCCAGGCTCGTCACTAAATGTGCTCACCCGCGACAGGCAGGACAAACGGTGTCTCCGCGAGTGTGTGCGTCGTAACCTGTCACGTTCTCAGTGGGAAGGCACGCGCGCATGCGCGAACCGTGCGCGGTAGTACACACACGACCAGTTGTGACGTCACGCGACGCCCGATAACACTTTTGTTGTCGTCCGAGCTGTCGTCGTACGTATGCTGCGATTACGCGTGACGCACAGATCAGTCCAAGACACCGAGTGCGTCTCACGCGAAACACAAATTCTCTCCGCGGACTTTTGAACGCGGTAGCGGTTATTCCATCGATATTTTTGTCGAGTGTAATAATATTTTTGTACGCGTCTTGTTCGTCGAGTGTTTTGTGCCGAGAAGGGTTATTCCACGGATCTGGTGGTTCGTTCACGGATTTTCTCCGGTCGTGTCGCTCGAAAGAATGTGGAAAGTGTAGCAAGCATACCACCGACGATACAGTTTTGCATAGTTCGAAAGTGAGTTCCGACTGTCGACTTACAATGTTGCTCGAATCGTGTATCGCTTTCCCTTTTGACGTTTTACGGAGATCGTAGTCGGATTATCCGTTGCTTCGTTGTAAATTAAAAGTGTGATACAGATTTTGCTTATTACGTAAAATTTTCTGATTCCCTATTCTTCGTCAAAAGTTTCATGAAAGTGTTCGCGATGATAAATGTTCCGCCGTTTACGGTTGTGCGACGATAGAAATAGAAATTTACAAATTGGAAAAAAAAGTGACGTTGAAAAAGCGTGATCTCCGTCGAAGCTGGTCTCGTTGAAATTATAAATACGTTTATCATCGTGTAATGAGAACAGCACATGCACTGAATACCTACGGGCGCGAAAAAAGAGCCGATAAAACATCGATTTTAGCACGATAACGGTCGATAAAACAGGACAGTCAAAATTTAATGGCCAGTTAATTAGTGTGTCGCCGATTAATGTTCACCTTTACGGCAAAATTGCGTTATCGATAGAGAAGTTACGCTCATGTAGTGCGTAATTTCTTTTTTTTGTCTCTTTTTTTTTTTACTTATTTTATTCAAAATAAAAAATCTAAACGCATAAAGCGCAACATGTAATCAACGGTGATAATCTAATACAATACGCGTAAACGAGCCGAAACGAGAGATAAGAATCGAGCGTTCAGCGATAGAAGACTAGTGTTGGCGGTGAGCACACTCGGTTCACCGGCCCGTATTTATTTATAAGCGTGTAAAAGTGCTCCGCTCGCCGATTTCTTTTTACCCGCGCATTCCTTTCAAGGCCCCTGCAGGGAACGGACGGACAGCAACGGTCTGACCTGGCCGTCCCTCCATGCACCGACCGCTTTCTACTTTGAACGGTTCAATATGGTGGCTCTTCGAAGCCTTTTTCTTACTTTACGCCTTGCCGCGAACTGATACCGATAGGGGTCGATAAAAACGATCGGCCGACCACGAGCGTTTTGTTAATCCTCCGAGTACTGTGATTAGATTTACGAAATCTCATTACGGAACAGCGCGTCTCTTTCTGCACCCCCCCCCCCCCCCATCCCACCAAAGTATTAAATACGAAATACGTTCAACAAACTTGTGTTTTAATATCGTCTCTATGGTTGGGTTTTCTTAATGTTATATAAAAGCGAACTATAATACGAGAATCTAAACAACGGAAACAACAGTTGTCTGTGAATACATTTGTTATTATTGGCAATAAAAAAAATTCGGAAAAATGCGAACACATAACAATTTCGAAGTGTTTAGCGTTCGAGAGTAACCAGTGATCCTCAAAGAGTTAAGTATATTTGTGTTTTGAAATGACGCGTTTAAATGGATCTAATTCCGGCCGAGGTCAAAGCTTCGTTTAATTGCCAAACACTGCTGCGGTACACTGTGATGTAAGATCAGATGTAACTGCATGAAAGTGATGTATAGTTTTCAAACCGATTATCAAGAGTAAATTGGATAACATCCAGTGAAATTGGGAACCGAGAATTATCACGCGTTTTCAAGGGCACTCGAGAATTTATCTTTATCGACATCAGCGATAATATAAATCTGAGCTACGCAGCTAGAATTTTAACTGTCGTTTGTTTCTGGGTTACGTTTTCCCCTGGTTTATCGTTAGGTGCCGCGTGTGTCGTTTATTAATTTCATTCATTTTTTCACTTCAATTTTTACCGTTTATAAAATTCAATTAAAGACACTCAGGTTAGGTAAAGCACCGTTGCATTTAACTATCATCGTAAGATTGAGATCTAGTTTTTTTTTTCTTTCCCTCGGAGTTGATTCGCTCGTGTCGCATAAATAATGTGATTGTATCGACAGTTACGTTGTTTCGAATAACTGTACCGGATAAAAGTGACGAGGGAGCGAAGAGAGAGAAGGTACGATACGCAGGGGAACGGGAAAGGTGCGTATATGTGTGCGAACATGCTGGCAACTTACGGATAGGAGCGGGGAGAGGACGACGCGCACGAGTCAGCGACTCCGAAGCAGACTTTACAGGTTAGGTAACGTGTATCCATGGCAGTTTTTTTCCCCGCGGAGAAAGTTAGCTTAGGCGCACTTCGAGCGTAAAATCGTCTCTCGGTGCACCATGGTTCTTCTCTATTTTCCGTGACAACGAAATTAAGTAACCTTCCAACACAGATGTGCTCTTCTGTAATTATACACTATTAGACACTACTAGAGTTCGATGGGAAATTCGTGTCGACGACAAAACGAAAATAGTATTCTTATTTCTTGCGATTTTGCGACGATATTCGACTCACGACATGCGAATACAGACCCGCCATGCATTGATCGACATTCAGTGTGATACGAATGAATCGTTTAGCAACAAGTGCTACACAGCTCTCAGAATGTGTATTCTTTTGACGTGATTAATGTCGCGCGACGGCCAATCTTGCTGTTGGCACATAAAGGTGTCGGAGGTGCCATCTGTCGGCTAATTGAACAATTTATTTTCGGAATTATTTCCGTCTACGCGTATGACTCAACCGGTCATTCGCGGAAATAATTTCGTACCGAGATTTATCTGTTCCCACTAAATGTTAATTATTAGGCACGGAAACGCGAACGTGACTCATTTCGCGAGAAGAATATTTGATCGCATCCCTCTTGACGAGAAAATTAAACCGATTCCACGGAAATGCCGACATTTCGATGCCGATTTTTAACCTACAATCTACGACTGAAATTAATTATTCGATCAAACTATTTTTTTTTAATTTTCTTAACGGGCTGTATTAATTTATTAATTTCTGTATATTTCCTTTGATCCACTATTTCAATGTAATTTCCATAATCAGTCTTGTATAACACGAACCAAACTACCGTTACGCAGTGTAGTGTAATTGTCGACGGAAAAAGAAACCACGATCAAGGGCATTTTGTGAACTTTACGACATTTTACGGAACGCGTAAACACAAAATAACGGAACAAAGAAAAACTTTAAAAATTTGTACGGTCTCATCCACTTTTGAGGGACGTGTGCGAAACATTTTGAAAAATAATTGTCATCGTTTGAAACACTAGGGACCTATATTATTTTTACCTCTTTTTATGAAAATTTTGTATCGCGACACAGTAGACATTTTCGAAGGTTTATAAGTTAGGAAGTAACAGACAGGGTATTTCAGTTACCTAAATTTATACAGATGGTATCGTGAACAAACAAAACGTTGGCTTAATTCTTATTGTAAATTCAGCATATTTCTGAATTCCCTCGTGACGGAAACGCTAACGAAACTCGTCGCGTTCGAGAATCCCGTTGCTCCCATGCGTGCAAAAAGTATACGCTCTATAAATAGTACATTACGCAGTCTCTTAATCGTTCACGCATGCTCGACGCTCGCAGGATCATTGACATGTTGTCGATTCGTTGAAAAAAAAAAAAAAAAATCGTTTCAAATTTCGACGCACATATCTCACATTAATGTATGTATATATTTCTCAATGATCGTTATCGGTAACGGCTTTAGGGGTGTGCAACCTGTGCTATGGTTCAGAGCGCCACGTACCAGAGGGCGCTGAATACGCCCGCAATTTTTTCTCTCATAGAGTCTAAAACTCACCGTTACCTACATTCCTTTCTTTGTAAACGGTTAACGGTCTGCAATGAGCAAACAAATATTTTAAAAATTATTAAAAATTTGATAGTCAAAGATTTAGATAAATAAATAAATAAATAAATGAAATTCAAACAAATTAATTGAAACTTTCGTCGGTCACGATGCAAGAAAAATTAATTTGTTTACATTTTTATAATTTTTTTTTTCAAATTTTTCGCAAATGTTTATACACTGAAAATATTATGTGGTATAATGTATGCAAATAAATTTATCGCGTAATATGCCAGAATGGTTATGGTTGGTTTTGATTTTTATCGGTAGAGCGAAGCATTTTGTCAGTTTATCAGGCTGTAAACAATATGTACTCGCGTGAAATGTGTACGTGCTATCCTTCTTGAGGATAAACTGCATCGTTGGTTGGTCGGGCAGATTCGGACGTTACTAGGCGAAGAATTCGTTCCAATTTTTTGGAAACGCGATGTTAGGAAAAACGCTTGTTTACTCGTGTCAGTCGTGACTACTTATTACACGCCATTTTGATGGTAGTCATGCAATTCAATCGAAGTATGCCGAGGCATCATTACCAACAAGAAATTTGCAAGCGAATTGTGCTGACCATCGATGCGGGTAGCTAATCGTTATCCCCTTTCGAACTGCGCTCCGATTACAGCCGGTAGGATTACGAAACCGTTAATACTACTTTCTTGTTAATTGGTAAAGCGATACGTAAGAGGTTTGAAAATCTGTGCACGACTTCGAACACATTTTGCACGACGTTCATCGTTGCGGATGTTATTATCGAAATTCGATCGTGTCACGTGACACTTACGTCGTCGTAAAAAAAAAATGGTTTTTAAAATATTCGAGTCGCAAAGAAACCGAAATTATTCGTGCAAATTATAATAACGCGATAAGGACGATTGTCGTATTTCGTAAGAAACAAAATTCCGTTGGGGGAAAAAAAAATAGAAAATTTTAGGTTATATTTCTCGAAGTTCTCGTCGTACATACGAAAATATTTTTGAATATTTGCTGATGTATAAAATTTGGATAGGAGTGCGTTGAAAATGATTAACAAATAACACTTATCTACGAGCGAAATAATTGATTAAGGTATTTATTGTTTATAGAAATTAAATCATTCATACGTACATATATATAATTCAATGTTACTTGAGAATATGTAAAATAAGTATTGAATTGCGAAGATTTTGTTGTATTCAAGTCTTGTAACGATTTACATTTAGATCAAAAATATTTTTAAGTGTATGACTAAAATTCCAACGATACTATTTTTGTTACCAACGTAAGTAACCAAAAACCTCTGATTTTCTCGCCTAATATACTTTTGTTTTTTTTTAAATATGAACTCTTCACGCGTTCAATTAACATAACCATGAACGATTCAAGTATATTTTTTTAAATACGTACATACATCACTCTTCCAATGACTGTGGACGTTGGTAACATCGATCAATAAATTTATCACATTACGCAGCAATCAACACGATTACAAAGTATTTAACTATTTAACAAAACCTTAAACTGTTTCATAAATACATAAGTCGCCTATCGGGGAAACAGAAACAGTAGTAGGATCGATGGCGTGGGTCACGGGTTCTCAACCTCTCTCGTCGATCTTTTCTCAGAGTGGATTTTATTCGTCGACACAATTTCAATTTAAATACAAAATGGGAATAAATTACGAAGATTAAATATAAATTGAGTATCTCTTCGACGGTCGCTAGCGACCAAGTTGGGAACACCTGGTGTAGGCAACGCGAGAAACTTTCTGAAAGCGTTGTAGAATCGTAATGCGGTTCATTTTAAATGCGAAACCTTCCAGTCTTCTGTCTCTTCTCGTCTCCGTTTCTCGATCGAAGATTTCGAGCCGGAATACGTTCGTTCGTGCAGTACAGGAACGATGGAAGTTCGTATTTGGGTCAGTCGCGACAATAGCGGAAAAGAATACGCGAAACTGACCCAATTATCGGGCGCAATACGCACCGTGTAAACACGTAAATACGTATGTATTTGCGTACCGCTAGCCTGCCCTCTATAGTCGTGCGCGCATCTTAACGTTTCTCGGTAATACCGTTAGGCGAACATTTTTTTTTCCTTTTTGTTAACGATTGAAAGGACAAACCACTGGTCGCAGTACAGCGGTTATAAATGCATTGTCACCTTACAATTTCAAGGTTATCTGAATTTTCAAAAATTGAATCTATATTTTGTTTCATCATAGGACTAATATAAAAACCAATCATGAAATAATACAATCCAACACAAGCAATCGTGTAAATATATTTATTTATATTTTAAACGTTCATAGTTTCGACCTTTCTTTGGGCAATTTTTATTCTTCGGTATTGAAAGGAAGAATGTAATAAAAATATCCGATACAAAATAACTTTCTTTTTATATTTTTAAAATATAGACCCTTCTTTTTCCTACTTATTGTTGTTACAGAACAGAGAACATATTCCTCCTTGCATTACTGAAGATGTGAAAAGATTGAAACATTTATTTACAATTGCTTATATCGAACTCTATTATGTTCCAATTTGAATTCATATTCTAGAAGCACTTATCGTGAAACTTTTTATACAAGATTACCGGGAGTTCAAGCCGCGTTTTTGCAATCCACAATGCGTGATAACACGTACACGTGGAAATGTGACTTTAAGGGTCGTTTTACAAGAGACTTTAATTTGTATTCGTGAACGAAATCTATAAGACAGAAGTCAATAATTATTCTCTATCCCTTTCTGTTTCAGACGCTAAGATGAGATTGGAGGAGGATCTGGTGATACGTAGGAGCCGACCCACGATGATATCCGCCAAGTATCGCGCGAGAGAAGAACGCCGTCGTCTGTTGAAGATCTCGGCCGGTAAGCTCAGGAGAATCGAGGATCCAGAAGCCAGCCTCTGCCGATCAGTTCTTATAAACAACGCCGTCAGACGACTGCAGCGCGAAAATCGGGACGAAAAGACGAGGAATTACGGTCTTCCGGTGGTCACGTATCTGAACGACTCCACCAAAGAGAATAACGTCTCTGGAAATCTTATCGTCGGCGTGACGGACGACGAGGCGTCCTCGAGGAAAAGGTACGCGTTCGAGTAATTTATTCCTGAAACGACGGTTCGAGTCTTAAATCGCTTCGGGGGTCCACAAATAGCAACGAATTGTTTTCTGTAGAGATATTCGAATTACATACCTGCTTGCGATTCCTTTGAAAACTTGCATTACATCGACAGCTGAATCGAGTCAGGGCGTTTTGCAGCGAAAGGGTCTTGAAGACGAGACGATTCCACGTTCGAAAGAGAAATAGAGAGGTTAGCCTCGATCGAATCTACGCAGTAGCGGAAGAAGAGCGCGAGATCTTCATCGCGGTAGCTAGAGATTCGTTTACATAATATAAATTACGCAAGCGATAGCAAATCGCGCAAGATCGTTGCGCAATATTCTTCGGGACTGTCGACTTATATCGCGCATAATGTGCCTCGAAGAGAACCGCAAGTTTTCTGCATTGGGCACATTTTAGGACAATAATATGGTCGCCTTTGCCGTCTGCCCTCTGTTGACGACACGCTAAAGGAAGACGCGTCGGTAAAGCGTATCTGTAGTGTCTATTCCATGAGACGATAAAGTAGGTCCATTCCTTGAATACATACAGATGCATACGATAGGATTTATTTTAGTTACCATTTAGCGTAGTCAACATATTTACATATACTTCTTACATACTCCTCAAAACACGATTAGAATGTATCGATAGTATTTTCGATCTAAGCGTAACTTACCATAATAAATTTTCTTTCACTACACATACTAAAAATACTGTTAATCGCTCGATTAAAAAAAATGTATTAATATATAACTCTTTATAATATGTCGATTCTTCTTAAATTTGAATGTACGAGTGTGATTTATTAGTCATTTTATAATATGCCTGATGGAAAGATTTAACTGTGACTCAAGTCACATATTATGTCTTGGAAATGTGGATAGGTTAGAAGATAGGAGATATTTGGCTGATGTTATTTTTTATTTACAGTTATTAATGATTTTTTCCACCTTTTTTCTGTAGACAAAACTAAAGGACTTACCTTATTTATGCCCATTCTGCTGTTAGATTGTGTAATTATGTTAATATAATTTCGGTAAATCTATCGATTTCATTCATGACTTCGTTAATTCATTCAAAATATCTATTCGAACAGCTATGACTTTCTAACTTGTTGGTATTTACATATTACATTACCATATATTGTCCAACAACTACTATATGTTTAATTATATATTCTTTTTTTCTTCAAACAATATTTTTATGTTTTTTTTTTAAATTTTTATTATAGTTGTAATATGACCACTATTACCAGTATAAATAGGTTAAGTTAAATTAACAAACATTTTTTAAATGGAAGCTTTGTTGTCAGGGTTTAAATTGTAAGTCACGTCTTTTCGTATTTCAATCCACTGTACGTTGGACTTACGATAAGATTCTTGGTCAACGCAATCTATCGACACAGTCGACCAATGAAATTTCGGTCGCCCAACGAGCTTCGTTTACATCCAACTTTATCGTCTCGTGGAACGGATGCCAGCGGGTATTTAAATAATGCATCTATTTAATGGTAAATTTGTGTTAGTCAAAAGTAGACTACTATCCAATGAAGGTAAAATCAAAATTATTCAGAACGTTGAACAATTTCGAGAGAAACTAATAAGTTAGGTTAGGAAATGTCGAACATACTGTGGGTTAAATTTCACGGTACAAACGGAATCGTGTGGATTCTATTATGCGGTTCGAAATAAAACGAAAATAAAGAATAACAAAATTGCATCGGAGATTATCTTTTCGAAAAACAATATATATAGAAAACAATCTGGTACGCGATAACTAATGTCACGGATATCGCTACAGAGGTTACTACAGTTACACTACATATCGTTACAGAGGTTAGTGTATTTGATTTGTATAGGATACAATGTCAAACATTGTTTATTATCAATACTTACCAATTAATACGTATTTAAAGTGTGCGCAAGACACAATCAATGTCTGTAGAGGAATTCGTAGCACCATTTATTCTATATTTCCGTTTTATTTCGAGCTGTAGAATCTTCCTGACCCAATTTGTGCCACGAATTTTTACTCACAGTGTATACATGTACAGTTAGGTGCGCGCGTACTAGATCGATTTTCAAATGTATTTTTCTTCGAAAACGAAACTTCCAATAGAATTTTATTATTTTATATTTTCGTTTTATTTCAAGCCGTAGAACCCCCTTGACCCCATTTCAACCATGAAGTTTTATTTACGATGTACATGTATACAGTTAAGTGTGCGTATAGTAGGTTGATTTTCAAATGTATTTTTTTTTTTTTTTTTTTTTTTTTTTTTTTAAAACGAAGCCGAAAGCGTCCAATGGAATTTTATTATTCTATATTTTCATCTTATTTCGAGCTGTAGAATTTCTCTGACCTCATTTAGGACTCCTTAGATATATAAAGTGGTACGAATAAAGAAATGGGGGACGTTAAATATGTTATTTATACATTTTTTTTATTATAAATGACACTACTTTATAAGTTTTTTGAACTGTAGAATCTAATTATGGTATTATTTTTTTTAGAAGAATAAAAGATGATTGAACTTTACATGGGTACCACCATTAAAATTTTGATTTCATATTTACGTGGTATAAATGATTTTAAATTACACAGTAATAAATTAATAAGTCCATTTCTCGACGGAATCTCTTCTCTATAATTTTCTTCCTTTCTTCAAAAATTAATCTGTTTTCTTTCGTTACTTTCCATGTTTTTAAGAGCAATCTTTATTACATACGTAATAAAAAATAATTACATACATAACGTATTCAAAATTTTTAATATGTTATAATATAAACCCACTCAAGTTCCTTACTCTATTCGTACAAAAATAATCGAAAGACCATTCTTTAATTCTACACGGATAGATTTGAGCTGATCTCTACCGATATAAAACTATAGGCAAGCAAAGTAGATAAATTTCAAAACAGAAAACGTGATGGTTCCAAAACAGGAATTTTTCCCCTGACTTCAAAACTCTTTTACAAAAAACTGACTGACCTATAACATTTCGTTTTTATACTGAAGTGTAATCTGTACACTTCTCAAAAGTGTACAATTTAAATTTCATTAGTTTCCAACGAAATCGACAAAATTTGACTATAGTTAGTGTTTTGGTGGGCCACTGTGCGACTGTGTGGAGTTCAAAACGTTGCTAACGGTGATTCGTTTCCCCAGATTGAACGACGACACCAGAAATGAGGGAATCAGCCCCAAACGTCAGAGGCACGATGACCTCGATCTTCAGGATGACGTGTTCAGCGATTTCTACATCCTGCCGCCCACCCCGCGGCTACTCTCTCATATAGACGAGGTCCAGGAGCCGGAATCCCCGCATCATCACCACCTGGTGTACCCGGAGGATCGTCTGAGCTCTGTGGACGTACGATCGGGAACGACGATCATCAACACAAGCACCGCGAACACAACGACCAGCAACAGCACCACCACGTCTGCGAGTAATTGCTGCAACACCGTGATGTTTCCCGGTGAGTTGGACGACTCAGGCGCCGAGTTGACCAGCGTAACGAGATCCAACGACGTGGGCATGATGGAGGCCTCCGATGTGGTCGACCCGGACAGGATCTGCGACTTTTCCAGGTTCGCGGACTCTGCGAAGAGCCTGGAGGAACGTTTGGTCGAGCTTCAGTCGTTGGACGAACACTTCGACCTAGCCAAATTCGAGAGGAACAACAACCAGAGTTGCGGCCGTGCCTTTCACGATATCCAAACCTTCCATAGTCTAGTGCCAGGTTTGGAGACCTAGAAGGCAGCCTCGTGCCTCGAACACCACCCTCCTCTCGTTCTGTCTGGCTCAACGGAGAACCAAGACGAGACGACGTTGCGGGTAGACGGCTTCGCGGCACGTACGAGGAACCACGGCGAGGATGAACCTGGTCTCGGAGGGTGGTGACTGCCTGTCCAGGTGGCTACCGATGTCCCAATTGGGCGTCGATCGGGTTAGACGTCGGGACTGCTCGGTATCGGGGACGTGTACGGATGGGAATGTGTTTGGTACCGAAAACTCGAAACGAGAGGGACCCGCGGACAACCTCGAAGGACATTCCCGAGGACGCGCATGAAGATCGAACCGTTGTTACATTCACACCGCGTTAAAATGTACTGTTCGTCCGCCAGGAGAAGGCCAGCGAACAGCCACGCCCCTCGCTCTCTCGTTCACGGTCCACGGGCTCCGCCCCTATCGTCGCGCGCATCGTCGTTGGCGACCGTTGCACAGCCCCTCAGCTAACAGCGACGACGCGAGCCGTGATAGGGGAACCGGTAGACTGGAACGGGAGTGTAAATAGTCGTCAGCCTTCTTCTCGCAAACGAACACCGCCGTGTTCGCTCGAAATGTTTTTTCAAGGAGGGACGGTGGCAAACCTGTTCCTCGAAACGACTTTTCGTATCTTGGGGTCGAGACTCGGCCACTTGCCGACAAGGAGAGTGAACGAAATGCATGAAGAATACACCAGTCGTCAATTTACGAACCGATGAGGCGCCACGAGGTGCCGGTGTAAGAACTACTATTGCAACCTAAACATTTTTACGTTTCTCGTTGTAACTTGGCTAGCGTATTGTCAACGGTCCTCGCGAGATTCTCTCCGTGAAAATGAGTCCTACAACCGTATTCGAACTATTTTTCCTTATACGTATAGCTAAAATTAGTCGAAGTAAGTCGCGTTTGGACTCGATTTCTAACGAAATAACCTCGCCGGTGCGTTGACGATACCGCGACGAAAATAGAAAGAGAAATATACAAATTTTTACTTTGCATCATTTTTTTTTCCACAATAATACGCGTACGTGTATACGG
Source organism: Ptiloglossa arizonensis (assembly GCF_051014685.1). Classification (NCBI taxonomy): domain Eukaryota; kingdom Metazoa; phylum Arthropoda; class Insecta; order Hymenoptera; family Colletidae; genus Ptiloglossa; species Ptiloglossa arizonensis. The sequence goes on along the minus strand of NC_135052.1, from coordinate 26,044,248 downwards.
TGGTGGGGATAATTGGGTACGTTTTATCGAGGGACAAATGCGACGTTTTAACGAGAGGTTACCGTATTCGAGTACGCCGAAGATTGATCGTCCAGCCGCTGTTGGGGGAACATGGAGTAGAAAAATGATGAAACTTTATCGATCCGGATGGGTGTAGACCTCGCTAGAGCCCCGAATAAAGGTTTTTCGATCACGTACGTACGGACGGACACCAAGAATTGGTACCGGACTGTTGTACGTACGAATAATCGGTACCAAAATTGTCCCGAACTACGGATACGTATATGTAATTTGTATATATTCGAGTATGTTTGTAAGAGCACGTTAACGATAATATTAGATGAATTTTGTAGTGGAAATCTTGCGGTGAAGTACGAAAGCAAATCTTGAACGTGTAGAGCGAATGAGCGAGCGGGCGAACGAGGGCGAGAGAGAGAGAGAGAGAGAGAAATACTGAACGTGACGTGCGCCTGTATAAACGCCTTTAGACTAGCGCCGTGAATCGATGTAAATGTGGTGGTGTGCGATGAAATCGAATGGATTTACTATGCCGCGCGATAATGCCATGATGGGCCTTAATTGTTGTGCACCGTTCTTCGATTTCTTGTTGATAAATATTCCGTTTCGCGTCCCTCTTGCGTTCATGTCAATAGTGAAGGGGTATTTTCGTATCGCTACCTCCGGTGGTTTCCTCGTTGTATTGTTTCGAGACGAGCGACAGGTTAGTCGTCGATCGACGTTAAAAGTTTTGCGATCGAAAAATTGTGCCGTCGTATTGAAAATTTTTTACGTTACGGTCGAACGAAAGAAACGTGTAACATGATCGAGTCGTTGAAACTCGTGACCGCGAGTCGCGTCGCTGCCTTCGCAATCGGCTTTGTTCGAGAACTGCGCGCGCACGCGAAGGAGGTTAGGGATAACCGTCGAGCAACCTCGAGCTAGGTCGATTGATTCTCGCACGACTGTAGCCAATGAATTGTTCCCGGCCAATCGTAACGCGGCTCCCACGTGAATCGTCACGTTCGAGAACGCGATTTTCCATAGTGCAAGGACCGACGAATGATTTAATTTTATCAGCAAATCGGTCGTCTCCGCAGTTTAGTATTTTCCGTTCACGAAAGTATTTTCAGTTTTATATTTCGTGCCCCTTGCGTGGGACGTTTTGTTAACACGTTTCCAACAATGAAAATGTACGCGGTTGATAATTTTTTGTAAAATTTTTGTTACGATAATACGCGACTGTGCATATGGTTTGTATACATTGTTCTTGTATATAATGTATTGTTTACAAAAGATACATATAGATCGAGCTCGAGCGGTAATTATGGTGTATCTTTAGCGTGGATTCACCAGACACTGGTATGGGTGCAATTAACTTTGTCCTTTCAGTTTCCCCCGCGGGGGGGACGCGTGGGAGAAGTCGCGAAATCTACTCCAAGCATCGACCACGTTGTTATATAGTTACGCAAAAAAAAGGAAAAAAATTAAAAAAAAAAAAATATGCTTGGCGTCGATTCGCGGGCCACATTGGTCATTTTGCGTCGAGATCCGTTCGCAAGAGCGCCGCGCTATCTTCTTTCCCCTAACTTATCTCCCCTCCCGTTCACAAAAGTGCTAAAAAGGAATTGGATATTCGACACGAGGTGTTGTTTCTCGCGAACAACGCCACTTGCGTGGCCCCCTTTTTTCTATGTTTATTTTAAATCGAACACTTTTGTACCGCTGTGCAGAATCAGTACTCCCCGTTTCGCCCTCTGCCAAATTCTTTTTACACAGAATAATAATGCTCGTTAATCCTTTTGGCGCTGAGTGGCTTTCCGACCGGTGATAATTGAACGCCCTCTGTGAATTGGGAAGCACAACCAGCGCCCAAGGGGTTACACGCGAATGTATGTGTTACGTAATCATCGATAATCGAAGCATCGTAAACGTTTATACAAACTTGTAAACCGGTCGGTGGAAGTAATAGAAACAAAACAGTGGAAACGATATTCGTTTATCAAGCGTGGAAATAATGCAAAGAAATCCAATCTTCCTTTCGATCGCTTGAACCGCGTTTCGAGGAATGCGAACATCGATACGTTCGAGAACGATGCGTTAAACTCGTGCACGGAATACGTTAACTCGATCTCGTGGTTCAACGCGTCATATTGTAAATAGCTGCCTTAGCACCTTTAAAGTAATCAGCTATGTATAAAGTTTCATACGTTGTTTAGGTTTTTAGTACATAGTTATCCGAGATCAGTTACCAATTATACGAACAAATTGCAAATAAACTGCAAAAATATAAATCTTGCGTTGGTTCGTACCTCTCTTCCTTAACCTTGCATGTAACAATAGGAACAACAATGTATTATAGAAATTGGTCTGTGTTCGTGCGAGCAATCGTGTCGTAATATTGTTTCGATAATGTCGATTCTAGATTAGGATAATTTCGTGCAGTGAGGAACACTTCGGTAACGGGACGAAAAAATTCAAGATAATAATAAAACATGTATTGCGTACAGTTTTTTGGTACTTTTTTTATTGAGTGTTGCGAATATATACAAAGGATGGCGAACTAATAATAACTATTACATTAGAACCAAATAAACGAAGGTTATCATAATGGTATTAACGTGTGTTAATATTTATTTAAATAACATAATATTTGTAACGGTGTGTGCCGAATTTCCAAAAGGAGGTTGTCACTGCGTACGCTCGAAAGCGTCTCTTTGTCATTTATTTATATTTTTGTTTTTTTTTATATATTTATATAAATTTTACATATAAATATAATATACATAAAATATATTATATGTATATATAAAAAATTGCTTTTACGCTGTATCGACATTGCTTCGTAACGTTCGATCTTTGAGGAAAAAAAGATATTTGTTAAACATTGCTATTGAAAGAAGGCTACGCTCGGAGAAGTAACGAATTCACCAAATCACATCGAAGTCGATCGATTTAAATCGATCGAACAAGAGCTCCATCGATTTAAGAATTACCCTTTTTTCTAAATTCATCGCGATAAATTCGAATTAAAAAAAATTAATAAAATCGACCCGATTCTTATATTTTTCTTTCCTTTTTCTTTTTTTAAGCAACGGTATCAAATTATTCGTTTCTCGTTTAAACAATCGTAATCGTTCGTTCCCATGAATCGCGAATCACGGCGCACGGCGAGTGGTCAAGTATTAAAAAGTGAAAAATTTCTATCATTTACAGCTCTCGCATGACTTTTTCGGCGAGCCGGTAATTTGTGCGTTTAAAGAGTCGCGACTTTCCAAAATGTTTCGTCGTAAAAACCGAACACAGAACTAGGGTGATTGGTATGTACGATTACTTGATTTATGGAGATACAAAATCGGGTAAAAAATTGTGAACACGTTTTTCCCCTCATCGATCGATGCATCGATCATCAGACGTTCGACGAGAGCACTCTTATATTTTGTTAAATTCGTGATCATGAAAACGTCCGAAACGAAGTTTCGAAACGTCAACGATTCATTTTTCGTTCGGTAAAAATTCGACCGAACGCCGTGGATTTTGGTGATGGGCTATTAAAAAACACATCCGTGAAGGAAAAAAAGTTAAGGAACAGATCGACTCGTGCACGGCAGATATTACGCGAGTATCGATCGATTCCGTGAGTACAATGTTTTCTAAAACTAGTCGAGAAACAGCAGCGATGTATTGGCGGAGTTTGTCGCCTATACGCAACTCGAACACCATCGAAATTCGTAACATAATCACGGTGTCTCGAGAGACAACGCCTAACATCTAGCGCGCGATAGTTTCTTTTCCTCGCTTTTATTGCTTACTTTGTTTTCAGGTTTCATCGGTGACAGCGATCTCTCCGGCTCTCAATCCACATAATAAAATATCTTCTTCTAAGTAAATTAGTCGATCGACCGGTCGCTTTCAACTCCTGTCGCTTCTCGATTGCTCGCTTTCGCCCGTCGTCCAGCTTAAAAAATATTCTTCGCAGCAAAGAACCATCAAATGATTTTTTCCCTTGGATTCTCGAAACAATTTTAAACGAGAAACGACGAATCGAAAACGATATCGATGAAAGAACTCGCGCGTCTCGATGAAAAATACACACGTACGTGAGCAACAAACAATTATCGATACCATAACCTAGTGCACGATCTAAAAAATAATACGCGTTACGAGAAGAAATCGATGGCACGAAGTGTAATCGACTCTGATCGAGCTAATTTGATTCCCTTACGTAGACATCTCGTTTACGTATTATCATCCGAATATAAATCGTTTTACAGAATGGACAGAATATTATCTACGAATTAATCTAACTATCGATAGAATTGAATTTCTCAATCGGTCGTCCGATTTCTAGCCTGTCCTCGATCCTGTTTCTCGTGTGCGCCGCCAGAGGCATGTGTAGTTGAGTCTACCGCCAGTAGAAACACCACCGTGCGTTGTCAGACGCTTATTTATGGTGTTAACGGTTCTCGGGCATTCGCGATCTTCTAGATCTACTACTAGCGTATTCGCTGAACGATCGAGGTTTGTTCCTCGAACGGAATCGAGTCGCTCGACGCGACTATTTTTAACACTCAACCGTCGAGAATTCGCGGGAAAGAAACTATTCAAACGAACATTCCTCCGGCCAAAAAATCATTCGACGATTCCTGCTCCCATCTGACTACAATAATTACACTTTTTTATCGTTTGATCACAAAAATAGAATTCTTAAAACTTAAACTCAGTTCACTCACACTCTGTGTCTTTCCTCTCTCTCTCTCTTTCTCTCTTTCTTCGTTCTGCGCGCGCGCGTTCTCCCGCTCTTTGTCCTTTATTCGCGATCATTTGCCGAGAAGTATGCAGCAATTGACGTTGACAAAACATTTTGCATCCCGATGTTTCGCGTTCACGGACATTCGTTATATTTCGTTGGGCGATTCGAAAGAATGCGTTAACGTTTTAACCCTTGATTTCCCATCGTTTCGATAAATATCTTTAAAATTTAACAATTCATTAGCCTTCGGTGCTCAAAGAGACGAAGTCGACGAGACAATTGAATTTTTGCAAAAAAATAATGATTTAACGAGCTTACATTTTAGAGGCGGAAAAATATGTATATTTTAACGCAAAACTGTAATCGATACACAGAATCTTACAATAATCGAATACGCATTGGTTAAATGTTTAGCTATTACGTTGAAAAAAAAAAAGGAAACGGGTGGGAAGAAGAAACAGAGATAAACACAATTAAAAGATCCCACGAGTCTTAGCGAAAAATCTACGAGCTTGAATTAAGGTACGACCTCACGATTATATACGACGTTGCATACCTCTCTCGTTGTATCGTTGTCTACGAGTCGCACACGTAACAAAGAAGGGTTGTAACAATTATTCTACAACAACGGTGTATAAAACTGTCTCTGCCCCGCGTGCATCGCGTGTCCCTTCGTTTCGAGACGAAGCGAAGGAAAAAACATAAGCAAACAGGATGGATCGAGAAACATCGTTGCGGAAATAATAATAAATAAAGGTAGTAGCGATCCTCCCCCTCGACAGACGAGAAATCCAATCGAATCGCTGTTCTGTACATGCCCGCTTCAACGTATCTCACGATATGATTGCTCTCGTTAAAAAAAAAACTCTACAAAAATGAAGAAAAAAAAAAAATACATATATATATATAGAAAGAACGAAAAAAAGAAGAAAAACTGTCAACAATTTTGTTGCAAAAGATCATTATTAGTTTCTGATAGAAAAATACGGTTTCGTACACGGCACTGCACACAGCTCAGTAAATAGCATCGCGATTTTAGACGCCATACCGTCCCATCGATAACAATAATTACATTGATCGTCGATAATCTATTCGATCGGTGATTCCGCTTCTTCTTTAGTTTCGATATACATATATTTATACTTTTTTTATTTATATATATATATGTATATATATATATATATATAGATATATCAAAAATATCCTTAATAAAATAGAACATTTTATATGTATAGCGTACCATCGAGTACCTTTTTTTTTATTATAATTTTATCCACTATATATATATATATTCTTTATATATAACGTTTAGTATTATATATATATATATATGTGTGTGTGTTTTGAATATACATATAATACCCACGTTGACATTCTTTCTATCATTTGCGCGCGCGCGCGCGCATGCTGCAGAGGTGTGTGTGTCTGTGTGTGGCACACGAGCTACGCGACAGTAATACCGTCCACGTGTACGTGATGTGTACGTTTCTTTTCTTTTTATATATTCTCTCTCTCTCTCTCTCTCTCTCTCTCTCTCCCTCCCTCCCTCCCTCTCCCTTTCTTCCTTTTTTTCTACGTGTCGCCACGTGAACATTTTTCAGATTAGATTACGCGCGCACGTCGCCGTGTTCCCGGGTTTCTTCACTGCATCGCATCACGGAAAATTCACTGTCGTTATTTTTGCTGTTTCTCGACTTTCGAAACATTCCGTCTCTCTTTCTCACCCTTTCTCCCGGAGAATTGTGCTTATATATGAATATAATTCGTGCAGGACAAAAATTGTTCAACGATTTAGCAAAACGCTTTACTTGCTATTCACGAACGTTCATGTCGCTTAAAATTGTTCGGGGTTTCCATGAACCGTAGTTTGTTAATTGGAGGTATTGAAACTGTATTAAACTGTACATCGAAGACTACGACACTAGTGCACCTTGGCGTTAACCATTTCGCTACGACGGGCGACTATAATCGGGCGGTGAATCGCGTGCGGTGAACGCCCATGGGCGTTCAACGTGTATATATACTCTATACGTGAAAAGATTTTCCGCACAAGGTGTACGCTTTCTGTCAAAGTAGTCGAAGATTCAAAAACTGAGATACACTATAGTATCGTTGACCGATAAGACTATTCAATTATTGTCCGATTTAAATTTTTATAGATAGTTCGATATGTATAACTGTACAGCTCGCGTAAATAAATTATTTAAATTTATTATCGGCGATTGGTTTAAGAAACAGCGTTATTTTTTTGAAAAACAAATCGATGGCTCTTAGAATGGAATTTTTGTAATTTCAATTGTTCAAATATTTCTGAACGAATACAAAACGCCGATCGAACCAATTTTGAACAATATTTCTAAATTGCATAAAAATCTGTACGATTGAATAGTCTTGTCAGTGCGTCGTTAGAGCTATGAGAACCACTGCGTGTTACGATATTGGTAACGTCAGGGATCTGAAGGTGTAATATCATACTATATTTGAGTAACATCATTGAGAACCTGAACTACAATTCACTAAAGTATCCGTGGAACATCAGAAGTCCGACTACAGTAGTATCATCATGTTCTTAAATCCTTGACGAAACGTCGTTAAGTTTGTTTCTCAAATCGATTTAAGTTCACACGTGAAGACCACCAACAGTTTCAAGCGCAAGAACCCCCGTGTACTCGTGAGAGCCTCATAAACTTCTATCGTTCTAAATGCATAGAAAAATACATGGCATGTTGAAATGATTACGAAGAAATGTGGATCAATGCAATTGTTTTAACATCGACATCGGACCGAGGAAACTGAACTAGAGAAAAATCGTTTGCCGACGGTTTCTCAAACTTCGCGAATCCGAAGTGAGATGAACGAAAGAACCATCAGGAATATAACCGAGCGATCAGTTTCTTTTTTTTTTTGATTCAGCTCGAAAGCCATTCGTTTGTCCGTGCGATAGAAGCTGAACTCGATTATCCGGACCGATATCATCCAAACTCAACACAGCCGACTATATAAATTTTTTCGTTTCTTTTTTTTTTACAATAGTAACTCGATTACAATCTTCTTGAACCGATTCTATTTCACGATTCGCTCGAGCTTGAATTCGACAGCTTTCGCTGCGCGCGAACCGATACTCGTGAACGTGTAACTGGTGCAAAGGCAATGCAACGATAATGGTAACACGTCTCGAGAAACTTTCGACAGCTGGAGGAGCATGCCAAGTAGAAATATCGAAAATTTAACGGACCTCGGAAACAAAGTTTCAAAATACGGTGCAACTCGCTTTCCAAACGGAACCTTTACCCCGGGTTCAAGGCGCGGAGTCGTCTCCACGATCATTCGAATTTCATCTTCAAACGAAATTTACAATTTTCATAAACTTCGTTATATTATCACGGTAACGTTATCAATGGATTGTCGATGCTCTCCCGATGAAAACGAACCCAAACACGACCACATTCGGATCATTTTTAATCACGTGTAAAATTATACACTTTCTAGTTGAAAAAATGCACACGTCTCCGAATATGGTCGTGTTTGGATTCATTTTCATCGGGAGAATCTCGCCGATCCGAAAACAATACTCCCATGAAGATCTAAAAAAAAAATTACCAAAAAATGTCGCGTTACTAGTTACCGCACGCGCGCGGTATCGCTTCGAAGTTTCGGTTACTCGCACGTGGTTGTTCCACCCAATTGACTCGAATTCGCCGCCGACCCCGTATTCACGACCGGTAGGTACCATTTTTCGCCTCGAAAGCGAGGATTTACCGTATCGTGAAATCGTCGCGCGTTTTTCTTTCCGCTGTCGATCCCCATCGGTTCGAGAATGAAAGTATCCCTACGGGTTGCGATCCACGTAACTTTCGGCGGGATCTATCGCACCGGTAGACACCTAAAAATCGTTCCACGTGTATTTTCCGTTTCGTTGCTACGATCTTTGCCCTCGGCTAGCGAACACATTTATTATCGTCCCTTTTCATCTTCTTTCTCCCCCATTCGAATTATTTACAATTCTATAACGATGCTACACGGCGGTAGCGTTACTTTAAGGCAATCATTCTAACGACGCGACGGGATAACGTTGATCCTGCGCACCTGGATCGGAACGACGTGGAGTCGATCCCATCGATCCGTTCAAGGATCCGACGATCACGAACCCCTACGACTCGTCTCGATTTTTCACGTGGCGACAGTGCACAGACAAAGAAGATCTCAAGAAGAACTAGAAGAAAATGAAAACGGCCTCGTCCGGGCCCGAGAAAAACTAACCTCAAAATCTCAAACCTCTCACTGTGTCTATTCGCAATCGACTTAACACGATTGACAAAGGAATCCTTGGTACGACGATTCATCAATTCGTCGTAGCGTATTATCATTGAATAATCCGTAATGAAATAATAATAATAATATTAATAATAATAATAATAATAATCATCGGTTATCAACTAGAAAATAATAATTATCAGTTATGTACAATGCAATATAATGATGTATAGTAACGTAATAAATAAGCTCGAGGCATAGATCTACACCTACCTAGAGTGTATTTACCAATTTCACACATTAACACTTATTGTATTCCGCTTATAACAATCGCCCGTTATCATTTAATTAATTACAAGTCGTCATTATGCGCTCCTCTGGCGAGCAGGCCAAAATATATTTTCTAATGTACAATTGATTAAGGGGTGTCGCCACCGCCACTCTAAACGATTCCAGGTAGACAAAATATATATTACTGGCGAACGGGATATACAGGGTGTCTCGTCTGGTCCGGTTAACCCGACGTATCTCCGTTTTGTTTCGTACGCGGAAGAGCAACGCGAACGCAGAAGGACGGCGATCCTCCGTGTCGAAGAGATTAAATGTATCGCGATAGACGCGACGTTTTTCAAATTCGAATTTCCAGAAATCTCAAGGTCGACAACTTCTTTTTTTTTTCACTACTGAAAAAAACATGATCGCGCGGGATAAGCCGACCTTCGGACGAATTCGAGGAGAAACTTTCTACCCAAGATCTTTCGAAATTTCAAGGTCATCGATAAATTCTCCAAAAGGAGCGAGAAAGTTTCGTTACCAAGCCACCGTGACTTGCGAGAAATGTATTTGGATCGTTCGCGATATCGTTGACCTTCCGATGACCTCTGAATTGAGGGGGGGGCTTTATTTTCAAGCTCGTATCTTTCGAAACTTAAAAGTAACACAAAAAAAGATTTCTTTCGAACTGGAACAACATGATTTCGTTGCCACGACATTGTTGCTTGCGCAAGAAAAGGAGAAAAATAAAAAAGAAAGAAAATAGATTTGTTAAAAAATGTACACTCGATTTGAAAATAAATTTTTTCTTGTTTCGTCAGGCCTTTAGAGAACCTGAAAAGTCACGATCGTAAGTTTCGAATTTTAAATTCTACGAATATCCGTAAATGTAAATGATTTCGAATCGCTGGTTAAGAATCTGCAATTCGGTTCTTTGAAATTCAAAGGGAGGGATCGTCCAATATGGCGGACCGAAATTACAAACATTTTTGGAACGAAGTTCATTGCTTCGTGAAATCTCACCGGTCGATCCTCTTCGAGTAAATCTGACTGCAAATTTCTCGTCAGCAACGAAAAAAAAAAAAAAAGAAAAAATAAAAAATAGAAAACGCGGATAGAAAATTTTAACGAATTATACAACAAAAATTACTCGACTTCACCTTCGATGGCCAACATCGCCACTATAATGTCTCTACGTTGCACGATAAATTTGTATAAGATTTCGTTATTTACATATAGAAATGTTTGCTATTAAATCATCCAAATTTCATTTTAAAAAGGCCAACCCTTTAAGGATTAAGAACGATCGCTATTAATTCGCATGCATTCTCGAATACAACGAATAAAAAACACTTTCCCGCGATCGATCATCGAAATACAGTAATCCCTCGTTAAAACGTCGCATCTGTCCCTCTATAAAATCCCCGTCACCGTTTACGTTCGCATTGCTGTGAAAATTAACAACCAATGCAAATTGAAACATTGAACATTTCTCACTGTACCTTCCTGAGCTGTATGGACCTACCTGGACAACTTTTAATCATAAACTATCAAGTTTCTCAGGAATAATTTATATAACATACAAAAAGAAAGAAAAGTAGTCCAAATACCATTGTATTTGGTCTCATTTCAATCGGAGAAATCTCGCCGTTCCATTGGTAATTCTTTCGTGAAGATACAATGAGACGTATAAAAGTTTTGCTAAATTGCACTAAGTTTCCTAAAAAGTTTCCATCGAATTCGACAGTGCACGTTTTCAAGAGGGTGTTACTATATGAATAAAATTCATACGCTGGTAAAACGTGCGCGCAACGATACCTGTACGGATGTCGATGAACTTGAAATTAAGAAAAAAAAAAAAAAAAAAATTTTATTTTATTATACAATATACGCCCCGTTCTATCGCAAACGATACCTTCGATAGATACTTCTTCGTGTCCGGTGAACGACAATGGAAACGCTTGGGTTTGTCGAAGTCAGGCGCTGCACCCTGTATATAACAGAGTATACCGGCGCCACGTGTCGCATGTATGCTCGACTTTTTCCCCTCAGACGTGAACAAGGAACGAACTACCGATTACTTGATCGTTCTTCGAGCGGCCACTCACGATTGTCCCATCTCCCGTATCTCTCGAAGAACGTAGAACAACGATATGTCTAGCAGTGAACCGAGTACCGATAACAGCAAGGCAAATCAGTTTCGTCACTTGTGGGAATTACATACATACATATACACATACACACGCGTAAATATATATATATATATATATATATATATATATATATATATATATATATATATATATATATATATATGTATGTATGTATGTGTGTGTGTATGTATGTATGTGTGTGTGTGTGTGTGTGTGTGTGTGTGTGTGTGTGTGTGTGTGTGTGTGTGTGTGTGTGTGTGTGTGTGTGTAGATAGATAGATAGATAGATAGATAGATAGATAGATGTACGTATATATAATATTCACTCGACCCTTTCACGACGAAGATGGCTCTTCCAGGTCGCGAGTCATCATTACAGAACGAGGAACAGAAGAACCGGAAGACGGTTGGCTCTTGAAATCCAAAGCTTCCGCAGCATACGGTCCCCCAACCCCCACACTTCATCTCTTCGTTTCCCCATTTCTTCCCGTTCCAACGACGATCCTGTTTTTCGTTTTTCCATTTTTTTACCCCACATATATTCAACTATGTACATACACGTACACGTACACGCGCGCACACGCAGGTACACACGTGTACGTGTACACACACACACACACACACACGCACGCACGCACGCACGCACGCACGCACACGCACAAATATATATATACATGTACCCACCCACCCCCGAACACACATATGTACATACATACACGCGTATATACATGACACAATACATGTACACATATATACACATATATATACATACACGTACATGGACACACGCGCGCGCGCACACGCATATATATACACGTATATACATATATATGTATATACACGTATATACATATATATGTATATATACATATATACATATATATATATATAAATACACATACACACATACATACATATACTTTGTGTTTCAAGTCCGTTCGACACAATACTCTTCGTTATTAAAAGAGAGGAAAAAAAAAGAAAAAAAAACCTAACGACTTCGCATTCTCGTTTTAGGCACTTTTCCATCGGAAACAGGTTTCGCTTCTTCGTCGTTTTCACACCGTTTTATTATTTTTTTTTTTTCAATTACTTCATTTCCCTTCGTTTCACACGTTGATGCTTTGGTTGGTTAGTGTATAATCGTTAGTATCCAAGTATCTCTAGCCGTTTCCGTTTGTTACTTATATACTTCTATCTATATAGCGTATGCGCGGACGTGTGCGCACGCGCACGCGCAATTTGATCGCCATCGACGAGGATATTCGGCGTGCATCGCTCACGGGGTACGCGCGCACGTCGTTCAAACAGGCGTGTACGGTTCTCTCTCCCCCCGTGAGCGTATCCCCTGAATCGACGCGCGTTCTAATAAGGCAGATATTGTCTCGCTTCTCCGTCGCGGTTTCCTCTCTGGTTGGCATTGGAAAGCGTACGGCAGAAAAATCGTCCCGCTTCGCGGTGAGCCGATCCGTTCGATGAACACGCTCCCCCGGGCCCCGTGTGTGTGTGTGTACTCTTCTCTCGTCTAAAAGAATCGTAACGTGTCTAAACTACTCACTGTCCCATCCGTTTCGTGCGCGGTCGGTCGGCCGGCCAGTTTCATTTATCGGCGGGTCGGGTGACGGTCTGTTGTATCACCGTCAACGATTTCGGGATCTTCGGCAGTATCGGTATCTGACCGGACGTCTTTGTAGTCACCTGTATCGACTTGGGTAGGTTCAAGTTGTGCAGCAGATTCTGCGTGGGCGTGTTCTCGTTCGCCAACGAACGAATGTCGCATATCAACGGCTCGAAGTCACCCCTACTCTGTCGATTCAGCATCTCCTGTTGCATTCTCAGGTGCTTCTGGAACTGCGTGTGAGCGGCGAGTTGCTGGGCTTTCTGGTACTGCGTGGTGGATGACTTCAGATTGGGCGGCGACGAAGAGGAACTCGAGTTCCCCCCAGTCCCGGGACTCATGATCGACGACTGTTTCTCCGTGAGCAGTTGCTTCTGCTTCTTGAGGGTTTGCAGACGCTTGAAGTCCGGCTCGCTGAGCTGAAACACCTTCCCGCCGGAGGAGACCGGTACACGCTGACCGTCCTTCCGTTTCACGTTGCCGTTCGCAGTCGCGGTGCTGGTGGACGGCAGGTTCAATCGTTGCAGATTGGGCGGTGGTTTCTTAATGATCGATACACCGGGATTCAGCTTGAGGACGCGAGACGGGCTCGCCTTGGTCGGTTGTTGCACACCGGTGACGGTGGATTTCGTCGTACTCGTCCCGGGTAGCAACAGTCTGTCCCTCTCGAGAACGTAACCGCCACTGAGACGACGGGAGTTGTGGTATTCGGAGGCGATCGGCTCCATGATCGGCTCGTCCATTTTTTCCGGTCCCTCGTACGATATCAGTCTGTTCTGCACGGACGTGGAGTAGTTGATCGCGTTCCGTGAGGCGTTCGGCGCAAGTACCAGGTCCCCAGACCTGTAATATTTCTCTAAAAGTATTAGGTGTCTGAGGAAGGAGCTCTGGTTTCCGTAGGGTCGCTGCAGCTCCTGCCAGAGTAGCTTCGTGTCCCTGTCGTACTGTATCATCGTCGCGCACTTCTCCCAGCCCTGAGGCGTGATCTCCCTCACGTTCGTGAACTCGACGCTGGCGTGAAGGTTCATCTCCTCTTCGCCGGGGAACAATGTGCGCACGCTTATCGAGGGATTGGCACCGAGTCTCTGCACCACGGGCGTTATATCGTTGTTGGTCCTTGATCTCTTTGGCAGTCTGGTCAGTGTCACCTCTTTGTCCATCGCGAGGATCTCGACCACCTCGCTCGGTCCTTCGCACGTTATCGTTGTATCCGAGCCTCCGTACGGATGCATCTCGAGCAACTTTCGTTTCTTCAGTTTCTCCACGGTGCTCTCGATACCGAGGAACTGCACGTCCGCGGCGATGGCTTCGTCCGTCGAATTCGAGTTGGTCTTTACCGAACGGTTCTCGTTCTCCGTCTCGCAGTTGAGTCCCTCGCCCTTACTGGGCTCCGGTGTCGACTTCTCCGACGCCGAGTTCGTCGTACCATCCGGAGACTTGGACGTAGTCCCGCCTTTCGGCTGAACGGGACACTTGTTGCTCTTCTTGCGCTTCTCCTTGTCCTTGGACTGATTCTGCGATGTATCGCCGTCCTCGTTGTCCAGAACCTCGATATCGAGGTAATGTAGGATTCTGAAGAAGAAGAAAAACAGATGAAAGTCCAATACTACTAATACACGCGATATCACGTTTAACCTGACACGAGACATCGGTGGGTCGAAGTATCGTATATTAAGTATTGGTGAAAAACATGGACAATATAGGTTAAATGTGTTAACATTTAAATTTTCTCTTCGACAACTATCTTGAAACGGGACTTCGATTTGACCGTATCTTTTGTTTATTCTTATTCACCGTACGAAAGGTCATTAAGGGTAGTTAAAAAGTCATTAAGTAGACTTCAGAACCTTCTCTTGCGTAACACCGGTCCTCCGTAATGTTGTACTCGAATCGTACCTTTTCCGATAATTCTTGAAGAAAGACTTGTGACTCGTGTTCATGTTCTCGACATCTTTGTACTTCAGTTGCAGTTGGGTAAAGTAACGACACAACTTGCAAACGAAAGTACCGGCGGCCAGGACAACGGGAATACCCTGTTGGCCTAGCAACTGGTTCAGTTCGTCGGTTTCCGCGTTCGCCAGCTGATGAGTGTAATTCCTCGCCAAACGACGTTTGCAAAGCGCACAGGTCAGGAATCGTTCTATCTTCGAGTAGTGACCGACGCAGAACGACATCGACGAGTGTTGACTCGACTCCCAATCGATGTCCACCTGTATCCGAGAACAAGATAATGTTATAATACATGAAGCATTTCTAGCGAAACGTTTCGTTTTTTAACGCGCGTTACGTTCACCTGCTTTTGCAGGCCAGCTTTTATCTTGAGCAACCACCGACGCTTCACGTGATGTCGCGCAGCGTCCCTGCAGTCGCGAGCCGAACATTTGGACACCATTAGTTGCCGGTGTTGCTTCTGCGGTTTCGTTTGCATATTCGTTGGACTAGTGTTTGCCTACGAGTAATACGAGTGCCAATTAAAAATCTTAAGAAGAGAACTCGCATCGTTCACGTATTCAAATGTTTTCGAATTAAGTTTCTATCGGTGCGTACAAAATGTTATTTCACTACAGAGCTTTCCGTTCCGCTCGCGTTGACTGGATAACACCTGATCGTCAATTATTGCGAACAGTTTGAAAGAAAGAAGAGTTTTGAAAGAACTCGAGTCGTCAGGAAGCTAAAAAGAAACAGTTTTACGTGAACGTTCCGAAAACCACGATCCAAAACGGAGAAGGGAAACATGAATGGAAGTCTCTCCTTTGAGACATTAAAAAATTAAACGTTTCACATGCATAAATCTAACGAATGAAACAACCACCTTTCGGTCCACGTGGCGGTAGCACGCGTCGCATAAACAAGAATCCTTGGTGAGGTGTCTTTCGATGTTCAGGATCTTCTTGCGTCTTTCATCCGACTTCATCTGCGCCAGATGCATCGGCGTGTCCAGGGAGCCGAACTTTCCGAAACAGTAGCAACAGACGTCCGCGCATAAACGTCCTGGATGGATGGAGAACGAAGAGGACTTCTCTGGAATAACAAGAGACTGACGATCCTTTGGCGCGGCGTCTTCGTTATCCTCGTCTGTAGCGACAAAACGATCAATGGTTACGGCACGGATGTTGGGGTTCGTGAGAACACGTGGACAATCCAGGTTTAATTAGAGATCTTTTCGATGAGACATGATCTCACCTCAGTCGGAGGGTGACTGGAGAGTTAGGAGGTGATTGTGTATCAGCGTTTGAAGCGGTAGCGCGTGATTGCATGCTTGTTATAGATACATGTAACCGTCGTGAGTACGATTTGCAGGGCTGGTGATTCTCATGAACGAGAATCGCTCGACACGATAACGAGAAACAAAGTACGCGAAAAAATTTTAACCGACTCGAAATGATAATTTCTCATCGAGCGATCCTCCTCACAATTCTGCGATGTCAGAGTGTATGCGAAGGTCATGAAACGTGTGTGTTCGTTTTAATAAAGCAGATGAGGACGAGGGAACGATTAAGAATGTAGTTATTCCCGCAACCAGGATTACCGCAAGAGTGTCTGTGGTTAGTAGAGAACTTTCGGTTCGCACCAGAGCTGCTATCTCCCAAACCACTGGTTCCAAACTGAAAATAGAGAAAAAAAATAAATAAATAAACAAGTTGAGAAAACTCTCGTGTCCTGTTTGTTCGTCAACGTTAATAAAAAAAATTCCACTAAGATTCATTAGCTCCTTACCTCCTTTTGAATGGTGTAGAACTCGGGTGAATCGCCTTCCCCGTCCCCGCGGCCTTGCTTCAGCACCATCTTCAAAGGGGACCTTGATCGCTTCTTGTCTCTGTCCTTCTCCTTCTGTACCCTGATCACGGTCTTCAAAGTGCCCGTGTACTGTTCCTTCTTGGCTTTCTGATGGCTCAGTCTCTCGGCAGCTTTCTCCAGCGACTCCAAACCCAGCAATCTGAGAATGGACTCTTTCTTCGCCTTGTCCTCCGGTGTCTCCAAGATCTTCGGGGTGATGTTGACACTGCTAGACGACTCGCCGGACATAGAGGTCTCGTCCGAGTCTTTCTGCGACGTCTCCGGTGTCTTCGCCGGCTTGCATTCGGTGTCCTCCAATATGTTAATGGTTTCTGCTTGCTTGGTCACGTGATCCTCAGAAAAGTTCCTGGACAGCCTGTTCTCGCAGCTCGGTTTACCGGGCTCTTTGACAATGGTGAGATCATTCTCCGACTTGCTTCGCATGTTATCTGCACTCTCCTGATGTTTCTCCATACTACCTCTACCACCTTCTGAGAAACCGCGGAAATTCGTCGTGCATTCCGTTCCGTTTCCATACTTGTTCAGGAACGATCGGTTGTTCTCATTTATCTTGGCCACCTCGTTGTCCAATAGCGTTTCCTCCTTGTTCTGTTGATCGGACCTTCGCACCTCTCGCTTCGTTCGTTTACTCTTTAAAGCGACCAGCTGATCCTCCTTACGTTTCTTTGCTTCTCTGGTGCGCCTCGTTCGCGCCTGAGGCTCCAAGTCGTTCGCATCCATTTCGCCACCGTTTTGAACGTCATCCGTCTCCTCTGCACCTTCAACTTTCTCCTCCGTCGCGTTCTGCGCGTCCTCCACGTTGTTCTGCATCGAATTCTGTTTCTTCTGAACACCTTCCTCCTCCGTTTTGACATTCGATGCGCTTTCGCCGCGTTCCCTGCTAGAAGACGTTTGTTGTTTCTCGGTTTTTCTTATTTTCTCTCGTGTCCTCAATACCCTTTTCTTATCCTCCCCAACAGATTTTTGCTCTTCCGATGTACCATCGATCAACAACTTTTCACCTTCGTCCTCCGTCACCGTAGATTCACCGTGTTCCGAATGTTTGTTCGAAGCTGTTTTCTTTTCGTCGGACTCGGAACATTGACCACTGATCGTAGTATCGGTAGACGCGTTAATCTGTATACGTTTGTCATCCTCTATTTTGTCTTCTGTATCTTTCTTGCTGTCCTCGATGAAATTACAGATATTACTAAAGACAGAGTCTGTATTTTGTTTAGAATCTGCATCTGAGTTAGAGGTATTCAATACGTGGGAACTATTACTATCTTTTTTTGTATCTTGCACAGCTTCCAATGTGCCGGCTTCGGTTTCTTTGGCATTTTCTGTTGCCACGGATATGTCTTCCATATTATTTTCATTCGGCTCAACATTTACTTCGTTTATAGTTGCTTCTTGTACGTTATTATCTTGTATTACAGATGATTCGCTTACAGGTGAGAAGAACTCTGTTGTGTTATTAATATTCAATTCTTGTTTAACTTGTACATCTTCTGCAATTGATTGTGACTGATTGTTCGTTTGACTTTCTGCTACTAATCTCTCTACCTCTTTAGAGATACTTTCTAATGTCTCTGCTTCTTCAGAGTTCGCAGAAACATTTAAAGAAACCACAGTTTCACTCTCGGTAGTTTCGTCTATCTTTACTTCCTCTTTAATAAGCCTCTCTTGTATCTGCTTGAATGCAGCTTCTGCATTACTGTTCGAAGATTCAGAAGCAGTTGTCTTAGTTGTTGATTCATTTCTAAGCGATTCGTTGTTTAAAGCTGTATCTTCGGAAATAGGTTCATTTTCATCTTCGTGTGGAGATTCTTCACAATTATCAGACTTTTGAACTGTTTTACTTGATACTCTACTTACTTTTTTCGTAATCTCATTGTTTACCATTTCTGGAGAATTTTTATCGATTATTCTTGGCGATTTTCTAACAGCCACTGTTTTTTTACTATCATCTGCTGATTTTGTCTGATCATCCATTGCTTGCTCTAAACACTTTTCAGACTCCTCGTTCAGGGTAGAATTTTCATTTGATTCTTCCCATTGTTCTACAGGTTTGCAACTGCTCTCGCTATTCTCTTTAACATGGATAGGTTCGGAAACATTATGCGTACTATTGCTTTCATCGACATCAGGAGACTCACTTTCTTGAATATTCTGAGAATGAGTTTCTGCTGGTTCAATATCACCCATGACTAGTTTCTCAATTTCTTTGGCAGTGTCGGCCACTTTTGGTACTGAATTTTCTGAACTCTCCGATTTGATTTCATTTTTGGAAATAATAGACTTGTCTTCGTCTGCATTTTCCTCTAATCCCAATTTTTGGGATTCTGCACTGAGTGGTGCAATTATCTCTTCAATTTTTGGTACTTCAAAATTTTTGCTTAATCCAAGTCCCTTATCCGATCCAAACATTTTACTTTCAATGGACTTTGCGATTGTAAGTTTGATATTTTCTATCATTTGATCTATTTGAGACTTTGGACTGCCATCTGATTTGTCTGTACTATAAAATGAACTTACTGTCTTTTTCATATCTATGTTTAAACTACTTCTTCGGCTCTTGGATTTGTCTGTAAATTTTGCTAACATATTATCTTTCCTAATTTGATCTAAATTGCTTGCTTTCTTTATTTCTTCCTGTACTTCTGTGCTCTTAGGTGCTACTTTTGTATATTCAACTTTTATATTGTCACATTTTATTTCAATTTCTGTACTTTTGGCTTTAGTTTTTGAGCGCAACGTGGGTCCTACTTCACTAGCCCTATCTACTCGATCACTGTTATTATTGTTTTCTGCTTCTGAACCGTTTGGAGAACTTTCCTCGCAATTTTTCAGTGTATCCTGCTTCAAGCAAGATTCATCTTTGGCTGTTACCATAACTGTTTGAGAATCATTACCACTAGATTCAGAAAAGCAAGATTCTGTGTCTACACTACTATCTGCAATGTTATCTACTGAAAGTTCTGAACTAACAGGGTCATCCGAGTTTAATCTTCGACGTTTTTTGAGATCCAAGTCAGTGGAAATGCCAGAATCTGACTGTCGTAACTTTCCATTTCGTAAACTTCTTTGACTGATTGATGCATTTGATCTTTTCCTCAACTGAATTGCACTGTGAAAAGATTCTGATTCCAAATTTTCTCCATCAGATATAATTTTAGTATCTTCATTGTCTGGTTCCTTTTTAATTTCAATGTCTGGGACTATATTTTCTTCTACCAGCATTTTCCTACTTCTTGTAACTTTTCCCTCAATTTTTTCTGTTATTCCTTGTTGATTATCTATTTCTGAATCGCTCAACATTGAAGCTATAACTTCGTCTATGGTAAGATCTATAGAACTCTTAGCATCCAAAAGTGATTTTGAAAATTTTGTATCGATAGCAGATGCCCTTGTGCTAGTGTAATCTATATCTTTATTGTTATTCTTTCTTCCTTTCGTACACTTGATATCTCCTTCTGTATTTTTGGTGCAGCTATCCTTCTCCCTGATATTGTTCCTTTTGAATCCTGAAAACTTCGTTGATTTAACACTTTTAGGCAAAGAATCTAGACTCTCTAAACCTTTTCCTTTTCTGTTCAATTTTGGACTGCTCTTGGTACTGGATCCAGCAACAGAGTCTGTATCTTTATCTTGAGTGTCCTCGTTTTCTACTTCCCCGCTACTTTTTGCTACAAACTTGGTCTTTTTGGTCCTGAGATTGTTCTTGGCACTTCTGTTAATTATTTCTGTTCCTGTGCTTTCACTTTCCGTATCGTTTATGTGTTGGTCTAAAATTCTTGCGTTATTATCGGATGTTTTAACAGCGTTTTCTTCCAGTAACTTAACTCTTTTCGTTCTAACACCCTTCTTGATATCAGAAGTTATTCTGCACAAATTTCTATTCGTTACTTTCCTAGTAACCTTAGACTTAATGAGATTTGCCTTTGCTACTCTCAATTTTTGTTTGCGCTTAAGGTTCCTGAGGACCTTTTTGCGTGGCAGGCTTGCCTCTAATTTTGGAGGAAGCTGACTACCAGTTGCCACTGCCTCTAAAATATCACGTGCAAGTTGCTGTTGTTTTAGATTCGACAAAGACTTGCCCTTTCTACTTTTGATTTCATTCGACGGCAAGCCAGAATCATTATTCGCCTTCTGTTTTGCTTTGGAAGGCGCTAAGGGTTTCTTTTCCCTGGATGCCATCTCACTTCCACCCACATTGGGCTCCTGCAATTTCATTCGTTACATGAAATTGCAAGTCGATTACCGACTGAAGAGTAATCGCTACTACCATGGTAGTGTTCAAGATAATTTGTCAATTTCCCTAGTAACGGAATAATACATACTTAAGAAGTTAAAGAAACAACATTATCAATTTGTATGTATTCTCTGAAAAACGATAAATCATTTATCTCTATGACGATATTCACGATAAAAATCATGTACATTAACAGCTGATTTTATTTAGAAGGGTATGTAAGATAATCGAAGAAATAGTACCTTTCCTCTTACAAGCGAGACAGGAACAAATTGATTGTACACCAAGTGGAAAAACTACATAATTCGTCTTTAGATGCGAGTAGGTGAGCGGCCGGCCGGAATAGTGGGGTTGATAGATGCGGCCCTGGCGGTCAGAAAAATTACGTGACAAACTTTGCATTTACACGGATACACACGGAGCGCCTCTTCTCTCGGCCAGGGAATTGCCTCGAAATATTTACCGCAATATCTCGTCGATCGAGCCACCGATCGCGAAAAATTCGCGGCCAAAAGAAAGACCGTATCGCGTACTAACTAACAAGAAAAGAAATTCAGGGGTGAACAGGCGAGAAGTATCGAAAATCACACGACAAATCATCGCGAAAAAATCGCCACGAATAAACAAAAGGTCGGACCCGATTCGAGATTTCAGAGGTTTAATACATCGTCGGCCGAGCGCTGTCGACGGGATTTCGCAGCCGGGCATTCGATTCGTCACGTATACTCACCTCTCGGCCGAAAAATTGCCGTCACGGAGCGTGGTTTTTGCGGGAAAACTCCGAAAACAATTCCGTGAAAAACACACAGAGTCCCGTTGCAGGGTGTCTGTCTCTCGTACGCTGTCCCACTGTTTTGAGGCTACCGCCACCTGACGGTGGAACACGCGACCTCTCCCAGGTCCATAGTCCGTTCGTGCTAATTCCGTCGCGTTATTTCACCGAGAATTCAACCCCTTCTGGCTTCACGCGAGCCGGTGTCCGTGGCACGTTCACCTTCCGGAAAACTCGTGCTTGCTTGCAGGTCGAAAATGGTCCGTGCGGGTCCGACCGAAATGCGACAATCTTTTGTTGAAATTTGCAGCAACGCGGCACTTCGAGGTCTATACAACGTTCGCGATAACTAAACCCCGTTAGTTATTTGGTCGAATTTTATGTTACTCACGGTCGCTCGGTGACACGTTCGCCTACCGGGCGGGCGAACGAGCGCGACGAAGTTTCTCGCGAAACAGAAAAAATGCTGGAAATACAGGCCCGTCGTGCGGAAAAGCTCGATCTGGCACGAGAACGAAAAGGAAGACGCGCCCGTGCGCACCAATGGCGGCCACCGACCCTTATTTACCGAAGTCAAAATGGCCGCCCTTCGGCTCTTCACGCGCTCGAAATTTCCAGCGATTATTCTCAGGTCTTCTAGTCAGCTCGAGCCGCAGAACTACGTTTCGTCGATTGTCAGTCAGGTAATGTCACGCGTCGACATCCTTTTTGCCTTTATTCTCGCTCTCATAATCTTTCGTTAGGCGACAAGTTCTCTTGCATTTTCGTGTTGGTTACCTTAAGATGAACTAACGAAGGGACAAGTTAAGCGAAGTTAAGTGAAGTATTTACGTTAATTTTTTTTTAATTTAAAAACAACTGTAGGACGTTTGTGTATTTCGTCGAACGCAAAGCGGTTATACGGTTCGCGGTATCGAAATTTTCGCGAGCCCTGTGTGCACGACGATAAATAAAAATGTACAGAAAGAACCTTGAAAAGTGAATTGTTGAAGTTTAAAACGCACTACAGTATGAAGTGTACGCCATGTTATTCTAATCTGCGAGAACGAAGTTTAGATTTTCTTTTTGTTTTTTGTTAGATGTCAGATATCAGTGTTAAAAAAAAATCAAAGAATGTTTATTTCGCGATGAGAATTGTATTTGCTTCATCTTGATAATAACCTACAAATTTACGCATAAACAAAACAGAAATAATAATCGATAAGTCTATGAAAGATCGTTATAAAAATATTTATATTATCAAATTTTACGTTCGTTAAGGATTGATTAGAAATAATTTATGTCTTATTGTTTCATGTTAGGTTCATAAGAGATGGGGAACTTACAAATCTTCTCCTCTGTACGATGATTCTTTGCAATATACAGATTATGAAATAACAAAGGATCCTCAAGAATGGGAATATGTAGAACGTTTATTGAAACTTAAAGTTGTGCCTATACCTCCTCTTGAAAATAAAAAATTTCCCTCTGGATGGATCGCACCCACTTGTGAGTTGTACTCAATATTTTAAAACTTACGTTGATTTATTTTTTTATAACTTATATTATAAGAAGTTAGTGAACTAATTTGAATGCTTAGAACTTGCATACATTTCTGAAATAATAACTTAATAAATAATAACATCTAATTTATTTATTTAAATTTAACAGCAAAGCCAAAAGATCATCCATACTACGTACAACGTACAAAAAATTACATGCAACCTGTCTACCTTCTCAATTCATTTCGAGGAATGCGAAAGGTGACCCTTATACGTAAGATTCAAGGAGATATTTGGTTGCTAGAATCTGAATTAACGCAATATTTGAAAGAATCTACAGGCAAAGCAATTGGTGTTCGTGTAAATGAACTCGTAGGTATGATTCAATTTAGGGGTGATTACGTATCTCTTGTCAAAAAATGGTTGCACTCAAAAGGACTTTAAGAATTTTAACAGTTGCCTTTATATCTCATGAATGAACAGCTAATATAAATATAAAATGAAAATACATTTTGTTATTGTAAATATTATTTATAATACGAAGAAAATAAAGTTGTATTAAAATGTGTAATTGTGTTCCTAAATTTCGAGCTTTTAGTATTTATCATTGAGATACTATTTAAATGGTAATATAAAATTTTAGAAACGTACAAACTTTATTTTAATAGTTAAAAATTCAACAGTTTTATTTTTGCAAAAATATGCATTATATTTAAAATTAAACTTTGCATAAGCAAGTAGAATGAATGAATTGTAATATGTGTAGCAGTTGACTTAAATTTAAGCATTACGATGCATTCATAAACTCGCGTTTTATCTCGATGTTGAATTAGAAATCTCAATATATGCCTTTTTTTATTGAACAACCAGTAATAAATGAATAATGTAATCTTATTTCTTATGTCTATCGAATCATTTGCATTTTCATATAATTATGAGAGTTGAAAACTATTTATACATTAAATAATTTAACACACGTATCTGAAACAAATTTCTAGTAGTACAAATATTGAAGGGAATACCACATCATTTATTCTATAATTTTAAAAATTAAAATCTTATTTCGAGTTTAAACTGTAGTACTCAATCAATACTAAAATTAATTTCAAATACCACACTTCACGAACTATGCACATAGAAAGTGAAATAAAACTAGTTTGAGAACGGCACTTCAAACGTGACACCGTGAACTCAAAGGTAAAAGCATTGAGTTAGACAACAGAGATCTCTAGAAAGGAACGCGCGCGTGTGTGCGTGTAAAACACCCTATTAAATACGGGATTCTAAAGGTTTCTGTGTAAAGTTCGATGATACTTAAATTTTTTTTTACATTTATTTCATGCGAACAAAATGTTCTGTTTAATAGTAAGCATATGGCAAAATTTTACTTGAAAATTTTTCCCATATTAAATTTTCGTCCCTCTTTATCTGTACCAGGCTCGGTGAAGTATCGTTGAACCAATTCTTTTGTTTCTTCTGTAGTTGGATCTAACTTGGTCCAATTATACGATTCGTAATCTACTTGCCAATCTGGACATAGCTGTACAGGAGAATACGTTCGTTACTTTTATATTCTCAACTATACAAATGTAAAAATTCAAAGTTGTTAAATAATATGTAAAAGGTAGCTAACCGTAAAAGCAAGCTTTTGCCCACGCCAAATCCAAATGCCACTGATACTACTATCATTATCTGTTCCAAATAGACAAGTGCTGGCAATTGCAGCCTTCCGCATTTTGTCTAGTCGTTGATACATACCACTTATTAAATTGCAAGACATGAAAACCTGTTCAAAGTAACAATATGATGTACCCCAACATATGTATACATATATGTAGATATGTATATAGTACTCGATATACTATTTTGGACTACTTTTGATTTTACCTTCGTTAACTCATGGTTGTATTTGTATTCACCAAGCCAGATACTGTAGTGTTCTGGATCAAACTTTTGCCAGAAATAAGGTATAGACTTTGACTCCTCTTCATTAGAATAAAATCTCTTAAAATCATCAATATCAAAGGTGCCTTTGGGTAAGGCATTAAAAGGATTTGAATTTTTAGGTTCAGCAGCTAAAATAGTATCCGCTGGATCTAGTTCTTCAACTACTTCTTTCTTAGATTCTTTTGCTTCCTTCTTGGATTCCTTCTCTTTCTTTTCCTTCTTTGAGGACTAAAATATTACGAATTATTGTCATGTATAACAGTTAGATCAAATAAAAAAGAATAAATTTAAAAACATGTGGATAATACTAACTTTTCCTTGAGACTCTGCAAACTTCTTTGGATTATATTCAAACATTTTCTCAGCCAATTTAAAGGCACCGATTACAGCTATTGACTCAGGCTGATAAATAACTGTTTGGAACCATCGATTTACATTCTGGTATGGTTCACGTAGATCTGGTTCAAGTATATATTGGTACAAATGGAGTAACGTCATAGCTACACTAATATCAGCTAAAGTCAGTCGTTCCCAGACTAAGTAAGTACGTGTAAGTAGGTGAGAATTAAGAACAGTTAATGCTTTTTTTACATCATCCTTGGCATGTTCTACAGTCTGAAATTTATATTGATTTACAATTTTAATTATAAACAAAAACTTTGTTAAAGCAACCAATTTTACACTAAATTTAAAAATGTAAGCATATAATTAGATATATAATGCACAATACATACATAATCAGATAGTATGCCAACATTACTATACCTCGTAGAGTTACAAAAGTAGTTAAGTGTTAAACTAGCTTTGCCTTTGAAAGAGGATTAATAAAGGTTAGTCTGGCATGAAGAATTTATATCTGTACCTGCCTATTGTATGGCATAATACCAAGTAATGGAAATACCCATGCGCAACTAGCTGGAAGAATCTCGGAGTCAGCAAATCCAAACCATTGAATGATTTCTGCACGTTCCAGATCGGTTTTACCTCGTAACTGATCATTGGCCACTACAAAAAAGAAATAATTCATATTACATATATAGAAAAATCTATTCTACTATAGATATAATATATCGATTATAAATTTTACCATAATATGCAATCGCATTGCTTTCCGTGATACATTTTCCATCACATGTTTCAAATGCTGGGACCTGACACATATGATTACAGGAATATTAATGGTATGTTTTTTAAAAGTCTAAATGCACTGCATTCATTTATTATTGATAAAAATGAAATAATAAAATTCACCAGCTGGTTTATAAATAACACATAATGTGTAATAAAATAATGAAAATGTACCGTATCACGTGTCGTACCTTTCCAAACGGAAACTTCTTTAAGAACGTTTCAGTTTTGTTCGTTTCACCAAAGACAAAATCATCTGCGATCTTGACCTGAGCGCCAGAGTATTGAGCCGCAATCAGCACCTTATAGGCTCTGAAGTTTTTTGGGTATGTGTACAGAGTCTGAAATAAATTGTGACTCCATTAGTTGGTTTCTGCATTAAATTATGTTTCTAGTGAACTGTATGTTCTTCTTGATTCGTCATAATGTCGATGGTTAGCGGTGCAAATCGCACAAGAGAAACTTACTCCGGACGCCATTATAGCCAGTTACGGGAAGAGGAAGTCGAAGGCCGGTAAAGATCGTTTCTCTCGAGTGCATAAAGTCTCTACACTAATAGATACGTCCCTACAACGTAACTGTAATATGCGTATCCCCGCACTTTTGCAAAATACTTTCAAGTTTTCCAAACGAAATTCAATCGTATAATACTGGAAACTT
Organism: Ptiloglossa arizonensis; assembly: GCF_051014685.1. Taxonomy (NCBI): domain Eukaryota; kingdom Metazoa; phylum Arthropoda; class Insecta; order Hymenoptera; family Colletidae; genus Ptiloglossa; species Ptiloglossa arizonensis. Next base: position 26,017,180 of record NC_135052.1, on the reverse strand, counting down.
CGTGATTTGATACGATATCGTATAAAGATTATTTTAATTGGACCAGACTTTAGAACTTAAAGAAAATGTAATGTGTGTATCAACTCTTAGTAAAATACAATATTCTGATTGGTTAATCGGTATGGAATTTATACATTATTGATATTTTAAAATAATGATTTTTTAATGGAATATATATAAAATAAAAACCGTGTGTAAAATTTGATGCTGATTTTTTATGTACATACATAAAAATATTTAGTTAAAACTTGACATGTGCAGTTCAATTTACATCTACAGGATTTTAATATGGTTTTCACTAAATTGTTTAAAATTAACAAATCTGTTTAATACTATTTTTAAATATAAAAAATGTATTTAATTTTTATCTGAATATGTTTATATACTTTATGTTTACGTTTTTTTTTTAGCTGTGTGTATCTATAGTGTATAGCTACGTAATCGTGCTTTGATTCGAAAATGGCAGCGCTGCGGAATGTTGTTTCTTTATATACAAATTTAAAGCAAGAATGGACAGAAACTCCGTGTAACTTGAAAAAATGTGGAGAATTACTCAATCAATTAAAGGTCAAGTATAAAATACATTTTGTATGTTTCTGTCGCTAAAAAATATTTTTACTGATGAATTTGTCCGTGATATAACCTTCTTTCCTTAAGCGGCCTGTCAAAATGCATTGTCATTGTATTCAAAATTAAAGGTTTATTAATATATAACATGTAACGGATATTGAATTTTTTGTTTGTATTGAATCCTTGATGCTATATTTGTGTTAGTAATTTAGGGAGTAATTATTTTTTACAGGTTGGCCTTACGCGTTTGAGTTTTCTTCCAACATCTAACAGCACAGCCAGTGAAAAGGAACTGCATATAGCTCGTATGTATTGATATGCATAATTTTGAATAATGTTTGCTCAATCATTATGTATAAATTATTTTATAATTGCAGGTGACATTTTAGAAATTGGGGCGCAATGGAGTATAGTAACAAAAGATATACCTTCTTTTGAGCGTTACATGGCACAGTTGAAATGTTACTATTTTGATTATAAATCAGAATTAATGGAGTCAGCACACAAATATCATCTCCTTGGCTTAAATCTCCTGTTTTTATTATCTCAAAATCGTGTTGCTGAATTTCACACAGAACTAGAACTTTTGCCTTCTGATCAAATACAGTCGAATGTGTACATTGGACATCCTTTAAGTTTAGAACAATACTTAATGGAAGGATCATATAATAAAATATTTTTAGCTAAAGGCAATATACCAGCAGCATCGTATAGATTTTTCATGAATATTTTATTAAATACGGTTCGCGATGAGATTGGAGCATGTATGGAAAGTGCGTATGCTAAGATTTCTATTCAAGATGCATCAAGAATGCTCAACCTAACTTCGGAGAAAGATATGAAAGCATTTGCATTAAAAAAGAATTGGACCTTGGCTAAGGATGGTTATTTTTATTTTAACACAACTAGCGAAAAGAAAACTGAAGAACCAATACCCAGTTCAGATTTGGCTACCCTAGCGATTGATTATGCAAGAGAACTTGAAATGATTATTTAACAAGCATGTGTATCTTCCTGTATTTTATATAGATAAATAAAGATTATCAAATATTTATTAGGGATTAGTCCTTCACATTTTTATTAAATTCCATAAGAAAGCATTATTTAGAATATATAAATGAATAAAAGTCATAGAAAAAAGTGTACAAATTTATCATTAAAATATGTTCATTATTCTATTTTAAAAAAGTAAAACTAATGTAGCTATTGTAAATAAACAAAAGAAAATGCATGGAGTATGTAATTATTTAAAAAGAATTGAATATATTCAATATATTATTAGTAAGACAAAGAATGCATCATATGGTTTGTCGATCTTGAAATAAAGGGAAGTTTTCAATTGGTCATCTTTGTCTCTCCTTTTTCAATCGTGAATGATAGACAAAGATGAGATTATTTCTTCTGAAACATGACTGAACCACCATCAACAGTCTGTCATCTATCAAACTATAAAAGTTAAACTTAATTCTTCTTCGAGAAACTTTGCTATGATTTTTGGTTCATTTTGAGGTTATATTATCTGTTTTGGAATATTAGAAAAAAATAATTTGTCAAAATGCTTCGTAGTTACGAAGGTGTAAGATTTCTATCGGACAAACAAATGGTGATATTTGACATTGGAAATGCATATACAAAGTACGAGTGCATTTACATTTACTCAATAAATTTAATATTATTAATAAATTGAAATCTGATTTGGAAATAGATACGGTTATGCTGGCGAAACTACACCACGCGGTATAATAAGGACGGAGGTCGTATGTTCGGAAACTAAAGAGCTTCGGAATATCTATGATTATAAAAATACAGAAGATTTGTATCAGTTGCTTGTTGATTTTCTTCATTCCTTGTTTTTGGGGTAACACTATTATATATTGTATTAGTTCTGTTTCCTATTGTCTAACTAATTTTGTATTTGTTATACTAGATATATTGTAATGAGTCCAAAGGATGCCAGAATTGTTGTTTTAGAGTCACCATTAACTCCATCACAATTCAGAGACACACTAGCCAAAGTAATGTTTCTACACTTTGAAATTAGTTGTCTGATGTTATTGCCCACTCATTTGGCAACTATCAGTACCTTGGGTACAAACACAGCTTTAGTTTTAGATGTTGGATATAAGGAAGCTACATTGATTCCAATTTATGAGGGTGTACCAATTTTGAAAGCATGGCAAGCTCTTCCTTTAGGTGGTAAAATTGTACACGAGTAAGTTACACATGTTATAATAGACATTTCGTTAATATTGTGTTGACATTTGTACAATGCTCTTGTTTCTCTTCCATAGGTATTTGATGAAGTCTTTAAAAAGCACCACTCTTAATGCAGATATAACAGAGAAACTTGTAGAAGATATAAAAGTAAGAACATGCTTTGTAACTACATTAGAAAGATCTGCTAAATTAGGAACTGCAGAAGCTCCTAATCCCCCCCCTGCAGTTATGTATCCTGGAGTTAAAAATATTGTTATACCTGGCGAAGTCAGGGAAAAAGCATTTGAAGCATTGTGGGAAAGGGATAATGATAATCTTAGTATACCTACAATGATTCTGGATGCCATAATTCAGGTATACTATAATTAAAGACAAGTGTCAATTATTTTGATGTTTATTTTCAATGTCAAACTCTAATTCTTGTTACAGTGTCCAATGGACATTAGACGGTCTCTAGCGAAAAATATAATGTTAATTGGTGGAACAACAATGATAAAAGGCTTTGCTAGTCGCCTTAAATCTGAACTTTTGGCTCTAGTAAAAAGCAACCTTTATTCTGAGAAATTGAAAATTCAGACATTCAAATTCCATACTGCGCCCAGTAAGCCAAATTACACAGCATGGTTAGGAGGTTCTATTTTTGGAACTACGGATCTACCATTAAGATATATAACACAAGAGAATTATGTAAAGTCTAACAGAATTCCTGACTGGGCTAATTTAATAGATAACCAAAAAGAGGATTCTGTGACTTATGATTAAACAGACTAACATAATTTTTATAATAAAAATAACATTTTGAACGCTATATTTATATGTACATATAGGAGAGACTGAATAATTTTATTTATTTTTTGTCTTACTTTTATATTTAACGTTCTTTAATTTAAAAACTTAACTTTAATTAATGTAAATTAAAACACAAATTAAAAATTAAGAAAATACATACAGCATTGAAAATTCAAGAGGTTTTTTATTAATAGAAATAGTATTATAGAATTTTTGGATTTATATTACAGAGTTGTAAGTAAAGTAAGCTTTTCGTTGAGTTGCAGTTGAGTCTTTATCAATTGTGACAGTGCAACAACCATTAGCAGATCTTTCACATTACTGTTAAACATTTCATCAAATTGATCACTTGACATTTTGGGAACAGAATGTACCATGTCCAAAAGAGCACGACCAACCTATCACATTAAAATAAATCATGTTCATAACAATTCTATTTTAGAAAAACTTTAAACAATGTAAAACGGAGCATACTTGGTTGTCTGGTGGTTGTTTTGAATTCAATACATCATCAACGTATGTGAGCACTTGTTCTAACATGAAAGAAAGTTTAGCACTAGCTTCTGCTATCTGTGCAAGATCCATCATTGGTTCAATACCACCACCTGTATTTACACCAGCTATTTCTGCATGGGCTGGTAATTGAGTTTTAGAACAAAGCTGTAGTCCAACAACTTCTGGCTCATAACACGTAACCTAAACAAATTAGATTCTTTGTATGAACATATTACGAAAAGATTATGGGATAACTCACTTGTACTTTGACCGGGGTAAACATAGATCCTTGTTTTCCATTAGGTACTCCCAGTGGAACGCATACATAAGCTTTAATTGCCATTCTAGTAGTATTTAGTAAAGTTGTATCAACGGTCAAGTGAACAGGATTGTTGCATTCACGAACATAATATTCATGAATAACCGAAGAATGAGTAGTAACCTATAAGATATATCTAAATGAAAAATGTCAGTTAACAATACTAAGAACATTATATGTAAAATGAGCATAACAGTTCACCTCGTTACCAGTTGCCCACCATCCAACAATATTTTCTTGCCTATTAACTCTGTGATTTAACTCATATAAATCGATCCCATATGTCAAATCAGCTTCTACTTGACTTTCAGATTCTTTATGTGGCACACAAAAACAGTTTGTCACCTCAACCATTCCTTTTTCCACGGTACCTACAGATATTAATTTATGACATATATTTTTTATCGAATTCAATTGCTACTGTCAAAGCGTTCAACTGCTAATTTAATCGCTATCATATTTTTTTTTTGTAGAAATATATATTTCAAATTACCGAGCAACGTTCCTATAACGCGATGCGATTCCGCTTTTCGACGCTCAAATGCATCGACAACTTGGAAAAGAACTACAGGATGAACCTTAACGGTAAGGTTAAGCGCCATATTTCAGTATGGTCAATACTGTTCGCAAGAAAAGGGAACGTTGTGTCGACTCTGTTATTTTTCCACCTTGAAGTAATAATATGATAGAAAGGAATGTGTAATCGTTGATTTTCGATACGATCTACTATCGTACCATATATCCTCGCGAATAAAGAACGATGTAGTGTTCGCTGTAGTATTTTTGAAATTAACATGCAGCACATTCGTGATTACCCAACAATGTGTACATCAATCTACTAGACTTTATTTCAATGCGAAATGCTGTTACATTAACAGTGTTACTATAGTCAATCAAAGTTAATAGCTGGTACAGTACTTGGTAGTTGCATCTTGGAGCGTACTGTCGTGTGAGGGAAAAAGAAAACAAAGCCCTGACATTGTGCAATGCGATTAAAATTCCAAGTAAAAAAGGAAACTTCTTTAAGAACGTTTCAGATATATTCGTTTTATCGAAGACAAAATCATCTACGATTTTCATCTGAACGCTGAAGCATTGAACTCTTTAGGCTCTGAAGTTTGATGGGTATATGTACAAAGTCTGAAAGAAATCGTAACTTCAGTAGTTGATTTCTGCATTCAATTATATTTTTAGTGGAATATATGTTCCCTTTTTTTCATTATGACATCAATGGTTAGCGGTACTAGTTACACAAGAGAATTTCTAGATGGAAAGTGGAAATTAAAGGGCGATAAAGATCATTTCTCGCGAGTACATAAAGTCTGCGCTAATAAATACATTCTTACGACATAGTAATATATGTATCCCCGCACTTTCAGAAAATATTTTCAAGTTTTTTAATCAAAATTCAATCGTATAATACTGGAAACTTCGTGATTCTATACGATATCGCACAAAATTATTGTAATTGAACCAGACTTTAGAACTTAAAGAAAATGTAATGTGTGTATAAACTCAGTAAAATACAATATTCTAATTGGTTAATCGATACGTAATTTATACATTATTGATATTATAAAATAATGATCTTTTAATGGAATAAACATTAAATAAACACCATGTATCAAATTTGATGTTGACTTTTTATATATATAGAGTAGAGATTAAAGTTTGTATTTTTCTGTAGCTAAATATCTTTTTTCTTGACAAACTTGTTGATGATATAGCTTTATTTATTTATATGGTCTGTCAAAGATAATTGTTATTGTTGGAAATTCAAAGTATACTAATGTATAAGTTGACTTTAAGTTTATTAATATGTAAGTTTGCCTTGCCTGTTTGATGTTTCTTCCAGAATTTAGAAGCATAGCTAGGAAAAAGAACTGAACACAGCTCGTAGGTATTGATATGCTTAATTGTGAATAATGTTTACTCAGTCATTATATATAAATGATTTTAAACTTGCAAGAGACATTTTAAAAATTGGAGTGTAATGGAATAAGGTAACAAAGGATATACCTTTTTTGAATGTTATGACACAGTTGAAGTGTTATTATTTTGATTATAAATCAGAATGAATGGAGTCAGCACACAAATATCATCTCCTTGGCTTAAATCTCCTGTTTTTATTATCTCAAAATCGTGTTGCTGAATTTCACACAGAATTAGAACTTTTGTCTTCCTTTCATCCTTTAAGTTTAGAACAATACTTAATGGAATGATCATATAATAAAATAATTTTTGCTAAAGGCAATATAGCAACACCATCGTATAGATTTTTCATTAGTATTTTATTAAGTATGATTTGCAATGACATTAATACATGTATGGAAAGTGCTTCTACAAAGATTTCTATTTAAGAGGAATCAAGACTACTCAACCTAACTTTGGTGTAAGATATGAAAGCACTTACTTTGAAAAAGAATTGAATCTCGGCTAAGGATGGTTATGTATAATTTAGCCCAAATAATGAAAAGAAAACTGTAGAACCAATACCCAGTTTATAAAGTATTATCTCGTTATAAGTCGTCATTCGTGTTTCATTGTAAGTAATTCTTTATTATTTTCATTACTTTTGAGTTGCCGCGGCGAGTGCGATTGACTGACATCGAGCGAGAAGGCACATGACAACAGTAAACTATAAAGTTTGTTCGGGTCTTTGGCAGTCTCGATTACTAATTTTATATTGTGACAATCTTTAAATTTTGTTAACCAGCCTTTAATGGTATTAAATAAAGAGAATATACCAATTTCATTTTTTACTAACAATGCTTCTTTCAAAATAATAAATCTGTGACTGGATTTCTTATTGTCTGCTGTTCTAAAAATTAAATACATATTTTGTATTTAACATTCTTATATTTAAAAACTTAACTTCAATAAATTAAAACACAAATTAAAAATTAAGAAAATACATACAGCATTGAAAATTCAAGAGGTTTTTTATTAATAGAAATAGTATTATAGAATTTTTGGATTTATATTACAGAGTTGTAAGTAAAGTAAGCTTTTCGTTGAGTTGCAGTTGAGTCTTTATCAATTGTGACAGTGCAACAACCATTAGCAGATCTTTCACATTACTGTTAAACATTTCATCAAATTGATCACTTGACATTTTGGGAACAGAATGTACCATGTCCAAAAGAGCACGACCAACCTATCACATTAAAATAAATCATGTTCATAACAATTCTATTTTAGAAAAACTTTAAACAATGTAAAACGGAGCATACTTGGTTGTCTGGTGGTTGTTTTGAATTCAATACATCATCAACGTATGTGAGCACTTGTTCTAACATGAAAGAAAGTTTAGCACTAGCTTCTGCTATCTGTGCAAGATCCATCATTGGTTCAATACCACCACCTGTATTTACACCAGCTATTTCTGCATGGGCTGGTAATTGAGTTTTAGAACAAAGCTGTAGTCCAACAACTTCTGGCTCATAACACGTAACCTAAACAAATTAGATTCTTTGTATGAACATATTACGAAAAGATTATGGGATAACTCACTTGTACTTTGACCGGGGTAAACATAGATCCTTGTTTTCCATTAGGTACTCCCAGTGGAACGCATACATAAGCTTTAATTGCCATTCTAGTAGTATTTAGTAAAGTTGTATCAATGGTCAAGTGAACAGGATTGTTGCATTCACGAACATAATATTCATGAATAACCGAAGAATGAGTAGTAACCTATAAGATATATCTAAATGAAAAATGTCAGTTAACAATACTAAGAACATTATATGTAAAATGAGCATAACAGTTCACCTCGTTACCAGTTGCCCACCATCCAACAATATTTTCTTGCCTATTAACTCTGTGATTTAACTCATATAAATCGATCCCATATGTCAAATCAGCTTCTACTTGACTTTCAGATTCTTTATGTGGCACACAAAAACAGTTTGTCACCTCAACCATTCCTTTTTCCACGGTACCTACAGATATTAATTTATGACATATATTTTTTATCGAATTCAATTGCTACTGTCAAAGCGTTCAACTGCTAATTTAATCGCTATCATATTTTTTTTTTGTAGAAATATATATTTCAAATTACCGAGCAACGTTCCTATAACGCGATGCGATTCCGCTTTTCGACGCTCAAATGCATCGACAACTTGGAAAAGAACTACAGGATGAACCTTAACGGTAAGGTTAAGCGCCATATTTCAGTATGGTCAATACTGTTCGCAAGAAAAGGGAACGTTGTGTCGACTCTGTTATTTTTCCACCTTGAAGTAATAATATGATAGAAAGGAATGTGTAATCGTTGATTTTCGATACGATCTACTATCGTACCATATATCCTCGCGAATAAAGAACGATGTAGTGGTCGCTGCGGTACTTTTGAAATCAACATGCAGCATGTTCATGATTGTCGAACATTGTGTACATCAATCTGCTAGGCGTGATTTCAACGCGAGATGCTGTTACATTAACAGTGTTACTATAGTCAGTCAAAGTTAATAGCTGGTACGGTACTTGGTAGTTGCATCTTAAAGCATACTGCCGTGTGAGAAAAAAAAGAAAAGGAAGACCTAAACACTAATAGTGAACTGTGCGATGCGATTATAATTCACGTGAATGGAATGCGTTACTGTCATGTAGTGCATACAATGACGTATAGACGTCAAGAGCACGCGAAGTACTTATTTTTTTTTCACTGTTATCATGGGTTCCAGATTGAGGCAAGTGAATTTTTCATTCTTCGATTGTTTGCTCAACATGTTTCGTAAATATTTGTGTCGCCTCGTTTTATTTGTTGGCATTTTCGTTACGATACGGAAATGTTCCTTTTTTGCACGATAAATAACAAGTGAAAGTATCGTTGTCCGGCGTACTACTATTGCTTAAGTGTCTTTCTCAATCGAAAATTCATGCATGACAGTGGATTCATTTGCTTAATCATTAAAAAGCAAAAAGTTAAATTGTTATGTTAAGTACATTTAAAAATAGAGAACGTTTGTGTTATCGCTGATAAATTTGTGTTTACAATGGGTGTACATACGTTGTGTAATATTAGTAATGTATCATCGTGCAAGACATGAGGAGTTGATTTGCAAGCACATTTTATCTTGTTTGTATGATTTGCAAACAAAAAATGAAAAAACGTTTGTTAAAAAAGATATGCCATGAAGATTGAAGACATTTATTCAAAGTAGAATAATTATCAACAATTATGAAGACAGATTTTTATTAATTTTAAGTTCTATTGCATAAAGTATTTTAGCTTTCGATTTAGAACGTGTTAATAAGTTTTCTAAATAGTCCATTTAGCAATAGACAAATATAAGTGTAATGTATGTTCCAATGTATCTGACACTAATACACAAGTGTTACTTCGTATGTATATAAATATATGTATATTGCTAACATACACAGATGACATTGGATTTACAAAAGTATATTAATATTTTCAGAGACAATGTTCAACTTCTCTTTGAATGCTTCTGCGAAGTAGCAGCACCACTAGGAGAAAAACCACCTTGGATACCCCAAAAATACCCTAGTTCTTTTTCGGATGAAGAAATACTCAAGTCCGTCCCTAAATTTGCGTATCCTTGTGAATTAGAAAAGTAAGTTTTAAGGAATTGTTTGTACTATAGGATTATATGATTGCAATTAAATTATGATTCAGTATCATAACTCTTATTTTTATTTCAGCTTGTTGGTGCAGCATTTTTCGTTTGTACTCACTAGTATAGACTCAAAATGGACATTTGGATTTTGTCGGCATGATCCCAAGACAGATACAGCTTTAGTAATTTTAAGCGCATTACCATGGCATGAAACATTTTATAAGTTAGTATATGATCTAGTATAAGATTTAAAATAATAGATAAATTTTACTCAAATTATCTTGTATAAAGTGAATTAAATTCAGATGAATATAAAGTATAATATTTTATATTTGAACAGGCTTTTAAACAATATTGCAACTTTAATGAGTAATGGTACTGGAGAAGATGTTTGGAAATTTCTTGAAACTGTATATAGAAGTACAGTTCCCATTCCTGGTAGTTCTATATCCATTCCTGTACCAAATTCTAAGGTGGTGAGTAGTCTGATGAATTTATTTCAAAACATATTGTTTGAGTTACATATTGCAAATTTTCAGTATTTTGTTTGTCGAAGTCCAAAACAATTTCAATTACCAAGTATACCAGAAAATGTAAGTGATCATAAATTTGTTTTAATGCATATAAAAAAATATTTCATGTTGTGTACTCTGCATATAGAAGTTCATTATTTTAGAGAAATTTGACGGAATATTATAGTGCTGTTGATGCTCACAATATGATGATAATATTTGCTAGCATGTTATATGAGCGACGAATTATTTTCACCTCAAAACGTCTTTCAAGATTAAGTGCTTGTGTTCAAGCGTGTAACGCTTTAATTTATCCAATGATTTGGCAACATATATATATTCCAGTTCTGCCATTATCTTTAATAGATTATTTATTGGCGCCAATGCCGTTTTTAATTGGGGTTCCAGCTCCAACACTACAGGTATTTAAATAACACATATGCATTATAAATTAACAGTTTGTATCCGTATTTATATTTTTTATTTTATTTTTAGAGAGTACGTAAAAGTGATTTGGGAGAAGTAGTTATTTTGGATGCTGATAATAATACTATAGAGTCTCCTTTTCAAGACTTGGAGTCTTTACCTCAGGACGTAGTTCGTATAAAAATATGATATTATCTTTGGAATAATGAATCTATTCTTAAGAATCTAAACACATCTTAAATAATAAAATAAAAAGTTTCTTCGTCCCAGGTGACCAATTTAAAAAGGGGACTACGTAATAGACCTGCACTTCTTGGAGATGGTGTATCGAGAGCATTCTTACGAGCATTAGTGCAATTAACTGCTGGTTATAGGGATGCATTAACTTTAGAGCAAGGTCAAAGCATCACTTTTAATCAAAATGCATTTGTGGAAAGTAGACCATCTTCCATGCAACCTTTTTTACGAAAAATGTTGGAGTTACAAATATTTCAACAAGTATGAAAGAAAATTTATTGAGAACATTTGTAACCATTTAATTGTAATTATGATTTATCTGTCAAATTTTTGTGGATTTTAGTTTATAGAAGAAAGACTGAACATGCTTAATTCAGGGCTCGGCTTTTCGGATGAATTCGAAATGGAAGCTTGCAGCTATTCTGCTAAATCCACTAGTAAATTTATGCAACAATATCGAGAATGGACATATGCCATGCGAAAAGAAAGTTCTGCGTTTTTCCGTAGTGTAAAAGACAAGGTGAGTCAATTCTAATTTTTCCTCGAAAATATTCTAGACAACAGTTTTGAATCGAAGTACAGAAATTCAAAGTTTCACTTTTGTATTTCTGATTGCCTTCAATTCCAGGCCAATCCAGCAGTAAAGTATGCAGTTAAATCAGTAAGTTTAGATGGATTTATATCAAATTCGTCGTGTTTCAAAAATTTGTGTCATTTGTACTAATTTTGTTACTAACCATAAACTTATTAAATGTTATTAATTATACTAATTTTAAAGTTTTGAACACCTAGCATAATTCCTGTGCCATGTGTATATATATTGATTAATCATTATATGTATCATATTCATTTTTTTCAACAACTATAAAAAATGAGTGTAAAAAGAGTTAATAGGCTTAATATTGCATCGTATGGCTGTTAAATAAAAAGTATATCTGAAGTTAATGTTCTATATGCATATTTCCATAAATTCTTGATTGGCTTTATAGTTATTTTCATAAAATTAATATCCACAGGTGAAAGACAAGGGGAAGGACATGAAAACAGCATACAAAGGCCTAAAATGGAAAGGTATGTTTCATTCTGTTTTTATGAATTTGTTTATAGACTTGCTTAAACTGTATTTTGCTAGGATTCCTTATTTTTTTCTTTTTTTACTTAGGACGATCGAACAGAAGCGAAACGGGCATGAGATTTCATCAGCCAAGATCTGCACCTAGTTCACCAACATTGGATAGAAGACCTATTGATTTTACTTCACCGCCAAAATCTCCAAATGGTTTTACAGCAACTACTAGTTATAGAAAAGATCTTCGAATACGTAATAGTAATTTTACAGATTCAAGGTACGTTTAAATTTCTCAATTCTATATTTGTTTTATATAACATACTTAATTTGTATTGATTAACTTATAGCAGAAAGCAATATTCACCATTAAGCCCTAGTTCTCCGGAAGAATCCGATTCTCCGCCAGAACGAGTGAATATTGATCTTATGCAAGAACTTCGCCACGTGATATTTCCAAATACACCTCCTGTTGATAGAACAGTACGTACATTTTTATTTTTATTTCAATACACACCAATGTGTGGAAATTTATCAAATTAGTTACGATATTTTGACCTGTGATACCAAACAATACACCAGTACAATTTAAATATTTTTAATATTCGGCACAAAATTATTCATTCAAATAGCACTATCATTACATTAAATATTGAGCATTAGGAAATGTGGAAATGTTTGTTTGTAATTTAAATGTATTGTAATATGTTGCTTATCACAATGTGTATGTTACTGCAGCCAGCATCAATTATTGTAGCATGATTATATTTCAGAATATACATGTATATTCAGATTGCACACTCAGAATTTGGAATCATGCATGTACCGTTTCATCATGTTACAAAAAGAATCGCTATTGTTTTTGTGTTATTTTAAGGTACCGCGTGGCAAAATTTGTATTTATAATTATATTTTACTGCACGAATAATGCAGAAATTAAATGTACGTTAACGAGGTTGTATATTTTTTGCACGCGGTTTATAATTTTTGTTTCTATGTAATTGAGTTTATGTTAATGATTGAGTCATGCATCACTTTCAGTTGAAACCAGTACGCAGTTTAGACAGCTTGAGACCTGCATGGATTGGGCACTTGCGGCACGGCCCTCCACCTAGTACAGTTATCACAAATCCAATTGATATTTCTTCCACAAAAACTTTGTCCCACCAAACATCACATTCCATTTTAACTAGTTCAGTTGATCAGTCGAATATTTTATTGAATGCTAATGATACGTTAGCTAATAATGCTCTGACTACTGTAAGTAGAACAATTCCGTTCGATTCTTTAATCTCAAAAACAAATGAAGTGGAAGAAGAAACTGAACAATCATCATTTCTAGCCGCTTTACAAAAAAATGCAGGCAATCCGCAGTCAAGTAATTTTTTACATGAAGTTCGTATTAATGAATTCATAAAGTGTAATTATAATACAACTTTTAATTTACAAAAATTGGATGCGAAACGATATAAAAATGATTTTGAGAATTACTCAAAACATGCTACATTTTATACCGATGATGTTTTTACAAATTATGATCTAGGAACAGACAACCATTCTATCGACGCGTGTTTGAAAAATATAGATCCTAATACCCATCCGAAAGAAAACGATCCCTTCGACACGAGCAAAGTGTTTATGCCTCTTTATTTGCAACCGCCAATTTTTCATGCCACAAACGCATCGATGTCTGTTAATTCTCACGTTCCATCCCATACATTCAGTAGTACATCCTGTTCTGCACTTTCAAAGGTAAACGTCATTATTCATTATTTATTTTGTTTGTGAATGTACAACCACCTTTCAACATTCATTAAAGATGTAATATACATTTATCCTATCTTTTAACGGTATTATTAAATAATCATATACAAAAATACAATTTTGTATAAATCGTAAGTGTATAAAGTTTTATTATTAATTTCTTTCATATCATCATTTGCAGGACTCTCCCGAAGTGCCAGATTTAATTAGATTAGATTCGACAGCGAGCAACGATGACTTTGACCCGCTGCTTTCTAAGTCCACAGAATTTACGAGTTCTAAACAGATGACTCAGTCATTACATATTCCGGAAATGGGCGAGGGCCTTAGTAATCCATTGTATCCGTACTTCCAACCACTGCACAAAAGTATCGATAACCAACAAAAATCCGCTGATAATATCGGTGACCTGGATTTGTTACAAGCCTATGGTTTGGACTTTAATAAATTTAGTGTAAGTAACGGCGATTCACCAACGAGAAACTCTACAGTGTGTAATGCATCCGATAACAGTATTAGTAATGCCGATAACACGTTCAGTTTAACGTTAAACGCACCTGCCATTAAATCGCAAAATAATTGGACGAAATTTGAGTAGATCATGAACCAAATTAACGTTCACATATCATAATTGTACATATAATGTTAGTAACCTTTTCTTTTGTTACTCATGTAAACATAAGCATTGTCGAACGCCTACAGAAAGTTATTCATTAATGAAAATTTTATGGAGAAACGATAAATAACGTTAATTGTAATATCGTAGCCATTAGCAAAGCGGAATATAATGGTTTTGCTCTGTAGCACAATTATAATACTATGCCCTCGTACCTTTTTTTATATCGAGAACGGATTCTGTAAGATTTGCAACACTTTTAAACGTCCATTTATGCCTGATTTTGTGCAATTTTCAAGTCACTGTATCTTCCAAGTAAACCGTGAATGTCGCGAACAAAGTTTGTTTTCATCTTCATTTTGAATCGTGAGTATTGCAATATTATAAAAGAGTGTAATGAGAGATGCATTAGTTAAAAATTGAAAGTTTGATTGAAAAAACTAAATTCAATATTATTCAATCAAATCTTCGAAATATTTAGTTTATGTACATTAAGGTCATAAGGATCATTGTACGAAAATGTAATAACGCAGTAGATAATACTGACGATGTAAATCTTATATCGTAATTTGTATAATTGAATGAAATTCTGTTCACATATGTAACATGATGGTATCTTTAAACATGAAAAATTAAATTGATTGTGTCTTATAGTAAGAGATTGATTATTGGTACACGAAAAAAATAACCAATCGGAGCAAGTTAAGTACGAATATATATGAAATTATTAGTTTATCTTTGTTAGATCTTGAATATATTAATTTTAACAATTGTTGCACATTCATTGGTAATGCTTTATAATAAATGAATGCGAAAAGTAATTCTTCTACAGTGCCGTAATTATTTACATTACCTACCGCTTTTTTTTTTTATCACAACGAAATTTGAAAATTTTATTATTTTGATCTAAACAATTAGCTATCAAAGAACAAGATTATCGGCTATCATTTTTGGTCAAATGAAATTTAATAAATAAGGTAATATGGAAATAAAATTCTGAGACCTAAGCGTTATATTGTTCGTAAAGCTGCTATTGCATCGGTGATTCGCTGCAACTCTCCCTCACTGCTTAACAACTTTTCTTTGTTACTCTTTTGTACATCCAAAGGTACTTTAACATTATAATCAGGAACTTCTATAGCTTGCATTGTGTTTTGTATAATATTTATTAATTGTTCTTCCTTTTTACTGAGTTTTTCTAATTCCTTCTTTGGATCAATCAAACCCTTAAACGTTAACAAACATTACTATAAATTTTAACAATCGATTTTACGAGCAAACCAGAAAAAATTTTTGTGTACGTGCAACTGGATTAAAAGTGATAGTTTCTTAATTTTTTATAACAGTATTATTACCTTTAACAGTAGATGCATTTGAACTTTGTCTGTTATGGTAATAATAGCGCATCCTGTTGGTGGTTTGTTTGTACTAATTATAGAATAAGCAAGAGTTTCTATCAGTAACTGATACTCCATAAGTTTTTCCTTCAAATTGTTATCATCACACACAAGAAACGCTTCAGTTTTGACCTTATTTGGTAAATTGTAAGTTGCACGCGTAGACCGAATATTTTTTATTACTTTATTGGCAAAGTCAACGTCCTTCTCTATGTTTAGATTTCTCCAAGAACACTATAGCAGGATGATCAAATAATTAAATATTAAATCTATATTAAAAAAAAGTGGAACAAAATAGTGGTAATACCTTTGAAAGTTCTGGATATGGACTAACACAAATACTAGGATAAATTTGTGTTTTACAAGGCAGACGTTGAAAAAGTTCTTCCGTTATAAACGGCATAAATGGAGCTAATAATCTTAATCCTACATCTAACGTCTTAAACAGGGTTCTCCTTGCTGCAAGTTTTCTCTCATTATCGTCATTTTGAAATACTGGTTTCAAATACTCCTAAAATAATAAATTAGTATTAATGTAAAATTTAAAGACTCTTTAATTTATAGTTTATTTATATACAAACCAAATAAACGTCACACAAATCATACAACCAAAGATTATAACAAGTGCTGGTAGCTGTTGTAAAGTCGTACTGTGCCATTGCATCGTTACAGGTTTCTACCGCGTAACTTAGACGAGAGAGCATCCATAAATCAACGTTTGTTTCAGCATTGGATGACTAATAAAAAAAAGAATGCATAACTGTCCCTCAAAACATATTCGCATATTTATAAAATTCATTTCTATTTCAACTTGTATATAACGTACCTGTTTTCTATTATTACAGTTATTGTGTACTTTGCAGGCACACTGAAGCAATATTTTACCTTGTTCTGCGCGGAATACAGATTGTTCTTGTTTGCTATACGATGCAATATGTTTATACCATCGATATAAATGGGGATAACTTTTAATATCAACGTTTAATCCGACAAGAGCTTGATAAACTTTTGCGTCTGTTTGTGATGGATTGTATCCGTCCAAATACGAGAAATTTCCTAAATAATTATTTAACGCATTTTGAACACATGTTTCTTTCAAGGTACTCTGATACCATTCTGTAGTACCTGTCGTATCAGTAATATTCTGAACATCATGATTTGTCTGTAATAGGAAGAGCGGAATGTCGTTTACGTTTAAAGACACATCCGTATTTAACAATCATGTTTTTTTATATACCAATGGTCTTACCAGTTGAATGTCGTCGTAATCAACATTAGAATCAAGGTACATAAAAGCAAACTTCGTCGCGTTCCATATTTTGTTACAAAAAAATCGATATCCTTGCACACGAAGAATGTCAAGATTAATATCGCGACCTTGTGTCGTATAAGCACACAGTGCAAATCTTAAAGCATCGGTACCGCACTCAGGAATTCCTTGGGGATAGTCGCGTTTTTGTCCTTCTATAGCGCATTTGAGCTCTCTTTGATCCAAATTGGAATCCATCAATTGTTTATGAAGATCCTAAATTGTAAATTTATTTCAGTAAAATCATTTTACTTCTAGGCCATTCCAAGCCAAATCTAATAACTTTTAGTATAACATATTGGATTGTCTATTTATATACTAATTAAATAAATACATCTTGAAGATTTTGATAATTGTTAATTTTGTAACTGCTTGAAAAATAGTGTTAATTTTTTGTTCAATAAATCATAACTGCTAATATGACAGTTGGACTAGAATGATCTTTTGTTGACTGAAACTGAAGACAAAGTATTACCAAATAAAAGTTACTCCAATAATTTTGGTTTAAAGAAATATCCGTTTTAACTCTTTTGTCATTAGATCTGTACGTCGTTTAAACGAACCAAATTTTACTATAGCGTTCAGTTCGTATGTTGTATGGATCAGAAGTCGCGCATCTTTCAGTACCCAGCAGAAATGTTCATAGCGATGGGAAATTTTTAATTCTGAGAAAATTGAGAATGTAATTCTATTTGTCTTATTTACAGACCAATCTCTTAGAAGGGGAAATTCTTTAAAATTAACTACATCAACATTAGTTGAAAACGCTGCGTCACAGTATTTACAATTATAATTACAATTTTTTACGATACGGTCAAAGAGTATTGAGAACAATTTACACTCCACAAAAAATTCTATTAAGAATTCTATTAAAAATTTCTTTAAAACAATTATGAAAATACTTGTTTAACAAATATTTTTTTAACTAAAATAACTTTGTTTTAATAGTCCTTTGTATTTAGTGTAAGCACCCAAAGGTACATTCTGATCCGATTACCAATTTAGCAGTTATAATTTATAAAACAAAAAATAACGCAATTTTTCAAACAGTTGTAAAATTAACAATTATCAAAATCTTGAAAAGTGTCAAATTTTACAAAAAATGGGTCTTCTAATCATCTTTATGGAAAATACCGCCAATGATATTCCATTAATAACATCCATTGGATCTATGACGTTGCCCAGGGACTTGCTCATTTTCCTTCCATGTGCATCTCGTACCATTGCATGCAGATACACCTCTCTGACAGAATAATATTATTATTTTATATATATATATATCTTTAATGATTAAATTCTAAACAAGTTATTATACTGTATACGTACTTGAATGGTAATTTTCCTAATAACTTTTGACCTAGAAATACCATTCTTGCCACCCAGAAGAACAATATATCATGGCCAGTTTCCAATAATGTACCAGGATAAAATGCATCAAGTTCTTCCGTCTAAGAAACAATACATTTATTTCAACATTCTAAGAGTTACTTAAAATAAGCTCAATGGAGTACTAAAATGTATAAAATAACATTTACATACCTTTTCTGGCCACCCAAATATCGAGAATGGAAACAGTCCAGAAGAGAACCACGTGTCCAATACATCAGGGTCTTGTGTAACAGTAATATTATCTACGGCTATACCCAAGTGTTTGGCCGCTTTTTCTTTAGCTTCGTTTTCTGAATGTCCACTCACCCAGTAATCATCTAACTGAGTAAAATAAATTTGTATAACTAAGTACATTAATTATATTATGCAATTTTCCCTCAAATTACCTTGACACTTGAAGCTGTACCTATTACTTTAACAGAGTAAGCGGGGATACGATGACCCCACCACAATTGACGCGAGATGCACCAATCTCTTATGTTTTCTAGCCAATGATACCAAATTTTCTTATAGTGATCTGGAATAATTCTTAGCTCGCCAGTTTTCACAGCTTCTATTGCTTTTGCAGCCATTTCATTGGATTTTACATACCTTTAAATAAAAAATATAATTATAATATGTTTCAATGCTTTTTATCATATTTTTTAATAAAACATTTGATCACCATTGAGGTTTCATCAATGGTTCAACAACATCTTTAGATCTACTACACATTGGCACCACCATAGCATTGTCTTTAATTTCAACAAACAAGTTTCTTGCAGTTAATTCTTCTATTATAGCTGCCCTAGCATGAAATCGTTTCATCCCCTGTTTAAATAAATTCAAATAACTGAAAATATTCTGGAATAACTGGAATATTAATAAGTTCTTAATATTTTCATTAAAAATGTAAATACCGTAAATTGTCCGTAATCTCCGATAACTGTTCCATTATCGTCAAATATAGTAATGAATGGTAAATTGTGTTTTTTCCCAACTTCATAATCATTAGGATCATGAGCTGGTGTAATTTTTACAGCACCTATAAAAATTAACGTAAAATTGACCATGTTTTCGTAGAATAATTTGTTTATTGTATAATTATAAAATTTACCTGTTCCAAATTCCTTTTCAACAAATTCATCAACTATAATAGGTAATTTTCTATCACAAAATGGATGTTGAACATATTTTCCAATGAATTGAGTATACCTAGTATCTTGTGGATGCACAGCAATAGCTGTATCCCCTAGCATAGTTTCGATACGAGTAGTAGCTACTATTATTTTTTCCTGAGTATCTATTAATTCATAAGCAAACAAGACTAAAACTCCAAATTCCACCTTTTTTTGATACCCAGGAATTGAAAGTAACGTGCGACCAGTTAATTCAACTTTATCAACCTGAAAAACCTGAATCAGATACCAAACTTTTATACAATAACAACTATTTTATAGTAAAAAATCCTTACTTCTATATCAGAAATAGCACTTTTTAAGGTACAAGACCAATTAACTAAACGATTACTCCTGTATATTGTTCCCTCATCATGCAATCTTATAAATGCTTCTGTAACAGCATTGCATAATTTTGGATCCATAGTGAAACAAGCACGTTCCCAATCAAAAGAACTACCTAATTGTTTTAACTGCAAGTAAATTCTATTTTCTTTTCTGAAATATACACATCTCACATAAATTTGTTATACCATTTTGAACTTATATCTAGTATATTTGTACTTACTCTTCTTTCCATTCCCAAACTTTTTTTATGAAGTTTTCCCTCCCTATATCATAACGAGACTTTTTCTCCTCTTTCCAAAGTTTTTTTTCTACAACTACTTGAGTGGCAATACCTGCATGATCACAGCCTGGATTCCACAGAGTTGTACGACCTTTCATACGATTCCTTGTAAATTTAAAAATCTTTTAGATAATATTTTTGTACTTATATTGGTAAATTACAGTTTAAATGCAATAATATTATTTTTGTGAAATATGCTACATCTATGTAACATATATTATAGCAGAAATATTAGTTTACCATCTTATAATAGCATCTTCTACAGCATTAGTTAAAGCATGTCCAAGATGAAGATAACCAGTTACATTAGGGGGTGGTATCACCATAACAAATTTACCTTTGGGATTTGACTTTAATATACTTTTTCTCTGAAATTAATAATAACAGTATGAAAAGTAAATGAAATCACTATAATAAATGACTATATAATTAAAAAAAAAATAGTTTATTATTAAAATATATTTTGATTACGTACACCATATTCAGGTTTAAAAAAACCTTGCTTCTCCCACCATGCATACCATGCCGCTTCAACATATTTTGGACTATATGTGTCAGGCATTGTACATGTAACATCTTTCTTTTCTCCCGCAGGTGTATTTATTGTGTACAAAGCTGATTCCTTACATTCCTTTTTCTTTTCATATTTCTGAAAAGATGAAAGTAGATAATTATAATTTAAATGGAAAAATTTTATAAGTTTAAGTGTATACCAAAATTACCACAAAATTTTTCATAATTTAATTGTTTGGTTTCTTCACTATTAATTACATAAATGGTAAACACTGTTAAAGATAAAAACAATAAATTGA
The DNA here is from genome assembly GCF_051014685.1 of Ptiloglossa arizonensis. Lineage (NCBI taxonomy): Eukaryota > Metazoa > Arthropoda > Insecta > Hymenoptera > Colletidae > Ptiloglossa > Ptiloglossa arizonensis. The sequence goes on along the minus strand of NC_135052.1, from coordinate 25,995,889 downwards.
ATATTCTTGAACAAATGAAACTTTGAAAAAATATAAATATTTATTACAAAGAAAAAGTAAGTATAATTATGTAACATTATATGTATATAAATTAATCTGATTTAATAGATTAGAAGAATTTGTCTCTTATATGTGTTTTGTAACATCCAGAATAATTGAATCATAATGTTTCTTTGTAAAATGCGAAACGATCATGAAGATATATATCAGTTTTGTTTTGCACAGTAAAAACAATTTCAAATTGCATAATTATTTGTCTCCTCTTGACCGCGTTACACAGTCCATATGGATCAGAATATATTTAACAATTAGCAGTAAAAGAATGTAAGCAACACTAACAATCTTAATAATGTCCTTACTTCAATTTTTTCTTTCACTTTTGGCGTCTTGTCAACGCTTTCTTTCTTTTCCTGCTTCTGCTTAAACTTCTCGAGTTTTGCCAATTTCTTCGATTCTTTTTGCAATTGTTTTGCACTCTTTTGAGGCACTTCGGTGTCCCCATTGATTTCTTCGCTTTTTATATCAACCATTTTATCAATAATTAGTGCTGCCTTTTAACTACCAATTTCTCACGTACTAACTAACTGATGACAATTTCAAAAACTACGTCAACCATGCGCTTTTCCAGCTCACTTCGACTGAGCACGAGATTTTCGTCAATAAACAGAAACCTAGAAGAGAGGAGCCACATGTATGACATCGATCATTAAATTATCCTATCACATTCGTTTAATAAATGCGAAACGAAACGAAATCTAAAATTCGTACCACATATGTACAATATATGTAACAGAGAAACGAATAAAATGTTAATCGTTAAAATCGTTGTTCTGTTCATAAAAAATTGTATATTCCATTTATTTAAACTTAACAAATGAAATGTACCTTACCACATGTTCTTTTAGAAACGTCACCCAAAGATGCAATTAATATGAGTGTACGCCATACTGATCGACATGTATAACGCAACTTATAAATCGTGGTTTCAGATTGTAAGGCACCAACTCTCGTAAAATATTAACGGAACGAAAACTAATTGTAACCAATTTTTCTTATTTTCAATTTCTAGATATTTATTTTTTTCAAAGACAATTGAAATAAAATGTATTTAATGCTTTTATGTAAAATTTAATTCTGTCTAAAATTTATTCAGAACTTTTAAAATGATTTTTACAAATAACATGTATGTACTGAAATTAGTAAAAAGTTGCGCGAGGTAATGATTATTATTCACGGACTGATTATATTCAAAATCTAATCAGATCTTGAGTTAAGAATATAAAACTCTGTTTTTGAGTCACACTCTTTTTCTTTCTCGATTCTTCTCGATTCTTGGCTCTTCAGAGTCCATCCCAAACGCCGAGCTCATGAATACCCTGCTCTTGCATTAGATGTGTAATATTAGGGCAAAATTCCACGATTCGCTCGTAGCTGGTTATGTGCGATTTAACTTTTATGGTGTACGATATCTAACTATTTTTCATTGTTCGCGCTAAGCACATGTAACGGTTTTGTTGGTATGTGCGTGCATAACATAACATAAATGTTGCTATAAGATTGAAGAAGAGATCGAAGGATTTTAGTCGAGTATACTACGATCGAGTAATAATTTGAAATTATTACTTATAAATCTGCTTTTTTTTTAATGCTACGAACTTTCCAAATACTTGAAAACGCAGGAGCATAATGGATCGCACGAGTACAGGAAGCTCGTTGGGAAGGAGTTTAATATCTCCGAGAAAACGCATGTCAATGGTACAATCTTTAAAGAAAAATAATTCGTAAGTTTATTTACAGTATTTGTTTAAATACTACCACTACTTTCAAATCAGATCACCAGATCATCAGTTTGTAGAATTATTCTTTCAAATAATTTCTCGCCTTGTTTTACAGAACAATGAGTGTGTCTGGCCGTTCAAATCAATCTGTACAAGTTATATGTAAAACCCTGAAACATATGGTAGAAAGTTTTGGATCCCCTTTACCAGTTCTTGTCACAGAGGCCTTAACATTTGTAGATGGAAACACTGCTGTTAGCGTTAATATTTCACACGATGGTTGGGCTTGGCTTGTATGTGGTCGTAGATTACTCGTGTGGCAATGTAAATTAACGATTCAAGATCCAAAACAAAGAAGAACCTTTAAAACTCAATGTCGTGAATTATTATTGCCTCAAAGTGATTTAGCTCACAAAGCAGATTGCATAGCTGTGTGGTTACCTCTGGGTCATCAGGTTATTAAAATTTATTATTACTGTATGACACACAGTATATTTCAATATTTACAGTTACAAATGAATGTTATTATTTAATATGTAGGTACCTAGTTGCATGGCTGTATCTCCTGAAGGTATTGTACGATTCTGGGCCAGTGTTGCACATGAAGGATCTTCTATAGAAACAAGTGCAGAATTAGCTGGCCAGCTGGTCAACTGTCTTACTTATATTCCTGGTCATGGTTGTATTTTAGCTACAACTACGTGTACAATAGCACTGTTACAACCACAATTTGCTAATGGAAAAAATAGCATTTCATGTCAAGTTCTTCGAACAAGCCAAGGATGGCTAGGAGGTATAGGGCGTCGAATGACTTCTCTTATTTTTGGAGCGATGCCTCAGTCTCCAGTTATAGAAACAGTAAGCTCTATTACTGAATTTTTGACAACTGATATTATACAATGAAATAAAATCTGCTTTTCTGTTTTTTAGAAATTAGTAAAAGTTGTCTGCACAAATTTGGAGGACAAAGGATCAAGAGTTCTTATTTTAGCTGGTTCATCTTTACAATATTGGTCTTTTCCTCATAACGAACAGGAAAAAATGGAATTTGATGAAGATATTGGGCATATAATTTTACAAACATTTCAAAGAAAAATTTTAGTATGTATGATATGTCACTTGTATTTAAGGACATTTTATTTAACTATATCAATAATTTTAGGAGTTCAGGACATGTAACCCACAAAGCATAGATACATGGTTAATTGACATGCAACCTTGTGACGAAGGCATAGTATTTTTAATGGCAGGACGATGTGCTGATGTATCAATTGAAGTTCACTTTGCACTTGGTAATATTTTTCTAATTATTACAATTCATTTTATTATACTTTTCAGTATATAGAACAGTCTAATATTATAGGTCTAATAGAGCTGTCTTCCACGGTATTAGCAAATACAGTTAAATGGTTTGTACCAGTAGAAAGTGACGTCATTTTCTTTGATCCTTGCATCGAATCAATGTTAGTTTCTTACCGGTTTATATTATGTGGTTGGGAAGCTATTGTATATTCTGACAGTGATGTGTTTGTTGTGAATTGTAAGTAGAATTCAATTTTACTTATAAGAAATTGAATGTTGCAAATATATTTGTACTTTTACACAAAAATTTTTGTAGGTATGTCTGATCATGAACAAGATGACATACATTTAGCACAAAAAGAGGATAGTATTCTTGGTGGTGCTTTATGTTCAGGAACTCCAGTTTTATTTACCAAAAACTTTGGATTGGTTTCTATTGTGCCAATAGATTTTACATCGTAAGATTTTAATATGTTCGTTTTTAATTTGATATATAAGAATTTTATTAACTTACATTTTTATTACTGACACTCTTATTTATAGAATTTTTGCTGATACGAGTATAAGCACGGATTATACTCATCGACCCAATCTAACCACGCAAAATTTTACTAGTCTTATAAGTAATGAAGAAGTTCAAGATATGTTTTACAGTTCTGATGCAGCCACACAATTTCGTGCTGCATTTCTACTTAGTCTACATCAAAATAAGGTTAGTACATTGAATGAGTTTCTTTAAGAATTTGAGTCTAAAATAACTGTTGTGTTTCAGATACAGTGCGAAGAAATTTTATCACAACTCTTCCCTTTACAAGAAGAACCCGTGATGGATATAGATGCTAGTCTTGATACTCTAGTATTGAAAGTTGCACAAGATTTGATAGATGATTACCCAGCAAACGATCCGCGTTGGTCAAATCATAGAGACTTGTGTAAATAAATTTTTTATGTTTTATGTTTAAATATAAGATACATTTATATAAATTTCAATTAATTGAATGTTTATTACAGCCATGACGATAAATGCAGTTACTTCAATGCAAATACCTCATCAATTGGAAGGAAAGCAGAAAGCATTGGATTTATTTATATTATTTCTAAAAGAACATAATTTATGGAACAGAGTAAGTTGTTTTGTTCACTATGTGTATACAAATAAATATAATATTACTGCATGATTTTTATCCATTTAGTTCTCTGCTGTTACATATAGGGGAATAATTATGTCTACTCCATATGTTCTCGGAGAATATGCGGAAAAAGTAGTTGCAGCATTAACTATATATAATTGTCAAAATAGGTAAGTTCTCCATAGTATATTTTCATATAGTTTACAGTTTGGTAACACACTTATATTGTTCTTAATTATTTAAAGATATTCAGAAATTGTGGATACTGTAATAGAACAAACATTAAGCCCTGAATCATATGTGTCCGACGAATTAACAGCGCGTGATATATTTTATCGTGAAGTGAGTACAGTACACAATTTTCTTCCTACATTGGTAAATAATGCGTGCGAAGTGACACAATCTGAAAGACCTATTCAACAAGTGGCACATTATATTATGCAAGTGAACGCTATATTATTAGTAAGTATAAAGCACTGTTTAAGGAATAAAATTGTGATATAAACTTTTATGCGTCAATTTATTAAATGTACGTTAATAATAGAATGTACTACATGAAGTACTTAAATACCGGCAACACAATGCCAAACAATTCATTCCTACAAGGTGTTCAAGTAGTATGTCGGAGTACCTTCCATGGACGGCAGCAGTTGGTAAACATGGGCTAAGAAATTGTCTTACTACTATGGTTGGTTTCTTCTTTAAAAAAAAAGAAATCCCGATTGTTTTACAAAGATTTATTAAATGCGTTTTATTGTTACAGTACAATTTGTCTCTTAAACATGGTTTAACTGGAACTAATGATTCAGCAGTGAGAAACGAATTATATGAGCAATTAGTGAGTTTCATAGATTTAATATTAGATGGTCGAAAATGTCATTTAAAAAGTGTTCGAGGTACAGAAAAGTTTGAGATACTCTTGAAGCAATATGAAACAGATCGGATGAATTTAATTCAACCGTTGAGTATGTATCTTATAAATTTGAATGATGTTTATATATTTATATATTTATATTAATCTTATATATATATATTGAATAATTTACAGTAAAAGAAGAGCAATACGATAGTGCCGCGATGTTAGCCGAAAAGTATCGTGATTTTGCGTCTCTTATACAGATATGCGAATTGACTAATAATAAAAACCGATTAGATGGGTATATAGAGAAATTTTCAGCCGAAGACTTCGTAGGATTTTTATTTTCATGGTGGTTATCTTTTTATTGTACGAAATGCGATTTAGAAAGTAAAAATATTTTTCCTTCACATTAGTACGAAACATCAATTTTTCAATTATAGGTATGTAAAGGACGGTCGGCAAGGTCAACTCGTAGAAAAATGCAGACGCGGCAGTTCCGTCGAATTGTCCGAAAAATTAGCTGAACACCCTACTTTATCTTGGGTGCAATCTGCCCTGACTGATGATCTACGATTCGCTGCTACAACGCTTCATTCTTTAGCGATTCAAGAAAATGAGTTAGTGACACGCAAAAAGGTGAAGCTAAATACTACCTTGTTTTGCAGAAATAAACAAATTTGTTAAACGTGCATTAATATCTTCTGTTTAATTATCTTCATCTATAGAATGTTAATTTTGTCCAACAGTCGATGCTGTCTTTAGCAAAATTGGCTCTTCTTGCTTCAGACGATCCTCAGAAAGAATTACAAGATTATGTGAAAAGGATCGACAACGAATTGGCGCTCATAGCTCATCAAGAAGATTTACCGACCCAAGTACTCACGATATATGGTTACGATGTAGAAAAATTGAGAGTTTTTACACCAACAGAGTTAATTACGGTATTTACTTTTATTTTTAAAAATATGATTCTTTTTGTATAAAGTATTTGATATAATTATGGATATGATTGGGACAGTTGTATACATCCGAAGACAACATAGATGCGAACGAGTATGATTTTAAAAAAGCTCTTGATTTGCTCGATTATGTGGAAGAAAAAGATGAGAAAGCATCTCTGAAATTACGAATTTGGGCGCGAGCTGCCAAACGGGATCAGTGGGATATCATAGGAAAAAATCCTGAACAACAAGTACAGGAAATGGTATTTTTCAAATTAATGGACCTTGTTCACTTTATGGGTACGTTATAAATTATTAAAATGCAAAGAGAATTTTATCTGAAATGCCATAGTTCTTATTACTAAAAAGGCTATTTTATCTCATTTATGCTATAGGTGACAGTGTAGATGAATTTCTTCCACCAGTTGATATGTTGTTGGTAGATCCTGAATTGGAAAACCTTGCTACATCAAGTAATTTTCAATTCTTAATCAAGTTTGTGTACGAATATGCATATCACAATTATTAATCTATTCAATCAGTTGTAAGTAAGAATAAAATTTGTATTTTTATATGTAATAAAATTTTGCTATGTGTGTGTGTGTGGAGGGGGGGAGGAGGAGCGTGTGTGTATATATATATATATATATATATATATATATGTGTGTGTATTGCCAAACAGTATTAAATCGCATCACATCCTGTGGCAGAATGTATCTAAGAGTTGAACTTTTGAATCAGTTTATTTAATTTTTATTGTTCTACCTGTACAATAAAAAATATAAATATTATCTAAAATTGAATGTTAATTTTTTGTCGTGTTTTGTGCTATAGTAGAGTTTACAGAAATACATAATAGATAAATAGAAGCAGAATATTTAATGAGACCAATATTACATTTTGATTGGTAGAGTTCTTGTAATATAAATTTTGTATTCTTATAATAAATCTTACTTGATCTGGTGTTTTACAATCTATTTCTGAAATAGAAGAAAGAAGCAACGTTATATTCAAAGCTTTAATATCAATTATTATTAAATGTATTCTTTTATTATAATCAATAATTACCTGCACATTTAAATGAAGAAGTTACATTTTGTATATGGAAATACATATCAGGACAAGGTGAAGTGTTGGTACATTTCAATTGATCAGTTAAAGTAATTTCTTTGTAACCAGCTAATTCCTTACAATGATAATTTTGTCTTTCATTGGGCTTGAATTGTATCCATGAACATACTTTCATTGTTCCATAACCAAAAGTATGAATCTAACAAAATTGGCAATTTGATAGTAATGATTTAATATAATAAAATTCTTAAATAAACTATTTTTTTTAAATACTAACTGTGATTGGAATTTTTTTCATGTATTGTTTCCAGTATGAATGTAATCTATATGTAATAGACTTTGAAGGACTTATGTAATCTTCAAATTGAGGAGTGGAATTTCTAGCATATGAATTCGTAGATATTATAGGTCTTAATGTTCGTGGTACTGAAAATTAGGATAAAAAAGTGTTTTTATATATTGTTACTATAAAAATATTGAAAACACTGTTAATCAATATACTTATTGACAGGTGTTGAGTGATATCATCGATATTAGAATTCCTTATTAAATGATCTTCAACTGATAAAACAAATTCTTTAAATAAATTAGTATTATACTGTGAAGTATAATATACAAAATGAACATCTACAAACATAAAGAAAAAAATTGTTTAAATTTATTGTATTTAATTATTAATTAAAATCCTATAAATTTTACCTGGATGATTGTGTTTTATTTGTTGCAATAATGTTATTATAGTTTGTTTTTCATTGTTAGACATGTAACTCAATGGAATTAATAGTACTACTACTTGACCAAGGTTTCCAATTACATTATGTTTTATATTATCTTCCCAAGTTTTGTTCAAATACACAAATATTGTCTCTAAAACTCGAGTATAATTTAGTTGCATAGGCCCTGAGGAAATATTGATTTCAATACTTTAGATAATTATAAACATTTTTGCACAACAAAACTTACATGAGATATTTGTAAAATTATTTAGTGTTTCAAATGCAAGCGATGGACTGTTTGTAACATTTAATAACCATTGTCCTGAAGTACCATGTATTATTCCCATTTTTGATCCATACATTGATACATCTAAATCTTCTATTAAAACACTAACAAAAAACACTAACAGTACTTTAATAAAAAGAAAAATATTTGACAGAAAATTTTATTACTATATACTCTAACTTACGCTAAAAAATCTGTTGTGTAATCTATGGACCATGCACCATCAAATACAATTAATACTTCTACTCGAGGTTGATTTCTTGGTTGATGACAAGGCACTTCTGGGAATAGATGGTGTTCTGCATAGGTATAAAATTTTTCAATGGCATGCTCAGTCATTCGTTGCAATGCTTCAGGAGATATATATGCTATGCTTTTACGAAAAGCTAACATTTGAGCTATTACATAAGTCTGTCACAAATAGTATTTATAAGTTAAAATTATAGAATTTCTGTATTTTCATTTATATTATAGCAAACCTGTTCATTTAAAATAGTTCTTGATACAGCATGTATAAAATTCCGTGCTCGATCACAAGCTATAACATTCGGGTTGAACGCAATACCTTCATATGAGTAGTACATGTCCAAAATTTGACTAAGTCGAAAACTGTAAAAGTCTTGAATCCAAGTTTGTAAATTGCTTGCAATAATCAAACCTAATGTTTCATAAATAATTCTCATGATTAATTTACTTCTTGTTCCTAATAATTTAGGTTTATGTTGTGCATAAACAGTATTTAAACAGTATTGAATGTACCATCTATGCCTCCTAGTAGTTCAGCTCGAGTTGCATCAAAATTTTTATGTGAACTTGTAAGATAATAAACAGTTGGACGCATTGTATTGTTCCAAAATCCTGTTGCACCAAGGGTCATATTATTACCTACAAAAGGTCCTTGGTACACTACCATTTCTGCTAATTCACCTAATGAAATTATAACTTGTGTACATTGATAATATACGATAAACATACAAATTTAAATATATGGTTTCATATTGTACCTGCAATTGTAGTCAACCACACATTATCAAGTTTTATAGATGAAGTCATTAAAATACGATACCACATAGATTGTTCATGAAGCATTTGACTTTTTGGCATAATAAAATCAATTTCTTCCTCATTGTATTTTAAATTTGCTGTATTTGTAATATTTATTTCTATAAGAAGAGGAAATATTGTTAACTGATATTGTATTGCATTAATACTTATGCTAATTCTGTACCTGAAGAAGGTGTTTCCAAACTAGCAACTAATTGATTTACAGCAACATTTTGATGTTGAAGAGATGCAGCAACAGCTCCTATAATTGCTCCAGGAGCAATAGTTCCATACGGTGTTAAAATTATTCCTTGTTGCTTTGGACAATTCCATGCATCATCAGTAAGTATAATTTTACCTGCATAATAATTTTACATTTTCACTGTTCTAAATACTTTCTTTTTCTAAAAAATTACCTGTCTGTTTTTCAGTTTGAGTAACTTGATTACATGATTCGTTTCTACTTTGAAAATCATGCTGTAAAATTGTATTTGAAATAGCTCGGTGGAGTATACAACGTTCCATTTGTGTCAGTAAGTGAACTGGTAAAGCTTCTGTATTACTTGGAATGAGCTCCTCTATCAACTGATTTTTAACACGTTGCATTCCAGTTCCACTGAATGGAAGTACACCATTTGTAGCTTGAATATTTTTTTGGTATTCAACACCATCAAATTTAAATCTATCACTCACATAAAAAGTGATTATTATTTATAGTAACAGAATAAGGTAATACTAAATTTTAAACACAATTTTATTATATGAAACAACCTGTGAAGCAAAGATGAAGACAGTATTCTCAAATCCATTGTTGTGTATGAATGTTTCTCCAGTTTTTGTATGATATCCACTATTATACGTAAATTTAATGGAAGTTGCGAATTTAATGTAATGTTGCTTCTGTAACATTCTTTAAGTGGTTCTGGTATAGTTATTTGAGACCATGTGAACTGCAATTCTGTATACCAAAAGAAAAATATTTGTAATAATTAAGATTAATTTAAAAATGAATATTTTTTATTATAAATTATAGCACCTTACCACAGTATACAATCAATAATACAATTCTGTTAATTGTCATATTTATGTTAATGGAAATCCATGGCATATGTTATTAAAAATTAAATACTTATATACATAGTACTTCTGATACCTAGGTGAATCTTTTCAATGATTCACAAGCATCTAAGGATAAAAAAAGATTGCGTCCTACTTTAAACTTGATAAGAGACTTATCAATGAAAAAATTCAGCTTCTTTAATCAAACTATAGAATTTGTACCCTTCTGTTTCTTAGTGTTAATGAGAGATTATCTCAATTCATTGAAATAGTTATTTTTGCGATTTTATTTTAGCAATAAAGTTTATTAATATTTAACATAAAAAGTACAATGCACAATAAGGAATAAGAATATTTAATTCTGGTTATTTTCTTATTTATGTGATTGTTAAATAATTATTGAGTTCTAGAAATATCTGTAATTATAAGGATACCTATAATAAGGTGGGACCTATTACTCATGATGTATCATATTATCTTATCAGTTTAGTGATGATAGGTTTCAGTATATCTGTAGATAGGTGTGGTGTTGTACCTTGTTATATGGAACTGAAGGGATACATATTATTCATTCTGTATTAAAAATTTTGGATAATCAACCACTGTACGTATCTTATAATTTTTTAAACATAATTTAAATTGTTCATTCAAACTATTATTAGTAAGTAATAATACATTCAATAAGTCACATTTTCTCCATTTTTCTTATCTTTAACTGTTACCTGATAGTTCCTATTAAATTTCATATATTTCTTTTAATCTATCTATATTATTAATTACATGAATAAAATGTCAATTTTTACTGTTTTAGATCTGGTGAAATGGCTAAGTTTTTCTACTTTTTCATCTTTATTATATTAGGTGAGTATTTTATTATTATTATATTACACTATAAATTTTAAAACATGCATTCTTAGCAAAAATCATTGAAACTTTTTTTAAAACTTTAATCTTGCTTTTTTTAGCCGTACATGCGCAAGAAAATGCAGTTCGAAATCTTTCACCCTCTCTTCGAGAATGTTATGAGAACAAGTATTTGTTACAAAGAGATAATAGACTACCACATACTTTAAATGTATTCCTTGCAATTCTTCGTAAAATTGAAAATACACAAGGTATTAATATGGATCTGAGAAGTTTATCAGTTGCGCTTCTACACCGGTAAATTCAATTTATTCCAAACTAACAGTAATAATTTTATTGAAAACGAATATGATTATAAATAATTTAATCAATATTTAATTTATAGTTTTCGACAAGATGGAATTGTACGAAATCCTATTGTTCCAACACAAGATGGGGTAACACCTTATGCACCAAATTCCTATCAATTTTTTCGCCACGCTCAAACCCTTCGTTTTATACCAGGAAATGCCCTTCTTTTTCCTAATAATAGTATCACAGATGTTGAAAGGGTATATATGAAATTCAAAACCTTTATCAAATTTATATATGTCTTTATCTAATACTTAATTATTATATTATAGTGCACTTTACACTTTATGTTATCAAGTAGTATCGAAATTTTTCAAAGAAAAGATGAAGCAAAAGATTGTAGGTATGCAAATGCATACAGATATGCAAGAAGTGTTAAAAACAATGATGAAGTAACCAGTGAAGTTACTATTAATGACGCAGAAACTTTAACATCTGATGAAATGTAAGTAGAAAAAACTACACAATGAAAAATAATAGCTGTAAATAAATCACAAAATATAACATTTATGGTATCTTTATGCAGAAGGACTATGACTAATCATAAAGATGGGGGTGTTCAAGTTACACTTGATCCAAATTCATTGTATCCAGAATTACCACCTAATCATCCAGATAATGCACGGATACTTGCAGTACCACCTCTTAGCAAATGTCCTGTAGAGAATGGTGTTATAAAAACTCCGTATGTCTGATATTTATTAATTATTTTTAACAACATAAATTGAATTTCATGAATTACTTGATATTAATGCATGTTTTAGATGGGGAGTTGTTTCTCCTGGTTTGATTCTTGCTGGAATTGCTGCTGCTACACAACCTGAAACATTCACACTTCAAGATGTACAGCCTGATATATTAAGGAAGAGTAATGCAGACTTATCAGGATTGATTTTAGACAATAAATGGATTGTTACTTTAGCTGGTGATATTACTTCTTTGAAATATGAATCACTAATCATTATTCTATATGATAATATAAATTTTTTTCTTGTAAAATTTTCAGGAGATTTAGCAGAAGTAGCTTTAATACAAGCCCCTAATGGAGACAAAATTAGTGTTGGAGCAACAGGCAATTGGAATTCTACTGCTTTACCACGTTGGTATTTTTTAAGTTCTAATGACAAACTTGAAATAACAACTGCAGAAATTAGGGGCGATTTAGACGGCTTAATTTTGTCCAATGAAATTAATAAATGGTATTCCAAAATACCCAATTTGAAACTTTCGCAGATATTTGATATGTACTTTAGCAAGCAAGGATTCTTTGATTCTTCAATTAGAGCGTGCAATCGGAGAATATTATTTACATCTGTTGCTCCTAATGAAACAATGACTGCACAGGTTAACTATTTTAATTTTTTTGAAAATTTTTTTATTATTTTATAATACGAATACTGTTTTTTACATTATGTATTCATCTCGTATGTAGGTGTATAGTGCTGCTTTATTATTGCATCCAGATATAGCAAAGGTAACAGTTGAACCTCTAGTAATACAAAAATTTGCAGTAGAAGCAGTAAATGAATTAGTAAAATATATACGTAAGTATTGGTTCTTACATTTCATACAAACTATTTGTGTGTATTTCTGTGAATAAGCATACATAAAAATATTATCTTCTTTAATAATTGAATAGCTACATCAATGAATAAGGATCTTTCGTGCACCGATACAGATAAATTATACGATTTCAGTCAAGTATCTATTGATTTGAGAATCATTTTGGATACAACCTGGCCTTTCTCTGCCATACAACCCATTCTTGCGTAAGTTTTAAAACATTTTCTGTAAATTGATGAAAACATATTAAATTATAAATTATATCTTTTAGAAATCTGTTAGAGAGTATAGACATAAATCAGTATAACAGTAATTTCACGTTGATAAATGGCTACAACGGAGTTTCAATTATTAACAGTTCTTCAAATATCTTAGAATTTAATGCTTATAATTCATCGCACTATGAAAATAGTAAGTATTATAATTGAACTTCATGATGAATGAAGAATTGGTAATTTAATTATTAAATGAAAATTGTTTTTAGTTACTCATGGTTTTGATTTACCTAAATCGCTTGATGAATTAAATTGGCGTTTGATGAATGTACTAGACAATGAACGCAGTCGAGGTATTGGTGGTGCAAGATCTAACATTGTTTTAATTATTCCATATATGTCAAGTATTTCTAATGGTGACAAAAACTACTGTTTACAAAATATATTACGAATGCGAGAAAAAATTCCAGGTGACAGATTACGTTACATTTCTTGAAACATTGATATCTATATCATGATATTATTACGAGTGTAATGTTAACATAAATATTAATGTAATTTATAATTGACAATTTCACTTTAGATACAACAATACTTATTATGGCATATGGTTCGAAAGACACATGGTCTGATTTGATACAAGATCCATCAACGGATTTGTTTTCCATTGGTATCGGCGATACAGAAGAAGCTTTGGCACCAATAACTACTTTGGTTTCAAGAATGAAGCAAGGTATGAGAAACAAATGTAATTACTTTATAATTTTAAACAGAAATTAAATGAATAGTAATAATAAAATATCATTATAGTTCCTAAGCGCTTAATCAACACACAGTGTGGATCAAACTATGTTTCAACTGGATCTTCAAATGCATATGAAGATTATGTTGCACCAAATGGTGTTAATTTGTATAAATTACATCCTAATTACTTCTTTAAAACTGAAGGTTCTGCGTCAATAAAAGTAAAAACCATTTTTTATTTTTTAAACTTTCTTAACACATGGAATGTTGTCTGTATTGTATACAAATAATTTTTTTAGATACAAGGCTCCAATTTGAATAGTTTAATTATATGTTCGTCGCGAGAACCGTTGTATGGTAATACAACCTCTAAATCATGTGCAACAGTGACTGATGAAGCACACAGTATTACAGTTTCTTGCCCTGGTGCTACTTTCATTAATCAATGTCCACCACTTTATATATCAATAACTTCTAACTCCAAAAGTGTTTCATATCAGTGCATAGGTGAGTACAATTATTTAATATAAATATAAATTGCATAGAGATAATTTCTTTCTTAATAGATACCGATCCTGATTCATATTTTCTTTTCAGATTCTAAAGTGTGCAGATATCCCTATTTAATAAAATATACAATATCCTATGAAAATCTAGTATGTACTAGTGGTACAGACAAGATTGTATTTAATTCTTTTATTCTAATCATACTTATAGCTTTCTTTAATCTGTAACAAGTGACAAATTGTACGTAGATTCATGAACACACCATCATCTAGTATGTTTTTTTAACGTATTAAAGTAATAATTAAGAATTATCTTATATTGAATGTTTGTGTTTATATAATAATGTGACAACAAATTATTGCTTCTAAAATGCACACTGCTATTAATCAATTATATTACATATAATAATTCGCAATATAAAATGCAATTAAATATATGCACAGTATTTTTATAACATATTGAAATAAAAAATCGATTTGTACATAATTTTTATAAACGATGTATTGTCACATATAAGAGAAAATATATTACATTTTAAACAAAAGGTTTACAAAGAGTAACTGTATGATCTATTCCACAAGCAACTATTTTTACTTGAGCTCCAACATTTACCTGTGATACAAATTATTAATTTTAATTATATTACCTTTTTTTATTACAAATATATTTAATTTACCTTTAACGGAAAATATTGATCTTTAGAATTTCCTAGACCTAAAGCTCCAAACTTGTTACAGCCCCACATATACAAATCACCTGTATTAGTTAAAGCTGCAAGGTGACTCATACCACAAAATATTTTGATCACCTGCAAAAAACCTATAATTAATTTTCACTCTTTTATTTATTTAAAACTTTCTTACTTTTTTAGTTTTCTCGTATGCATTTTTACCAAATAAAATAGGGGGAATTTGTGTTGGTTGTACAATACTTTTTACTTCTGGACCAAAACCAAGAATACCGTATCCCCATACATAAACATCACCTTCATCTGTGATACAGATAAAAATTGTTATAATGTAAAAATTTAGTAACAATAAAATCATTATATAAATACTTACTGTTTAAGATCATACAAAAACAACCACCACTTGCAATGTCAGTAATATGACCAAACTGTTGTAATGCATTTATTTGTGTAGCTATGTTTACTTGATAATCATCATTGATAGTAAATAACTGCCCATACTCTGAATTACCCCAACCAAATACTTTTCCTTTATCTGTAATTGTATGATGATTTTAATTAATTTACTACGTACTACACTGCTATCAATTATCTATTTTAATGCAAAATAAAATTATGCAGTTTATGACAGTATCAATATATAAATATAAATACCACTGAGTGCTAATACGCAATCTGCAACACAAGCAACTTTTATAATATGTTGTCCAGCTAAATCTCCTTTCACTAAGCTTGGTCTATATTCATTTTGATAATGTGCTAATCCTGTTTGTCCATCTGCACCCCAGCCAAAAGTATATACTTCACCAGATTCTGTCAAGAGTATGCTATCATATACCAATAAGAAAGCATATTCAAATATTCCAATACATAAAAAAAATGTTTTATTGCACACTTAAGTTCATACCTGTGATCTTGACCAGCCACTACACTCTTAATGCTTTTACCTTTGATATTAGGTATATGATGTACCACTCTACTTTTACTATAACTTTCATTTAATATTATAGGTCGACCACATTGCCCGTATGCATTGTTCCCTAATGTAAATAAACCTTCATTGGTCAGCACCAACAAATGTGCCCTTCCAGCAGCAATATCTATGATTTTGGTTGAAGACTCTTTAAGTGGCAAAGTAATAAGCCTTGGCTCAATTATCAAGTCATCGGGATATTTTTTGTCTTTTTCATCGAATCCTATTAATATATTATAAAGTATATTTTAATGTATAAATTTCAAATTATAGAATACTTTTAGACTTTTATAAGAATCTTATTGTTACCAAGCTGTGAATCAGTGTTTATTCCACTTCCATATAAAATATTTTTATTATTGGATTTTACAGCAAAAGCAGTAAACCCATAACCACAAGCTATGTTTGTCACATCATAATAATGTCCGAAAGGTAATCGTTTTGGCTTTGCAATGTAGGATATACCTTTCTCTTGCAAGATTGATTTCATTGTTCCAAGAGCACCATGCTCTGCCATTCCCCAAACATATACTCTGGAATTATTGTTTATTGAATACTGAAAAACTATGAGAATATTACAAATTAATAGATTCCATGTTTAATGGTTTTATAAAATCTGTACAAATTTTCTACATGACGGCTTTTCGAATTCTATACCTGGCATAGTTTTTAAAGTAGATTTTTTGTTTTCTTGTTTGCTTAGTCGTACATTTTTACTCCGCTTTCGTACGCAACTTTTTAAACACGTTTTTATTGTATTCAACATGATTAATATGTTTCTTTGCTTTAAAATGTCAAGCAAATTAGTAACCTGTCAAAGATTTATGATTTCACTGATTAATCAAATCTTCGGGCTTTTTATAATTAGTTCTATCATTTTTAAAGTGAGTATAATACCAATCATCTTTGAAATACAGACAATCAATTCTATTACTATTTTCAAATCTCTTTTTTATCAATTTAAAGGCTTCATCTCATGTGCCACGATGAATGTACGAAAATGAAAATCAAGGCGGGCAATATGAAAAATAAGTGATGCAATACTTTTGTAATCAGAAATAGAATGTATTTTTATTACAAAAGTATCATACAATAAATTGAACATAAAATAAGATAATTTAAGTGAAGTTTAGAAAGTTTTCTTGCATTACTTTCAATCGTTTCTTCTTCGCTGAAATAATACTTTTAATTTTTAACGAATATATTTTAAACTCTAATGAAGTTTTGTTCATATCCATACGAATTAAATAATTGTATCGTAAAAACAAAAGTAAACAAGAATGCAGAATGCGAATTTGTTCACAAGACATCGAAGAATTTTATCTATCCATTCAAGTAACAAACAATAACGAATTTTCAGATATTTCTGTTGATATAATATATGTAAATAAAAGCATCAGTAAAGAGACGGTTGCATTTATTTCTCGTGATGCGCTTATCGTTGCGGATGAAGCTAGATTTTTAGTCGTAAAGTCGTATACAAAGATGCTCTAGATATATAATTCGTGGCAATTCCGCGAGTGAATTGGCAGCCATTTTTAAACTGCTCGGTAGCTATAATAAAGTACAAAAGGATATGGATAATGAGAAAACGGACCGCGAGATGGTAATATGTAGACGAACGAGAGATTAAATGTAGCGTAATTGGCTGTATCGAACGAGGCAGAAGACGATTTTATAATTCGTGAACGTGCAGGGTGATTCGTTTCGAGTGGACGGTACTCGAGCGAATGCACTTCTTTCCCGTGAAATTGATAGAAATGGTGAACTGTCAACACCTCTGCAGAATGAGAATATGAATTCAATTCGACTTGCCGTGAAGAGTAAGGATCGGCTTGGTTGAAGGGTGACCGTGGAAATTGTGACAGGGGCAAACAGTTCGAAGCCGAAAGGGCCCGGCTAAGAGCAATGTCGGTTTTACCATGCAAGAGAACAACGAATGCAAAGATCGTGGCTCTCGAATGCTAAGTTCCTATAATAATGGCAGATAATGTACACAGAAAATCGCATAAGCTGTCGGATGGTAGTAGTAGAAAGACGTCTAATCCAGTGCACCGTACAACCACCGAGACAATTCGGTTAGGAGAGCCAGAAAAGCTGTACCAGCCGGTTAGTTTGACCACATCGAGCAACGTGACGGCCAGTAACCAGTGTCGAAAAAAGACATCGTCCTTCCAAATTACGAGTGTTATCGTCGGTTGTCGCATGAGCAATGACGCCGGCGAGGATTCGAATGACGATCTGGATGAGTCCCACACGGAGGACAATTCCGTTGAACATTCACGTATCACCGACATCGACATCGAAACGCCTAGTTATTCAGAAGACACCTTTTCTAAGGAGGATGTATTCTTTAATACTAGTAATGCTGCCCTTAGCACTGCTCCGGTGATTCCTACCAGTTCTCAATACGGTTTGGCAATTGTACCCTCCGAAGGGAATAATGTCAGCAACTCGGTGAATGACAACAATATTAATACTTTGGATATTACGTCTGTTACAGACAACAATATTATTAACTTACTGTCAAGTAATGCAAAACAAGATGCAGACTTACGCGAAGTACACTCTCATGGTAGAAACGAACGATTCAAAGTGGTTAAAATTGAAAGTACCGAGCCTTTTAAAAGAGGCAGATGGACTTGCATGGATTATTTGGATCACACGTCGGTCAATCAGCCAACTGCAATTGGTACTCCTAAAGTGTCTGATCCCAATGAGGTGTGCATATCATATGGGGTAACAGACAGTGGAATTGTCATACCAGATGCACCTAAACAATCTGTTGTAGCCGAAGACAAAGGTATAAGTATTGATGCTAATGGACAGGTATCTGCACATCCAGATGTGCATTCGTCGATTGGTGTACCAAGCAATCCTGCGACAGTTACAAGTGCTAATTATACAGTAAGCAATTCAATTCCTCCTAATGCACAGCATAATCCAACGCAAGTTCAAACTCAGCCAAAGGTTCAAGCACCTTCACAAATTCCTCAATATTTTCAATCTTCGGCACAACAGTTGGCATCACAACCACAGCAACAACAGCAGCAAGGAGGACAAGGATCTACGTTACCTTCTAATTTGCAACCCACCCACCCGAATAATTTGACTCAGCCTCAAAGTATGCCCCAAGGTTCTATTCCTATTATAACACAGACTGGTAATAGCAATGTGACAGCCCAGCAAAGTATACCTCATTCTAAAGAAGATCCATACGTGACAGTGAGCGCGCAAAATCAGCCTTTGCCAGTTCAAAATGTTTGTCAACCGCCTGTTCAGCAAACACCTGTTTCAACATCTCAGGCACCCAACATTTTGGTTACACAACAACAACAGCATGCTCCTCCTCCTCAACAACAACAACAGCAACAGCAGCAGCAGCCACATCCTCCATCTCAACAGCAACAACAACCTCAGCAACAGCCTCAACAGCCATTACAAACCCAAAATCCAATAACACAAATTTCTGAACCATTAACTGCCATACAGGGAATGCAGGGCATCCAGAATATTCACAAAGTTCCTCAGACAGGTGCACCACAAACTTCCTCTGCTATTCATGCTCCTGGAGCACCGGTACAATCTCAAGTGATACCACCATCTCAAATGCAACCCCAAACTTCGGCTAGCAATGCTCAAGTGCAAATGGCGCAAGTGTCGGCTAGCTGCCAAAATGTTGTAGGTGGTATGCAACAGGGAAGTATGACGTTTCATCAGTCCGATCCGGAGCAGGACTCCATTTCAGGCATTGTAGCTGCAACTGCAACCCAGTCGGCTGATACAGCACTTTTAGAGTCTTTAACCGAAGTTACTCAAGGCAGCGACGAACATCATACCCTCGAAGATAATGAAAGGTACGTTACATTGAGTGTTTACATAATTTGAATTAAATTGAAGGAAAACCATTAAGAATAAAGCCATTATGTTTGGTACATTATTATTTAAAAAAGTAAATAGAAGTTTCTGTTTTTAAAAGCATAAAGTAGTTATAAGAATTTAATTGTTACAGCATTTGTATGTTCTATGAATAAATTTTACAATGTCATTTTCATTGCAGTATGTCGGGGACTAGCGCTGTAGCAATTGATAATAAGATTGAACAGGCCATGGTAAGCGTTCTTTGCTGGGGGCAATTACTGAATAAAGATAATGGACGATGATGTTGGACTTAACAGAAGATCTTTTTGTAGGATCTTGTTAAAAGTCATTTGATGTTTGCTGTACGAGAAGAAGTTGAAGTACTCAAGGAAAAAATAGCAGAGCTTATGGACCGCATCAGTCAATTGGAAGCTGAAAACTCAATTCTGAAAGCACACGCGACTCCAGAAACATTGGCTCAATTGAGCCAATCAACTGCAAAATTACCCCAAAACAGTTCAGGAAGTGGTCAATAGGTAACCATTGTACATAAGTTTCTATTAATACTATGTCAAGTACATAATGGATAATATAATTATTGTATATAACTTTACGATTTTTAGAAATTTATAAACAATGAGATTTATTATATTATATATATTAGCATTAGCAATTTTTTTTTAAGTAAATTAAAGATAATAGATTATTTTTTACTATTTCAGTTTACTGTTTAGGAAATATAAATAATAATTTAAATCTGTAAATTCGGTTTTCTTTCAAAATGATAATCATTTTGGAAATATGTATTGTTACAATCCTAGACAGAAACAAGGACATATATGAGTGCATGCCAAGACTAAGCAGCATAAGTAACGGAGTTGATATTGTTTTATGATAGATTCAAGATTTTGAACATGTTAAAAGAAAGTATATAACAATACGAAATAGGCAGCTAGACATTCCTAGATTAATTTTCTTATTACCCTCGCATTTGGCCGATTTCATCCGTAAATTCAATAACAAAATTAGACATTCAATTTGGGATTCAACGTCCAAAGAATATATGTATCTTTTAAATTACATGTGATTTTATGTAGATATTTTAACGTCACTTTCATTCATAAAAGCAGTTTTTTACATGACACTACGTAATTTTCACTATTATTAAATATCAAACCTCATATTTTGTAATCTGTATTCGTGTTGTAGTCTGATTTTTACAATATGTATTATAATCAACAACATGCTGATACCCAGGAAAACAGTTATTACTACTGGTGTGCATTAAAAAAAAAAAAAAAACAATTTCCTGTCAACATTTTATGTTACATCTTAAACATGCCTAATAAAAGAAGTTTTTAATTGTATAATAATCTCTTAAAATTTCTAACAAAAGACACAAGCTTACGTGCTTCTACGATGCAATAATTCAACAAAATTTCTCATGGATGATATAAGGGTGTTATTAATCAAATTGTTCAATTATGATTTTTGAGAAAGTTTTATTCGATCACTATAAAGACTAATGATGTCACTTTAACATAAAATCTTATCATGATGAAAACCACTTTTTCAATAAGAGAAATTAGAATTCATAATTACACCTTATAAATTTATAAATGTTATAAATTTTTTTCTAGGAAGGAAAAAAATAACAACATACAACTTTTTTCTTATATCATTATCAATAGTGTGACTTCTTTTTAGGGCTATTGCGCACAAACATGGTCATATATATATGTATATATATACACATATGTGTATATATACATATACATACAGACATATGTATAATATATACATATATATACATACATACATACATACATATATGTATATATACATACATATATATATATATATATATATTCATACAAATCCAAAGTTCTTTGCCTTGATAGCAAGAAGTAGTTTATGTCTTAATATGTGACGAGAGCTGTACAATGGAACGTATAGTCGAGAAATACATGTATTTGCAGTTGGTAGGTAAGCATCATCTGCTGGCCGCAATGTTACACTTGGCATTGGTTGAAAACCATCTTCACTTGCCGGTAATGCTGGTGATCCTGTCCAAAAGTACACCTACAATACAATAAGAAAAGAAAATAGAAATTATACAAAAGAAATACTAGTGCATATTACACGAAGATTTATCTTCTTAGATGCACATATATTATCAATATCCTATGAAAATGAAGAATTGAAAATTTTCTAAAAACGAGCTCAATACTGCGAACAAACTGCGATATAATTCTTACCAAGTCCTGTCGTTCTGTATGCGACATTTTTTCGACGATAGACCACAACCATCGTTTATATTTTGCTAATTTATCCACAGATTCTCCTGATTCATCGTTGAACGAGGTGTACGATATTAACACAGAGACGTTAATATCACCAACTCCATTTAGCAGAAGCCGAAAGTCTTCAGATAGTAAACCGTCGAGTGCTCCTTCCGGAAGCACATCAAACACCCCTTCTCTCATTGCATGCAATGCTTTTTCTTGTACTTTAATCATACGAACTTCGGCATATTTCCGTACGTAATCATAAACGTTACTCGCTGTTACTACTATGTCACGACCGTTAGGTATAAGTTCGATTGATCCTCCCCCTTCTTCGGGGCACAAGTCAATACTGGAATTGACAAGACATATCGTAAACGATCGACGAAATTCATTATAAGAATATGAGAATTTCTTCAATGACAAATGTCCGAAACTTGGACTCACCTGAACATAAGATCAAGAGCAGAAAATAAACTGTTACTATCCTTGGTTTCAGAATCAATAACAAGTTGTCTCAGGCTTTCATAAATTACAGAGTCAAAAAACGCAAGGTCATGGAATCGTATTGGTCTACCTAGAATGTATTTTATTACGTGACGATTCAAAAATATCGGGCACAACTCGTTTTGTAAAAGACACAATCCTATAAGTCTGAAGAAGAAATTTCATTAATTAGTGTTTCAGGGTCGTCTAGTTTCCTTACTATTCTTTTGATTTTACTACCAACCTGCCCACGTTTCTGAAAGCATTCAATCGTTCGTAGCTTGCCCTTCCTTGTCGCGGTGTATAGAAACCCCTCTTTCCTGGCGAGTAAAAAAGAGGAGCATTGTCTTCGGTATCATCCAGAATGCTATTTTCAATCTTTTTCTTATTAGCTCCACAACGTGCTGTTAAACTGAATACGTCGAGATCCAACAACGCTTCGCTTGCTAAATCCTGACTGTGACTATGAATCAATTCAAATGCTTCTTCTACTTTTTGCCGCAAAGCCTCTTCTGATGCTAATAACATCAACAGCTGAGCAGGCGACAGTTCCAATAGCATGCCAGTTATTTTTTCAGCCAATGCGGGTCGCAATGCGTAGACCTGAACAGCAAAACAACATTAGAAACATAAATTTTGTTACATTTGTTTCCATAAATATTGTAATGATAAATGTTCAATGCTATTATGACATTTATTATAGATGATCGTATACACAAAATGTTTAATTACTTTTGGATATAGTCTGTCGCCGAGTTGTTGTTGATGCATGGTCAAATGATCGTTAATTGGGTGACTAACAGGTAACGGATGAGAATTAGAGGACGAACTACCGGGTCCGGAACTACTGCTTCCTTCGACAGAGCCAGATGGATGAAAAGAACGAGCTTCAAAAGATAATGTTCTACGTGTCTCACGACACTTTCCAGAAGATCGAGGATTCTAAAATAAAGTAGATCTTATGAATGAAGAACATAAATACTTTTGATTCTTCTCGCAAGTATTATACTCACTTGCCGTCTTAAATCACGATCACGATCTCGACTTTTTAATTTTTGAAGTACATTATATTGCGTATATTTTGATCCCACTTGTGCTGCTTCAAGATTAGGCAGTTTTTCATTTACGAGTAATGCCTGTAGAAAAGATTACATACTTGTATTACTTTCTACAACATATAGAAACACTGCTAATGCAACATCGAATGATCTCTAAATGATCTCTGAATCGAAGAAACAGTGTTTGGCAATTTGATTTTTGCCAAATATTATTTCCATCATTATGCAGCATCAGTATTATTTCATTTATCATATCAATACACTGTCTTGAACATTTAATGCATTGCATTATATCGAATTGAATATAAGACATATTTAAATTTAATTCACAATACAAAACCAAAAAGAATGGTAATTTTTTTTTATTACGATAACAGAATAATGAACTTCCTTTTTAATATTACAAACCTCTGCGATAGCAGTATAAAAGCTTCTGGTAACTCCCGAACCTTCTCCAGGTTCATCTTTAAAAATCACTTTAACGCGATTCACTGCTAAAGGCGGTGTATTAGAGGCACGCCTATTATATAAATTGTACTGTGTGTTTAATTCCTTCATTGTTTGTACTAGTAGCTGGGTTCTGTCTCGTTCGAGCTTAAACAGAAGATGTATTTTATGATATATACGATTATTGTATTTCTTTTTTTTAAGAAAACCTAAGATATTGTGATTAATTACTTTCAACAGAGTGATATCTTTTTGTTGCGAATTTCGAAGCTTCTCCATGTCTCTACGGAATTTTGCTTCTTTTACCGGGAATCCACCTAATTCGGATACAACCGAGCCAACTTCCAAGCCAACATCCTCCATGAAAACACGTCCGAATAAATCAAGGGACATTCTCCAACGTCCCAATAAAATGTTATGTGAAATATTCGTTCCAATTGACGAAACTGCTCTGGCGTTTTCCACTGGACTTGTTTCGACCGTTTCGTGAGCTGATATTTCTTGATTCGAGCCTGCTGGATCAACATCCTCGGACACATTTTGAGTTTCGACGGTCGACACGACCAACACTTCCGGTGCGCCCGCTTTATTCGTACTTGTTTCCTTTAAAATAGAACAAATTATTCATCCAATATGTTTAACACGCAGGTGATGCGACGTTTAAATGTTTATAGATTTTAAGATTTTTTTAACGTTTGTGTTTTTTCTTTTGTTAATTTTAATGAAAATATATCGTATCGCATATTTACCGAAACGGTGCCAGCTCTAACAATAACGCTTCTATTCGTTTTACATACATCCTTATTATTTTTGGTACTTCCTGTTGTCTGATCATTTTGGTTATTAGTAGAGACTATAATCGGAGCTCGATCGATTTGTTCCGCGACAAGCGAATGATTATCGTTTGTGTGATTAAACGATTTTGTCTTCTCCTATAATGTGCAAAGTAAATCCACATATTTTATTGCTCTAACGTAAAAATCACATTTCATTTGCAAAAAATTGTAATGAAAATGTTTAAAATAGAGAGAGGAGGAGAAGAAAACACAGAAAAACCCATTTGCGTGAGCAATCTTGCTTAGAACAATGGAACGAAATATAGAACTGAAAACGAACACCGTCGTTCATATGCGAATCTTAACGGAAAATATATACAGTAATCCCTCGTTACAACGTACATTGTCGAGTCCGCTTAAAATATTTTAAGAGGAGCTGGTAGCGAATTTGTTCCAGGTATCAACCTTTTGTATCTCAAGCTAAGACCCTAGTTATGAGTGACTTCTGTATTATAGGTGATCCTGTCAAACGTATTGGTCTGACAACTTACACATTTCTCACTGTACCTTCATGAGATTATTTTTCATCGTATGCAATTAAATGGTTTTTAAAAGTAATTCGTACAACGTACAAGGAAATACGGTCCAAATACTGTCGTATTTAAACTTCTTTTAAGAGATCAATATGACCAATCTGTTAATATATTCTCATGAAAGAGGTAAGAAATATAAACATTTTTAGTTTCGTATTGGTAGCTGCCACACTGACTTCCTTTTTGCAATTACTTTCAACTTTAAATCCGCTTTTAAATCCACGTCTGTCGGTCATCCGGGTCAATGGCGGCTGTGACTCGGTAAGTTTTATCGAGGGACACACACGACATTTTAACGAGGGTTTACTGTAACAATTCATCCAGTTCTCCTACATACGACGACATTACCGTGTACTTTGCGGTCGTTGACTCTCCAACTGACACAGAACTGCGTCTTGCGTCTGACGACGCGAAGGCAGGTCCTTGGATGACTTGACTGAACGTTGGCGTAACGGTATTCTGACTATCAGCGCTTCGAGCAGACAGACTGAGCCTTGTGGGCAATCCTGCCAAGGGGTTCTGATTAGGGCCCGCATTCGTTGCGGGCTGTTTCGGAATACCGAAAAGATCTTCGCGCCTCGAGTGGGGTTGCAGTAAATGCGGTTGATCAGCCAATGGTAGAGCCTCGCTCATAACAGTATCGAAAGGATCAAGTGGTGGACAACCAAGACACAACGTCGAGTCTGATCTTTGGAGGAAGGGATGTTTCCTTCCTTTTGGAGTGCTGTTACTGTTATTTCCGGATCCACAAGTAGGAATCTGAAGTAAATCAGGATAATCAACCGAGTCTGTCTCCATTGCAGTAGGTACCGGGGAATTGTATTCCTCCCCTTCGTCGTTATCGTTCTCATCCTGAAACGTGTAAATAATTTGTATTTGAAGCATTGTCAGTTTGACCAACGATAGAAAAAAAGAAATATTCTGCAAACCTGATCGTTCCAACCCGAGTAATTTGAGGACTCCTTTTGTGTTTCTCCGCGTGACGACATCGGTTCTGAGAGTGAACGCATGTAATATACCAACGCGTCGAATACGTACGCTACGTGTCTCAAAGCGGAGACGTCTAACACCGGCAAGCTGTCTCTGTGTTCGCCATTGTGGGCACGCATTAAGGACAAACAATACGATAAAAATTCACGTCGCGCCGAATGTGCATCGCCACCTGAAATAAAAATCAATTAATTTTTCAACTCGAAAAATATGCGATTAGCTTAATCCAGTGTTTGCCAATCTTTTTTTTATCAACGACATACTTTGAATTTAATAAAATTTTCTGCGGTGGACAATAATTTTTAAAATAAAAATATTTAAAATTGTCACGATTGTAATACACTTTTCGTATATATATTTATATTTATTACAAAAGAAATAATTGTATTAAATACAACGGAGACAAACAAAATTAAAATAAAGTTATTTGTTTAATGAAAATTATCAAAAGAATAATAAAATTCTAGAAATGTAAAATTTTTCCGCGACACATAAGTTGGGAAACACTGGTTTAATTCATTCGACTGAAATAACGAGCTAAATTCGTAGCGCGTGATTTAAGTCAAAGTGTGCATCTATAAGTTGGACTCATAGCAAGAAATGCTTATGTGTTTTACCTCGTAGAAGTAAACAAATAACATTTTTGTTTTATTTTAGAGATTCAATAAATACACTGCTAAATAGAAGAAAGTTTCTATGTTGGTCTTGTATCTCTTATAAGTTATGATAAATTAATTTTTTATTTTCATATAGAAATGCTTGGTGAATATTGCGTAAAATCACGTTTACATCAAACATGAATAAAATGATGGCCAAATAAATTAACCCTTCAGCGACGCGTCTCACCATAGTGTTTATAGAGATGAATATTTATTTAAAAAATTCTAAAACTATACTTTTATTTGAACTGTTTATTTTCACTAATTTTAAATTCAATTTCGACGTCAAATTTTTCATGTTTTGAAGACAACTAAGAAAATTTATCTTACTTTAAAAATAATTTGCTTGCTCATTATTTAGCAATGTTTGCTATTTTAATAATTTTAATACATCTTAAACTTTGTATAAAATTAATTCCATCTTTTATTACTCTGAGGCTTAATGAAAAAGAGTTAAAACAATTATTCTGTATTTTTTTGAATATACATTATTTAGTCCATATGTAAATTGAACAAAATTTATAATAAATTTTGTAAAACGTTTACTATTGAATTTTCAACCGTCTTTGATACATATACACATAAATAAGTGTTATATAATAAATAAATATAGAATGTGAAAAAGAAGCAAGAAATATAAAAAAATCAAAATAAATTCAAGAATGTTGGAAAAGTCACTTTGAAATATCAGAGACTACCAATTTGTCCAGAGATCATAATTGTGCAAAAATCATCTTAAAAGTAAACAAATGTAAAAGCACAAACTAAATAAAACCATTGTAAAAAAAAAAGAAAAAAACCTTTGGTTGTCTTTCATATTTCAAGATGATTCCTTCAAATATTTTTAAATTTATTTCAATCTATTTCTTGTTTCTCTTTATATTACATGTTTATTTATTTTACAAAATTTATTATGTATTTTGTTCAATTCGGGTGTGAACTAAATAATGTATCTTCAAAAACATTTTTCTAAACCAAATAAATTGTTTTCTATGCATAAAAAATATATTATAGTAAAACAGGCATATCCAACTCGATGCTCGTATGGGCACATTTCGCTGTACCTGGGAAGTTAAACTACGCCTTCTGAAGGCAACACAACTGTAATAGAGTACTCTATGAATATAGAGCGCGCATGTGTGTGCAAATCACGCAAACTAAACATTATTAAAAATGCGCTTTAAAATGTTGCAGTAAATTTAGTACATAAACGGCTTTTTAATGTAATTCGTACAAGTTACAGTGTGAAAAATAGAAATATTCATTAGTTTAATGGTATACGAATGTATTTTGTGTCATTACTATAACAATAACGTTTAGAGTTCATTCAATGTAAGTATTATGAAGGAACACTGTAAGTTTAACATGTCGGTCGTTAGTGATTATATAATTTGTTTATAACGTATGTTTAATAATATGATTTAACATTGTAACTGCCGGTCGAAAGTCGTATGTGTCACCCACACTTAATATGTGCTAATAGAGCACACACGACAATTCGAATGTTAAACAAAAAATAGATTCTTCTGAAAACTTCTACGTAACGAGTATGTGCTGCGACTAAAACAATAAAACCACACATACGTGCTGCAGCTGTAAAAGAATTAACCCATTTGCAACAAAGCACGGAATAATCCACGAGTCGCGACTGTACACTATCACCGACCGCAGAATAATACGCGAGTGGCGACTGTTGACTATCACCGAGCGCGGAATAATACGCGAACCTACGACTGTCCACTATCATCGAGCGTGGAATATTCTGCGAGCCTACGACTCTCATTTTACCAGTTGCAACTGGTATGTTTAACCATTTCTGAGAACTTTTTGGTTCCATTAGTTTGATATACATCAGTATATTCTAAATAAGTTTTACTCTTTTGTGAAAATCTTTCAAACTGCCACTATGAGTATTGCGGCACGCAAAAATTCGCGCGACACGCAAAAAAGCCTATAAAAAAATATTTTGCTATATAATATTGTGTATTAATCGTTTTAAACAGTATATTGTTAATAAACTCCATAAATAATTTTGATGCTCGTTACTGCACATACGATCAACCGCTCGCGGTGATACGGGTCAGTCGTCAGTTGAACGTCGCTAATGTTTGAACGCGACAGCCTAAACAGACCGATAATGCAAATGGGTTAAACGTACGTTCCCACCCGTTATTCCTTGCTATAACATCAAATGTGTTTGCCCGAGCTCTACTCACGAACAGCGACGCTTGCTCTTGCCCACGAGCGACCTCATTGAACATGCCTGTTGTAGACGATACGAGGTTTATGATACGCACCTTCGCGTTCCCTAATGTTTCGCGAAGGTTCGCCAACGCCTGCAAAACCAACGGTGAGTCTTGTAGAAGCTTGTGGAGTGGAGATATTGGAGCTCGTAGCGATACCACTGCGTTGATTCCGACCTGTATTAGATTGTAATGTCAACGACAAAGCCGCTGTGTTTAGTAAACCAGTGTAATTGCTTCCAGAGAACGATGGAGCATTGTTCAACGGGTGTTCCGGATGCGTGGGATCCGCGCTACGAGTCAAAGAGACTCCGAATCTTAGTTGCGCCTCTGTGGCGTCCATTACCGTAAGTAGCCAATCCCATGTAGGTTTCAAATGCGATTCGAGATACATCTGTGATCATTTGAAACATCAGTGTTGCGGCACACCATGCTTTTCATAAACTTCATTACGTTTGGATTAGTTCTAGATGTAGCCATACCTGCAAGTTCAACGCATCTTGATAAGAAATTTCCATCAACTGCGGCAGAAATGGTGCCAGCGTTTTATAATCTTGCATCATAACCAAAAGATTAGCTATCTGTCGAATAACAATTCCAAATGCACGTGCCAAACAACAGGGAGTGGTACTCATAGTAATTGGTTCTTGTGCAGCTGCAACAGCAGATGTTGCGGTAGTACGTCTTAAGGATGCAGAGTCAATAAAAACCAGATTACTGCCACCTGTTACTCTCAGTCCTGTTGTGCGCGTATTTGTTTCGCGATTACGTATTGCCCATTGCATAGAAACAGGCGCGAGATTATTACGATGTAAATGACCGCCGGATGAACCACTGGAATAAGGATAAGTTTTTATTATTAATGCCTAACGAAATGAAACCATGCCAGCAGGTCTCTGTTGCAAAGCCTTTTAATGTTCCTGTTGCATATCCATGTTATTTAAAAATAGAAAAAGGAAAAACCATTTTTACCTTCGACGCTCCAATTGCTCGTCACCCATCTGAAAGTCCTCGTTATCCTGTTCGTCGGTTTCTCCCGCTTCGCTCTCATCGTCTTCCTGTTGGCTTGATTCACCGGATTCGTCCTCCGGAAACAATAAAATAGATCCCATTCCACCGTCAGAACCTGCCGTAGCACCAGTCTGTACGCTGCGTTGCGCAGATGCCGCATCTTGATTACTATGATTGTCGTCGGAATCCGATTCCGTTTCCGCTTCCGCTAGAAGATCGAGCTCTGTGTCTGATTCGCCATCCCCTGCTTGTTCTTCGCCCACGCCGCCTGCGTTGCTATCGATTTCACCTAACGGTTGACCAGCGACTGTTCCGGAAACTCCCGATTCTTCGTGTTCGCTTATGTCGCCATCCACATCCATAGGTACCTCTATTCCATAAATGAATATTATGTTTTCATTTAAGATCAACAGCATCAATTTTTACTTATTCAAAATTAAAATCATTACAGATGCTGTTACTCGTTTACGTGTACCTTCACCACCTTCTGCCTCGTCCATAGCAGAAACATCTCTAGCAATTGTTATATTATTGTTTCCCTGTTGCGTCTGCAAAGTAGCGTCTAGAGTTTGAGAGCTCACACCACTGTGAGGTATCAATGGTTCAATGGAGAACAAGTCCTCCGAGCCGTTGATCACTTCGATCACCGAGCTGGTCAATGTAAATGGCGCCGTCGGTCGTGCAACACCTAATCTTACTGGTGCTATTAATGAATCGGCTATTTCGCATAATTCCTCAACAGCTAATTTAATCAACGCGTTGAAAACTTTGCGACATTTTATCAAAGGATGCGAGGCTTGGCTAGCGCTGAAATGTACATTCAAAGAAGAACATAGAAAAAAGATACAGAAGTTAAGTTAATTCATAGTTAAGAATCGTTTCGTACCTTCTTCCCTTTTTTACCGGTGCTATTTCTACTGTAAAAATTACAAATATTCGAGCCACAGATCGAACAAATCGACGAGCAACGTTATTCGCTTCTTCTTGTCGTCCAGGCACAGAATCATTTTGTAATTCTCGTATTAGGGTTGTTAAAAGAGCATTCAGCATCTATGGCAGAATTTTATACAGTATATCGAAAATACTTTATTGTCCAGTTTATATGATGAAAAATATTCTTTCTTACCTCCGCACTACACTTGACCAAGAATGAGTGAGTAAATTTATCGAGTAATGCAGTACCGCTTTGTCGACACAACTGTCCCTGATCTCCAAATAATTGATCGTTACCGTTCACAGTCACTCCTGTCATAATCATACACTGAACAGCTGGCCAGTCATTCAATAGTCTTTCTAGAGCTTTCCGACTGAAACGAGGAGGTTCCAAGTCATGATCCGGCATGTCTGCCGAGTCCTGGCTCAAACCTGTTTCACATTTGACCATTATTATTCAATGACTTCCAATTAAACTCGATATCATTATTATCGTGTTTAAATAACAAAAAATTACCATCAGATGACGGTCCTTTGCGGCTTGCAGACGTCGAGCGCGGTCGAGGTGCTGAACGGCATTGTCGTTGTTCCACCAATTGTCTTCCTACAGTCTGAACCAGAAATAGCAAAATACTTTCTCCTCTACAAAGTTAAAAAATAGATTCGTTAATTTTATTCAATTTCAATTTTCAATGATTCTCTATTCATCTCCTTACCGTGAATTTATTTTCGTGGCAAGATCGGTATTAACTACCAAACGACATAGAAGCTGATAACGAACACCCTGATGACCAGCAATGAGAGCGCGGCATTTACATTTTTCCCAACAATCACAATAAGCCGTAGGAGATGTTACTTTTAATTTGCAATCGTGTCCTCTATGACAAACGCGAGCGCATTCTGTACAGCAACACAAAGACCCGGTTAAGCCGCAAGTTCTGCATTCGAAAATATCCTGAAAAAAAAAATCATTTATTAAAGAGAATTTGAATCACACGATTGTTCAAACGTATTGGATGATAGAGTACTTGATTAATATGATCCGCCCCAGTCCAAGTGAAACTACAGGTATCGTTACAACAAGTAACAAACAGCGGTGACAAATCTGGATTCGCGTCAGGAGGAAGTATCATGGCTGAACATTCTTTCTGATCTCTTCCAACTCTCTGAATAGTGTCCAATATGATAAGAGCTGCGTGATATGCACGGACTGACACAGCAAGCATCAATGGTGTTTGACCCTGAGCATCTCTGTTGATAGAAGAATTAAAGTATTTTTATCAAAGTATACCAATATTTTATGTTTAATAAATTTTTTAACCATCATGATAATTACTTTGCTGTAAGTAGTTCTTTCAGATGAGGTGCTAATACGTTACTTTCACACATATACTTCAATATAAGCAATGCATTGTTTCTTCTTTCTACAGAATCTATAATATAAGTATTATTTGACGTAGCTCCAACACCTACAAATAAAGAAAATATGTATTTAATAATTTATAATATGACTTATAATGATAACAAAATATAGATAAAAAGGCATTCAATACACTTTTACCTGATTTATTCATCATAGATATACTGGCAGCACCAATACTAAGTAAACTATCCTCTTCTCCTGATGTGTTATCAAATGCTTCGGGTGGCCAACTTAAAGTTGGAATCGGTTCCTCGATAGGTGCAGATGCACCGTCAACAGTATTTGACACTAATTCACGTTCGATACCTTTCAAATGAAAAATCAAATTAGAATATACCATAATCCTTACGGCATATTTGATATTAAATAAGGCAAATAAATGAATGCAATACCTTGATCGTTTTCTTTGTTAGAAGTTGGAGAAGACATACTGATACAGGCATGCAAAATATTACGATTACCATCGCAACGTTCAGTCAGTATTGCTTGAATTTGCGCTGCATTGTTTTCTAAACAAAAATGAAGCATTATTATATTATTTTCGTATTGTTCGTTGACTACATTTTGACTACAAAAATGTATGAACATACTTACTGTGATCTTGTTCCAAATTACAAAACACCTGTTTCACACTATCATAATCGCACCTTAATATGCGTGGCATTAGTAAAAGGTTATCAAATGCTAATGCAATAACCGCAACTTGATTTTTCATATTGGTATGTGAATTCGAGCAACTTGGTATGGGAATAGTCGAAGCACCAATGCAAATTACTGGAACTAAATCTAACCAATTTGGATCACGAATAGCCTCAGCACAATCTTTTACTAACGGATAGATCGTATTATTTCCATCTCTAAGGATCATAGAGCACTCAATATTCTGTAATATAAAAATTGATTGTATCCATATACAATTTAAACTAATTTATTACAATTGTAATAATATAAATCATGAAAGTATACCTCTCCTGCACTTATAAGGTTTATATTTTGGGGCTGTAAGCCAAAAAATGACGATATATCTGATGGAATATAACAATCTTGTACATATCTTCCAGTACTCAGATTATATACAACATAGCTCAACTTGTTTCCACTTTTCAAAATTGCATGAATACCTATAAATAATCAATTACTAAGAAATATTATCAACAAAGATCAGTAATTATGCATCCCAAAGTTCTACCTCGTCCATCTGTAGCAATAGTTAAAATACTATCATTCGATCCTTCGACAATATTTACTCTTCTGGGAGTTCGTTGGAAACAATCTGGAGCTCTTGGATTCATAGATGTCTTTATCACCTACACGTGTGATAGTTTATCATATTTATACTTTCAAAAACGTAAAGATTTACTTGCAACAACTTAATTTACCTGTAACTCGTCTTTTCTTAACAATCTACAATCGGCCAACAATTTGATTGATTCTTCTGCTGTTAAATCTTTAAAATCCGATGTATTGAAATCCTTCTCTTTAATTTCTTTCTCTTTTTCTTTTGAATCCTTTGAAAAGAACTTCACAGCAACATAACAACCATCAACTTTTATAACTTTACCTACACATAAAAAATGGTAAAATATAGCACAATTTCAGAAATGTGCTACTCTTATGCTATTGTTCGTTATAAAAAAACATACCAATAGGTACGGTTTTAACATCTTCTACAAAAACAACGTCTTTTAATTGCCATTCTTCTTCGTCTTTTCGTTCAGTCTCTCCTTCATTTCGAGGTGTAACCCGTTTTTGTCTCTCTACAAAATTAAAATTTGTATTGTTAGATTTAATCTCAAAAATGCGATTAGTTACAAAAAGAGCTAAATACTTTTTAACAACCGAACTATCATTTTATTAATGGTATTCAAATTATTTTTAAAAATTATTAAATTCTTACTATGACTTGTTGTAATGCTGCCAGTATCGCTGCATGTGCTTGAAGCTGGTGAGGGAGGTGGCGGCATATCAAGACGATCGGCAGTCTCTTTATGATTTGTTTTATTAATAGTACCGGTTCCACTATTTCCACTTGTTTCGCGTTTGTCTGCGTTAGCATTAGGTAAGTGACTTCCAGCTGGTAAAACTTTAAATCTACAAGTAGAATCTAAATTCCAAGCTGCTGCTAGTAATTGTCCTACTTTTGGAACTCCATTAGCAATTGTGAATCCTAAAAAAATATATCCATTTAATAAGTTACAACGTTATACAATTATTTTAACCGTTTTTATTGAACAACGCACCTATTGCTCCAGGTTGATATATAGGACTATTTTTCATGCAAACATGTGTACCATAACTAATGTCATTTGATGATACTGTCGATGGTCTATGTTTGCGCGACTTAGCTTTGTACTTTTCCCACAATTTTTTACGCTGTGCAAAAGGTAGTACACCCCTATGGAGAAAAATGTAAAAATTATGTAAAAATAGTTATACAAGCGAGCACTAGCAATAACGTCGTTAGTTTAGAGAATAATTGATTAAAAAATGAAAAAATTGTCAAAATTTCAACCAACCACCAATACAATGTACCACTTTCAAGTCTGGCAACAGTGTACAAAGCACAAGTATGGAGTGACATTATTTTGTCTAATGTAAATTCAGTAAAAGTTTGAGCTGGATGTTCAAGACGGGAAGCAACATGTCCCAGGAGCTCATCAAGCCAAGTAGCTACTTTGCCACTTTCAGTATTAACGGAACATCGAATTGCTGTTGCAGATATATTAACTATCTTTTCTGTTGTTATTGCTAACCACTGAGCTTTTGGATGATGTATATTTGGATTCTAAAATAAGTGTCTATTTATTATCTTCCTCTTATAAAATACTGAAATGAATGTTTGTTTTAAAAATAAATACCTCTGGATCTTTGTATGGTTCAGATTCTGACCATTTCCATTGATATAACTGACCACCAACAGAAACAGCAATTAATTCACTGTAAAGCGAAGCGATCTGTATGAAACGAGGAGCAGGATCGCTGCTACGTTCATGCCACCATTCCAATTCTTCTGATATCCATAATGGACTTTGGGAAGCTAACTCCTTCTTTTTGTTATCTGATATATTTTTAAAAAATATTATTAAAATTCATACACCTATAATTCAAAAATACTAATAAAATTTAATATGGATTTATTGTTTAAATTTTTTACCAGTATCTTTTTCCCACGAGTCTTTAAGCGCTGTTTCTAGCCAACGACGTGGTCCGCAATATTGACGATCTCTCCATCTACTAAAACTATCGCGATCTCGTTCAGATGCGCGTTCACTCTCTCTATCATTGCCTATTCTGCGTGAAGAACTTCCACGACTAAAAATATAAAATGTGCTTAAACATCATGTCTTCTACCAAATAAGCCACAAATAATGAAAAAATAATTACTTTCTCATTCCTGTATATCCAAACATATCTTCAGAGAACATAGAATCTGCATCAATTATAACAGAATGTTCGTTAAATGAACCACCATCTAATAAAGATATAAGTTCTTCCGGGACATATGTATCTGCTGCATCTTCTGCATCATCACCTTCTTCATCATCTCGTGATAGTAAATTATTTACTGCTAAGTTTACATCTAAATTTGTACGCTACAAAATATATTTCAATATTTCACTAACCCTGATACTACCAACACATTGTACAGTGGTCATTATAATATAACAAACCTGCAATTCTCTAATAATAAGATTGCGACTTTTTCCTTGCAATACCACTTGAGCCTGTGAGATAAGATCTTCCGGTACGAATGGTGCAGGTACTGGTGCAATGGGACGCGAGCTGCTGCTGCTTCCTCCTCCCATAATTACACCTGGAGGGCCTATCCTACCTGCATTTCCACTTCCTCCACTGCTACCACCTCGGGAACTGCCACGCATAATTCTTGCACGTGTTCTAGACATTCCTCTACCTCCACTTCCACTACTACCACCACTATTTGATGCTGAATTGGAGTTTCCAACATGATTCTTACTGGTGCTACAATAATAAAAAAATATATGATACATAACAAAAATTTTTTCTATCTTCATCTTCCTCCTGAAATTTTTCATTCATTTCAACTTACTTTCTATTTGGTTCATTTTTGCTCAAGTCCAATCTGTCTGACAATACTGTAAATGCAACTCTGCAAACTTTATGGTCTTCTGTAAGAAGAGCAATATGTGTTGGTCCAACAACAATACGCTTTACTGAAATCTTTAATCCACTAAATGCTGGTAGCGTTGCGAATCCATATCTGTTGATTTTCTCTGCCACTTCTTTCAACCTAAAAAAAATTAAAAATATAAATCAAATAAATATATAATTTAAATTATATTTTTCTGAATAATATTGACAAAAATACAGCAAAAACAAAAATTCATTTGCACAAATAAACCACACATTAAGGTTATGTCAGCTTAATATATATACATAATTGTACATTGTGATAAATGATGAGAACAGTTTCTTCAATTTTATATTAAAAATATTAGATTACGTAACAACAAAAACCATCTACCCAAACTTAATTTGTACTGACATGATAATATTATTATCCAAAAATAATTACTATAATTACAATAGCAATGTAAACTATGAATTTGTTTTTGATCATTCAATAACATACATTAATGTAGATATTACTTGTAACAAAAATTAATATACTAAAATTCTTTTGCATTTTTGTATCAGATAGATGATAATAAAATAATTACAAAATTAATATTAATTAATTTATTATTGATAGTCTCCTATTAGATATACTCTACATAAAATAAAGTTTTGTAAAAGACCGATAAAACATAGAAAGTACATATGAAATATAAAAAAAAAACATTACATTTTATCATATAAGAGCAGAATAACATATTAATCATTGAAATATGTATTCATGACTCATGTGCACGACACATTTGTCATAAACGTTCTTATTTCGCAGAGAATTTCTTCAATCGCGATTCGAGAGAATCGAATTTTTTTCTCGTAACCTACAGGTGCAACGAACAGTGTAAAGACAAAGAGAGGAAAAAAAGACCTCTTGACACCTAAACCGCACCTATATAACTTTCGATTATGACTAGCAGCGTCAAGAAATTTCCAAACCCGGACACACGATGTCCGTACGTAACGATGTGACAACAAACTTTTACAACTCCCATGGTTCATGTAAAATCATTTTGCACCGTTTAGTTAAAGTCAAACATCTCCATAACAAGATTTAACATTGATGGAAAAAAGAGAAGAAAAGATATACTGACCGAAATCAGCGAGCATATATTCAGCAACGAACAACGAACGAAACGTTTCAATACGTAGAAGAGGAAAGACAGACATACCGAAATGATAGATACATTAATGGGAAACCGATAACGAATCCGTTCTTCTTACCTATCGTTCAACTGATCGTCGGTTCCGGGTAACGGATGCACGACGAAATGTATCGACGTCATATTACCGGCGATTAAACGTATTCAAAAGGCCAGGATGTCGTTTTAATGATTCTGTACACACAATTTCACCACACCGTCGAAACGATATTCGGCCATGTTTCTGAGGAAACAACCAGTTACGTGTTCTCGAAGGCGAACGAACCGGGTTAGCGTTTGTGTATTCGTAAATGCACTGAATCTTCTCGCTTATACGGGTGTCAATATCGCACACGATCCACGGAAAATTGTGCATAAACGTAATATCGCGCAGTAAACCATTTCTTTGTACATTGCCACAGCTATGGTCGAGATCAGTCGAGATGTTTCCTCTACGTCGTTTAGAGGCGTCACTAATCGCAAATATGTATAATAGCTACTTTACGCTAATGGCGACCTTACCGTAATCGTTACTTTCTATAATGTTGTATCTAAAATAATTCGAAGAATTCATGTAGCAAAATAAATATAATACAAAAATATGTTAATTATTATAATCTTTCCTCACATGAAAGTTTATTGATTTTATGATTTTTTCGCATTAATGTTCAATTAATGAATGATATTTAATACAACTTGTGTACTGTTGCAATAAATGCGCTTTGATATATACTTACAACACAAATATGCACACTTTACGATAATTATGTGATAATCATTTTTTGGAGAAATATATAGAATCAATTTTTAATTTTCTACAAGAGGGATTGTAGAAATAGCTAATCGAGGCACGATTCTGTTGTATTCGAACACAAAACATTAAAATTATATTATAAAAAGAATTTAATGTTTCAAACCCTTCATAAATATTTTTTAAATATAAAATTATAATTCTACTATAAAATAAAAAACAAAATAAACAAGATATCACTAAAAAAGACAAATATAAAATGAAATTATATAAAAGAAACTTTTCGAGTATAATTCTGTTTTTTTTTATTGTTTAAAAATACACTGGTGGTTATTATATTCATAAGGTAGAAATTTTATAAGGAAGTAAATTTCTTTTTACTTTTACATGTTAAATTCATTTATACTGGAAAAAACAATACTGATTGTATTAAGGAATTTATTGTAGCTTGGAAATGAGTGACTTTAATTTATATATTACAATCTATAAAAAATAATTGTTAGTTTTGTCAATACACTATGCACTGTACACTATAACACTATAAATATGAACTTGTACATATGTACACTTATAGATAATACAACTTTGTCTTTTAACAAACACTCTATGCCTAATGTGCAACTTTGTTAAATAATAAAACGTTCACATATTTTGTTTGTTTAGAACTTAACTTAAAGTATCGATGACAAAAAGAATATTTGGCATTCAGTATAAATTGTTATACCTTCTATTACTTGACATTTAAATATCAAGATTCAAATATATACAGAAACAAGTTTACTAAAATTTTCAATATCTGCGCACGTTAGACCGTATACATACGTAAGACTAAAAAATATAGTCAAATAACAAACTACATTGATACTTGACTAACTATTCTGACATACAGAAACAGTTATAACCATAAAAAAACCAATCTTAAATTAAAATGTACATTTTGTAACACAAATAATGCATGAGTACTATTAAAACACCTCAGACAAGTATAATGACAAAGTATCAGACAAATGAATTTTTTGTTCAATACATGACTATGATATAACTTATTTTTATTTTCTATTTATCTATAACAATTAAAACATTTTGCACACTTTGTAAAATTTCTATAGCTTAAGCTATAGACCCTGATTGAACATCATTGTTCTATTAAAATTATAGAAGTTGGCATTCCATCCCTGATGGATTAATGTACACATTGTGAATCCCAATTAGGATCACTTTCTCAATACAATTAAATTGAAAGCAATAATGAAACACATGTCAAGTCTCACTTGTTCTCCAGTCACATATTCACATTAATTTTTTAAAGTTTTAACTAGTGTCACGTACGAATTATACACTATACAAATTGCTGTGTACTAGTAGCACTAATATCGAGTAAACGCCATGCAGATTTTGGATTAAGTTCTGTAGGATCACGACATAATACCCAAACATAGTTGACGCGCATTACTTTCTCAGGATCTCCTTCTACAACATTATTCTTAGCATCCCTTACACACATGATCTGTTGACACTGAAAACTGATTAGTAAAACTGGTCCTTGCTCCATTACTTTGCCCATTATTAAATCCACATTATTAATGTCTGAAATGAAGCATATTTTATTTCATACTTCTATAAAAAAAAATAAGAAAAAATATATACAAAATATAAAAATACCTAGAATTTTGCTGTCTAAACGATATCCTAATTTTTCTGCTTGCATCAATGGCTGTGCAATTAAATTATATGGGGCTTCGTGACACCAGTCTTTTAATATTTCAAGATTCCCCCTTACCATTGCTTCAAGAATGTTTGGTATAATATCTACTTCACAATCTCTCAAGAACTGTACTCTGTCAAAAGTTGGATCCAATTTACAAATTTCTGTTAACGTC
This sequence comes from Ptiloglossa arizonensis, assembly GCF_051014685.1. Taxonomy (NCBI): domain Eukaryota; kingdom Metazoa; phylum Arthropoda; class Insecta; order Hymenoptera; family Colletidae; genus Ptiloglossa; species Ptiloglossa arizonensis. The sequence goes on along the minus strand of NC_135052.1, from coordinate 25,955,111 downwards.
TCTGAAAGTTCTGTTTTTTGAAATAGTCCACCCATTATATCTGTAACTTTATCTGTCAACAGTCTGGAAGCACGAATTACAGGATTATCGGATTCTTCGTATTTTATCTTCCAATCCAAAACTTTATTCACATACGGATTTTTATCCTTCAAAAAATACAATTACCTAATATGAGTAATTTGAGTGATACATAATACGACTATATCATTTTGAAATCCATACCTTAAAATTTTGCCACGACTGGTAAAATTTGGAATCTTTATGTAATTCAACACCCATAGCCTCTGCATTGGGTGCAACATATTTATCATCTACAGTTTCTATTATATCTTTTCTTTTCCTCAATTTTTTCAATGGAACGTAAACCTTTCCTATAGTGTTCAATAAAAAAAACATTATTCTACATTCGTATATTTTATACATTAAGTTAGCATACCTTGCATTCCCTGAGGATCCAACTCTTCGCGCACAACTTCTGCAGTTTGTGATATTGTTTGAAATGCACTTGTTTTACCTAAAGCTTGACTTTTTTCAGTAATTGTTTCTGCTGCCCCTTTTGCGGATTTTGATATTTCCTCACTTATCTGTCCAGCTTTCTTACCTAATTCTGATTTACTTGCTTCCTCAATAACTTCATGTACCTAGACAATAAAATTCAACCAATGTTTATACAATTAATTTTTATTAATACAGCAAAAATATTTCTATTTATACCTTTTCTTTTAAAGAATCTAATTTTTCTTTAAGAACTTCAGAACTTTTAGTGGCTTCAGACTCAACTGCTTGAAATTTCTGTCTTGCAGATTTCAATGCATCTGATTGTTCAAGCTTTTCTGCTTCCTCTCTAAATTTTTTCAAGGACTCTTTCATTTCTTTATTCTTTTTCATCTCTTGCTTAATATTTTCAAGAAATTGGGAGAAAAAACTAGGTCTCCGTGCTGGATTGGAATATAATCGAACCTAAAAAAATAAATTATTATTAATCATTTATAAGCGTTCTTTTAATAATACCTTTAAAGGAAACTCACTGATAAACCTTGCATATCTGCCGTTTGAAGTAATTGAGATGATATTGACACATTACAAGTACATAAGATTGAACGATTCTTGGAACAACTTCCAATTTTTCGTTTTGATTGTGCAGAACGTGTAATACTAATGAGACTGGCCCTACACACTGCAAAATTCTGAAACTACAAAAGTGCAATTCCAATAAATTTGATGACTCTATAAAAATCTACTTTCACTTAACATATATACATAGTGAACTTATTTGCTTTATGCAGCATAACCATGAATCTATTATTCTAAAAAATTTTCTATTAAAAAACCTATTGTTTATATCTTTCGCTTCTACTATAATTTACTGTTTCCTTTCTACAAATATATGTTTATAAACAGAGATTAGCTATTTCTATAAGATAAATAATGTTTAAATAATTATTATCACACTACATGAGTACATTTGTTTCGTATAAAATTACTTGATTCATCGACATTCCTTCATAAAATTCAGAGGAAATAGAACCTAAACTGTTAATTTTAAAAGATCAAAATTTTATGATGCAATGACATGAAAATAGTAAATATAAATTGTCTGAAAGAATATAACCTCGATAGGACATGGAAAATATGACCGGTTTATAAATAAAATATTATGAAACTACATTTAAGCAGAAGAAAAGAGAAGAAGCATACTTAATTTTTGGCCTCGCATAAATAAAATATAAACATTTAGTTAATAATCAAGATCATTTACCATTTTACGAAAGATTTATCTATAACGGCATCAAAAATCTTCATAAAATATGCTTCTACTACGAGTAGGACATCTGTTGAGAAAAAGTTGGACGTACTATGGACGAACAATACGTAACATATTTTATTTTTGGATAAGTAAGAATATATATTAAAACTGTTTAAATATACATATACATATTATATTTAATAATTAAGAACAAGTATAATTAAAAAATTTATTTTAATACTTTGCTCATAAGGTATAAAAATGAAACTGGTTTGGACACTATTAATAATTGCAGACTTTTATTTCTTAAATAACAGTTAATTTCTTACTCCTGGTATTCTATACAAAAATTCCCCATCATCGTCATAATAACAGTCATTTATTCTGTATGTCATACCTTCTTTAAATACATTTTTAGGTATTTTTATACGTTCTGTATATTTAAACGTTGTATCTATACTTGTGTTCCATTTTTTTACATAAGTAGATAAGCTACTACATGTTGTATTTTCTGCAGTTATTGTTTTGGATAAAGTTTCAGTTTTCTTAACTATTAATGTACTTTCCTTGGGCAAAGTCTCTACCGCAGTATCAACTTTCTCCTCTATGTTGGCCTGTTTTGTAATATCACTTAATTCATTGAAACTTCTACATGAAGTCTCTAAGCTATTACATATTGTATTTTCTGCAGTTATTGTTTTGGATAAAGTTTCAATTTTGTTAACTATTAATGTACTTTCCTTGGGCAGAGTCTCTACTGCAGTATCAACTTTTTCCTCTATATTTGCCTGTTTTGTACTATCACTTAATTCATTGAAACTTATATTTTCTGAATTTATGGATTCTATATATTTTCTGTATGACTTTAATAATGTTATTCCTTCCTCTGGGGATGTTTCATATAATCGCTGTAATTTCATTTTCATAAATTCAGTGAAAATTAATCTTTTTTGTGTGTCATTATTTGTACGGTTATCATATATTGCCTTTGGAGACTTATTTGTTTGTGTCACAGATATATTTATACTTTCTTTGTCTGTAGTAATTAATTCTTCTTCACTATTGTTTATGTTACTTGTGTAAGAAATTAAGCTTTGATTGTGCAAAGATTGTTCTTTACTTGTGATTTCATTTGCAATATTTGAAAACATTGATGATTTTGGTTTTGGAAATACTATCTTTGGTGGTATAATTGTTTTCATCAATAATTCCCTATCAACCAAATTAATTTTTCTATCTTTAAACTTCATTAAATGTTCATTCAAGTCAAAATTTACTATCAATTTACCACTTTGAAAATTCTTCCAATTTTCAGCAACTTTATTATCATATCTAACAGCCGTTTCAACTGATTTTGGTACCCATTTTGATTTCAAAATTTTTTTTATAGTATCAGGTAAAGCTGGGAAGCTTTTGCTTAGTTTCTCTGGTGTCCATTCTTGTGGATCACTTTTATGTAGCCTTTGTATTTGATCCTTTTCAATGAATGTAAGAAAACTAGGTTGTACTTCTTTGAAGTATTTATTCCTAACAATATGTCTCTTTATATTTTCTTTAGTTTTCTGAATTTCCCTACAAACAATGTGCTATTAAAATAATTTGAAGTATAAAGGCATTGAAATATATTAAACATTGAAATACCTTTGATGCGTATCGTATGACTTGCCTATGTTCATAAAATCAAATTCAAATGGACTCAAATCATCCTCAAATTCATCAGAATTACTTTTGGATATTTTCATTTTTCTTAAATTTTTTTTTTCTTGAGCATTTGATGTTTTAAATGGAAATTTAGTACTATATGTTCTTAATAACTTATATGCTACTCTTTTAATGTTATGCATTTTACAATTTCTTTTTTTCACACTTCAATGTTATACATAACATTTATATCATTATTATATTTTTATGTGGTTCATATAATTTATATACAGATGCAAATTACATTGAAGGAAGAAACTAAATGTTTACCATTGGTAAGGAAAAGTTTTGCAGAAATAGTACTAAGTGTATTAAACAGTGAGCAATCCTTTTTCTGTGCTATCTTATTTTAAATGTTTTTATTGTATGTATCTTTAATTGTAGAAATGAATCTATACAAAAACGTTTCACAATTGTAAGAATGGTGTCGTTATTATTATAAATATTACGGTTACTAATAAATTAATATTGTACTAATGTAAAGCATAAAATAGAAATTTTTATACACGTATTAAGATAGTGAGATTATAGTTCCGTTCTATTAAGTGTGGTGGCGCTGAACTGTATGCGTACAAAACGTTGGAGTTTCCATTCTACTATTACTATACATGTGGTAGAAATAAACCGCCTGAAATGGGATAGAATCGGTCATTGCAAATGGTCGTTTCTTCGGAAAGAGTACGAAATATCCACGGGCATCGTCGCTTAGAATTGGAACCGCTATCAGATATAAGGTGAAATAATATTCTTTATATTGCTACATTTTAAAAAATAATAATATTTTCTGTTCTTTATATTTAATTTACTCTGTAAAATGTAAGGCTTTTCTACTCGAAATTTATTCGTTCAAAACCTTTTTCATATTTCCGTTATTAGATTTGGACCTTTGCACATGTTAATAGGCAATTTTTACAGGCATTTTACAATATTCTACTTAGAAATAGCATTTTTATATTAAAAAATACGAGATTAATAACTATAAAAGGGTTCTATTTTGTTAGATTAAAGAAGCTTATGGTACAAGCCATGATGTGGAACGCTTCCATTTGTTTTTTTTTTTTTCTTTTTTTTAAGTCTGTACTTGTTTTTCTTGCCAATTATGAAACACAAAGGTGTTTCTCCTCAGAAATGGTATAAAACGAAAATGTAAATAAATGTAATATTTTAAAAATGATACAATTTTAATGAATTTAAAATACAGAATAAAACCATCAGATTTTTTAAAAAATTTTAATCTAATGGAACAATTAAGTTAACTTTAAGTATGATATTTATTGCAGAATGGATGTGAACTCTTTGCACCAATGAATTTTAATAATTTTTATTCTACATATTAATTGAATCAAAAAAAGAAGAACAATGTATTTATACAACTTGACTCTTCAACGTGCAACGGGCATTACCCATGCAGTGCATGGGAATTTTTCTGGCAGTAAAATGCAGGAAATTTTAGTCTCACGTGGAAAGTCCTTAGAACTTCTGAGACCAGATCCAAATACAGGAAAAGTCCATACCTTATTAACTGTAGAAGTATTTGGAATTATACGGTCGTTGATGGCCTTTAGATTAACTGGTGGCACAAAAGATTATATTGTTGTTGGATCAGATTCTGGACGTATTGTAATTCTGGAATACATTCCTGCAAAGAATGTTTTTGAAAAAGTACATCAGGAAACTTTTGGAAAAAGTGGATGTAGACGAATAGTACCTGGACAATATTTAGCTATAGATCCCAAAGGAAGAGCTGTAATGATAGGTATTATATTTAAACTATTCACTTATTTTCGTTAACTTATGCAAATAATACTAAGTATCTTTTGTACCATATGATTATTCTTTTGATCCGTGTTTCAACTGATTAACATTGATTAGAACTATTCAAAATGATGGTACATCTTTATGAAATTATACTCACAATTGTGACAGTTATATTTACATGTATTGATCACGTACACTTATTTCAGGTGCAATAGAAAAACAAAAGCTTGTATATATTTTAAATAGAGATCCTGAGGCCAGACTTACAATTTCTTCGCCTTTAGAAGCTCATAAAAGTAATACATTAGTTTATCATACAGTGGGTGTAGATGTGGGGTTTGAAAATCCTATGTTTGCCTGTTTAGAAATTGATTATGAGGTTATACTTTAAACATTTTTAAAACATTTACAAATACCTGTGTCCTTTTATAATAAAAATAATTTGACTTTTGCTATATAGGAAGCGGATAGTGACCCTACTGGAGATGCAGCAGTAAAAACACAACAAACATTAACCTTATACGAACTTGATCTTGGTTTAAATCACGTTGTACGCAAGTATAGTGAACCCTTGGAAGAACATGCAAATTTCCTGGTATCTGTTCCTGGAGGAAATGATGGACCAAGTGGTGTTCTTATTTGTTCAGAGAATTATCTGACATATAAAAATCTAGGTGATCAACACGATATTCGTTGTCCCATTCCCAGGCGACGTAACGATTTAGATGATCCTGAAAGAGGCATGATATTTGTATGTTCTGCTACTCATAAGACCAAAAGCATGTTCTTCTTTTTGGCTCAGACCGAGCAAGGAGATATTTTTAAGATCACTCTTGAAACAGATGAAGACATGGTAACTGAAATTAAACTAAAATATTTTGACACTGTACCAGTCGCGGCAAGTATGTGTGTCTTGAAAACAGGATTCTTGTTTGTTGCATCAGAATTCGGTAATCAGTAAGTACACCATTAAAACAGTTATATTTTCTTATTTGATTATAGCTCTAAGAGATTTGTTTCCCTTTTAGTTACCTGTATCAAATTGCACATCTAGGGGACGATGATGATGAACCAGAGTTTAGTTCTGCTATGCCTCTTGAAGAAGGTGACACCTTTTTCTTTGCACCAAGGCCACTTAGAAATTTAGTACTGGTAGATGAAATGGACAGCTTATCGCCAATAATGGCGTGTCAGGTAAATTAGGATTAAAACCTGTAAATCTACAAGTTTTCGATTAAAATTAAGTTTTTGTTTTTTAAATTGAGGTACATATTAATGCATCCTTAAGTAGAAAATTGACGTTTTATACGTCTTTCTTTTTGTGGAATGATGCAAAAGAAAACTATTCTTAGTCGCCTTCAATTTGTTTTTGCAAATTGAAGTTGAACCTAAGAATTACATGTTTAGTAACAAGTAAGGCACATCTGTATAAAGTATAAAGTTTATATTTATGGAATTATTCGTTAATTTATGTAGGTAGCTGATTTGGCAAACGAAGATACTCCTCAATTATACATAACATGTGGTCGAGGACCACGTTCGACTTTGCGAGTGTTACGCCATGGTTTAGAAGTTTCAGAAATGGCTGTCAGTGAACTGCCTGGTAATCCAAATGCTGTGTGGACTGTTAAAAGAAGAATTGATGGTTAGTCTGAAAACATGTTACGCAATAGTTGTTTGCATGTTTTTATTACTATGTATCTCATTGACAATGCAGAATAAGTTTTGGCTTCATTTTTGTTTCTGCATTGATGATACGTTTTCTTGTTAATTATGATATAATATTCACATATTTATCATCTAACATGGTATAAAATTGTTATTTATAGTACCTTTTATTGTTTGATTTTAATCATGGTATTCAGAAATATTTTTTCATCAAATATTAAGTTGAATATTATATTTCAATAATGAATATTGTTCAAAAATTGTGGAGATATTTAGAGTAAAAATATTTCTACAAATGAAAAACACATTTTTTAATACGATAAATGTAAAAGAGAAAAAAATTGGTTTTTGTAAATGATATTAACGAATCTGGTGGCTTGATACACTCTTATCAAACACCAGTTCTCTCTTTCAGGCTACCAGCATGCTATTGGTTGAACCACAGAACACAGAGTGACAAAAAGGTAAGAACATTCGAAATTGCCGAAATCGGAGATCAGAAATTGATTTGCACCCAAAGTCCACCTACTCTTTATGTGTAGTAAGAAAGGACGTGTTCGACTGCCACAAAGGCGATAAATTATTCTATCTATTTCTTTACTTTTACACTGCTTAGAATATTCAGAGTAAGCTTTATAATTTTGATTACAGAGGAGTATGATGCTTACATCATAGTGTCCTTCGTCAATGCCACTCTTGTACTTAGTATTGGAGAAACTGTAGAAGAAGTGACTGATTCTGGATTTCTTGGTACGACACCGACGCTGAGCTGCTCTGCATTGGGCGAAGATGCGCTAGTCCAGGTATAGTAATACAATTATATTTTTCCATACTCGTGCACTACGGTATCTCCGATACCTGGTCAACCACGTATCGGTCGCAATAAATAGTGCTAGATTATAATAAGTTCACCGCATCGTTGAATGTTTAGCTCACATCTAAACACTTCTGGTACTACGGACTTGACAAAATTTCTGGAATTAAAGAGTCATTTGTTATTCTACTTACTTTTAATTTATGTACATATTAGATGATCCTTTTTATTTTTAAGGTATATCCTGATGGAATACGTCACATTCGTGCAGATAAACGCGTGAATGAATGGAAAGCACCTGGTAAAAAAACTATAGTCAAATGTGCGGTGAATCAACGTCAAGTTGTAATAGCACTCACTGGAGGAGAATTGGTATACTTCGAAATGGACCCTGTATGTGCATATACTTTATTTTTCTTTTCTTGAATTAATTCCTAGCAATTTATATTGCATTGATTGTTCTCTCTGTGATAATATTTATTCTCAGAGATGTAAGAGATGCACAAAATATATCACTTCTTCATCTTATGTGATCGACTAATAATTGGTTATGATAGATGAAAAGTGAACATTAATAAAGTTTCATTTAAATTCAATAACGTTTGTCACGTTATACTCTCTAGACGGGGCAATTGAACGAGTATACGGAACGAAAGAAAATGCCATCGGAAGTGATGTGCATGGCTCTCGGTAACGTAGCAATCGGAGAACAGAGGTCATGGTTTTTGGCTGTTGGTCTTCAGGATAACACAGTAAGAATCATTTCATTGGATCCATCAGATTGTTTAGCACCCAGGAGTATGCAAGCTTTGCCGGCAGCTGCGGAAAGTCTATGTATCGTTGAAATGGGTGCTAAAGACGCAAATAGTTCGGAAGAATTATCACCTCAACAGTCCAGTCTATATTTAAATATAGGTAAATGAAGTTGAACATGTGTTTCTATTTTTCCGTTCGAATTTCAGAACTGGTATTTATATTCTGTTTAGGTTTACAAAATGGTGTTTTATTGAGAACAGTATTGGATCCCATTTCCGGTGATCTTGCGGATACACGTACGCGGTATCTAGGTTCCCGTCCTGTTAAACTGTTTAGGATAAAAATGCAAGGTAATCAAGCGGTACTTGCGATGAGCAGTAGATCATGGTTGAGCTATTATTATCAAAACCGTTTCCACTTAACACCCTTGTCCTACGAGAGTTTGGAATTTGCATCGGGCTTTAGTTCCGAACAATGTCCTGAAGGAATTGTTGCTATTTCAACGAATACTCTCAGGATTCTTGCCTTGGAAAAATTGGGCGCGGTTTTCAATCAAATTAGTTTTCCTTTGGAGTACACGCCTCGAAAATTTGCAATCCACTCGGACTCCGCACACTTGATAGTCATTGAAACTGAACATAATGCATACACGGAAGAAACAAAACAGCAAAGAAGGTTACAAATGGCAGAGGAAATGCAAGAAGCTGCAGGTGCGGAGGAGGCTGTAGTAGCAAGAGAATTGGCAGAAGCTTTTTTATCGGAAGAACCCAATGAAGCGGTGTTCGGTGCGCCAAGGGCTGGACCAGGTTTATGGGCATCGTTGATAAGAATAATAGCACCCACAACAGGACAAACATTTGAAGTTCATCGGCTTGAACAAAATCTAGCTGCTTTATGGTAAGAATATAAAACTCAGCGATGTGTATTGTGAATTTGAGTGTTAGGAGAAGAAATCTAATTTTTATGAATTTGCATTACAGCTTGAGTCTTGTGAAATTTGCTAACCAAGGCGATCAATTATTTCTCATAGTAGGTGTTGCAAAAGAATTCCAACTAAATCCTAGAGTCAGTAGTGGCGGTTTCTTGTATACATACAAGTAAGTATTCATCGCAGTATATATAAAAAATATACCAAATTGATTAATATGTGATGACAATTATACACGATCACTGTATTATTATTTGATGATATACCTGCAGTACTGATACAAGATTTACATTAAAATTTATGATTTTTAAAAAGAGAGATAAGTATAAACACGAATCTTCTTTTTAGAGTAAATGCTGAATGCACCAGTCTCGAATTAATTCATAAAACCACTTTAGACGAAGTACCATTGGCCATATGTCCTTATCAAGGAAGAGTTTTAGTTGGTGTCGGCAGAATGTTACGCTTGTATGATATGGGCAAGAAAAAATTGTTGCGCAAGTGTGAAAATAAGCATATTCCTAATGCAGTTGTGTCTATTAATGCAATTGGACAACGAATTTACGTAAGTGACGTTCAGGAATCGGTATACGCTGTGAGATACAAACGACAAGAAAATCAACTTATAGTGTTTGCTGACGACACACATCCGAGATGGATTACAACAACATGCGTATTAGATTACGACACTGTCGCTACTGCTGACAAATTTGGAAATATTGCTGTCGTAAGTAATAATATTCTCTTATTGAACTAAGTTTACTTTGTATATGTGTATTGACAGTTTGAACATGTAATTTGAATGTTTAATCTCCATAAACAGATACGTTTGGCAAGTGGAATTAATGACGACGTAGACGAGGATCCAACTGGGAATAAAGCGTTGTGGGACAGAGGTTTATTAAACGGTGCTAGTCAGAAAGCGGATACAGTTGCCTGTTTCCATGTTGGTGAAACAGTTATGTCTTTACAGAAAGCAACACTCATTCCTGGTGGTTCTGAAAGTTTAGTCTACACAACGCTAAGTGGAACAGTAGGGGTTCTTGTTCCTTTTACAAGTCATGAAGATCACGATTTCTTTCAACATTTGGAAATGCATATGCGTTCCGAGCATCCGCCGCTTTGCGGAAGAGATCATTTATCTTTTCGATCATATTATTATCCTGTAAAAAATGTCATAGACGGCGATCTTTGCGAACAATTTAATTCGATAGAGCCAACGAAACAAAAGAGTATATCTGGCGATCTTGAACGAACGCCTTCCGAAGTATCAAAGAAACTTGAAGATATTCGTACGCGTTACGCCTTTTAAATGTCCTCGAGCATATTTATTATCGACTTATTATAAACTACATAAATTTACATTCCGTTTTCATCTTTTCAACATTTCTTTTTTTTTTTACGATAATAAGTAAACACATGTTAATTAGGTTGTATGTAGAAACTTACGCACGTATTATTTTTAATATATGAGTTCAGAAATGTTCGAAAACCTTGACACATTACGCGATAAAGTTAACTGTCCGTTCATTCATTTATAGGTCAGAATAGGTGTGATTCAGAAATTCGTTGAATACACAACAAATTTATGATTAATCTGGAAGCTTTTGTAAAACTAAAATAAGTACGTTGCAAAGCGAATGTTGACATTTAGACAAGAAGATAAAATATTTATTGATATAAAAACTTCATCGTCTTTCTGAACACTTGAATTATATTCACGTTTAGAAGCACGAACAGTAAACGTGTTAAGTTTTGTATAGGATTGAATGTGATTGTAGACAAAATTTTTTTAATTTAAATTTAAAAAAGGAAAAACTTCATTACATTACTCATAAGCGAATGTATTTTTAAATTACCTTGGATGTGTAAATGTTTACATCGTATCTTTAGTAATACGTAATTTTCAAGGAAATGTAAAAAATTGTGATTTGGAAGTAGGATAAGATTACTATCTAATCATTATAACGCGAATTTTATGATGCGATTTATATATCCTTCGTAAATGTATTATAATTTCTGACGAAACTACAAAATGATGCAATATTAAAAAATACACATGTTTTTGATAACAATTTTACATTTTAGAAATATCCTTTAAAACATGAAAATTATTCTAAGTACTATGTATCATAAATGAGTAATTTGTTTCCTTTTATAGTTTGTCCTTGTTACAGTTTACGATGCATTAGTAAGAAAAAAAAGCTATAAGTAAGTTTATGATGTACGGTTCAGAAAAAAATAGAAAACGTTTACCGACCTATTTTAATGTTATAAATACAACGTGGACACGAAGTACACTGTACTCGTTACGTGAACAAATTCTGAAATAAATTGAAGTCCATAAACAAGGAAATATAATTGTTTAAAATCATTTTTTAATATTATTTTATAAAAATTTTGTTATATCTATCATTAATTATAAAATAACATATGGATAGTGAAAAGAAAGGATTTATTTGAACAAAAAAAAGGGAAATCGATAATACACGGAAGACTATTTCAGTTAAAGTAAACAAATACAGTAGCGTTTTTCAAATCAAATCACGTTATCATATTAATACTTTACCATTTTTACAAGATTTATGCTCTTAAAGTAATTCCGCAATATATTAGAAAATCTTTTGAAAAATGTATACTAATATGTACAGTCTTCAGGTATTATTTGCTTAATTCTTTTCTTGAATTTTACGATCTTATTTCTTACCTCCCCTATTACTGTCCTAACTTGTGTGCATCCCTTTCGACCTACAATTCATCCCCAATAACGGCCACTGTTGTAGCTCGCGTTTTTCTCGTAAAGCTCCGAAGAGCGAAGTTAATCTGCGTGTCGAAGCGTATCGAGGGTATAATACGACGTTATTACCCTCGTTTAACCTTCAGACGAATAACTAGGGTACGAGAGAACTTCAAACACGTCATTCAAAAACAAGAATGCTTAAAAACATCAATTGAAAAACTGTTTCCTTGAATGTTTTTCATTTTTGAAAGCAGATCATCAGACAAAGATTCAAACATTATAATTCTACATTTTGTATATTATTAATATTATTAAAAAAAAAAGAATTCAATGATTATTAAATTCATGGTACGTACATATGTATATAGGCAAGTATATTTTGAAATCATATGTATGTACTTATTGCAGGTGTCGATGTCAGTGAAACATTATCAATTACTTGTTAAGTACTCTAAATGAATTATTCATTTTTTACGAGTACTAAAGTACTAATCGATTTTAATAAAATTATTAATAAAATATAACATGATATTGAAAAAAAAATTGTATGTATTGCAATCTAGGATGAATCATTTAATATAGTATGAAAGAACTAATCTATTATTTTAATAACTTTTTAACATGTTACACAATAAATGTAAATGTGTTGTGATGTCCAAACACAAATGGATGTAACTGTAGCCACTGAATCGATTGAAATTCTTGGGTGCATATTGAATCACAGAATAGTCGTATAAGTACTTCGTGATTGAACCTCGATCTCACCGGTAACTATTGGACACTAGCGACCAATTCGGGTATCGTGATCGGTAGTTACGTCACTGCAGTATACGTAGCATGCTTTAGGGCGTCAAAACGGAGAGAGAGAGAGAAGGACCGAATGCCGATCGATGCATTGAGGCGCCAGGCCCTGAGCTCAGCCCCATTTCGTTCCATCACCCTTACCCCGGTATATGCCTTGCAGCGAAGCTGCCCTCCGGGGCTTTTCTCTTTACAGTGCAGTTGCGCATCAACCTCTTGAGGGTGTAGAGCTGCGTGTTGTTCGGTCACTGGACTCTCAACCTCGTAGGAACAGAACTCTAAACTTCTTTCTGTCACCGACGTGAAACAAATCACTGCAGGGTGTATATTCGTTTATAATTACATACGTTTTTTCTCGTGCGTATCCGTCTCTTCGCGATTTATTCAAAGGCGGTGTTGATCACCGGTATCATTCGTTATCATAATTATGTCGGCTGTCGTTACCGCCATCGGACAGTATTTCGACGTGCTTAAACCATTTTTAAGACGTATGGTTCTCCAAGCATAAAATTTTGATATTTAGTGTCATCGATTTGAACTACGTTCTCGGGCTTGTTGTTGTGATGTTCGATTCACTGACAGACGATTATGGTAAATCATTCTCACATTATCATCACAGAATATCATGTGTAATTTGAAAATTGATGCTCTTTTGACGTATACATCCGAGAACCTTGCAATCGAGTAATGTTGTCTTCGTTATAAATTTTGAGAGTCGCCAGGATTTTAGAATTATAATATTTTATTTGAAACGATAGTCCTAAAAGGATCAACGGATTGTATGTCATTGGATTTTGTGTATTATTAATCGTATTGTTTTGTTCGATCACCAAGTAACTAATGTTTCATGCGACAAACCTATTATCAATTAGTTTCGCGACACGTGCCAGGATTAAGAGTAGGAGTTTAATATTTGAATTAATTACTTTAATTATAATAAATTCATTTAAGAGTCCGGTTGGTTTCGTTTTATGTAGCAAACGGGTTAAGGACTGTAAACTATCCTTTTTAGAATAATATTAAAATTCAAGTTTTGAAACATGAGATTTCACGACGATGATGTATATAAAATAGCACGAAAATTGTAATCTAGATTTTATTTTATCTCAAAGATTGGTATTTACATACGGTCCAACTAAATGGATTTTCTTTCAATAAAATGTCCTCTAATACAAATAGAATACGAATGAGTGTTTGTAGACACACAATTCTATCCTTGTTTGTTTTACACGACACTAGGGGTTTAGTGAGAACTTTTTGATATCCTCGTTTACAAACAGTGATTATAAAGTTGTATTCATTAAAATGAAAGTATTTTTATATACGACGAGTGGCTGTGTCGTGTAAATATATACAAAATAAAGAGGTAATCAAGTACCATCAAGAGAATTGAAATGCATTGTTTGCCAATACCCACATACTAACACCACGACTTTTTACTTTTATGGTGTGCGAAAATATTTAACGAAATTTGCTTATCTACTTCGATAAATAATTCTTTTTTTTTATTTTACAAGACATCATTGTATGATAATAATACTAAAATTTTGTTTTTTAATATCTTTAAGATGTCATCAACTATAAATAATTTTTTTTCATTTTTATCACTAATATAAAAAAAAATAATGATACAAAAATGATTTCTCTTGTGCCTATAACAATATATTTGTATTTTTAAAAAGTTTTTATACTTTTAGAAATAATACAAAAATTAGCTTTTAAGTTATGGTTATTATTCATTTAAAAATGTTTAATGTACCTTTGTTTTATAGGAGACAGCTGATGATGGAGGTGGTTATAAACAATTTCGAGTAACTACTCTGATTCTGTCAATATTATTGTTTGGATGGACGGACTGTGTGGCAGGTGGTGATTGCGGACTGGCCGAATTAACTTGTAGGGATGGGCATTGTGTACCAATAGATGCGTTTTGCAATGGACAAAATGATTGTGGAGATCATAGCGACGAGCCACCAATGTGTACTCCCTGTAATCGTACGTATTATGGTCGAGAAGGACGTACATATAAGTTGGATCTTCCAAGGCCTACTGAGGAACGTCTACCATTTCTCTGTCATTTAACATTCACCGCTGCTGGTCAGGGGTATGGAGAATTGGTACAACTCTTATGGGATGCATTTAGTGTAGGCAGAGTAGACCCAAATACTGACAGTTTCATTACAAGTTGCTCAGAAGGTTCATTGCAGTTAGCAGAATTAGGTAGACATTTTACTGGTGGTTCATGGTGTGGAGTTGGAGAAGGTACAGCTTCTTATTACAGTGAGACCAGTACTGTTACAGCATCCATACGACTATTTCATGCACCTTCCTCCGTACCATTTGACTTCCGTTTACGATATAGATTTGTAGCACGTAATGAAGCTGTTGCTAGATTAGGGAAACCAGAACTTCCAATTGAACGGGGCTCTCCAGTACCAGGCACATATTGCTCTAGAAACTTTTATGAGTGCCACTTAAATCACTGTAGATTACAAAGTCCAAATTATCCTGGAGAATATCCAAGAAATGCAAGCTGTTCGATTACTATAAGGCAGAAAGAGGTGCCCACGTGCAAACATGCCATGATTTCTGTGAAATCTACACCAACTGGTCCAGCTGGAATAACTACAACTAATAGTACTTTAAGTGTATGGCAAGATTGTCCTCCAGAAAAAGATCGTCTAATCTTCCATGATGGTCTTCGCCCAGAAGATCCAATTTTATTAATTTACTGTGAAGGGCCTTTGCCACGGATCACTGCCAGAGGTCCAGAAATGCAAGTGGAGTTTCGAAGTTCTCCAATAGCTATTCCTCTTGGTGCTTCTGCTTTACGACTTGAACTTGAGATTCAAGTAGTTTACGTTGATTCAGATGGACTTGATTATGCTAGAGGCCTTCAGGACTGCCATTTTTTTGTAAATGGTACTAGTAAAAGAAGTGGTATTTTACGAGCACCACTTCATGCACTGCCACCAAACTCTACCTGTACCTGGAATATTCAAGGATCTTCCGGAGACAGAGTATGGATTTATTTTTCTTCTTATTCTCAGAGAGATTTAACAGGTAGTGTTGAAAATAATGCCAGCTCGCGGTCAGATGTACTCTGTGCAGTGAAATTAATTTTTTGGGATGGTACTCCTACTACTGGATTTCCAATGGCTACACTTTGTGACGATACTCCCAAGTTATGTGCTCACGCAGCTTTGAGAAATGTTACTAGAAGTACAAGACCATGTAAAGAAGAAGAAAGTTACATTACAGTGGCACCATCTTTAACATTACGCATGGAAACAATGTTGGGTACTGCTCTTCATATAGTTAATTTTAATGTAAGCTATAATCCTAATGTACTATCTTTTTGTAATCTTTTATTCTTTTTTAATATTAGTATAGTCTGCTTTGTTTTTTAATGATATTGTAAAACGTCATTGTAGGCACAATATGAATTTATCTCAACTATTCAAGTTGGCGAGCCTTGGGGAGATGGTGCCTGTAGCAGGGTCTGGCGTAAAGTTCGAAATGGTGAAGTCACAACACCACGTGATGTTCGTCTCTTTGGTAGAGGCGGATCCTCAAAGTTGGAATGCAGATATCGAATTGAGGCGGGTGCGGATGAAAGAGTGCGGCTGACGTTACACAATGTTAGTCTAGGCGAGTCAACCATTTGCACGAGTGAACCGGATCCTCATACCGGTCGACCACGTTGTGTTCAGGAAGTGGGTTCGAGAGAAGCTCGTTTAGTTTTGTACGAAGCGCCTTGGCGGGACGTAAGACTTCCGAGAGCTTGTTTATGTGATAATACATCGCATCTTCCATTGACGCACATTTCTTCGAGTAGAGCTCTGGAAATTACTTTCTTGGTTGATCAGCAAGCACCGCATGAAGATTTTGAAACACTTTTCTTTTATGCCAGTTTTGAGCTTGTTCGAGCACCTGAGTGTCCCAGGAAGCAAAGAGTACGCGGGGAAGGTAATTGTACTAATATATTACAAGATTAATAAATACAAGTAAATTCCTTTAATAAATTGATATTTTGTTTCAAAGGTGGTGAATTACGATTTGTTGCACCACCATTATCAAGACCAGACATTTATTGTGAAGGACTTCCCTGGTTGGTGGAGGCACGTGAAAATAGATCTTTATTTGTATTAACTTGGGGTTGGTTTCTTCCTCTGGAGCCATTGCCAGTATCAGAGATGAACGAACAAGTAAAATGCCCAACGACTAACAGAATCCTTCTGTATTCTGGTTGGCCACCAAAACTCTTGAAGGTTGTATGTCCTGCAGAGCCAGGGGCAAGGGAGTTCACTGTTCATGTTTTCTCAGAAGAATGGGTAGTAGGAGCTGACGAAGGTAAATGGCCAGGTCCACCACGACCACCGGCGCTTTTATTAGACTTTGTCGCAAGGGAATCTGGTCAAGCTGCAGCCTCCTGGCTTGAAATCTCGAAGAGCAGAGTTGCATTACGTAGACAGTTACGTTTACCTGAAAGAGGAATCGAAAATGAAACATTGAACCATGGAGACTGTCCTCATAAATGTCCTGAATTGAGTGCTTGTATTGCCGCAAGTCTTTGGTGCGACGGAAGACCTCATTGTCCATCTGGACATGACGAGGCAAACTGCGGTAACGGTGCAAAGTTACTCGGGCTACTTCCTTCAGAGATGTGGCTTGTACTAGCAGGCGTTGCTGGAATTATTGCTGCCTTTGCGTGTTTTTTTGCTGTGCTTATTAGCAGGTAAAATTATCGTAGGTTACGTAGAGTTAGTAGTATTGTTGTAATACAATGAGGCTCTTAAATTAAAAATGCATACGACTTTATTTTCTAGGTCAAAAACGCGTACAAAGGGAATTCATTATAAAGGTACAAAGAAAAGCAATAGACCGAGACGAGCACCAACAGAAGAAACACTTCTTGGAGCAGCATCCTGACAACAACAACCCGGTTTCGTGGAATATATCCATGTGGACCGGGAGACAACTGTTTAGCAATATTTTTCTGTGCTTCACCGTCCACTAACTTAATACTATCCCCAGGTACCATAATCCACCTTTGAATATTTTATTTTCTAGTCAATGGTAATTATATTTGTTTATGCACCACTATCTTTTAGACACTGCAATGATTACATATACCTTGTAAGGATTCATATTAATTAGCAATGCACTAGGGAGAGTCACAAGATATAGCCATATTCTGTTGTGTACATTGTGATTACATAATTTAGTTTGCTGATATAATTGGTTTTACAAACCAAAGAGATTATAAGTGCAAATAATATAATATACAGGAATACATCTATAATTTAAAAAATATCACACACATTGCTCAAAGAACGTTGTAACTGCCAAAAAATATTTTAAGTTCAATTAGCAACTGTGAAATTTGCAGTAGCAATAGAAAAGGATAATAGACAAAGTATTGTGATTATAAAGAAATAACTATTTATATTTTAATTTAGAAAAATTTTAAAATTAAAAGAAATTAAAATTGATTACATAATTATAAATATATTTTATCAATGATGCCAAAGATTAAGTTTAATATATTTAGTATTCACATTTTGTTTGGTATTGTATAGAGATATTTGTATGACTTTTGCTCAGTCACTTAATTATACATTTTATAAATATGTATAGTTAGTCTTTTTAAAAGATTGCTAAATTCTCTGAAATTATATCTTGATGTTGGCAGTACTGATGCATCATTTTTCTTTTTCTAAGTGTAGAAAATTACATAAAGATATACATTTAAGGGAACAATTGTAGGTGAAGTTCCAGCGCACAAGAAATTGACAGAAAAATGAAGGAAACAAAAAAATTAGTTGAAATTTATAATACAATATTATATAACAGTGTTTTTTCCATTTTTATAAAGAGCCATGGGTACAAAAGAATATTTTATTAATTTTCAAATAATATTTTAAAAATTGCCGTCACTTCATAAATATATTTTCATTATGTAGTTATATTTACTTACGAATCAATTTTTTTTATTTATAGTAATATGTAAAAAAATAGTAAAATATATATTCTTATTTTTTAAATAAAATTGAAAAATAATCAATTATAAAATACTTTAATTAATTAAAACATAGAATAGATAAATGTAGAAGGCACTTCTACAAATATTCTAAAAATAATTTATAAAATCGCTGTTATACAATATTTAATACTATAGTTTATAGTTGCACTTAAAGAATAGAATCAACATAGCTGTGACACATAAAGTGATGGGAGATACTAACATAATTTACAATTATAAAGCACTCACTAATGTTAGAGGATTGTTAAAGTTAATTGCTGTTACATGAACAACTAATACATATTATCAACTAAAAATGGATACATGCCTACTAGGTTGTTTAAAACTAGATGATTCATATTTAAACAATGCATTGTCATTAAGTATTTTAAGCATAAATTTAATCTTAGATGCACGAATTACAATCCACAGAAATAAATCAAACTTAGTTTTTAATTCAACTACTATGTATCACCATACATGTATCACAATTAAGGGATACATTTAAGTACCACTGTAAGGACTGAAAGTAAATTACAAGAAGCAGCAATTAAGTAAAAAACAAAATGTATGATAAGTGCTATTTGAAAATTTACATTAATATATTATGTACTTAGTTTTTAGAAAATATACAAATTAGAACATTCGATATCTAATATGCAAAGTCTATATCACATAGTGCATTACTTCCTTGCAAAGTTATAAATTTGCAAAAGTCTGCAATAAAAAACTGATTTACAATCTATTTCCTTATGAAAAAATAGAATTTGCGTATATAACAATAAATATAAACTCAATAGCTATTTTAAGAAGGTCTTTATGCATATTTTGTAATAAAGGTTTTGAGATTAAAGAAATATGAAAAAGTGTAAGAATTGTGTAAGTTAATTCTTCAGAATTTTTTAGAGAAACAACTAATGATTAAATATTGATAATTTGCAAGGAATTTCACAATGTGAAATGGATTTAATAAGATAGACATTCATGTACATAATACATATTGTATGAGAACTGAGTACATATACCATAGTCTGCTTAAAATATTTTAAATTCTGATATCTAAATATATTATTCATATATTACGTTTCTATGCATATACAATTTTTAAGATTTCAATTAAAAAATGTTAATAACTTATTCTTCGTTGATGCATCAAAAGGATGTCTATAATAAAGAGAAGAAAGAAGACTTACGTGAAACTATAGCATGTTTGTTGTGTAGATACATACTTCCTGAAAATATATATTCTATATTGGATATATTCTTTTGTTCAATCGACGAAGATTAAATTATTTACAGTTTTATATTTAAATCAAAAATGTTGTATTCATATATGTATGTACATCTGAAAACATTAATTCATTTCTGGTTAAAGGCATAAACTCTGCACAAATCTAGATGCCTGCTGAAAAGAAAAACTTGGATGATGCAAAATCAATAATCTTTCCTTTCAGTGAAAATGAAATAATGCTCTCAAGTATAGATACATGTACAAAATGTTACATAAGAATTGAATAATATTTTTCAAAACGTTGTGCACCAGAAATGTTTGTACAATTGAGTAAAAAGTAAATTATTCTCACAAATATATGTTTTTTTTTTTTTTTCTTTTTTAATTATGCTTTTTTAATAGTCCATATTGATAAATAATTTTTAGTAAACCGATAAAGATGTACTGCCTATATATATATATATATATTATTTATTACTTTATGCGAGGTATGTATGCGTGTACAATATTTTGAAAAATAATTCTTATTTTTAGGATTAAATGTTGAGTATATACATATATGCATTATATTCAATGTTTTTGTTAACCAATCTGTAATTTTCATTTCATTGTATGTAAATATGGTGACAATTTCTTATTTAATATAGGCTGTGTTAATTTTATTGTTGTATTCAGGATATTTAAATATCCGAATACTTTTGATTCACACAGATCATGTAGCTCAATATGTAGCAAGTACTAGAAACATCTTTGCAGAGGATTTGGTGGTAGTGAATCACTTTCTCTAAATTATTCTAATTGACAGCATATAATTTAAAGTTTTGAAAAAAGTATATTTTATGAAGAGTAAAATATACTTATTAGGGTCTACTAAACGAATTTACTGAAAAAAAATGAAAAAAAAACTGATGAAGGATCTAAATATTATACACATACATAGAATATATATATATATATATATATATATATATATATATATATATATATATATATATATATATATATATATATATATTTAAGACTTGTACACAAAATGTGTATGTATTCATTTAAAATTTGTAGAACACAGACACAAGTTATCTGTGTTAAGGAGTTTACTCTAGAAACAGAGTACAGAAACTTATTGCCTTTTATGACATAAGTGACATAAGGTCACATATAATCACATTTAGAAATAAAAAGAAATATTATCGATTATTCGATTGTAGAAATACTTGCCAAAACAAATGTAGAGAGAATTATAATTTTATGATTCAACATCTTCCTGAAACGTCTTTGTTTCTTTGTGCATAAATTAATCTTTGTATAAGTTTATTTATAAGTTACCTATTCTCTCATATTTTGTATTACAATGACAAAATATATACATAATATTTTATTTTGTCTCTAAATTCTGTTGTTATCTGAAAGATGGGATTCTAAAACTTTGAAGTTCACTACTTTATAAATTTATTTGTATATATGTTTTTCCTTTTAATATATTCAATTAAACAGTATCATAGAAGGATTTTACAAAATTCTGTGCTTTACCAATAATTTCAAGCTTTAAGAAAAATATGTAGATAAATATTGTTTGCTACGTTGCATATTCTAATGTTAATATGTACCATTGCTTTGAAACACAGAAGCGAGGAATTTGGGTTCAAAAAGAATGAATTTTTTATTTTCCTTGGAGATACATTTGTATTGATATTTTTAATTTAAAATAAATATAACGAATCTAAAGTAGTTCTATCTTTGAATGTATTTATTCTTACTTAAAGACCCAATCATGTATTATCATTATATTTTATTCTGGTATTTTTGTGTTTTGACATAATGAAGTAAATAATGATGCTATTTTGTTCATTGTTTTTCTGAATTTCTCTTTGAGTTTAACTCATCTTTTGCATTTTCTAACCTACTTTAAAGAGTGGTCTCCGTGATATCATCTGTTGCATCAATTTCGGTGGAGCTCTGTCTAGTCAAATCTAGATTTCGTTGCTCCGTATTTTTCAAACACGCTTGTCTTGCCTGATCCTGAAGAATTTGTGCCATAAATTTTCCTGTGTTCTTCACCATTTGCGAAAAAGTCCCATTAGGCCTGTCACGTAGCAATTCGTGAGGACAACCAAACTCCTGTTTCCGTGAACAAATGATATATCGTAAGTAAACATTATTAAATCTGTAATAGGAGGGTTGGTTTGAGATAACCTTTCTTTGCACAAAACCGAGCTTATAACACAGGAAAAAATTGGTATAAACAAATTTGTTTTTTTATTTTCTTTTTGCATGAAGAAAATCTCCACTTCTTAGGGTACTTATGTTGGATGAGCGTTTATCGCGTGTTGCATTTTTGGACAAAATAAGAACCGTCAATTATCAATATACAAAGCATAAGTAAACAATTTTTTGTTGTAACTAGTTGAATGGAATACAAAAGGATAAAATTCGATCAGCCAAATTTTGTTTTCATAGCTGCCGTCCGTTCGAGTTGAAAAAATACAAGTAGTTGTAAGAATGATTCCTGATCATGAATCGAAGGAAGAAATTTGATCAATACTCGAAACAATACTATAGTCGAATCAATCGTTAAATGTGGCATGCATTCAGACGAGACAAACGCAACGTAATGGGTGCTTATCTAATTCAAGCTATACGATACAACTTTATAATCGAAACGAGTCGTACCACGATACAGCCATTATCCATTACTATGATCCTGTCGCTATCAATGATAGTGTGTAAACGATGAGCAATAGTGATGACAGTGCAGTTCGCGAACCTTGTACGTATCGTCTTTTGAATCAAGGCGTCCGTACTAAAACAAAAAGACGGTTATCAACAGGTATAAATTCAGTAGTCATGTTAATTAAAGAAGAAATAAGAATTACTGTGAGTCAATGTTAGCTGTGGCTTCATCCAGAACGAGGATACGATTGTTCCTCAGGATCGCCCTAGCTAAGCATATCAGTTGCCTCTCTCCGTTGCTCAGATTGCCTCCATTGTACATCACTTTCTGATCAAGAATGAGATCGTTTAATTCTACTTGGCGGAGACTGTCCCATAACAGCATGTCGCTGTAGGAATTTAAAGGGTCCAAGTTGTATCGCAGAGTTTCGGAGAAGAGGAATGGATGTTGAGGGATTATAGATAGTCGTGAGCGCAGTTCGTGCAGACCCAACGTGCTAGTGTCTATTCCATCGATTTTGATCTGACCCTCCAATCCTTCAGCGAATAAACGGAATAACACCGATATCAGAGACGATTTTCCAGCCCCAGTTCTACCTACGACGCCAACTTTCCATCCTGGCTCTATCGTCACGTTTAAATTCTATGGAAAGGGAAGAAACAACTGTGAAAGGTATAAAATATAATATAGTATTTATTTGTTGAGAGTATATTGGGTTAGACTTTGTTCAAGATGAAAATGAAAGCTTTTTGTTTTTCCGAATTTGACTCGACGAAGAAATAAAAGAATGAAAATAAACCGTGCATAACAAACTAACCGTTTTCTTACAAAAGAGTGTTAAAGTTTCTCCTCCAGCATGTAAAACAAGTAATAAGATGGGGGCACGTTGTCCCACACAACTAATTTAATGAATGAAAACAATAACTTTTTGCAAGGAAATAATTCGTTTGTAATATGCACTTCTTTTTAAATGTTCTGTCTTTTGGATAACTAGAATATATAAAAAATAATAAAATTCAGATTTATTTGTAAAACTTTCTTTAACACTCTGTTCAAATGGTGTGTATCTAATAAAATGGTTCTATATCTTGTTAACTATAAATTCAAAAGAGTAATCCGTAACATACCTTTAAAACAGGAGGTTCGTTTTTGTCATACTTCATGTTGACGTTTTTCAGAGTCAAACGACCATGCTTCGGCCAATCTGATGCCGGAGGGTTATCACTGTCCCATGATCCCTCGTTAGGCAGCTGGGTGTATTGCAAGATCCTCTCTACTGACGTTATTTGTGAGACCATTTCACCGCTTTGCTTCACCCCATGTTGCAGAGTACCGACTATGATTAACGACTGCGATATAGCTAGTCCAACATTGCCTCCAAGAGTATCACCTAAAACGAGTAGCGTTGTTTCAGCATTAAGCAATTCAAATAGTTTTTCTCGCGCATACCTGAGTCCAGCAGAATGAAGGAGAAACAGACACAAGCAATGAAGCAGCAAGCAATTATATCCAAGTACAAGCCAAACGCTACATGCGTAACCATCGTCATGTACCATGCACCACTGTGCACATCTTGCAGATAATCGAACTGCTTTTGCAACATCTTTATGACGTCTGACCCACTGGTTCTGATAGTCATCAAGCCGCTCAGTGTAGCGTTTATATGAGAGAACACTGGACTTTTTGCTAAAATTTTATTCGCATAAAGAGACCACCTCGAGTACATTTTTTTAAATATTTGCCTAAAAATTGGCTACTTGCCTACGCCTTCGAGACGTTTAACGCTTTGCGTGGTTCTCAGATACAATAATCTCATGAAGTAGAACACGATCATCAGGATTGCTAGTGGAATGATCATCCAGTAATTCACTATCACTACTACAACAAGGACGCCTATGATTACGAGAAATACTTGGATTGCCTCCAACATTGCCTTTGGTAGCAACTCGTCCATAGCACCCACGTCCTTTGAGAATCTGTTTAAGATTCTACCTGTAAGGACAAATGTGCATATGATTCTATAATTCTGGATTGACATTTTATGCAACTGTTTTGGATCTACTTACCTGAGGGATTGTGATGAAAGAATGTCATCGTTGTCTTCAATATGTTCGAAAACATTTCATAGTGAAGATTCCGACTGGCGACTGTGCAGATCTTCATGAAGAATATGTTCCTTATGACGACAGTTATGATGCAAGAAATGATACAAACCGCATAGACGTACATGGCGCCATTGGTGGGTAAGAGGCCATACTTGTCCAAGAAAAAGATATTTGATAGAAACGTGTCGTTGAACATATAATTGTATTGGTGACTTAACGTTTGAGAACCATTCTTTACGGATCTCCTCACGGTTTCCAAATTCGTCCAGTACGAGACCCAATAATCGTTACCACAGGTGGCTATTTGAGATACGACATATACCAATATCAACGCGGATAATGCAAAATAAGAGCCACCTTGGTGGAAATATTCTTTGTACACTTTGCCAGAGACACGCCCCGTTGCTATCATCTCGTCTTCGCCGGCTGGGATAGATTCGCTGTTTTCGTAATTGTAGGATACCTGAAAATAATTACTATTGATCTTAAATCAATTTAAGATCGATATCTTTACAAGCTAGTACATCGCTGTGCGCGATGTATGGTTGGTGGTGTGTCCGGGTGGGAGTGCGGGAAACCTCAGATATCACACGAGGTCTGGCATGGACAGTGCTGTCATAGATTAAAACCAACTTTCAACGAATAAATACTGCATATCGCGGTGAACGCGTAATAATTACCACACTGCTAGCATTCGATTGTACTGAAGCTCTGCCACGATAACTTATTTTGCTGATCCTTCTTTCAATGGGTGACACTTCAGAGATTGGGATCTCGCTTTGTCTTCTGCTTTCTACCGTCATTTTAATACTGTCGATCACGTTTGCGAACTCGTCGTTTGTTCTGGATAATTCGTTGTAGGATCCTTGCATCTTTACGCAGCCCTTTGAAAAGAAGATGTTCTCATTGGAAGTTTATAGAGGATAATTCTTACAATGGAAATTGTTACATTTGGAGAAATTGAAACTATCAGTTTGGAAGATTAGTCTTTAACTATACACAAGCAGAAGGGAATATAAGAACAAAATCTTTTTACTAAAGGGCAGGACATCTCGAAAAAGGGAAGAAAACTTGAAATGAACAAAAAACTGTATTAACATTAACAGAAATACTGGCTACCAGTTGAATGCCAATTGGAATGGAATTGTGTTGCCTCATCCATTAATTGACTAATTGAAAATGTGCAACAGACAAACTCACAAAAGGACATGGCTTACACCTGAAAGATGCAAATCCAATTTAAGCTGTACAAACTTAAAAACGAATGCCCCAAGAATTTCTTATAGGAACATTTCTTTCTTACTTTTATATTAACAATTTATTCTTACTCGATCCAACACCACAATCGTGTCAGTTTCCTTGACGAACTGTAACTGGTGAGTGGCCAGGATTCTTGTTTTTCCATGAAGATACTGCTGAATGCATTTTTGAAAAAGGTGTTTAGCTACACGTGCATCCACAGCGCTCAAAGGATCGTCCAGCAAGTAAATATCCGCCTGCTTATATACCGCTCTTGCCAGATTTACTCTAGCCTTTTGTCCTCCGGATAAAGATGATCCACTTTCGCCTACATTGCTCATGTCGCCATAAGGCAACTGCTGGAAATCCTTTGTCAATGCACATACTTTCGTTACCTGGTGGAACATGTATCAATTCCTCCATTAAGTATTACACAATTGATACATACAACAGGACTTGTATTTGAAATAGATTTTAAATTAATTTGCTTTTATTTATTCTTTGTATTCTGTAACTGATGCCTTTGTGTGTATATGTAAATATTTCCGAATAACCCTATAATCTCTAATGACAGAAACTTTATCTTAAGAGTGTTAAGAGAACAAAACTGAGGGTATCTTTACGAATTTTCTGTAACGATACAATTTTTGTAAAAATAAAACAACAGATTCTACGAAATATCATCTTCCGATTTCGGAATTTACTTCTTCATGTCATAAAAAATGTTTTGTATTCCCTATCTCTGAAAATACCGATGTAGAATGCGCTTGTCGGCTAAAAATACGTAAAATTAATTTCAGGAACAATTTTGCTACTATCTCTCCTTGAAACATTTCAAGTGGACAGTATACGTTTTAACAAAATGTTACTATGGTGTGGATACTATTCCTTTAAGCATTCTAAGCAAAACCAAAGAGACCTGCGCAAGTTAAGTTCCGGAGCTTAGAGAACTTATTCCACTTCATTTTCATCACCTCGACACAAAGTCGTTAACTGTCGACACGCGTTCATTACGGATAATGTCTGTTCTTTTTCATTTGTTTTACAGGAGATGCGTACGAAACGCGGCATTGTGTGATGATGGAAGGTAAGCTAAATGACATATACTAATCTCTTTCTAAACTATCCCTGCTTTTACAATTGATGATAGTGTGGGGGACTAACACGTACAGCGCCCCTTTCATTAACAGGACGAACTTACAGCGACGTATCTTTCTCTGTTGTAAGGTTGCCCGAAGAGAATATTTTCTCGAACGGTTCCAGAGAACAGCCATGGTTCCTGGCTGGCGTAAGAGATTCTCAAATTCGGATTGTCCACGACGTAGCCCTGTTTATTGTCCAATGTGCCCTCATTCGATTGTAACTTTACTTTTCCAGCCCCCACGGGAAGTTCTCTCAAAAGAAGATGAAGAATGGACGATTTTCCCGAACCCACCGAACCGATCAGTGTGCACAGTTCTCCTTTTTTAATCTCCATTGAAACGTGACACAAAGTCGGCGGCAACTGTTGGGGAAGCCAGTTCGCAGACGCACGTTCCAATATCACGGAAACCGGGCTGTTTGGTTCGGGCTCGTTCAACATTACATTTCGATCACCATTTGTCATGTTGATGGGTTTCACCTCCTGTTTCTCCTTTCGCTTTTTGAATTTCAAGAAACCATTCACGTGGTCCTTGACCACCGGGGATTCATCATTCAATTGCTCCTCTAGCAACAAAAATTTCTGAAAGAAAACTAGAATCTTGAGTAAAAATTTGTAAAAGGAGCCTTCTCACCGATTTCAACGATTTTAATATACAGAGTGATCCACCTAAACAAGACCACCTACACATCTTTTCCAATTGCAATAATACAAAGGGTATTTTACATACAATTTGAATGGTACGAAGAGATCAATACGTTGCAAGGAATACATATTTTTTTTTAAGATAATTTTTTTTTTTGAATTTTCAAGGTTATCAATGTACTTTGACAGCGATACATTGCCTGAAACAATCTTACAATATATTATAAAGAATTTATAAATATTTATTATAATAAATATATTAAATTATATATAAAATATTTGTTGTACCATCGTAATGGGAAAAAATATTTAGATAGATCACTTTGAATGTTGGAGAGGGCTTATTTCTGATCATTCTGGTGCAAAAAGTAATTGTTACTTTTAGTTTTCAAGATATTTTTTTAAAACTTGAGTCATAGGAATGGTACACATCTTAACGGGCGCGTGAATACAACTTGTGCGAGAATCGGATTGCCTGTTAATAGGGGCAGTTCAACTGAAAGCGATATACAGAGGAAAATAGACAATTGAAATTTATTTTGAACTTGGTATTGTTTATTCGTCGTTACTCTTTTCGCGGCAGAACTTTTTTTGGTCTTGAAAACACAACCAGATATAATTCAGACCATCACTTTTCACTCTATAACGGTCCAGGTAAGTCCGATCAATTTTTAAGACAATCAAAATCTTCGAGACGAAAATTAGTGGTACGAGTCAGTATAATTCTGTTTTCAAAACAATAGCAACCAATGAAAATTTCATGTTCGAAATAAATCGTAATTAGTTATTATTTTCCTCTTTATGTTTCGGTTCCAATCAAAGAGCTCCTAGCAAAAGGCAACCCGATGTGCACACGAGTTACGTCTGTACGCCCATTAAGGACTCGATGTTTCCAATCAATTATACTACAAAATTAAACGCAAGCGACAATTATCTTTTTACACTGGAATAATCGGGAATACGTCCTCACAAGGGTATATCAAGAATCCCCTTTTGTAAACAATTACCGAATTTTATCTCGACGATCTATGACTCTGATCGTTGCAACGAGTTTGCGTGTGACGGACCTGTATTCTTCTGATGGACACCAAGGTCTCTCCAGCTAGTATGAGGGCCTGCGGGAACAAGTACGCCATCGTGAGCTGGAGGATCTCGAAATACGTTGCCAACATGAACGTCGTGTCCGGTTTGAGTTTATTTCCCAACAGTACGTATGACATAAGGGTGAGAAAGAGGACGGTGCGACTGGTGAACACCACGAAAGACAAGTACACACCCCGGACGTACGACGAGGAACGTAGTTTCTTCATCTCGATGTTTCGTATGTTGGCCAGAATCGTCGCAAACGGTTTCTCCCAGGCGTACATTTTGATTACCTTGTTAGGACAATTACGCTTTTAGGATCGATTGATAATTATTTAGAAGTTTGGCCTCCTCGCCGAGTATGATAACTTTGAAATATGTTATCAAGGTCGTCGTTCTAAACATCTTTTTCTTATACACATTATCGTCGCTTGATCGTCGTTTCATACCTATACACATACGTTTGGTATGTCTATATATATTGTATTACGCTTAGTAATTTTTTTATATCTACATTAACCTGAACTACCTATTTAATACAGATTTACTAACGGCAAACTTTTAAGTAAATATTAAATTGACTACAGAGGAATTTATAATTGCAACATCTGTCTCATATCTTAACGAAATCTAACACAATTTAACGTAGTCATTTTATATACCTGTAACGTATCTATAGATTGAGTTTGATTCAATTAAATTAGGTTAGGTCAAGTTAGGTTAGATTAGGTCTGGGTTAGGATAGAATTGAAGTTTCAAAAACCTTTAAAGCGAAGTTTTATGGAGTTTCCTTAAATCTACTTACTATCCATCCGCGAGAAAAAGGCTAATGATTATTTACATACCCACTCTAATATACCACTTCTTGTCGTTATTGAGTGCTCCTCTAGAAGACAGTATTCTTTTTTTTTTACAAATTTACCTTCAACATCACAGTATCAACAGTTCTTGGCAAATATCTTGCAAATTAAAGTCGAACGTCGATGACAAGTAAATGTCATTAATTTTTCTTTTCGCGTAAAGAGAAAAGTTGTTCAGAATAATGACCTTAGCAACGTGTTTCAAGGTTATTAGAATCGGCGAAGAGGCTAAACTTCTAAACGATTGTCCTATCAACAGATTTTTGTGCACGTAGAATCAGTTTTGTTTACTTCTATGCCGGCTACAAGTTCGTTCATTAGTTGCACCCTTTTGTCAGTCATGGTAGCGATCATTCCACGCAGTTTACGGCTCAATCGAACGCAGACCGAGTGAACCGGAAGTGTTAGGAAAAGTAGGCATCCGATACCGATGATGGTCGAGATTCCAATCTTATACCACATTATCGTGCCAACGATGATCACCTGCGAAAAAACGATTCAACGATTTTCAAAATGTTTTTCGTATCAACGCATTCACTATTGATTCGATGAAACTTTGAACGATGAAAACAGACTCCAGATTTTTTTTCAGAAAGTTCGTTCGTCGAACATTATTCTATCGGGTTGATCGGAAAATCATTTCATTTTTTTTTTTTTTTTTTTTGGTGAAAATGAAACACGATTTTTTTTTTAGAGTGTATAAACATTTTATTAAATTATATATTCTCCATTTTGGAAAACGAAATGACTTTGCGAAGAATCTAATGATAAAAATTTCTGTACGGTATCGCTCGGTTTCAAGATGAAATTTAGTCCTCGGATTCATGGCGCAAAGTCGTCCCTACTTATTATTTATCTTATCTCGGTTTCATATTCCAATGACACTTCAAATTTTTATATTTTTCGTTATATCTTCATGACGTTATCGTAAATGAACCGTTGAAGTTTTTCCTAGTAAAAATGATATATAGTAAAATATAAATAATGATATATAGTATATAATACATATTTCAAATATGAGTAAAAAGGGACACTTATGAATGATAAAGTACGTAAGTATCAATTATTTCCGGACTCGTTTTCATTGGGATAACTATTTGTTATTAATATGGATTTGTTGATAAAACCTTTATAAAGGTGTAATTCAGACACATCAAATTTTTTATTGTATTTGAAACTCAGAAACCTCGGAAGAGTAAAGTCAAATTTTTGATATTTTTTAAACACTATATGTTATCTCGTTTCAGGGTCAATTTCAATTTTTAAATACACGTATAAACTTTGCCATCATATTCTATGGCTAAAAAAGAAAAAATATATATATCGTATATGCTATGTTGAAAAATTATTAACTACGTACTTCGAAATAATAAATAAATTTTGAAACGAGCGTACAAATATTTATTTGTTTCGTAAACGACAATACCGTTATTTTAAAACTTATTCGAAATACCTGTTTGTCAAACAAAGAAACAACATCGCTACTTGAAATACTCTTTATTAAAATATTACTACTTCAAATCGTTATTTCTAATTTATGTTTTTTTTATTGTACCTCGGTTCTCTCCTATTCCCTATTAATAACTCCAAGATTCTATTATCTTTTGCTACGAGGAAGGGAATCGTAATACTCATTTTTACATTGGGGGGCAAATAAGCAAATAATAAGCAAATAATAAGCAAATAATAAGCAAATAATAAGCAAATAATAAGTAAATAATAAGCAAATAATAAGTAAATAATAAGCAAATAATAAGCAAATAATAAGCAAATAATAAGCAAATAATAAGCAAATAATAAGTAAGTAATAAGCAAATAATAAGCAAATAATAAGTAAATAATAGTTGCTCAATAAGTTACGTCGTTCGATAAGAAATGGATCTATTGTTCGTCGTTTTATTTTTCTAAAGATGCTACTACTGTTTCATGTATGTATATTTACTCGTTTGTATATTTACAGTTGCTCAAAGTTAAAGTGTCATAGTATTTCTTTCCAATGGAAAAAACGACAAAACTTATCGAACGACCTGATACATAGCTCTCGTGATGTTTATTTAATTCATTACTCGATAAGCTACAGTATGAATTAACTGTGCAAGTTAAGAACCTAACGTATCAGAATTCAAGTAGAATTCGATGAATGTCGACTACGCATGTGTTATTGAAATTGTAACACGTGTACGAATTATTTTTAAATTGTCGAAGAGATTATTTTTTTTTTTATTGGGTCGTTCGGAAAGTAATTTCGTTTTCCGAGAATACATAATTTAATAAAATGTTTGTACATTATAAAAAAATCGTGTTTCATTTTCGTCAAAAAACGAAAAGACTTTCCGAACAACCCAATAGAACTGAAACGAAGATTACTTGGCACGGTGTGATCCAGACAAACTTTAGATCGCAGCACAGCTCTTCAAATCGGCTCACATCGTTGCTGAGGAAATTCACGACCTGGCCGGACGTTGTTTGAGTCAAAGCACCTTTGCTGAGCCGCAATATCTAAAATCAAAACACGTAGTCTCTGAAATCTCCTGATTGTTCACTGGAATTTCAAACAAATAAAATACCAAAACTCGCAAAGAAAAAGAAAAATACGACGAACGTCTCGAAGCTATAAATCTTCATTTGGAACAAATTTCGCGATCGTTAATAATTTGAATTCTGAGAATCATTTGTTAGGTTTCATGCAAAACTAAGCACCTACGTTGAATATGTTATCGGTTAAGCCAGAAGGACAGTTCTAATCAACGGTTATGATCGACACTGAATACACGTCTTACGTAAAGTTATAATTATCGATCGGTTCGAAAATTCGAATAATATTTAAAATCGATGAATTTGCAGTAAACGAATTCATGTATCGTCGCCAGAGTAGATTTTCGACACTGAATACGCGTCTTACGTAAATTTATAATTATCGATTGGTTCGAGAATTCTAATAATGTTTGAGAATTCGAACGGAACATACTTTTCTGTACACGAGGGCGGAACAAGCAACACGTAGCTTCATGCCTACTTGCTGCGCCATTAGGTCAGTATGATGCATTATGAAAACGATCACCGCTATACAGATCACCAAGCAACCAGCGTAAATTAGAGCATCCGATCTAGGTATTTTGTCGGTGCTCTCGTCGATATTGAAGTAACTGATGATGCAACCCTGGAGGATCGGTTGCAGCGGTATAAACACCGCGTACTGGATAAATGTTAACACAGCAATGAGAAAGTAATCCGGCCAAAAAGCGCGCAACATGGCTCGTTCCAACCGAGGACCTTCTTTCAATTCTTCGTTGGTCCCTACGTTCATCGTGTGCTCCTCTCGATTGAATTTCTCCAGCTCGAGTTTCCATGATCTGCAACGAAAAAAAATCATACACCTGTGGGTACGAAATTGTCGAAAATCGTTCGAAACGAGGACGAACGTTCAATGCGTGTTAATTCATTGAGTGTTCGTGCCCCGTTTGGAAAACATACAGAAAAAAATGTTATTACATCGATCGTTAAAATTTGTAAAACATACAGAAAGAAACATTATTACACCGATCGTTAAAATTTGTAAAACATACAGAAAGAAACATTATTACAACGATCGTTAAAATTTGTAAAACATACAGAAAGAAATATTATTACACCGATGATTAAAATTTATTCGAATACCATACGATTCTTGAGATATGAATTTTTTTCCAATCATTTTTTTTATAATATATTACGAATCAAAAGAGAAACTACGATTGGCGATAATTTACTTAATGTTTCTCAATCCGCAGTATTCCCAGGTTTTTGTCGACAAAATTGATTGTTACGTTATTATAAACAGTTTGCTGAAAAAAATTTGTACAAACGCCTATAGTACTGTTATTTGTCGATTTACGTTGTAGTCTGTTCAAGTCTCTCGATATTATTATATATACATTCAGATGTCAGTGTTCTATTTATTGACAAAGGTGAGCAAAATTTTGTTCGAATAGAAAATAACGAATAAAATTAATTCGAGCAAAGGGTTGAATTTTAATTCATTTTGTAATTTTTATTTTAATGAGCGGTGCATAAAAAAAGGTTTATCCTTTATTGGATACTTGATATCTTTATCCAGATGTTGTTCATTTTTATTTACAGGGGAAATAACTTAAATAATTTAATGAAGTAATTTTAAATGTAACAAACGAAAAGTAAACGTCAATGTTGAGAAAATAATAATTTGTTGCTTCATGGGTTAAATGAAACACACTTCAAATGTTGTGAATGCTTACTCAAACAGTCGATTGCCTACTCTGCTGGATTCATCCGATTTCAGTGGATAATAAAGATCCGTTAGTATCAAATTTTTGGTGGACCCTTTTTGAAACAGATCCTTCGTCCACCTGATAAAAATAAAAGAATTTCATTTTTTTCTTTTTCGCTCTCAAGTTTACGAAGCGCAACGAAAATAAGGAAATGATAAAACGAACGAAATAGTACCCGAAAAATAATCGATTTATCGGATTTGCCGTTTCCTTGGGATTCTGTTTCGTGTACACCTCTTTCGGTTCCATTCTCGTGTTCGTGATCGCAAATATAGGAGCCGAGTTGCATTTAAACCGAGAAATATTTCTTCAATGCGCCGCCTGCGAAAGTTGTTGTCTTACTAACGTTTACAATGCATTTTTCCTAATACCATTCTTACTGATAAATTGTGCATAATAAATGTCCAGAAGTTACGTTCACCTTGAAATGTATGTATGTAGAACTATTATTCTAATCACCTGTACGATAAATGTACTTCACTCGTAACGAACCAAAAAACCAGTTCACGTGATTCTCGATACTTCCGAGAATTTTGAAAATCCGAAATGTATTCGTTTCGTTGAAGGCTTTCGTGATTTTTAGAGACGAGGAGGAATCCGAAAATATAAAATATATTATATATTCTATATGTTACATATATAAATTATAGACGAAGATATATGATATGGATATATTATAAATTATATATTGTAGATATATAAACGAAGGTGTTACGTTTTACTAACCGAGAAGTAATATTCTAGAGAATATTGTCATCATATAATCAATTCTCGAGTCGTGTCAAGAAAATTTTCGTTTCCTTCCTAATATTGGAATTTCAGGAATTTTTAATTTTCGCGTACCACTGGATTCTTTTCACATAGGAGATACTTATTCTGAATTTTTTATCTGTCACATAATTTTTGATTATCAACTCACAAAGTTTTCTTACTCGTTTACTTATTTTGCTTACATATTCAATCGAAGAAAATTATTATAAAATTATAAATTGTAAAAGACAAAGAAGGTAGAATAAATATAGCATTTAGAAAAAATAGTGATATTGAATATTTTTAAATATAAAATATTATATATAAAATATTGTACATCAAATATTTTGTGTATAAAATATTTTATTTTATTACTCGCGTACCTATAACATGTTTTGCTATTCGTGGAACTAACACAAATTTCAAGTTGTTTTTCAATTTTGTTACGTAGTCAGAAAACTCACAGAACGCAAAGGTGTTTAGATTATCGAAACCTGACAAGAATATTTTCGAAATTCTAGACATTTTCGGGAGTCTCAAGCATTTCCGGGATCCCGTATATTCCTTGTTTTTGAGAGTTAACCGCACTTTAATCGGTTGCCAGTCTTGCAATTTTGACGAAATCGCTCTACAAAATGCCCACGTGCGTTTTTCTTTCATACATTGGTTGGTCATGTTATTCTGATGTAAAAAAAAGTGGTTTCAAGTGTTAAACAAGTTTTTTTAGTTGTAAAAAAATGAAAAAAATTATGCGTAAATACGTACACATTTTATTCTAATAGAAATTATAAACGTGACTAAAAATTTAATTCAGTCAATAATTCATAATTTAAAGCATGGGATACATAATCCCACATTACAATCTTTACGACAAACTGACGATACAGTGTCATTCTGTTAATTTGTTCGAAGGCCCAGGAATTGCTTTTGTTTCTTTCAGTTTATATTTGTAAAATAGCCAATCAATTAGATGTAACCTAAACTGTAGATGCATTTTTATGCCTTCCTGTTTTTCGTATAATACGTAAAAGTTCCATGTTGTTTGATCTAATAAATGTGTGAAAATTTTGAAGTAAAACTTTTTCCCCCTTCTTTTTATTATTTCATAATTTTTGAAAAATTGATGTGCCTTGTCCACGCCTCCCATCGTATTATTGTATTCAAGTAGAGCTATTGGCTTTTTCGTGGTTTCTACCCATGTTGTTACCTCTATTATGTCTGTATTGTGTATTGTTGAAAGCATCGTTATAACTTTCCACTTGAGAAGACATATTTTCCTTTTTTAGAAACCAATTATTTCACCTTTTTAAAATTTTTTTCTTTGCAAAATCCTTTCCGATTTTGTCTCATCGTTCCATATATATATATATATATATATATATATATATATATATATATCCGTTTTTCTGTTTATTAAAATACCAATTAGAACTATTTGCGTAGGGATACTTTTATTTTTATATTCATTGTTACAAGCTGTCAATTAAAAAGCATCAAACTCGCCTGTGAGTGTTACAGGCGGGACTGGCATGAGGTTAAAGCTACCGCAAACACTGGATGAGCAGTAATGCGACTGCGCAGTATCAACCAATAAAAATTCATCATTTCGAGCACGATCAGACTTGTCTCCGAGAAGTTTAGAGTAGTTTAGTTCGATTGTAGACATCGTAATGGGAGAGCTGTTTGGTGATCGTTCAAATTTGATACGGGTAACATTGAAATAAATAGTAATTTTCTTGCCTGTACGTGTGCATTGTTAATGACATACCGTATAGTGGACATGAATTTGTATAGTGTGACAAGATATGCGGTACAATTTTAAAAGCGAGCCAATACTTCTTTGGCAAACGTCAAAATTGGTAAGTATCATTTCCTTAAAATAAAA
Source organism: Ptiloglossa arizonensis (assembly GCF_051014685.1). NCBI lineage: Eukaryota > Metazoa > Arthropoda > Insecta > Hymenoptera > Colletidae > Ptiloglossa > Ptiloglossa arizonensis. The sequence goes on along the minus strand of NC_135052.1, from coordinate 25,918,277 downwards.
TCTATCGTAATGCACATCGATTGTTCGTGATTTACGAAACAGACAATTTAAAAGCGTTCAATCTATTGATAAACTAGCAATCCATATAAAAGTAAAGTTTTATTTACAATTTAATATTATACATGTACATATACGATACAAAATATAATAATATAATCTCCAAATTTTTTGAATTAAAATGAACACTGGCTCGCTGTTTTACCGACGATTCTTTGATACATAATTGATCGCATCGTTTGATCGTTTCAACGACCGTAGAGTTCATAGAAAATTGATTGTCTTTTAATCTACATTATAAAATATATCAGAGTACCATTTAAAAAATTATAGTACATTTTGTAGAACACGTTTATGCTATATAGAATGTCTCTAGATAAATGCTGTTTAAAATATTGCGAAAAGATAAAAAATAAGATCGAACACAAATTTTTCCGAACATATTTCGATCGATCGTACATTTCGTATCTATTTATTAGGCGAAGATACAAATTTCGAAAGCGTTCTGTAAATAAAGTGTATTATTACATATACTTTGGTTTTATTCATTTCAATAACTTCTACTCTTCCCTTTGGACCCTTTCAAGAAAATTTGAAATAAACATCTTGCAAAAACTTTTCTTTCATGTGACTAGATCTCACATAAAAAAAATAATGAAATAATGCTTTATCTTTTACTTTCTATCATTTAGCAATAATTTTAGACGGTACTTGTTTAGAGACACCGTATATAATAAAACTCATTTTATGTATATAGAACCATTAACGTTGCAGTTTTATCGCTTCCTATACTTGTTTAGGGTGTAAAACAAAAATAATATTCGTCACAGTTGATTCATGTATGAAAGTCGTGACAAATATTTTCTTACACCCTGTAGTTCGCGATACTTCAAATAACAGTATTTGTTTGTGTTTACCTATGGGAACTCGAACTTATTGTACTATATCGTATAAAAGCCTACTACTTTCATTTGGCACTTTACTGGCAAATATCGTTCGAGTTATTGTTATTCGTTATAACGTGTATCTACAATTCCCAGAGATTGTAAAGTTCGTAAAGACTGGAGTAGAAAAATATAAGTACTTGTTGGAAGTTTGCGCGCCGGTCAACGGTGCTACTAACACTAACAGGAAGTATTGGAATAATCGTTCTAACAATTTGTCCGAACGAAAATAAAAAAAAAATATGGTTCTTTGAATATTGAGAGCGTTCGGAACTTATGATAATACTTGATTACAATTGATATCTCTATAAAGATTTATATTATTTGTTAAGTATCGATAGTTGGTATTTAAGTAGAAAAAGAAACGTTCGGTCGGAAAAAGATGACATACAATAATCATCGTTCTCCGTATTTGGCAATATAAGATTGCTTTGCAACCCTGACTAATTGGTCGTACATAGAACGATCAGTTTCTTTTACCAACGATGTAAAGTGACTATAATTGTTTTGGAGCAATATATGTGGATGATCATATTCCTGCAATATAAATGAAAATACAACTATGATACAGTTTCTCTTATATTATCAATATTGCAATATAGTAAGTGATAAATTTTGCTTACCGCCATGCGACCTTTATCCATGACTAACACTTTATCGCTGTCCATAATGGTGTTCAACCGATGAGCAACAGTAAGTACAGTGCATTTAGCAAATTTCTTCCTTATCGTATGTTGAATCAAAGCATCCGTTTGTGGGTCTACATTTGCAGTTGCCTCGTCAAGCATGAGTATTCGATTGTTCCGCAAGATAGCTCTCGCCAAGCAAACCAATTGCCTTTGACCAACGCTATAATTGCTCCCTCTATCCGACACTCGACTTTCTAATCCGGCAGTGATGACAGAATCCTTTAACTCAACCTGTGTATTTAATAATAGGTACGTGAATTACGAAATAACCTTATTACGCGAGAAGGCCAGAGTTGACTTTTCATTTAACTAACCTCTTCGAGCGCTTCCCATAAAGCTTTGTCAGAGAATTCATTAAAGGGATCCAAGTTACGTCTCAATGTGCCAGAGAATAAAACAGGATCCTGTGGAATGATTGATATATTTCGTCGCAGGTCTTCTAAACAAATGGTTCCAGTGTCTATGCCATCAATCTCCATAGGTCCCTCCACTTTCGCTAGCCTAAATAAGGCAGATATTAAAGACGATTTCCCAGCGCCTGTCCTACCCACGACACCAACCTACAATATTTTAAACATATAGATTTTCTGCTGATTTCCTATGTTAATTTATACACAATTGTATTAAATTTACAAAAGAGGAACTAACTTTTTCACCCGAATGGATGACAAGATTTAGATTTTTCAATACTGGAGGTTCATCCTCCGCGTATCGCATGTAAACATTTTTGAATTCGATCAATCCTTCTATAGGCCAGTTCTTTGGTGCGTTAGCAGGAAGTGCAACTACCTCCTTCTCAGTTTTCTTCGCGAACTTTCCTTTGTCACGTAGATTCGGTTCGGGCGTTATTTGCGTGTATTCCAACACACGTTCCACGGACATCATTTGATTCGCCACTTCAGCATTTTGTCGCATACCCCATTGAATCATACCGGTCATGGCCATCACCTGAGTGATGGCTAAACCCACTTCACCTCCAGAAAAAGCTGATAAGAAAACCATATTTATTAGACGATCAACGACTGTGCAAAAAAGGACTTGTCAATGAGATTTTTTACCTTGTTGTAATAAAAGGAAACTGAAGGTGACCAATGAAGTGAACACGAAGCAAAAAATGTCCAAAGAAAATCCAAAGGCAGTGCTTGCTACTACATACATATAAACAGTGGATGTGTGAACGTCTTGTAGTTTGTCAAATTCTTTCTTTAGTATGTCCTGTGCACAATAAGCCCTAATAGTAGTCAGTCCATTGAGTGTGGCATTCAAGTGAGTGAATACAGGGGAACGGGCTATGGAAAGAAAGCTTATTTGTTATCAAGTAGCACATTTTGTTAAATGCTAGAACTAACATTACTACTGCTTACTAATTCCTTCCATCCGTTTGATATTTTTGCTGGTTTTAAGAAAGACTTTTCGTATCCAGTAAAAGACGGTACCCAAAAAGACTATGGGAATTAGAAAAAGGGGATTAACGATGCAGGATACCACTAAGGACCCAACCATCAACAAACATATCTGGCTAGCATCTAGTATAGCTTTTGGTAGTAATTCATCAATTGCTCCCATGTCTTTTGAGAATCTATTAAGGATTCGACCACTGGGATTGGTGTCAAAAAACCTCATGCCCGTTCTGATGAGAGCATTGAATGCCATATCGTGCAGCTTTTGATTGCACAATATGCATACTTTGTAAAATGTTAAAGACCTAGTAATTCCAATGGAGAATATTCCAACCACTATAGCCGTGTAAATATATATGTAATTGTACATTGACGACAAGTTTGAGTTATCTATTGATGTATCATTGGTAGTAGAATTCAGGCTCAATTGCGCAAGTGTATAATGCCGCGCTTCTTCTGCGTTTACTCTGAAAATATTTTTAGTTTACACGATGCATAATGACAATGAGGACATCGATTATTGCAATATCTCAAAGTACTTACAAGATAGGAACAAAATAGTCATTGAGACTAACGGTGATTTGCGTGCAAATAAACATTAAAAGAACTGTAAGTACAAGACACAAATTGGCACCAGTTCGAAAGTACTTTATGAAGATTGGTCCCTTCACCGTTCCACGAGACGTTCCTTCGAGGCCATCGTTTTGTTTTTCGGAGTCTTCATCCTCCTCTTCGTCGTCTGTTCCCCCACTACTGGCTTCAGGCGTTCGACTCTATCAAAACAAGAAATATATTACACATTGCATTCATTGCGTATAGAATGTAAAACAATTCCTGGGTACAAAGCACAAGAATCTTACTCTGGTGCTCGACGATGAGAATTGTCTCCGCATTACGTTTTTCTCCAAAGAAGAATCGTCCTTTGTTTCAGTCTCTTCTGCCAACAGCTGACAGTATTCTGGTCGCTGATTCAACAGATCTGAATAACTAGAAAATAGAGTGACTTTTCCGTGCTCTATTAGTATAATGGAATCGACATTTTTTGCATATTGTAGCTGATGAGTAACCAAAATTCTGGTTTTTCCAGCTAGGTATCGTTGCATACATTCCTCGAACAAATGCTTACTGACATGAGTATCCACCTGGAATATATACACTGATTATTAGAATAAATTCAGAGGAGAGCAAAGTACATTATGAGTCATTATGAATCTACTCACAGCACTTAAGGGATCATCTAGCAAATAAATGTCTGCCTGCCTATAGAGGGACCTAGCCAAATTGATCCTAGCTTTTTGTCCACCTGATAGAGAACTGCCTCTTTCTCCAACAACTGTCTGATCACCCTGTGGAAACTGTTGGAAGTCTCGGAGCAGAGAACATGCTTTAACAACCCTTTGATACCGATGGCGTTCGTAAGGTTGCCCAAAAAGTATATTCTGTCTAACAGTGGACCCAAAAACCCAAGCTTCTTGGCCGGCATAGCTCAAAGTTCCATTTACCTTCACGTGACCTTCTGTCACGTCTATTTCTCCAAGTATTGCGGACAAGAACGAACTCTTCCCCATCCCTACCATTCCTATCACCGCGTACATCTTCCCTTTTTCAATCTCAAGATTGACACAGTCAAGAGTGTTCTCTGATTGACCAGGCTCCCACTTGGCCGTTACGTGGACCATTTTTACTGCACTTGACGATTCTTCGTTCACGATCGAGGAACGCTTTTTTTCTGCAAAAAATATACATTGTCAAACACAGAAAAACTTAAATAACTGCGAGAAACGATCTATGGCGTAACTGCCTGTTGTTTACCCCCACCATTAGGGGCATTTCCTTTAACACGTCGCGAAGCTCAGCGGCCGACAATGTAACGAGATCCGAGTTCGAATATCAATGAAATATTATACATACACTAATACGTCGTTGAAACTTTTTTATTTACGTCTTTTTTAATACGAAAGTTTGGTCAACGTATTTGTGAGTTTTTTTTTTATTAAAATGAATCAAATACGACCCAATTTGATTAATTTTAAACCGAAATATATAATATAAACGATATTTAATAAATTATTAAATAAGTAAATATAATCCGAATTATAACATATTTGGTTTCATTTTAATCGAAAAATTGTCACAAATACAGTGGTATAAGTTTTATTAAAAAGAAAGTGAAAATAAAAAAGTTTTATCGTTGCATTAGTATTGTCTCACCAATGTATTTCTTTTTCTTCGCCTTAACTCTCGTGACCTCTTTCTCTTTAACTCGTTGTCCTTTTTTACGTTCGGTACAACAAAGGCGAACCTCGAACGGTTCGAGTCATATCGTGTCTAAAAATCAACACCCCCATTGGACAAGTGTTTGGCTTAGATCTTGATTTTCATGCAGTTATTCAACTCCTACCGTATAAAGTTTCATATTCTTTAACTCGATCTAAATATCAAGAATGCTCACCTCCTATGAGATTCGCAGTGTTTTTTAACAAGTCACTGGCGACAACAACGAGCCCGTTATGCCTCCTTTTCTCCGCCGATTCGTCGAGATTCTCGTAGGCATCTATGTCGTCGTCTATATAGGGTAAATCGTTCCCGGACGTTTTATTGGTCTGTTTAGAGTCGTTGTTGATGCTCCCATTGAGGCTGGCGGCTAACTTATTTATCGTGAATCCGTTGTCCTGGAATTCCTCGTACATCAAAAAGTGTTGCAGTCTACGTACGGCTACCATGCATTCGGCTATTTCCGCAAAACCACGAACGAACATCCCTGACATAGTGTGCGCCAATATATTGAAGTAAGATGAGAAAACGAAGACGGTGTCCGCCGACAATTCGTTTCCAAACAACAACATGCTGATAAGGGTACAGAAAAGGGCCATTCTCGTGGTAAACAAGTTGAACGTCATGTAGATGCCTCTAATGTAAGAACTCTTTGTGACCACTTGCAATTCCAACTTGCGCGCCATCTCGATTAAAGCGCAGAAGGGTTTCTCCCAGGCATACATTTTTATCACCTGCACGCCCGATATGATCTCGTCCATCAGGCGCACTCTTTCGTCGGTTTTGATGGCCGTTTGCAGTCTAAACTTCGAAGATAACTTTCCCGTGTAAGCTGAAACACGCGTGTCGTGTAGAAGTGATTGTATACAACATTGTTCATATATTTCACACACTGAAAATCTCTGGAAATCATCGATGAAATTAAAACCTTTATACTCGTGCAATTATTGCAAATTTACGTTGTGCAATAAGAAACGGATTGTTACTTTTTATCTTGCTACCATTTCAAGAGATAACGACGACTATCTTAATGAATGCGAGTAAGCGTATCTCAGATTTATGTAAATAACGATCTCATTTGGGGCAGTGTAATATTCAGGGTAGTATGAGTGGCAAGCTTTAAAGTATCCGAGGCACTATAAAGCGGTTATCATTACCGGAAACTTACATTGAATTGGCACGACTATAAACACTGCAGCAATGCCGATTAGACCAGCATATCCAGCCTCGATGTAGAGAATGTAGGCTATGATCAATCCGGAGAGCGGGGCAGACCACATATAGTGAATGAAAATGGAAACAAGATCAAACCTGTTGACATCGTTGGCCACTAAATTCACTACTTTTCCTGGCGCTGTCTCGCCTAACGCAGTTTTACTGAGCCGCAGCGCCTATTATATAGAAAAAAAGAATATTACTATCTTCGCAGTAGCATACTCTCTGCCGATAATTATTCTAGAAAGTGTATCAATTAAGGCAGAAATTAACTATTCAGATGCTTTATTCTCAGATAGGCAGAATTTTATATTCGAATAAACAGAGGCTAATGAAAACTCTGTATAACGAAATAATAAATTAATATAATAATACTATTTCGTTTTACATAAGTGCATATGTGTATACGTTTAAAATATGTTAAAATACACGATATAACTATTATTTGCAACGTTAATTCGATCGACTGTTATTCGGATAAGTTTTTATTTGTTCAATGTAAAGTATAATTTGATCGAAGAACTTGGATTGTAATTTTGATCGAACAATGGACTTATCGAAAGTTGTTCACCCTTTATTTCGATTTTGCCTATCTCTACTGCCATCTGTATTACCTTCCGATAAACAACGGAACAAGCGGCAACCCTAATTTTCGCGCCCACATGGAATGCGCCGAAGATCGCTTGATTAAATGTAATAACGTTCACCGCCGTCGCCAGACAGATACCTCCCGCGTACAAGAGCGCAGTCTCGTATGTTTCGTTCGTGTTCTTTCTGAAGTACCGCAAAAGCCCACCCAGTAGCATTGGTGTCCCTAACCTACGATGTAAATTAATGCGATAATGAAAAACATCAAATTCGAGTAAATAAATAAATTCTACACCGTTGAACGAAAAGAAAGTATGTATACCTCAATACAAATTCGTTCAGTATCTGCATAAGACCGAGTATAAAGTACTCCCACAAAAAGGTACGAAAAATAGCCTTTAATAGGCTCGGTCGGCGTTTGTATTTCTTTGAATTTTCTACTTCGATGTTCCATCGTCTGAAAAATTATATATTTCAAACACTCGACATTATTTTTCTCGGTTGACCTTTATCCGACCATTAAAAATCATTTTAATACCAACTTCTCTAGTCTGTCCCCAAGTATGTTCGATCGATCGGTCTTCAAGGGATCATACAAATCGTTCCTCTGTAGTACCTTTTTGTAGCCTGTCTTGAATAAACCTATAGTCCACCTGCGCGACCACGTTATAGATAAATATGATACTATACATAATCGTAAAATTAATAATCCGGTTATTTAACGATACATCTGTCACTAATAATTTCAACGATTGATGATAAAGCAGTTTTGTCCACAATTATTTATAACAGTAACGTCTAGTAGCTCGTTCTTTGTTAATTACCCATGCATGTATAAATACCGCGAAACCACTCGACGCGCAAATGAGCGTTTTATCTCAGAACAAATTTACATTCGCAAAATCATTTTAGAAGTACTTAAAATGGCGACTATCGATAAAAAAATTCCGTGACACGTAATACGGTAAAAAAATTCAGAAAATGTAGTCATTTAACGTGTCGTCGTCAACAAAATCGAGTATTCGGTAATTGTTTACAAGAGTTCCGATTCTTCCAATTTTAACGGCTTTGAAGTATATTGATGAGATTATGTTCCTATTATTCACAATTTTCGAAATATAATTTTTAGAAACATTCAGTTATAGTACAGTTTAACGGCGTGTGATGTAAGTGTGACTCACGGGACATTGAATTGTCTGTTGCTAGGGGCACTTCGATTAAAAGTTCAAGGAAGAATACAATTTATTTTGGAGGATAATTATAATTTATTTTGGATTTAGAATTGTTTGTTCGCCGATAAACAATAAAATATTTATTTATTCGTTAACAGCTCTGGTTTACGCGTCGAGATCTCAGCGTTCTCTTTACCATCTCTGATTTACTCTTTCTCCGTGAAAGCGAGAGCAGGATAAAATGAGAGAGTCAAAGAAACTAAAAGTAAACCAAGAGCGGTTCGAGGCAGATGAAGCATCGATATTTTATCTTGCTCTGTATTTCAGAACCTTATACTTCTTCGCGACCAATGTTCGTCTGCCTCGTATTATTCGCCACTCGCTTTCAATTCTTCTAATTCGCTCTCGTCTTCAGTAAGAAAGAAGCGAGAAATGACCGTTCAAGAATTATGCCCCCTATTAGTTACATAAAACGCGCGAATTCCAGGCCGACTTCTCTCGACCAATAAATAGTGTAATGTAGTTTATGGACCACACTTGTAAGAACATTCGATTCGAATGAATCGAAATGATTGAATGTATGAAATTCGAATGCTCAAAGCTAACGGAAACATACAACAATGTTAAAGCATCGTAGCACGTAATCGTATGCGTTAGTTTTTTTCGGTATGTTTACGATATAATACTTTCATTGAATATTCAAAATAGATAAATCGAGGCTTGTACCGCGTGACCGTGAATTGCAAAGCCAACGCCAATCGATGAAAAGAAACAAAGAAAAATTCACTTTACTCGGTCGGTAAAAAGAGTCATGAAAACTTACCACCAAACTAATACTGATAGTAAATTCGCCTTTTCTCGGGGGTTCGGATTCGATTTCACGTTGCTTGTGTCCATCTTCCTTGGTACGCTGCATTAACTCACCTTTAAGCGATACGAACTCGAAACGACACTTTAATCACAAAATTAAAATAAAAAAAAAAAAAAAAACGATCGTTCTTAAAAACCACGTGCACTCGCGAAATCGTGCGAGAAACTAGGAAACGAAAGCGGTTCTCACGGTATACACAGATTTTATCATTCAAGTAGCTTATCTACTTGAGTGTCCTCTTAAGTCAAGTTAATTATTTGCTAATAGCCGTATCGCATGAAAATTTACACTCGACACAGATAAGGTAGAAATCTCAATAATTATCACTAAATCTTCAGCGATAGTTCCATCTGAACGAGATTTCCTGATTTTTGGTATAAAAGGTTCTTCTGCTTCTTACCGGTGGCCAGCGTCAGAATAAGACTTGTATGAGTCGAGCACCTGTATTTAAAACAAAAATATCGTATCACGTTCAAAGTATGTGCCGATCTTTCTTCTTTATCTCCTACTTGCGTTGTCATTCCTCAAACAACGATGTGTTCGTACGATCTTTTGACACCGTGTTGCACATGTTTGTCGATGATAAGTAAAATATTAACGCGATCAAACGTTCTAAATTCCATACAGCTGGTTCGTACTAGTAATTTTCCGAATTTTTAATACACCACAATGGGTCACCATGACGTTTAAGACGTTGTATATAATTATACGTACTTGGGTATTGTTTACTCGTTAAGCGTATGCATCGAGACCATGAAAATAAATAAATTCAGCACGACGATAGAGAATATGTTTCGATAAGAGTTATCACTTCTAAATGCTCGTGCAATACTTATGTATTACTGGATTATCGAAATTCGCAAAATTTATTTACATTTCATGGCGATATAAGGGAAAATACACTGAAAGAAGCGAATAATCGAAGTAGAATAAAAAATTCGTCGGCTGAATACAGATTACATTTACCATGGAATGTTGATCATTTGGTTTCGCAAGATTCCGTTCGCGTAGCCATCTAGTGAAATTGTAATGAGCCTAGTTGAATAAATTGTCGCGACCGCACGCGCGTTTATAATTCATCGGGAAACATCTGATTGTTCAAATACGCTGTCTGTCGCTCAATCAAAGAGATAAAAAGCAACGCGTCTACAACAGCGGGATGATACGAACTTAAACGGAAAGTTCGCGACGTTATTAAAATACTGTGAATATCAATAACGATAACGAGTTTGTCAAAAACTTCATTTCAACGTTATTCGTTACACTGTTACCGTCTCAGCAACGAACGCAGAACATACAGAGTAAAGTGAAGAAAAAAAGTAAAAAAAAAAATTACGAATAATTTATTATCAAATGTCGAAATTCGTTCGCTCAAAATTGTTCGATAAGTTTTCGCCGGCGTTACTTTTAAACAGTTCCCATTTTTAAATTATCGTTGTTCGAATTATTATTACAACATTTAATTTTCTTTGATTATGCTACATCGTAGCAAATTTTATATCGCTATCTCTTATGGTAATTTCATGTAAAATTACCCAGTTCGTCTCTTAAATAATCGTTGTTTTATTTTTAGTTTCACGTGTATCAATTGTGTATCTCGTCGATGACGAAGATAAAATGGTGCCAGCAATCCTCAGTGACGTCTATGATTCAGCACTAATGCTATCAACCAATTGTCAGTCTCTATTCGTATCAACGTAGATAGAGAGGAAAATAAACAATGAAAAATCCTCCACGATTCGAGCGAGTAGGGTAAACGCATACCCTAAAACGTTAATTCTTATCGGCGAGAATAAATCTTTTTGTATGCACTGCCACGAATTGTATACGGAACGATACTTGTCATTGGTTCATGGTACATACACAAGGTTGCCAAGTTAGCAAAAGCTATAGTCATCATGATTATTCAACATGGATTTCTATGAACTTTTCGTAAGAAACGGGGTGTTATTAAACTTATATAATCTTACGTAATTGGTCTAAACAATCCAAAACAGAGAAACGAGTTTTGTTTTCTATTTGGAACGTTGATTGGGAAAGAGATTGGTTTTATCCGATGGATACGTACTCAGTTGTGCGTATCGTGTATCGTGTATCGATAAATAGGAACACGATAAAAAAAATTAGTTGCCAGTGTACAGGCGCGTCAAACATTCACACGAAGTAACAATGATCTGTTTTTGTTTTCAGCTACGTAAAATTTCTTCCTCGATCAAGAATTATCCTACAATAATTTAATGCTACGTCACAACGTTTATTGCGCTCTTATCAGTTCTACAAACTTTCTCGAACGCTGCCTGTTACCAATGCGAACCATTTAATAAAATTGTAATCGTGTACAAAACAAAATACAACGCAAGAGTATGTTTTCATTTCACATTTAATTAATTTGAGCGTATTTAAAAAAGAAAAAAAAATGCTGCTTCTAATGTTACCATTCGATTATTACTGTTGTAAAACAGAAGACACAGTAAGACGCCTTCGACAAAACCTAGCTAGTAATGTTATAAACAGTCCTTGATTCCATTCAACATGAACGGATGTGTACACGAACTGTCATAAAACAAATTGCCGTGACGATAAATGAACCGTCATTCTTCAATATACTTCGGGTTTTAATGAATTTATGTGCACGAATACATATATTATATGAAAAGTTGAATATTGAATTATAACTTTCGTGACTGAGGCGTCAATGCGCGTGTATTATGTTTCCTCCTTAACTTACAGTTCTAAATCAACAGAATTGTCGCTCTATCGATCGATTGTGTACTATAATTTCCAGCCGAATCTTTCTAAATCCAATGTTTAAAAATACAAATACAGAAGTATTTAGAATCGCTTAAATTAAACACATGAAAATACTTTCAGTACAATTCAAACGTGTTATGCAACGAGAAGTTAACCTGAAATATCTAGCAATCGCTACGAAGCCACAACAGAAAAACACGAAGGGAATAGAGTCGACACGATTATCTTTCACACGCCTCAATGAGCATTTTCGCTTCAAATTCTCTAACCGTCAAGCATCTATAAATACCCTGTTAGATGAGTTACTTTATTTGATTATTAATCGTGACCACTATTCAATAGTTATGAGGCAAGACTTCCAGTTGTATAACGCAGTGTTCGACTAATGGGATCCTATCAGACGATGCTACGCAAAATTGTTATTAAGACAAGATGCTGAAAACTGGTCAATTGTTAACGACACGTGATTCGTAACGACTCGGTATAAATGCATTAGTCCTCTCAATTCTGCTTGACGTGCACAAGAATAACAGTATCGATAACGAACAAAGCTTGGTACATTCAAAGTAATATTTGAGATATCATTTCATCATTGCTTAATTCCAGGGAATAATGTTAAAAATAATAACTCTACATCTACGATAATAAAATAATGAATTTATCAATAATTTAATGCAAATATTTCAGTTAAACAATTATATTAATCTGATATGCTAGTTAAACTTATTGGAATATTTACATTTACAACTCTATCTCTTCTAGAGCCACGTGAAGCGCTCATTACATATTTTTCATTGTCAAAAAGTAATTATACCCTCTGAATAAGATTGTTCAAAATGAAATATTGATGTTATTTTTCTTGTTTTAATTTCGAATAAAACAGACTCAGATCATTTCTTCGAATTAAAGGTACTTTCCAGCTCACTGAAGCTCGATTCTAACAATGGAAAATTAGATTAACGCCACATGCTTTTAGAACGGACGCATGTCAAACAATTTTGAGGAAAACACATGGTTCTCAACAAGCGGCACAACGTTTATTTCGCTGGTATTTTCGATTTGTTTATTGTATTTATTAATACTAAATCTATTTCATTTTTAAGTACATACTTAAAAGTTGTTTAAACGATTATTCTGTATACATGCATGTGTATTTCATAAACGATTTAACAGATATATTTTGAGCTCTAGAGGGTAAGCGAGCAGTGTGCACAGTGGCCTCGACGCAAAGCACGTAATGAACAGTTGATTTGAAACATTCGATAATGAACTAGTTTGTACTCACTTTCTGCCTCTACATTTTTTGTATTTCTGCCCTACGAGAAAATGTCGCGTATGTATGTCACATGCTCTAGGAGATAAGCTTTATTTTCTCGCAACGTGAAAAACACGCGCGAATAAAACCAAATGACGTACGCGTGTTCGGCGCAAAGCCTGCGCCACTACTGAATACAGTTCTCAGCTTTCTTTGCTTGGCTCTTCGCTTTGTGACGCACTAACACCATCTTATCCAGACATTATATGAACGATGTACTGTTGGAATCATATTTATTTTACCGATATTATCAGATGCAATTGACACTGTTTTCCATTCATCCATATCGTTGCACCATTTATGATCCTCTATAATTTTAAACATTAATGATTGAAAAGCTATACTGTGATTTTCCTCGAAATATTCTTAACCGTAGATTTTGAGCATTTGACCTATTTTAGTTTTAAAACCTTTATAGAATAGTATTAAATTTTTGACGGTAAAATTTAAAAAAAATTGGACATCTTATATTCGAAGAACTTTATTTATTATTCTATATCGTAACTTTAACTTTTTGTTTCTTATAATTAAACATTATATAAAATTAAACATTTATAAAAAGCAATAATAAAAATGTGCTAGGTATCATGCACCGTAAGAATCATACCTAACCTAATCTAACTTCTAACTTAACCTTAATTGATCATCAAATCCGTGAAAATTTTTCAAAATATCGTACTAACACTTATCGGAAATTTATATTCTTCAGTAGAATTACATTAATGAGGCAGCTTAATTTTGAAGGAAACAAAATTACGTATGAAAACAGTTTATTTCATCTTCAAAACAATGTCATGGGCTACTTACAAAAATAATACTATCATTACAATCGTTTTAGTATATTAAATGCTTATACGATGTATAGTACTACAGAATGTTTGTATGTATGTACATTGGTTTATATTCGAAATTATTATTTGCTAGTCTTTAAAGTCTGAATTTTAAATTTTATAAATATTATTATTTTGTTCCAAGATACTTAATCTACTTTGAGCTCCAGTTTATCCTCCTTTACGATTAAGAGAATTCAAAATTTCAGTATTTTTCAGTGATGCACAATTCGCATACACATAATTTATACACATTAGCGGACCCGAACTTCGATTAATTAAGAATATGAAAACTAAGCGAAAATATTTTCGGATATGTTCAACTCAGAAAATTACTGGTCGCTTATCTTTCTCTCGAATATTGATAAATAGACAAATATTAAATTGCACTACTCCATTAAAACGCGATGACAAAAATGTCATGAGCTCTTGCTCTTTACAATCATTTATAGTATTTATATGGAGTATGATATACCATAGCAAAATACTTAAATTTAATGTCTGTTTATCCATAAAATTATGTCAAAGTACGAGTCATTATACAAAAAACTATAACCATAATTTAATTGTCTACTGTGATAAAAAAACAGAGGAGTTCTCCCTCCGTAATATTAAAAAACCTTTGCATAATTCTATTAAACCATTCTCATGATTCGTAGATGTTTTGTTTGGTTGTTACAATAAAAACATCTAGCAAAATTCTATACGTTTCTACAAAATAAAATAAAAGTAAAAGAACTATTTAGTTGTATTTGTTATTCACCGAGTATAAAGACATTACCCTTATTAAAAAAAAGTCTAATACTTCTAAAATATACTGTAACAATAGTACTTTCTCCTAACCAAGTAAATTTATAGTAACAATTATCGTGATTGTGGATTTGATAACATTAATACCATTTTTTCGTAAGCATATGCCAAATTTTTAGCCAAAACTGTGCAACATCCACTCTCCTGTATAGTTTGAAATCTGTATGTTTTGAAATTTTTTTCCGCGTCTATGTATGTAACAGCCGCCATTAGCGGACACATAATAATTTTTGTGTGATCCAGAAAGTTGACCTAAAAGAAAAAGACCTTATTGAGTAAAGTTGAAAAATCTTATATATCTAAGATATATATTTTTGTTCATTTCACTTACTTGCACTGTTCCATTAGTCAATTGCATAACTACAGCATTCTGTGTTCTGAACCACTGATGCATGTAAGGTATTCTAGACATAGCATCACATGGTTTTACAGCAAACGAACTTCCAGCTTTCATTAAATGTTCCTTCATATATTTTAAAAAGAAATTCATTAGCTTCATCTTCTTTTCCAATTCAGGTGGATATTCACTGACGGTGTAATATAATTCATTTCCTTCACGATTTATATAATGAATATTAAAACAGTTAGCTAGCATTATTATTCGGGTGCCATCGTTGTACATCACTCCCACTCCGTCATCAGAAAGTTGATATCCAAAACCATATTTATCTGAATAGTCAACCCATTTACTTATCCATATTACAGGCTGCGCAGCAGGATCTGTCATTTCATCTGCACAATTTAAATAAGATGTATTTACATGACAAAAATTGACGTGATATGAAAAGAATGATCCAATTATATAATTAGTTATGCATTGTAGTTGACACTATTATTACTAAATGTGTCTTAATAAATAGAAAATTGAAAGAGGGATGAGATTTCATGCTTGAGGTTTCCATAAAAATCTGATAGAGTCTTGAATATTCTGTATCAGAAAATAATTTCCATTGTTATAAACAATAATTTCCATGCAAAATGAGATGATGATATTCAATCCCTGGATGAGTATACCTTCTGACAATGTTGTTTCTCTACTTAATTTAGATTTTAATACTGCAGCCAGCTGCTCTCTTAACGTATGAAGCATCATTTTAATATCAAGATTCATTTTCTGAACTTCATTCACTCCATCTGCAGGCTTTGTCTTACGTGCTGGACTATTAGGTACTCTGAATACAAAGTCCTGTCCCTCTCCTCCCACATTAGTATTCATTTCAGTCAATGGTTTACGTTGATTGTGCATCTCCAACATATCTAGCCGAGGTGCCATTGTTAAACACGAAAGTGGTAGACTTACTGGCATGTAACCTGTAGCAGATTTTAAAACAATATATCTGCAAGATTTTCGCATAATCACACCTTCACCCCATAACGCACATATTCCTAACACAAATGAACATGCCTGACTGACAAATTTAGATATTTCTCTTCATGACAAAGTATGAATTACATTTTTAACATTTACTACTTTAATTTTAATGGCTTTTGTATTAGTATGTTTAATCGGATATTTCAGACTTTAACCACACATGTGTAGCAGCTTTTGCCTTGACAGTAATTTTTTTCTACGATAGTTTTGAGTTTTATATAGCTGATAGTACTGATTTTACTGGAAGATAATAAGATGTAAAGAATAAAACAGATTAGTCTTTATAAACATATAATACACGGTTCAGTAGCTATTTTTGCAAAACTTGTAATGAGAGATTATGTATGTAGATTGTATATATCCCACTTTGCCCCTCCACTACTAATACAGTAAAAATACTTCAGATACAACTGAAAATGAAAAATGTATATCATAATACTATAACATAAAAACAATTCATTGTTGATACAGTTGGTAAAATGGAATAAAAAACTGTGCGTTAAGGGGTTAATACTGTAACAAAATTTTTATGGTATTTACCACAAGTAAAGAATGCGTCTTTTATTAATTTGCCTATAGAAGGACGTTCGGATGGATTTCCCCGTAATGTATTAGATATCATGTTCATAGCAACTGTATTGATGTGCGTGGGAAATTTGTACTGAACTTGTTTAATTCTATCATAAGTTTCCCGTAAAGTAGGTGTTTCAAATGGAGGTTTGCCCACAAGTAAAGTATACATAATGCATCCAATACTCCATATGTCAACTTCATAAGAATGACCAGACTTGGTTAAAATTTCTGGTGCTATATAATTAGGAGTACCACAGACTGTTCTATTAACAAAGTAAAAAGTCATGACTTGGTTACAATATTTAAATACATTCAAAAATGTATGAAAGAGTTACTTTTTTCGTTCGCCTTCGTGTTCCAATCTAGTGGCCAATCCAAAATCACCAATTTTAACTTGTAGATCATCGCTTAAAAACAAATTACCTAATTTTAGATCTCTGTGAATTATTTTATTTTGATGCAAGTAATTCACACCCTCTAGAATTTGCTTCATATAATATCTAGTTTCACATTCTGTCAAAGCTTTCCTGCGTTTATGTAATTCCATCATTGACTGGAATGTACAATGGCTACTTTAATAATATATATTTTTATTAAAGGAGATTAATTGATAAGTTTAAAGACTATTTACCCTTTTGCGACATAATTCTAAAATTATATACACGTTCTGTGGATCATCAAAGAAACCATAAAATCCAACAACATGTTTATGTTTCAAAGTTTGGTGAATGGAGATTTCTTGAGTCATCTTTTCTCTATGATTGCTTTTAGTAATTTGCGACTTTGGCACAATTTTTCCAGCAAATACACGATGTGTTGTTGATTCTCGGATTTCGTAACATTTTGCAAACCCACCCTATAGAATAATGTAAGAAATTGAATGTAGCGAACATAAATTATATGTATTAATTATTCGTATTGCAACAATTTTTTAAGCACATGCCTTACTAAATGTACGTGCAAATGTAGAATATTGAAATTTTTCTCTACCTGCTATAAGCACAAAAGAACTAAAACAGTGCTACTTCAAAGCTTTTATATATTATATGTATAATTAGATTGATATTAGCACATGATAAAAAATTCACGAATTTATTCATTATGAGATATTTTTTGTGCAGAAAATTTCCAATAAATTCTAAGTACCTGAAGCAACAGGTGCTGAAGGTTGTGGTATATATAAAAGTACTAAACGATAGAAAAACTATTTGATCCGCGATGGGTTCTCTTAATGAAAAGAGGTCATATGTAAAAAAAAAAAGAAAATATGAAAAAATAATGAAAATACGTCCTTACCTTTCCAAAAAATCGTCCCTTGATATAACTTTTCCCCGAGTTTACGTTGAATATCAGGTCTGGAATGATCCATTCTTTCTCATCTTTCGACATCTCGGACTATATTTTTTTTCGTTTATAATTCAGTGGCGCGTAAAGCGTAAAACTTTGCGTTCTAGTCAGGATTGTTAATACGTTAATTATGCGCTTTGCAAAAAAATGTATATTCGGCGCTAACGTTCTTTCGAAATACAAACTTCGTGTTTTTGTGTCGAGGAAGCAAGCAACGGATTTCAATTTTAAATCCCAGGCTTTTGACCAATCGCGAGTTACCCGCTTATAGTGACCAACTATAGATATGTTATTCCCTATGATACGCAAAATGACATAAAAGTTGAAAGTCTTCATGAAAACTGTTGTGGCAAATGTTCCTAAAGCCGTTTTTCTTCGTCTGTAGGAAGTATTAATAAGTTAATACGCGAAAATAATTATACATAAATATTTATACGTACAGTGAAATATTTATACCTACATTGAAAACATTTATGAAGTGCTTTGCAGTAGTATTAATATAGCGTATCAATTAATCTAGGAATTCAAAAGAATGCGTTAAGTACAGGAAGATCCTTCTTTTACATGGTTATATGTATAATACATACATCCATAAATATTCTTTTATTCAAATTAAATCAAACGTCATTTTAGAGACAAGGGCGCTGGAATTGGAAGAGTTACGACGTCCCGTGAAAACTTTCCCTAACAAAGTGGATATCCGGTAATGGAGGTGTGGTAATTTGAGTGGCGATGGTCGATGCTCCTCTTTCCGGGTACCGGCGTCCATTTTCCTTGTTGGCTTGTCTGAGATTGGCGCGTTTCTCATTTATGAACGGATTATTTGTCGACGAGTAAATCGTAAGTACGTTTTCATGATAAGAAATTGTGACCGTTGCTTGGATCCTTTGCTCGATGTTTTTAAGATTCTCCATTTATCACTGAAGTAGCACGGAGAGAGAAAAGCAACTACAGACTAGCTCGATAATTTTACATAGCGTCTATAGGATGATCTAGAAACTACGATGCAGTGTAGCTCTTTGTTAAGTTAAAATAGAAAAAATTAATAGTGTATCGTATTTCTTAATCTTAAAACAGAAAAATTTATTAGACATGTCCTTTAATCTTCTTACAGTTTAATAAAACTATGATGTATGGCCAAAGAATGCCTAATTTCTTTATGATTTAAATTATTTGTATTTGTTATAAAGATTCGAAAAGAATATCTTATGCGAGAGTTTGTTCATGCTTTTTTATTTAGTTATTTAGAACAACTTCTTGTATGTTTGATTCTGCGCTGTAAAACAGTCTTGACAGTAATGTTTTTTCCTTGTTGTTTTATCAATACATCAAGTATATATCTCATATTAGTTCTACTAGAATTAATACTATAGTAGTATTATGATTATAAAGTGATTAATAAATTTGATAGATTTGGCCTCCGCATGGCACAAATAAAATATAAAAATATACCTTGTTAAGCTATGGATTATTTTCCTTTATTAATTTTTAAAATGTGTTTTCAGTAAAAAATAGTTACAGTTCATTTTAGTTTTTAGAGTCACCTGTTTTGGGGTTAAAAATTGTATTTAAAATTTCAGATATATTAATAAATGGAAGGTGCTTCAGCCGGCAGAGGTGGATTTCGTGGCCGTGGTGGCCCAGGAGGTCCAATGAGAGGACGTGGTGGTTTTGGAGATAGAGGAAGGTACATATAAAGTTTTTGATAATAACTACTGTATAGAATATTTTAAAACAAGTGGTTTAACATGAACAAAAATTTGAAAATAGATAGTAAAATTTATTTTTACAAGTTTTTATTTTTGAAAGTAATTAAACTTTATCTTTCATATCATTTATGGCTGGTATAATGAACTGTCAGCCCACAGTCACTAGTGACCTCCTTTTCTTATTTGCATACTTTACCAAACCATTAGAGCATGGACCCATATATGTTTAGTTCCAACATTTTCCTTCCACTTTGTTTAACAGCATCACTTAGTTTAAGCATTTGAATTCTGCGCACTAACAGCATCTTATATTTCAAGCCCTTGAGCAAACAATTTGCTTCTTTGAGCATCTAACTATGTTGAAGATATAATAAAGAAAATAAAAATTGTTTATTACAATATCATTTTGTGTTAAAAGATAGGTTTGTGTCTCATTTATTACAAGTAGCGATATCAATAATCCATTTATCTTTTGTCCCTTATTGTTAAAATGATATGTTAACAGTGTTTCTATTAGTAGATATCGATTTTTTTATCTACTTATAATATGGAGAGTATAGTTAGTTAAAATAAATAAGTTGTGCTTATAGTAATAGATGTAAGAATGTTATTGCAATATTGAAAATAAACTATATGCTTGGAAGCTATTAAATTGGCTTGTAAAGAATTAATTGATCAATGGTAGTGGTCATGTGACTCTTGATGAAAAAGTTCCTCACTTCTAATTTATTAAAATAAAATATAAAGTAAAAGTACATGGTATTTGAATAGGGGTGGACCTCCAAGAGGAGGAGGCATGATGCGAGGTCGTGGCAGTGGACCTGGAGGTGGTATGAGAGGTGGACCGCCTGGAATGAGAGGCAGAGGTCCCCCTGGTAGAGGTGGTCGCGGTGGTCATTTTCCTCCAGGGTAATCTATATTAAACCATTTGCTTATTGCATTGCTTAACTATTTTATTTTTTTCTTGAAATAATCTATTTTGACATTTCAGAGGTCCACCAGAACCAGGAATGTCCAGTGGACCTGGTGGTAGTGGACCACCTCCTCCAGGAATGGGTGGTCCACCACGTGGTGGTAGTAGAGGAGGAAGCAGTGGTTTTCGTGGTAGAGGAAGGGGTGATTTTGGCAGGGGAGACAGTCGTGGAGGTAGTAGCAATTTCCGGGGACGAGGAGGAATGGATAGAGGCAGTCGAGGAGGCTCCAGGTATAACTTACCACTTTGATTAAGTTGTATACGCACATAACAATTCTAACATTTTGGTTTATAATTTTTAGAGGTGGGTCAAGAGGTGGTCCAGGAGGTAGAGGAGGTTTTGGAGATCGCGGAAGCAGAGGAGGTAGTGGACGTGGCGGGCCATCGAAACGAGGAGGTGGACCACCCGGCTCCAGTGGACCCTCTAAAAGACCAAGATTTGATCAACCGTCTTCGCAGCCTGCAAACGGCTACGCAACTCAACCGCCCAGGTAATCATTATTTTTATATTTAATCGGGGAAAGCTAAGCTTATAAAATCTAAAATACTGCAATACAGTCAAGGCTATGGAGGTGGTACTAGCAATGCCTATGGTGGAGGACAACAGCAGCCACAACAGCAACAAGCAGTGGGATACGGCGGAGGTTATGGATCACAGAATTATACTCAGTCGTCGTATCAAGGCTATGAAAGTTACCAACAACCACCGGATTACGGTCAAACAGCGGTAAGTATAATTCATATTATACAGTTTGTACAAAACATGAGATTATTTGAATATATATATTGAAAATCATGTTTCTTTTCAGGGTTATCCACCATCGGCAGCATCTGATAACAGGTACGGCGGAGCGCCTGCTGTTCCAGCCGCAGGAGCTTTCAGTACCGGCGATCCCTATAGTTATGGCAAAGCACCGCCATCAGGTTAGTATAGTACAAATAGTATAAGCTGATCAATATTTTGCACGGCTTAAGTGTTTTCTAATAGAGTTACTATAAATTATGTTTGCGAGACAAATTGCGAAGTGTTAAAAACGTCTAATGCTCTCGCGAATCATGTAAAAAGGTCGAATTCGTTGAAAATCGTGATTTAATTAATGTGATATACTGCGTGCACAGCCAATTACCAGCAGGAGGCAGTGGCAGCAGTAGCAGGGTGTGGGGGTGCAGGTTATGCCCCTGCTAATCCCTACGATGACCGATCTTCTAATACCACTTCTATGACCAACAGGGGTGGTTACTCGACGCAACCTTATGGTTAGTTCTTTCGTTCGACACAACACTTTACATCACATACTAATCTTTTCCTCGGTTTCATTGTGAAAAGAGAAAAAAAGATAGAGTGAGAAAATGAGGGAAACAATCGACTCAACGCCCTGTCTTCATGCTTATCAATTGTTGCACACGTAATGCTCGAATGCGAATCGATTCAGACGAGAAACGCTTTTCCATGGGGAAATTGGATTTATTCGCGTGAAGCATGCGCAAATAGAAATAAAGTCTTTCTTTTATCTTCTCCGTTTAAGCCTTCTTGTGATTTGAATGAGTTGCGTTTTAAAACTGATCCCATCAGAACACAAAGATTGGTAAGGCACAGAAAAGCGTGGACATAATGGCTATTTTCATCCGGACACCAGCACTGCAGCACTGCCTCCTGCCATACTTCACCGCAGACTGACACTCAGCCATGAGTATTTTTACACCTGATAACGATAAAGAAACCAATAAAATTGTTTAAACTTTATTTTCATGAAGGTAAACGTATGACTAAAATTCTAAAATTGTTGGGTTACAGATCTTTCTCGTCTGAGTCATACCTCCTTTACTCGAAGCACCTTTGGCTAACAGATTTATAATTTGTGTCCATTATACTTACAGATTACTCGAGTCAAGACGGTGTGTACGGAAAACAGGATTATGGTAAGTACAATTCAAAATCCAAAAGAATTCTTAACTTCTAAAAGGCAGTTTCTTATCGCGAATAAGATATTTAAGACTAGTTCCTAACATACCGTTAAGAAAACGGTCGTATTCGTTAATCAAATGAAACTGAAATAATTGAAACGCCAAGAACAAAGTTCGAATGAAATTTTCAATTTTCGAATTTGTGAGAAACAAATGCAAAAGACGTTTCAACGTTAAATGCAACAGTTACAGTTTTAGCGCAGGTTTATTTTTACTATATTTTTAAAAACTACAAAGAATATAGAAAGAACATTCATAATTTTCGGTGATAAGTTACAAGATTCGAACAAAACGAGTGTTACAAGGATTATTAAAGACACAGATGTTTCTATTAAAAAGAGATTTAGTTTGTTTAAAAATTATTTATATTAGATCCGAAGTAACCTTAAGAACAGTACACAAAATTTGAATTGCATGATAATAAAAAAAAGACTTAAAGATGCGCCCAAAAAGGGGGGAATAACGTGTGCATATTCATAAATTTTTGTGACAGTTAACGTGTATATAAGCATAGAATTAAATACAGAATCACATAACGAAATGATTGAACGGAGGAGCTATGGTTGTTTGCAGGTGGCAGTGCTGGTTACCAAAACGCCCAGTCTCAGCGACGTTATTAAATTACACATTCAACTATTTAAATTTATATATTAAATCCACACACTTTTCCAAATTCAAAGAATCGTTCCCAGCGCGTGAAAAAGTTGGACAAATAATTTTTGTCTTGATTACACAAATAGTAAAGTAATAATTGAACGAAGAGCGACTTTTACATTAAGGAGGAAAGGAAGGAGTACAGAATGCATCGTAACGAAATTTCTATAATTTTACCATATCTTTGTCGCGCGCAAGGAAAAAAAAGCTTTATTAAATTGCGCAAGGAGGCGCAAACTGTCGTTTAATAACGATAAAAGTATAAATGACAAGAGCGTTTTATACTTGACTAGCAGTATAGCATCTACTTTATCATGTTTGTCTAATAACTTCGTTTAGGATTAAGTTTAGTTGGTGTACAGTACATTTTCGAGCTAACCTGCGATTGTGAAATGATTAACATTAAATCGTATAATCGTCTTCATTGTAATAGTAAAGACAAAGATGTTTACACTATTTGTAAAGTCATTAAACAGTCGATCATTGTGAACACAGCTCAATTATCGCTAAAGAATTCTAGGTGTAGAAAGAAAAACAAAATAATGTCGTATGTCCTTTATAAAAGGAAAAGTTAATTGTATTTTGTGGTGTGTTTCGTTTACATTTAACATAAATCAAGAGATTCTAACTTGTATTGGAGTGTACTGCTCTTTTATGCGTTAATAGTGCGATTATCAGTTCTGAGAACATTTCTGACAGTAACAATTTTAAGATGCAATAAATCAGTCTTGTCGTTGCGATATTTCGTATTTTTTAATATGGAGCGCAATTTGCGCGAAAGATGCGTTAACGCTCTCTTTAGAGGTGACAAAAGTTTTTTGTGTTTTGTTGGTACTGTTGAAAACCTTAAAAATTTAATAACACGATTTAGGAAATTATTCTAAAAGGTGTTCAAACGGTAAATACATATGAATAAAAATGTCACACTGGCAGAGACAGTCAAAACGAAATGCTCTAACGATTCACAAGAATAGATGTTTGTATTAAATTGAGAAATAGTGTAATTATCCAAAGATCAACATGCATAAGTAGCTAAAGAAACTTGTCCCAGCCAATTGTGTACATTAGAGTACAGAACCATTATGTAGGGCAGACAATGAGACCCTATATTTCGTTTATTATATGAATAACTATAAAATTATCTGAACTGTACTAATCTCATTGTCGCATGTCATCAGCATAGTGATATAGTGAATCGATTTAATATTGTAAGTCATAGAGTAACAATTTAAATGAAAAGAAACATTGAAACAAAGAATCATAAAAAAAAAAGTAATACTTTTTACATTTATTATTTCCTCACCTTCAACATGAGAGATTATGGACTGATCTTAAAAGAAACTTAGCGATGAAAATGAAAACCAGCAACTGCCATAGGAAACCAGTTTAACCAGATGTGCATTAAAATGATTCCAACGTTTAAAAGAGCACAATCTATTCGTATGATTGACGTAGGTATAAGTTTTTATTAAGAAACGATATTTGATCTTTCCAAAACGAATTCTTTTGTAACTGTTTAAACGAGAAAAAAAAAGAAGGCGATATCCGTTTTTGTTTGTTGTATATAGTTCATTCAAAAAGTATTTCTTATCTAGAATGAAACATTATTCATGTGTAACAGCGTTGGTGGAAAATTTTAGGTATATGAAAAACTTGACAAAAACTAAGTTTATTTCACAGGCGTAGCAACAACCTGAGATACTTAGGGAACAGAATGAAAGAAAGAGAGAATACCTTCCCTCCATTACCAGCAAGGAGATACCGATTCTGATAAACATACAATATTATACGAATAAATGACGACTGTATGATAATGTTATTATTGACCAATGGCACAGGTACCACATTTAAATGAAATCTAGAAAATGTTTCTTCTTTTAGAGTATCATAGTACTTTTCATTAATTAGAATCCTTTAATTTGATTTTCTAAAGAGTTGATCTGTACTAAATAGTATTTGATCTTTTTTATGGTGCACCCAATTTTTTTCATTCGAAACATTGTCACAATTCTTTTCGATGTAAATAGTAAGCATCAGTATATCTGTTGTCTTCCAAGTTACTGTGTACAAAATTCAATCACGCCTCGTGCGTATATGTATGCAAACAGAGAAAACACGTTTAAAAAGAAAAGCGAACAAATGTTAAGTAATCATGGAAAAGCACGCAAGAGTTAACAAATTAAACCTATGCTAACATGTATTACGCTCGTATACTATATTAAAAAACAAATGCTCGAGTAAACCTCAACCCGAATTCAGGTGAGTAAATATAAATCTATCCGTTTTTTATACAAAAAAAAAACCTATAAACTTATTGTAAAACAAATGTTAGCAAGGATAAATTCTACATAGATCTGCATCTATCGAGTGTAAAGTGGAATCATTAAAAAATCTACAGGGCAGTTTCAACGTCTAATTAAAATATATCGCTTTCAATAGGGATACAAGTAATCATATAATTATTAGTTTTATTAGTCTTGAAGATAATCGTCTAGTACATCTCATAGGTACAGGTTTCTGTTCATAACCTTTGAACCGCTTTATACATGCGATACCTGCAGTATTGTAACTGTAACAATGAGGTAATGATTGAAAGAGATACTATTTGAAATTTTTTAAAAGTGAATATTATTCGATAAAAATCGAGTACAATCTATTGTGACCTTAATCAAAGACAAGATGAAGAGCAGGGAAGGAACGTACTGAATACTTATGAAAAGAAGTCTAAGAATGTTTTTAAGTAATAACGAGTATAATATGATTGAAGTATTGAATATAAGCGCATTAGGCAATAGGTATAAGGTATTTATAAGATTTCATTCCTTCTGTTGTCTGTTACTATTTTCTAATTTTTTTATTATTAATTTCTGTAGGTTGATAACAACTGTGCAGTCATACCACCATTGAATGAGCCGAGCAACATCTGCCACATGACTGGCATCGACGTTATTCTTCAAGAGGATTCCAGTGACTTACATTTCGATGGAGAATATTGTAAAAAGGTACTAACATATGTTTGAAAAGACTGAATTCATAAGATCTACAAGTTTAGTAACCGACTGTGATATAATCTGTGATAAAAGAGTATGGTTTCACGAATAAAAGGTACAATTTATATAGATTACTCGAAATAATTTTCGGGGGTTTAAAATTCATAAAGTATTTTGTAAAGTTTCTTCTGCTTCGTTTATTTATATTTTGTGTTTGACATTAACATTGAATATAAATGTAAACAATACAAAAAATGTACAAAACTGAAAAATATATTCTATTTGAAATATTTTCTTTTACAATCTTAAAAATTTTTCAACAATATGGTATCTCTCTAATGATATTCTAACAATATGAAAATATTATCTTAATATCAAATAACGCGATAACTTGCATTAATCTTATTGACTCTTCTTAAAACATAACATCACATCTTTAATTGTTTTCCGTTCTAAATTAAAATGCTAAATATACAAAGGCATAATGTTCAGTGTATATTTTAGTAATTTTATATAAAATCGGAATATACTAATATAAAAATAAGCACCGCTCTAATTTATTTACAATCTAATATTATTTTTTTGTACAGTTCTTATCTATAATGCATTTTTAAGGCAACTATACATAAAATCTAAATTGAACTTATGAAAAGAGAAATAAAAAACGAGACCTACATCTTTGTATTTAGGAGTTATTTTTACAACACATCTTCTAGAAATAAAAAGAACAATATTTGCACAGAAAGTAATGTAAATAAGTACTGTACATAATTTTTTAAATTTGATTATTCCTTCTTTTACAAAACTTAAACTGTAAATCCAAAATTTTAATTAACAATGTAAATTATTCATGGCACAACTTCAGCTTTTATTTGTATTGTATTGTTCTATCGCAGACGTTTATTACGAACATTATTAGACAGAAGTACAAGCTGTATGTAACTGTGTCCTTCTCGCATATTGATTAATCTAGAAGAGTTCAATAAAGTTTTAGACAAAATGTGGAAGTTAACTTCAAACTGAAATCTTACCTATCTTTCTCTTGCTGTTGTATGTGAACCCTATCACCTCTTTGTAAGGGAGTGATTACGCTTGTGTAACACGATACTTCCGTGGCCGACGCAGAAGAAGCAGTAGAACATTTGACAAGCTTTTGTGTCTTAGATTTACCTTCTGAACTTAACAGTATCCAGTATGAATAATTTGTTGGTTCACCAAAATAAAAGATCTGTAATATACACATTATAAATATAAAAATACAATTTAAGCATAATACATGATCTCAGTAGAAGTACAAAAATATGTATTGTTACCTGAGCTGAAATCATGTATAAACCTGTTGCTGTAACTTCTATAGATTTTTTGTCTTCAACTAAATGAAATTTATTCAGACTATACAGAGTATTATTTTTGACGCTTTTAACCCATGGCCCGATGTAAACTGAAGTAAAATATTACATTAATCCAATGTCATTAATAATCTAATTAATACGTTCTGCTTAGATACCTGTATCTGTAACATGCTGCTCAGGAATTGCCCCAACAAATGTTGCCACCAAAGGTCCTGATTAACATACAAAATGTAGCTTCTGTATTTCTTTACCATTACATATTATTAGCTCATCAAATGCATATTACTTGTACAAATATTAAGACTTGGCACAGAAATCTGCAAGCATATAGTGGAGGGTACACCATAAACAGAATATTTTATTATTATTTTTCTATTAAAGATAATCGGATGTTTTGTTTATGGTGGACCATGCCGCATATAAGAAAAATTCAAGCTTAACCTGGATTTTAGTTGCTATTTGAATATAAAACTTTTAAAGTAATTTTTTGCAACACCTTTGCCTACTTATTTCACATATCTTATAAAAAAAAATTTCAGGTTAAAATTGAATAGCCATTCAATAGAAAAACACATGCTAACTAAATAATGCTAGATACCCAATCGCCTGCGACTGCGTTTGGGCCGCCTTTTGTTCTTTCTCCGTTTTTTACCTCTTCCCTCGTCTCTTCTTGCTCTTCCGGTACGGGGTTCTCTCCGCATATATAAATCATTATCATCATAATCATCGTCACTATCGTATACGACATCTTCATCGCGATTCAAGTCAATTCCCTTCTTTGTTGAATTTGGTTGTTCTATGGTCAGTATCGTTCTTTTTATTCGGAAATTGGTTTCATCATTATTGTTGAAGTTTTCATCGTTCTCTACTTTTGTTAACGGTTTCGAAATCGTTACCTCATTTTCTTTGTTCATACCTCGAACATTGTTACTCAGCAAGTATTTGTCGTCCAAATTTCTGAGTAAACTTAAATACGGGGAAACAGAATTATAAGTGTACGAGTTTCCATTACTTGCGTTACGAATGTCGTCAAATATTTCGATGATTTTGGTTAGCGACGAAGCTCCATCCAGAAGCCGTTTCATATCGTGTATGTCCCTTGGTTCGAGAAACTTGTCAGATCGTTGAATCCAAGCTCGATTTAAACTTCTATTCAATTTGTCATACTTGGACATCAGCACCAGTAAATTCACGTTCACGGATTGCATCTAAAAATATTTATTTATAAACAACATTTTTCGAACTGCTTACGAATGCAATAATGAAAGAAAAAACAAGCATTGAGACGAATATTACACCGAAGAAAAAAATGGAATTTGTATCTTAAAATTTCTATGCCACGGAAGATCGGATTTCATGTTACCGTGACCCATGCCACTTCATTCAATCATAGAATGATGAATGAGAGGGAAAGCTCGTCGAAACTCAATTAAAAAATTTTTTTAAATATGTTACTTCTTCCATGCAAAATATTTCCAAAATGTTATTATTGTTTACGTCTTTTGGATTCACATTTAAAAATCAATCAATTTTTATTTATGGTACCAATATAGCAAAAAAAGTTAGAAAATGACATACAATAGTTACTTATGCAGGTAAGTTAATTTTCCAGAATTTACACTGTTTCATGGTAATCGTGTGTATCGAGTTATTTTCTTTGGTTTATATTATTTTATTTTTAACATATAAAAATATTTGTTTTTGAAGATCATTTCCTTTTAAAAATATAGGAAATAAATAATCTCAGTTTTTCTAAACCGAAGTTAGACGAAGATAACATCAGTATTAGAAATAAATCGGTAACATATGAGTGTTTCAAAGTACGCCGATCCAATTCTATAAAAAGTGATTCCCTTAATTTTTTCTTTTTGTTTTCGTTAAGTATGTATCATGTACTTTGGAAACACCTTGCTTATGAGATCTTACCTGGACTTGTAAGGCGCGCACTTCCTTTCTGAGGTGGGACAATATAACAGCGAAAATAATCACCAGAAGAAAGAGAATGATATTCCGCGATTGTTGGAACATTTTTGATTTTTTTACATTCGATACCGTTAGATTCATATCAACGTTCCATTCGATAAAATTCGCCGTGTTTTTCAAAGGGTTACCGACTTGCGGATCGATGTAGCTTCGAACATGTTCCATTTTAATTTTCGTAGCCATTAATCGTACCGATCGGGCGTTACCGATCAATCGCTATAGACTAGTATAAAAATGAGATCACATCAACGAACACCCTGGAACATAACAAATCGCAGGTTTTATTTTACTTTCACGATAACTGATGTCTTCTATGTTCTTTTAATCAATAAATCGTTAAGTATGATACCTTTTCACTAATCTTTGAAAAAATGGTAACACTTATCGATGGTCGTTAAAGCAGTCGATAAATTATTTTTCTACTGATCATGCCACGTGCTCAAGTGGATCGCAACGAAGCTAAGAGAAAAGATACGGAGATAATGGAATAGTGTTATGCACTAATCGAAAGACTTCAAGCTGACTAAAAGGTTCTGTAAATAGGGTCGTACTATATAAAGTCAATTCAATTCGTCATACTGTATAACTTTGCTGACTCGCATTCCAGTCACGTGCACGTATAAATGTGTCATCGATGTAAAGGACAAAAAAATAAATTTTTATGTCGCAATTAAAACTGGAAATTATAATTTTGTCAGAATTTAACTCAATTCTCGTTTCTTAAACCATCATTTATCATTCACTGAACAGAACGAGCTCCTGCCTTTGTTATACTAAGGCAATTAAGGCAAAGAATTCGGAAAGAAAATTGTAGCGACTTACACGAGACAAACTTATTACAAAAAAAAAAATTCTGCAATTTAATAGCAAATTTCCAATGAAAATATCCAATGATAACTTAATAAATCGAAGAAAAACGGTCGAACGAGCTAACACATTGTTCGTGAGTTACGGAACAAATTTTACTTTCTCTGATGTATTTCTTGTTAATAATGATGAATGCAAAATGAAAAGAACTCGACAAAAGGTAATAAAAATGGTAAGAAATACATTACTTTTCGTTATACATAATCATCGATAGATACATCCATTAAATTTGGTTAATAGAATTTCACGCTTACCTGAATGCCATTTTTCTGGGTTTTTCACCGAAGGTGACCGCGAGAGAGCAACAGGTGATGATAATCGATTTACAAATCGATCTTCAAGTTAACTTTTACAGTATCGTCACCAAGACACGTTCTACAGTCACAACTGTGTTACACGACGCTGTTCCATACCATCTTTTGTTTACCCAGGCACTATGCAGCCCAAGCGTCTCAACGACTCCGCTCGACCGGTTTGGCGGCTCTTCGTTCGAGCGCTGCCAACATTTGGTTGGCAAGAAACTATGGCTCCTTTCTCTTCTTCGCATTCGCGTAGCTCTTTCTTCGTTCGCAGAATCGAACGAATGATCGTTACAACTGCTCGCGGTAACTTTATCCGTTTTCGAGGTTACTTCGGAAAATGAACGATTTACAATGTGTCGAGTGCAACACGATAAGTTTGTATTTATATCAGAGGGATAAAAAGTCGCGAACTTTTATTGAACGTTATCTTCCCCTATACGTAAGTCTTGTTTCACGCAATATAGGATCCAATTGAAGACTGTCTCGATAAGATAAAAACAACGTTGCACGTCTATTGCGAATACGGGGGATTTATCGAAATCTGCAAAGGAAACGATCGCGTAATCAAACGTTCCGAAGCAATGGATGTTGAATTCCAAACCTGTGCTCGGAACTCGTTTTCAAGGCCGACGGATACCTGCTTTTACGTAAAAACAACTTGAATTTTTCCCATCGTCCCTTCGAGGATCTTTAACCAATTCGTGATTTTAGCAAACTTTTTAGACACGATTTCATTATTTAATCGCGTCGACAAAAAGACAATGGATATTGAGAAATGTTACATACTGTTCAAATGTCATTGTCGCCATATACGTTAAACTAATTATTTTGATCACTGAATGATTTACTAATACTAGGGAAAACTGTAATGTAATTAATGATTAATGATTAATGATTACAATTATCGGCTTATGAAGCTAGAGATTAATGAGTACGATTAACGAGTAGGCGAATAACACAAGTAATCAAAGTGAATCTAACATCAGACATAATTAACTCATTAATCATTAATTACGAAGGTCTTACTTTTTGAGATTTTTACAAAAAACTGCTGCTACAATGAATTCTGCCTATATCTACGCAATAATGGCAACGTACTTGTAGGCGTAAAACTGTCGGTTGCTAATGTTTCTATAAACACTTGTTGGTGACCGGCAGCAAGATGTATAACGAGTGAATTTAACTCATTTGCATCATTAACGTATAATACGTCCAATATTGTTGGCCATTATTATCAGAGGGTGTATATACCCGTATTCACATTGTAAAAGAATAGTGGTGGTCGAGAACAAAACACAATTAAATTACTTTTTTAAGATTTTCCATTCCATATTTAGAAAAATCCTCTAATCTGTTGCTAAAATATACGGACTATACACAGTGAATATATTTTATAACCAAAAGAAGACAAATAATATGTATATATGTACTTTTTATTTTCATTTTTCAAAAATCATTCAAATGTGAAGTTTGCATTACTCTTGGTAACATTTGTATTTAAATTTAATAAACAAAAATTTCGTGATGAGGGCATATTTTTTTATTGTTTCGTATGATGTAAATAGGTTAAAAAGTTCGATCTACGTAGTTGGAAAAAAATATACTTCAACCAATATCGATTTCATACGATCTTAAATTTTTTGACAAATACACCTTTTTCATACTTATGAGATCGGTGTTGTTTAAGGGTAGAGCTTTTCTTGAACACGCGAATCGAAGTTTTTAAGTTCACCCGTTATACGTCCTTAATGTCGACCGCTGCGATGTGTATAGAAACTGTAGTAGAGGTCCTACATTTACACATATGCTGTCGTAGACATGTAGGTGTAGATAAAAGCAGTGTATAGTATTAAAGGAATTTTGATAGTATTTCGGAAACTAAAACCAAATAGCGGTTATATGTATAGAAACAAAATTTTATAGAAAATTTTAATGACACAGAGATTTATAATTTCATCTCTTGATCAATTTCTGAACATTACATACTTGAAACACATCTGTTATTTTTAACAGTGTTTTATTATTTGAATTACATAATAATTATTTTCAAAATGATTTCATAAAATAGGGTTACATAATTGCATTTCAAAGATGAACTAACCGTGAAATAAAATAATATACTATTCAATATAGTATTTATTTCCAAAGTGTCCTGAATTATAAAAGTTTAAGTAATCTTTCATCAGATGATTATAATTTATTGATTTACGATTATGGATTACAAATGTATTTTATGGTTATTAGTCCAACTCTGCGGTTTACCATCTAAACGGGATACGTACTTGTAGAAATATCCCTTCTCCTACCGAAACATTCTTCTATAATGCTCAAAACTAATTCTAATCGCGTGTAAGCTGTACGGATTGCGGATCGTAATGAGTATTGGGTGCAAATAAACTTATCGTACATTATGTATGAATGTCAAGTATTTGGGAAGGCACACAAAAGCATCGAGTGGCTGCTTGGAATTGAGGTTGGATTTCGAGTAAAATGTACGTCCGAAGGGCTGTTTATTTGTACACTTAGACGAAAAATAACACACGTGTGTGTACATGACGTATTCAAAATTGCCCAAATGTAACAATGACACATGAACATTACTTTGTAATAATATGATATACACTATATTCGATTTAAATGTCTGCACGCGATTATTTTTGTACATGTTAAAAATATAAAAAAATGTTTCGGACAAAAGTTATATAGTATCAAAAAGGAAATACGATAATGATAATTATTTGACCTTAGGATGAACTTGAACAACCTCTTGAATGTTACATTAAGATTTTTAGATGGAGTTAATTAGAAATAGTTTTTCTAATTGACGTGCTGGTGGCATAGCGTTACTCAATATACAATGTGGGGAGATTGCGCGATCGGACTTTGTACAATCATGGTAGTTTTAAAAAAAAGTCGATCGAGTGTATGTGAATAGTGAACGTGCGTATATGCGCGGTGTGTATGTTACTCTTTTACAATTTTTGGTGAAATTCCTTTTCCACTTTTTTTAATATTTAACATATTACTTTTGTATATGCATTAATTATTTAAAAAATCTAATAATTTTCAATTAGATATTTTACACAATGTCTGAGTTACATACTGGTTGTTTTTTTCTAGACTCCAATGACAATTTATTTGAGACCATATTCCACTAAATTGTGTAGGTGTAATGCCATTGGTATGGAAAATGCATTCGCTGTTACCATGAGGTAACGGATAAACGTCGGATCAGCACCAACTTTTGTCGATACCTCTAATGAAAACTTGATACGAGGATACGTTTACTTTTTGAATATTCTTCGAATGTTTTTAGGACTTAAATTTCGAATATTGTAGAAACAGTATAGTTTCATCACTACATATATAAGATGTGTTTGTGATATTTGGGCAATTTAAATGTTAAATTGACGTTTTTAAAAATGTGCTAACTCTGTGTGCTATTTCCACACATTGTATCAATACATATATAAAGTCATCATAAACTACGACTTTTACTATTAAATATTATATTTTTAAATGTTTATGTATCATTTGTCAAAATTGGAGAATTTTTTAATCTATCCTCGAGAACTTAATGATAGCACACGTGTCCTATCTTTTTGTTTAAAAGTGTAATCAGATAATTAAGGTTTTATTGTATTTTTTTATTTCTGCCCACGTGAACATATTTCGGCAAAGGCGACGATGCGCTACCACGTCACTTCCGAGAACGCTGCACTAGATTTTCCCGTAATGATCGTTCCTCAAGTGTCAAGTTTCCATTGTCAAGCATCTTTGCTATGTAAGGCGCGCTAAATTACACCGACTCGTTGACGAACATTTATACGATTCATAGAAATACGTGCTTCGGCAACTCATAGAGGCTATGTACGTTTAGTTTTGAATGTTACGAATGTAGATGGCAGTAGTTTGTACGTGAATATTAGGAGAAAAAGGATCCTTTCTCGACCTACATACGTAAATAACTCGATTGATAGGGTAGTTACCTACCAATTAAAAAATTCCGAATCCCGACTATTCGATTGGCCGGGTCCTTTTCTTAGTGGAGAACTAATTCTCTAACTATTGGTAGCATAAGATTCCTTTATGTTCGAGTATTTCTCGCTCGTGTAATACGACTGTTATTGTCTTTTGTTCGAATACAATTTTATTCGTTCGATTTTTTCTTGAATCATTACTTATAGAAATATGAAGACGATTCGAAAACGGAGAATCAAGCCGCAAATTAAAATATACGCTTATTTAAGATTCTATTTGTCTTGTTTTATTTATTTAAAGGAGAATCGCACGAAATTACATTAAATGGAACGATAAAAGAGTGAAAAGGACAGACGGATCCTCGAGCTCGGTATGCGAGTTTATAACGCCCCGAAATTTTTCTTTCTTCTTTGTTGTATTGCATTTCGTTGCTATATTTAGTCGCAAAGTTCCGCCGCTTTGGATTGATGCAGTGGCGTCGATCGGTGCCCTGTGAACCTGCGATTATATTGACTCCATTACCTACGGTGTATTTGGCTCGTATTATTTCGTTGGAACAGGTCTAAAATGCAGCTAGTTTAAAATAATCGTTGCACATGTGAGACAATTGATGTAAGTTATTGCTTGTAACGCAGCTTACGATAATACGTGCATGTTGACGAAGTTTTGTGGATTGTTTATTTCTTGAAGGAACAGCTATTTCTTCTCTACCGTTACGAAGAATAACGCAAAACGAGATGATTGTTGTATTCAAGAGCAACAAATGTCTTAAATTCCTTTTTCATAGAGAAAAAGTCAGGTCTGTCCTACGCCAGTTTCAATAAAATGTTGTAGGGTCGCAGGTATCCACCTAAGAGAATCGTGAGCGTGAGTTTACGCATAGATGGTCAACTATTCTCGAAAGAAGGTTCAAAATTCTAGAAGGGCCGGTTGGTAGTCGAGCCCCCATAACCGTATTGTTTTACCAAGAACGTCGTGGGCGTGGCAGCATGCGTACGTGCGTGATCATTTTTTGACTTGGAATTCAAATCTTGCTGAAACAAATTCTGTTTTAATATTATTCACTCTTGATAAATTATTAATATGTTATTATGAAAATAGTTCAATAGTGAAAGTAAACGTGGCAATATGTTTTGTCTGCAAATAATATAATATGATTCTATATCTTTGCATATAGTCTACTGCAATTGTTCATATGAACAGTTACCTATGTTATACAAGGTGTACTATTTAAGTTGACACAAAGAAGTATCTCAAAGATAAGTAATTTAAAAAAAGGATGGAATATATATTACGCGATTTTGAGAGTAAACATTTTTAATTAAATGTCTACAAGATGTTTCTTTGTGTTAACTTAAATGGGACATTCTGTATTTTCATTGCACCACAAACATCTGAGGAAAGATAGTTGTTTACATTGGCATTTGTAATTAGTTTTATCTCGGGGAAGTTATTGTCGTTGACATTGTGAAAAATTATTGCACTCTTATCCAGGACCGTAGCAAGGCATAGAAGCCTTTGATAACCGTGTTACGAGGGCGCCGATAAACGTTTTTAAAAATAATAAAATTAAATTAATTATTTTGACACTTCAATTTCCACGTAGTTCGTGTAAAACTTTTTTACCATAACGATGTATAATTCACATTAGAGGCCCCAAGGTTATTAATTCATCGGTATATAATATACAAGGTGTACCAAATAAAGTGTTACAAATTGTTTTCTCAAAATATGACAAAAAATCGACTTACATTTTTTTTATAATGTAATGATATTTAATTTTTAAGTGTGTAACAAATTTTTTTCAGATAACCACTGGGGAGAAAAGGAAGGCCTTCAATATTTTTTTTATGCTTCGTCCGTTCATACGATAAATTTCACCCAATTCTGTCCCAAAAAACAATCAAATTATATTGCTTGTAGTTAAGAAACATTTTTTTTATGTTTATTTTTATCGTTAAACTGTTTTACCGATAATAATGTATTGTACGTATACTTTACGGATTTGTATGATAAATTTTTGAATAAAATTATTATTAAAATAACATATTAAAAGTTAATAAAATTAAAAGAAAAAGATTACCGGTATTACACAATCGATCATTTTTTACAAAATATTAACTGCTTTTTTTTATGTACATTCAAAACTACGTTCACAGTATTAATTTATCACCCTGTAAAATTGTATCAAAATTGATGCTGGACAGTTCTGACCCTTTCTTTATTGGTATGACGAACGCGCAAGAAAGATGTGGAAATGTCGAGTAGGCAGCGCCCACAAAATAAGGAGAAAGGCTGAATGAAATAATTGGCAGCGAGCGAGTGTGCACGCTTCGGACTCATCAAACCGTAAATTGATCCAGATCACGAATTTTTCGACTTCCTACACGGCGTCGACACGAGAATGCTCGATTGCATGGTTAAATGTAGGTGCACCGGTCATTATCGCGCGATGACTAATTACGATCACAATTGCGGAATTTCTGATAATGTTCGTTGCGAAAGTTGGTATTCGGTGCTCACGCGGGCTGGTCTATTTCTTGGAATCGTGATCGAAGAGAGTTCACGTTTCGCGCTTATAGCGAACTCTTTCGAAGTGTCGCTGTCTCTGGACCAGAACCGTAACACAATGAAAAAGAAGTACATTATATTCGATCGTTTATATCTCTCCACTGTAAGAGCTCCTCCGCTATAAGAGCCAGAAACGGATCTACTATGAAAATAACGAAGCTTCGAAATTGTACCTTCACATAGACCTCGAGAGATCCTTATATTTTGATTATTTAATATAAATTACTATTTTTAAGTGTTTTTGAAAAACAATGTGATTCGTGTAAACGATTAATTTTATTTAGAACATAATACATATCTACAATCTTGTTTTTCGATCAAATAGTTTTGCTATTTTCAGAAGCTTTTTTGTTGACAACTTTTCTCCATGTAAGATTATCTATACATAATTTTTCTTTATCGAATATTATTTTTGTAGCTTGAAAATCCATCGATTTTCAGGTTACTGTAGTAACCTGAGGCTCGTCTGTCACATGACGAATATAACGTCGATCTGAATCAACAGTCCCAAGCAGAGATGGGGATAACTTTACGACACTTTAAGAGAGGAAAAATCATGATACTTTCAAAGAATTCATTGCACATATTAATGTATATGGAAGAACAACTCGATAACCATCATAGTACAATTACACGTAAATCAGGCGTGCAGAACGAAACGTTGCTTGTTGATACTTGTAACACGAGGTAACAGTCGTTGTCATAACGTTGCAGTTTCGAATCATCTCAAGAGCATGACAAACGTTTTATCTCATTCCTTTGAATATTTAATGCACAGCGTCTTTCGACATCATTGTGTCGTCTCTGTTTATACTATATTTTGCAAAACAAATTAGATATCGAAGCTAATTTGTATTTTGTCCGATTTTCAACGCTACACGATTGAAGTGTCTCGACTGCACGTGCCAGTCTCCCTCTCAACGTCGTTGTGACTCTATATACCGGGTAGTCCACAAAGTTCTACCAGGGCTAAATTACTCAAAAACCGTTAGTTACGTGGAAAAATGTTTTTATTATGCTTCAATGTACGATGACAAACTTTCATGGATATAATGTAATATTATTTAACGATTATCTTGATAAGTATTAGTTTTCGGATGATATAATTTTATTGTCTTTTATTTAGTTTCTCGTACTCTTCTCAACAACGAAATTAGATTTTATACATTATGATCGAAAGATTCAAAGTGACCTTCGTATCTTGATAAAAAGGCAAAGTGGAAAAAAAATTAACCATAACAATGCGTATTCTGCTACATTTTCTACAACTTCGAGACGTTTTTCCACATAACAAATGATTTTCAAGTAAATTGGCTAGCAGATCTACATCGATCACGTGGTATACACAAAGTGTATAATTATTTAACCTTTTCGATTACCCAATTTCAGTGAATCTTATATTAAGAAATATCAATATATTTATCAATGACTTATTTTTGTTTACAATAAAAATAGGTACTTTTTAATTTGCTTACATTGCGTCGCAATACTGCGTCTTTGGTGTGCGCCTTATGTCACGAACAGGGCCGTGACAAAGCATGACCAGAAGACGGAGACCTTGTTACGAGAACACCGAGAGCGTTTTATTAAATTAATTATATTAACACTTTATTGTTCGCAAAGTTCGTATAAAAACATTTCACGATCCTGATAAAATATCTATACACACATGTCCACTGTAAAGCAAACACATGAGAAATACCATATTTCATTTTTGCTCCGAGCGTCTACATTCCTAGGCACGGCACTAATCGCGAAATAAGGATGTCGAACGCCCACCGTAAGCCATACTTCTCATCACAGCGTACGTGTTCCGCGAAAGAATTGAGCTGGGTGAATTTATCATCACTGATGTCAGCGCACATGTTATGTTGTTGTTCTCGCACCGGAAATCATCTCCGATTCCGTGTGCTTTCTGTTGATGTCCAAAGCTGTCCGAATTTGATAAGAGGTTAATCCTGGAATCGTCGCTCCCAGCGAAACAGTCTCGTGAGAACAGACGAAAGGAATTTTTCCAAGAAGCGCGACCGAAACATCACTTCGACGAAGATTGTCGCGCAGGAAGTATCGAACATTCGCGTCCTGGCGGGAAAAGTAACATGCGTGCAACGGTTTGCGGTTGTAGATTAATTTTTATCGATATTCGTTACACGATAATCCTTTCCACGACAGGCGTAATCGAAGGAGTCGCCTGAGTTTACCGATCTATTCGTCTCACGCTGATGCGTGGAAACATTTGATCCGTATGTATTCTTATAGAGTGACAAAATATTTTACGGATGTTAAAAATATTATGTAACCATTAAGTACAATATGTTACAATTTCAACATAGTACACGTTGACAACATTTTTTTTTTTTATTTAAATAATTTATTTTACAGACACAAATTTATTATTTTCTTATTTATCATTAATTCTAGACGTAACTTTGAACAATTGAGATCGGTAATTTTTTTCTTCTTTGTCTATAATTACAACTACTTCTTAATGAGATCTTAAAAATTTTTTTACGGATTTATTTAAAAACATTGAAAAAAGTGACTTAAGCGAATCAAACTTTTCGATACCTAAAAATTCAAAATTTTTGTTCAATATCTATTTTAAATATTTGAATTATTTAAAAAATTTTGTTCTTGTCACAGATAGTGGTATATAATTTATTACAATTATATATAACGAGATATTTAACTAAATATTTAGGACGCCATACAATTGTTCAATACTATTTCACAATAAATCTGTTGTGTAATCAAATAAGATGTTCGTGCGCAATCGTATATTACTCCAATGAAATCACTTGTCTATACGTGAAAGAATTTCTGTAGTTTGGAAAAATATAAATAATATGTTTAGTAGATAAACTAATGAAATTCTTCGATAAATAGAATACAAATTTGCATTTCACATTTAACAAAATAATATTTAAACATCCTTGAATCTGCGATCAATGTTATACGAGGGATAACGCGTCCTACTATCGTATCGATGGAGCATCAGAGGGAAGCTGCGTCGACACGATGGATCACTGATCTACGCCACTGAGATCCAGAAGCGAGGCGCTGCTGTGATAAACTCGAACGCGTTGCGTAGGTACGTCCAACTCAGTACGTTCGAGCCTTTCGAACACGGTGGTCGCTTTTTCTTTTTCTGTTCGTCTCCCACGAGACGAAGACCCGAAATTGTGCATCCATTTGTTCCGTTCTTGTTCAATCTACAAACCTTAAATTTCCTATCATTTGGTATCCACTGTTATTAACTGAG
Source organism: Ptiloglossa arizonensis (assembly GCF_051014685.1). Taxonomy (NCBI): domain Eukaryota; kingdom Metazoa; phylum Arthropoda; class Insecta; order Hymenoptera; family Colletidae; genus Ptiloglossa; species Ptiloglossa arizonensis. The sequence goes on along the minus strand of NC_135052.1, from coordinate 25,877,520 downwards.
TGAAGTCGGTTTAGTTCTTCTTAAATTACAACCTGCAATTGCTTCTCAATTTTCACAGTGCGTCGATAAAATATAAGTGGAAGAAAGTGTCCGGTGAAAAGACTAAAATCGAACGTAGATCGCTACGAGCGCGCGTCGCTCGAGCATCGAACAAGAGAGAGAAAGGAAAAGACAAGCGGCAAAAGGTGGGAGGGGTTGGCGGGTGGAGGTGAGGGGCCAAAGGGTCGAATCTTCGATACTCTTGCCTGCAGACCTGGTCGCAGTTCTCTGAAGGGGGAAAACCTACTGGACAGGTTTTAAAGAGGACCAAGAGACCAGGATACGAGACACTTAACGTCTTGATTTGTCGTGAACCTAGGAAATATTGTGAATGTCTACCGGAATTAACGTGACAATTTAAACGGACAATTTTTGTCGTGCATCTTATCGAGACCATCGGAAGAATCTATTAAGACATTTCTATGTTAGAATCGGTGCAATCTTCGTCGCGTTTTTTCCGTGACACTAAACTTGAACGAGAATAAACAAACTCGTTCGAACCGGTCTCGTTATCGCTACTGTTTCTTTCAGCGATTGTGTCATACTAGCGGGGCGAAGAAATGCGAAGACGCAGATGACATTGGCGAATCGCTCTACGAAGACGCGATTCGATAATAAATTAGGTATGGTAGGGTTGCACAACTTGCGGCCCGGTAGCCACGCTTGGCTATTCGTTTAGTCCATATCTTTCATTCGTAGCTCATTATTCGGCGTGAAGGTCTCCCCACTTTCGCCTAAAGCAATGGTGGGGTAACTGCCATAAAATAGTAGTGGTAATATCATTTATCGTGCCTTCTCGATCTCGAGACATAACTCACAATAATTTGCCCCGAGCGTCTGAGAAACAAATTTACGGATGCATCATTACACGGTCATCTATATCGCGTTGTTTTCAGTATACAATGGCAAAAAGCTGATAAGGAGAATAGACATTTACAAGATAACCGGGAGTGTAAATATTTATTTATATCTAACAATACAAACGTACAATGTCTTATATATTCGAAAATACTGACAGTAATGAAATGTGATAGTGTTTTACGTCGGCTAGGTTATAGGTATTACAGAGAAAAATATGATACGTAGATACTTCCGTGATGCTTTAACTGTTGCGTTCGATATGTATTCTTAAATTTTGTCAAGGCACAAAAATTTGTTAGCAATGGCTCACTTATTAAATAATTGTTTCTTTTTGCACTAAATGATAAATTATTATTACTAACTGACAATTTCGAAGTCCACGAGTGAGTTTCTCGGTTATTTTCTTTTTACGGCACGGCTAAAGACATGGATGTATTCAACGCTTTGAGAAGTCATGTATATCAGATTAGTGGATTTGAAAAATAGTCAGATCAGCTGAAAAAAAATATATTTATTGTTTAGAATTACATTGTATAATACGCCAAGAAATGCTATGCATATAGAACCACTATATAAGTATTAAAATAGGTATTTTATTAAAACAGCTTATAAAAGTATTAAAATTTTTTATTTACACTTTAAATCCTTCTGATTTACAATAAACTTTGGCGTTTTTACTTGATTCTACTGAAATAAATTTAATTTAAAAAAGCAGGGAATTTCAAAATTAGTAAGGTTTATTAATGGTTATCGTGCTCGACTTCACTTATTTCGCCTTCAGCTTAAGAAACAAAGAATTTAACATGCTTTTTCTTTAGTTTCGAGTTAAAGGACGAATTTCCACATTGGAAATTTTCATCATTAGCCAGTATCGTTTAGAAAGTTTCGGATGAATTCCAAAGTCGTTTTACACAGTTCTACACGATGAAAGACGATCTACATTTTTTAACACTCCATTCACTATAAAAGTAGAAGATTGGCTAGAACATTTATAACTAGAACTTTGTAGTTTGCAGAATGAGGTTTTTTCCGCAATTTAGAAAAGAAACAGGTGGTGCGATTTGTAGCCTTTTGGATAAGCATTTATATTCAAACATGAAAAAATTTATTTGATGATTGCTTCAAATCGACCCTCAGTGATTGTCAAGACATTGTCACATTTATTTCGATTAATCGCAATCGAACTTTCTGTAAATATTTCACAACTTATCGATTTTAATATCATTTCCCCATTTATTGAAATATGCAAAATTACTAAATACACATTGCATTACTTACGTATAGCACGAATATAATATTAATACGCATGTACCTACTTACGTATTACACGGGTAAAGTACTTCGCGCGATACGTATCACTTACTTATACGAATAAATAATATCCGAATATATGGCCACGTGTTTGTCTATTCCCATCAATTCCTGGAACTGCAGACCGTTGGAAGCGTGTCTGGTGATCCTATTTGCTATGTATCCTTTTCACATTCTCTTCAGTCTCGCTCGCACTACCTGTTTCTAGGCTCTTATGCGGAGCACGTGTTCGACCGAGCGTGCCAGTGTCAAATGACCAATTTCTGGAAGTACATTTCTATGGAAATACAGATAAGTCCGAATACTACTGTATTTGCCGCAGCTAGTCACTCATTAAACGATCCGTGTTCGACGACGACATGTCGATGTATTAGTAGATAAACACATACGAAACAGGGCGGAGCGTAAGTAGGTAGAGTTGGTAGGCCCGATGTTAGTGGTGGGGACGTCGGAGATATCGCAACTGTTATTACTTTGGTTACAGAGCTTGAGTTACACAGCTCTGAACTACGGTGTCATAAGAACGTGTGGTTCTAGCAATGGGGCACCGTGAATGCAAACAAAACCATCGACACGAATAAGTCCCTCAGTATGATCGAGTCTTGTAGCTTTTAAACAGAGAAATTTGAATCGTGAAGAGACATCTTTTATTTGATAGTGTTTTCAGCGAAACCAAAAGTGTCGCCGAGGATTTCTACTTTGAACATTGTGTGGATTCACCTCGATCGAAATGACTTCCGTGTTGCCCAAAGGGGAGACGAAGGTCGCGAAAATGAAGCAGAAGCTGATGACCGATGTCCACGTGAAGGAAGAAACGCGTTCGTTTTTGAGCTTCTCCAGGGAGAACCTGAGCATTTCGCAATCGGACCTAGAACAGGGTTTCAATAAACACCGTTTTCGGCCTAATAGAAATACAATACTAAGCGTCGCTGCTCTGACGATCGCTTTCCTATGCCTTGGTCTGGAAACGTGGAAATTGCACTGCTCTCTGGTTAACACGCGCGAAATTGAAGAGCTGAAACGCGACGTGGAGAGTCTGAAACACCGATTTCTGGAAGAGAATATACTGGACGAGCTAAGAGCTTTGGAAAAACAGGTCAGTCGATGATTCACATTAAAAATATGGTACCTCTCACCTTTGACCAAATTTTATCTTTTTAATTATTACAAGGTTCCGTTTCAACTATTTTATGCTAAAAGAAATTCTTCAGAAAGAAAAATATAACATGACGTAAAGAGGAATATACAAAAAAGTAAATATGTTCATATAAATGTGTGTGACAAAAAAATTATAAAAATAATTTATGGTTATGTGATATGTATAATACATTACACAGTAAAGTCCGAGAAGTTAACAATCATAGATGATAATATTATGCGAATTTCTTTCTTTTTGTTCTTTTCATAAATTGCATAATATTTTCTGCACATTTTCATTTAATCTTTTCGTACGCATGTTTATTTTCTATTTTAGACAAGAGGAATTCTTACAATTATTGTAAAGCAGAATCAGCCTAGTTCTAAATGTTATTTAATGTATATAAAAGTTTATATAATTTTTTTGCTCTTCACCTGATACCTTAACAAATGAGTGCATACATTTTAGAGATAAGAACAATAAACAAAAAAATTCTTTGTTAAATACGTTTAATTTAAACTCAAAATTATAATTTTAAATACTTGCGGCGTTCCTTTAAAATGCTCAAGATCGACCAACCTCACTCCGCGTACTATTTCTTTTTCACTTACTTCCGTTATGTTTATTCTCGTTCCTTGTCGAGGACCTCAAGACTCGAGCTTGAGACAATTCTTGAAATAAAATCCCTACCTGTTTCGCGATAATTTTAACGCCAACCCCCGATTTACTTAAATGTAAGCGAGCATTACTGTACCTCTTTACAGTCACTTCAACAGTAGACCACTTCATCCGACAATAATCGTATAATTCCGAATGATCCGACGTGTTTTCCGCATAATTATTAATACTTTTTTTTAAGTAATTCATTATTTGCTTTGAATATCATAAGTGAGCAAGATATAATTTCGATACGTTAATGATATCGTGGCCCAAAAAGTTAATGAAAACGTGTAAAACAAAAATTTGTTCTGTTCATTTAGAAACAGAACATTGAGACATTTTATCATAATTTGGGATAAATTGGAATAATTCGGGACAAAGTGTCCTGATTTACACGTACCAAGAATCAACACAAGGGACAACGAATCAGGACGCATGATCACCTTAGTCCTAGGGAGAAAGTCATATGCAGGGATTTTGTCGTGGGGATAAGTTAATCCCAGGACGAAAGGTCATAAATCAAAATTGTCGTTTTGTCCGACTCAACGGGCTCCATTGGTTGATTCATCGGTCGCTCGGACATCAATTTATATCAATAACTTGATGATAATTTACATCGTTAACGGTCACGATTGTGGGAGTGGGTAAATGTAAGAGTGAATGAACTACATAGTAGTGTGTTGAAGGTGCAAAGGATAAGTGCTTGAGATCAGAGCGGAAGAGATCGAGTGCATGTTAGGTTAGGTAGTGGATTGCATGCGACGTGTTCATTGAAATGAATTCGGGACACACACGTGAACTTTGAATCGAAAAATATACGTGACATAAGTGTTTGTGACCGAAAAGTGTAGTGGAAAGAGTAATTCCAGAACTGATTAAGAGCTGACGATAAAAAGAACGAATCAAATACGTAAAAAACGAGATTCTGATATTTTTATATAGACTTTATAGTATGTATTTTAAAGTATATCAAATCGGTGGCTTATTTTTTACATGTTTATAAAATAGATAGATAAACGATATTTATACAACATAAAGAAACGGTTAAGAGCAATTTATTACATACAAAAATTCAAATTTCAAGCAATCTATATTTGGTAAGGATGTATAAATCGATGGTAAAGGTTAAATCAAAATACATGATGGTTGAAATCGCGGTCACATTCCGAGGCTCGAGATAACTGCCCATTACTTTCTATACGATCTTTCATAACAAACATAAAAAGGGGTTATCGCTTCCGTCAAATGACACTAAGGTCGGAGACAAGCAAGGAGCACGTGTCAACATGTGATCACAAAACGGTTCGTCGACCCGGATGAATTATCACATAAATTATGCAATCCACTATGGAATTGTAATGTTGTGGCGTATCATTTGCACTGTCGTGTTGGGCACCTAACAGTTCAAACGAAATTATTCGAGCGAGTGCCACCGTTGTTAATTGTATTATCGGAACAGAGTCCGTACAGCCTAAATCATTTCAATGCTTCCGTAAATATTGATCTTAATAAAATTAAATTCGATTGAATAATTTATAGTTCGACTTATTTTATATTATACGAAAATGATGTTTTCAAAGGTAATGCTTTTATAAAGATACAGTAATAAATATTCAAATTATAATTTTAATTAGTGTTTGAAATTTGATTATACGTATACTGATTATCGTTCTCGCTCGGGATCGTCGACCGCATGGGTAAACAAACAGTGGTGTATGTAAGTAATTTCCTGTCAGTAATTCGAAGAAAATTCGTTTCAATTATACGAAGATTACTGTACAGGGTGTCTCCATTAAAAAAAAGCCATTTTAATATCTCCTTTGTTTTTAATGACACAAAAAATGTATTGGAAACAATTTAAATAGTATTGAAGGAGAAATGTGACGAAGAAAAATTTTTCGTATCATTTTTTCAAGGTCATCGATATCTTTTATCAGGAAAGTGTGTAATTTTTTTTATTCGATCTTCTAATGGATCAGATAATACACAATTATCTTCAGAAAACAAACTCGGAAGAATGACGATACAGAAAAAATGATTCTTCCCCGGCATTTCTCTGTATCATAAATATTTTTTGTATCATTAAAAACAAAGGAGATATTTAAGTGACTTCCTTTAGCTGAGACACCATGTACATTAGGAATTCTAAAATTATCTCAATTACCGTTAATAAGATCAATCATGCCGAGTAATTAATAATACAATATGATTTTTAACTACCAATTTAATTTGTTAGATTTTATGCATTACATGATATGTGGCTTCCATCAGGGTCAATAAATGTGTAATTAAGGAATTTTGAATAAATCGCGCAATGAAATTTTTTAATGTTTCATTTAACGAAATAAGGTTATAACAAAAAGATTTGATCTTTACACAGATAAATTGAAAATGCTTTCTCTGATTCCAAACTAGTTGGCCCAATTGGCTCTGAACGTTAAATACATAAGTTCTAGGTATTTTTCATGACCGTTTTCTTCGTAGAATATCGTTATTTTCTTTCATGCTTTTTTCAAATGTCTTCTGTAGTGTTCTGTATATATATGTTAGATTTGATAGCTTATAGTTAGTTGTTTGAATTAATCATCGGTTGAAAAACAACATTAAAGTTACGATGAACATTATTGCTTTTAAATTCATTGTAAAATTTTATACCGTCTACGTTAAATCATTGTATAATTTTACTTTAGTGATATAGAGATCAATCGGTACTAAATTTATTTTCAACAGTAATACCAAAAATAGATTTTTCTCAATTTACCGCTATTATCGAAATCATACGTCATTTTTCCTTCCCGCAGCTTTACCCTGGAGAGTCCAGTGACGATGACAACCCTGGCGAAGTGGATATCGACAACGTGGAATATGAATACGGCGATGACTATACTATAGAAAATATAGACTATTCGTCGGACTATCTCACTCCACCAGCTTATGGGGCTCGACCATCCGATTTCCTCGATTCCTCGTCGACGATTGCACCTGTACCGTCTCCTCCTGAGCCCACATCGAACAAGGCTGTGATGGAATTGTTGGCAGCCATGCGCAAGGCTGAGACCAAGCATGGTCAAGAATTGAAGAAGAATGCGCGAGAAAGTCACAGAAACGTCGAGAGGGAGCGCCACCTGGAAAAACACGAAAAGAAGATTTCCGAAGACAAAGTTGAGGCGCAGACAAACAATACCAAACAGAAACGAGATGTTCTGGACACCGGAAGCGCAAGGGATCTACTTTTGGAGTGGAGGACTGCTTTGAAACGCAAACGATCGATCAGTGAACATAAGCATGGTTCAAGGAGGTTGGTTGCATCTGGCTCCAGTCACCGTGAAAGTCTAGAGGATAAACAAGACACGTGAGTTATGCTTCATTTAACAATCATAAACACGAAGATAATTTTCGTTGTTATAAAATACCCTCTGTAAAATAGATCAAATTGATAGAAAATTAACAGTAGGATAAAACAAGGTTATAGTTGGGATATTACAAATTGGTTGTTTATGATCACTTTCCTCACCGTGAATCGCATCTAATTTCGATCAAGCCTGGGATCATTCTAATAATTTAATATTTGAACGGTTTAAACGTAGTCGAATGCTATGATTGAACTACGAATATTTGAATATTCTAATTTACCATTGGCCCCGCAACGCCATCTATCAATCTACTACGCAAACCTATAGCCGCGTGTACTTTATCTTCTGAACAGAGAAACAAGCTATCACGGTGTAAGGCTAGGCGCAACTATCGATTTTCTATTGATTATTTAGTTCAATTATTAGTTTAATAAAACACAGTTTACGATGTCTCAACAGTAAAGTATTATTTTAATTGTTTGGTTAACTCTATTATCCTATATACTTATTCGTTCTATATAACATTTAGAGGACCTGGAAGCAAGCGAGGAACGATACGAATGAAGCATGGTACTTCGTTGCGTTCCGTCTTTCGAGTGCTTGATACTCCGTCCTTCGCGCGTACTATTTTACCTACCTTATACCGTTTTTCACTCGTTATCGGTCCCCTTGATTAGGTCTCGCCTTCAGCAAGAAATAGGTGAGAAACGACCGCCCGTACGAGAATATAAATATTCATTATTTGTGTTCGTGTCACGGTTTGCAATCACAAAGAATTAAAACACAAAAAAAAGTTAAGAATCTTCTAAATTGTGCCGTAAGTTTTAAAAAGTTAAAAACTACTGAATTGAGTAGACAGTTTTAAGGCGGTGGATTACTTTTGCACACGCTCCGGTTGCTGACCATCATTAAGTAGTTGACAGCGTGTAAGAAGAGAATGTGATTCGAGTGTTTCCGTTCCTTTGTCTTGTTCAGGTTGCTCGAAGTTCGTGGTAGGCATCCTCCAAAGAAATATTACACCCACTCGCTCTCGGATGTTGTTCACGGTTCTCCCACCACTGTCGAACACGATTCGAACGATCAAAGTGTAGAACACCAGCCGAAGAAGTCCGCTCGTAAGCTTCGAAAGAATTTGCACGCGTCCAGACAAATCTTTGCCGCTCATTACGGCGCTGATAAAGAGCTGATAGGGAGAAGGAAGAATGACACCGGAGGTTCGAGACTTCGCCACGAAGACAGGGTTTTCAAGGCGTGGAGGCCCAGTGATTGGGTGGAAGGTCTTCGTATGGATCAACATTTCAACATGAAGGACAACGGAAGTCTCGTCATAAACAAGGACGGCTTGTATCTGGTGTACGCACAAATTCATTACATGGACGAGCACTTCGAAGCTGGGTTTCATTTAGAGGTGAACAATCGGCCGATCTTACAGTGCATGGTAAGTAATTTCTTTGGCAGTGAGAATAGTATTAAGGTGTTTTAATCGAGCCTGTTAATGCAGTGTTTCTCAACCTTTTTTTATTACGATTGAAAATAAAATATTATTTATTACGGTCTTTGTTACAATAGAACCGAAAAACAAAAGAAAAAGTTTAGGAGTGCTCGCGTACGCGAGCGATTAGACCAGCAGTCGGTCGCACTTTCTCGACGAAATTGGTCATGCATTTTCAAGTCTCTTGTATTTTCTATTTTATAATGAACCTATATCAGTGAATCACGTATTCACAATGTATTATACATTATATATTATATTAGAACTTTTTCCTACATATAATAAATATTGGTTATACATATAAATATATTAAAAATCAAACTCGATCGATTTCAAAGATTTTGAATTTCAGTTTGCATGGCCGATCACAGTCAGAATATTAACCCAATATAAGTTAATTAGTGCACGCATATATATGTATACGCAAAATTCACTGTAATAGTATTGATAATTTTTTAGAAATATCTTGGAAACTAAGGTCGAGTAGTGGTTATATGTATAAGAAAAAATTGTTTGAAATGTTGCTTTTATAATAAATATATACATATTTAAAAATCATCGAAATTAGTAAAGCCGACCACTTTCTGATTAATTACCGAAAATTTGAATAGCGGCATATTCGTAATAATTATATACAACGTTGTATTTGTTATATGTACAGAGGTATAGCAGAAGAAACTATAAGTCACCATGTAAAAAATTCAGTATTAAGGTTCTCATGTGACTGAGACAAAAACAAATAAACAAAAATTGTGTTTTCAGAACTACAATTCAGGCAAGGATAAGGATTTCAGCCAATCTTGCTTCTCCGCTCAGGTGACCCGTTTGAATAAGAATGATATTTTAGTCTTGAAGGAAGTTGGTAGTTCGTCGAGGTATGCCCTCCTTGAAGCAGAGAAAAGCTTCTTGGGACTGGTGAGACTTGGAGATGCCAAGACACTGCCATTTTATGTGCCCCAGTGATTTAATTTGCAATTCATACAGCTGATAGTGATTGAGTTTCCATGCAGAGTTGATAGAATGTCTTAACACAGTGACTTCCATTTATGAATGTCACTGCAATGGGTGCAAATTTAATTGGCCGCTCCATGATTATTGTGGAGTTACCCCACCATATCATTTAACTATTCTACCTCTCAAATATGGAGATATGTTGCAATCTTGTAGGAGAGGAGATAACTTGTGATGTCATTCATAGTCAAGGAAGTATTAAGCAGCTAGTTAATAATACACTGATTATAATATTTTATACTACAGTGCATGTCGTCATACTACTCCATATTTTCTATATTATGTTAAATTCAAAGGATTTATCTAAACAAAATTATGTGACTGTTAGTGTAGTCTAAGTCTGACAAGTGTATATTGACAACTGGTCAAAGATCTAGTGATAGAACCTCTATTAAAAAAATGATTAGAAACGTTAAATTGATAATAGTGAAATTGACATTTTCAAATGTGTTGTTGGATTAAATGAAAACAGAGATATTAGGTGGATCGGTTAACGATAAGTTGCTTCGTTTCCATCTATGAACACGGTACTAGTGTAAATACTATATTTGTATTTTATTATTAAGAAATTTTGTAAGCTATTATCGACTTTCTACGACCCAAAGAGAGAGTGAGAGTGAAAGTGAGAGTACAGCGAAACGATTTTGTAAGAGATTTATCTAAACAAAAATAAACACTTCGCGCGTACGAGTTGTATCCTGAGATTAAACCACGATCCTGTAGTATCAATCGTAGCATACTCTTTCACAGAATTGCTGTTTCTCATAGTACAACTTAGCCCGTTGCGAGTCTATTGGGATTAGATCTCCAGGTGAATCCATCAGGTCGACGATAAAGTTAGGCTTCATCAGCTTCGTTGGAAAAACATTTTGACGATGATCGACCAAAACTGTGTTTTCGTTCGGGTCCTCCTTCCATGAATCCGGTAGTACAGATGTTAATGTTATAAATTCTGGACAGGTCATGTCTCTGTTGAGGTAAGCTTCGAACGAAGATTCTTCTACTGGTACTTTCATCTGCGTGATCATCAAAGGAAAATATTACAATGTATCATCGACATAATACGAGTAACAACGAATTATTGTCACTAGGAGAATGTTTTAACATTATACCTGGGGCACTGCTATTTCGTTCCAAACCTTTCCATACTCTCCCCGCACCAGAGCAGCTGGCAAATGTATTCTATCCGCTATCACTTTAAAGAGAAAGGCTCTTTCAAGGTAAGAACCGACCCGAAGCAATCCTAATGGTATTACGCTAGTCTCTAGAGTCTCTCTAAGTTCTTTCAAATGAATTTCCAGCTGATGGTCCACGCATCTGAGCAGAGGATCCGGTCCCGACATCTGCCGAGCAACGAATTTGGCTAACATCCTGGCGCGCGAAGCCACATAACTAACATCCGTCAGTCCCGATTTCAATGTTCTGCATCGAATAGCATGTTAATAATTTCAAAGTGTCGTTCAAAGATCAGGAATCTAATCTCGTTGCACACGTTTTGAAATTAGAAACTATATTAAAACTATTTAAAGTTTATCAATTTACAATTAAGAGTTGATTTCATTTAATAAATTAAACCACGAAGTTAGGTCGGTGTAACTTTCTTGGAGGACACTTACAGATATTTAGACTCCGCTGCGACAAGCTTGCACTTGAATAATTCTACGTAATTGTAAAGACACGAATCACAACGAAGACGACCAAATTTCCAATCGAACAATTGATTTACAATATCGGCAGATATGGATATTTCACTCTGAACGACGTCTGCCATGTTTATGGAGGTGAGATCTAGTACAGACAAAAATCATGATACATGACGATCGCATGCTGCAAACGATATGTGATTTTCACCTCCCAAGGACAATTGACGGAATAATACTTCCTGGAAACTTGGTTCTTCAGGCTGAACACAGTTCACCACGTATACGAACTCCAATGGTGAAAATTTGAACCGAAGTATATCATCCAATATTGGAAACCTAATGGTGGATCGAGACAGGGTAGCCAAAGTGTGAATAAAAAAACAGAAAATGGTACTTACGAAGGTAAGAAAAGAAATTTGTCATGACAACACAAAGTTGAATACCTAAAATTACCGTCTAAGTCTCAAGGTCATTTTGAAGATTATGTTGCTACAGTTTCTTTTTCGTATTAAAGATACTTACTTTGTGTTTCAGGTATTTTAAGTATGAAATTTGTATCATCGACAATGGTCACAACACTATTGGTTGCTGAATTCGCCTAAATACTAGTCAAAACGTGAAGAATACGTATGTATGTATTTAATTAGTGAACAATTCATGAGAACCACTAAAGAATAGGTAGCCCCATTGAAACAAGAAAAAGAAAGACACTGATAGCCCTCAAATCTTGAGAAATATGATTTTAGAAAAAACTTTCTCAATGCAATACATTTCTTACTATATATACTTCATATAAGAGATGTTTTTAGGTATTCTACTCTTTAGTATAATATAAGGATTATAAGTTGGTATTGTACTGGCGAGTATTCCCCCGGACAATGTAAAATCCATTTTCGGTAACGTCATGCAAGGAAAGTCGTCCAGTGAAAGCAAACTTGAATGGTAGATGTGAATCGAAGAGCGCCTCTATGCACGTATCCCATGAGGGAACAGCTCTGGCGGTCGATCGGTTGTTCACCATGCTTGGCATCGTTTTTCATTGGTTATTCGTACGATCGGAAAATTTCTTCTTCCGTATACTGAAGTTCCGTAGTGAACTTACAAATTTAAATATCTGGCCTGAACGAAAGCGTTTGACAGAATCGGATCCGCGCATAACGATTGAACCAGTTGAACCGCTGCATTCCTTACTGGAATCGATTTAATGTCGCCTAATAAATTATATAATTTGCTCGGTCCGTGAGCCTTCAGGAAAGCGGACCTTCCAATCTTATCGATGCACAGGATGGCGAGAGCATTGCAGCAGGCGATTTTATACTCATTCATTGTTAAACACGTCAACTGGCAAATGATAATTGATTGGTTTTAGTTTGGAAGTTTCTAGTTTTGTTACACTTATAGAAATTGGTATTTGACTTTCACTTCCGTTACTACGTTTAAGACAGATGTTTACTTCGAAAGCTGCACATATGACGTCGATTATCTCCCCATTAACGATGATAGTTCGTAATAACTGATACATCGCAATTGTTGTTAGGCACTTGACAGCGCCTATTAAGAACTCTACTGGAACTTTTCCCACTGTTTGCTTCATTCGCCATACAAGGTAATTCTAAGGGAATGCCAAAATATTCTTTATCAAAATGAGGATTCCAGAGCTGTTTAAACTAACAATCATAGATTTCGAAGAAGTCTATCTACCTGTCCATGAACGTCCAAGAGAGCATAACAGTTTTTGATATCACATTTTAGTAACTGGTTCAAAGCAAACAAGGCTGCTTGCTTCACAGACCACTTCAAATTCTCATTTTTCAACAAGTCTGTGAACTTTTCCTGAATTAGCATAGTGTATAATCATTAAAAGAAAATATTTTAATTAATAGGAATACCTAAAATGTTCTTGACACAATTATTCGCAGTTAGTTCTTCAGCGGCTTCATTGTAAAGAGTCATCATACCGATACCGCGGCAAATGATCTCATAAATATTAGGATGCACATTGTCTACTAATGTGCGCAATAAGCGGTCGACAATTCCGTATGTGTATAGTGCCTTCCATATAAATAGATGAACATGGAATCAGACATAATGGATAAAGTGTTTTATTTCAAAGAAGTAGAAAATGTTTTCTTAAGAGAACAGAGTAAGTCTTTAACTAAAGAATACATCTTACGTTTAATAAAATCAACTTATATTATCCACCAACTATATATTTCAAGTTCTCTCACATCATGTAGTTTTCACATGACAACTACTCTAATATCTTTATCTTTTAACATAACTTTTTTGGATATCCTTCTGGAGACAATTGAGGTATTAGCAGAACTATTTATGTTTAAAGAAATATGTAAAGAAGATGTAGAGTGCCCTGTTCTTTTAACAAAATCTTTTGTCTTCTTGAACTTCACCAAATAACGTGTATTACTTTTCTGCCCAAAGCAGTGTGTGATAGGCGAATAACTACATCAAGAGCTTCCATGAAAAGTTTTGAATACTGCTTATCTTCTACATAGTTCAGAATCCATCTAATGCCACCAATATTATCAAGTAATTCGACTGTTGTAGGATTATCAGACGCTAAACAGATAATCCTTAATGCTTCTGTGTGAAGGTCTGAGCATTCTTCATTCTAAATTGGAGAGGATATACTATTAAGTGTTACAGGAATGAACTAAATTGGGTCTTACATCTAAAAACTTTAGTAAAGCCTGGAGACCGTTTGATTCTCTAAAGAGTTGCTGCAAGTAATTGTCCTGATTCCTATTGACTAAATCACCTATCACTTTCAGTGTCAACTCTTGAATTTCACGATAAGGTGAGTTGAAGAGATTGTATAGAATGCTGAAGTTAAAATTCTGAAAGTGGTAGAAGAGTACCTCAAATGTAACGAAATATATGTAAAAGTGAATTTTTTAAATTAATGAAACTGTACAAAATCAATTGTTTAATTGTTTTCTTTAACTTAACCTTTGCTTCTATAATCTCTTTTGCTCCAATAGGATCTTGTAACAGATTGTACAAGATTTCTAAATTGTTCTTCTTCACATCTGGATCAGGGGACTGAAGTCTCTCAAATATGAAGTTCATGTCTGGACATTGTTTCAATAATTGAGCTATACCAAACATGTCTTTTGACATGTTTGCCAATATTCTAGAAGAGAATTCCTGCATGAACAGGTCCTTATCATTGGCCAAAATCTTTGTGAAATGATCAATGTAGTAATTGCATTCCAACAGGAAATTGCGGACATTGGAAATGGTTACCATCTCTGCCAACAATTTTGCAGCAAATCTATGTGTGGTGATATGTTAATAGACAATTAAATAATTTAAACTATTAATATGTTAACAGTCATATCAACATACACAGAATTTCCTAAACATCAATCCTAAATTATACAACCTAACATTTGTTATCTTAATATGTACTTATTTAACTATATTAAAATGAGTTTTAGCTAAGCTTACCGAGTAATCTAATAGGCTATGTATCAAACACTATTTAAAATTTCGACTAACCTTCGAATAAATAGATCTTTGTGTTCGATTAGTGGAATTATGGTCACTACGATTTCAAGATCAAACAAAATTTCCAGGTGTTCTTCTGATTCGCTGCCATATTTTGAGAGAGCAGCAGCGGCAGCTAAAAGTATAGGCTGCTCTTTGCATTGTAAAAGCAATATCGCTGTTTCAGGATATTTGACCTCTAGTGCCAGAGGATTGAACTGAAATTTATTTTGCTCTTTACGGTCTATTCGGCCTTTATCTTTGATCGAACGTTTCTATGAATGATTTTTACAGTTATTAATAAGTAACTCGATTTAAGAAGAAAAGAATAGTACATTACTATTACTTCTACCTTTTTTGGACCCATTTTCCTTCGCCTTTTTAATTAATAATTCATAGGTAATCAAAAAGATCGTTTACAGTCATTATGATTCGCAAAAGTTTAAAATGTGTATTCATTGTAATACCTACTCAATAAGATGTATACAATGAATGTTGCCACGATGAGAACGATTCCAGTAACAAAAGGTTCTAAAAGATCTCGAATTTTCTTGTACAATATACTTTAATTACAAAAACTTACTTAACGGTGTTCTTTGATACTGTAATACTTATGATACGTGGTCCGTAACTTAACGTTAAATGCAATTAAATTCCCTTAATATGAAATAAATCTTACATGCTAAAAAAAATATATAAAATCTCTCGCAAGATATAACAATATACATCTCTGTAATTAGATACTGTGAATTACTAGAATGCGTTGAACCTATATCAATGCAATTGTGACAACGGTAATAATGAGATCGGTTCGACTATAACTACACGTGTCTTCTAACAATACTATAAACGATAGTATATATAAATACATCGTTTACATATATTATAGTTACCTTTTCCTTGGTGGAAAAAAATATAAAATTTCGTACTTCGTTAAGCGTACAACTATTAAATTTGTTGTAAAAATTACTCTATAGTGACTTGTATTATCGTATAATATATTACTATTGTGGCGCATATTGTTCTCTTTAAGAACATTCATATATCCTACAAGGCACAACGTCAATCCTTATAAAGATAAAATCAATATAAAAAAAAAAGATAAAATAAGTATTGATATGTACAGTACTACATAAAAAATAGAAATTTCTACATTTGCGTAACAACGACATTTCCATGGACGGATTAAATATTTAGCTGAACCTTAAACGTATTAATTAAATTCAGTCGTTTTTGCATTTTTTTGATCCCGTATACACGGGGTGTTTCATGACGTGTCAGTATATTATAAGTGGTAAAGATAATTTCAGAACCAGAAGACAACATAAAAAAAATTAACACAACAAATGTGTGCGCACAATTATTTTGTTTCTTAATTCCGAGTTTGAAATTAACTTTTGTAATACTTCTCGCTTATTAAGAAACATTTCGTACATGTGCAATCTCAGGTATGCATTGTTACCATGGTTTTGAACAATATTAACTAAATTTGTGATTCGCTGGAAGTCTTTGAAGGTTGTATTTCTTCGTCCAGAGAAATAAATAAAGCAGTCGTGGAAAGAAGGTACATGATGAAGGTTATCATACAGCCGTCTGTGGAACACCTTGGACTAGCTGTGTCTTGCTTTTAGTTTTAGGCAGTGAGGATTGGCTCATTGCTTTGTTCAACTTAGGATGACCGTTGGGTGAACTTGTAACGAATCCTTCGGAACGCATATCTTTCAGAGAGACGTTGGAATTACTCCTGAGCGAAGGCGTTGAACTGAACTTCCGGTTCTGTGCCAATCGTTCTTGAAGCTTTGTATCATTCTGTCGTGGCGTTCTGGATCTGATTGTCGGTGCATCGCGGTATTCATAAACATCTTCTTTCGAAGTACGGGTTAGATTCTCGATTCCCTCCGAGGGTTCATCATCTCGTACCATCAAGATGTCTCCACTATAGTAGTGATCAGATTGTCTGAAAGGGAAACCGTAGAAAATAGTAAAGAAATATACCACCATTGAATATACATACCTCCCAGGAAACAAAAAATAAATGGCAAAATAATACCATGACAACATCAATTAAAGATATTTTAACCTTTGAACTGAGAAAAATTTAGAAGCTGTGCAATAAAGTATGCAATGAAATACCAGACACCATATGATCAGTGCTCTTCAAATTACCTGCATATATTCTGGCAGCCTTGGTTTTGCTGCATGAATTATAAGCAGAAATAGGATTAATACATGAAATTCTTGTATGAATGTTTAAATGGATTAAATCTATAATCTCTGGATGTAATTTGTGTAGTATGATTGAAAAACCAGAACCATCTCCCACATGCACTACAGATAGATGTAGCAAGAGCTTTGGTTCTGTTTACCTTTTCTTACCTTTTGGCATTGCGCCAAAGCATACAGCACACTACAGAAAGTACAATTAACAGTAAACATGCTGTAGAAACTGACCAAAATGCAATTTGTAAAGGTTGCTTTGGTTCCCACCAATACTGTAATAAATGTAAGATTAAATAAATAAATTTTGTATTTATGCCTAAAATAAAATATATATTATGTCCTTACTTCAGTAACCGGAGGATATGTGGGTACTAAACGACCAATAACAGTTGGTAGGTAAACGGACCAAAAGGCACTTTCAGTTTGTCGATAGTTCAATAATATTGAACTGTTGAAAGTAGTATTAATATTCAGGTATCGTAGTTGTCCTTGCTTAGTACTGTCAAAGTGTAACCCCAAAATTTGCGATGGTGTAGGATTTCTACAGTAAATTAATAATATGAATTGTATTATATAGACAAAAATTAAAACTATATAAGTATTAACAAACATACCCATAAGTTGCAAAATTTGCATATGTTTTCATAAAGAAGTGACTCATATTACGATCATTATCTGTCCACATGTCTCGCTTCAATTTCCATTTCTGAGGAAAGAATTCTGAAAGAAGAGAACTATGTGATTATACAATAGTTTAAAAGAGAAATTTGATATATACCAATATCCATGAAAGGTGCGCCTGTTAGCCAAAGAAGTTCAGTATTATGAGGTACTCTACGCCACTGTGGCAAATTCAGTGCTTCTATGGTTGTATTTAACACGTACAAATAAGTAGATACATGTTTCTCTGTCAACAACTTCGCAATTTTGTCAAAGGGAGCCACATAATGAAAATCTGATAACAACTGAAAACACATCATGACATTATTTATGTGCAAAAATACAATTATAAAAATTGAAATTGCAATAAGAATGCACGATACTTACATTGATGTACTGATCGCGAATGTGTGTAATATTTTTTGGATTTGGCCAATATGTATACATATATTTTATAGCTTCATAAACACCTTGAGGATTGAGGGTGTAATTATACTGAAGAACAAGTTCCCAAATTTTTTGATCAAATAATTCTAAATCTATTACGTATTGATTTCTTGCTAATGTAACATTGTTATCTAAAATAAAAGAATATGATAATTAAAATATAAATACGATAAAGAAAATTGTAAATTACATACATAAAATATATGCTGCTTCTTGAGTAGTTATACCAGCCATATATGCCAAGTTCTGTTTGAATTTGTGATTTTTAATACTTTGTTCTGGTGTTTCCACAAAAAAATGCCAGTCAGATGACCTCCAGTCATCGTACCAATTATCACTTGGTACAGTGAAATTAATGTCTAGCACAGGAGCCCATGGAAACATTCCAATATGTGGCTTCAATTCAGAATTACCCAATTCAAGAAAACTGCGACCATCTTTTAAACACTGGACCAATTTCCAGTTGTTTTCTATACTACAACCTAACATTTCTGCATATACTCTGGATGTATTTTGTGCTCTGTATTTATCTATTATAACTGCCCAATCTGCTAATGCAGAACCTGATTGAGCTATTACTTTGGATACCATGTCTCTAGTTCTAGGTGCAATCATTAACAATCCAGCACTTGCTGCACCAGCACCAGGTCCAAAAAGTGTTATTGCATCAGGATTACCATTGAAAGCCTTAATATTATCGTATACCCATCGTAGTGCCATACTTTGGTCTAAAATTCCATAGTTTCCTGGGCTATTCTCATCACCTGTACTCAGAAATCCTAATGCTCCCAATCGATAATTAATCGATACAACTACTACATTGTAAAATGCAGCCAATATATGTGCAGGAAATAAGTTGCTAGCTCCATGGGTAAACTCTCCACCATGAATATAAAACATTACTGCATATGGTTGAGCAAGTCCAGAACTAATATCTGGTGTGAAAATATTTAAATATAAGCAGTCTTCGTTTACATCCTTAATTCCTTTAGTGGCACCAGTATACGCACTGGGTTGAGGACACGCTGGTCCCCAATCAACAGCTTGCAGCAATTGCCAACCTCTATGCGGTCTAGGAGGCTTAAAACGACCATCCCTTATGGGTGGCAAGGCATAAGGAATACCCAGAAATACATTAACATGTTTTATATCTCTTTCGACTGGTAAACTCCAAGGCCTGTGCCTTGCTTGTGGATCATCGTATAAATAAACTTTAAATCCTTGCACTTGTCCATAAGTTGTGCCAACTATCACATCCCTATCTAAATTCTTGGAATCTGGTCGTTCTCTTCCTTGTAAGTCTTCACGCCAACCACCTAGTATTCCAGGTAGAGGTACTCTCGTAGTTGTGTCCTATAAAGTAATACCGATCCACACTGTTTTGATACACTATTCTTTTGTAAATCAGGTTGTTCCATATATAACACAATTTTTGTCACAAGATATCAAAATGTGTTTTTAAATTGTGATACTACTTTTGAAATATCCTGCATACTAAATTAAATCGTTAACGGAAAGTTGTTTTTTCGCCCTTCGAATACGTGTCGAAGAAAGCTACGCTACATACGGAGTGACCTAATATTTTCTCGATCGACTATAAGTACAGTCTCGTTATACGTTGTCCATTTGGGGGACAGCCACGACTTACAACGAATCAGTCCTTTATTTTGCAATTCTTCTGTTCTTTGCCGCGACGAGTGTGACAGACTGCTAGTGAGCAAGACAGCACTTGACGGCAGCAAATCATAAGGGCCGCTCGAGTTTCAGCGGCTTCGATTGTATCGAGATACAGGAAAATAAATATCGTTTTTTTTAAAGGAAAAGTTATTTAAATTTTTTTAAAATGTTATGTTCAACACATGCAACGTGAGGAAAATAAATTAAGAAGCTATACAGCTAAAGGAATCTGTGAATTAAAGTGAAAAAAATGAAGGATATGCAGTTTCGAAGATTTGGAAAACCGCCTTCAGTCGTGGTTTTCAAAACAACGGACAATGAGAAACCCACTATCGGATTTATTATTATAGAAAAAAGCATTGGAAATAGTAGAAAATAAAATTGAGATGTCTTCATTCAATGCCATTAAGAGCTTATTACGAAATCGAAAGATCATCACAATATAAGATTAGTTATCAAAGCCATCAAAGATTTGAACGAACTTTATGATTTGTCGCTGTCATGTGCCCTCTAGCTCACTCGCAGTCTGTCGCACTCGCCGCGGCAACTACAAAAGCAGTGGAGGGGATAAAGAGACTACTTACAACGAAACACGAATGACGACCTATAACGAACTAATACTGTACTTTGTATGTCACTAATTTTCAGAAGGAACCACGCGATGTTTATAGTGAACCGATATTAAAACGTCGTCTATTCACTGCATTTTCTTATTCGACTTACCTCGAAATGGTATTGATTCTTCGTTGCTTTGTTGGGTCCTCTGTAAACAGGATCCAGATAACTGGGGCGGTATCCGTACCTTCTATCTTTATAAATATAAGTGTCGGTTCGATGATCTGACTCGTTCGATGGTATATACACACCATCGCGACCATAGTACCGACTACCAAGCGATAGTTGTTCCTGACACAGTACCGCAATCGTAAAGAAGCATAGACGAAAACAGACGCAGTCGAACAACGAGCATAGCCTGTATACGGCCATCTTACCGCGTGCAGACTGGCGTTTCACTGCAACAAGAAAGACAGGTGTGGTCTGTTCGTGTGTGACGCGTGACACTTCCCCACACGCGCGTAAAAGCAGGGAACTCGGTCTTCCAGGAAACTCTCGACCGACCGGGGAAAAGCGAAAGGTGCTACGAAAGTAAAACTTTACGAGTAGATGTGTACGTTCATTGAGGAAAGATACGCGAGATATATACTACTGAAAAGAGAAGTTGGAGCACGATTCTTGTAAAAAGAGAACGTTAAGCGGGACTCGTGAAGTTGTTACACGTGCGCTTACGAAATCGACGAACATCACGGCTGGCACGCGCGTGGGCCAACACCTTTTAACCCGTCACATTCGAAAACGATCGTTTCTCTCGCTCCCTAAACCTGCTGTTTATTGTAGCAGTGGTATCACTTCAAATTACTCGAGGCGTCACTTTTAACTTACCACGTAGAAAGTCTAGCAGAACTTAAGCGAATAAAGAAATGGCGTTTAATGAAATCCAAGTAACAACACTCGGTTAATCCACTGTATTAAATATTGGTTAGGTTTCACCTAGTATTCACTTTCGTAATATGGTTACGTCATCGGTAAATATCAATTATTTCTTGAAACAATTTATCATGAATTTTTCACACTTGTAACAGGTAAGATTAGTCAATGAATACTACAATTCAATTGCAATTACGAGAATTCATTAGAAAGGGGCTTGAATACCTATCGCTGACTACCGATCACTGATTTTAACGATCAATATTCGCGTCGGTGAGGAATTGTGCCAAAGCATCGTTCTTGTGCAATACGAATGATCACTTAACGGAACGTTTTAGAATACGGAACAATGAAACTGTGACTGTGACTTAAAAACGGTACTGTATAGCGATCGAAATCAGGTTCACTGCACGACCAGACACACCACAGTAACGTGTACCATTAGGAAAAATTGTTTACGACAAAAACGTTGCCCGGTCTAGCGTCCGGCGACCACTGAACGGTAATGTTACACTCGCGTGCAAATACGCGCTGCGATCGACCGCCCACGCGCTAATAAATATAGTACTTCATGGAACGATCGAGGTGCGTGATCTATAAGTCTCTATGATCGTCGAAGTATGCCGTTGCGTGAACGGATGTGTCATTGCGCTGACTCTGTACAGAGTGTAACAAAAATATTCTGCACGTTTTTTCAAAGCATTCGTTAGAAAATCCTTGAAATTCAAAATGAAAGATTTTTTGATTCATTTTGTTCGACAAGAGGATCAAAAGTTCAAAATGCATTGTACGTCGAGAGAGAACTATCGTCTTGTAAAAAATTCTTCAAATTTTGGCTCATTATATATCGTCGTGGGCTGTTTCTTCCCAGTGAGTCCCGTTACTGCGCGAAGAGGAAAGGGAGCCGTAATCGCGTAGCGGGAGATAAGAGTGGGGGAAGTATTGTGCTTTCACGAGCTACGCCGTGAAATTCAATTGGTCGGTATTTTGACAATCTTTTGCGCGTAAACGGTTCGTTTTTGACACACGGTTCCTTATAAATTTTTTGAACCCCGGTCAAGTAGAACGCGCAGAAACGAAAGAAATCTTTCACCTCGAATTTCGATCGCATAAATTCGTTCACGAAATCGCGATACTTCCTTCACACCGTGTAGATGTTAGATTACTAGTTCCACGCTTATCTCGAAATGATTTTACCTTAAAAAGATTAGTTCAGTGATGTTCATCGCGATCGTATCGTTAACTCCTCGTCGTTTCGGACGAGAGTTCCATTTATCGCGCGTTTATTTGTACTCGGTTTTGACGAAGCGTTTTCAATGTTTAATTTGCCACAGATGCCCGTTACAAATGCTGGGATATTTAAAACACGTTACGAATTAAAAGGGAACTGGTTATTGAGAACCGTTGAAATTAATAGTGTGTCGGGTTGTGAATAAAGCGATAATCGATAATACCGTTCTTCGCTTTCACTGGTGAATAATCTTCTTGTCGATTATGGTTACCTCGAGCGGTTCTTCGTCCTTATGTACGTTACATACACGGAATTGGCATTAAAGAGGAAGATACGTTTAAACATAAGGTGATGAACGTCGTAAGATTCGGATGGCTATTTATAATAAAACTTAAAAAAAAAAAATTATGACGATTCTTTGTTACTTCAAAAAGTCAGAGATAAATTGGCCAGTTCCGACCGATCATACCATAATTAATAAATAATTCAAACTTCACAAGGTGTTTGTAGTCCGCTCGAAAAATATGTACGATCTTGCAGAGAATTAACCAAACATCAGAAACATGGGATATTCTGTGTATGAATAATTAAATTAAAATAATTAAATAAAAATCAAATTAAAATTATAAAAACCATTTTAAATACTTAATTCTTTTGTACAAGAATGTTATAATATATTAAACATAAAAATTGACCGAATCATAGGGAAAAACTATATAATAATAATAAAAAATTTTCAATTTATGGAATTTCAAATTTTTCATTTTGTTCTACATTCCTAAACAACTGCTTAGATTTGCATTTATCTAGATCTAACATTGGATATCTTGTGCACGAATAAATATAAATTGTATACGAATAATAACCATATAAACAAATTCTAATATGACATCATTCTGCGAAAGTAGCTTCGTTACATTAAATTAAAATTATAAAAACTTTTCTATAGTAATACTTCTTACTCTTATTAATAAAAGTTACCAAACTTTTATTTTACCATTTTAATATATTACAATATTTTTGTACGAAAGGTACAAGAATAATTTAAAAGTTAAAAAAGTATTTAAGTTAGAAGAACTTCAATTAGTTCTTTCATATAAGAATATTCTAATATATTAAAGAAGGAAACCGATCGAATCATAGGGAAAAGTTGTACAATAATAATAATAAAAAATTGTCAATTTATGGAACTTCAAATTCTTTACTTTGTTCTGCATCCCTAAGCAGCTGCTTAGATTTGCATGCACCTAGCTCAAACATTGTACGAACGAATACGCCTAGAATATGAATAATAACCACGTAAAAAGTGATTTTAAAACACCATTTGCTGGGAAATACGTTAGAATGCTTCTCATTAAGGGAGGGTTAACGTTGCACTTGCTGGCACGTGATCGGTCAAACTTGTCCAGTCTAGCCAGCAAGAGGACAAAGTAAAACCATTTTTATCCCTCGGTCCTCCCCAGCGCGAGTTCTCCAATTTACTGCAATTGCTGGATTTATTACCCGTTCCCTGCTCGACTTTACTTACATGCACGTACAGTCACAGTAAAGAGGCGACCGAGTTTAATTACATCGGCTGTTGCGCTATCCTTTTGGAATCGTCACGCTCGACACAGCGGGGTCGAGTTCTTGGACCCTTCTGGATCCTTAAAGATTGCTTGCTAAAATTTAAACTATTTCAAGTACTTGGTAACGGATTGGACAATTGGACATTAGAATTGGATTCTACGAACTATTGCCTGAAATTTAAATTATCCCAGGTGCTAGAAATTGTTGTTCGAGTTTTAAACTATTCCAGCCACGTGTCTAACATTTTTATTACATCATTGTTGTCCATGTAGCAAACTTTGGAACAGAGTCCTTCTTAATAAGAGTTACTGGAATTTTTTCAAAAAAAAAGGATATTTAACATAATTAAAAAATATTGGTATAATTAAGTTTCTCGTTGCTTGAATCATTTTATATCAATCTTTCGATTGTAAACGACCATATTTGGCTTAGTTAAAAATCGATAGTGGTCGATTTGATAAATTTTGTTCTCATGGCAAAAGCGATTATGATACAATCTCTACTGATACACACTATCGTGGTACAATGTGAGATTGGTATTTTTGGGTGAATCAACAAAGGATTGGAAAAGTATCGGAAGATGTAATCGAGAACAAATGACGCGTTAACGCGTCTTTTCCGGTTAACAGGTTAAGGAGAATGCGAACTTGTTGAATGCAACTTTCAGCAGTGTTCATCCTCGTTTGACGTTCGCGCCAAGTTGATTTAAATGGACGCTATTATGCTCGTTGTTCGTGTCCCGTCGTGCGTACATCCCTTTTTTGTGGGAACTTCGACGTTTAAATAGTCTTTGAACTCGTGGGAATAAGACAAACATTCCGCGGTGAACGTAATTATTTCAATCGCAATTAGTTGACCATTATTTCTCAAAAATAGAATTCGTCGAGTTTTTATTATGCACGGACGGTAAAGAAGGTTCAATAATCAAAGTCACATCTTAAAGTAAACCTTATCAAACTTTTATTCGATTACTTTGGAATACGTGTTGCATGAACTTTTTTTGAAAAAGGGAATACTTATAATGAACAAAGTTAAATAGAAAGAATACATATTTATGAAGTGTATATATAGAATTTGTTTATAATACATATTTGTGAAGTGTGTATATAGAATTTGTTTATAATACATATTTATGAAGTGTAGATATAGAATTTATTTATAATGCATATTTATGAAGTGTAGATATAGAATTTATTTATCAAAAATACACAACAGTGGTACAAATAATTGTATAAATTGTAAAACAACTGTTGCTGAAACTTCTTTGTCCTTATATATCTTTACGATAAAATAAATAAATTAACTGACCGGGTAATCTTAAAACAATTATTTAAATTTTTTAAATATAATATTTAAATGCATCTTTAATATCCGTATTCTAGGAACAACGTAAATATAATATATAATTTCTTTCTTATTTTAATGTTATTGTTCAAATACAGTAGAATATCTATTATCCGAACTAATTCATGAAAAACTAGAAATAAAACAATTTTTAAACGCGGATATTTATTAGATAAAAGCGTACATACTTAACAAGAGAAATGTACTACAAAAAATGATTGGTTTTAGATACCATTCAATTTTGAACGCTCACAAAAATGAAAATTTTTGTAATTTTGAAATTTCGAGCACTACTTAAAATAAAAATTTGTAGATTATTTGATTCTTTTAATTGTTCGCCCAATGTAACACAATATCCGATATATTTATTTTCACTACTACATTCGGCTATGTCTTTCTGTACCATTAATTATTTTTGTCAAAAATGAATAAAGTAATATCATCGTCTTTGGCGGCTCTAATAAGATGGTTCATTATTTTATATCTCAGATTACATTTATCTATGTTCAATCAGTCTTGAATATCATCGGTACTACAATTACTAAATCCAAACATTGTTATATATGCAGTATAAATACACCGTTAATTCTGGATAATCGGTCGTTGGGATAACCGAAATTAGGATAATTGGCGTTTCGGTTA
Source organism: Ptiloglossa arizonensis (assembly GCF_051014685.1). Taxonomy (NCBI): domain Eukaryota; kingdom Metazoa; phylum Arthropoda; class Insecta; order Hymenoptera; family Colletidae; genus Ptiloglossa; species Ptiloglossa arizonensis. The sequence goes on along the minus strand of NC_135052.1, from coordinate 25,851,230 downwards.
ATCGACGCCCTACTGTAACGATATCCGAATAATAATAATATTCGAATAGTTGAATATTTGAATAATCGAATTCGAATAATGTTCGTTTAATGACATTCGAATACGTAAATCGCAACTGACGATATTCGAATATTTATAAAATACTCGAATATTAATTTATTCAAATAGTTGAGCACTGCTTGATACCTGTCGATTTCGCCTTGAACAGAAAGTCCTCCCTCGGTCGTTTCTTTGTGCGGGGCTGCAGAGTGGGGGAGGCACACATCCCCGATTTGTAGTCGGCGTTCGTGTTCCTCAAGTGCAAGCACAGATGCATCAGCCACCGGCAGAGGTCGAAGGGTGGGGGTGGCGCGGTGGTGGAGGCGGTCGCAGAGTCCAGGGGCCCACTTGTTTCGTCCGAGGATCAGCTTGTCACTCGAGAGCGCGTTGCCATTCCGGCAACATCGGTCCGTTTGCCTCCTCCCTCTCCTCCGTTGCAGCACGAATCTCTCGTGTCGTTCCCTGCGCGCAAGTCCCTCGCGGAACTATTCGAACCCACGAACCACCGCGATAGTGTGCACAAGTAGTTCCGCATCCAGTGACAAGCGACTTTATATGATACGGAGGTGCGAACCGACAGTGATACAGTTCGATAGAGAATGCTTTAAACGGTAGCTGGTAAACACGCGCGTTGCAGAACAGACCGAATCATAAAAGTTCTCTATTCGGGCTTCGTCGAACTTAATCGTCGAATAATGACCACGGAGTCGTTGTCGCGCGAGCTGGACGCTCACATTGTGACCCTTCTAACGAGGATCTCCGCGCTGAAGGAGAACAACGGAGAGCTGACAGAGAGAAAGGCGCCGATGTCGATCGAGGCTCGCAGTCTGGAGCTCTGGAGAGCGGTGGCCGTCGAGTGTTTCGCCACTTTCCTATTCAGCTTGGTCGTGTCCGGCGCAGCTGCGTCCTCCGTGGTCTCCGGAAGCGGACTCTGCGTCCTAGCCACCGCGGTGGCCTCAGGGTTCGCTATCGCCGCGATCTCCTTGATCTTCGGTCACATCAGCGGTAAGGATTCTCTCATAAATCAATTCGAACGGACACCGCAGTTAGACTTTATTTTATCCGGGATAGAATTCGATTTCTTCCAGAGATTTTCGAACATTTCAAATCGAAAAATAAAAAACGACTGGCAAAGTATACGGAATACGTCGATGATTTTTAGGACGATCGTCAGAGATCTCTTTCCGCGTCGTTTATAGTCGGCCTTTGCGATTTCTCTCGATTGGCTCGTTAACCGATTATAGTGGCCGATGGAAATATTGCGCGCGACGGGTTTATCGGAACGTGCGTGAGTATATTCGGTTATGTATGTATTATATACGGGCGCGCGTAGTCTCTTAGCGTTTTGTTGCAGCTCTAAGCGAAACACGATCGCGTTTATTCTTCCCTCTTGACGAATATGGTTAATTAACGAGGGGAGCGCGCGTTTGCGCCGATGTACAGGGTGATTCAAGAAACCGGTTCGGTGGGCTGTAACTAATATTTAAAATTGATTAAAGAAAACAGTGTACAGTTTAATGAGGTCTCTCTAACCACAATTATATATATATTTTTTGTTTCAAAAGATGTACCTCTAGTATTTTCTTTTTATTCAGTAACCACTTTTTTATATCGATAGATTCTTTTCGTTATATACATATAAAAATGTCGATATACGATCTTCAAAAAATTAATACTCGAGTTCAAGTACTCTACGTTTCGAATACGTTGCATCGACAATGTATTCGTTTCTTTAAAATTAATTGTTTATATTTATTTAATAAATGCATTGAAATTAATTTTCTAACAAATTTATTTGTACTTTTCATTTAAAGTATTTCGTGAAGAATTTAGTTTTCAGCGTTCGTATTTCAGATTTATTATACACGAACTAATAAGAAAAATCAATTTGTTGAGAAAAATTGGAGGTGCATGTTTAAAGAAAAAAAATGATCGTATAACAATATACCTCGTTGAACAGTGCAATATCTCTTGCGTACAGGTTTCTGTAGTTTCGGTCAGGAAAGGAGTGATACCTTCTTGGATCATCCTGTATAGTACGATTACGATCTGTAGCAAGAATGTGCCCTCCGACTCTAACGCCTGGATGGCGACATTTAACTCCGCTAAGGCCTCAATATTAGGCATCAAAATGTTGCTTATTATTATTATTAATATTGTTGTTATTGTTATCATTATTATTAAGTCTTAATTACACATACGTGGAAGTATATACATGAATATATATAAGAATAAAATATAACTAGACCACGTGCATATATACGTGTGTGTAAAAGGTTAGATATAGCAAAGAGTGCTGGTACAAAATCTAACCTTATCAATTGCATACAAATGTTATCTTTGAGTTTTTTTAATCGTGCAAAAATACTAATTTTCATTGTACTCAATCATTATATATATATATTATGTATTTGAATTTCGACATTTTACGTAGTAATAATGTTAAATGAAAAAATGAATAGTTAACAGATAAGCGAGAATGCATAATACTAATGCATGTATTCGGATAGTACGAACGATTTTAAGTGCTTATCTTTTAGTAAATTTTCGAAAGAAGTTGGTGATTCAAAAAAAGTATTCACGATTTGATGAGCGCTGTTAGCTAACCTATATATACGGTCTATAAAATTTCTTTCGCGGAAATTGATCGTATTTAATTAATAGGGGCGTACGAATAATTAAATAGAGGCGTACGATCAAACCTTGATACTTGTACAAAGACGGAGCTGATCGTTCCCGCGAGTATCGAAATCCGTGCAATTATCGAGGTAATCGATCCAATCAGAATAATTACAAAATAAATTCTCACTCTTCGTAAAAAAACATGCCCCCTGAAACACTTCAACCTTGTCCAACAGCATTCTTTTACATTGCAAATATTTTTGAATATATTCAGTTCTAATACTTTGTATAACAGAAAATACTGTATATTAAACATGTGTAAAAATCTAATCTCGATATATAAACGGTGAAACGTTCACGTTGTTAACGTTTGGAACATTCTCGAAAATAAATAAATTTAATTAAACAATAACGAACGAGGAACGCGTGCATGTATCGAGGTTCTACCGTACCCTTGAAGGGAGATAATATTCTGTACGAAGTATGAGGTGAAAATCGTTGTTGCTTTTACGCATCGGATACGGGTTGGTAAACTCGTAATAAAATGATAAAATACTCGGTGCGCAGGTGGCCACGTGAATCCAGCTGTCTCGGTGTCTTTTGCTTTGTGTCGACGGATCTCTCTGCTTCGTGCTGCTCTGTACATCGCTGCACAATGCGGAGGCGGCATAGCTGGCGCGGCGATGCTCTACGGGTAAGCGATTCACTTTAAAAACGATTATAGAATACACGATTTATGTAGATGCTCGTGAAAAATGTTAACTCTTTGAGTCTATCAGATATACCATTCGTAGGTACCCGTAACACTTGTGAATGTTGATATACTGCTTAAAATAGGTTAGGGAATCATATTTTTTAAGACTAAGAGAAGTAGTCTACTAGGAGTCTAGTAGTCTATTGCCTGTAATTGACATTATTCAAATATCAATACGAAGGTGAAATTAATAATGAATATTTCATTTTTACTAAGGGTAGGAATTATTTTAGTAAACGATCATCAAATTATTTTTAACAATTTATTTTTAAAGATACTTTACATACGACGTACTATAGCACAGATGGCTTATTCGTTTATAAATTGAAGGAAATTCAATTTATTTCAATACCGAGTTAAGTAATATTTAGCGAGTTATTTTTCAAATACAAAGTTCAAAAATATTGATTACATGTTTGAATGTAACAGAGCCAATAATCTTGTTCAAACACTTGGACGTTGTCTTTTGAGAAGAATTTGTAATAGGGGTACCATGTGTCCACTTACATATGTTATTAAAGGATAAACGCATTATATAGATAATTAAAAATAACGATTCACACCCTCTTAGTTTTGCGAGTAGAACGCTTTAATTTTCGAAGCCAATACGGTTGAAGTTTTAAGCGCAAGGGGTTAAATGCTTTAAAAAAAAAAGGCTGTTCGAAGTCTTTCGGTACACGGAAGACTTTCGATATGGAAAAAAAGCGAGATACGCAGCCTCGAGACGGCAGCTGCCAGATAATGGAATCCAAGAAGGCCGCGTGGTCGAGTGCTTTTGCTGTTTCTACAAAATACGAACAAGTTTCTCAGGAAATAGTTTTCGAACGACTTTTAGTGATACTTTTACACGCAAATAGCGAGAAGAATTGATTCATCTAACAAAAAATATTGTTACATTTAAAAAAAAACATAAATGACCTTGAAATCTACATAGGTTAAAACTATTAATTCTAGAACAACAATGGATAACACTTCTTTCATTTCTTTCTCTATAAGTTAAAGAAAAAACGAAATCGATTTCAAATTTTTATCTATACAACCGTTGAATGGAAAAAAAACGATTGAACGTTAGTATTGCGAAGAAAAGTGATCAAAGTCAGAACTCCGTATTAATTTTCCCTGTATAGCTTTCTTAATGTTAACGTTAAAATTAATCTTTTAATGGCAAAAGATTCTTTAACCTATTACAAAAGATTACAATGTATTTAGATATAAAAACTGCCTAATAAAATGGTCTTATGAAGAAAATAAAAACCAACTTTGATTGGGTAATAAAACGATTTATTTATAGTACATTTCAAAACATTTTTTGTTTATTTTGTTTGCAAAAATCAAAATATATTTCTTCTGCTTCGGAACATTCTACGTGAATCTAATCGTTCGATAGAGACATTACAATTGTTGCAGGAACTTTAAATGTTCTATCAGCTTTCTTTTATTTCATTTTCTATTTTCTCACTGTTTGTATCGCTTTTTTCATTGATTGGTGAGACCACGACCTTTCGTTTCGATTTCTCTTATCGTTTGCCACTGTTTACAATCTAAAAATTAACGTAAATAATTTAACCGTATTAAAGTGTTCAATAAAAAGTGTTCCGATTTTAAACTGCATAAAGATCCAACTTTGAAATAGGGATTTCTGACTTACAGAAAGATGATTATTTTGAAAATATGACGTCGTTTATTATTACCTGTAAGAAACAGTTAAGAAATCATATAGATTGTTACTTTTATCCTATTTGTATAAATTAAAAGTAAGGAACGAATGCTTATCAATTTAGAAATCAAATTTTATCGAAAAGAAGACACGATGAAACAATTTCACGAATTACAAAAATAAAAATCAATGTATCACACGCTAATGCTGACTAACGAATGATCCTGATTCCATTGTTTCATGGTACTATTCCGAAGAAGTTATCTCACTTACCACTTGGTTGCAGCACCTACCTAACACAATAGGTTGGGGGTCTGACATAGAGGGAGAGGTCCAACATTGGTCGCTTTACTCTTCTAATATTTCCGTAGTACCGTTTCATCCAGAAAAACACTCGTTCCGATAGTAGAGTCCTCTCGTTAGTGATTTACACGTACGTATCTCGAAACTAACAGTAACTCCTGCGTGTAAAGAACAAATATTTTCAGTCACACGTTTACTACAAAACATACAAGTACTGACGAAGGTTAGGTCGAGGACTTAGGGTAAAGAGATCTCGACAATCTTTCGCAGATAATATGAAACTGTATGCGCATACCATGCTGCGTATCGTGCAATGCAAACAGGATGCGCGTACGCGAACCAACCACATGATATACACACTGTTTCGTAGAGAATCCCGAGAAAGGGACAAAATTTTATATTCAAAAATAAATGGAAAACGTGGAATATATTTTCTTTCGTACGGTGCTTTGTTTCTGAGAAATTCGATTTTAAATGTAAACGAGTCATGTAAGTACAAACACGCGACTTGTTAATCTAATTTACCGATCTTTTTTTGAGGTCATTTGCCAGGCATTCGATTGGCCCCATAGTTTGTCCGTCTTTCTCTCTACATCGCTCGAGAGTGATTCGGTACCAGCGACGGTACCCGGAGAGCCAGTCATTCCCCTCTTTTTTCATTTTTCTCTCACCATTCTCGCGATCTTTTGACCACGGGCGAAATTGAGGCACGTGCACAAGAGTTGGACGCAGCCGTGGGCGATTCACGAGAGAGCTTCTTCACCGTCTCCTTGTATCGTGCACGATGATCGGGCCCGGAACTCTGTTCACTGGGCAATTATAGACCGTTGGTGCTTTATGGATTAATAATAGAGATACGAATAACGACGAAAATATAATAAGGAGGTGTGCGTGTCGTTGACAGCAGGTACATACGATTTATGAAATACGATTTTCGTGAAAATAAGCGACAATCTCGACCAATAACATTGAATCGTTCGAAAGTTGAAGCAGCTTTACGCGCGGCTCGGGACATAATGTACTCGGAAAGCTGGAAATAACATATTGCTCGTAGAAAACAGCCGGGTAAAGTTTTCGTGAAATTCTGTTTCGAACTCGTAGATACACTTACCGAGAAAATACACGTATACCAAATGGCATTAATAGAAACGTTTAATTTATAATAATAATATTTAATTTACCCATACTTTACCGAAAACATACTTCATCCGTAAGACATTCGATGTTTATAGTGGGCACAAATACAAGGTTACGTATTTTCTGCATTTTAATGCTAAGCAATATATTTTGTGGAAAGCGAAACCACCTCAGGCATTGTTATTCGTAAATAACTTTAATTGTTTCCAACAGTAAAAAATAGCACAGACTTTCGATGTCTTATTTAGAAAGTGAAAGTGCTGCTATTACATGTTTCTAACCTCAGTTGTGCAAGAAGTTTTATCCCAGGATCGAACAATCGTTAAATCTAAAAGATTAATATACACGAATCTGTTTAGTGTCATTTCGATAAAAAATCCATCTGACAACAAACAGCAATAAATGAGTAAATTTTGCCGTTTAATTGTTCTTGCTTACTCAGCAAGTATCAATGAACACAAGAGGGAGGCAAAGAGTGTCCAAAAGACCAGCGGAAAATTACACGGGCGGACAAGGAACATGAGGAAAGAGAGGCTGAACGCGCAAGGGATGGAGAAAAATGAGAAGAGAGTGGGAGAGACGGCAGAAAGAGGCACGCGTAATTGGCAGGGTTAGGGGGGAGAAGCTTCTTCGAAGGTGAGCACCTGCCTCGTTCCTCGAGTCCTGCGGCAGGCCACCACCTCGCAGCTGCCGCAGATGTTTCGTGGACCAAAAAAGATCGCACGCGGAGGAGGGGAGAAGGATCGAGCGAGCACACCGAAGACGAAGATAATGAATACCTATGCACGCCATCTATGAGGTGGGACAAGTTTCACGACGCGATCGGTTCATTGAAGGAGGACATGCCGTGATCCGAAGCCGAGCAGATGTTCCCTTGCGTTTCCGAGGATCATTGTCCTCCCTTTCTCCTATCGTCTCCTGTTCGACGTCGCCCGTTCTCCCGTTTCCTCCTCGTCCCGTTTCTGCTCGCCACTTGTTCGGTTGAAATTAACGTCTGCGACGTCAGAGTCAACCGGAACTTCGCTCGAAACGAGTCGAGATATCTACCTAGAAATTTAAACATTTTCAGTAGATACGAGATCAAATGTTACCAGCAGATGGAAAAATTAATAATAGCGGAGTATTAATTTTATTCTCGTTTATTCGAAACTGAACACTTTGCAATCGTACTTGTACAGCGAATTGTGAACGCACCCGTAGCCGCATTTATCTGCAGCGTGTATTGCTGTATATTTGATGAATATTTACATTTTGTTATGGTAGTTATCGTCCGTTCAACTCATAGACTTCGTGTAAACAAAACCACGTGACTACGGCAGTGTCGAACGACGGGGGCTATATTCCGAATAGATACGAATACAATAGGATTGATATAAGTTGCCATTTACGTATAATAATGAACTTCGTTTTGAAGGCACAACTTAAACAACGTAAACAAAATTTCCATTATTAAACCTTACAATAATAATCTTACATAATTTTTAACGAAGTTTTTTTAACCGCTTATCGAATCTGTTTATGTTTCGTCTCTTGTGCATCGGAATTACCAATAGGCTTCTGACTAGAGACGTCGAGGGCCAATGAGATTCTTTCGAAATCACATGGCTTTGTTACACGAAGTCTTATATGTCGATCGTGGTAAAGGTCATTTTAGTATGTGACACGCCGTGTTACAGAGTGCTTCGATGCAGTAAATGGACTCCACGTTGCTCGCATGTAATGCAAGTCCCCTACATATACTTATTATAATTTCTTGAAAAAAGAGCAATTCTTTTACTATCGCAAAATTATCCAAGTGTCCTTTATTTTAATCGATTTTCTTAATTTCTTTCGCGAAAGATTCTCGATTCGTCATCGTTGTGTTACCTGTGAATTATTCAACCTGTCATGGGTCACAGGTTCGCGCAGGTTGCGTCGAAACTCACGAACCCCTGACTACTCTATCGTGCAGGGGTCGCAGAAATAGAACAATGCCCCTATAACGGATCGGGTACCCCCATGCAATTTCATCGATACTCCTCGGTCAAAAAAAGTAGAACCCCCTTACTATTGGTTGGCCATAGATATACCCTGAAACATCATTATCCATCCATTACCGTTTAAACCGCTTTGAAAAAGTTACGACGTTTTCCTTGGTGAAAGTCTACCAACGTAAAAAAAAGTGAATCGTAGTGATGGCGATCATTGTTTCAACGAAAGATCGAAATTCGTGTCTTGGTGTTTTGACAAAAATAAAATACTGTAGTATTTTACATACTTGTCAAAAAAATTTTTCGTGAACTATGTAAGAAATGTTTAAGTATCTTAATTCCGATACTCTGGCGTGTGACTGGTAGAAATGTTAAACAAACCTAAATTTGGTATCGTTATGGCATCTCTGGGTGACAGATCCGTCATCGCTGGGGCGAACCACCCTCGGACCACCATATGACCGCACAAAGAGACAACAAGTGCGCGATATGTACCGAAATAATAATCGAACAATACTCTAGTTAACCGGCCGAGTTCGTCATCCCTTCCAAAAACGTCTCTTGGGAGACGGGGCAACCCGATGGAAAAAACGATGCCGCGGAGCGAGAAAGACAAACGAGGCCTAGAAAAAGGAAGGGAAAAGCAAGCGCGCGGTATACTTGCATCTGTTGCGACTGGGTCAGCCAACAGAGAGGCGTTTGTAAAACACGTATCCTTGCATTTCGACGAGGGGTAGCTGCTCCCACTGCGACACTTTGGTCTCTTCCCTGGAATATAAATAAAAAAGGAAAAAAGGGGAAAAAGCTGAGCCGATAAATCGTAAACCGAACTGACGTCGAAGAGGGAGGGGGAAGGAAGATTATAGGAGAATCAGAAACCACGAGAGTCTAACTATCCGTAAAAAATTTACTGTCGTTTCTTTGATGCGCTACAAGATTTTTCCATTACACTACAATGAAGGTTTTAACAGTGCAGCGTCACGAGACTGAAGATCTTTACGGAGGAAATATTTTTAGGAATTTTTACACACAGTTTAATCGTACGTACTAATATCCAAAATAAAAATATGTTTAAAAGAAACTCACTCGTGACATTTGTGATAAATGTATTACACTTTTTTAATTTATTTATTTATTTATATTATACATATTAATGCACTTATTTTCCAAAGAGGATTCAGAATTGACCGAAAACATTGAATAAGATTTTGACCAAACAAACACGAAATCTTATCACAAAAACATAATATTGTTTGTCGATTATTGGCGAAGGTTCCTTTCCACTTAGAAAGGGTCTCTTCGAGCGAGTTCAAAGTCACTTTGAGATCCTCGCCGCGGAGAAATTTCCGACACCCAAATCACCGAAACGTTCAATCCTCCGTGTTGATCGAACACGTGCAACAGATAAATGCAAATATAAGATACGGTCGGGGTTTAATAAAATTCTGCTCAAAATATCGGCGTGGCGTCGGTCAATCTCTGATCTGCGCAACGTAGATTGGTATCTGTTGCTATAAAATTTCAAAGCTCGGCTGGTGTTGCCAGCGGACACGCCCCCTATCATCGTTTGCGAAACTGAGGCGAAAGATCACGGTGCGTCGAGACGGCCGAGATTCTTCGACGAAATAACGTTAGTCCAGGGGGATAACGACGCGGTGGTATAAAACCTATTTGTCAGGGGAGTTTGCCACCACGAACCGAGGAAACAGCTGTGAGGAAGCAGGTGTGTTGTGACGTCGAGCAAGACACACGCGGTGCGCGTGGCGGGCCGGATGTCCAGCGAAGGAGCAGCCACTGCCGTGCGTTTCCTGCCCTCAAAAACACGTCCGTGACGCAAAGTCGCGATCTGCTTCGAGCTCTAACAAGTAACAACAAGGAAACCAGATTGAAGCGTTACCACGCTGATTTTAACGATACTTCATAGATAAGGTGCTGGATAAAGAATATTTTTGACATTCGTGTTACCGTGTATCACTACAAAATTTATGTTCCTACTGAAATCTACTAGGTCAATTTATTTATTTATCATTCCTTCTTTTATATATAATTTTATTGATTTGATACCAACCGAATAACAATTTGGAATGTTACAAAGCATCTGTCTGAACACATTTATCCGACACTGTAAAGATAAAGAATTTATAAATATTTGACAAGATATTTAACAGTAAGAAGATTGTATTGTAAAATCACGCGGTGTGAATTAATTGGTCTAGGTTATGCCTGGGTTAGGTATTAAGAGTAATCTCCGTTGCTGTAGAAGATAAAGGTTTTTATTAAATTTTGACATTTTAATCTTAACGTAGGTCCTCTTCAGGGACACACTTTTACAAATAAATACAAGAATGTGTTATAATAGAAGTGAAAAAATGGTATTGCAAAAAACAATAAATTTTATTAATATTTAATAGGAAATTTATGGATAAATTTTGAAGGAAAAACGTAGAAAGATGGAGGATATTAATAGGAACCAAACATTTATACATATAGTGACAAAATATTCTCTGCTAGTATGATAAAAAAAATTGAAATCTTAGAAACAGCTGAGATCCTTATTAAAGACACCAGTCTATTTTGAGGTTAGATTTTATAACATCATTTTTAATTAGATTTCGTCTTTTATACATATATTTTACTCTTATTTCTGTTCGAATAATTATACTTAATGATGAACCGATTACTGTTTTGGAGGCATCGATTGGTAACATGTGGAAATCTGCAATTTGATTACTACACCATTTTAATCGACGAAATATGATTGTATTTGAAATCGATAGAAGTAGCAATGATCATCATTCAACGCAAGAAATATTAAAGGAAGTTGAGCAAAGAGAGACTTCATAGTCGATAGATATGCAATATCCGAAGCTTTCTCGAAAACCCCTCGATATTGGGTCCTTAAGCCGAGGTTTCGAGCACCGCTTTGAATAGACCGAGCCACCTAACACATTTCGTCGAATTTTCTTTGAAGATAACTCGCTGACCAAATACAGTTTTAAGAGAGCTACGTGCGATTGATTTCTTCTAAGATATTGATACATTTAAATATTGCAAAATCTGGCTAAATTATACGATGTTCTCTAGGATCGAAAATATATATATGTAAATATTACAGAAAGAAAGCGATAACAGTATCATTTGTAGTGCAGAGGACGAAATCTAGCAATATGTTATTATATTAGATAAAAACTAAAACCCAAATGTACATGTACTAAGAATGAAATTATAAAAAATCAAATATTACATACGGTTAAAGGTTACTTTTAAACATAACCTCAACAATATCGATTTGTGTTGAGAGAAACTGTTCTTCGGCCGAAAATGCAGCATGAAAGCCAGGTGGGTCAGGTAGAATCGTTTCGGTAGGAGGAATGCTTTACCTGCTCTCTGGAACACCTTTTACTGTCCGCACAAAAGCCGCGTGTATCGCGATTCCCGCTTTTACAGCTTCAGTTGTTTGCCGGAGTTCTCTCCGCCTCCCCCTCCTCCTTCTTCGAAACGTTATTTCAGGCGTTGGGAAATATCGACACAGTAACCTGCACGACGGTGCCGCGCTCGCACACATCTTCGTCGGTAAAAATAAACTGTCACACAGGGGCAAAAAAGCGAAACGCATATGGACGGGCAACGTCTTTTGGAGACGCTTCTTAAACCTCTACTTGGCGGTGTTCACTCTTTTTAAACTAAATATTTGAGTCTGTTACGCGTTGGGAAAATTTACGCCTCCGTATATACTTCTCCGCAACCACTCTACACGGAGTGTTCAGCGTAAACGATGATCGTCGAATGGACACTTTACCGGCGCTGAATCCTGCGACGAAACGTGGCGAAGTGTTCCAACCCGCTTACGATATTTTTTTGCAGACGTTTGTAGCTTGGTTTCTGCATTACAGATGCGTCGTCAAAGCATCACTGCGCAACGTATTCTCGCGAAAAAGTAAAGGATGTTAGTAGAGTTAATAGAGTTAAAGAGAAATACAGTATTTCTTGGCTTACACGCGGTGCACTGAACACTTTCCCCACCATTCGCGATTTGCTCCTATCTTACGACAGCGAAAGCGAATTCGAATGGGAGCAAGCGAGAAGAAACAATATGAGAGAGACGCAGCATCGATATTGTGTACCTCTCTCCGTCTTTCGGACACCCGATACTCCCCAATAATGCTTCGTCCGTCTCGTACCGTTCCTGGTTTTCTTTCGGTCTCTCTCACTCGCTCTCGCCTCAGGCAAGAAAGAAGAGAGAAACCACTGTTCAAGAATCGTGTCCGTTCTACGTTGTATAGCACGCATCGGTTCTGAGCTGTGCTTGCTTTCAACAAAGAAATACAGTAATTAACGCGACGATGTTGCAAAAATGATCGAAAGTATTGTTGTTCAGCGATACTAACTAATTGTAACACATAGATGCTGTCGATGCTCGAGAAATATACTGTGAAAAATGTACCCGAGAAGTTGGTGACTTTCTGCTCGCACAGGAAGAATTAATGAATACCAAGCGGCATTCTTCTCGAGCACCAACGACATTTGAAGAACATATGTAGGTACAGTGCTTACGTGAAAAGAAAACGTATTTTGTGTTAACATTCTTAACGTTGAAAGTAAGTGCCGTTCGCGCCATTAACTTATCAACTACCAGACGTCAATCATTATCGAATACCTTTGAATAACCACACAGAGAAATTAGTCGCTTTTAGTGTATTATAGTAAGGTTAAACATGAAGTACATACGGAGTGTAGTTTCTTTAGTACTGAGAGCAAAATTGAAGGACTTTCGTTGCATCTTAAAATCGATTCTTTTAACTTTTTGATAACAGTTTTCTCGTTAAATATTCCTTTCAATGCTTGTTTGTATACGTTACGAAGAGCATTTTTTTCAAAGCCACCCTGTATACCTTCTTTCTTCGCGTATCTCAGAATTCTTGAAGAACGTTAGGGGACAGGTTTGTCCTGAAATATGCATCGTTCAATCGTTATCGGCGTTCTTTGATAAAAAGAAGGGTGCAGAAGAATCGATGCCTGAATGCTGGCGGTGCTCGGCCCAGAAGAAAGAAACCTCCGGCCCGAAAAGGGCCGGTTTAGGTTGGGTCGAACGGAGCAGGATGCCAACAGATGGTCGTAACCACGTGTTCGTTCTCGAGAATCTTCCCGTTCCTTGATCGCAGGAGGGTGTGCGATTAGATGCACGCGTAGCCCGGCTGTTAGCGCCGAACGGAATTAGCTTCCTGACGGGACGCGTGATAAACGCAACTTTAAGCGCTTTACAATTTACTTTGTCTTTTTCCAGCGTTATCTATGTATTTATTATTGACTGCAACCTCAATATAGATTTAATCGAGGACAATTAAATTAATCTGTTATATATTATATTAATTACATTGTTTTTGGTTAAATCGATTTTAAGGTTAGAAATCGATAATAAATAAATAATCCTGAAGAATATTTCAAGTGTTCGGGTAAATGTTAAAAATCCTTAATTGATACTAAGAAACAAAGTTATTTTTTATCGATCGATCTAATCAGACCGATTATGAAATGTTATACCTCAACTAAACAACTACATTTATCGTTGAAGTTAAAAATATTTTGTAAAAAAATCATATCTTTTCCTTTCGAAGTATGTACGGACACAATTTCCAAGTATCTACGTTTTATGTTTTACACATTCTGAAAAGACTTCCATCTTTTATTATTCTACAAATGCGCGTTTAAATTGGGGGAGACCGTTCGAGTCCTTCCCCTGTCAGACGCGTGGTCGCTAAACGCGTAACAATCGTCATAAAATCTCAGCATCCGATCGGATTCTACGCAGGAGCGACCGAAACGACACAGGAGTATCCACAGTCGCCTCGACGCAGAATCGTGAAGGGTTGAACGCATCGTGAAATCCAAATGAAACGACGCGAAGCGCTAGTATTTCAAGTCGTAGCGAAATCTCGAGCCGAGCGACGCGCGCAACAATGGGCGGAGCTTCTGGCGCGGACGTCCACGTATGTACACCCGTAACGATCACTCACGGATACGTAGTGGCGATTCTGGAACGAAAGAATCGTATTGACCTGTTGGACGGAGGAAGAAAATCCCGGGGCAGCTGGCCGAAGATCGTTGCGGATCCTTCTCTCTGTATAGATCCTATATAAATCGTGCACCGTGCCTTTCTACGGGGAAACACGTGCCAGCCACATGTTGCACAAAAGGAATCCTCCGCGGTCCTTTCGAGCATCGTAGCGTAAGTCGCAGTCACAAAGGAGCTTTAGGACCCCATAAATGATTCTCTTTCGGGCAGGATCGAAGGGCGCACGGAGGCGGCAGATGTTTTCCACCTTCGAAGACGTCGATCCGCTACGAACGCGTTTGGTTGGGATGGCATGGGGGGGGGGGAAGAGAAACAAGAGGAATTTACGATCGTTTCGATATTTCCGATGCTTCCACGAAGGCTTTCGGGAGACTTTCCAGCGTTTATGACCTTGCCGTATCCACTATTTAGTCAGTGAATATTTTTACTGCGCAGGGGAGGAGGGGGGAGTGTATTTAAATTTGAATTCCTAACAGCGGACATTGCACGCAAATTACTTGTATCAACTGGACGGAATATATCGCCTTTTCCAACGTTTCTCGGGAGACAGAAGCTATCCAATGTACCGGGCTATCGTTCATATTCTTGATAACGAATTTACCATCGAAGAGAGTTTACTATTTGAATTTACATTCTTATCGCGCGAATGCTACAGAGCTACCCACGCACTAGTCTCAACAAACGCTAAGATCCATCGATCGAGCGATTTTTTAATTTAATCAGTTGTTCAGTTGTACCTAATAATCGAATTGGATTTCTTGTCTTCTGAATACAAATTGCTATCCAATATACTGGACTATTATCCCGTTCATCTTCTTGATAAAGAAACCACCGAGAAATGACTACCTTTGAATCGGTCGTTAGCGATTAAGAATTACCAGACTATAACCTTTGTAAGTAGCAACTTTTTTCATTATTTTTATATCCCCTGCCAACCGTAGAAATAGGTATTGCACGTTGTAACACGTACCGTGTATTATTTATTAATACCGAAAGAATATATAATTAATTAATCTGTATACGGAAATCTCAGTATGAACGCCGGGAATAAAAATACAGCATTTATTGCGGCGCAGAAGCGGATCCTCGTGGGTGTACGCACTTCCTGTCTCCTTTCTTTCAGACGTTCCCCTATTCAACAAAGAGGATAGAATTTTGATCCGACCTGCTTTCGGTTTCGCTCTTTAAAAGAATTCTTGTGCTTTGTCGCGACGGATTTCTATGGTGAGAGGTTGCGCAGGAAACTGCACGGTACACCGTAAGAAATCCCCAGAAATCAATCTTACACCGTCTTCTTGTTGCGAGCACTGAGAAAGAGGAAAGGTGACGCGAAAATGGGCAGACTTGAAGGAAAATTCGGTTTGTGTAACGAACGCGGCGAGAAACGCTATTGAAAGGATGTCGAGTTCCGAGAAATTGTCGATTCGTTCGCGAAAACTTTTTCGTAGTATTCGACTTGAACGATTCTATCCATTCTACGCATGGAACCGAAGGACGATACAGAACGCAATATACAACTTGGACGAGAGATATGAAACCGAACGAGTAAAAGGAGATACCCGTAGTTTCAGCCATCTTAACTCGAATCTACCAATGATGCCATCTAATAGAATTGCGGTGTAACTCAACGCACATTCTCTTCCACGTGTTATCATCTAACGTAGCGGTATACAGTTTTCGATAAATTGTAGGTGGTACCGTATGTAAGTATCTATATTTACAAATACGCACTAGGTAATAAAGAAGGAGTGTAAAAATTTAAAAATAATTTTTTTTTAACAACTAACTCTTACGAAAGCAACATATTGTTATATGTTTACTAATTACGGTAATGTTTGCTTAGAGTTGCTCGCCTAAATTTCAACGATCTATCCAAATCGTTCCTCTACTGCTCAGAGTCTCGAGTTGAGCGTAATTTGATCCTACGAACAAGGCAACGAGTAGATATAGCGAGAGTAAGCGAGAAAGGAATAGTGCGTCAAGCAGCGATCATCGAGCTCTCGAGCACTTCAAAGAAACGCCGCATACGTTACGACGAATGATCCAATTACGAGAATTTTAATTTCTACATTTTTCAATTTATCTTTATAATAATGGTGCCAACAAATTAGCGAGGTTCTTCCGATAAAAATGAGTCCAAACACGGCATAAAATGAAAAAATGACAAATTTTAATTTTTGTCACAACAAATTAAAATTTGTCGAATTCATGTACAATAATAATAAAAAATTATTTATAATTATAAGTAATAATAATTGCCTCATCGTACAAACTTACATTGTATTCTACAACAAATATTTCAAGAGTTTCGAGTGAAAATATTAATGCCATTAATTGTGTTCGATGTTACATTTCCGAAAACATTAAATTATGGGTCAAATACTAATTTATATTTATTTCGTAAAAATTCAGTAGAACTTCTTACAAAAGTCTTATTTATAAAACACGTTGTAACCTTAACAAAACATTTGTTTTGTACAAATTTTCTCTCCCTTGTTTCATGAAGTATTTTTGCATACAATTTATATAAAATAAACATCGATCTTGAGAAAGCAACAATTTGCCACTTGATGCGTTAAATGCCCCGTCCCATACATAAACGAGGATTAACGCGCCTTCTGGACACGCGAACAAGCGTCATTACCCTTCTCGCGAAGCTTCCCACAATCGATCGTTTGTCCTGGCGGTTGACCGTAAAACCTAATTTTCGGGTTTAACCGCAGCCCCGTGGGCATCTGAACTTTCCCACAGGGCGAGACTTTATAATGGAATCACATGTGGATCTCTCGCTGCCTTCGCCTCAGCGCGCGTCACATGTGGCGGTTTTCCTCACTGGAAAAGAAGGGAGCGGGCCCGTGAACCGAATAGCGAGTTGGGGGCGAGGGAGGGGAGTGTCCGGTTCACCAACGAGTCGTTGGACGAAACTGGGCGAAGGGGGGGGGGTGCGCCGCGCGCAGTTTCATCCCAGTGGTCCGGTGGGTGGAAGGTATCAATAGCTCGTTAAACACGACAGAGGCCCGGTGAAAGTGATACGCACCCCGTGTCTCCCTCGAATTGAAATTTATTTAAAGCGTCTCGATCCCTCATCTCCCCTACGATCCTCTTGGGGACTGTTCCTGGGGTTCGCGTACCCCCGTGCGAATATGGGGCACAGGTTGCACGCGGGCTCTCGCCCTCGAGTCAAGTGCACACACGCGAAATTAAACGTTCTCCCGGCGATCGGTTGCGTCTCGCCTCGATGACCGAGGGTTCCTCGAGTACGTGAGAAAACCGCTGCGAGAGAGGTTTACGGGGCAGTATCGAATGACGAACCGAAAAAGTGACTCGGATCTCGGACAACCCCGAGATAGAAAATCTGGTCTGCTTCCCGCGGATATTCGACTTCTGGGGCGACGTTCAGGCTTCAAGCTGGTGGATCGACGTATTCAAACCTGTACAGGGGATGCATATACATACTTGTTACAAATCGACAAAAGTAACGGCATTTTACTCTCTGACCCATGAGAGAGGAGATTATTTATAAACAATAGAGACAGGCAACGTTTTTAGATAATTTCTTTAATTTATTTCTAGATAAATGATTCGAATAAAGAATAAAAAATAATTAAAGTTTTAGCTATTCCTCGGTAATTGAACATTGGATTTTAATTATAGGATGAAATGGTGAATAATGAATAAATAGAACGAAGGTAACAATAAAACGGGGTCAAAATGGAGGTATTAGGAAAAATGTAGTAGAACAAAGGCTTTGGCGGCGCTTTTAAACGATCTATAAGTTCCAGAGCTACCGCTAATGGCTTGGGACGCATATTTGGCATGCTTTATACGAAAGAAAATGATATCAAATGTACAAAAAAAGTAGTGAAAAAATCATATTCAATTTTTAATGATTTTAATTTATTCAGAAATTTATTGAGACACCTTTGTATTTTCTCACTGAAGAAAAAGTCAACGTGTATTCAGTCACTGAATACCTCGAAAACTATAGATGTTCGGGATAGATGACACTAAACCGTCGTGTTCTAATTAACTCAACAACGTAGTCGGATAATTGAGTGAAATCATGCTTAATGTGAGTGAAAAAGTGATCAAAAGGTAATAAATTCTGAAATTTTAAATATTCCGATGTTCGATTGTATAAATCTTTTTCAACGTCTCGTTAGATAAAAAACAGCTCGTGAAGTTGCATGGCGTTATTTGTCTTTAGCTCTGTATACAACGACTCTACTTGCCGCTATTCTAAGTTTTGTATTGCGCGCGAAACAGCTATAGAATAGTACGTGACACCCTCGTCGCACGTTCTCCCGCTTTTGTTTCTGCGCGCGCGAGACTGTAGCGTAGCCTGGTAAAATGGGAGTCTGGCCTGCAGCACTCTGAGAGTAAAGAGCAGGTGAGAAAAAAAACGTTCCCTTTCCAGTGGTATTGAAAAAACGGGGCTCTCTCTTGGAAATGGGATGACAAAATGTAACAGTATTTTGTAAGCTCCTTTTAAAGATAGAAGTCTTTGTAGCAGGTTCATCGATGACCCGGAGGTCTTCATTGAATTTATGTTAAAATAAAGAACGAGACCGAGTGATCCAGACGAGACTGGATAAAAGTGTGGTACAATGATTCCCTCATTCGAGCGATAAAATCGGGACACATGGTTGACTTGAAAGCGGAGTAGGTAGCGATTTTGATCTCACGAGATTCAGTCCTCGTGTACTGTCCAACGAACAAAGTAAGTAGTTTACACCGAGAACGAGTCTTGCATTACGTGCGCTTAGTGTCGATCAATAATGCGATATAAATATTTCAATATTCTACATTATATATTTTCGAGAGTATCATCAATGTACCGACAACGTTTTCCCGATGATAATTAGTGCAAACACGATTTCATTCGAACGTGTACGTATTTGCATTAATTAGATGTAATTTATTTTATTCATATTGAATAATTTTAAAAAAATTTATTTTCACAATGAAAAATATTATTTTATTCACTTTGATCCCACAGAAGATTTAAATACATTAAATTACTATTTATGTACATAAACAGTACTATTGTTAGTTCTTCTCGAAGACTCCAATGTTTGTAACAATTTTCAACCGTTGCTTTGTCATCGGTTATTTTTATAATAATATAATTACATGTTTCGTCTTGTTATGTTTTCTACGATGTATCCTTGGTCAAAGCGATTCGTCGGCATACAGCGGACCAATGATATTTTGGTCACGCGATGAGCTTTGTTTACATCGAAGTTCGTCGTCTCACCGAACGGACAATCCAATAGAAACTCGCCTATCTATTCGCTCGTGGGTAAATAACTGTCCACGAAATCTAACAGGATGTTAGGCTTGCAAATTACACCCTCGTCGTTCTGTCGAATAGCATCGACGGTTACAAACGAGGGAACGTTGTTCACTACGGATAAAAAAAAAGAATAAAGATCCCGCTTATCATGCCGAAGCTCGTAAAAGGAACGCGTGCACGCGTGCTCCTTTTCTCCTGTTTCCAACCTCGACGCGGCTATCGTTGTCCACGGACGGTGCAGTTAATCCCAATTGTACGGTCATGATCTGCATTTCTGATTTCATCAATTCGCTCTCTCGTGACGCGCGTTCGCAGAAGGCCTCTTCAGGACAAAGCGAGAGGGGGAAGCTAGAGGCTTTAATTTGCATCGACTTCGGGCCAAAGAGGAACAGAGGGGGGATTTTCGCCGATTGTGTTACACACTGACAGGACTTCAGAAACACGAGACACTCAGGTGCTGGAATAGGCGTTTACGATCGAGATCAGCCGTGAATGTCTCACGAAATAACTCGTGATCCATTTTGGAAAGTCGTTACAGTTTACAGGTGTATCGTTATACTTTCATATCTGTAAGAAAGGAAAGTATCGTAATTAATTTAAACACAAATATTTAGTACAAAGTTCATTATTTGATAATATATTAGACATTGTTCGGTAACAATTTGTGTACCAGAATATCATCTATTGTTAATAAATCACCAACGATTATAAAAGTCAAATATTATATAAGCCAAGCTGACAACGTAAATTGTGAAACGGAAATGTAAGCCCATGGGTAGATTAGGCGTAGGCGTTGTATTCTCGTTTTACGTTTTCCGTTATGTCGGACATTGTCCGTCCACGCTACAATTCGTATAAATAATTATCAATTGTCCGAAGTGAACCTCGAATAAAGGTCGAAACACTAGAAAATAAATATTACGTTCACATTCGGGGTCATTTAATCGAAAAGTTGTTGTCCCCTTTCTTTTAATTATCCTTGATTGATTCAATTTAGTTAATCTTAACCTCGAAACTAGATTCATCATTGTCGACCGTTAATCGTTGTCCAACAGGATTGGTAACGCAAGTAGAATGGAAAGATCGTGTGTCTGTGACCCCGTATGATTATACGAATGGAGAAAATTAACGAGGTTTTATGCAAAAGATATAGCTAGGACCGGGCGTGGCGTGGCGAGCAAGGGTTAGGAAGGGCTCGAGGATGCACTGGCTAATGCAAACATTACACTACAGGGACCTACTTACCACAGGGGGCTTTTACGCCCGGTGTCGCTGTTGGCGTAACTTTCAATAGGAAAAACATCGTATATTATATCGCCGCGTGCGTCGTTGACGCAGCGAATGCCATATGCGAGTCTCGATTTCGGGAAACCGATCGATAATCCTTTTCGCAAGTGTCGTTACAACTCAATTTTTTATACACGAGGTGATGGTTCTTACAATTCGTAGCGTTCGACGATTTGTAGCGTGGGTCAGGTATAAAGCTATTTAACACAATGAACGCCGTGGTGGTCACCGATGACTGGCGCTCTATACTTACAACATTTCTTTCAAGTACTTGCAACGAACGGATACCTAATATTTGTAAACTTTTAAATAACATCACCATTGTCAGTAATGCTATAAAATAACAAGTACACCGACAAATTATCGAACATTTCTACTTTTCGAGATAGAGTCTGGACAAATATCTATTAATGGGTTAACGTTACCAAACATTTTTTTTGAGATGGTAGAAGAACATAATCTTGCTTTTTTAAAGAGTGTCTGGTGTACTTTTTTCTTAAGATCCGGAGATGGTAAGTCTATACAAAGCCATTCCTCTGATGGTGAATGACCATAAATTACAGCTTACCCTTTCAAATTGTCACAATCTTGGGACCGAGCTGAAACTTAGCACAAATAACGTTATTTGAAATACTATTTCACGTAGCATATTGTTTTATTCCACGGTTATTTCATCGCTGAAATACAATTATGTTGTCTTACTTAATAAAATAATTTTGAAAATAATAATTCTGTATTTAAAACAATGAGATACTCTCGGAATTAACCGACGGATCGTTAAATCTTTCGATACATAATCTAATGCACGTGAAAATACAAATCGAAGAAAAAAGAAATTATTACAACAAATAGGCTTACAAGTTATTTAAATTGCATATCCTTTCAAATAAATTGATATTTTACTTTCTTCCAAATAACATTGTCGAAATATTATTTCAAATAGTTATTTTTTTTTTTTTTTTTTTTTTAAATGAGGTTTACAAGTCTAAAGTAAGTTTCAGTCAATAGTTTTCCGTTCCACTCGTTTGACACTCTGGTATTATCAATTTCGCCAAGTGCGATTTGCGCTAAAATCAAGAGAGGTTAAAGTAACGTTCGGAATATTTTTTATTGCAGTGTGTCCGCTCCTTCCAACACGCAGACTTTGACATCTCCTGGTCGTCTCGGTGGAGCGATCGAAAGGCTCCTAGTTGAACTGGCGCTCTCGGTACTGATCGTCCTGGCCCATTTCACATCGGAATCGACCAAACCGCTACCGATTACCATGGCCTCGAAACCAGCCGGAGTGTTGGCCGCAGCGTACACGGCGGCCACCTTGGTCTCGGTAAGTGCATCTCCTTGGAACCGTGGTTCGATCAATGGTACACGCTCCTGGCTGTTGAAAAAAAATCATTATGTCGGCGCGTCTAAGAAAGCAGCTACCTTTTTTCTTCGTTCCCTTCCGCCGTACGTGCCCCCCCCCCCCCCACCTCCCACTCGTTCGCGCAACCAGTCCACATCCAAAGAGTCTACCGAACTCTTTCGAATCGGATCCACGTTTGCGTCTTTAAAGAGCACCTGCAGTTACTCTGAAAAAGACCGAGAGGTCTTCACCGAAGAGGGCAGAAACAGGAGGCAGAGAAAGATGCGAGAAAAAAAGAGAGAGGAGAACTCGATCCTGATCCCACCTGCTCCGGAACGCGTGTACAATGCGAGCTGAAAAAACGACGAACCCGAAACCACCATCGCGTATACGCGTTAAACGTCCAGGCGCCTTGTATCCCGAACAGGAAAGTCCTCGTTCGTTAGCGCGAAACGCACTGGTGTCGACTTCCGACCAGAGCTGAGACTGCTCGTTGAAACTTTTCCGTATTCGAATATTCGAACGGTTAGGCGAGTACTCGAATACACGAGTATTTTATAACCCGATCAAAAATTGGAATATTCGTGACACGTAGAATAACGCAAGAAAGAAGTAGTGTGCGGAGCGCTTCAAAGAAACACCGCACGTTACGATTTAATTAAAATTTTAATTTCTACATTTTTCACTCTATCTTTACAATAATGATACCGACAAATTAGCGAGGTTCTCTCGATCAAAATGAATCCAAATACGACACAA
Organism: Ptiloglossa arizonensis; assembly: GCF_051014685.1. NCBI lineage: Eukaryota > Metazoa > Arthropoda > Insecta > Hymenoptera > Colletidae > Ptiloglossa > Ptiloglossa arizonensis. Next base: position 25,827,991 of record NC_135052.1, on the reverse strand, counting down.
ATTGAAGAAACTTTGCCATCTTTGCAATTTGAGATATTTAAATTCGTTACGAACAAAGTTCACTAATCCATCAATACTATTATTACAGAGATAAAGTGAAAAAATGATTTTTTATTTTTATAATCGCTAATTCACCGTAGTGTGCGCGACATTCTTCTGGACACTCGACTATCCCTACTTTGCGCACCATTTCTTTCTCCCTTACTTTCATTGTGTTTATTCTTTATCCTTATCGAGTGCCTCGAGATTCGAGCTCGAGCAATTTCTGGAATAAAATCGCGACAATTTCAACGCTAACCTTGTATTGGACGATTGCTAACGAATAATCTTCAATTAATTTTTAGAGTCCATTCCTGAACCCAGCACGAGCTCTTGGGCCAGCGTTTGTCACCAATCGATGGGATAATCACTGGGTGTACTGGGTAGGACCACTGTCCGGGAGCGCGGTGGCTGCTCTGTTGCACGAGTACGTGTTGAACCCGAAACGGATCAGGGATCCGCGCGACATGGATGACGGTGACAACTCGTCGATGAGATCAGACGAGGACACCTATGACGATTTGGACAAACCATCCGGGCCCAAGTTCTCTAGCGCTTACGCCACCTACCGTCCAGTAGTCGGGGCGTCCTCGTCGATCTACAGTGCGCCACCATCAGCCTTAGAGCGCGTCGAGTCGATTTACGGTGGCACAAAGTCGCTCTACTGCAAGTCACCGCCATTAACCCGGGCGAACCTGAATCGTTCTCAGAGCGTTTACGCCAAGTCTACCACTGGCACCCGAGACGGTTTGATGATCCCTAAACCAGGACCACTGGTCCCAGCTCAAAGCCTGTATCCCATTAGAATAGGACAGACGGGTTCTCAGAATTCCAGGGAGGGTAGCCAGCAACAAACTGTGTCGACAGGGCCGGCTCAGAACACGCAGAATCACAACAGCACGAACCAGAATATGCAAAATCAGCTGCAGCAGTGCACGCAGAGTATTTACGGGATCAGGGGCATCTCCACTAGTCTGAGCACCCGCGAGAATGGGATCTACGGTGTCTCCACAGGGTCTAGTATATATGGACGTGCTCCAGCCCCACCTCCAATCGGTCAGAATTCCTCTCAATCGGGACCAAACGTTCAACCGTCGGGACAGAATCATCATCAACAACCGCCCCCACAACCGCAGCAACAACAACAACAGCAGCAACAACAGCAGCAGCAGCAGCAGCAGCAGCAACAACAGCAGCAACAGCAACCGCAACAACCTCAACACCAAAACAGCGCGATGACCGCCACCTCGGATAACGCGGCCAACTCAAGGAGACCGGAGAGCATGTACGGACACATCTCCAGGCGCAGTGACGACTCTGCATACGGCAGTTACCAGGGCTCCACGCGAGGAAACTACGGCAAAGTGACAGGACCACCACCCGGACCATCCGGACAACCCAATGGACCACCCGGGCCACCTCAGTATCGTGACCAAGGGAGACCAAGCCCGGCCGGACCCTTGCAGCAGAACCAGCAGACCAATTTCCAAAGGAATTCGCCGAATCCTCAATACTGACTGTAGATTCGTTGAACCTTCTTGGCTGACGTCTGTTGGACATGGCTGCCGGACGATCGGCAATTGCGAAGAGACTTATTCGATCAGTCAATGACTGTTCGCGCTGGAACTGGGTGATCGGGATTGACGATTACGAACCAGTTTGGAATAACATTTGGAATTCGTCCACTATTGACCACAGACAGTGAATGTAGTTCGGCCGCGAAGAAGGTTGAAGGTCTTGGTAGAAAGCAGACACGTGCCATTTTTATAATGTGATGGGAAGAAATGAAAGAAAGTGCTGCCAACAATCCAGACTACGAGGTTTCAGAGACTTTAGGGGAATAATATAGTTCGTTATTTCTAGCTCACGGGTGGAATCGGTGTTCGTTACCGTAGTGATGATAGCGTTTCCGAGAACGAAGATTTCTCGTCGAGATTCGTCGTGATGTATTCAATTGGAAGAGGGAAACAGTTCGTTTAAAATTATTTTTCACCAGTGTTGTATATTCAACGGAAATAGTTTTAAACGATTGCTACGTGTAACTGAATTTTACTCTACCAATTGGAAGAATTAATCATCGATCCTCGATCGTTAGTCTTTTTACTCGAAACACGGTGATATTTATAGACAGCAGGTCACATTTTAGGTGCGAGAATCGCAACGGTTCTAATCTCTAGGTGGTAAACTCGAAAGCAACGAACGTTTTCACGAAGACGCGAGAGAACCGTTATTTAAACGCAAATTAATTTCAAGGTGAACGACAAATTCTAGTTCTCACTCGCGATTAATGAATTGATTAAAGATCGAACAACGAATTTCAAATTTTAATCGTGATCTTTAATTATGCAGTGAAAAGAATTTGACGAAACTTTGATCAATTTTACTTTATACATTGTACGAACGACACGATCGAATACGCTCGATACACAAGCGATCAATGAGCCGAATCGATTAGTTGTAATCAGTGTACCGTCGCAAGACTGATCTCGTAAATATTTTTATATATCACAATTGGACGCGACTCTTCGCGTCAGTTTTTTACCGATATAAATCTCATGTATCGAATGATAAAGTTAGGATATGGAAACTCGCATAATATCAACGAAACACATATAATCGTCTCTTTTGACTGTTTTTTTTTTTTTTTTTGTATAATTACAATGATCGACTTACGGTGTAACGGAGTGAGAAATATTTATATAATATCCTGAAGGGGACTGAGATTCATCATGTATATTGCACTGTGTATGTGCTATGGCGGTATTATTTTGAGAGATATATTATAAATTCGATATAAATATTATAAACGTAATTTAATAAAATGCGAATGTAACGAACGTTTACGAACTGCTACTAGAGGATACAGAGAAATCGATAGAACTTCGAAGTGTTTTGTATATATTAAACTTTGTATTTATTATTTTTATCGTAGTTTCGATTACTGTTGCGTTCATGTATGTACGTAAATAGAAAAACTCGACAATAAACGAATCGGTAAGACAATTTTTATATTTCTCCTTTTCTCCTTTTCTCCTGGATGTAGATAATTTATCAAAATACCACGATTACGAAAAAGGTATTACTGTATAAATAAATATACGCTAAATAATCACTCCTTCCAAACGACCTAATTGACCGGCATTGTACAGTAAATCTAACCTAGAAAAAACTAAAACTACATTACTTACGAAAAAGTTTAATGGTTATCTTAAATATTGAAAACTTGCATTTTGCTTGGTTAATTGAAATCTTGGGATAGAACAATGTGAATCCTATGGGAAAAAGTGACACATTACAGTAAACAATAATAATGAAAATAAAAAATATAATCAACTGTAGTACAAATATTTTTCCCGCCAACAATCTACGGTCACCGAACCGTATCAGTGTCACCATCTAGTGGCCCATGATGCAATCTATCTCTTATCGGACGTGTTTGACCGATAAATATTTCGAGAGGAATCGGCACAGAGGATTCAATCGCGAAAAAGCCGCCAATCGACGTGTCTCGAGCGGGGAAATCGTCGGAGTCCCCAACCTTCTCTCTCTCGACGCACTTGGAGATCAGCTGATGACGTAACACGCGACGAGCGCAAAGAAGAAAAGTTAGTTGTGTGTAACTCGTGTCGGTGTTGGTGGGCGCGAGACTTGCGCGAGACAAAGTATGGCGTAGGATTCTCTGGGCCACTTTCGTCGAAAGTGTTAACCGTTCACTTTATACACATTGGTGGTTTCCACTTGTCCGACGATTGTTTTACGAGCGTTTTGGTGTCGCGGCATTATCACGCGCGACGGTGTTCGCTGGTTTACGAACCGCGGGACAGTCTATCCATCGTGGGACACGAAAAGGACGTCGAGTATCGTACCAGGATGAGCGTCGACGCGTACGGACCTAGTAGTCAAACACTCACGTTCCTCGACACAGAGGAAGCGGATTTAATCGGAGCTGATACGCAAGGCAGTGAATTTGATTTCACGGACTTCACGTTACCGTCGCCGAGTCAAACTCAGGCTTCGCAGCACGATGCTGTTCAAAGTCAACCTAGCCAGCCTGTACAGGTTGGTTTTTTAGCTCGTCATATGTTCCTTGAATTCGACCTCTAACCTATTCTCTGTTTTCGTTTCTTCGTTAATTCATTGTCGGAGGTCTTTCAATTTTCCGTAGTCACGCGGCTACAACCACCTAACCTCGTTCGTTTACCGTGCTCCTTGTAAATTCCGACGCCCGACATCAGGGTCACACGTTCACGCCTTACCTTGCTTTCGTGACCCCAGCTTTTTTTCCAATTCCGTGTCGTACATTCGGGATAGTTCTCTCATGAGCTTAATTTCAATCAACGCCTAATGGTGAACGAGCTTCCTGTTTGTTGTAATCGGTTTTTTGGAGTAATTTTTTCGACGCCACGAGGTTAGGTGATACTTGCGTGCAAAATCTTGTTTCACATTGTTGTGCAAGATTAGCGGTCTGTATTATGACTAACTTATTTCCTCATTTACTTCTCTTTACAGGAAAATATAAAGTATACACCCTACGATATACAATAATAGATTATATTGCATAGACAATTTGAGTATGTCCGCAAAAATAGCTGCTTAATTAATACAGAAGTTGTATATTTAGTTTGTTCTTACGTTACTTTATAATTAGCATTTTACCATACATGGTAATGCTAATGATAACGTATTATATCGGTTTATATAATAAAATGTTCAAAATATAGTCTTGTATATTATTATGACAAAACAAATGGTAATAGTAAACAAGATACAAGCAATGTAAAACATTGAAACTAAATGTCTAATCAATTAATATATAATGCAAGTATTTAATGGTAAAGTTTCCCATGCATTTAATTCTTATTTAGGTTAATGGAACAAGTGGTGGCTCATCTTTGGACTTGAAGATTTCTGGAGCAGCACAAAGTCTTGCCGAATTACAGTTTGAAGAAGAAGAAGAAGAGGCGTACTACAATCGTGATTTACCAGAACACGCTTGTAAATATTGTGGAATTCACGAAGCATCATGCGTTGTTATGTGCAATGTTTGCCGGAAATGGTTCTGTAATGGACGTGGAAACACATCTGGTTCACATATTATAAATCACCTTGTCCGAGCTAAACACAAGGAAGTCACTCTGCACAGGTATTGTATTCTACTTAATATCATTTTATAATTCTGCACTGTCATTTTTTTCTTTACATTACAGAGATGGTCCTTTGGGGGAAACGGTTCTGGAATGTTACTCTTGCGCTGTTAGAAATGTCTTTGTGCTTGGCTTTATTCCTGCAAAGGCAGACTCCGTTGTTGTATTACTTTGCAGGCAACCATGTGCAGCTCAAAGTTCCTTAAAGGACATGAACTGGTAAATGCTTCTTTCTTTTTAAAGAAAAATTAGCAATACAATGAACTTTTATAACTTTTAATGTTTCTTAAATCTATTAGGGATCAAGAACAATGGAAACCGCTCATCGAAGATCGCAGCTTTTTAGCGTGGTTGGTTAAAATCCCATCTGAACAGGAACAGTTACGAGCTAGACAAATTTCTGCACAACAAATTAACAAATTGGAAGAATTGTGGCGCGATAACGTTGACGCAACTTTCCAAGACCTTGAAAAGCCTGGAGTAGACGAAGAACCGCAACAAGTTCTTCTGCGGTATGAAGATGGCTATCAGTATCAGAATATATTTGGTCCTCTCGTAAAGTTGGAAGCAGATTACGATAAACGTTTAAAAGAGTCTCAGACCCAGGAAAACATTGAAGTTCGATGGGATGTTGGTCTGAACAAAAAGACAATTGCATACTTTATGCTAGCGAAAACTGACGGTGATATGAAATTAATGCATGGGGACGAATTAAGACTTCGGTATTTGGGTGAACTTCACAAGCCTTGGTCAGGCATCGGTCATGTGATAAAAATTCCTGACAATTACGGAGAAGAAGTCGGAATCGAATTGAAAAATAATTCCGGTGCTCCAACGGAATGTATCAGTAATTTTGTCGTAGACTTTATTTGGAAAAGTACTAGTTTTGACCGGTAAGTGTCGTTTCGAAACTTTCGATTATTTGTTAAAATTAGGTAATATATCATTGATAATCGTACAATGTATAATCTTTTCCCATTGTAGCATGCAATTAGCATTACGGAAATTTGCTGTGGACGATACTTCCGTGTCCGCTTACATATATCACAGATTATTAGGACACGAAGTGGAAGAAGTCCTGTTTCGTTGTCACCTTCCAAAGCACTTCAGCGCTCCTAACTTACCCGATTTGAATCGATCCCAAGTATACGCTGTAAAACATGCCGTACAGAGACCGTTGTCTCTAATTCAAGGACCACCTGGTACAGGAAAAACTGTGACTAGCGCCACGATAGTGTACCAACTCGTAAAACAAAACGGTGGGCCCGTGTTGGTATGCGCTCCTTCTAACACAGCCGTGGATCAACTTACGGAAAAGATACACAAGTCCAACTTGAAAGTCGTGCGACTGTGCGCGAAATCACGCGAGGCGATCGATTCGCCGGTGAGCTTCCTTGCTCTTCACAATCAGATCAAAAACATGGAAACGAATACCGAGTTGCAGAAGCTACAACAACTGAAAGACGAGACCGGTGAACTGTCCAGTGTCGACGAGAAACGTTACAGACTGTTGAAGAAAGCGGCAGAGAAAGAACTATTAGAAGCGGCCGATGTGATTTGTTGCACCTGCGTCGGAGCCGGTGATCCGAGGCTACACAGACTTAAATTTCATTCGATCCTTATTGATGAGAGTATGCAAGCGACCGAACCCGAATGCATGGTACCGGTAGTCCTTGGCGCGAAACAGTTGATTCTCGTCGGTGATCACTGTCAATTGGGACCGGTAGTCATGTGCAAAAAGGCTGCCAGAGCGGGTTTATCGCAATCTCTGTTCGAGAGATTGGTCGTGCTCGGAATCAGACCTTTCCGGTTGGAGGTACAATATCGCATGCATCCGGATCTGTCACGCTTTCCGTCTAACTTTTTCTACGAAGGTTCCTTGCAAAACGGCGTGTGCGCCGATGAAAGGAAATTGTTGAAGATCGACTTCCCTTGGCCGGCGCCTGACAAACCAATGTTCTTTTACGTCACACAGGGTCAAGAGGAGATCGCCGGTAGCGGTACGTCGTATTTGAATCGAACCGAAGCGTCGAATGTCGAAAAAATAGCAACACGATTTTTACGCTGCGGCGTGAAACCCGAACAGATAGGCGTAATTACGCCATACGAGGGACAGAGAGCCTACCTAGTTCAGTACATGCAGTACCAAGGTTCGTTGCATTCGAAACTTTACCAAGAGATTGAGGTTGCTAGTGTCGACGCGTTCCAAGGTAGGGAAAAGGATATAATAATCATGTCCTGCGTTCGATCGAACGAACACCAAGGTATTGGGTTTCTAAACGACCCGAGACGCTTGAACGTCGCGCTGACCCGTGCCAAGTACGGAATTATAATTGTGGGGAATCCGAAGGTGCTGTCCAAGCAGCCGCTTTGGAATCACTTGCTCAGTTTCTACAAGGAACAGAAGGTCCTCGTGGAGGGACCGTTGAACAATCTTAAAGAATCCATGATACAATTCGCCAAACCCAAGAAACTCGTGAACGCCGCGAATCCAGGTTCTCACTTCATGTCTACGTCGATGTACGATGCCCGAGAGGCTCTCATCCCAGGATCGGTATACGATCGGTCGGGTGCTCAAGTCAACGGAACGCAAAATCACAATCCGTATTACCAGAGGAACGTTCCGTTGGACATATTCAGCAGAACCCACGACACCATCAGCTACATCAGTCCGGAAAGGGCTCAGGCAGCGATGAACAACGTTCCAGTCCCGGTAGGAATGTTCATGAACATGGCGCACGTGCCGCCGCGTTTCTACAATCAACACCAGCAGGCATTGCAGGCCAGACAAAATCAGCGCAATCGTCGGGGTACAGTGTTATCCAAGAACAAGCAGGGACCCCGAATGGGCAAATTAAGTCAAACAGAACAAAACACACAACCATACAGTCAACCGGGTTTACCATTGACTCAAGGCACCACGCAGGGCATGTCGCAACCAGGCTTCAGTCTCTCTCAGCCTGGATTGAGTCAAGCGGAACTCTCTCAGGATTCGTTTGCGGTCGGGGAGTTCCAGTCGCAAATGGACGGTTTGTTGTCACAGGATTCGACTTATCAGGGCGATCGAAGTGGTTTCTATCAGTCTGGACAGTCACAAGCCGGGGGACAGTTCTCCCAGCCATACTGAGCCGAGACCGTACGGCTGAGCAACGCAATTGCTATGCAGCGTCGCGGGAGCGACTGAAGGCTCGTTCGACCAATTCTTCTTCGACCAACAACCACAAATCACTAACTGCGCGAAACGGTAAAACGGCTCGAGGCGATCGAGTACGGCATTATGCACGCAGTCGTCGACGTTAAAGAGGGTTTTAAAACAAGCAAGAAAACAAACGAAATAAAAGCAACAGCAATAACAGAGGGAGTTCGTCGCCAGATAACCGTCAACTCGAACAAGCAAAAATGAAAACAAAAAAAAAAAATACGTTTCAGACGGCAAGAAACGAATGGTAACACCGCTGGGATGTAATAATGTGCGGCGACACGCCAATGGAAAATAAGGAATAAGACTAGGAGACGACACAATCACACCACCAACTCACCGTGACACGCGCTTATCGTGAACGGACCGTTTTATCGCGGGGATCGAGTGACGCTATAATTACAACAACAAAAAAAAGACAAAACTACGAAAAACAAAAAAAATAAAAAGACGATAATAATAATAGTAAAAAAAAGAAGATACGGGACGTGTAACGCTTCGTGACTCGACCAAATTTCGACAAGTGTGCCAACGTAGTATCTGTAACGCACAATTGCACGAATCTCTCTCTACAACGAAGGCAAACAAGGACAGTGTCATGAGTATTCATGGTCAATGGAACGAAAGATCCACAGCCAGCAATAAAACAATGGGAAAGAAAGAGATTGAAGATTGTATTGGCATATCGATACACGTTACGTGTCTTTCCAATTTCCCACAAGGTGCACTGGTTTACAAAGTGTTCGAATACTTACAGACAAAAATTGTAACAAACAAGGTATGTAAGTTGCATTGAAGCTTTCCAAAATATTGTTACAACTATGGAACAACTGTCAGGATTTCACTGTCAAAATTTGAAATGACTACTACTAATGTATACAACAGTTACAAAACAATTATTACAAATGTGAGCTGTGTAAAGATGTCAAATGTACTTGAAGAGTAAATTACTATTCCTTTATTAGAAATTAATATTTAATTCAATTGCTTTTGTGGCACTAATCGTATGAAGCGTTTTTTGTGTATGTTTTTGTAATCATCAAATAGCTTACGTTTACAATAAATGTTTTGCAACTGCCAAATACTTTATTCAACTGCTTACAAACTTTGACAGTATAATTCCAATACTCATGTCATATTGTAACCAAAACAATATTTGGAAGTGTTCAATTTAACTTATAAATCTTGTTGATTAGAGTTTATGATTGCAAGCGTTCAAATACATTTATGACTCATTGTATATGGGAATGACTACGTCGAAAAAAAAGGAGGAAAGCGAACACGCCTATAAAGATTCCATGGGATCTCGGAATCATCCTTGGCGGCCCGTACACCACCTCTTTTGATCACAACCTCTATATCATTAACCACGAAGGAAGCGACAATAACACGTGGATATTGCGACACGTCGAAAACAAGAGCAGGACGACATAAATACGGACTTGTTTTACTGGCGAATATCATTCGATCGAATGTCGCCAAAGAAATTGTCATCAAACAGTACGAGGCCGACACTTAAAGCATCATCACGAAGGAGGAATTCTTTCTCATAGGCTCAGCGTGATGTAGACATTACGCTAACCTCATAAGGAATCCTACTGACCTAATTCCGATCGTGTTAATTAGTTTCTATTTTTCTGGTTAGACCGGTACATATACGTGTATATATTTTATTTACCGCAGGGGTCGACAGAGCGCAATAATGGAGAAACAAATTTCATTCGGCGTTTGTGTTTCTCTTTGGTAGAACGTACCAGTCGAAACGACCAACAAGAACCGATTATATATGAACAGATTCACATAACAGAGATTGCTTAATATGCGTTGGAAACATTGAGAATAACTGTTCTCTGAATAATGGAAAAGATCAATTCCGACTACTAATGATACAATCATACCAACACCTTTTGGATGCAGTGGATGCAGCTCTGAAGTGTACAGAAATTATCTGAATTTCGAACGTTATTCATTGTCCGTAATGATATGAGTAGTCCCATTTAGCGTTCAAGGTATTTTACTCGTTCTAATATACTGACCAAAGTATCGTTCTATCTACTAATTTTTAATTCAGACGCTTTCCTTTTTGTTTCGTTCTTTTTTTACCCTCTTACGTACACACCCCTGCTACTTTATTTTCTACTTTCTGTCTGTGCTGGCTTCTTGCGATAATGAATCGATTACAGAATAAATTGAGAATTACGAAAGAGAAAAAAAACAGCACTATACAACACAAAATTGTTTTCTTTTCTTCTTTCCGACCAACAGCGCACCGCTAACTGCAGAATATAATATGGAAATTCATTGTGAAATCTTATGGAACGAATAAATTTAATTTGAAGAAAGTAACGTTTTGTCTCTATTTGAAACCTACCTTACCTACTGAAATAAAATTGTTAATTGCATAGTCAATCAATACTCAAAGTTTATACGTATATAAATATTTTTTATTTAACAGCAAAATGAAAATTACAAAAGTTTGTTATTATTACATTAAAATTTAGCGTTACATGTGCGTAGAATTGACAAAAAAAAAAAGGAATATAATAAAGTTTCCAATTCGAGCGAAGGAAGGTACTTAATTTTTAGATCTTTTATATTTGTTACAAAAATAAGTAAATAATGAATTAGAAAAATATATTAGGCCTATTCAGCAATAATATAGGTTATTAACATTAGAAACCAACGAATTTTATCAACAAATTTATGAAACTGATCTTTAACAAAGCAATCATTTTATATTTGAACTACAATTAAGAAACGTAATTCATTTGTTACTTATTTATATAGGCCTAAAGATTGAATATTGCACTAAATTATTTTTATACTGTCAGCACAGCCTCCTGTTTTCTAAATGTTATTTTAAATATTATTTAACAAATTACATTATGTTTCTAGCAAACGAAAGACTAGTCGAAACGAGACTAGAAACGAAATCAACCTAGAGACTTCAGATTTTTATTGAAATTAGGAACTTTCTTTAACAAACAACTATTTTAGAAGATAATATTGCAAAGTTTAATTACGTAACAAAGTACTGTTCAGTCTATTCTTAAAATTTTCAAATGCATAATTGATCTGGCCTGCTTTTCTTAAAAATACAGATTGAGCAGACTACACGTATTATAAAATTTCTTCGTGTATGAAAGACGAAATTAATTTTTTACTTTGGCACATGATATAGGTAACCAAATTTGATCACCATAAAATATAGATAATATTAAACTCTTTTGGTGAGATAATTTTAAATTTTCTTTTTTTTTTTATATTAAGTGAAATACGTGTATTTAAGAAAATTTCGATGTTGTCGATTTACATATAATGAGGATTTTTTTGATTTTCTCATATTATTTCTTTCGAACAATTTTTTTTTATATTTTTAATTTTTTTTTGTTACCTTTTTTTAGTACTTTTTAAGTATAACTTTAAGGTCACTACAAGTTTCAATTAAGAATAAGTACCTCTTTTTCTGTTCTAACAAAAATTCACCGACATGTCATTCTTGAATTTTTAAACGTAGATATTTTCCCTATGTATTGGGCCAATATTAATTTTTACTATAAGTAATTGTCAAGAGGAACTGAAATTCTATTGAGATGTTTTTTTCAATGTATCATATTCAAATGAGGGACTACATGTATTATAGTAGCCCAACAATTGTAAGGCACCGTATTTTCATGTTTGAAAAAGTTTTGAAAAACTTTATGGAAGAGCATACATCGAAATCAAATCGAACAAATTCCGAACACAGTAATCAATGATGTTCGTACGGAAAAGAAAAGCGTTACAAACCCACAGCTTATCGCTATCGTACCCTCGATTTCATTTAGGGTTTTCTCCATACTTACGAACGCTATTGCACATGTTACGATACGTATTTAAAGAAAAATTTCGAATATTTATGAATATATCTTCAACATTTTTGATTACAAAGTTGCATTTTCGTTCCGTATAAAAACTCATATAATAAGAGGCTTTACACATTTATAAAAAGTAAATAGAACGGAAACGAAACGAGAAAAAAGTTCGATTTTATAAACGGAACAGATGAGCCGTCGCATATAAGCACAGGCTATTATCACAAGATATGAGCGTGTTAGCTCGAGATAAGCGTAGAAGACTACCCCATTGTACTTTTCATCTCATACATCGGTGGTAAAGATATATCAGTCGAGTTGCCCCGGATTATGTTGATAAGAGGCCGATTGCAAAAATAAACTGCTCTCGAATATAAAATTATCCTAGATAACGAGTATTTCTATACTAGCCTGCAGACCGTGGTTACGTTACGATATAGGATGAAGCAAAATCCACCTTGACAAATATCCTAGCTAAGTCGTGATGTTCCTTCAAATTCTGGTATGTACAATCAAATACATGTTTGATCCTTGCGAATACGTCTGGATCGTAAACCGATCTTGCAGTGTTGGTTAGATCAAATGGCTCTATGAAAACACACATATCATCTAAGTATCAACTGTAAAACATTATCTCGTATGTTAATCTTAAGTTAAAATACCCACCCTCGATGCATAAATATTTCCACTGATGAGGATCATTTTTATAAGATCGTGCCCTTCGACAATCCTCTATTGGTACTTTATTAGCCAAACGCACCGATATTGCGTATTGATTGAAACTGATTAAAATATTATTGGCTTAGTATGACACTGTTTATTGAAATAAACCATAATATAATGATTTTTCTTACTCACTTGAACATGACATAATATCTAAAAAATTCTACAAGAAGATCCCCCAGCGGCTGCTGATTTTTAGGCTGAAGTACAAAAGCTGGAATATCTAATTCTTCCTGGATATCTATACAATGAATATCCGTGTGCGGTGTAAATTTTCCTTCGTAAAGAGAATGTAAGCAAGGTAAAACTGGTGGATTGACGCCATCTGTAAACGAATAATGACAATCATACAAAGTCCGAATGATATTCGTTGAACTAAAAAAGGGCGTACGTACGTTGCAAAAAATGAATAACCATAAGAACCAAAGAATAACTCGATATGGTCATATTTTTGGCATCATTAATATTTTGTGATTGAGCCCAAAGTTTGACCACAAGTACCAATGGCCTTACTCTCCAGTCAACTGTAAAAGTATTTAGAGTATTACTTTTATCAGTTGGAGTTTCTTGTATATGATATGTTTTTATTTATTCTTTTATATACAGTAATCTTACTTCGCGAATAACAGTAGAGCAAGTGAGTATTCCGGATACCGACAGCATTGTTGCAATTTAAATCAACTTCTAAATTTTGTATTGAATCGTGAAATTTCAAAATCGGTACCTTTGCTTGTATAAGTTCCAACTGTTCTATAAAACCTGTTGTAATGGAAACATCATTTCATTAATCATAAATATACAATGTGTTTCTGTAACGCAAATCTAACGTTTAGATTGATGTACCACATCTCTTAAGACATTTCAGTATTTGTTCCAAATGTCCAATAGCTTCGTTTCTCTGATCCATCTCTGTATGCCTTACTAAAAGGCACATGTCAACATCGCTGTTATCCGATCCAAAACCATTCATTGTAGACCCAACCAAAAATAATCCATATTTTGGAAATGCAGTCTAAACACATTAAACATTCCAAAACTAATTGTTTAAAATGATTTATGATTATAAAGATTATACATTAATCATAATATATGATATTACCTTAATGTAAACATAAAGATATCTCCAGAGCATCATTTTATTTCTGTAAACAGTTTCAGTCTGTTGATTTAACATAAACTTAGACCAAATCTCTTTCGAAAGGTTATCCCAAATTGATCCATTAAGTAGTTCGTCTGGTGTATGAGTTACTTCAACTAAATGTGATCTAGCAAGAAATCGATCTGGGGCAATTCCATACCTAGGAATTGTATTATAATTTGGTGATACTAATCCCATATATTTTTTACTTCGTTGTAATCGTTGAGGAGGTGGACTATTTCTCCCTGAAAGTATAATTTATTCCTAAAACGAATGTGTGAACAGATTCATTTGTCGTAAATGCAAATATACCTGAGTGGTATCTTCTTTTATTCTGATAATTTTGTACTTGAGACCTAGATGTAGACATTGTAGTGGGATAGCAATTAACGTGTCTTTGATTCTGATAGAACTGATGCGTAGGGGTGTTTGAAATTATGCCATATTGTATTATTCTATTATTTGTAACATTATTTGAATGTATTTTGGGCGATTTCCTAAAATAAAATAATCTCTTAATTTAAAATATTAAACAATCACGTCATTATATTTGTAAATAATATTGAATTGGTTGTGCTTTCTTTCTAAATACACAATACGTACTTAATACTTTGTTCAACAGAAGAAATAATAGAGTCTCGTTCATCCGAACTTTCCGTTTGACTACTATCGATTTGATATTTATTTGGTGTCGGAGAACGAGAACTAAAGCCGCTATCACTGCCATACTTTTCATTGTTTCCAAATGAATCTCTAAATGAATTTCTTTTACCAATTTTACTATACCAATTTGATTTTTTTACCAAACCGTTATTGTTTGATCTAAAAGCAAGATGTGGAGATGGTATAATAGGTGTACTGTTTGATGTATTCACACACCTTTGCCAGTTTCCTGAAGGCATGCTACTATTTGATTGCACATATTCTATGCGTCGTAAAGAAGGTATTTCAACGCCCATCAATTGCAATAACTCCAACGGATAAGATCCTGTCTGCAAGAATACTGTTTGTACTCAAGAAAATGATACCAGTAAGTAAAATATATTAATAATTATTAATTTACAAACACAGATATACCTGTATCATTTGATGTCTATTCTGTGTACAAGTATCTGGGCAGTACTTTGTGTATTCGGTCTGATGGAACGCACTTGTACCGTGAAGGTGTATTGCATGTGTTTGAACTGGTGGACACTGTCCATTTGCCTGTTGGCCACCCATTATCTGCACCATTATTTGTGGTGGATACATAGTGTGATACATAGTCAAAATAAATGTGCAAATGCTACAAAATTTACTACTTAGATGTATAAGAAATATTCTATTCTTTTACTGCACAACTACTATCATGTATATAATAATGTATCAATATACTGAATATTATTTATATTAATTTACACTACATTAAAGTACAAAATAAAATTAATTCCAAGACAATTCTGTATCTATCATTAACATATTCAAATATTTTTCCCCTGTTATACTTCTTTTAGTATAAATATTTGCTCATTGGTTTTGATGAATAACAGGGAAAACTATAATTTATTAAATATATATTTCTAATTAATTACTAAATAAATAATATATAAATTGATAACAGTTTCGTGAGAACTAAATATGAACCATGTATCTCCTTTTTCAATGCATCTCATTCCCTCGTAACATTCAATTATTTCCAATATGTGGGAACTTGCTTCTCTGCCTATATCTTGCTTATTGTCGTGCAATCCCAATAGTAAACAGTATTTTTGTATGGGAGTTGTTATTTCGAAACTAAACGTTTATGTTTCCTAAATTCTCTGTAATGTGCAGCTTTACAATTTACAAAGTGCGTTCCTGAAAAACAACATAAAAGACTTTAAGTGCCAAAAGAAATTCAATGAGTTGGTAGGTCAATGGTTTGTACATGTTAGGTTACGTTGAACCAATATCGCAACACTATATAATTAGAACCTTATTTCTAACTCATTGCTCACACGATACGATTACGATAGAAAATATACGTGGACCATCGGTCGGTTAAATTCAAAATGTGCTTTGTGTAAAAAAAGTCTACCTGTCGTGCGGTTAACGTCTGACAGTGGACGTAAAGAACTTGAAAATCGCATGAACTGATGATCAACGTGGACGACAAAAAATGACAGAAAGCAAAATGCATTGAAGAAAAAAGCTAGCACAGAATTCATTGTTGTTTCAAGCAACATTAATAGCAAGTGATCGTGTACCTATTTTGTGTCGCCATGTTGCGAGGATCCGTGTTCGATCTAACGTGATATTTGCCAAAGGAGAAAAATCTGTGATCCGTTTTCTCGGCGCTTTTGAATAATTATCGGGACAATGATGTTTAAAATTGTGTTAGACGTAGTTGTATCTCCCGCCGGAATCCAGTGAAAAGTTTCACGCAATCCTTGATAACAGGTATTATTTTCACGACAAACACGTCCTTGGGATTTGCGCGAGGATCTTGTCACATTTAACGCATTTCGACTAACTACGAAACTTGCCCGTTTAAATTTTCGAATTCCTCGACGTGATAGACGTTTCTCAGCTTGACACTAAACATTTACGAAACATGACGTTAGATGGCGAGACACGAGGAAAATCGGGAACTTACCAAAGGAGCTATGAAAAAATTTGCCTATCGCCTCAACAATTAAATAATTATTTATAAATACTTCTGAAAGAAAGTAAACCTTTGAATTTTATCCGTATGACAAATGAAATATTTTATTTGAAAACGTATGGATTTGTATTCTGTATGATAAAATGTATACAAATTGACATTTCAGATATTTTTTTTGTAATTGTCACTTTTTTCAGAATGATTACAAATATTCCATTAAGACTCTGTACATTTTTATTCAATAATGTTCATTCTATTTATTATGTGAAATATTTTCGTTTCGTACAAACAAAAGTGTATAAAAAGGAAGTTGTATCATTATTTAATTTTTATATTTAATGTAAACCATAAAATGCTATGATACAATATATTCTATTTAGTTATACACGGAATATTGTTTTGCAAGCCTTTGAAATTCTACAACCTTTTGTGAATATTCTTTAACAAATGGATGTTCCACATGTGACTCTTTTAACTGACTCAAATAACGATTAGCAATTTCAGGTGGCTTTCCCAAATGTTGTGAAAGAACAACCATATTGATCAAAGTAACTGGATTATTACTGTCTTTCTCCAATGATTCCTGCAGAACTGTTTCAGCTTCTTCATATTTAGCTTGCCCAATAAAGCAAGCAGCTTGTCCATTTAACATCATATTTGTATTAGCATATTTATCTATCATTTCCTGAAATAATATAATACAATAACATTTAGAAAAGATTTTCACAAACACTTATTTCCTATAATGTAAAAATTACTATATACCTGAAGAATATAATAGGCATCTTGCAACTTATCAGAACCAGTACTTGTATTTAGCCATGCTTGGGCCAGCTGGGTTAGAGTTGCATCATCATCTTTTTCTTGCATAGTTTTCAATACTTTTTTTGCAAGATCTACCCGATGCATTTTCAAGTAAATTGTTAGCTTCAAGGATAAACATTCTAAATGTTCAGTATTACGAAGGATTGTGAGGGCTGCATCTAAATTATTCTCATGATAATAAATAGATGCAGCAGTAATCAGAAAGTTGTGATTATCATAATTGATTTGATTTGTTGCCTGTTGCAAGACTGCAAGTATTGCTTCTCTACGACTAGGATTCGCAAAGTAATCTGCCAACATTTTAAATGGTTGCAATTCTGGTGGTGATGAACTGTTAATTTCATCTAATACAACACGAAATTTCCGTTGTGCTATGTATGCACGGTAGAGGAAAACATCTCGCTCCAGTGCCACCTCGGGTAAAGAAGGCTGCAAATATAAAAGAAAATATAAAATTAATATGATTCATCGATAAGAAGTGATGTTGAAAAATTAAAATGGTAGCAATGACAATAAATAAAGAATATTATTCAAAGAGGTGAACATGTAAAGGTTAAAAGTAAAAGAATAATATTTATAGAAAATATTCTCAAAAAGAACGAACTTTTATTTTTTGCGCTTCGTTGATACATTGTTGATAATTGCCAATAAAAAAGTTGTTTCTCACATCAAACAGTTCGTCGACGTCAGTTTCTTGCTGACGTGCCATATTGACTACCACACTATTTAATACTACCACGGGCAAAGTATAGTATAGACGCGTAATCAAATGGTATAGATATTAAGAGTGCAATGTATGTCGACATCAATTACAGTTTAAAAAAACTATATATCCAAACACTGACTATTCAATTTAATGAAATTAACTGGATTTTATATATTTTTCGAGTTCGATAATTTCTTCTTTACTTAATTTTATTTGAATTACATGCCTCTTTTTTTCACGGTACGTAATTTCATGTTTCTACATTTCTCAATTTACGCAAATTTCATTGCGTACGACATACTAAGAGTTGTTCAGAAACAATAGGGGAATATAACATATTGATAAATACACATTGATAATCATTAATTTACATATAAAATTACTTCTATATGTAATACCAACTATTATTCTAAAAGTGAGATAGTTCATATCTTCTGTCACAAATTAAGCGTTGCATCGACATGTAGAATTACAACAAATGAAACATTAAAAGATTTGTGTAGTATTGAACATTTGTATACGTTAAGTGACTTAATTTAGTAACGGTAAGATTTTTCTCCCATTATGAAAGTGATGCAATTTTAATCGCATACTTTTTAAGTCCTTCATTTTCAGGTTAAGTACATTTTGTGACAGTTAACTACCATACGACGCGTGTTATGAAAGAAAGTTTAAGTTTTGTTTACAATGAAGATCAGAACTAATTGAATTTAAAAATTTGTTTTATAATTGAAAAGCTACTAATACTATTAATGTAAATATAATAGGGTGCCTTATTCGCTAATTAGTTTAAAAAAAGTTAATTTGGATAATTAACAATGGATGTCAGTTTATTATTTAGAGCCAGTGTGAAGACAGTTAGTCTTCGTAATAAGGATCTAGAAATTACGACTAATGTACAAATTCTAAAGAAGGCAAAAAGTAAAAGCCCTTTTTTTATAAAAGCACAAGGGGTTGTAGTACAAATTACCAGATTACGTGAATTCTTGTTAGAAAATCGTAAAGCATACTTAAACTTTTCAAACCATTTATCTTATATACCTAGTATGACTGATGATGATCGGGATGAGATAGATATTGGAGCACAAAAAATAATGACTACTTGTTCCCAATTGATCAAAGAATTACGAAGGGAGATTGCAGATTCTAAAGTTTCTCCACAAAATTTAGAGCATAGGGAAATTATGTTATTGTTAATTGAGGAGTATTTGAAAAATGTTTGTAAAATCTACTCTGAACAGAAAGCAATGCGTGTGAAGAGGGCCATGGAAGTAAGAAAAATAGGTAAGTTAGAATTAGAAACAAAGTCTGTGAAACAGTTGCAAGTTGAAACAAAAAAATCAAATTTGAATGTAAACGAAAAGCTTGAAGATAAAGAAAATAAGAATGATTCTAATGAGGCTAGTCCTATGAAAGTACAAGAAATTAATGGAGATGTTAATTCATTAATGTATGAAGAAGAATTATCATCTGAAGATATACAGCTTTTTGAGGCAGAAAATGAACAATTATACAATGAACTTAACACAATCACAGAAGAAGTGAAGCAAATAGAAAGTAAAGTGGTACATATAGCTGAACTTCAGGAGATATTTACAGAAAAGGTGTTAGATCAAGATAAGGATTTAGATCGTTTAATGACAACAGTTGTTGGGTCAACTGAATCTGTAACAGAGGCTAATGAACAAATTAGACAAGCAATTCAACGAAATGCAGGACTTCGAGTTTGGATCCTTTTCTTTCTTTTAGTCATGTCATTTTCTCTATTGTTTCTTGACTGGTATAATCCTTAAATTAAATATTTTAATAATTTTAATAAATTACTTGTATATACACTCAAAAAATGTACATTATTATGAATACTAAAATGTCATTAGTTTTAAAATGATAATAAACAATGTTTTGCCAAAATATGTTATTGTATTTTATCCCCAAAACATTTTACATAATAGCTACATCTTACATAGTAAAATTTGTAGTATATGTATATATTTACTTATATACACACATTCGCACATGTGCACTTGCCGCGTACATTTTTGTCGTTTTGTCGATATTTGGTTTAACAGAAAATCATTCTATAAATTAATCACGGAAAGTGTCGAAAACGTTCATAAGATACACTCTCTGGTATCTTTCTTAATTAAAATTCATTAATTCTATCTTAATCTGAAGTATTTATAGGCAACTTGCTTCATATTTGTTTTTCGTTTTACTGAACATATATCCGCTATATATTAATAAGGAAAGATTTTATAAATTTTTTAGAAATGGGATATATATCCAGTAGGTAAAAAATGTAATGTGAATAGATTTAATGACCTGTTACTACGATTTCAAGTAAAAAAATATTTACAAGATATACCACCCACTATCAGCTTTGATTTACAGAATTCGTTCGATATTTTCTATGTACGTCTGACTGAGGTAATCTAATGATTTGATTAAGTTATAGTAAAACTTTCAATTTAAAGCCAGCAAGCCACAGTTAAGGTAACATCTAAATTAAAAGATTTCTCATAGCAAATGCTTGTTTTATGATATTACAGAACAGAAGATAGAATTTGTTTTTAGAAGCTGACAATAGTTATATTACTATACCTTTAAGCATGATATTTCTATCGGAAGGTTGCTCTTAAAATGTAGTAATTCTTGTACAATTAAATGCGTTATTTGATTATCATGAATGTGCTATCACGAAAAAGAATAATGTACCGAGTTATTTACACCATTAATGTAAATATGAGTTTCTCCTAATCATACAATATAATATTTGCTAATGTTTTTTAAGTTTTTCACAAGAAAAATACTCAAAACAACCCGATGATATTGTACGTCGTTATTTGGTTTGCACTAAACTTATCCATCACAATATGAACATAATGACATTCAATTGCGTAAATTACGATCGAGAATCATGAAATGTTTTTTAAAATTACAATTCGTCTTTTATAAATGTGATTTCTGATTTAGGATTCGATTTATACAAAATGTTACAAAATCCTAATGCTACGATTTTATGATAAGCAATATTGTATGTTATAAGCATATTTAAGTTCTGTATAACGAATAGTCACAGAGAGAGAAACTTTTACACCACATATTCATACAGTATACAATGTCACTATATAAAATATGTTTCGATATTTTCGGTCGTAGATCAATTTTACATTTTTTTCGACAAAAGAAATATACTGAACTTAATCCTTATCAGACATTAACAAAAACAGATTTCCAAAATTGTGGGCGAGTATCAAAGCAATATTCTAAAGTACTAGTACTTTGTAATCAATAAATGTTTAAACAAATAATCGTGTCTTAAAGTGTTTGATAATAGAAATAATATTCCAGCATGTCCGGAGTAATACAATACTAATAAAAACTTTATAATCTACAAAAGTAGGATCTCACCTACTTTTAAACTTAGATGTGTAGTCTCTGGATAGTTAAGTGTACCTAATTTTGTATGTAGTTATATTTATAACGAAGATGCGAATCATATGGACATAATTTTCCTTCTATTAGACACTGAACAACCCATGTTGTGGAAAGCAATGGAATCTGTAGTTCATTAGCTTTTCCTACTGCCCAAGATGGACATGATCTGTTTGTAAGAATTATTGTTCCTTCTACAAAACTTTCCATTGCATCTGAAAATCAATATATTTATTTAGTAATTAATTTTAATTTTTTATTGTCAGCTGCAAAATTGTTATCAAAATGAACTGCAGTACCTGGTTTATCGGCTAGTAAGACAACAGCACCCACATTTTCACAAATTTGACGCCAAAGTATAGTGAATTGCTTCTCAGGCTCTACAATTGGAATTATTACAACAACTTGGGTCAATGGTTTGTTGCTGGATCTTTGGAACATTTCAATATATGATTTTTTATCCAAACTCCATCCTGCAGGTAGTTTATCTTCCGCAGGATTCACAATTCTTCCCTACAGAAAAGGTACATAAAATTATAATCTATTACAGATGCATATTATATGATAAAAATCATTACATTTAATTGCAATAC
The DNA here is from genome assembly GCF_051014685.1 of Ptiloglossa arizonensis. Classification (NCBI taxonomy): domain Eukaryota; kingdom Metazoa; phylum Arthropoda; class Insecta; order Hymenoptera; family Colletidae; genus Ptiloglossa; species Ptiloglossa arizonensis. Next base: position 25,805,712 of record NC_135052.1, on the reverse strand, counting down.
TTGCCTCCTTACAGCACCTTATAATCCAATTGTGATTATATGCAGGAATACCAACTGAGAGGCATAATAGAGTCTTTGCGGTTGTGTTTGGCACATTTGTTATTAATTTTGTACTTTTGTATTCATCTTGTGGAATTTCATTGAAATCTTCATAAACTTTCCCACCACCTGCTACTATTTGCATGTTCAATCTGTCTCTGACAAAAGGCTTTTTCGTCCATTCTTCTTCATTTTCAGTTTCTGGATCTGAATTACAATCTTTACTGTCAACTTGATATCGATCAATAGTTTCCAATGATGCACAGGTAAGAATAAAAGACATGCCTTTAAACAAATTCGAATCTGCGCTGGGTATTGGACCAAAAGTTGTAATAGTTTCTTCATCTTCTACTTTCTTCTTACTTCTTGATTTGCTTTTAATTCGACTTTGTGGTCCTTTTACAATTTGTTCATGCGGAGTTCCAATTATCTCAGGCTGCACACCAATAGATGATGATGTTTCCTCTTTTATCGAGATGCTTGAATCAGTGGAAATACCGTCGCTTTCAAAAGATCCCTTTTTTTCTTTGTTGATTGTAGAAGCTAAACCCGAAACAGATGGTTCTGCTACACTTTTACTGGTAGGTGTAAGCATTAATCTGGACTTAGGTGTTGAAAAAATAGGGGTAGCAATTCGTCTAGACCGCCTTTTACCATCAACCACATTATCTAAAGTTACTTGTCCCAAATGCTTTGGTGTGGATGGAAGACTTCTATTTTCTAAACTCAGTTCTTCTTTCAATACTTGAGCTTGATCAGAAGACAAAAAAATGTCTTTAACTTGAACTCGTACTTTATCTCCTTCATCTGTTTCTACTGTATAATATACTTCATTATTTACAGTTTGGGAATCAACAATTATACCACATGAACCATAATCATCATTTTTAGTTGTAGCATATACAGAAAAACCTTCCTTTAAAACTTTAGGTATTGTTATAATAAAGTCTTCTATAAGTACTTTACTTTTCCCATCATAGAAGTTCACTTTATACTTTGTTTTTATTTTATCAATAACTGTACCAGGATAATAATTATTGTCAGACCATTTAGCAAAGACTTCTCTACCAATTAAGTCATCTGTTACCATTTGTTGTAAAGGTTTTGTTGAAACATCTATGGAGCTTGAAGTATTTTCTGCATGTTCTGTTTTAGTTTTCTTCTTACTTGGTGTATTATTGCTTTCTGTAAGATTAAGATCCTTCAAAGGAACCTTATTCAACCCATTCGATTGATTATCCAACTTTGTGCTTTTGCTTCTTGGCCTCTTTACTGGTTTACTTTTCTTTGAGATTTTGGGAGTTTGTAACTGAACTACATTTTGTGGAACTTCTGGTGTAGATGAACGAATCTTTTGCAATTGCTCATCTATCCTTTCATTGCTAACATTGTACATATCAATTCCACTGAGTTCTGTGTTTGCGAAGTTTAAAATAGTCATTGTAAGAAGATGACTATTTTGCCACTCCTTACTGAGGCGATCATATGCCTCTTCTATCGCCTGCTTATCATTTAATGAATTTATGTCTTGCATATGCTTTCTCACATGTTTCACAGGTGCTCGTGGTAAGGAGAAATGTGTACCATCTCTTATTGCAAGCTTAGCTGCCATTGATGCAGCACTGGATACAGAACTCGCAGAACTGATTGTTGATGCAAATGAAAGCCTCGAAGGGTTCAATTGGTATAAGTGTGGATTGCTGTTTATTGATCCAGGAGATGCATCTTTATTGTCATTCCCAGAGATATCTGCTAATGAAGCTGAGGTGTCATTATTTTTCTGTCGTATTAAAGTAGGCTCTGCAACAGCCTCACATTGCACACCTGTAATTTCTTTACTTAGAAATTCCTTTGTACTTTCATCAATATTCAATAAGCATTTCATTTTAACATATATACCAATTTCCTTTTCCATTGGCAAAACTTTTGTCATGGAATTACTGTGAGTTAAGTTCGATTTACTTTTATCATCCACTATAAAGATATCAGGTTCATTGTCGCTTACACTTAACAAATCAGCATGATCGCTGTCTTTGGATACAGAAGCAACTAATTTTTTTTGCCTGTTTATATTACGTACAATTGTAGAGGTATTGTTGTCCACTTTATCAAGTATAACTGGTATATCATTAAATGTATCAGACTGTGTACTAACTGTAGTATCAAGATCAGATCTTTTAGATTCATTGCTTCCATTTACGAGTTTACTACTAGATTTAGCAGAATCAAGTGATGACTCTTTGGTGGTTTCTAATGATTTGTAACTGAACTCGCTACTGTTTTTACTGTCATAGCAACTTTTATATATTGTTTCAGCCTTTGTGTTATCTAGAATATTTTTGTTCTCCAGTTTGCAATCAGAATCCTCTTGAGACGAATCTAGCACAATCTTTTCTCCATCTTCATCTATTTCTACTAGCTCTTTGACTTTTGTTTTAATTTCGTGAACTGTGGTTCTATCATATATAAGTTCTACGCTCTTTCTTGAATTACACATATTAGCAGAGTTCACATTTACATGACTTTCACTTGTTGTTTTCTTGGGAATTGATGCTTCTTGAGTATCATTACTTTTTTGCTCTAAATCGATATGTTTTGTAGATTCAATACCATTTTTCTCATCAATTGTATTTTCATTGTGCACGACATTGATATCTTTCACACAGGTGTTAGTGTCTTCAATTAACTGTACATCATCTGTATTTGCATTATGTATATCTGATTTTACTTTTTCAACTGTTACTATTTTAGGAGATATACTTTCTGTTTCTTCTGTTTGAAGTACCAAAGATTCATTGTCAATAAGTTGTGTGACACTTTTTATGTTAGATATTTCCTTGTTATGCTCTTTACTTGTAACGTCATTGAGTTTTAATATATCTGTAGTATTCTCATTCTTACTTATTTCATAATCTTCCATTTGTGATTCAGAATGGTTTTCAGAATCCTTAGATTTTTCCTCATCTTTTGCAGATTTTTCAGGCATAGTTTCTGTGTCTTCATCTTCTGTAACATCTTGAGTTTCTGCAATTATGACACTTTTTTCAGCACAATTTTTAATAAACTCTTGATGAGAATCATCAGATTTGACAGACTGACAACTTTCTTCTTCTTCAAGATCTCCTTTCTCAGGAATTAATATATTTTCCATAGACATTGTTTTTAAAATCTTTTTTGGTGGTTCATCAAACGAACCTGCTTTGCGTTTCAGGTTTATTGTTACTGCGTTACTAGGAACTTGCTTTTTCAATGGTGAATAAGCATCAGGTGGTGTGCATTCTATTACTTCTTCCTCTTCTTCTAAATGTTTACTTTTATTTTCTGAGTTACTAATATCATTACACGATTTTTCTTCTTTTGTTATTTCATGCGATTCTAGTTTTTGTGCATCTTCTTCATCTATATGTTCGTCTTTTTCTGTATCAGAATGTACCACTTTGTCTTCTGTTGCTGTAGTTTTTGTCATTAATGGAGCTGATTCTATATTATCAGTTAAACATGAAGATGATGTTTCTTCAAACTTGATCTCTGAATTGTGTTCAGATTTATCTAAAGATCTATCATCGAAATCCACAAGATGAAAATCTTGACTCTCGCTTAAGTTACTAATTCCGCTACGTTCCAAGGGATTATTTTGCTCCAAATTTTTGGAGCATGTAGCTGGATTCTCCATCTTACAGTTATCTTTTTTTTCTATTTCTGACATTGTTAAAATCCTTTTGACGTTATGCTAGAATAAAAAATACAGATGAAAATTTTGGCGCTGAAATTTTTTCGCGTTACATTTATGTTGAAGCATGTTAAATTAAATGTAATTACTCAAACATAATTAAACATCTTACGATAGAATGAATGAAATATTCGAACCAAAAATTCAAGGACACCCTATATAACGATACGGTGTTTACGAGTATGGAAGGTTACGGCGGGAACGTCATGTGATTGCGATAATTTATCGAAAATCCCGTATCACAAAGAATGAAACATACCACAATTGATCACATACAGCCAGTCGTGATTTCTCAACTGGATTATTTGCACTGTTTTATCGAAATATTACATTTGCCGCCGGAGACAAATATGTTCGCCGGCCGTTGAAAGTGGGAGCTCATGTATTTCTCGTGCTAGCTACTTTTACACTTTTCCTTCCTCACTTCGTATCCTCTATTCGTTTTATGTGTGCGTTCTTTTTTAATACCGATCACAACAATTATATTAATGAATCAGTCTTCCATAGAAAATACCACGAAAACGCCACTTTTTATTCACAAAGGAACACAGACCATAAAACGCCATCGCCACTTTTGGGTAATCATAGATTATGTAATTCTAGAGCCGCAGGGTTTCGGTATAGAGGTGACGGGTGCATTTCTAAGGTCGACCAATTGTGGTTCATCTTGCGAATACAAGCGTGCCTAAGGCAATGTGATATGTTTACTACTTATAACAAGTGATAATGATTATTAACATAATAGGGAAAATATAAAATTTTGCAGATTTTAATTTGGGAACGTGATGCAATAGGATACAGAAAAATTTTGTTATTAAAAAGAATTTACTACTCGTTTAGAAATTGTGGGAATCGACTGTTGTTTACGGCCCTCTAGTGTTAAACCTGGGAAGCGTCATAACATTACTTGTACATCTAATATTAAAGGTTTAAAATATTCGTACCAATTTGTATTTAAAAATTGATTTCATTAATGTAATTTTGTTTATGATAATAACACACAGTGACATAAAAAAAATTACTTCATTATTGCTGAATGCATCTCTAAACGTAGGAATTGAATCATATCATTATGCAATATTGTTGTAAATTGTTATACGCAATAAATAAAATGAAAATAATGAAAGTAATTCTCAATCACGATTTGCAAGAATGTTTTAAATCTTTAATATCATAAATATTTCAATCACAAAAGAATAATATGCTTGACAATATGCTTGACAAACAAGCACAACAAGTTGTATATTTAAGGGGCTACTTTAGTTCGTACATGTCGCCGCTAGATGGTTTATATATTTGGCGGTTGAGATAACGCTAAAGATCAAATTTTAATTATACGATTAATTGAGATTATTTATTTTCCATAAAGGTATCACACGTTATACATAAATATGTCAGAATATGGCACCGATATAATTTTCCAAATGAATAAACTGAACATTGAATTAAAACAAAAATTAGAAATGGTTTTAAAATGGAGAGGTAAACTTATCAAAATTTATTCTATTTTATAATAGATAGAAAAAACAGAAATTGTTAATAGTACATTTATTTTTTAGTTGAATGTGCTGAATTACAGTTGGAATTCCTGAAATTATATACTCCTGAATGTCTCACAATTTTGAATGAATTGAAACAATTGGGGGATACAAACAATGAATCGAAAGAAAAATCATCGATCTAACGGTTATGACACCAAATTCCAAGTTGTTCTTTTTGCAATTGTTAATTTCTTTTATGAAAGTAAACAAAAATTGAAACTTTACGCGGAATTTCCAATAAATGAAACAAAATACATTTATGTTGAAATATATTTATATTATATTCGAATATAGGTCTGACACATACACTGTATCCACAGTTTCATAGCATAAGGACAGATAATAATAGATACACGCTTTCTTGTCCGAGAAAATGGAAATATGTGCTACAGTTACAATAGCCGCATTTCTTTCAAACTTCACCGAACATCTTGCTACTTGGTACATCATTCCATGATATAAAAAGAAAACTTAATTTCATTATCGCGTTAAACAATACAGCACCTTTAGAAAGGAAGTATTCGTATGTTACGGTAAATGGAACGAATTATTGTAAAAATCTAATTTTTTATTTCATGAGTACGAGGATATTGTTGGAAGTAATCTGTTACCAAAGAATTTTATCGTTCTAATTGTGTATTACCCCCGTCAGTATTCGACAATTATTAATACATTTATATACGTATTTCAATTTGGTCTGTTTGCGAGGACGCCCATCCGAACTTTAATTATCCTTAATTTGATATATAGTGTGTCCTAAAATAGATGACACAACCAGAAAGATAATCAGTTCGATGAATGTTATGTTACCAATGTTTATAATATTGGTATATAACAAATAAAAGTAATTTAGACTTTATAAAATGTAATTTATACTTATAAAAAATATACTAATACACGTTTAAGAAATATTATTTTTTACTGAATATAGTGCAAACCATTTATAATTAAAGGAAAATATTATTGAACCATTTGAGAGGTTAGGAATTCAAACTATATTATCAAGAATCCATGCGTTATAATGTTTTACACTTCTTTGGTAAACACAATAGAGACTTACAGACTAACTACATGCATTTTCAAAATTGATTTTCTTTAAATTTCTTTATTCTGCATTTTCGATTTATTTTTCGGACAGAATCACCAACTTCGAGGGTTCTATTATCTACTTCGGAACACTCTTCTGTATTTCATTAATAGGTAGAACAATAAAATTATTGCAATTTGGTTAGTGACTATTATTAATGTAGCATTTATTTTGCGTTCTTCACAAAAACAGAATTTGGAATTTTTTCGTTTATGAGAATTATAATAAAAATTTCAGTCAATTATTATTGTCTCTTATCATTCGTCGTTGCGTTAATTCGCAAAAAAAAAACCAAAGAAAACAATAATAAAAATGCTGCTTGAGTCGTCCAGACGAGCCGTATACCTCGCAAATGGAACAATTCTTTCACCTCTTATTTTAACATACAGTCATTCGCGATTTACAAGACAATGTTTGCACGAAATAGAATCATTCTGTTATACTCGACAGACTCGTAAGAACAGTTACATAATCCTCCATTTCGTCTTCACCAGCGTTTCAAGCCTTCTCAAATCATGTTTAAATATTCTACAATCCGTTTACTACTTCCGGTTATTCGATTTTAAAGGAAACACATGATTTCTCGTTTTAACCTCAACAAAAAATTGCTCAGCCCTGATCACACGCGAAGCGAATGAAACACCAAATGTTGACTATGGGAACTAAAGTTCGATTCAAGGTCACATTTGTTGAAGAGTCACGTGTTTCCCGACAGAGAATGCCCAATACGATGTGGACTGGTCACCTCACTGCTCTATCATACGTCTCTTCGTTGATATCGGTCCGATTATTGAGAGCTGACCATGTTATAGCCACCGTTCAATCATCGCTCGCTATTGGAATAGCGAAGATAATGATGTTAGTAACGGTAATGGTAACGTCTTAGGCAGAAGTCGTTACCATTAAGGCGACATTGCATGGCGATCGCAGCCGGAGGCTGTAGCTGGGACAGTATCATAGCCGTATTTACGCAAGCCTCTTGCCCCTCTTGTGACTCCTGTGCGTCACAGATTTTACTTGCTCTCAATCCATAATCTATTAGACACTGTAGATCATTTTGTACCTAGAATTTGTTTAAAGTTAGTAGACGAAGTCAATATAAGTTGAAAATAAGTTCCATTATTCATTTAAATATAAAGACATATATTGCAGTAATACCATCAGAGAATATTTCTCTTTTCAACTTAAAGATGAGTGGATAAAAGTGTTGCCACAGCAGGCTAATACAATTTTGATAACGCGAATATTTCCTCTGTGGTCAGAATTCTATTGGTCCATTGCGTTGATACCGCTGTGCTCGCCAACGGTATATTATGATAGATTCGACGTGCGTCGAAATACAAAAACACAAAAAAATGCTGGTAATAGTAAAACATTTACCATAAAAACACAAAATATTGGTAATAGTAAATTATCATATACGTAATATCTTTGGCGAATATCCTCTGCTAATATGTATGTATGTCGCAGCACGTGATTCTATTTACCCGCATTCACTTTTAAGTTGAACAGACAATAGTGTGTAACATTTTCATAATCAGAGCAGCCAGTTGATTGGTTGATTTTGAATTCACTATAGTAAGTCATCTTCCGAGTAAGGAAGACATTTCACAAAATAGGAGATATTCCCCTTTCATTATATCTCTATTTTTTTTCTCGGAATCTTATTTTTTCCAATGGATGAGTAAGAATCACTTTTTTTGACTATACATTACGTTAGGTACAACCATTGCTTGTAATATTATGTCATATCATACCACTTTTTTTTTATGTCCGTTCTCACGTGATATTGAATGTATAATTATTTGTGAAAACTATCGTACTATTATGACGTTCCGATCATAGATGTCGCATTAAAAGTTGTGACTTTGCAAAAAATGGCGCGAGATGGAGCGATAGAAGTAGCCAAGTGATATGGCGGGAACAGATGTGCAGTGACTTTGATTGTACAGTATTTTCTTCGCGAGTGTAATCTTTGGGATGCTTAAATATGTAATTGGAGTGAAAAATGCTTACACAGGCCTTGCAGATCTGAAATATAATGCAGGGAATGTAGAGCATCTGCGATTCATCCTCGGCCAAACTGTCTGCGGTTCTACATCGTTTCTCGATCACTTCCATCTCTGGGCAGGCTCTACTATCTTCGAAACCTTTGCGATGTGTCATAAAACATCAGTATTATGGTGTTTTCATGATTAACGGCGGCGATTAATTAAGATCTATACCTTCGCTGTCAATTAGGTTATTGCTGTTGCGCTTGTCGATGTGTTTGTCTGGATTATTGTTCTCCCGGAAGCTCGACGTTTGATTATTCTGAGCGTGAGCCGTGAAACTGCCTCTAAGTTCGTTCATCACTTTCCTCATTTTCTCGACCGAATACTGAGCGGCCATGAGCGCCATTACTTTGTTTTTCACCTGTTGTTTATTTAAGGACTTTAGTATTCCGGGTAGTTAGCTATTATGAATGCAGATGGATATTGTTTATCATAAACATTTTAACTGCTGTTCGAATATTGTACATATATCACCCAGGCTTAACCATCGCACTACCAAGGTATTTTTTGCACCATAATCTACAAAAGTATCTCGTATCTATTGTCAAAAAATAACTATATTTGGGGAAGAAAATATATACATTTGATCCTTTTTTTTAATATGTTTAAGCTCAACACATTTAACAATAATTATATTTTTCAGAAGATAAACCAAATAATTGATAGGATAAATACACAAAATGAGATATAATGAGCATAAAGTATCTTCCCCCATTGGTAGTACAAGGGTTCATGTGTGCAATTAAAATCACACCTTCTGCAAACCAGGATCGTCCTCCGTGGTTGGGTTTCTAAGAGCTTCCTCAATGACCAAGTCCTCAAGGTTCTTCAATGTAGAGTCCATCTTTTCCAACCTATCCTTTCTCTCTGCATTTTCATATTCTCGGTTGTTTGCCTTTAGGTTCTCACCCATGTTCTGAAAATGTTACCATTATGCATATTCTTGTCAATTGAATCTCAAGAAAGAAAAAAATTATGTTTAGATTTAGTGACATTTTTTACCTAAGGTCATTTATTATATATCTGCAGGTTTTCTGCAATTTTTAGATCTGCCATCTTTCTACTTATGTAAGGTGTTTCATTTATCATGCTAATCCAAAATATTTTTGCTATATCTGATGATATAAAAAAGTGGTTTAAGAAACATATATTTCATATGGATGAATTTGCTTTTTCATTCTATTATAAAATTATCAATGACTTCAAAACAAATAATGTTTCCTTGATATACTTTTCAGAATCATCAAAAGCAGTGAAAATATTAGGATCATTGCAATAAACAGGATACCTTGTACATTTTTCAAACCATCACTTCAAAGCAACATTATTGGGAAATCTACAGGTCCGAAATCGCGGGCTCTTCATTAACACTTGACATTCTCGTAACTTAAGGTACGTTTTCACGCAACAGTAAGAGTTATTGTACGTCAATGCAGCAAATTTAATATTTTTATGAATTGGGTCAAACAACATGTTGGATCAAATTTCATTTAAAATAGTAACTAATAATTAATAAATAACTATTGAACGATGGGAACGGACGATTTCACTTTCCTCTATGACTTTTTAGCCTGTAGGACAAAAAGATGGAGCTGTTGCAGTAATGTTTAAGTGGTGGCAAGCCTTTGGAGCCTACTGGTGAGAGAATCACCCTGTATACAAATTTTTTGGTTGCATTAGTAGTTATCTATTAATTACCTCGTAATATCGTTGCAACAGCCACTCGTCATCTTGGTTCTGGGTTCCCTGACCAGCCATGAAGGTCGCTTTCTTTCTCCTACGATCGATGCCGAAATATTGAGACCAGTCGACGCTCTTCTTTCTGACCTCGATGGATTTTGATTTGTCTAGTTTCGTAACGTTTTCCTTCTGTCCTTTAGGTGCTGGAGTCACTTTCGGCGCTTCTGAGGTGTTCTCGTGCTTATGCTGCTCACCATGATCGTGATCGTGATCATGGTCATGGTCATGGTCATGGTCATGGTCATGGTTATGGTCGTGTTTGTGGTCGTGATCGTGGCCTTCGGTGTGATTATGATTGTTGGTCGATTGTGTGCCGAACAATGCGCCCAGATCTTCCGCAACCTACGAACAAACATTTGTCATTATCACAAATTATGTATCTATTAAATGCAAGTAGCGCATATGAAATGTCTTTTTTTCAATCTTAAAGATATGCGATACAAGCTGACCGAAAAGTTAATCTTTAATTTATTTTTAGGTATTCGGAGGTAGGAGGTATTAGGTTTTAGGTTAAGGTATAGCAAGCAACTGGAAAAAAATGACTTTATTCGATAATTTAGCGATCAAAAGGCTCAAGAAACGTTATTTGGATGCTCGTTATCATAAACCATTGACTATCAATTATATATGGTTAATATTCGATCAATTAAAATTGAAACGAGGGCATTCTAAGCTGATGTTCAAGTACTATACGTTGCTGGAAAAATGACGAACGGAAGGAATGTAGATACGATTGGTTGTGTTGGATTAGCCACACCTGTATGCACATGTGGTCCTAGTAGCAACGTATCATTGACAAAAATGGTTCTTATCTATTACCAATCGTGTCGTCTGACAAAGAGGGGGGCTGAGACGTGTCGAGACAAAGCGATAGTGGGGACCATCGCAGAGTTAAAGATAGAGGTTAGGTGGAGTCAGCAATGTATCCCCCTTGTCTCTATACAATCTTGCTAATCATCTTTCCAGCAACGCATAGTAGTAGACAATGTTTTTTTTATGTTTGAGACTACAGCTGAGTAGTATCACGTAAAGGTTATTTCGATCATGTAAATTATTAAGCTTCGAAAAAGTTAGATAACCTTGAAAAACGACATTTCGTGTGGACACCTACGAGCCTCATGTGACTACCTTGGGGTCCGTAACTTGCTTCTTGGTCGATAACGGTTTTGCGCTCCTCTTAGCTACAGGATAGCGTTTAGCCATGTTTTGGTAGGTTCTGAGATCGCGACCAATTGGATACCTTCCATTCACGTTCCTTCGCTCAGCCAGTGAGAGGTACAACAGGTTTGGATCCTGATCACGGTCAACGTATTCGTTCTCATCGGGTTCTCTGCCCTGTCCTCGACCCAAAGACTCTTTGTTCAGTAACTCACCCCAAGACATTGGACCCGCATTTCTACCATAGAAGGGTACATTCGATTAGTATACTTTATTGTGTGTTTGTTGGTACACAGGATGTCTCGATTAACTGGATTTTATAAAGTAACGATAAAATGGTGTTGGGTGAGAGGCTTTAAAGGAGCCTCTGTTTCAAATGCAATAGAGTAAGCAAATGGATATATCAAGAGAAAGAACGAGAGAAGCAGTGTACTAAGTAAAATCGATCAATTACAAAAATGTTTACAATTTTTATCTTATCCTTTTAATAATAGGGTCGATAGATTGGCGAGGTTCTTTCGATCAATTTGAGTCCAAACACGGCATACATCGGAGAAATTTTACTATCGTTCTGTTATTTTCAAAATTTAGGTTATTTAAACTTTGTTACGAATAAAATTTGTCCGATTTACCTCGTGTTTGTACTCATTTTTATCGGGAGAACCTCACCAATCCATCGATACCATTATTATAAAGATGAAATGAAAATTTGAAAACTTTTTATTTTTTATCGCTTATTTTAGCTATGTTTGTTCTCTTTCCTTGTCGAGATCTTCGAGACTCGAGTTTGAGACAATTTCTGGAATAAAATAACTATCTGTTTCGGGATAATTTCAGCGCCAACCCACGATTTACATAAATTTAAGCAAACATTACTGTAATAGTGAAAATAGTAATACGTGTTTATTGTGTCATAGTTGTGTACAATACGAATCGAAGGAGTAAATAAAATATGTTACGTAAAAGAGATCAATGTACAGTCACGATGCAAAGGAGATGCATAGCGATATTTTTATTAACTCTGATGCGCCTCTCGGGTCTTTTTTGACCCATCGCGTCTTTGTAATCTACCGTTTCTTTGTAATTAGAGCTATTATAATACAACGGGGTGTTTCCGTGATTCCTGTAAGTCCCTTTCTTGTATTTTAAAATGAAAAATAAGAGTTCCGTACATGTAGGGCTTTTCTAACCTAAAGACTTTGAGTGTATAGTTCAACGGAAGAACGTTTGAAGGTTAACCTAATCCAGAATGAAGCTTCGGTGACAAATGTGACTTTTTAAATTAAACATTACTGTACTTTAAATTGTTTCGAACGATTTCTTCTTTTCGTCCAATTGTTATTACCCGATCGTTGTGATCTAATAACAAAACATCAAAACGATTTTGAAATGACAACAAATAATAAACCGTGTTCTTGTTCTATTTTATCTCTGTTACATCCCTCTACCATTGTCTCGTAGAACGAGGTGGTTTCGGTGTTACGTTGAGTACTTATATCGAGACACCTTGTGTACATCGTTTCGAGACAAGGAGGAAAGGATCAATTCACTGACTCGTAGAGTTTGTTGTTGCCTCGATCGCCTCTGTATCGATCATAAAGCATCTGACGGGCATCCGCGTATACTTCGTCGTCCGTGTCCGCTAGTCCATAGGGAGATCGATCTTGCAGCTCCTCTAGAAACAGTTTCGCCAGCTCTTTGTTGTCGATGATCTGTCGCTCGGAACCGCTACCCCTCTTGCGACTGGAACTCCTCTCGCGCTCTCGAAACAGCGATGTAACTGGTTCCTCCTGAAGGATCGTCAAACATTAGCCCTTTAGCCTGAATCAACGACAGAATCAACTTGGACGATGTAAAGTCATTTCCAGAAATGACAACGTTTGTTCTGGAGAGTTTCTACCGTATCTCATCACCCCGGATACTTGTAACGAGGTACGGCAATGTTCGCTTAAATCGAAGCAAGTCGGAGTTGAATCAACGACAGAATTAATTTGGACAATGTAAAGTCGTTTTCAGAAATGACAACGTTTGTTCTGGAGAGTTTCTACCGTACCTCATCACTCCGGATACTTGTAACGAGGTACGGTAGTGCAAGCTTAAATTGAAGCAAGTCGGAGGTTGATTAAAATAGTAACGATTTTATTCCAAGAATTGTCTCAAGATCATCGACAATGAAAGTAATTTAAAAAAATAAAAATTTTTCATTTTTTCATTTTATCTTTATAATAATGGTATCGATGGATCGGAAAGATTTTTCCAAGCAAAATGAGTACAAACACGACATACATCGGATGAAATTTATTCTTTTAAATTTAAGTGCCTCCGATTTTGAAAATAATAAAACGGTAATCAAATTTGTCCGATGTATGCCGTGTTTAGACTCATTTTAATCGGGAGAACCTCGCCGAACTGTTGATAGCATTATTATCAAGATAAAGTGAAAAACGAAGAAATTCAAATTTTTGTAATTGAACAAATTACGCTCGGCTGAAGACATCAAGTAATGGTGGTGTTAATTCTATTGAAATTTGTAAGGAACATTACTGTACGCGAAATATATTTCACTATTTCATGATCGTCAAACAACGATTGTTTGTTAACAAAATTTGTTGTTCGAATTCGCTATCGGATGTCATTCACGCTACTCTTTCTATTCATCCTCAAACAATTCTCTATCCGTGATTCGCGTATTGATAATTAACGACTCTGATATTTGAACATTAAACGAGACACTATCCGTGCTTCTAAAAATAACGATTCACGCGATAGGTTCGATTCCATCGTTACTTTCATTGAATACTACGGAACTCTGAGCATTTAAGTTATCGGCTAAGGCTGTTAGAGTGGAAAGGGTTTCTCTTGATAGGCCAATTGTTGGGAGGTCAACCAAGTCAATCCTCTCATTAACTTTGTATAGTGTTTTCTTTCATCGCACAACGGCGATGAAATCTTGTTACCTGTCGCAGCCCGTTTTTCAGATAATCTATCAGCGCCTTTTCCAGTAGCTTGTTGTTCAGGTCCTTTAAACCGTTCCCTACCGTTTCGAGTTGTCCAGCTTCTGAAAGAAACACTACTTTCGGTATTTTCGAACGACACATTCATTAAAAATTTTAAATAGTCTTAAGAATTAAGTTACACTATTGAACCAATAATGTCTTAAAACGTGGCTAGGCGAACTGCAGCCTGTCGCTTGGTAAATCTTTCTGCACAAATATTTTCGAAGATGTGCTTCAAAAAAATATGCAAAAAAGAAAAAGAAAATCCTGAGAACGATTTTTAAATTAATTTTGAAGGATATCGTTGCTTTGGTATCTATAAAGTGACGACGATGAGGCAGAGGACCCAAATTTCGAATTCCAATTAAGAGTAAACAAGTTCATTAGGTGTCAGACACGAGATGATGTCTTTCAGAAAACGTTTACCAACCCTTGCCCCAGAAGATGTAACATTGGCCTTTAAACCAGTACCTCGTTTGCTTCATTTACGTCCCTACGGAGGAAATATTATTACGCCCTCCACAAAAGAGTAACATTGAAATTATTAATAGCGAGTAGGAAGAAACCGACGTATAATAATAAAACAAAAATAATTTTTACAATTTATAGAATTTGAAGCATCCAATTCTACACGAAATGCCTCTCTGTGGATCCACTTTTAGCATTTGGATTAAGGTAAGGAGCTGGAAAGATGAACCCTGGAATGTTTAATCAGCCCTCATAAGGCCTACGACTGACTGAAATTATCCCTCTTATGTTCTCCATACGCCAGGACTCATCTTCTCATACGCGTTCTTTAACAATTGGGTATAAACGAATCATTTACAGTTTCAGGGAATTGAACGTATCGTTTTCGTCCTGGAGCTACAATTTCTGACGAAGAAAGATTATTTCTAAACTAAACTAAACATACGTAATAAAAATTGTTTTTACCAGACAGTCACTAGTGACTAGTCTAGGGATTAAGCAGTCTCAGAGGAAGATTTACCATTTGGTAAGAATTCGATCTCCTCGTCTTCCATATCGATTTCCCTGTCACCCTGGCGGTCCCTGTTGAACTTTCTATCAGCCTCACCACCGTGATACTTGAAGGATCGAAGATCATTGTAATCTTCCTGCGAATTGGTGTCCAAGGAACGTTGTTTCCTAGTGATGGCGTCCAGAGCACCTTGCAACGACTCCTCCATGTCTTGGGGGGACACGGGGGATGCCGTCGCCATGGCTGCCCCCGCGATTAAGAAGATCAAGAGCCATTCTTGATGCAGCATTTTCACCTTCGACAAACGACGAACTATGTTAGTCTTCTCTATTATTTTATTATTGATCGTCTAATAAATACATTCTTTTGCTTGTTTCTCGATACAAGCAAAGATAGACCGTGGGTCAAAATTTGTGGTACAAATGCATTTGGAGTGATTCTACGGCTCGAAACAAAACGAAAATATAGAATGACAAAATTGCATCGGAGGCTTCGTTTCCGAGAAAAATGCATTTGAAAATTAATCTAGTACGAGTAATGCAACGAGTCATCGAATTATATCGAGTTTATATTCTCATTTAAATTTTTATTCATTTGCTGGAAGCTGCTTAAATTTATTTTAACTCACTTTGTATACGTAACGAAAGTATTCTGTACATAAGTTTTTCGTTACGTTCAAAATTGTCTTTCTTGGATGCTGGTCGATTAAAGAAATTTACGTTATTCGAATGTTCAATTATGACGGAAAATACGCAGAGAACGATTATTGGATTTTTAACGCTTTGAGAGCGAACGGAGGATAGAAATCGTACGAAAAAGGATTGTAACGAGTTTCCTTGGCGAAACACCCTGCGTCTTTGTCGAAGGGTGGAATTTGTGTTAGTAGTTCTGTGTAATCTCCTTTAAGTCGGGTATCGATTCCGCTAAAAGGGCAGCGAAGTCCCTCGCTCCAATGAAGACGTAGTAGTGAAATCTGACGTGATGCAACACACGGATCTGGATCGCGTTCCATCGGACTTTGGTCGAATGATCGTCCCTTGATCGATCAACAGATATGCGTTTACCTGTCTTCAATCACACCTGTCGCTTTTTTTCAGAGAGATTTTCAACAAATAATCTTCCAATAACGAGAACCTGTTTTTCAACAAATAGTACACCGATATGTATATCTCGACTTTTTGTAAATAGCTAATTATCTGTGTTCGAGATAAATTATTATATCGAACACAAATAATAAAAATGTACGTATCAGATATCGATTAGAAGGGTAATGCGCAAAAGGTCTGAATCTGACTTTAAAGATATTGGATAAATAATTAAAACGGAACGAGAGAAGTAGACGGATCTGAGAAGAGTAATACCTAACCTCAAAGATATTCTTCGAGTAATTGAAATAAAATAATCCGAATGAAATAGACAAATCTAGAGATAGTTGTATCAAAGTATAGGTGGTACTTTTAAAATCAGAGTAAATTAAAAGAGCGCGAATGTTTCAAGTAAGGAAGTTGAAAGACTCCCTCTTGTTTCTGAACAGAAAAACAAAGTTTAGTATTTAAGAAAATAATGATAGCATAGAATCTTACAGTGGGAAGAAATTTATTAATTGAAAGTAGATGATTCGTCCAGTAAAAACGAATAAAAAATGTGAAATAACATTTTTTTACACGAGGGTTCGTTTACGAGAAAATCGACTTTAAAAATCTTGTTGGAGTGCGTTTGTAATCGTATACGATAAGGTTACACGTCTGTTCATTACGCATTGTTTCTACTCTGTCTACAATTTGTAAAAGGTTAGAAAACTGTCGAAAGTGATATTCGCCAATCTTGTATCCTGACATGATTCTACAGCGACCGTTCGTAAATCGATAAACGTTCGTTCATGACGTAGAATCAGTTTCACCGCGTCGCTTTTGAAATCCTCTTAAAGTTTAATCTTTCACGGTCTTTGTAATGTGGCAATCGTTCAAGCTAAGTACACCGCCCGAAATAATTGCAGGATCATCTGTTCGATCGACATTATCGTTTAGTCGGGTATCCAAGTGCTTCAAGTACGAAACTATTGGAATTGTATTTGTTGGATTTTGTTACATCACGCGCATTAGAAGGGAATTGCGAGTCGTACTAGGTTAGGTGTTATGATTGGCTTTCGTAAAGTTTGCGAGTATAGAAAACTTACTCGTCAGTGTTACCACCTTGGATTTATGAAAATCTTACCAGCTTATAAGATCGTAGATTTCTCTTGATAATTCGTAAATTTACAATGCTGCATAATTGGATTTAAAAATTAAATTAATGAGAATTTGTAGTTTTACAATTTCATATATATTACAACTGTAAATAGTAACTTTTAACCTTGTAATTTATACTTAGAAAAAAATCCATATATTTACGTAGATATGCATAGATCTATAGATTTGTTTCTCAAGTATAAATCGCAAGAGTAGGTCTACGTAAATTTACGAACGTTTTTTCCAAATAAAAATTATAAGTTGAAAGCTACTATTCACAGTTGTACATATGAAATTATAGAAATTATTATTAATTTAATTTTGGAATCCTATAACGGAGCACTGCAATCATCGATTCCCGGAAGAAACGCGCGGCGACAGATGTCGCTATAAGACCGAAAATCTGTAGTTTTTTGCTCGAGATCCGCAAATTCGTAAACGAAATAAAAAAATTGTAGATCTACCGATAAATTCATACAGTTGGCAACACTGCTCGTCATCGTCCACGCTCAATTACTCGTGCTACCGCATACCTCTTAACCCATGAGTGATCTTTCATTCTCCCTTGCAATACATCTCGCCACGAACGTAAACAAACAGCAGTGAGTATTTTGGCGCTGTACTTGACATTGAATATCTTAAAAATCACGAGTTTTATCACAGACCTTCTGTAAAATATTTTATTTTGTAATTTAGAAACGGGCTGTTTTATAACCACCTATACACGCTTTTTGTATTAATTATTTTTTAGGTATTCGTGGTGCGTGATACGTTCCGTTTTAAAATGTTCCGAACAACGAGTGTAGAGGAAAATATTTCAATGTAAATATTTATGTCCTCTCTCATAAAAAAACTCCAAGAAAAAAATGTATCTCTGCGAAACGACATGCTCGCGAAATTCTATATTCCTTATACATTCGGAACTCGAACCCTAAGCCACAAATATATTGACTGATTAGAAAGAGCGATAGGTATCGAACTTTTTTATCCCCCGTTGAAATTTGAAGGTTATACTTCTTATGAACAATCGAAATTTTTTTTTAAAGGAAATAAGTTAAGAAATAAATATAAAATTTTGTACAAATGTTTATATACAATTCTAGTAGTTGTATCAATTGTTCTATGTCCATATTTGTAATTTTGCAACAGACGAAGCTGCGCAAGACGTTCCAGAAAATACTATCTCGTCGCGTTAACACGATTCCATCGATCGTAGCTGTCAGAAATACATACATATATATAGGAAAAGAAATGGTTGAACCATAAAAGTTGCCCCGTTATGACTTTTAACATAAAAGAAATCTTTCTTCACAAAAGAAAGAATATAAATTTATGGTCAGAATGTTTACAAATAAATAAATTGCGCTAGTGAAAGTTACGTATATGATTAACCAATTTCAGAAGTTTCACTTTTCATTCATTAAATTCGGTTCGTTATTTTTGTAATGTAATTAATTATAATAATCAACATCTTCACGGTTTCAGTAATAAAACACGTTCAATTATAGTTTACTTTCTACATTTTCCGCAATTTGTTTGTCCATCACTCTGACAGATGGAGTTTCGTTTAACGAAGCAACATACATATACATAGAGTGTTCATGCGATGTTATTTCCATAACCACGTAGTTAATTGTACGAGAAGGGGGGAGAGGTAAAATATTTTTAAGACAACTGCAGAAGGGACAAAAGGGGCTTCCAAATATTTTTTAAACGAGAAATGGTGTTAATTCTTTATTTTCGAAATAGCTTTTGTCGAATTGAAAAACATTTACTGGAATCATCTTTTTTTTTACTGTCCATGGTTACAGAGTTGTAGCGAAAAATAAAAAAAAAGTAATGACAGTTGCCTCTACAACCAAAGAAAATGCGAAAACAAAATCACACTCTGTGCCTTGATTACTGTGTCTCGATCTTGTGAATCGATTACTCCTTTCATATTATCAATTTACCAGAATAACACCGTTTGTTTTCCCTCTCTGTTTGTTTCCCCAAAGTTTTTTTCTTGCTACGACTACGTAACAATACGCAATAAAAAAAAAAAATAGTAAATATTATTCAGTTCGACGAACTACGCAACTGAAAATTAATACCGCCTTTCGTTTAAAAGAATATCCTCTTTCTTTCTCCCTCCCAGCATCTCAAAAAAAATTATCGCACACGATCAGCCCCCTCTGTACCATTCAACCGCAACGAAAACAAAGTCGATATCTGCGTTGGATTTCGAGAAAACGGCTCCTAACACTTTATTTCGGCGCACCCTGTATCCCTATACGTTGTCTTTCGTTCGCTAAAAGTGTTCCCCGTTAGCGTGCCATGTAACTATCGTATTTCTATTCTACCATATCTTCTAGGTATTTTTCAAAACGGGACGTTAACGATCCTTCTTGTCGTGAATCGACAAAGCTCTCTCCCGGATTAAAATCGCCACGTATTCGAAAAACCATGAATACACGCGTCGGTATTGTCGTTGCGTCGGGGTCGCCAACAATCCCGGGTCCAACGGGCTCCCAGTTGATCGATAACCGGTTTTGTCCGGTGTTTGTAACGCGTCGCGCCTGTTTCGTGGATTCGCGTTATATCGTCTATCGTCGGATCGTTCACCTTCAACTTGTCCACGGTCGCGGTACCCTGATCGGGAATCGCTAACAGATGGCGAAGAATCCCGAACTGTCTCGAGATACGTTCCCCCTAATCTCTTCGTTCGGGGCGTGCGATTACGTATGTTTGTTAGCTGGCCGGAAAAAGAGAAAGATTTTGCACGAGTTTACCGACGTCAAAACGGAACGCGACGATCTCGCGACGACGAATGAAGCAGAATGGGAGAGGGGATGAATAGAAAGTACCGACGTAAATACTCGCGAGACAGAGGAGTGGGGAGAGGTTCGCGTGATTGACTTACTTGGCTTTAATCGCACATTCGCGCGACAACACTGTACGACACGATCGGTTCAGCGCGTTGTGCGTTATTTGTCCCTCGTGCGTTGCAGGCTCTCCGCGATGACTCCTCAGTACATGGAATTCCGGTCTGTCTTCCATGACTACCGATGACGCGGGCTTTTATATAGCGGCCAGATGGATCGATAGAAACGCGCATGGAACTGACGCCCGTAGCGAACGGCAGCAACAAGTAAAGGCGCGGGGTGTGCCTATGAAAACACACCGACCGGAAAATTATGGACGCGCGGGGTTACGGTTTCCGCGGCGGAAGGGACGATTATTAAACACGACCCCACCGCGGGACGAGCGATGGTTTTTTTTCTTCTGTTGAGAACCGAACGTTCGACAATTTTCGGCGATCGTGACGCACCGAGAGACGCACACTGATCGGAACTGGGAGGGTGTACGAGGGCTGGGAATATTTATTTTATTTAATTTGTTTCGTACACCGCGTATACCTAACCGTTTAATGTACGAAGAAAAATACAATAATTGAAGAAGTAGCGATACAATAACGGTATAAAATTATGAAGAATAGACGTAGGAGGGTTGTCGTATGAAATTATTAAGAGTTGAAAGAGTATCTAATTATGTGACGTACTTATCGACATTAGTGGATACACTATTGCATTATTTTCACCGTAAAGCATGGAATGGCATTCTTGCAATAAAAGTATATGTCTAATAGATGTGGAGGATAATTAAAAAAAAATAATTCTGTATTAAAACGTTTGTGCATTAGCGTATATATATACGTGCAATTTTTGTGACTATTTTCGCCAGAGCATATATATATATATGTGTGTGTGTATATGTATTCACATTGAGGGTGAATAATGTTGGCTTAGAACAATGTAACACGGTTAAATGGCGTTTGTTGAATTTTCTATTCTACATTCAGGGAATTCCCCTAATTAATAAGAAGAGATTGTTTTCTGTTTGCAAATACTTCAATGACTTTTATGTCTATACGACATTTTAGCGCGCCCTATGGCTTTCCAATGGGGATATACGTACGAATTTCTTTAATTATTTTCATCCTTTGAAAATCATCGAAATTCCAAGTTCGGAATACTCCGCGAAATATTTCTACTTAGATTCAATGAAAAAATATTTTGCGACGACGACATATTTGTCAATATGCAAATAGATCGATCCATTCCGAACGAACCAGTCCCACTTTCGTTCCTCGTATTCTCTCGCATTCTTTGCGTATCGAAGGTGTATTTCAAGGTCACCTAAGTTTTTGTTTTTGTTTTTTGTTTTTTTGAGAAAGAGACAGACAGAGATATATATATGTAATTTTTTTTATCACAAATATTACGGAGATCTGGAGTGACATCGGGGATTTAAGGAATTGAAAATGTTCGCGTATTTTAGCAATGATTTTCGAAATGTTGATTCCTAAACCGTTCGTCGAGGCGACGAATAAATGAAAATCGAACTTCAGCAACGGTGTCACCTGTTAATAGAATTATGTGCATTCATAATACGCTGTATTGTATCATCTCACGCCACGTTTGCATAAATGTACACACATACGTCATTTACTGTATTTCGCGGATGGAAGGAATCCAGTGGATCTGGAGAACGTGCTGTACAACGAACGGAGAAACATTGCACCTGGAGGATTTCGTGCTGCGTTACGAGGCTGGTCAGGTAATTACCTATGCGACAGATCTTCTAATTACACGTCTTCGAGTGATTCTGGTGGCTCTTCTATCGAGAAATCTTTGCACGTTTGTTCGTTCATTGAAATCGAAATTTGATATTGAATAACTGTGTGAAAAAACATTCATTTTACATAAAATTTATATAAATCCACTCTTATTAGCACTAAGAAACTGGCGTTTTAAATATGCTGCACTTGTTCTACAATGAGAGGATTTAAAGAGAATCTGAATTAATTAGTTGTGTTTCTTCAGCTATAAGCTGAAATTGAAACTACTAAAAAATATACCAAGTATCTGTCATCAACATTGAACGTGAAAATTTAAGAATACATATAAAAAGTACTATTGATTATAATTACTATATATGTATTATTATTCCCATACTTATATCAGGATATTTACTTTCAGTTATTTTCAAAGTCTTTGCCCACATTGTTCGTGAACAATTATTAAAATAAACAACTAATGGTACTCGTAAATTAATTTGTCCTTCACCATTTAACTTCGAAGATACGTATGTGGTCTGATACAAATAGTAATACGTACATCGTCGATAGTGCTGGTGTTGATGGATATTAAATGAAACTATCGTTCGTTTTGGTTGTAATTTAATAAATTACACTTTTGAAATACATACGTCGATGTCTTCAGAAGTAGCCTGACAAACGCAGTAAAGTGTTTATAAGTGAATGGAGGAAGTGGAAAAAATGAAAGATAAATCAATTTATCCTATTAGGTTACCTTTTGTTTCTTACTCGTGATTCGGCGTAACAACTGACGTGCAGTGGTCGGCGTAACAACTGACGTGCAGTGGTCGGAGAATGCCGAGTCAGTTGCATACCGCTCGAGAGTGTCTAGAGTGTCTAGAGTGTTTACTAAGTTGCTTCTGTTGGCTAGAGCGAGACTTTCGTCGAGGGATTCGGTTCTTCTGACAAAGTGTAGAAGTTGAGACTATTTGTAAACGGAAACGTTCTTTCTGAGGACGATGTTTTTAGAAAAATCGACCTCTCTCCCTCGAGGGAGTACAAAACACAAAAAGATACCAGCTATGACACAGGCGTAAACAGTTAAATGTAAATTCACGTTTGAAGAACTCACGACAATAAATTTCTCGCGTGTAACTTTGAACATGTTTTGTTTGAAACTCGTTCTCTGGATATTGTCCCCACGATGACTCTGTCAATTTTCAATATTTTTACACCACGAAATTTGGTGTACATACATATAGCCGGTAAGTTTATCTTTCGCTTATCGAGTCATTTTTCTGATTTTTTAATTTTTTACATTTTCATTTATTAATAGAGGAGCTAGAACGTCTCTTTTTTATTTCGAAGCATCGTAATTTTCTTGCGGTTTTTGAATCTAAAAATTGATCTTCGACAGATCGCAACCAACACGATAGAATTGAATAAAATTCCATTTATTTTCAAATCGGACCATTGGGAAACCTCAAATCGTATAAAAAATGGAGCTATGGTCGAAATTATACGCATGTGTGGAAATTAATTCGTCGGCCGTATTTGTTTACATACGATTACAAAATTTTTAAAAAATAATCTACAATGTATCCCTCTTTTGATAAAACAAAAATTAAATTAATTCACGGAATAATTTTTCTTAGATATTTTCTCGAAGCAATACCTTCTTCCATTGGTATATACCCCTTTAACACTAAATTTACCAACCGATCAAAATGATTGGTTTCAACTGTTTTTACAAAGAAATTTACTTTAAATTCCATAGTATATTTTCAAAAGATGTTATGACTTTTTCTACTTTATATATATATATATATATATAATATATATATACAATCAATTTCATAAGTTCCTCTTTTTTTTTAATCATTAATTTTCCTGAGACACGTATGAGGAATATACTTAATGCACTGGAGTCCATCGGTAGTTCCAGTGTTAAAGCAGTCTACGTTGAGGAATCAATTCGATCGGTTCGTTGTTTAGGAACCTTATCTTTGAACGATAGAGTACTGAGATTATTCGGTCTAATCGGGCGGTCCGGATTAGTGGAACTTTCTCAAGGAAAATTCTCGCAGATCTGTGTTTCGTTTCTATGGTTTCCTCGCCTATTCACGGTTATCGAACGACACGCCGGTTCCATTTAAAGGAACGCGACCAACCCGTATGCACGTGACCGACAGGAGTAGCTCGTGCGAATTCGCTTATTCGAAAGACATACACTGACGCTTCGCATAATGTACAAAGATATTAAATACGAATATGCAAAGTAAGGTTCGCGTTAAGTTTGGAAACGTGTAGTTTCTCGTTTAAATTTCAATGGAATGGTCTCGCCTACGTTTCAATGGCTTATCCCCACCATTTCCCATACTACTTAATCTTTCGAGTCGTACATAATCCAATCCTACGAACAAAGACGATGAATGAATAGAGAAATCGTACAGGAATAATGTACCAAATAAAAAAGAAAGAAATGGAATCATTAGATTGCGAAAAATTTTTAATTTTTACATTTTACAATTTTTCTTCGTAATAATGGTATCAATCGATTGGCGAGATTCTCCTGATCAATTTGAGTCCAAACACGACACAAATCGAAGAAATTTTACTATCGTTCAATTATTTTCGAAATTTAGGGTATTTAAATTTTGTTAGGAATAAAGTTCGTCCGATTTACCACGTGTTTGTACTCATTTTAATCGGGAGAACCTCGCCGATCCATCGATACCGTTATTATAACAATAATGTGACAACATGAGAAATTTTTATTTTTGTAATCGAATGATTCATCGTAGTGCGAGCGGCGTTCCTTTGAAATGCTCGACATCGATTATGTTTATTCCCTTTCTTTATCGAGACTCGAATTCCTGGAATAAAATCACAACTTAGCGTTATGAAATTTAAGTATGGTATAAATTTACCGTATTTTATCAAAGTGTTGTGCCCGTCGAACGTAACAAATATTTTCTGATAAATTACGATTTGATCTTGATTTATCGCGTATTGCTTGCAACAAGTGTCTCGTTCGTAAGAAATTTGTCGTACGTTGCAAAGTTGCAGTTGTAAAATACTAGGTTGTTCGGAAAATCGTTTTGTTTTCCAAAATGGAGAATATATAATTTAATAAAATGTTTATACACTTTAAAAAAATCGTGTTTCATTTTCACGAAAAAAAGACGAAACGACTTTCCGAACAACCCAATACTTTCACAGTAACGCCTCGCTTAATGTTCGAAAATCGGTACCGACAATTATCAATATGCGAAACACAAGTAAGAAATTTATTGTCGCGACTGATCGAAATCTCGAACAGCCTGCTTGAGGTGGGCAATGGAAAGGATACAACGAGACGAGGTTCTCATTTTATTTTTGTACCTGCTACATGCTCGAGTCGAAGAAGCATTAACAGTGATGGGGCATGACTCCTGATCACGAAAGCGGGCAACAAAGTTTATCAATACTCGGGACATTATTATATTGTCCTACACTGCATGTTCAGCACTACTCAAACAGGCAGAGACAGGGGGCACACTATGGGGGGGTAAACGTTCTCTTGGGGGGTCTAAATAATGACAATTACAGAAGACTGAGGCAGACAAATATGAAATTATGGTAACGATAAATTACGGATCGTAAATTATGAAGATTATGGATCGTAATGAATTTATTTGAATATAAATGATGTTGGTACTACTACGTTTACAGTGCTACTGTCATTTATTTTATTATTGTTACATTTGTAACACCCCCCCCCCCCCCTCTTAAGAAATAATCATTTTTGGCTACGCAACAAATCGATAAGATAAATAAATTGGCTCTTCGTTCATTACCCATCGGGACGAAGTAAATTGTGTCAAAGAGTTTGAATGTTTGGATCTGTCTTGGTAACATCCTCCGGATGAACCTTCTTCCCGATGGAATATCATTACAAGTTACAAGGATATCCATTTCAACTTTCTCAAAGAATATCGAACTTCCTGCACGCCAAGTTTCCCCCTCGGTGTCGCTAAATTTTCATCGGTTCCGTTGTCTGTTTCGATTTTCAACGCCCATCCCGTTCTATCTAGGCTTATCATCCGCCATTGTCCTGCGCGTCGTTGAACCACCGCTCCCGTTTCTATTGATAAGCACGATATCCAGTGACGTAATCATTTATTCACAGGGCCCCGTATGGAGACCAAAGTTCTCTAGCCTGAAATTAATTTCATATAAAAATATAAATAATTTGAAAAAATAAATATAGTAATACAAAGTATGTAAATAATTTGAAAGAATAAATATAGTAGCATAAAGTATACAAATAATATATATTGAAATTCATATATATAATTAATTTTCTTCAAAGCTTTCTAATTTTATAATTCTCTACGTGGTATACTTATCTTTTAAACAAGTAAATATAAATTATGATAATGAATTTAAAGAAAGAACAAAAAGGGCTGACCCTTATGAAATTGTATTGAAATTTGAGCGAATTTCTCGACGAAGCTTTCTTTTCTTATAGTAAGGAAAAATAGACACAAAGTTATCAATATTAATCGATAAATCAAAAATGTGTGAAAAGTGTGCTCAGTCCTAACACACTGATGTTGTTTTTGATTTTCTAGTTTCAAAATTAAATACTACTTTTTCCTATTTGTTTTAGCACCCCCTCCCCATGCCTCAGGTTATACGAGATTTAAAATGTACACCTTCATCGCCTGTAGGATAGTCAGTGCTGGATCTAGGTACAGATAAATCTAGGAGTTTATCGAGGGGCCCCGAAATGAGTCGTTTTGAAGTTCCATAAAACATAAACATCATTTTTTTTCTCCGTGTCGGAGATTTTTCTATCCGCTATTAATACTTTTAATTTAGGGGAATATTTCTTGTATCGTCTACATTTCTTTATCGTCACGCGGGTTAAAGTCGATAAAATACAATTTTTTTTTTTAAATAATTTCTAGCGTAAATGGTGTTCGAAATTTAATAATAAGTATTAATAAAATTGTTCTTGGAAATATAATAATAAGAATTAATAATTGGCAAAACTAAAAATGTTATAATTTAAAGCAGACGAAAAATTGTCCTCCAATTATTTTAGTAGTAGATTTTTATCTATTAAGTAATTAATAAAAGACGTTTACGGTTTACTTAAGTGTTTATATTACGTTTTAGTTATCTAATTAAATTCATGGGGTGTTTCCTTTTATAATTTGTAGCCAAGCGCCCCATAGCTAAACAAATTGGTTTAATAATTGATTTATTACGAACCCTTTCGGTCCCAGCTATGGTCGGCATCAATGTGAACGTATATGGATCCTAGCGCCACCTACATTCCACACTTGGTACTGTCATAACAATCGCTTAAATTTTCTTCCATACGTAATTCTGTAACACTATTGCACCCAATTATGTTACTAAGCGTATCACGAGAACGATTATTATTATTATTGAATTTTTTTTCAATCCGTGTACATAAATGTATCGTAAAAATAACTAACCTTAGTTAAAAGAAAAATTACTTTCATTCAAAATCCGATTTCCATTAATACCGAGAAATTTATTTTACAAGACTGCTCGTACCTTCAATTATCTAACAAATTCACACTTACTCCGAAACAAAACAATTGAGAGTTTGTTGCACGTTTGGAGTGTGAAGTTTTCATTAAATAACCGGTACATGTGTCTTTTAAATACAATTATCTTTTTTATGTTTTATGAGATACTATGCTTCTAGGTTAGCAGGCTGTTCAAGTAGAGTCCTAGGTACTTCATGTTTCTTACTCGTAGAACGAGAGTACGTTTAAGCAGAGATTTACTAATCTGTTTTTTTTTCACTGTACACTTTCAATTTTGTTTAATTGCAATTTTTTACTCTTTCGTATCTTATTTATTCATACGATTCAACTCTGTCCAATCGTAATTTTTTACTCTTTCGTATCGTCTGCAACAGTATCGTGTTTTTCGTTGTTGGTACCTCCACTGTGTACAAAAGGGGGGGTCTGGAACACTACCTCTGTGGTACCCTTAACGCAGTTCATCAAAGATCATCTTTCGTTCCAGTGTAGAATGTACTGTAAGCGGTGGAGGTGAAAATTAATTAATAATTAATTCCGCTCGGTACTCGGGAACTCTACACTGTCCAAACAAATTTTGTCGGTTTCTCTCGAGACCCAGAGGGTGGTATAATAACGTCTTTCCCCTCGAGGATCTACGCAAACGTTGTAAACGTGTTTTTGATAATAATAATAATCTCAAACCGTTCGTGCTTCGCGTATTGTCATCGGATGTTTTATCTACGTTGAAAAAATCAACTCGTTCGATAGACACAAACGATACGGCTTATCCCGACGATATACGCGATAAGCGACCGTTTATCAGCGATAACGGGAATCAAACAGGATCGTCGGTATTTCTCGTTCGAATCACGAACAAAAGGTGTTTCAGTGATCCGAGAAGGTTTAACCGGGGATGACAATAACGGGACACGATTGTTAGGAAAATTTCGATTTCCTGGAAAAACACGTCGGATACTGTTGATCCTTACGGCGCGCGAAGACGGTGAACAGAGGAAGGGGGGAGGGGGGTGAAGGGCAGAGTGGCAAGGACACCCTCGCGCGCAAAGCTGACCCGTTTCGTCATAATAATATTCACGCTTCGCGGTTGATCGATCCGTATATTCCCTCGCCACTTGACGAGTTCATTAGTATTAATTAATTCCAACGTTCCCGTAAAACGTACGCGAGGAAGGAAATTGTGTTACGAAGCGGAGTAAGTTATGCCGTGGACGTCTCGCCCGCGAAACGCCGTTTTCAGTAATTACGATGCAAGGGGAAGTGGAATCGAGCGTACGGGATTTCGACGCCTTCGGTAACAGCGAACGTTTGCTTTTGTCTTGATCTCGCGTTCGATAATAGTTTCGTAAACGTGGGACGAATGACCCGATCTAAAAAAATTTGTGAAAGAAACAGCCCCGCTGACGCGGTTTCATTTGATTTTGCGTTTCGATTCTCGTTTTCAATCTTCATAAATATCGATCATTTGTAAAATTTTGTAAACATTGATCATTTGTAAAATATTTTGTAAGTATCGATCATTTGTAGAATTTTGTAAAATTTTGTAAATATCAATCATTTGTAAAAATTTGTAAATATCGATCATTTGCAAAATTTTGTAAATATCAATCATTTGTAAAAATTTGTAAATATCGATCATTTGTAAAAATTTGTAAATATCGATCATTTGTAAAAATTTGTAAATATCGATCATTTGTAAAAATTTGTAAATATCGATCATTTGTAAAAATTTGTAAATATCGATCATTTGTAAAATTTTGTAAATATCGATCATTTGTAAACTTTTGTAAAATTTTGTAAGTATCGATAATTTGTAAAATTTTCTAATTATCGATCATTTATAAAATTTTGTAAGCATCGATAATTTATAAAATTATGCAAGTCCCCAAAATTTTATGGGACTTTTGCATTTTGTTACAATAAACGTTCCATGACTTTTGAATAGAGATGTACATTTAAAAATAAAGGAACGAATATCTTTCTCTCTCCTTATTTTCACTATTAAATATGTTTTCGGTCGTTTTAAAGATCTTACGATAATTGAACCCTTTTGGCCATGTGTCCGGGGATTTCGTCCCAATGTGCACGGATACGAGTTAACGACTCCGTTAATTCGAGCGGTTTATTTGTTACGAGACACGATAAGAACTGTGAATATTATTGAACGGTTGCAACGACCTTCTGTTTGTAACTACGTAGAAGCCACTATCGCGAGTACTCAAATGTTGGAAATGCAACAAGGTGCAGTGTTCAATTCACCCCCTGTCCTTTCTGGGCCAAACGTCATTACAGCGCAGCCACAAGGTAAACAAACGTAAATAAAGCACGTACCACGGAATAACGTTGAACAAAACAGGGCCATCAAACTCTGCCCTCGAAAGAGTTGCAAATCAGTGCTGTAATTTTTCCTTTCGTTTCAATTATTATCGTTAAACTTCACACATTTTTGAATACGATAAGCGAATCATTGTTGTTGCACTTTTCACAAGTTATGCAATGATGGTGAAATACATACATGATTAATTATTTCCGATGGAAAGTGTGTTCTCGAACGTTCGAAGAACATTTGCATCGCTCATTGTCGAAACTGTGGAAAATCGTTTGTTTATGGTATTCAAAAATGTTTCGAGCACCTATTGCAATAAATTAGATACATGTACCGATATGCAGTACATTTTGTAC
Organism: Ptiloglossa arizonensis; assembly: GCF_051014685.1. Taxonomy (NCBI): domain Eukaryota; kingdom Metazoa; phylum Arthropoda; class Insecta; order Hymenoptera; family Colletidae; genus Ptiloglossa; species Ptiloglossa arizonensis. Next base: position 25,775,332 of record NC_135052.1, on the reverse strand, counting down.
AGTTCCCAACATAATTTTCATCGTTCAAGATCGTTCGAAGATCATCGTGTCCCTATGTAATTGAACGTGTTTTCTTTTTTTTTTTCTAATGTTAATGAAAATATGTTCTATCCTTGGAAGAAAGTATCAGTGACGTAAATATTATTACTCGTCGGAATATTTGTTTCTTCGAAACGAACAATTTTCTTCTCTTATTCTTTTTATTTCGAACCGGATGAAACACTCTATATACTGGGTGCTCCGCTAGAAACAAACCACTATCTTCATACTAACCCATTATACATCAGTGTCCCATGTATAGGACATACTTCATTTTGTGACTTGTAAAATCGATATCGTGCGACTTTTCTGGATAATAAACATCAATGTCGAAGAAAAATAATTTGGTACTGGTAAATAATGTGAGTAAAATGACAGAAAGAACTTCGAGGAAGACAATATTGTGACAATGTTTGCATTACTTTGTAGCCTGACATAATAGTTACATGTTCCATTTAGAGAAAAAAACAAGTTAACCTTTAAATCTTCTTCACACATTTATCCTCAAAGACACCGTTGCCGCCATATTGTCCTAACTCTTGAAAGCATACAGCATTTCTAAACAACCACTTATCTCTATTGTTTGCTGTAACCATTATATTAAGACGGTTTGTTTTTTGTGGAAAATCCTATATACTAAATTGTTCAATAAATTTTGTCGTTTTTTCCATTGCAAAAAAAAAACTACTATGACACTTCAACTTTGAACAACTGTAAATATACAAACGAGACGACAGATCTACATGAAACTTCGCACATATTCATCGAACAGTAGTACCATCTTTAGAAAAATAAAACGACGAACCTAATAGCTCTATTTCTTATCGAACGACAAAACTTATTGAACAAATTATTATTGTAACGTTTAGCACAGATACTGTTCGGCGAGACACCATCCTTCACAAAGTTCAAAGCTATAGTATGTCCCATCATACTTCTCCACCATCACTTTCCATGCCTGTGGCACCACTTGGAAACTGTCCTCGATGACGTTGTCTCTGTCTTGCTCCAGATCCCATTCCTCTAAAAGAAAAACTATGTTAATTCATAAAGAACTTTACAAAGAGTACAAGTTCAAAACCCACAAATGTAGGTCTGTGTTAGGTCATCATATGTTAATTCATGAGGAACACTTCTTTAAGAACTTTACAAAGAGTGTCAGTTCAGGTTATCCTCAAAGCTACTTCTGAAGAACTCAGAAATGTAGGTCTTTATTTACAAGTTGGAGTTACTTAGACTCCTTAATTGCTACGAAGTACAAGATTCCACGTTCGTGGATCTTGGAAGAATGGAGTTTTAACAGAAGAAGGAAATTGTTAACAGGTGAAGTTCTGCAACCAAGGAGGCCAATTCCGGTGAACACTATGGGCTGGTTGTCGACTTCAAGATCTCAACTGAGCGCGCTTTCGGGGTGCCATTTCTTGGGCAACGTGGAGCAGTTGGAGTTACAGAAAATCGTCGATTTAAGCACACGTTGGTATCCTTCTTATCCTGTGGCTCGTTTCGTTTGTGGTTTTCCTCGTGTGCGTTAAAATCTTTGAAAAACGCAGATTCTCGAGTGATCATCTAACCGGGGAGCAGAACACACAGAGTGGTCATTGAAAGATCGAAGTATTTGAAAATGCCATAACTTGTTCGTTTTCACAAATGTTGACCGTGTTGATTATTTTTTTCTCGCAAATTTAGCAAAAATTGTAAAAATTATAGAATCTGTAACAATTTAGTTATCGAGAGATTAGGCCACTTCGTCGGTTGTATTCGAGAGAAACATTGCTTGAAAATTTGACAAAATTTGAGAAGAATGTACGATCTTTCAGTGGCCACCCTGTATTTAACGTTTTCAAACTACTTGCAATAGTACGTTGCATAATTATCGATATACGAATCTTATCAATATGCGAGGCATGGGTAGAGAATTATTCATGCTGGAAGTAAATAGTGGTGGGGATGACACCTGAAACATAAAACAAAATCAGATTTTTCATATTCTTACGATTGCAATAAAAAAGGAATTTACATTGATTTTTTAAAGCTGAGTAATTCATCGAGACGAGTAATTCAACCCGATGAAAATTGCATCGGGCAGCACCCAACTTTAGCGCCGTACCTGGTTACAAAGAGTAATTATCTCGATACACATAACTGCAATTAGTTCACCGAGGAAAAGATACTTCTAAGCTGGACAATGTTACACGAGGTCATCCCCACCACAGTGGATTAAAGATCAAAGTAAAGGATGTTAATAATTCAACATTAGACACAATAACGAATTATAATAAATCTATTTCAACATCACTAACGAACCCAGTTGCTCACTCGACGATCCAACGATAAATCTTAACCAAGTTCATCGTTTTCTTACGTAGCGTCGCTCCAGGAAAAATATCAAGTTGTAACGTGTGCATTACTCGGCAGTATTAGCTAGATCGAGAAGGGGTTTCCAGTACAGAGTGAAAGTGCCAAAAGCGGAGACATTGTTCCTGGCGATAGAGGTAAATCCCGAGAATCGTACGGAGGGGTTCAGTTGTTCGAAATTCATCCACGGTGATTTCACATTGAACATACTGGATCAGTGTGGCGAGCAAGCGTTCGTCATGAAAATAAACTCCAAATGGACGTACGGATTGAACATTTTGCGCGTAAGTTGATATTCTCGATCACGTTTGTTATACATTTTTCCTGGAAAGTATCCGAATTTTAATTATACGGAACATTGAAAATTTATTATAATTAAAATTAAATTGAAATTAACTTAATAATCAAAATTTTTCTTTCGCTGTACTTTTTCGTGAAAAGTATCCGAATTTTAATTATACGGAACATTGAAAATCTATTGTAATTAAAATTGCATTGAAATTAATTTAATAATTAAAATTTATCTTCCGATCAGGGCTACCTCGTGCTGTTGTGCATATTGTTCACGGCAGAAGGGCGGTTAGTAAAAGTTAAAATTTGATTTCAACATTCAAATTGTTTAATTCGAGTAGTTTCTCGAGGCTTGAAATCATTAATAACTATTTTACAATTTCGTGGAAACGTTTAACACATTTATCTGTATTATGTAAAATGATGTGTACAGTTTGTAAAAAAATCGAGAAAATGATAGTTAAATTCTGTTATAAATATAAACAAATATTCACTAATAAAAAGGTTTTTTTAAATACTACGAAAGTATTTGTTTAATCATCTTTCTTTTCAATCTTTTTGTAACATATTCTATCAAAATATAATTCTGAAAATTTTTACTTTTTTTTAATCACCCATAAATTATAGAGAACGGTTTTATAAAAGTTTGCAGAAAAACTATCCATCACCACGCGAGGTCCCTGCTTTTAATCAATACCGAATATGGGAAAAATTATTATTCATTTGTTTGAACAACGAGCAAACAATAAACAACTTTTTATTCATTACTCGTTGAATAAAAATGATAATTTTAATGATACATCGAACAAATAAAAATTTTACTCCTCCGAATAAATGTTTCTTCATCCTACGTTGCATCGACGATTCTCTACAAAGCGACCGAGAGGTCTGTTGAAAAACTGTTTCCAAAAATTTTGCATTTTTTGTTGCGCAGAAAATCACAGTGACTACCACGAACACGATTGGAACCGTGGAAGAAAATTTCAGTCTCCTAGGACCGAGCTTCACGGTCTACGATGCAACGCGGAAAGTACTGTGCAATATATTTGGCCCAAATGTTTGCAGTTGCTGCATGTACAAAGAAGCCCAATTCCAAGTAACGTGTATAAATCTATCTACGGGGGAGACTCGAGCGATAAATTGTAACGGGAAAAAAAAATGTATACTTTAAAACGTTAAAGAGTATACATATGCAACAACGAGAAGTTACATCGAGATTTTATGTTACGAAAAGATTGTCGAGAATCACTTTCATTTGAACGTTTTACTCGAGCTTCCCTCCTTAAAGCATTTGTACAAAACGTTTTAACGAGGTCGTTTGGTAAACTAGCTTTAAAAGATCGATTTTCTTTTTTGTAATTTTTTTTCAAAGTATATATCCTCGAAAATAACTTTCCAAAAGGATTTCCTCAAGTTCGTAAAATTAACGAAGTTGTAGATGTTTAAAGAGAGCAATGCACAGTTCGCAACGTGCGTAACAAAAACTTCAAATACGTTTTTCTCGAATCTGCATTTTTTTAACCGACCGGCAGTATATGTAGAGTTCTAGTTGACCGATTTACTTGAAATTAGAACAAAAGAATCGATAAGAAAAGATAGATAAATATTTATATAAAAACTCCATACCGAACAGTCTTATAGTTTCTTTCAAAAAACGTAAGAAAGAAGACAATGTTTTTCAGCTAGATTACCGAAAGAACCCCTAAACTCGTTCAACCTGCATTACGAGTCCGACTTGTAATTGTCGACCTCAGATAATTTTTGGTAATAGTATTTATTTTAATTTTCGGTCTATTTATACGTATCGAACGAAAAATATTACGGTTATAACTGTAATGTTACTTTCGTCTCGTGAACACTGAAGTAAACTGTAAAAAGTTATCGAGTCGGTACTGCAGTTTGTCCACGTGAAACGCGGGATAACTAGGACTGAATATAGTGTTGCTACCTCTACGAATTTTTTCGTGTATCTACGGATTCTTTTTCCTAAGTATAAATTACAAGATTACGAACCACTATTCATAATTATCGTACAAATGAAATTATGTAAATTATTATTAATTTAATTCTGGAATCCTATAACGGAGCACTGCGATCGGCAATTCATTCAACTTAACCAGAAGAGACGTGTGGCGACAAATGTCGCTACAAGCCCAAAAATCTGTAGTTCTCGGTTCCGTAAACGAGATAAAAAATCGATAGATAATTTTTTCCCAATCATTACGTTGTTTACAAAATCGTAAAATATTGAGCGAGAAAACCAAAAAACCTTGTATTAACTTAATAATGAATATAAAACAGATCGTAAATCGATTATTTTCGAATCACTCTTACGTAGAAGTCTGGAATAATTACTATAACGAACCAGATTCCAAATATGGAAAACGTCTAAATAAAATTAAATTTTAAATTATTGCAGGTAATTTCAGCCGATGGTACTCATCAAATTGCATCGCTGATGCATCAATGGGACAATACTCTTCATGATTATAGTTTATTAATCACATTTCCGGCAGACACGAATATAAAACTGAAAAGCTTGCTTCTCGCTGCGGCATTTTTGGTGGTAAATATTTGACACTTTCATTCTTTTTGTCCTTTTAAGTCATTGTTTCCCGAATGCAATATATATATATATATATGGTAACAAAAATAAAAAACAAATACATATATTGTACGTCGCTAAGTCTTTCGACGTAGATATCGATGTATTTGATATTATAGCAAACTTTAGTTCTCACTTAAGTTTAAAATAATCAGTCCAATTAAGGATCAAATAATTGAATTAATCGTCTTGTGAAATTAATTTCAAAAATTAATCTTTCCATCTCAACCCACTTGAAAGTAACAAGAGACGTACTTATGTGCTCACATTTCATTATACTTTTGCACAAATATAGTGCAACTAATGATATGTGGTTTTTAAGCATAGTCGATTTAATAGTTTAACGAACATTTAATGTTAATGTTTTAAAATGCTTGTACAAGCGCTCACTGTTTACAGGGCGAAAAAAATAACAATACAACGCTGGTTTACGGAACATAGCTGCTGCTTGCGTCAGAAAAAATATGTTAATAGTACACAATTTGTAAACACAGAACTGTAAACAGTTTCGTATACTAAATTTACAGAGTCTGACTTACATCGAACGTAAAGGCTCATTTACAGCAAAGCTCGTTTATTATTTTGATTAGATAATTTTGCTGTTTAATTAAACTACTTCGAACACATAATATAAATTACATAATTTTTCTTCTATATTTATTAAATATATTACAATTAGTGTGGCTAAATTACATTTCCTAAATCGCTGATTGGGAAGAGTTGAAGAAGATAGTACGGTGGGGGCCGTCCCCCTCCTTCAGGTATCATACGTTGAGAACATTAGGATCACGGTACGATTCAAGATCGTTTCCCACTCTAATGCCCTCAACGTACAATGCATAATGAGTGGGACGTTCTCTACCGGACTACCTTCTCCCACTCCTCCTAGTCAACGATTTAGGGAATAAAATCTGATCATACTGTCGCAACAAAGTAACAAACGAGCAACCGATTTTTAAATTTATAACATAACCTATAAATTCCTATACTTTGCTTATTTATTTATATTATATCAGATCCCAAGCTTACCATAAACAAGCGTCGAATTTATTGTCATTTTATATCGATACCAAGAAAAATCGGAAGCTAATTTCACTCACAAATGTTTGTTACTTTAACTTGGTAAAAATGAGATAAGTAAGGTAAATAAATGCGGCTCTTGGTATATGTATGTATACACTTTTCGGACTGTTGTCTACTTTCGAAGAACGTATAAATACGCCCTTATAAATCTTTTATAAAAATTTAACTATTCAAGGACAAATCATTTTATTCGAAATGAACAAGTGCAAACTGTATTGTCCTATTACGTCCATGAATTGTGTTATAATGTTGCCACGTTATATCACTGGGAAATGTAATCATAAATATTTAGTGCTTACTTGCATATTACAATAATGTGGATAATTTAGAAATATACATACACATCCATACATACCAATATTTTTGAAAAGATTAAAATGTCTTATCGAAATATGACTTAATTTTTTGCATGGCATTTCAGGAACACATGTATTTTGAGCAAATAGGAAGAACATTGCGGACTTGAAGAAAGAACAAAGGACATATTAATTAAACTTTCCTATTATTTGGTACTATTTTAGTGTTCAAATATTATAATATTGATTTTGATTATATTCAAGAAGAACTGCTTTGAGAAAATACAGTATAACCTCGATAAATTGCAGCGAACTAGAACTGTAACTTCCTGATAATAACGAGATTCGTTTAATATTATTTATTCTTTTCACTTGCAACTTCATTCATGTCAGTATTACTTAAATGATTGTTTATCTCTCTTTTAACACAATGCAACAAATGAACTTTTCATGCAATAATCAAGATTCTTTTGTATACTTTATTTTCAACTCTTCATGATCAATTAAAATTAATATAAAGGCATTATTTTAACTAGTAGTCAGAAGCCGTAGATCGATTTATTATATATTTGGTTACCAATTTTTTTGCTTACGATCTAGGGATAAGCCTGCATTTTTCAATTGGTAACCATTTTTCCTTACCCTTAAGTATCCTTCTTTGTTTTCTTGTCTAATACTGTATAAATATTTATACGTATGTATATGAATATTTGCATACTGATGATACTTACATAATATAAATAAAGATCTAGTCCAAAATAGCACTGGAATTTTATTCGTAGCATAGTTTTCTTCGGAAAATTATTTTTGGAATCTACGTATATAAAGTATATAGTAAGTATATAACACAAACGTATATGTAAGTATAAGAGATTGAAAGATAATCTTATCTAATCACTAGCAATTACGTGTCTGCTAGTTTCTTTTGTAAAATAAAAAATATGTTGAAGCTACTATTATTTCATTTACTTTCAGGTTGATTTGAGCAATATATTATTTAAAAAATGGATCTTTTAGCTATCATTGGCTTTGTGGTTGTGATTTATTACCTTATCTACATGATATATCCTTGGTTTTTAGATTGTGATTTGAAACTCGCTTTTTACGAAAAATTTGGCAAACCCATAAGTGAGTGTTATAAACTTTGAGAGGACTTTTTGAAAATTATTTTTCTACATATTAATATTTTTGTACAGGCTCTTTAAAAGGAAAAGTAGTGTGGATAACAGGAGCATCAAGTGGAATTGGAGAACATCTTGCATACACTTTAGCAGATGCTGGTTGTAAATTAGTTTTATCTGCACGAAGAAAAGAAGAATTAGAAAGAGTGAAAGCCAAATGCCTTGAAAGTGAATAACTTTCCTTATAAATCTATCTCTTCATTATCTTTATACCTTTACATCATTTTTACTATTTATTTATTTTTAGGAAACAAAAATTTGAATGATTCACACATTGAAGTACTTGTTCTAGATATTGGTGACATAAATAATCATGAAATAGCATTAAAACATGTTATTAGTAAATTTGGCAAAGTATGTACACTTTAATTGTGTTTTAACTCAATAATTTAAGATTAGACCTTCATCTGAATTTTAATTTCAGTTAGATGTACTTGTAAATAATGCAGGTCGTTCTCAACGAGCACAATGGGAGCATATTGAACTATCTGTTGACAAAGAAATGTTCAATTTAAATGTATTTTCACAAGTGGCTTTAAGTAGATTAGTGGCAAAATATTTTTTGCAAATGGGTACTGGTCACTTTGTAATTACTTCAAGCGTTGCCGGTATTAATGCAGCACCATACTCTGCTACATATTGTGGAACTAAATTTGCATTACATGTTAGTTTTATTAATATTGGAAAATATGTTTCATGTTACAATTTATACATATATTTTTTTTTGTCATATACAGGGATATTTTAGCACTTTTTGGTTAGAAAAACTTGGTCAGAATATACCAATCACAATGATATGTCCAGGACCAGTACAAACTAATTTTTTGTCAGAAGCATATACAGAAAAATTGGGAGAAGTGAGTTCTGGCATAATAAAAATTTTTTTATTTCAGCTTTTAAATGCAATTTCTTTCATAGACATATGGCGAGAAAGTGAAAGGAATCTCCCAAAATAAAGTTAGCGCTGAACGTTGTGCTATACTGATGGGAATTGCAATAGCAAACCAACTCTTGGAAGTGTGGATTTGTAAACCAGTGCTGCTTAATCTGCTATACCTCAACTATTGTTACCCAAATTTAGGAATATGGTATATTATTTTAGTTATCAAACTTTCTTTTAAACCTACATTATAATGATATTATTTTATATTCTAGGATGTATAAAATAATAGGACCAAGATTTTTACAACGTATACGAGATGATAAACCAATGATCAAACAAGAAGAATAAATATTTTAAATTTGTTTTACATGATTTACATACATACATAGTGTACATGGGAATCTTTAAATTATATTATTCTCCAATAAGGTGTTTTTAATCTAAGAAATTATGATAATTGTCCATCTTTGCTAAATCTATCAGAAATTATATTTTATTCGTTAATATTAACAAAAATTATATTTTATTCATTGAATTTAACATTGCTTTCTTACATGCCTTTCCTCTCATTATTGCATTTGAAAATAACCTACAGTAAAGTTCTATGGCACAAGGTGTATCATCATTCCCAGGAACAGGATATGTAATAAGATTTGGATCACAATTTGTATCAACAATGCCAATTGTTGGAATAGCCATTTTAGCTGCATGTTCCACTGCTATGTGCTGATGAATAACAGACTCCATAGTATTAAGAAATATACATAAATCTGGCAATCTTGTGAGTGTTCCAAATTCACATTTAGCATTTGTAAATGTTCCATGTTTCCAATTTCTAGTATGAGCAAATTCTTCACATTTCTTGGCAGTTTCTTCTACTAGATAAGAAATTTGAGGATTTTTTGCAATAAATAAAATGATACCATCTCTAAACGCTATATGAGCTGTAAAATTTAATGCGTCTCGCAAAAGCTCAGCAGTTTGGTCTAAATCGATTATTAAATGCCCCAGTCTGGATCCAAATATAAAGGGTCGCATCTTATCATTCATGGATCCTTCCATATGTCCAAAATGTACTCTTGCATTAAATAAATCACTGACTGTGAATAAATTGTGAACTTTAAAAAAATCTGGATGAGTCAGTGGATTTACTAAATTTTCTTGACCTTCAGAAATTAAAAAAGTTAAGGACTTAAATTTTATCAATACATAATTGAGCCAAAAAAAGTAATCAATACATAATTAAAAATATCATTACCATTAGTGATTTCCTGTTGAGGTTGGTTTTGGGTTGATAGCTTACACCTTGGAGGGTATGTGAAGAATGGTCGTAAAATGCTTTGGTCTCTCCACACTATAACAAAATACGAAAATAAGACACTCAATATAAAAAAATATTCAATTAATTAAAACAAAAAAGCAATTGGCATATTTACGTTTAGATGAAAATGTTCGTGTGGCAATATTGGTCATTTTAACAAGGTGTTCAAGTTAAAGATGTATTGACTTTTGTGTAATAAATATGCAAATAATTATAGGTAATTTAACGTAAAAGCAGAAATGGTAATGATTTTATCTAACCCTTCCCATATAATAGGTTAGGGTAATTTCACCGTAGAAACGAATAAAATACGTTATCTATTTCGAATGCTGCGAAGAAATTGTCGTAGATCTAATATCATACACTTTATAAGTTCGTTTTAAACTGTTCTATGTTACATATCTTTAAATCATTGATATTTAACTATAGCGATATAACAAAAATATCAAACTAGTATTGACCTATAACAACATATCAACTTCGTATCACTTCGTATGGCTTCGTACAGTTTCGTAGTTTCGTACAATTTCGTACTCCTTACAGTTGCGCATACAATATAAAAGTTACTTACAAAATATAATATTATTTTACTAATTATTTATGTAAAATATTAATAAATATAAAAGATAAGCCACAGTAAGAAACAATATTGAGATAACTATTTAAACAGAAAGTCAGTTTTTTGTAACTTAAATTAAAAATTTTATTTGGAAAAAATTGTACAGAATATATTTAAAAATTAAATGTATTTGGTTTACACTGTCTGTTAGAGCCCGCCATAATGTTGAATAGCGCATCATTCTTCTCTTCTCACCATCATAATGGCGAGCTACGCATGCGTACAAATTCGGCCAATCTGACAACTATGCTTGACTTCCGAATATGAACTCTTTTTATTATTATGTTCAAATTACACCCACAAGTCGTGTAAGTACTTTTCTGAGATAATTTTGTTTCTTTCTCTAATAAAATTTATGTGAATCACTTGAAAATGTAAACGTTTATCAAAAAAGGAAACAATTTCAATGAGTTTTTAAAACAGTGAATAAAAATTAATTTTGTCTGACATACTTTTCAATTTCCTGTGAAAGGTTATATTTTAATCAATAGCAAATGGTACATGTTCGACGCATATAAATATTAAGACGTATATAAATTAATAATTTGTTACACAAAACGTATAATATTTTAATGAGAATGAGCTCAGAGGACGATTGGGACGTTGAACAGTATAAAACAGAGCACGAGTGCGACGAACATTGGGAGCTAAGACGCAAATTTTTGTTAACCTACAAAAACAGATTTTCAGAGGATGAACTTGTTTGTTTAGCTCAAGTTTTCACTAATGTTGAATTACTCGGCTGCAGGTAAAAAATCACTTTATCTTGGATTGCAAAGTGTATTTTGAAACATATTGCATAAATTTGGATAATATTTATTATAGATATCCTGAAGAAACAATGCAGTTAATAACAGAATTAGCTCATGACATTGTTGGAGAATACAGAAAAAAACAGAAAAAGAAATTACAAAGAACATTTGTGAAAGCTTCTGATGCTGCTAGTTCAAAGGTTAAAGGTATATTCAAGAACTGTGAGTTCTGTGGTTTGTTAAATAGTCTTCAACAAAGTATTGTATAATAAAGTATACTTTATTATATATTTCATTTTGTAACACTATAATATTATTCAGGACTCACTGCCCCAACAACTACCAGTAAAGTTGAAGGAGAAAAAAAAAAAATAAAATTGTCTAATAATTCAAAAGCTAACGAAGTACCTGTGAAACAGAGGAAACTACAAGATCTACCATTTGGTGATATCGTATTGGTAGAAAGACCAGATGATACACCACAAAACATACTTGCTTGTGCAATTAATGCATCCGGAGGAAATATAGAATGGAAATTTGATAGAATAGGTGACTCTAGGTATGTAATATTATTTCTTTTATTTCCAAATATTTCAATTGAATTGGTTATTCTTTTTTACAGTAAATGCAGTATTTTTATAAATTCAAAACCATTGGCAGAAGCTTGTGGTCCTAATCAAAAGTTAGCAAAAAAAGAAGCATCTATTGTTGGATTACAAGAATTACAGAAACATTATTATACAATTAAGGTTTGCAAAATAGTTACCTTTTACTTTTATACTTATCAGACTTTAACAATTTCCCTTTTTAGATTAAGCTTAAAATAAATGCAGATGCCAATGTGACTACGACAACAATGTTAAAAGAAGGCTCATCAAAAGATGATTCAATTTCTGATGATAATATTGGAAAAAAATTAATGAAGTTAATGGGTTGGACTGGTGGTGGCCTTGGCAAATCACAACAAGGAATCGTTGAACCTGTTACGTAAGTATACTTTTCTGTTATGTTCAATAAAAGAAATTACAAATATTTATTTTGTTATTGTAGTATTAAGCAACAAATTAGTAGAGATGGCTTGGGATTAAAGTCCAATACCTGTTCCATGAATGAAATACGAATGAAATCTAAGGATGTTATGAGAAAGTATCTCGCAGGTGACATGAGAAACGATCTAGTATTTTCTGCTGATTTTACAAATGATGAAAGAGCGACAATTCATCAGTAAGTATAATAACGAAATTTTTTAACATCATTAATTGAATAAGCAGGTTTGTTTTATTAAACGAATGTTTAAATATATTTTAGGATTGCAAGACAAATGGGTTTAAAATCCCACAGTTATGGACCTAAGAATCAACGCACATTAGTAGTCTCTCGTAAAATAGACGTTCGAGATTTGGTTGAAGAATTGAGAAGTCTTGGTGGAATCACGAGCAAATACGAGTTAATCGAGCCAATTGAAATGTAAATGAAATAGTAGACTTATTATCTGTACGTCACGTAAATTCAATGCAAACATTTGAAGTTGCAAGTAATGGTACATTACTATTATGGAAATTAAACTGAAATATACATATGGTTTACAACATATTTTACCTCAATGTTATCACCTGTTATAGTACTTTTTAAGTTTAAAACTAATATTTGAATAAAATATTATTTTACCAAATAAATAGATCCAGGAATGTCTCTATCGATTTAATAATTATGTAGTCTTTTATGCAATAGAAAATTCTAACTAGTTTAAAGAGTATTAGTCAGTATTGCGCATCTTGTGAAATCCATATCTTTGTGTTAGCTTCTAAATAATGATTTCTTTTATTTTATTTTTCCGAGGAAAATGTTTCTACTCTGTTCAGAAAGGAAAAGAAGACCTGACTTTACAAAAGCAAAAAGAGAATCTTTAATAACAAGAATGCGTGTGGTCAGGTACAATTTCAATTTCCGCAAAATAAAACTGAAGAAACGTTCACTTTATTTAATGATCAATCGCGCGCTAAAACTTATCTTCCAAGAACATTGTATTTGTCAATTAATAGAAGTACAAAACTTTAAGAAGCAAGATTTACTTACAAGTGTACGGTACGTCGCAGTTGCCGTATAATAAGAATGCTTTGGCAGTAGAACAATTAGAAGTCGAGAAAATAACATAGACACGAACGGCATGTGATTTTTCATTATAATTATCACATTGTTGAAATCCCGATAACTAAGATGGTCAATGCTGTTTTATACGTATACATATGAGCGCTGTACACTTCATCAAGCAGCGACAAGATCCGATGCTTATTCACGCTACAAAACATTTAGTATTCTTTGCAAGGAGAAAGCACACTCTAAATGACTTCAATCAAATTCGTTTGAAATGTTATGTCTTTGTTTCACAGTTATCTGTGGTTTGTAGTTGGATATTATGGACGGATCGCGTAGATATACTCTGTTACGTCCAACGATTTGCAATTATTTTAATACGTTTCATTAATTAAAATCTTTTTAAACTGTTGCATTTGATTGAGTTTTGATGATTGCAAATTTCATTTTCACAACATACTTACTTAAAACTTTAACAAATTGATAACATAACACGTTCACAGTCCCATAATTTTAAGTGTAGTTATCATCCAATATTCAGAGAAGAATAAGCTTCTTATACTAATTCTTCTCTAAACACTAGGCATCAAAGAATCATTAGAGAATACATCAACTGACAAGCTGATTGTATACATTTTCTCAAATTTTTACATAATTTATTTCATTTTTATTATGAAACGGTATTTTAAATCAATATGTACATTGGAATGTAGTTTTCAAACATTAAAATGTATATAAATAAGGTGCTCTCTATATAGATTAAAATATAGATGTTATTTATAAACAGTCACCATTTCAAGTCAGAAGAATATGAATTTGAATGCTGAAAAAGAGGCGCTGTTTTGAATGTTTAAAGGCAGATCCGATCATTCTACCATTCTTAGTAGTACAATTCGATCAAATACAAAAACCATTTGTGTTAAAAGCGTTAATAGTAGTTATAATTTAAAGTGAGCATAAGAGATAAGTGCTAACCGAATCAGTGGATTGTGAACGTGTTGAACATCGATAGAATTACTGGATTGTCTTTCGTCGAATAATACAAAACTGATGCTATAGTGTATTATTGTAAACAATTAGATCATGCAATGTGGCGTGTACGAGCATTGCAGAGCCCGTCGCCCCAAAAGTGATGGAAACATTCATGTTGCGCACATTGGTGAGTTTGGGTCAAAATTACCAATTATCATCGGAGTGTTCTCTTAAATGTAACGTCGAAGTTCGGGGTAGAGAGAGTAGGAGGGATAAAAAGGATCAAGGTGTTCGTGAGCGGAGATTCGGAACACCTTGATCCTTCGAAAACGTTTCATTCCTAAAGTTTACGCGATACTTTCCCTCGGATTCTGTCCTCGGTCCAGGCCCTACTTTGGACCGTAATTGACATCTGGAGGGAATGTTTTATACACGTATCATCCTTTCTTTTCTCCACTTTTTTCACTTTTTTATTTATATACCAAAATATCATTATTATATATATATATATATATATATATATATATATATATATGTATATGTATATATATTTACTATCTGATAAAAGTGACTCTGCGATCGTGTCGCGCGCGCACGCGCGTGTGTACATGTATCTATAATTATTTATATTTAATTAGAAGATATGTCATTTGATTGACTAGAAGATTACGCTTAATAGGTAGAGATATGTACGTTTTCCATCATCGAAGGGAACGTCTCTCGAGGATTGGTAGCCGTAGTTGTTGTTCCCCGTGTCTGTGTTGTGTTCTATTTGATTTTTATTCGTGGAACATAGAGACTAAGATCGTGATCCTCGTCTCTATGCATCGATCATTAATCGTTTCGTAAAACGGAGAACCCGGCACTTCCTGAGAGAATTCGGCACTCATCTCCGTTAAAATTATTGATATGTATCTAGACTGATATGTGTTGTGTTACCGTAATGAAAATATTAATACATTATAGCATTGTATACTTGCTTCTTTTGTCTCTTAAGTAAGGTGCGCGTTATACCCTGAAGGAACGCGATACGATACTCGATTTGTACCTGCTTCGCTTTTCATTCTTAAAATATATGTATACGTACTCCAACATATACAGAATGACCGAATTAGAAGTTAAAGAATCTAGAAGCGTATAGTGCTCACGAAAATAAAGAAAAAATTATATCTAATTTAATATATGTATATCAACCCTTTCAAAGTAATTTGAAATTTGTTTTTAATTTTTACTAGCACTATACACCCCTTAATTCTACAACCTTTTCTTCAGATCATCGTGTATACATACATATATACATACATACATATATATGTATATATGGTATATGCGCTGCGTGTTTGTATACGTGTATACATAAGTTATTCGTGTACTTATATTCGACTAAAAATCGATTGGTTGCACGATTCTGTGACACCACTTTCGACAACTACCCTCCTTTACAAACGATTCGACCCCTATACGCCAACAAACGTCTTCGATAAAAGGACATTTAGGTAGTGTACTGTACCAGCAGTAATCGTTGGTTCGCAAGCATGTAGGTGCAGTAGACAACGTATCAATCTATAGGGTTTTCTTGAATACGAGATGTAAACCGATCGAAAATGATTCGTTCTGACAAAAATAAATTGCTAACGGTCCGTACAGAAAATTTTTATCGTACATTTTTCACTAATTTCTTTTTAGACGAATCACTTTCATTTGGGTTGTACCGCATGTTTTCGACGGCCCTGTAGCGTACATGATACTCGGTAACAAAAAACACGTGCCAGTGTTCGGTGTTCCATTTTGCAAAGGCGGGATTCGCACAAGTGTAAATGAAACATGCCCGTTACCACGAATATCGCGACCAGACCCGAAGCACAGCTTCAGCGATAACAGATGAGTAGAAACACATGAGAACCTGATAACGAGCAAAATTTGATTTCGATTTGCGATCGAAATTAACGCGTGCCTGCTGCGTGCCGTCGTCGAACGTACGAAGCATGAATCGCGAACGAAACGTATCACGATAGATGATGTTTCCATTTTATCTCAGAAACAACGCGTATCGATGACGATAAATTATTCAATATGACGCGAGACCCTTTCATCCAAATCCGTTTGAAATATTAATAATCGGTTGAAACAGATCTGCTGTGCAGCGAGTGCTCGTGTTAAGAACACCGATCAATAGATACGAGGAGCATTGTAATTCGCGAAACAGGACTATTCTTTCGTATATTTCAAATTATCGTTCACGATTCGTCTCGGGACGAATGCCAACCCAATCCATATTAGACAAATCATCCGATATAAACAAAACTAAATCATGTGTATACTTTTTCATACAGTCTGTCACGTATCATAAAAGAATCGATTCATTTGTCATTTAGAATAGCAAATGATATAATATCATCTTGAATAGTAAAAGACAATCTTTTTATAACTCAATAAAGAAAAATAGTGCGAACGACTTTTTCTCTTAAACGGTGATGAAATATACGATCATGACCCTGACGCAAGTCATTTATGAAGTTAGATATTATACATACGTAAGTATAAGAGGCAACTCATTTCGTTTTAAGTTGTTAGTACATTCATTGTTTCAATTTTTTTACGAAGGGATGTTTACTGAACAGCGCTGTCAATGACAGAAACTTTTTGAGAATTTTCAAGCCAGTGAGAATGTAATGAAAATGAAATGGTTTTAAAGTGTTTAAGTCAGAGTTGGCTGTTCAAACTTTATTAACGAATTTACTAGTAACTTAGAACGAAACGCGATTATTTTGAGAAAATGCGATGCATTCTATACCTATAAAATTGTAATTTTTAAGCTTCTAAATTTCCCATACCAAGGTCACAATGACTTTGTTTAGACATTTAATAAATAGTATGAATAAGATGCAAATAAAATATACAAGTACACATGTTATATGCTTGATATTGTTTATATTTACCGTATATATCTTGTATCTGTCTGTTACGAGATACGAGCGAACAAACCCAACCTTTAAACAGGTTGTCTCTATTAGTTCGATACGCCTTCTTTGAATGCATCGTACCAACTTAATACATTATTTACGTCGACCATTTGATACGAATCAAAGTATTTGGTATGCGTATTAAATGCTTGGTGTAAACTAGCTTAATGTATAATTTATCACCGTTTAGAAGAAACAGCCGTTATCAGCATTTTATTTCCTCGGCTTTCAACAGAAAATAAAAACTATTTCAATTTAATCATTTCGAAGTATATTATGTATTTCAAGATTCGTGGTTGACAGCGTATGTGCAGGTACAGTGAGTCACAGCCAAAATCGTACACTGTATATGAAAATATGTTTAATTCTAAAAAGAGAGCAATTTGGAATGATTTGGGATAAAAGTAAGGCTAATATATATTATAAGTGTATCTGTATTTATCGCGTAATAATAACAAAAAAAAAATGAACATTGTTTAACATAAAAAAAATGAAATTATTATAATACAGTGCAGGAAACATCTCACAGCTAAAATCGTACGCAGCAAAGAAATGAAAAATGTTAAACAAAAGAAGATCATAGCGTTTTAGCTTGCTAGCAAACGTAGTATTGCGTCAAAGTAAAAGGATAAATCGAAATTATTATAAAAATGAAACAAACAACAGTAAAGTTCCAAGAAATTGTTGTGAGGAACTTTTAAAACGGTAAAAGCTATCGAGAAATTGGAAACATTATTGGTAGAAGTACTAGCACTGTTCAACAGATAATTAAGAAGAAAATAGGATTACAAATAAATTAAGAACAGCTCCAAATAAACACTTAATGCGTACGATGAGCGATGGATACTTAGAAAAATCAAAAAGAATCCAAAGTTGAGTGCACTAGATCTAAACGTAATTGAAAATATTTGGCATGAATTAAAAGTAAGCATAAGAAAACATACAATTTGAAATAAAAATAATTTAAAAAAGGCATTGCAAGGAGAGTGGAAAAAAAATGAACCCGACTTCACACAAAACCTAGTAAAATCAATGCTGGAAAGGTTACATGACGTAGAACATAGCCGAGGATACCGTACAAAGAACAATTTTTTTAATTTAAATAAAGTTTAAAAGAATATTCCTAATGTGTACGATTTTAACTGTGAGATATAGTAATTTCATTTTTTTTGTCATGTTAAGCAATGTTCATTTCTTTTATCATTATTACACAATAAATATAGATATATATGTACAATATATATCCGTCTTACATTTTTTTTCCAAATCATTTCCAAATTTTTTTTTTAAAGCGAATCATATTTTCATGGGTGGTGTACGATTTTGACTGTGACTCACTGTATATGTTTCGGACGACGATCGCATGTCGCGTAACGACGACGCCATGCCAGTCAGGGAAAGTAAACGACGTTAATTAGTATCGATCGTCCACTGCGTGACGCCCGAACAGAGTTACCCCAGCAAAATATAATTAATTGACCTGGTAATTACCAAGCTCCTGACTCCAACACTCGATGCGTGCGCGACCTCCCGTCGTTGCGATGCCCTTTCAGCCCATTATCGTTCGTTTCTGGTTTTCTTTTAATTCGATCGTAGCGCACCGTAACACGAGAACGATAATAAGCGTCGCGTCCATCGCGACGCGAAAGCGAGTCGCGTCGATAAAGGTGCACAGAGATACACGAGCTTGTCGACCCTTGATATTTCGCTGGAAAGTTTAAACGTTCGGTGCTCCCATGCCTCCCGGGAACGAACAGGATTGTACATATGTATCTCGACTTTATATCTCGGTGCTCGCCGGTGTTCTTTGAAAAGCAAGAGCGGTACGAAGACATCGAAAGGAAGCGAAAGGAGAGGAAACGGAAGGGGGAGGAGCGGAGAGTGTCGAAGAGGTGTAGTAGGCGGCGATCGTCTCGCGAAGCGGATCCGACAAAGAACCCGGGGCTTCAAGCGACAAGATAGTGCGATTGTAATACGATACAGCCAACGTGAAAACGCCTCGGCGGTGATGTCCCAAAGGGGTGCCCGTTCAGTCAAGGAAGCCGGTCTTCACCAGCTTTTCCAGGAAGAACTTCACGTCTCCCAACTCGGAGTCCTTGATCCCGATAGATTTCAGCATTCCCAAGTCCCCGTTCTCCACCGCCATGAACACGGAGCGTAGGTGCTCCAAGTCGGAGCGCATCAGGTGCAGGGCGGCGCCAAAATCCTCGATCGTTTGCGATTCTAAGAACGCGGATTTATTATGTCAGATCTGACGTTATCACTGTACCGCTGCTCATAGGCGCACAGCAAGGAGACTAGACAAACGAAGTGTTGCGCACCGTTTTTAACGAAACATAGAAACGGCGAAGCGGAAAACATTCCACCCCTTTTTTTCAGGGTTGTTTTCTCCAAGCCTTAATAAAGATTGACGAAATGTGAAAATCATAAAAAATGTTCGTCTATTTTCATTAGACTAATATTATTGTAATTCTGATTCAATCGATGGAAGAGCACACTTCTTATCGATCTATTCAAATTTCAAGCTGACATATCGCTTCTACAAACTCGAAATATATGGTCTCGAGAGAAACAGCTTTAGAAAGTTTCTGATCGCGAGACTGTGCTGCAACACGCCGTTCTCCATCGCTTGTAACCTTGTTACTACTTAAAATTTCAATGTAAAAATTAAACAAACTATCTTTGTGACTATAAACTGTAAAATGCAAAAATATCGATTTGTTGATCATTTCACAGCAGAGAAATCTTTTAACGTTTCTCGCTACTGTAAAATGTACTTCATCTATAAAGAATACCTCCGAGTGATGTTCTCGATGTGAGAGAAATTTTGATCGCTAAATCGGGCTTCCATCCAGAGGCATCCTTTTCAGCCATCCACTATACGTACATACGCGTGACGTGTCATTTAAGTTTCAAGCATTTTGGTTAGAAAATCTGCCGATCGAAATGCATATTGATGACCTGTTATTTTGATCAAAACAATATACCGTCGAATTTTAGTCCCGCATTTGCGATCATTCGTATTTACGGAAAAGCCAGGAATACATGAACGTTTCGTACGCTGTGTATCGCCCGTTGTATTTTTTCTGCTGAAATACGATCTCGATATGTGTTTTTAAAGCAGTTTACTACACAAGCGTTGAACACGCTAACACGTTACTGAAACGCCGCCTATCGTGTGTCGCACGCGGCGAACGAAACACGCCCGTGTAGTCCTGGTTTAAAGTTGCCTAATATGAGGACCTTTCTTAATATAAAACCCCAACTTATCTTTCTTATAGATCTCTCGAATGTCGTAGCGATGCTTCTTTGTGTCACAATCAATCAGTCGTGTACTTTTCTGTTTCGTCCCTTGTAGTGTTGAGATACTCGGGCAAGCATATAATATTTCTAAAATATTTTGCAAAAAGTATTCAAAGTGCTTCGATTAAATTTCAAATACCTTTAAAACCTACTAGTTACATACCATTAAATAAAGAGGAGTTAACCTCGAATTATTTAATAGTTAACATGTTATCGTTTTTCAATATGGGACCCTTGGAAGTTCCTATTACGTGACTAGTCTCATGTTACACATGTATGTAAGTACTCAATTCTATTTTACGTAGATTTAATTAGAAAATGGAAATAGTGAAACAAGGATCAAATATTATTAGCAGTTGAAATAGTGAGACAGTATATAATGGGTTATAAAATCTATTAAAAAATAATTTTGCTGTCTCCAAAGGAACTCTTGAACTCTGTTCTATGGTGAACAATGGACTGCTGTGTCGAAAAAATAGATTTTATATGGCCGATGCATGAAAAAAGAAAAAAATATAAATTTTAGGAACAAACTGGATCTCGTATTAGGAACACATTTTTCAAATCTGTGTATTTGTATAATTTCAATTTTTATTTTATTTTGAAAAAATTGAATTTTTTGTACCGTATTTTTCAGTAGGTTGTAAAGAAGTAAATACTGTAGTTTCAAAACGTGTATCTAATTTCAATAAAAGAATCCTTAATTGAAAGTTATAATTTAAAAATAAATAAGTCTTATATCAGGCAACTTTATCCAAAAATAACGATCGTTGAACGCGAATATACGAATGTTTGCCATTTCTAACATTCCTAACCTTGGTCTTGATACTCATTGGAAACGCCATGAATGTTTCTTAAAATTTATGTTTGGGCCGGTGTCAAATGAGCGTCGAAATGACGAACGTTCGTATGTCTGTCTTCGTTGTTTTCAATTGGAAGAATAAGGGAACACATACAATTGTGTAACGAAAAGTAGCTCGTCTGACACCGGTGTTAGGGTTAACGAATTAATCGAGCTTACCCGAAAGTGCTATAGCCACCTTATTCACTCCACCGAGAGGTTTCAGCGTATCCCGCGCCTTGGTCCCGAACAATTTCTCGAGATAATTTGGACCATGACTTGCTAACAATGATTGCAGGAAACTGGCAGTCTCCTCTACTGGCGGTCTTTTTGCTGGAACATGAAACGAAGAGTTCAAACTAACCTCTGTATATACAGAAAATTACTAAGAACGCCGGTATTAAACTAGTTTCGAGATTTTTTTCACTTTCACGACGATATCGATGTTATTATAAAATAGTTTTTAGCACGATCGGAGAGAGTTGGCAGTACCGAAATAATTTCAATGTTCAGTCTCTAGCTCGGTGATGGTACAGACGTGTTTACATTTAATACCGATAACACTTTCCGCAGTGGTTCGCAATTTCTTCTATTATGAAAGGTCCAACTAGTTACACGAAGGTTAAGTAAAAGTTGTACAAACTTATTGTAAATTTCATGAAGACGCGGAGTTACTTCTCAACTGTAATTCGCGAAGGCAACGTTGTTGCTTTTAAGCTGGGATGTTTTTATCGATGTTTTGATGTGCAATCACGTCGCTGGTAAGTACGACCTAGCGATCCTAGCCTTGAAATAGAAAGGCGAACAGTAGTACTAGACGAGTATAAATCAGCCCTCGAACGTACTCTATGCTCGACGTTTTCGTGCCATATAGAAACTTCCTCGTAACCTTGTGCCCGTTTTCATTATCGGATTTTACCAGTTTTCTGGGCTTAACCACCATTCAATGGACGGGTCATTTTAGACCCAGTCGACTCAGTGGTCAACAATCACACTATTTATGTTTACGTTGAACGTGAAAAATGATCGAACGTTATTTGTTTATAATTTCCAAATTTATCATCCCATTTTTCATTGCCGATGCACGATTTTTCAGCCATTTACGATTATTTGACAAAAAAAATAGTTTTCAATAAAAATTGATGGGTATCGAATTTACAAAAAACGACAATAATAAAAATTGTAAAAACAGTTTGCTTTTATGGCCAAACCAAGGTCACCTTGAATTTTTCAAATAGGAACAAATATTTTTATTCCCATCGTATTGTATGGGATAAGGAAACGAATTTCAAACCATTAACATCGTATTCTTATTGACGAAATACTACGTTTGCAATAGTTTTTCATCGTATTCTACTTTTAAATAGTGTAAACATATTTGACCTTAGATGAAGGAGTGTAACTAGGATTTCATAATGTAGTAAAATAAATGAAAATTTCTTTCAACACGAGTTCAAACCGCATTCCGTCTTTCGCGATGCAATATTCTGTACTTTTGCAGAAGTTTGAGCGCGGTTGTTGCGATTAGACCGGCATCTCTTGCAAATCTTCCTTATTATGAACTGATGATTGGTATGCAACA
Organism: Ptiloglossa arizonensis; assembly: GCF_051014685.1. Lineage (NCBI taxonomy): Eukaryota > Metazoa > Arthropoda > Insecta > Hymenoptera > Colletidae > Ptiloglossa > Ptiloglossa arizonensis. The sequence continues at coordinate 25,752,152 of NC_135052.1, read as the reverse complement.
TATTATAAATATCCTCGTTAAAAAAAAAAGTATGTTTAAACTGTCTAAGAATAGAATACAACAAAAAAGTTAAATATTTCATTTCTACTATTGTAAACATAGTATTGTGTCAATAAAAATACTTGAAAAACTCAAGGTGACCTTGGTTTCGCCATGAGAAGGAAACATTTTCTTAATTTATATTATCCTCGTTTATCGTGTACTTAATACCGATCAATTTTGATCGAAAACCCTAAATAGTTTATTAAAAAATTAATCAAAACATAATTGAAAGCATTAAATAAGTTCGTAACTACTGGTACGGGTCACTCTCGACCCGGCCACCTCGAGGGTCGATCGGAGTCATTATCATTATGAACGTAAGCTAAAGAGATGCGTGACTGATTTCATTTAACACGACTCCAATTTGCATAAAACTTTGCCTACTCGCGGAACAGCTAAAAATAATCCATACATTTTTTTTTTTTTTATTTACTATGACTCGAGTTTAAGAGCTTAAATCATCCTTCAAAGTTCGACGCCCCAAAGTGTCGACTCGAAAATGGTTGAGGATAGAAAAAAAGTTTTTTTTTTTGTTATAAAATTTTCACGAGTTAGTACTTTGAAGCGTCGAACTCTGGAGGGTGTTATATATATATATATATATATATATATATATATATATATAAATATATAAACATTTAATTATTTTTAACAGTTCCGCGTGTCTGTAAAGTTTTATCCAAATCGCGGCCCCTGGCTTGTAAGATGGACTAGCGGAACGAAATATCGTCGCGTTGTAATTGAAACGGAAATAGAAATTTACCAGCGGTGCACAATCGTGAATCTTCGTCGTAACCGTCCTGACAATCCGGAGCTCCGTCGCAAAGATACTGAATCGAGATACATGTGCCGTCTCCGGGACATTTGAACGGTTCGTATGGACGGCAAGCGTCATCTGGAACACGCGAGATAAATGTTGTTTAAAGGAATGTTTATATTTAAAGAAATATATATAAAAAAAAAAAAAAAAAAACCGATGGTAAGATCGATGCGAGCGTAATCTTCATCGAGATTCTTAAGAGACGCGTGTTCAGCACGGTACGTGGTGCACGGTGAAGTGTACAGTACGTTGGCTGCGATACACAAATTAGTATAGATAGACGACAATACTTATCGGCGGCCAGCGGCACGTTTGATATTGACCGAGCATTGTTAAAGGGGGAGAGCGCGATCTCTATTCTTTCCGCCGCGTTACAATACACATTAATTTAATTGCTAGGCGGCGTCCGTTCGTGTCTCTCGTCGCCAATTAATTTCGTACGTGAAGCGTTCAACCTCGAAACGTCGCTCAACGAAGCGACTCGTGCTCAACTCATTACCATAAGAAACTTAACGCTGTTTATTGCTCGAAGGAATTTACCCTTTAAGTGACGTTTATTAGTCAAAGCGATTGAGCTCTGCTCACTGACAAAACGGACCACGTTCCACTCATTGAATCGAATGAACTACGTACAGCGTATCACGAAGATGAATCGTGATACGCTGAGTACACCACGTGGATTCAAATTGCCACTTAAACGACGCTGCCTTAAATCAGTATAATAAATTGTATAAAGATTACAATGTATATACAGCATTGCATCTCTCGCTGTTAGACTCGTCCTTACATCTTACGTTTCTCTCTAAAACGATTCGAGAAAAATACCACCCGTGGAATTCTACTGTATTTGAATAAAGAACTTTTTATAATAAACTCCGATAGCGTTTATCACTGCCATTGATTGCTTAGCGAATAATTCTGTTCGTCTGTGAGAAATGCGCGGGACTTACGTTCGACCAAACAAAGTCTAACGATAAGAATACTCGTGCGAGGAATCGTGGTGGCGTTCGAATTCGATTTTCGGCCAAGTTCGAGGCGGACACGGTGACTTACCTGTACGCTTCGAGTTGAAGTGACCGTAAAATCGACTCAAGTCGATCGCCATGACGGCACGCGGAAAAACAACGCAGGCACTCAGGGCGAGGCTAAGCGCAGCCACGCTGGTGCAGAACCTTTGGACCATTCTCAGCCGGCAAACGGTTGACTACTCTCTCGACGAGCGAGTTCACGCGTACTACGCGCTTTCTTCGTCGGCAGGGAGGCGATACAGAACTACCCTCTACAACGCGACGCAAAAGTTAGCGAATCTCGAGCTTCTTCGGGGCAAAACGCTGTAAATCGAGGCGATTGTTGTTCGCGCACCGACCCCTGAGAAGAATACAAATACGATTGTTCGCCTCCACTCTTCCTTCTTTGACTTTTTTCTCTCGTTTCACAGCCACCCACCGTCTCTCTTCGACTCCGAGTGGCTGGCGCGTGACACGGGGTGCACAGGCACTGTGAACACACCTGTACCGTACATGCCATGCCAAGTACGTATCGCAATCCCCACTCTTCGGGACACCTAGGTCGACACGGTGGGGGCGCACGCAGGAATATGCTCGACCAATCGACGCGCGGGTCTCGCTGAACGCGACCAATCACGGATGGCGATATTAAACGTTCTGGTCCGAAACACCCACGCTACCCTTCTCTGCCGAGTCGCATCGATTTCAACCCCTCTGCGCCCGTGCGTAACTTTTGTTTATCGTTATAATGTTGCGTTTACGCCGCGACAGGAATACGCGGGCAGGATAGCCCGGAGTGTGCTACCCTTGGGAACCAGGATAAGGGGTTGATGGAATTTCAAGAAATTCTCGCTTAATCAAATTAACGCGTGACCTCAAGCTCCTCCCAAATATTGTCATTGTCCATGACAAGTCCTTCCTGCACGATCCTCTCTCCTGCTATCGAAATTTTCTTTTTCTCCACGCGGGGTAATTAGCAATGGACTCGAGGCGCTTTAAATCGTGTTAGACGTACGGAGAACATTTTACGTCGTTTCGAATATCCTTGACCAATTTGAGCGTTATAATTAACTTTGAAAATAACGAATAATAAATATTATTAAATCATTTAAAACTCGAAAAATTTTCAAGTTATTTAAATTCGTACAAATTGGATCTCAAGTTTTTTTATTAAAAACTTCAGACTCTTTCAAAATCGATCATCACCCTAAATGATTATAACCTTTATGCGATTAAAACGTTTGAAAACTTACGATTAAGCGATTTTAACGACAATCACTAGTTCGTAGTTACAAGTGTATAGTGTATCGTATAGATTCATAAATGTTATATGCATTATTCATGTTTATCGATAAAACACTCGAAATATTGTACGTGGCTCGTTAAAAACCAAGTTAACCATTAATATCACGTTCTCCGTTTAAACATCATATGTTAAATTTAGTTAATCGGATTTGCAATCGGTTTCGGTCGACAAATTGCTCAATACTTTATGTTGCAATATTACGTAATAATATAATGAGTAGCTCTTAATTGTAAGAAGGTAAAATACGTGTACTTCACGTTTTCATGTACTTGCTCTAAAGATAAAAAAAGAAATAGTCATAACTTTCGAAGTTAGTAGAAACTTTAGAAGTATGAACGAAATATAAACCGAGATTTATCGTGCGCAGATGTTTTAATGTAGTTCTTAGACAAGGCTAAAAATTTGTACGAACCAGTGGAAAAAGTTAACCATAATCTAACTTCAATGTGTATGTATGTATGTTTACATATTTTACGAGCACTAAATTTTCTTTAACGAAAGATTTTAGATTTGCGGTTAACACTCTAAACAAATCTTAAATAAACTTATCTGGTCACTTATTAAAACTTTGTTAAACGTCGCAAAAATGATAAAATATGTGTATTATACTCAAATAATGCATATGAATATATTCTCGAAACACTTGTTTCATTTTTTGGTTTAATTATATTTTATAAATAATAGCATTAATAACGTTTGTTATTTTTCTGCTATTATATATACATCAATGCGTAAAAGTTCTATAATGTTGTTTGAAAATAGCAGTGCTTAAGAATCTGATATATTGATATAAACTTCCAACTTTCGCGGTAACTTCATATTGTACATAACCTGAGAAAAATATTGATATACGTATGTATTCTGAGTACGTAGCGTTCAAGCAGCAGGTTTCACACAGTTGCAGAATGGAATTAATAAAGTAATTACGACGAAATAATGCCATTATTATTTGCTATGACAATTGCATTGACAGAAACACTAAGAAATCGAGTAAACAGATGAAAATGTGTTGGTCAGAATTTTAAAGGATTAACAGAATGGAGGATCTAAAATTTAAATTCCTTGGTCTGATTAACAAGCAGGTAAATAGATTTATTTTAAGATTATCACGATTAAGTATTGTTTGATATACAATAAAAAAGTGAATGCAATTATCCTTTTTGCTTACTGTTGGTGTTTTAGGTTATGTTGTATTGGTTTTGATGATAGTTTCATTGAGTATTCCATAAAATATTTTTGAACAATTTAATGTTACTTTACATTAGAAGAGTTTAGTGTAGGATTTATATTTTTTTATTATTATTCAGAATGCAACCAAGGTTCCTCTTATGGGTTTACATTCGGACTTGCTCAATCCGTCGGAGACGCAAAAATTGGAAGACATACAATCAGAAGCTGACCAATCGACAGAAAGCGAACCTGTCCCTGATCAAGACATATTAGAATCCATAGAAGAAATTTATTTTAATACAGATCATTATTTTGACTCTATTAGGCATGAACTAGAAAAATTACCAAAAGTTTTACAATCTAAAGAGATTGAAAAGGGTTACAAAAAGCTTAAACAACAGCATCAAGTTGTTTCAAAGAAAGTTCTACAACTTATTTTACAGAAGCAGAATGCTTGTAAAAAGGAATTTGAAAAGATTTTATTGATACAAGAACAACTGCAAGATGTATTAGAAATATGTAGAATGGGAAGGGCAGATTTAAAATTAGCTGAAAAGCAATTTACAACAGCCAGCTTAGGAATATTAGCAAATTATCAAAAACGGCAAATTGTAGAAGAGTTGTTAAATAATTTAAACACTATAAAGACATTGGTACGTTTATTTTGATTTTATTTAAATTATTAAAACGGTAAACAGTAAAAGTGCAATAAATTGGTATATTTTTTTTGTAGCAACGTACAGGAGATCGATTACAGGAGCTTCTAAATGAAAAAAATTATCCTAGAGCAATTTCATTACTTTTAGAATGTCAAAGTGCTGCACAGACGTATAAACATTTTCATTGCATTGCTGCACTAAATGGAAAATTACAAGATATTTTAGAACAGGCAGAGGAAGCTTTAGATGTGACACTCTCGAAGATGTGCACTCAGTTTGATGTAGCAATTTATACATCAATCCAAGAAGCATATTCTCTGTTAGGAAAAACTCAATCTGCAATAGATCAGCTGCACATGCATTTCACTGCAGCAATTCATAATACTGCATTTGTAGCTGTTCATTCGTATGCAGGTGGGGATACAAAAAGACAGTACAAACAACTCTGTCAATCAGTACCTCGTGAAAGTTGCATTGCTTGTCTAACAGAACTGTGCAAATCACTTTGGACAATATTAAGTTCCTATTACTTGGTTGTAAATTGGCATAATACACAAGAGAATAAAGTTAAATTTGATCATGACGTTAAAGATCTAGAAGAAACTTTTAGTAAAGAATATGTAAAACATAAATTAGGAAACAGTATGATTCGAATATGGCATGATGTTGAAATGAAAATATCGATCTTTTTAATGAATGCTGATTTAACTTATATTAAATTTGAACAGTTCGTTCAAGTTTTAGGCATAGTTAACAGGTATAAATTTAAAGTTATTCCATGTTAATCTCACTGGGCATTAAATATGAATTGTATTCACGAAGAAAATGTTTACAGATTAATGGAGATTGGAGAAGAATTATGTGGTTTTAAATCAGAAAATTTACAGGAATCTATCCGAAAACAATCATTATCATATTTCTCTCATTATCATGCATCAAGGCTAGATGAACTTAGAATATTTTTAGAAAATGATGGGTGGGAATTGTGTCCTGTCAAGTCTAATTTCGTAGCAACTCAATTACAAGAATTCAAAAGTTTAAAACCGTCGCTAAATATTTGTAAAGTTTGGAACAGTTTAGATAACTCGAACATTAGCGAGAATGATAATCCTATGGGAATGGAATGGATTCAGAAATATTTAGAAGGAGGTGTGTCTCCATTTTCCATAGGTTTAGATGATACAATGGATGAAGATATTTTGGTAAAAAATGAGGTATAAGATTATTCTGCATAAAAATAATTAACTGTTATAACATTACATTATATGACTATTCTAGTGAAATATTATGTTTTATATAGGATAATCCACCAGGATACTATTCTGATGAATCCGATGATGACATCCCTGACGAATTAAAACATGAATACGTCGATGATTCGGATCACGTTAAAGCAAATAAAAAAAAATGCAAATTGAAACAATCGGGACCTATGGTTACAAATACTACGTTAAGTATATTGCGTGTGTGTGGACGGTATCTACAAATGTCTAGACTTTTGCGCTCAATCGCGGTTACAGTTATACAAAGTATGATACAATTTTATGAGCTGTGCTTCTACACTGTACATTTATTCTTTACTTCAGATCTTGTAAGTTTATAATTGTATATTTATATATATATATATATATACAACCGCAAACATTAATTCGTTCCTGCTTCAAGGAAAAGTCATCGGCTCTGTATTAAGTCCAAAGCGGAAACAAATTAATGCTTATAGGTCTACGTATGTGTTATGAATGGTAACGATAAACAATTGTTTCTTTTAGCAAATAAATAGTGACTCATTATATAGTCCAAAATTAAAATTATCATTGGCAAGAATCAAAGAGAACTTAATTATTTGTGAGAATGATACTGAGGATAACATTAAAGTGAATTCTGATAAAGTGCGACAACCACAGCTTTCTTCCATTGTAAATTTGTCTCAACCAGAGAGACTTCACGGGTTGACTGAACGCATTGTAGCAGTAGAGTCTTTGATATTTTTGGGGCAACAATATGAAGGCCTGAAACTGTATTTAGAACATCTCATTGCTACTAGTCCGCAGCGTGGATTTCTACATCAATTTTATATGCAAACAATAGCGTCAACAATTGATTTAAGAAAGCCAGTATATATGGCGGTTGCATCGCAAGCACTTGATGTTGCAAACATTTTAATTTTAATGAACAAGGTCAATTGGGAAGTGACAGATGTCATGTCTCAACATAGCGGTTACATTGATGCATTATTGCAAGTATGTATATTTTTGAATAAAAGTAATTGATTTATTATTTATGTATTAAGAATTCATTCCATATACAGGAAATATTGGTCTTAAATGAAAGACTGAAGAATATTGGAAGTTGTCTTCCTTTGTCAGACGATGTGTATAATGCTGTTTGGGAAAATATTGCGCACTTGATTACTCACACTTTGGTAGAAGGGTACGTAATTGTACACATTACATTTATTCTCATTCTCATAGCATTTACTTACCTTTATCAATGTTTATTATAGATTCTCCAATGCCAAAAAATGTTCAAACGGAGGTAGAGCATTGATGCAACTCGATTTTACGCAATTGAAGTCAAAGTTCGAGACACTAACTTTTCTGAGACCGATGCCGCATAGAGAATACGTTGAATTATATATTAAAGCATATTACCTTCCCGAAAATAGTTTAGAAGAATGGATAAAAGAGCATAAGGTAAGTAACAAATTGGTATTATTCTATGTGTCATTATATTGACATTTTGGAATAAACAAACTTTACAGGGTATCCGATAAATGGTAGTATAAGCAGCAGCATGATCATTGTACATAACAAAATTTTATTATATACTTTCAATTAATTTTCTCATACAGAATGACCATATTGTCGCTTGTATTATCAATTACTGGACATCTTATAATCGTCATGAACATTTATTTTACAGGAATATTCAATCAAGCATTTAATTGGCTTGATTTCTTCAGCATGTCAGAATAATAAAAAAACTCGTCAAAGATTAATAGCACTTATAGAAGAACAACGGCCCGGTAGATAGCATCAGGCTATACATTACAGTGCATCTCAAGACTATGTCGAAATAGGAATTGTTTGAAACATGAATTTGTAGAGATAACTAACAGAAGAAGAAAAAATGTATTTTTTCCGTGTAAATATTCGAGAAAATATTATATCACTGAAGTAAGTAGGCCGACTTAATACCTTCCTAATTTTCATGACAACTATTTTCTTGTTTAATCAGTATGCGTTTCGGGTCCATCATATGGCTTTTAATGAATCTGTTGAAAATTAGTTTGTAAGGTTAAAAGAATATGTGATAAAATTCAAAATCTGACGTTACTAGGATACACATCGTTAAATTTAAGTAACTTTGAGTGATTAAACGAATCTCATATCGAAATTTATAATTATAATTAGATTCGTACCACACTGTTAGTAATCTCATTCCTGTGGAAATCTATTGGATGTTTATCCGCGATTTTTGTCGACCTTCTTTCGCGCTAGCCTTTTTGGTGAGATAGACGGTCGATCAAATTCACGGGTAAGTTTTCGTTAAACCCTCGGTGTGTACGAGCCGTTTTACCTATAAAAAAGATTAATGCAATCATGTATTTTTCACTCTATATGATAGAAAGGTTATAAAACTTATTACAGTATTAACGTGATTTTGAATGAAAGATGCGCGCATCTTTAATTCCAAAATATAATGTTATTGGATCTGTTAATGGTAATGATTTTATGCTTCACTTGCGCTTATCTACATAATTATCTAAATAATTTCTATTCAAAAGTTTATAATCAGTGGCGGATAATTTATTTGTAGAAGCCAAAGTAAAAGCAAAGTTCGATGGTCCCACCTAACATTTTTAAATATTGAAATTTAAATAAATAAATACAAAGCACGAATTTTTAATTAAACTTTTTATTTTTATAATAAGTTATAAGTACCGATTAATCAAACAAAAATATATAAATAGTGTTTACAGTGCAAACACTATGATTATATAATACTTTTTTGTTTTTTGAAACAGAAAATTCATCAATAATATTATTATTATCTAATTTTTGGGTAATGTTGCTTTCAATAAATATTAGTGATAAATTATTCAAATGGATTTAGCCATGGTTATATCTTCAATAATTTTGTATAAATAAAACTTTCGTTGAGTTAAATTAAATAATTTTTTTGTCAGATTTGGGATCTCTGGGCATATGCCTTCACTACTTGTGCGATAATCCGTCACTACTTATAATTTTATATATATGTATGTATGCAATAATATGTAAATGACAAAATTACCAAAAAGAAAGGCATTTTTTTTAAATTAAAAAACTGTACATTTAGAGGATATAAAAGTATATATATAAATTAATACGAGTAACCAAATTCATTTCTGTGACCAATGGTTTGGCAACCAGTGCTTTAGTCGTAGAAGTGATAATGTAAATATTTGACTTCATATTCCTTTTAATTTTATATATCTTTTCATATGTAAGATCTAATGGATGAAAATATCTTTTAAATATATATTATTTCTTATAAAAACTATAACTTTTATAAATTTGTTGAAGTTATAACTTAATTTTTGTTGCTGTACAAATGAAAACTACAATTTGTTATTCCTTTAATTGTAAAATTATGTCCTCTTGATTTAATAGTAGAACATTAATTGGATACTTGCAAACATTTTGTAATATATTTTAAAAACAATTTATAAATATTAGGTGCAATTACAAATATTTTGTTCAAATACATAGTATTTTGCATTTTGAGAAAATGCTCTTATAATTTAAAGGTGTCTTTATTATACAAATAATAATAATAATTATAATAATAATATACAAGTACATATATTTTTTCCAGGTTCATCGGTTTCCAATTTTGTAAAAATTACTGTTATACATCTATATAATATTTACTGTAGTATTACACTTATCGTATATTTATATTATATCTTTTACTTGTACTAAGAACCAAAAAATTCTATTGCACCTCTAGTTGCTACTCTCAAAAATATTTTAAGGTTCACTGCCTGGTGAGAAACATGTGTTTTAACTAACAACTTTTTATAACTTTGGGAAATTTATGTAAAATAATGAGCAATTAATACGTATATTGTACGAACATATATATCTCACATTTGCCGATTAAAGAACGTTTTTAACGTATCGTATAATTTTTGTAAAATGAAACAAATATTTGCAGAAAAACAAATTTTTGTCCATGGAAAATTAAATTTTCTAACTACAGTCATTATTATGGTGCGACTAAACAAAACTCTTTCTATTTGCTTTTCGATTGGTGCAATCGAATAATATTCATCGATGTCGGTGCATTGAGAATTCTCTGGCTAATAGTATAATTCAGCGTTTCCCAATCTTGAACTTTGTGGACCGGTATCGTTAACTAAGTAAAATTTTTCGTTAATAAAAAAACGATTATGCTTTCTAAATATATCTATAGTTTCCCTAAAATATTTAATTGTGTATCAAACACAGTTTTTTAAATCTTTACTAAATTTTTTAAATAAAGAACGATCCATGGAGTAAATGTTAAGAAACGCTGATAATTTATCGAAATAACTGATTTTCTTCCTCACTCCAAAGTGCTTTATATTGAGCCCTGCATTCTGAATGGCCCCTGTTAAAACAAATTGTTGGAAAGTATAGAGGATACATATGTATAAACTGAACAATGGATATGGCGATATCAAATGCTTACTTTGACAATAAATCTGTTTGATGATATTGTTTACTAATATTATGTTAAGACGTATGCTATAATAACAACTATAAAATTTGCATACGCCTACATTCTTTAGCAAAATAAGTATCAACTATAAATGCTTTTTTTATTTTACACTGAATGGAGAATGAATAAATATATTGCTATTAGATGAAACCTGTCTTCTTGTTAAAAAGAGAATTACTAAAATATCCATTGCAAATAGTTAAACTATTGATTGTAAGATTTGTATAATGTCAGACTTTGGAGATTTACTACTGCAGTGTGTACTCTATGATCACAAACTGTGAGCTAAAAGTTATCTTCTCATGATAACATATTATCATAAATAAAATTCAATTACTTGAAATGAACAACACGAACAAAAACCAATTTTCCATTAGTTATAAATTTAGTAATTCTCAGTAACAAATACATTGAATGTAAAAAAGTGTTTGCAACTATAAAATAACGTGTAATTACACTTATATTATTTTTTTACAATAGAAAATTCTATCCAATGAAACTTATGTCACACATAATTCATATTTCCCCTAATTTCATTCCTTTAAATTTTAATTCAGTTATAAGTACATTATTCATACGAATAAAATTTATTGCCAAAATCTGCTTGCCATTTCATAATATTAAAACATATTTTTTTTTTAACAATAACTAGTCACCAACAAAGCTACTCCTGTTACAATTATTCCGTCTCTTTCGTTTACAATTAAAACAAACGAAAACAAAAATGTCACAACATTATATAGGTTTTATATGAACACAAAACTGATGGTAATGATGCAGTATAAACATGTATAGCCATAGAGCACTGTTCAGTACTAATGAACACACCTAGGAATAGTACATTACTTTTTTCCAAAGTCTGTCCATGACCGTTAAACACGAGTTAATTATTTTGCACATTATTTTTCATCAAATGTGACACTTAATTTTAATGGTACAGATGCAGAGAAACTGATTCTGACAAACTTATACCTATATAATCATTACTGATATTTCATGTAAAATAATACAATTCTTTAAAATCCTAATGCCTTAATGTACTTGTGGAATGCAAATAAAATATTGATATAGCAACAAATTGAAAGAGTAACATATCATTGTTACTTTGTTTTAGTCATAACTTGTATTCTGATATACATGTATGAAATTTGTAAAGAACAAAATTTGACTGACGATAAAATTTTTTTATCGAATTAATAATGGATATTGATGAATACATTTATCACTCTTATTCTACAGATTATTATTTACGAAGAAAACAAAATGAGACTCACAAAAAACATGTTCTGACTCTTTCCCTTGCAACCTAATTCTAGTTTTGCGTTATGAGACTGCTTAATTAGTAAAAAATATTGGCAGATTCAATGCTGTTACGTTATTAGTAACACTGTTTCTACTTTCCTTCCCTGCTTTTTGTTTTGAGCTCGTAATAATAACAGATTAGAAATGTTATATTGCATTAAATCCTGTAATTTGCCATTTGTGCGTACAGAACAACCCCATCAGTAGGTATACGTGTTTTCGCGAATATGTTTTAATAAAAATAAAATAAGTTTTTGAAAAAGCAAACCGATATGCGTTAAGATATGATTAATTTTGAAGTTGATTAAAAAAGCAGAAAAATCAATGAACTCATTAAGATACTTTTAAAGCAAAAGATTAATAACAAAAATTTATCAATGAATAATGTCTTGAAGTTATATGAAGCCAATAATGTAAGTGCTTCGAATGTTTACTTACATATACCAATGAGATTATATGTATGAATATTATGTAATACATATTATGTAGCATTGACAATCAATGACAAGTTAACTGCATGTCTGCATCTTAGACGTGTCAGTTCAAATTAATCATTGTATAAACGATCATTTTAAATTGAAAAGATAATTTTTATGGATGCATCCCTTAATACCATAAATGGTTCATCATTTTTGTATTCACTTACAATTAGTATTCCATAATGCGATACACACGCGCATATACATATATATAAATTATAGTAAAAGGTTGAATATGATAATCTAATCAATAATATTGTAATAGCTATTTTCATGGACTTCAATAAACAGTTAGTAACAAAGTCTATATCTTTTGGTACTTCGATAAATTTCTATTTATAGTATTAGTATTACTGAAACGCACAGTTCGATATTAATGGTTGTGTTACATTTGCTGTTGTACGCTCAAAATGATCTCTTTTCTCTTATAGATCTTTACGATCATTGTCAGTTGCATTACAGAGCCTCTACATGATAAATAAAAATGAAAATACAAAGCAAACGTACATTCTTGGTATGTGGCTAATCGATGAAAAATAAATATTTGCTCATAATTTATGATTACTGGTCAACCATGTAAGGCCTTCGTAAAGCCCATCACCAGTTGTGGCACATGATGGTTGAACATACCAATTCCTGTCTCGTATCCTAGTTAAACCCAACTTTTCTTGTATCTCGTGCGGTTTCATTGCTAGAATTTTTTAAATATTTGATACATAATACAAACAAAACATATATATTATAACTTTCAAATTCTAGTACTTACCATCAGGAAGATCTTGCTTATTTGCAAAAATTAAAATAATAGCATCTCGCATTTCTCTATCATTTATAATTCGATGAAGTTCTTGACGCGCTTCATCAATTCGATCTCTGTCAGCACAGTCTACTACAAAAATAAGTCCTTGTGTTCCAGTATAATAATGACGCCATAGTGGACGTATTTTATCTTGTCCTCCAACATCCTAAAGAGAAATCATTTCCTTGAAATTGTGGAAATTTGTAATAATTTAGTAGTTAAATCATTTTAAATTTGTTGCTTACCCAAACATTGAACTTGACGTTCTTATAGGTGACTGTTTCTACATTGAATCCTACAGTTGGTATAGTTGTTACAGACTGTCCTAACTTAAGCTTATATAGTATTGCTGACATATAATTAAGGAAATAGTACCAGTTACAAAACACAATATACTTTTAGAAATTTTTCTCTGATTCCTCAAAAAGTTCTATGTAAACAAAAGAATACATATAAAGGATACTAGTTTTCCCAGCAGCATCCAATCCTAGCATAAGAATTCGCATCTCCTTGTTGCCAAAGATCTTTGACAACAACTTGCCCATCTTGCCAGCTGCTTTCTACGCACCTGGCACCTAAACTTATCAAATTTTAGCCTTTAAAAAGAATTATTTACCATGTTCCTAAATTTTAAGGTAATGTAATAATGCTCTAAGCAAAACAACAAGTTTCTTTTGCCTTTTATTTTTAAATTGGTTGACAATATTTTTTGACATTATTAGAGTAATCTTTCATGCTATAAGCTTTTAGAAACAACAAATTCGACGAGTCTCTAACCTCTATATCAAATTTGTTACTCTAAGATAAGAATAATAGTTTAATGAATAGTGCAACTTTTAAATATTGTTGAAACTCAAGGACGTTTCTCCTAACCTATCGAAACAACACATATGACTCAAATAGACAAATGTTAGTGAAATAATAGAACACAAATAAATTTTTGACATATTCGGAACATAGTCGGATTCACTGTTAAAAATTTGTTAATTTATAAAAAAAAAGAATAATAGCCCGCGGAATAATACCGAACAGTCGTCGCGATAAATACACCGATCGTTCGTACAACTTCCATGACAATTGATGACGAATTTTTTTTAAAAGAATCCTTCGAGTCAGCAATCACTCGAAGGAATATAACACGAAGCAAGCGTAAATGTAACTCACCGAAATACATTTACAAAGGGCGAGTACTTTATCATGAACGTGTAGACATATCACATCGCTGCACATAACTTATTGTTACAGCCGTAATATTGCCGCAGCATTGCCAGAAACGTTATTTAGGCATGTACAGCATGATGTCTCTTCGTAAGTCACAAGCAAACACGCGTGTAACTTAAACGAAATATCGAGATCACGTCTGTATAGTGTATGCATTGAGCTCTGACAGAGAATTTAAAGCGCCATCGTCTGCCGCAATCCTTTACTAACCCATAATTGGCGATACGTTTAAAAATTTCACATCATTTTAAACGTAGCAAATATATTCATTTATTTACATAATCGCATTAAAAATAGTTACACGGCTTTATCAGCGCATTGTAAAGTGTAATGTATTTCAAATTAAAACGACATATCGAGAAAAATCATTATGATATGAATACGAGTATCTCGATGATTCAATAAAAAATAATAGTAATATTTACAAGCGTAAGTATAGTTATCAGTCTACACGGTACCTAATGATTTATACTCTTAGATACGCTTAAATACATGAACGTTGTGTCCATTTTATATTTGTGAACATAAATAAGATAAAAAGAGTTACTTTATAAATTAATCGTATATGATGGAATTTTATACTATAGTATATATTACATTATAATTGTATATTATATTACATCGTGTGTATAATGAATTAACAATTATTAAAATAAAGTTTTGAACTAGACACCTACTATTAAACTTTCTTGACACACCTTTCTATAAGTATTTAAAAATTTGTTCAGCTACAGATACGCATGCGCGTGCCGGTACTCAACTGATCAACCGATTAAGAATTTAGATCTCTTCGATAAATATTTATCATATTTTTATTGTTACCCTGCTACCTTCAAGATTTCAAATATGATTAATTGTGCATAGTTCTAATTTTATGAAGAATTTTATACTTAAACTTATGGATTAATTATTAAAATGTTTGAAAAATATTAAAAAGATTTCCATATTCTTTCTCACATGTGTGGAGGCTACGTATACTATCTTAAAATAAATTTTGACGTTATCGTCGTAAGTGTTGGGCTCCCAAATATTTTAGTTTTACATGATCAGAATACAAGATCGCGCGTTCGCTCCGCAACCTTTCACTTTTCACTTCTGTCTGTCAACGAAGTAGAATTATCTTCATGATCTTTGTAAAATTATCAAATACATTTTTGTCTCTTTAATCGCACACCATCGATAAACGGCCATATAAGCCAGTAATAGTGTGTGGTTGCAAAAGGTTACAGTTTTGACGTTTGTGATCGAGAGTTAGAGAGAAAAACGATGATCTTTCACGATCATCGACACACGTCCCTAGAAGCAAAATATGTTGGAAAGGAAAAGGAGAATCGGCAGAGAGGCTGGAAGGGTGAGAGGGGCCGATAAGAGAAATCGAATCAAACGTGCTACGTGGAATCGTGAAAGTGAAGGTACACTCCGCTCTACCTATGAGTTGGGTTAGGTTACAGCCTTGACAGGATACCTGTTGCTTGACACGTTTCAAATACATTCCCATCGATGTTCGAGTAGAAGCGCGACGCATACATATATCGTAAGGCTTGTTTGTAGCGTTATTGATAATAGTGTTACGATAACGGGATACGCCGATTGCTGGTAGTACACTTACGATTGTCAAACGGGAAACAAACGATATGGAACTCCTTCGGAGAAATCTTATCGATTACGGTCAAGAACATCTGTTAAGATTCTGGGATCAACTGTCAGATGAGGAGAGAAATGAACTGTGCAATGACATATCTGAATTAAATCTTATGGAAGTGACATCTTATTACCAGAAAGCAATGTATGTTTCATCTATACATAGGAATACATTGAATGATAAAGTGTCTCCTATTCCTGAAGACATTATTGCATCTACTAAAACAACGAGCATGAAACAACTAAGAATATATGAGAAATTAGGATTGCAAGAAGTATCAGATAGTCGTGTAGCTGTGTTATTGATGGCTGGTGGTCAAGGTACTCGACTGGGAGTATCTTATCCTAAGGGCATGTATAATGTTGGATTACCCTCTGGTAAAACTCTCTTTCAATTACAGGCGGAAAGAATACTTCGTTTGCAAAATATAGCAGAAGAAGAACATGGAAAACAAGGACAAATAACCTGGTATATTTCTTTTAAAAAGATATAACAATTTATGAATTATATAAAAGTTTATATTTTGAATCAAATAACGGTTCATTGATTTTTATTAGGTACATATTAACCAGTGAAGTCACTCATGATGAAACTGTTGCTTTTCTTAGTGAACATAATTATTTTAATTTGAAAGAGGACAATGTTAAAATCTTTAAGCAAGGAATGTTGCCATGCTTTACACTTGAAGGTCAAATTATTTTAGATGAAAAACATAAAATTTCTAAAGCACCAGATGGAAATGGAGGATTATATAGAGCTTTGAAGGTACAAGGAATATTGGATGACATGAAACAACGTGGCATTCGCAGTGTCCATGTTCATTCAGTTGATAACATCTTAGTAAAAGTAGCAGATCCTATTTTCCTAGGATATTGTTTGTCTTCATGTACTGATTGTGGAGTTAAGGTTATAGAAAAATCATCACCAAGCGAATCAGTCGGACTTGTGTGTAAAGTATGTTTATAAATATCATAATCATTTATGAACTATTGTTGTCTTTTACTACTTTCCATATTATTACTGTTATTGTAGGTTGAGGATACTTACCAAGTTGTTGAATATAGCGAAATTTCAAAAGAAACAGCTGAATTACGTTACGACAATGGACAGTTGATGTATAATGCTGCTAGTATATGTAATCACTACTTCACTGTAGATTTTTTACATGCTATTGGTAATGATTATGAAAAGGAAATGGAATTACATGCTGCTAAAAAGAAAATTCCATTCATTGATGCAGATGGACATAGATGCATACCTACATCTCCAAATGGTATTAAAATAGAGAAATTTGTATTTGATGTATTTAAGTTTGCCAAACGATTAGTAGTTTGGGAAGGAATTCGTGAAGAAGAATTTAGTCCCCTTAAGAATGCAGATTCTACTGGTCAAGATTGTTCAAGCACTGCTCGCAAAGATGTACTTAAACTTCATAAAAAATGGTTGCTAAGTGCTGGAGCAACAAGTGTTATAGGTGATGTAGAAGTAGCCCCTTTATTATCATATGCTGGAGAAAATTTGAGTTTCGTAAAAGGGCAATCTTTTAATGGTCCTTATGTTCTGGAATAATATAACTAGTTACTGTTCTTCATCATTTTTACGAGATTACAGTACATCCTTGTACTCGTTAAAGAAAGTCTTTAATCTATCACATGAATACACGTTTCATTTTTCTGTGATTTAATGAAAAAAGTTTAGACGTTAAAAACTTTTTTATAAACCTATGAAAACGTTGTACCGGTGATATAGAAAAAGAACGTACGCATTAGTTGTGTCATGAATCGAATCATAAAATTCGAGAAACAATATTTCGTACATATTGGTGTATACAGTCGGCTGTATGTTTGTCCCCTTAGCGCACTCGGCGTATGTATAGATACAAGAAAGAAAACACGCGTGTCAAATTTAAATAAAAAATGCAGAAATTAATCTTTATGAATACAAAATAAGGTGACATTTCTTAAAATGCATAATTGTTTTATATAGTGAAGAATTAAATGGAATATAATGTATCAACAAATTTTGATGTATAAGTATTCATCCATTTACAAATTAATTATATTATTGTTGCATAAAACTAAAATTACTAACTTAATATTTAATAGGATACTTTTTTCCATTCTTCTATAATTCATTGTTGAACTTTTCACAATTTTTAGGCAGTGATTTACAAATATTTTCTTTTAATACTGCCCACAAGTGTTCAATGGGATTAATATCTGTTAACTGTGATGGTGTTTGCAAATAATATAATATATTGTATAATATTCATCCTTTGACGATTCCAGCTTTATACTTTTTATCATTGTCTTGAAACATGAAGTTATTCTTTATTCCTAGTTGTTCAGCACTTGATATTAGATGCTACTTTAATGTATTTAAATACATCTAATGATCAGTTGACATTCAACCCTAGACTATGAGCAATGTTTTTTTTACAGTATTTTGTTTCCTCCAAATTGTTTTGTTAAGTAAATTAAAGGTATAGAAAATTCTATACCTAATTCTATACCTAAATCTAAATATTCATTGGTAGAAATGACATTTCTAAACATTCTCAGACTTAGAAATATATTTTTGTATAAACTTCAATTTTTTCTGATTTATTGTTCTAATCAATAGTTTCTTTCGGCTAATTCGACTTTCTAAATCAACTATATGAAGTATATATTGGACTGTATCAAGGCTTTTGCTAACAGAAACAGTATCTTTTTTTGTATTTTAAATGTGGAAATATTATGATCTTGTTTGGCAGTTCTCAGTATGCAGGTTTCATTATGATTTATTAACAGTTTTGGTCTTCCTTTTTGCAACTTATTTATAATAGTTTTATCTTCTTTAAATTTTTTTAATATATTCTGTATTGTAGTTCAAGGTCTTTTCATTATATTTGCTATTTCTCTTTCAGATTTATTTCCTTTTCATAATTTTAAAAATATTTCAATTTTCATTTTAAGTGCCTGAAGTGTTAGTTAACAAAACACAGTTAATCTCATCATATTCACTCGTTTTATGTTTATGTTTTATTCATTTCCAAGCAATTTATCTAAGATAAACATTACTGAACAAATATTTTTATATTCAAATTTTTCAATATATTACATTTTAATTTTTCACTATGGCAGCAATTATAAATTTTAAAAAGTGTCGCCACATTTTGTATTAATAAAGATTTATTTCTATATTTTTTATTTAAATTTTGCGTGCGTCGTTTCTTTCTTTTCCCTATGCAAACATCGAGTACGATAGGTGAACGATTATTATACCACTGACTGTATTACCTTCATAAAATAAATTAAATCAGAATGACAAAAATATTCAGATAAATTTTTAAATATAATAAAATTAGTCGTAATGCTTTTAATTGTATTATAAATATTCACATTTTGTATATATATATGAAGAAAGTATAACAAAATTCATATATTTTGACTTTATGCATTTATATAAATTTTATATAGTCAATATGGTTACAATAAATAAAAAAGGGAAAGAGGTCAAGAGCAACGAAAAAATGTATATTTATTTATATCAACTTTTACTTTTAACAATGGTACGAAATTCTATTATGTATACATAGTCCTTTCAATACGCAGGACTTTGCATCAACAAAACCATGTGACTGCTGCAGAGTCGCAACTTGCAAGAGATTTCGAAATGACAATACACAGTTTTGGGTCATAACTACAATCCCAATGTTTTGAGAAAAATTATTTATACAGAAAATAACAACAAGACATATAAGATTTTAAAATAACAAATGTTATAATATTCAATACCAAAACATTAAGAATCGTGAGCTGTAACTTTGCGTTATGTGAAAACACATTTTAACGTAACTGCCGCAACCATGGCAAACTCTCATTGGTCTGTAGTGATCGGCCAGGAGTGTCTCTGACATAGGTTTGGTATTTATGGGTTAAAATAATGTCTTGAACGTCTGTTACACTTCTAATATCCACTTTTATCGACTCTTACAATGGAACACTGCTATTTATGTATGTAAATTGTAACCTGTAGAAATTTTATTCTATTTGTATCTATTCAGAGTATAGTTCCCTTTAATTTCGGGCCTGCTTAAAGTCTTGTGATTTTGTTGACCATACACGTTAACTGATACCGCGATATACGATGACAATATGAACATCTCCCAAAAATTAAAGTATACTTTTTTATTCTATGAATAAAATGTTCAACAAAAGTGGGAACGTGCAAATTCGTTAATTTGTTTGTTTCTTGATAGCAATGCATGAAAGGAGAATGAACCGTAATGATTCCATTCGTAAAGTGCCTGTAGTGAATGTTTATTACACTTGCGGCCATTAATTCGTTCCCGTTCCAAGAGAAAGTTACCGGCTTCGCATCACCAACATTTGACTTTTTTCTCGACAGGCATCTTGATTGGACATACATACACTCAGTGAAAAAAAAACTGGTCGCACACATAGATGCACAGTCACTGCTAGTGGAGAAGGAACTTTTTGAAGCGTAGAAATGGCGCATATAATGTGTTGTATGTATGGACTTGTTGAATGCTGTAAACACGCATGCGTAAATGTTTTTTCGCGCGATGATTCACTGTAAAGGGTGAATAAGTTAGTTATTAAGTTTGTATTAATTGAATTGTATCTTATATTGATAATTTTATAACGTTTTATACGATTGATTGTTATTTAAATATTTATTTGTGGTTATGGTTTTATTAAAAAATGTTAATGTTGTAATAAATTGTTTTACGTTTATTTCTAAATATGTTTTCCTTGTGCTCTTTAGTAAGGAATAAATATACCCAAAATAATGTGCAATAACCATGTTACTGTGTAATACAGACAAATTTTTTTTTATGCAATGTGTACTTTGTACATATAACTTGTGCATTACTACAACTGTCCATTTCAAACTTTATACTCTTGCAAGCATAAAATAATTCATTTACTTTAAAGTCAACTTACTTCAAAGTCAACAATTAACAAAGTTTCTTTAGTACCGAAAAAAAGTGATAATTTTTTAACCTAACGTTGAGTTTTAGGTTGGTACTCTTACTTGATCGTACTGTAATAGGTCCATTTGGATTTGAATCGCTAAAGCTAACTGTTATATCGTACAATTAATATCGTGAAATATAAAATCAAGTACGAATGTAATTATATGAGAAGTGAAACATTGTTTATTAATATGGAAGAAATTTTTCAAATACTTCACGAATGTAGTTTGGATAATGATAATTGCGAAGAAGTATTAAATATTACTGAAAACGATTCTTTGCAAGATGTAAAGAGGGATACTGAAAAATTGCTTGCGAAAGCAAGATGCAATATAGGAAGCGTTGAATATGCAAATCTAAATAAAATGCTGGCTATATGTTATTTAAAGGTATTATCAATATTGTCGTATGTATTGACCAGTTTACTTAATAGCAATGTAGAACATAATTTACTAATAAATTTATAGCTATTTATAGATGGGTATTGAACTTGAAGCTATATGTCGTTTAATTGAGTCACATGCAGTGATGCTTCGTCAACAAGTATTGCATAGATATGTAAAAACAAAAATGCGAGAATTAATTTTGAATACACAACAATTCTATGGGCTTAAGTCTTCTTATATTGACTTTGATATAAATGACTCAAATAGTGTTGATAATATAAAAGCAAAACTCTTTGATTTACCTAAAGGTGAAATATATAAAATAAATTCATTTTGCACAAATATTGAATTTGTTAATTTCTTGTGCATTTTTGTTTAAAACATAGAATGGTACGTGATTCAAATTACTGCTCAACATAAATCTTCTGATATTTTTGAATTCACATTTAATGCAATGCATGCAGTGCACATTATTATACTACCAACAGGATCTAAGGAGGTAGAACCCATGTGTATAACATTACCAAAACCTAAATTAAATTCTTCCTATGACATTTGTCATGAAATTCAGAAGATACTCTCTAATAATAGATCAGAACTTGAAGCTACTTATGCAAATAATGAATTGTATTGGAAAATGCGTAATCGTCAAAATACTGATATGAAGGTATTAATAAAATACTAATAACATTTATTACTTTCTGTATGTATGTATACATATATGTATGTGTGTGTATATATATATATATATATATATATATTAAAGATAGCTATACACACATTAGAATACACGTGGTTACGAGAATGGAGAGTTTTATTTATGGCAGATCCAATAGATAAAAATGAGTTAGTAACAGACATTGTACAAATGATCGACAAACTTATATTGGACAACAAAGAACAGTAAGTAAGATTTTGTATTGGTAAATTTTTCATTTTAATGATCAGTCTTATCAATATTACATATAACAGTTGGAACATATCAAAGCGATCTACATGGTTATTGAAAAAAATAGCACTTGGTGCCTGTTTTCTTACACGAGAAGAAATAGCATATGCAGTAAAGTATGTGCTTTCTGATTATGACAAACTTGCTGACAATGTTATACTGTCTATATATGGAAAATTGTCATGTATACAGGAATTGAAAGATGCAATTAGAAAAACATTGGTTTTAATTGTTGATGAAGTAAGTATAACATTTTATTGCATTTAAAATATAGAATAAATTGTTTAATTTCATTCATTTTCTAAATATCTTTCAGCATATGGATTATATACCCTTTGAATCCATGGAAATCTTAAAATGTCACCCTATTACCCGTTTTCCATCGCTACATGTTGCATATGCTTTATTTA
Source organism: Ptiloglossa arizonensis (assembly GCF_051014685.1). Classification (NCBI taxonomy): domain Eukaryota; kingdom Metazoa; phylum Arthropoda; class Insecta; order Hymenoptera; family Colletidae; genus Ptiloglossa; species Ptiloglossa arizonensis. The sequence goes on along the minus strand of NC_135052.1, from coordinate 25,729,228 downwards.
AGGAACATGAAAATACAATGGAGAATGGCTGTAAGATCATTACAGTTAAAAACGATATGGGCACGTGTATAGTTAATCCATCGGGTAATTTACCAAAAATGGAAAAACGTATGCAACTCTTTATTAAACACTGGTTACCAAATTGGAAGAGTTGGTACAGTGTAGAACCAAAAGAAGACGTTTTCGAAGATGCTTTGATCAATCATGATATATTAATGTATGAACACATTTTATATATATTATTTGTACAATATTTATAGTATGTTATTTTGGTAGGTATAATGGTCATGGTAATGGCATACAGTATTTACCAGGAGAACAAATTGAAAGACTTAGGGTGAAGTCAATTGTTTTATTATTTGGCTGCAGTAGTGTAAAATTACTTATAGTAGGAGGACGTTATCCGCCATATGGTGTGTCAAATCAGTATTTAATAGCAAGCAGGTAGTACATTATAAAATCTAAAAATTATTGTATGTAAGTTTAAATTTGATTTTTATAAAAATCATAAAATCCTCCATTATTTTATTTTTAGTCCTTGCGTGCTCGGTATGTTATGGGAAGTTACAGATGCTGATATTGATAAAATGACTACAAATTTCATTAGTAATTGGATTCCATCGCCGATGAACAGACCATGGACCGACGTTGACATTAATATGTGGTGTGCGGGTACATTGAGTTAGTATAAAAAATTGTACTGTTTTTATTTCTTTCATTTTTCGATTAATTTTATTACCATAATGTGTTTATTAAAATTTTGCACGATTAGAATTTCTGAAAACTTCACAAAAAAGCGCTCAGAATGTGCCTCAGGAACCTGAGATGTTGAGGGCAGTAGCAAAATCCAAAGATGTCTGTTCTCAGTATATGACCGCGGCTGCAATTGTAGTACGAGGACTGCCAATAAAGTTAATTTAAATTGTAAGTATACAAATGAATATTAATATTCAATATTAGTTTAAACATAGTTCAAAAAGCTGATTAAAATTTTTCATTTATAGAACATCTTGTAGTTTGGTTATTTATTATGCCCAGTGTGTCTACTTTAAAATATTGGGTTCTTTGGTCACATAATTATTTGTGGTTCTGGCACAGAACTAGAAATACTTTTGTGAGGTAAAACCTGACCTCCATTGATATATAATTCATCCTTAACAATTACATCTTCACCAAGTACCGTCGTACCTTCCATTCGAACCCAACGTCCTACAATACTTTTCCAACCCACAATGCACCTATCATAATATATTATATCACATTTTATATATATATATATAACATTGGTACACAATATTGTTTAATGAAGATGTACTCTATAGCTACAGTAAAAAAAAAATTATGTTAAGATAGTTTGAATCATATTACTTTGAAACTTACCCATCTAGCCATGCATGTTCTTTTATTATAGCTGATTTAAGAATAGTACTTCTTTTGATGCAGCACCCATCAGATAATATCACACCAGGACCAATTGTGACATTAGGTCCTATCCTGCAGTCTTTGCCAATCTTTGCTGTTTCATCTATTAAAACATTACCTACTACACCTGGACCAGAATATAATTTATCTGGAGATTTTTGCCTTAAAGATGTCAGGTACATACTCATTCCTGTGTAAATCAAATATAAAGATGTAAAACACATAAATATTCTTCATATATGAAATGTACAATACCTTTAAGAAAATCTTTCGGTTGTCCTACATCCATCCAAAATCCTGTCAATTCCATTGCATATAATTCTTCATCCTGAGCCATTAATGGAAAGACTTCTTTTTCTATACTTGTAGGCTTCAGTTCTATTCTTTTTAAGATACTTGGATTGAAAATGTACATACCTATAAAGTCATAGTAATTGTTGCAACTAAATATTTAAAAAGAAATTAATTTTTGAATTCAAAATAAAAGAGACAATACCTGCATTTATTTTATTGGATATAAATTCCTGTGGTTTTTCTATAAAGCTTTCTATTTTTCCATCATCTCTGTAAACAACTACACCATACTTTGAGGGCTCTTCAACTTTAGTAACAACTATTGTACCTTCTTTACCATGATTTTTATGAAAATCAAGAAGTTGCTTGAATGGAAAATCACAAATAATATCAGAATTTAAAACGAAGAATGGCTCATCCCCTGAACACAAATGATCACGTGCAAGTGCAAGTGGTCCCGCAGTACCAAGAGGTTCTTGTTCATGTGAAAAAATTAGATTTACTCCTAATTTTTTAGCTGCATCACCCAAATCTCTTTCCATTTCTTCAGCACGATATGATACAGCTAATATTACCTCCGTTACATTTGTCTCCACCTAAGAATTAAATTCATTATAATTTATTTATTGAAGCTATGTATGTGCCCTAGAAATGTTGAAACATACCAGAGCCTCTATTTGATGTAGAAGCATTGGTTTATTAGCAAATTCAACTAGTGGTTTAGGTCGACTTAATGTGAGTGGTCTTAATCTAGTTCCATATCCACCCACAAGAATTAATGCACGCATTGTTCCTAATTTCTTCTTCTTCTGTTGCATTATTTTCTAATACTTCTGTTAAAATGTATTCATAACATAAATTCTGAATTAGACTTAGCTCTTACCTAAAAAATTTAGGAACATAAACATTAAAAAGTGTGTTAATTATTTAAATTATTGGAAAGAAATGCATAATATTGTTTGCAATTTTTGTACTTTGAATTACATACACTTATATACAGTACAAAATCCATGTATAAATTAAGAATTTTCAAGACATTAATATATTCTTCTTTAAAAAAATATAATTGCATTCGTTACAAAGTGGAAACGTTTTCAAAATCACTTCTACAAGTGTGGGATGATCTGTAAAAATATCAACAAAATCATAGCACGTAAAAATAATTTACTTTCGCGTTTTAATTCATTCCCGAAAAGAATTTAATATATTCGCTTTAATAAATGATATAAAATGCCTACCTGCTATTTACATATCGGTTCGTCAGAGTAAAACTATAAAATAATTACCACTATTGAACATTGCCACGTAGGATTGAAATACCGCGTAGACGTATGTATATAGTGACATATATACGTGATAACAATACACCTATACTTACTGGTCCAACAACCATATAGTATTGAACTCTATATTTATGATATTACTCTTATCGGAATTTCTACCTTTCACCTTCGAGTTAATTTTTTTCGTAATTAATGTTACACCGCGTATTGCTTATCCTCAATAGCAAACCCAAATAAGCGCCACACTATATTCATTTGTCGTTTGAACCCATAATATAGACGAATACTTTATTTCGTAAATTTATCTGATTAAATACTTTTCTTCTTTTTTATTTAACTCATTTTTTTTATGAACTCGATGATTCTTTTTCTTTGACGCAATATTTTACAGTTTAATGAATAAGATACATAGTTACTGTAACTGTAATTTGTATTTTAAATTTCAATTACTTAACAACAATATTTCGATTCAATTTTTTTAAAGAAACACCTATATTTTCAAAATTGATAACTAATCAAAAATTGACCAAAAAATAATGCACAAATTCTTTTTTTCAAAAAATGTTTATCTTTGAATTTTAGATGTCCAAATTTTGGACAATGTTCGCAGAATTTGAAAAAAACGCAAGTTGTAAATTTTTGTTCAATTATCATTGATGTAAAAAATAAGAATAAAATCACACAGGAACGTAACGTTACTGTATCAAATCTATCGTGTCATAGCACGTTAACCTGTGCGCCTGCGCCAAAGTGAATAGTTTATGCATGGGATCACAAAACAAAAAGAGGCAATCATATTATAACCGATTTCTTCTTCCTTTGCACTAATTTCACGAACAACAAAAAGAGAAAAGAATGTAAGTGATGTCATGCGTAATTATTTATCATCTTCAATAACGATCATTTATCATGTTTCTATACTTTTTTCCAGTTTGTTGTTTCTCAAATACTTGATGGAACAACTTATACATGTCAAAATATTTGTATCCATAGAAGTCATTATAACATTACATCAGTGATTAAGCATAAAACGGTAACTGAAAAGATAAAACGTTAAAAAGTGATTGTATTTTGTTTGTTATTTTAGATATTAGATGTATCGGTGAATTTTCATTATATGTAGAATCATACACTGCTTGGAAACCGCAATCCTAAGAAGCGTCGTCGATTGAAAATGGGTATTTAAAGTTCTACGGTTCATGGTAGAGCCGCAAGATGGCGTAATATGTGCGACGCTGCTTTTGACGTTCGCGTATGAGTTTTTTTTTTGGTTCCTTCTACTTTGAAAACGGCAGGAAGCGAAAATTGTTAGTACGGTGCTTAGTGCTCGCTGGTCTGACTGAGGATGTGGTGGAAAGTGTTCAGTACGATAGGAGAGATTCAACAGGAAAGGATTTCGATTTCGAGCACATAGTACGCGAGACACACGAGGTCCCGCGATTGGCCAGTTTATGAGACGACGATGGCTCCGTGAGGAGAGGAGAACATGGCTGCGACGCAAGCCGAGAGCCAACAAAACGATGTGAAGCTGAACGAGTCCGTGAAATGCGCACAGAAACGTCCGCAAGTCGGTGGGAATAGTGCGAGTGTTAACACGAAGCAGCAGCTGGATCCAGAGCCGGGTGATAAAGTGCCCCGGGGCGCGGCCCAGCTGCTTAAATATGTGAATCGCGGCGGGGACACTGGTTTCGAGATGAGTCAATACCGCGAGGACATTGGTGGACACACTGCCGGTGAGGTAAAATCACCCAGAGAGGCTGGTCAGGCACCTCAAGAATCTATCGGCAAGCAGGAGCCTCTCGACGCGCCCGGGCATCCGAACCATCCTGGACATTCGTTCACGTCGAACGTTATTCGCGATTACTCGGACGAGTATACCAACAAATCGAACGAGTTTCCCTCCAAGTCGTTGACCGATTATCCGGGCAAGCAGATACCAGAGTACGTGGGAAAGCATGGAGATTTCCCAGGGAAACAGTTGGACTATCATGGTAAACACTTAATACATGAAAGTGAAAGAGTTCATCGGGCCGAAATGGAAGAGCATTATGCAGCTTCCAAGATTGAATCGCGATTGGCATATGTAGGGGCTACACCAAGCAGCTTTTCGGGTCAGCCGAGGTTTCTATCGGGACAAAGTATATCACAAGCTACCGGTCCAACCCCAACGTTAAATCAGTTACTTCAGGCATCTACGCCTGTGCATCGGTTTCATGGAAACTATCCCGGAATGGGACCTGAGCCCTACCAACAACCTTGGCCCATTCAACGACCTCCGGTTGTTCCCCCAGTTTATCCACAACCTGGTCAACGACCTCCACAGACGGTAATTTTATAAGAATTTTCATCTATGTAACTATGTTAAATAACTTTCATTGAAAGAAAAGTAAGTTGAATTTATAATTTGATCGTAACTTAATGTTATTGTTGTTAATAGTTTATGTATGTTCTGTTTTATTATCAGATATAACATTTATAATTTCATTCACTATCTCATATTTCAATATGTTGTGCAATAAGCAGGGGTCACCAAGATTACATGCAGGGCCTGGAGGACCAAGTTCTCCAACTCCTATGCCATATCAACAATATACACAACGTTATTCTTCTCCTACAAGACCTCATGCACCATATAGTCACCATCAGGTATATTTGAATAATGTTTTTATGTAAATTTATTAGAACATATAGTAATTGTTGATAAATTTTTTAGTAATGTGATAATGAATGTTAATTCAATTGTTATACTTTCCAGCTAAACTCGTATACCACACAAACCAGTCATCCTTCCAGTCTATATACGGAACAGAGGGGATGGAATCAAGGTGGACCACCAAATCCACCGCCACCTCCAACTAATCAAGCTAATCCTTCCAGTCAGTCACCACAACGTGCTCTTTCCCAATCTCCAGCACCACCACCTTCGGCATCTCCACAACCGCAAGCAACTGGTCAATCACAAGTAAGTTGTACCAACAAGAAATGTATTTCGTATTTATTTCAAAATATATTTTGATTTTACGTATAAAAATTTTGGTTACATTTATTGTGTTCAAACTTTTTATTGAAGGGATGCAGAAAATATAAAAGTGTTAACATATGATTAGTATTTCAATTAAAATCTTTAAAACATAATTTTTTTTATTCTTTTTATAGCAGATGTACATATGTAATTTTTTCTGCACTTGAACAAAACAGTTAAAAGAATTCTATTTATTCGTGCATTGTCTTAAAGTTATGCATATATAATGTAACTTTATTTTATATTACTTATGAATTTGTATATAAACAAAAATTCTTGAGGCACTATTATTTATTAGAAAACATAATATAAAAAAGAATATCTCTGGAGACACAAGCAAATGGAGATGTTTGTATTTCTAAAGAACCAGTTATATTTCAAATATATTTCTCAAATGAATATAATAGTATATCAATTAATAATAATGATTGATTGAAAGAAAAGTAATAATAGTTGCTTGTCTTAAATTCCTTATCTCTTGCATGCTCATCTGTGTATACCTACATATATAAATTATGTATGGAATAGTCATTTTACAATCATAGATTCAAACTTTTTTCATGAAAGTTAAACTTTATGATAACAAAGAAACCTTTTTTGTTTATAGAGTTTTCACAATCTGCAGCAACGATCCACAACACCAAATACTCAAGGAATCGATTCAGGGGTGAGTGTTTTTGTTGTATCAATATGTAGAATTAACAAATTATATCATAGTAAACTCTGTAATAACAATAGCATGCTTTTGGATTGCCTGAAATCACGCCTATCACAACAAACACTTTGAGATCTTTCCTTGTAAATATTTTAATTATTAGAGTAAGAAAAATAAGAATTCCCAATGGTTCTTTCGAATTCCGCGTATCTCGCTTTAATCTTAATTATACGGTAGAGCACATGCGCGCGAATGCACGTGTGTACACGTGTTATTGTTATTTTATTTTTGTGTTTGACAATTGATTTGGTCTATTAAAAGTACAAACAGAAACAAAGAATGAAGTTTTATATCAGATGATAGCCAGTATTGCTAAGCAATTCTAATTTTACGTTGCATAAAGTGCCATTTGATCTTGGATACAGTGGACGGGAGGTACTTCAATACTTCCCTCGTGAAAAGAGCAAGCATGAGTGAGCGAAAGGGAGATCTCTCGAGTATGGCTTGCCTACGAAAGGAGGGGCAGGGTGTGGGAAGTGGGGATGGAGAATAAGCGACTTGTAGAGTTCGATTAGGGCGCGAGTTGCGCGGCCGCTGGAGCCCCAGATATTAGCGACTTCCCCTTCTCTCTCACTCACTCGGTGTGTTGTGTGTGCGTGTGTCCTCCCTCCCTGTGGCAGTCTCCTTTCCAAACACACACATTTGCACGCGTGTCGCACACACATCCCTCCCACGGTATATTCGATCTCTCGCTTCTTCCAATATAGATGGGCGGGTTAGTGAGAGGCCGGCGGGTAACATAGGTTACATGGGTACAGAATGAGCAAGTGCGAGTGTGTGATTCGCTCGAATTGATAGTGGGGAGAAAACAGAGTATCCGAGGCAGTTCTCCCCACCACCTCTGACGTTTTATATCGTTCAGCTATATTCGGTTCGTTAGATCATGCAACTGTCACTCTGCGACATGCTATCGAACTTCTCGTATTCCCATGACGCGGCTGAAAAGTGTCGAATATATTTTAAATGTTCGATGAACAGTTTGTTTTAAACAACATTAAATTGAGCTGTTTACTCGTATATAATCGGTAACCTTTTAGACATGCGTAAATCGTTTATTTATCATAAATACAGGGATACCGATTAAAATCTTCTGCTGTAGAATAGAATCCTTTTATATACGTTAAAGAAGAGTCATGCGTCTAACATATTTTATTCTTCTTTTTCCGATATTTTTTTGTTTGCGTCATAGACGCAAGATAATTAACTTTGCATATCGGTAAACTCGTTCAATTGCTACACCTTTTATAGTACGTTGAATAAGTATGCTTTTGACACTCGCGACGTTTTACAAAAGTTGAATGTACTCTAATTTAGTATAACTATTGTGCCATTGAATTCGTCTTGTCGCGATAGCAATGTTACGGCATTAACAGATAAAAATATTATTATACAATATTGTCAATATCGTCTTGCAGCAACGTAAATTTACTCGTGTTTTATTATCCACTTATTTTACTACGTAAAATGTGCACTCCTTCGTACTAATAAAGAAGTACCTATTTGATAACGTACGTTACTTCCATAAAGGATAATATAAATAAAAAGTATCGAAGTGTTTATGAGGTGAATATTCCAAATTTCAATAACCGTTACTTTTTGAAAAATGGATTGATAACATCATTGTGAATATAAATTCCTAGAGACTAAAACAAAGATTTATAAATTCTATTTAATTGATACATTGTACTTCTATTTAGCTCGTTTTGTTAAAAAAGAAAAAAATTTACCCCCATAGTGTTTGGGTTTTAGAGTAGTTTTCTCTCTCGTGTACTCTCTCAGGGTTTTTGGAGCACACGGGTGCTTTTCGTCGAAGAGCGGCGAGAACGGCCGATGGTTACCGAACGCTTGCCGCGCCACGAAAGAACGCCCTCCAACGAGCAGCTAGACGCGAAATCTGTAAACCGAAGTCACGGAACACTCGATAAAAAGAATCACGTTTTTAGTTACTCCCGGCCACGTATACTTACGTAGACGATCAACGCTCCGAATTCTAACCTGTTACTAGTCGTGTGTCTGACGATTGAACGTAGCCGTTTAGGATTGGGAATATTGGAGGGTTGTCTCTCGCGATACGAAAGCGCTGTGGGACTTATTGACACAACATGCGATGGTTGAACGAAGCACACGGTGAACCAGCAGCAGTTCTATAGCGTACTGACAAGATTATGCCCGTTCTCATGTGGTTTAGAACCACCGACTCTCTCGACCGCACATGATTCAAGTACGGTGTGTTGTTGTTACACAAGATTCTCGTAAAACATGTGAAAATCGTACGGAGAACATACGAATCGTTCACGGTGGGTTTTGTCGTAGTGCGCGGGGTAACGCCTCTCCTTCGATTCTCGCGTCATGCCGAGAGTCCTTGTGTCCGACACCGTGTATACTATACGTTCCGTGATACATCCGAGGAAGTCTCTAATCGTCTTCTGTACGGATGAACTGTTGTTCACTGTCTGGTAGGTGTAATGATGTGCTCTTTCTTTCTCACTCTCCCCCTTCTCTCCGTGCCTCTCTCTCTCTCTCTCTCTCTCTCTCCCTCCCCCCCTCTTTCCCTTTCTCTCTCGCTCGTTCGCCCTCTGTCTCTATCCATTTATCTGTCTATCTTTTGCCTATCCCTCCATCTTTCTTTACATCTTGGTATTCTCTCTCGCTCTCGCTCTCTCCATTTATCTATCTATCTTTCTATCTACCTCTCCCTCCCTTCTCTCTCTCGTTCTCAATGTATCATTGTGACGACCTGTGCGAAGTGTTACGTGTATATATACGCAAATGCACATGCAAAAGAATGAATATCATTGAAACATGTGCCTGTGTATATGACGTGTTATGTTGCACCGTACGATTAGTACATCGAATACCGCGTGTAGTGTACATTCCCAATTTTATCGTGGTCAAAATATGACAGCGATTAAAACGTGTTACGTACAGAATAACTTGTATATCTTGAAAAGTGTCCTTTTTCGTCGATCGTTTTTCACCAAGATTTATTCTTTTATTTTTATTTATTTATTTATTTATTTACTTTGTTATTTTATCGGTTCTTTAATCCGTCTTTAATCGTGTCAGTGAGGCGCGCGATCGAGTAAATTGATCGAAAAACGATACAAGAAATAACACATCGAACGATTGCCTAAGAGTGACTTTTGTGCACATAACCCTTTCCTGTATATTGCCGTTTACTGCAGTAGCTTTTTATTCATTCCATTTTAATGTTATGCGGCACGTTAATATAGATTTTGTAAATCATTGTAAATAAATACAATAATTGAATAAATTTATAGGCACAAGATACAATATTATTCAATTAAAATTTTTTTACGTTTTTAATATTGTGTATTTGTTGAATTTTTATTTGTGTAATACATTTCTCTATCTCTTTTATTGCAGGAATTGTCTGGACAAAATAGTAATGATAGTTCGAATGGACCAGCTTGTCCAGGAACACCAAATTCACAGGGGATGAGACCAACCCCTTCACCTACAGGATCCACAGGTTCTCGCTCGATGTCCCCTGCTGTTGGTTTGTGCATTTTGAGTTCTCATTTTGTTTTATGAAGTAATTATATTGGACAATTACAAAATAAATATACTAGTTATGCTCTATCAATACACTGAATTGTACCTCAATTGAAATTTTAGTTAATCTTTTAATTCTTTAAACAAGGCTTTATGTTTCTTTTTGTAGGCCAACAAAACGTTCAGATGCCTCCACGCCCGTCAAGTAGCCAGTCAGATGGTAGTGGACCAGCACGAATGAGTCATTCTCCTATGGCAACTCAAGGTAAATAAATAATACTATAAAACATTTAATTAATTTTATATGAAAAAGGAAAAAGTTCTACTTTTTATGTAAAACATTTACAATGGAAATGTTTATCTTCCAGGAGCATACCAGCAGCCATTGGGTCCTTCACCACATATGCATAGCTATAAAATGAATAACACTGGTCCTGGTGTCGTTCAACCAGGACCTGGTTCAACAAGTCTTGGTGGAATAAACCCAATGGGTGGTGGGATGGGATATGCAGCTGGTGGAACGGCTGCCGGTCAGCCTGGAGGTTATCATGCGCAAAGTACCTATCCACCTCCACGTCCACATGTACAATTTCCACAAGGTTATCCATCGCCAGCTAATTCACAACCACCACCTAACAATCAATATCAGGCTCCTAATAGACCCAATAATTTGGTGCAATATCCTCCATACACGGTAAGCTTGTTCAACAACATTAAAGAACAGTGTGAAAATTGCGCACTCCTTAGTTTATTCGATGATAATATATTTTTTGTTTTTAGCATAAAATGGGATTTAATAGCGTACCACCGGGAATGCCACCTAGCCCGGGATCACCTCAAGTTTATGGAGGTAGTAGTACAACAGGTATGGTACCACCAGGTACTCCTGGAGTGGCTGTAATTGGTAATATGGGACCTCCGACAAGCTCTATGGGACCTCCCCCGCCATCACCTAACCATGTCAGCAGTCAGCCACCTCCAACAAGCTCTGCTGTGCCGCATTTACATACTCCTGCAGCCACACCACCTCTCAACCATGAAGGAAGTCCAATGCCTCCACCGAGTACTACTCCTAATTCACATCCAACTTCGACACCAACACCAACCAGTCACAGTTCTGCAGATCTTACTACTGAAACCTCTAATGACAGTGGCATAACTACTACTGCTTCAGGTATTTGTATTTCTTAGCAAAAAATTTTTTTCTTAGTACTTGCATTAATTCACTTTTTTTAAAAACTATATTGTTTTTCTAGGAACATCAGCGATTAATGTCACATCCACCTCGAGTGGTACTGTTACATCTGTAATAACAACTGGCCCTGATGGAACATCTTTAGATGAAGGATCTCAACAATCTACATTATCAAATGCATCGGCTGGTTAGTATATAATGTTAAAAGTTAAGTTTTTTTTTTTTTTTTTTCATGGGAAGATATATAAATTTATGTTAATGTAGCTTCTGGAGAAGATCCAGCATTTACACCAAAGGTTCGGAAAGAAATGATAGGAGGGTATCATAGCCATCCAACTACACCGCAAAGTACAGTTCCATCTCCTGGTGCAGCGAGTATCAATTCGATACATGAAGAATATCCTGATATGAACAGTCCTGGTTGGCCACGTACTCCTGCTAGTCCTGTATGTATTTTATTTTATTGTATGGTTCTTAAAAGTTTGACATAACAGTTCACTACTTCGTATGTATATTTGTACCTTTATATGCATGTTTAATGTCTCCACATCAAAATTCTGTGAAAGATATACGATTCAGGGTTAATATTTTTATACTGCAGTTTTTTCGATTTTTCAATATTTTATATATTTTACAGGTTTTTAACAGTCATGTGCCTCAAGACCCGTACAGATCTAAGGTTACTGTTTTTTCACTATAAGTATTTATTATACTGTTGCAAAAGATACTACTTACACTGAATGCTTCGAGCTTTGTTTAATCCCGATAAATCTTTGTATTTGCTTGGCAAATGTCCTTTATATGTCATCATAATGTTTCCCTTTTCAATGTCATATTTTTACAAAAACATTCATGTATCATCCTTTTATTTACGTGTCATAAAGTAATAGTATGTTTTCTATGTATTTTTTTTTTTTTTTAATTATTAATAATGTAGTCATTAAAACAAATGGACAGTGGGTACATATTCTCATACACTCACTACATATTAACTTTGATAAACATACAAATTGAAATTTAGGACATGAAAAATACTATGAATATTTTATTTGCTTATTTTTTTAATCATTGAAAGAACTTTTACATTACTTTGCTTCGCATAGCTGCATGATACATTCAATTCGTTTCGTATGTTCAATCATTGTTTAAGATATAATTCTTAAAGACAGCACTTACTGCATGAAAACTGTGGGTTACGGCAGCACTTAACATATTCAAACAAAAATAATAACGGTTTCAAGTTTGTAACATATAATAATATGAAAGTATACATGTAACATACGTTTTTAGAAATAGTACCTCAAAATTTCAGAAAAATCGTGTTTTATACTTATTAAAGAGAAAGCTAACGGATGTCACCAATGATTATTGCAGAAATCAGACAGTTTGGCAAAGCTGTACGAAATGGATGACTCAATGGAACGAAGAACATGGCTGGACAAATTAGTTAACTTTATGGAAGAACGAAGAACACCAATTACAAGCTGTCCTACCATCTCCAAGAACCCCCTCGACCTATTTCGGCTATACCTCTACGTGAAAGAGAGGGGGGGCTTCATGGAGGTATGCAAGGTGCAGTGTAGTTCCATCTAGCCCTCGGTGTCTACGTAGTTTTTTTTATTGTCTCTATGTGTTCACATTTTCTTTTTAAATATTGTGTATACACATCGAGATGCCAAATATTTACAACTTAGGTGATTTTCACCCAAGTTTTTTTTTGGCATTTTAAAGTATCGACAGTCGTTGAAGTACTTTGATACACTACAGAACACGCTTCTTTATGTTTGTGCTGAATTGTGCATGATCACATTGTATTTTCTTTTTTTTTTGCTATTAGTGTTTCTTTTTTCCTTTTCTTGTATACTGTATGAAGTATGAGGAAAAACAAAGAAGCCTTAACACGTCTTTTCTTGAAGTAGTCATTCAACGCGTATGGAAAACGCCCTGATCTACAAACCTTGGTGCTATATGGAATTATTCTAATAATCAACGAAGATAATCTTTTAATATCGATATAATAACGGTAATTCGTTTCGATTGTACTCTTGTCTGTTCGTTTCGTTTTTCACACTTGCATGGTCAGGAGTCGAAGCATTTGGACATAAAGAAAAGAGCTGGTTACTTTACCAAGCCGGTATTTCATTTCTCTTAGATTAGTCGCCGTAATGATTTTTTTCCACGTGTTTTTTATTTTGCGTTTTCGAGATGCAGATTTTTGCTGTTTGGATTTTGTTCTGGAAAGCTTGGCACAAGGACTAACGAGGAAAAATGACGTTAATTCTCTATAGGTAACAAAGAACAAAACGTGGAAAGACATAGCTGGTTTACTTGGCATCGGCGCGAGCAGTAGTGCAGCATACACGCTGCGAAAACACTATACAAAGCATTTGTTGGCATACGAATGTCACTTCGATCGCGGAGGTGTAGATCCTCAGCCCATTATAAATCAAGTTGAAGCTGGTTCGAAAAAGAAAGCATCGAAGGGAACTGCCTCTGTACCTTCGCCAGGTAAATGTTGAAAATATTTTCGTAAAACAATATTTGAAACTTATTTCAGTCAAGTAATAAAATCGTTATATTCTTCGTTTTTTCAGGGTCTTCTAATTCACAAGATTCCTTCCCTGCTGCTGGATCGAGCAATGCTTCCATGGATGGTTATGGAAGTTACCAGAGTGGTTATACTGGCGGTACACCCGGAGGACCTTCTGCAGAGTACACACCTCCTCCTCCTAGACCTCCCAGCCAGAGTAGTGCTCCTTCTCCTCATCAAGGTAAAGAATGTGTACTTCATTCTTGTATGTCAATATATATTGCTTTTATTAAAAACAATGTATTAGGTTGGTGTATGTATCGTTGAAAATAATCCACGCGAAACTCATCAACCTAATAGTTGTACGATTTTGTGAAAGGAATTGCGGTTGAGAGAATAATGTTCTGGCAGGTGGTTCGAACCAGGGCGGGCAGAATAGCGTGAAACCGTTCGACAACGGCGTGGGACGCCTTCCTCGCAAGTTGAACGCAACGCCCTACCCTGGTCCACTACGAACCCCAGGTACCTCTCTCTTCCTTATCTCCTTTCACGACTTATGATGAAATACATTTTTCCTGCCCGTCAATATTCCTCACTGTTATTATTTTTTTTCTCGTTTTTATTTGTAATAGTGTTACAATTAATAAATCTTTCGCGATATACCCTTAATACAAACTTGCTTGCATTTAAGGTATACAACAAGGCAGTTACCAGAATACAGGTTCCTACCAAAACTATCCTCAAGATCAGTACATTCGACCTCAGGGAAATACATTGTCCCAACAGGGAGAGTTCAATCAACCTTATTCACCTAGGTCGCATTATTCACCTTATGTACCAGATGTTGACAGGTCAGAAATAAAACTTATGTACAAGAGTTTATGTGAAAAGAATGAAATATAACTTTAACTTCTTTACAGAGGATATCCTGGAGGAAACATGCCACCAAACAACGCCAGTGGTCAGGATATATACAATAGATATAGCAGTAGTCAACAGCCTGCAAACTACCCAGCGGGAACACCACCTAATGCAAGAAGTAATAGTTATCCATCTGCGCCGCAATCACATCCGGCTACTGTACCGCAACAAACAGCTACCAGTCAACCTTCTTCGCCTTCCCAGTCTTCTGCTGCTTCATCCTATTCTTGCCCTCAAGATTACTACCGGCAGGAACAGGTGACGTCATCTTGATTTTGTGTCTTTTATGTTTTAATCTCATATCTCTTTTGAATATTTTTCTTTAATATTCTATTGCATCATTGAACCAAATATAATCCATACTAAAGGGTGGATATGGAGCTCCCGCGGGGACACAGATATATTCAGGTGGTGCGAGTGCGAATAAAAATATGCCACCGCCACCACCAGGTCCAAACCCGCCTAGGCGCCACCCTGACTTTGCCAAAGACCAACAGTATCCTCAGTATAATCAACAACGACCAACGTATCCAGGTAAATCAATTGTTCCGTCAATAATTCAATTTATTATACAAGGAATTTCCTTTTTTTTTTGTTTTTTCAAAGTTTTAAACAAACGTTTTATTATATACTGTACGTCATTTTTGTGATTACAGGATGGCCAAATACAACCAACCAGTACAATAGCAGTAGTGGGAACAATAGGGTTCAATATCCATCTCAGCAACCGCAGTCGCAAACGCCGCAACAGCAGCAACAGTCACAGCAACAAACGCCACCAGTTGGTCCTGTTTCCTCTACACCTGCGCCAGGAGGAATTGCTAGTAGTCAACAGTGGGTTAATCAACAGCCAAATAGAACCACACCTCAGCCAACTTTAAATGCTATAGCACATGCTCCTCCACCGTGGGATCATCGTTATACAAATCAACCGTCCCCTCTTTATCCTGCACCTGGAAATCATCAGGTACTTTATTTGTTTAATCAATGTTTTTATTTAGAAAGCAATTTACATTGTCTATATAATATTTTTATTTTTCATTTCGAACGAAGGATAAAAACGAATCTTATTTACAGAATCAGCTTGGGATAAATCCTATGATCAGTCAACAGCCTACATCAAAGAGAGAAATGACATTCCCTCCCGACAGTGTGGAAGCAGTAACTCCACTTCTTTACAAGCGGCGGAAACTCACGCGAGCTGACGTGGCACCTGTAGAAGCTTGGCGTATTATGATGGCTTTACGGTCAGGCCTATTAGCTGAAAGCTGTTGGGCTCTCGACGTACTAAACATTTTATTATTCGACGATTCTTCTGTAAGTTTGATATTTTTGTTCTTACTTCTCAAGATTTAATGAACGTAAACACTAACTTGTAACAAAAACATCTATAGGTAAGTTATTTCGGGTTGACGCACTTGCCGGGGTTGTTGGATGTTCTGCTAGAACATTTCTCGCGCTCTCTATCCGACATGTTCGAATCACCGTTGGTGAATGAAGACGATCGCAACTGGAACCAATCAGCAGATGGTCCTGAAGTTGATCTTGGCGCTGTAACACGTCCCATCGATCCCGAGGATCGAACCAAACTACTTTCAACGTCGAATTATACATTTTTATCGAGAAGGGGTCGTCCAGTAAAAATCGTCCCAAGGGACGAGGATCTGTTTGTCCTAGATACACGAAGGACTTGGGATCATCAGGATTGCGAATCGGAAACTGAGCCTTGGCAGGTTGATATTAACACCACCAAGTACATAGTAACCTGCTTTCAATCGGAACTAGGATCGGTACCGTTCGCACGTCTCCTCAGAGACGAGAAGCCGCCTTTGCTCCAGAAAGAGGTGGAATGTACGGATTCAAAGGATGAAACCAAAGTAGATTCCGGTACGCTCGAGACACCGGAGTTTTCACAAAAGGCTACCGAGCCTGGCGAAAAGCCGAAAGACACCAGCGAAAAGAAACAATTTGACAAGAAGAAGAAAACGAAGACCTTAAGTGATGTTCTATCGAGGATCAAGAAAGAGCCGGTGGAGATGAACGATCTTACGAGAGAGTTATTTGAGAAAAAGAACGACGGATTCAAGAAGGAATGCGAAACTGAGGCGAAAGTGAACAACAATATGGGCGAGCACTTCGCGGACATACAGAAGACCGATGAGGAACTCATTCCGACGCAGAATGGACTGAACGATGCGACGAACAGCGTTGAGCTGGAGAAAACTATGATCAAAGTGGAGAACGAGGAGCAAGAGTCGACAACGAAAGACGACGATAATAAGGAGGGACCAAGATTAAAAATAAGAGATCCAGCGGGAACGTTGAAAAGGAGACGAATAAGCGATTACGAAGACGAGAGTTACTCAAGGGACGAAGCGAGTTTGTATCTCGTCACCGAGACTCAAGACAGCCTAGCTCGACGTTGCGTCTGTCTATCCACAATTTTAAGGAATCTCACGTTCATACCGGGCAACGAGGCCGAATTCGCGAAGAATGTAACATACTTGAGCCTTCTTGGGAAACTATTATTATTGCATCACGAGCATCCAGTCAGGACGCAAAAGACGCGCAATTACGATCGAGAGGAGGACGCGGATTTCGCGGACTCTTGCAGCAGCCTGCAAGGTGAGAGCGAATGGTGGTGGGATTTCCTGCATCACATCAGAGAAAATGTGCTCGTAATGGCGGCGAACATAGCCGGACATATGGATCTAAGTCAACATCCGGAAGAGATATCACGGCCGGTTTTGGATGGGCTGTTACATTGGGCAGTGTGTCCGGCCGCTCACGGTCAAGATCCTTTTCCCACAGTTGGCCCGAATTCGTCTCTGTCGCCACAGAGGTTGGCACTGGAGGCTCTGTGCAAACTTTGTGTCACGGAATGTAACGTGGATCTGGTCGTCGCGACGCCGCCGTACTCACGACTCCAGAGACTCTGCTCCGTATTAACCAGGCTACTTTGTCGAAGCGAAGAGCAGGTGCTGCGTGAATTCGGCGTTAATTTGTTGCACTTTCTGTCCGCGGCCGACAGCGGTGTAGCGCGCACGATTGCCCTGCAGACACCTTGTGTCGCGCTGCTAGTGGCATTCATTGAGCAAGCAGAGTCGAGCGCCCTGGGAGTCGCGAATCAGCACGGTTTGGCCGCGTTACGTGACAATCCCGAGTCGATGGGCACCAGCTTGGATATGCTGCGACGTGCGGCTGGCACCTTGCTGAACCTCGCCAGGCATCCGGACAACAGAACTCTACTCTTACAACATGAATCCCGGCTACTCGCCCTGGTGATGAGTCAAATTCTGGATCAGCAGGTGGCCGCAATCGTTGCTCGTGTGTTGTTCCAGTGTTCCAGGGGCGCGTAACTTTGTTAAGACGGTATTCTCCTTTTTCTTTTGGGCTCGCGGATGTGTTTATCCGTGTTTGTTTAGCCTCCCTTGTGTAAAATGATGATCTTTTTCCCAAGGTGACAAAAAGACAGCTATATTATAGTGGCTGCTAATTCTTTAGAGAATACAAGAGAGAGAACGAGAGAAAGAGAGAGAGAACGGGCGAGAGAGAGAGAGAGAGAGAGAGAGAGAGAGAGAGAAAGAGAGAGAGAGAGAGCGAGAAAGAGAAAACGCGACAGAAACGTAGAAAGGTGTAGAAAGAGTGAGAGTAAGAGAGAGGGAGATAGGGAAGGAATAATACACATTGAGCAGCGAAAAAATAATGGAAACGCGGGATGGTTATAGAATGTGTAAAAGGAACAAAGTGTCGATATATAAACGCCGTGGCAGCGTGTGGTTGTAGTTTTATATCGAGTAATCTCGAAGAAGTAAGAAAGTTAATTATTGGTGTTAGCAGCGAGTTAAGGTATACTTTTTCCGCGATGCAACACGTCGGATATACCTTTCCCCCCTTCGTGAATTGGAATAATATCGATAGTGTAAGATATTTACATAGTTAATGAAAAGAAAAGGAGGTGGGACTGACGAGAAAGAAGGGTCGAGACGATGAGTGAAATAATCGTGGAGGAGATATAGAGGGGTGGGGTAGCGATAGAGGGAGAGGGAAAGGGAGAAAATACGATGACGTCGAGAGTATGAGAGGGTGAGAAAGGGAAAAGAAACAAACGATTATTAGCAGCATAATAATATATAAAGAAAACCGAGAGATGACGATTGAGACAAAACTATATAAAAAAAAATCTGTTTGACGAACCTTAAAATGGTGCGATACGGAACGATAATATCGGGGTGACGATTATATATATAAATATTAACGATAATATAATGCAAATTTTTATATTTGCATGTTTTGTGCTGTAATTAGCGAGTAATTAAGATATTTTGTAGATAACACACACACACACACACACTTCCATTGAATCTTATTCGAACTGCGCCGCGCCGCGCGTGAGAAGTAACAAAACGAGGAAAAAAAAGGAACGAAAGGAATAAAAATACATAATGCGGCGCGAACGCCCCACGGTGGTCTGCTTTGCGAAAAAAAAAAAACAAATATAAGAGAACAGCAGCAGATCATCGAAAGTCTCGACTTTAGAAGCACAGGCAGAACTAGAACTGAAGAAAGACATTGTTAGAAAAGAGGGAGAAACCGATGATCACGAGCGAGAGATGAAAGATGACACACAGAGAGCGAAAGAGCGAGCGAGCGAGAAAGAGAGAGAGAAGGGAAAGGGAGTCGAAGCATGAAAGAATGAGGGAATGCATTAAGGGCGATGGAAGAAAACAAAATTGAAGTTCAGAAACCAACAATTGAAAAATAGTGTGATCCTTCTACCGAGAGCGAGAGAATATGTGTTACGAAAGATGTGTGCATGGAGAAAGGACACGTGTGTACGAATGAATACTACAAGGGCGAGTAAGAAGACGAGAGAAGGAAAAGGCAAAGTCGAATATAGAAGGTTGGAAAGATACAGGTGGGGAACAAACTTCAGATTCGCCTCAACAAGTATGAATGTCGAACGAGTGAAAGAAGGGGAAAAAAGAGTATGAGACGAGGACAAAACAGAAAGGACGCATGCAGCTTTATATGCATGTAGCGTCCTGTCCACGTGCGTGAAAATTTTGCGTGTGTATTAACAGAAGTAAGTGACGAACGAATGCCTCGGTTGTGTGCACGAAGGATGGGGGTTCTGGTAGAAAAAGGGGTGGGGAATAGTGTCTGTGAATAAACAAACTGCTAATATACATATATACGAGCTTACGAGAGAGAGTGATTGAGAAAAGAAAAACGTAAGCGATAGTAAAAGAAGGAGAAAGTTTGAACAGCGAGTGTGATCACGCTTAAGTTAAAATTATCGAAAATATTTCGCGTATTTTTTTTTCTTGATAGACTTCGTTTTTATTTTCATTTCTGATTTCGTTTTTGTGATTCTCCGGGCGCAGGAGATTTCTAAAATACATAATATCTAACTGCAGAGTATTTGTTTTTTTGAAATAAACGTAACTGAATGCCGTTGTGATCAAATTCAAACACGTAACATGAACTACGTAATGAGAGGGGGTCGATGAATAGTAACGTTAGTGGTAATAACGGTTTAGAAGAACGAAGAGAAAGACTACGAGAAATGGAGAGAGACAAAGTTGAGAATGTTTTTCGGTATTGTAAGAAGTGAAACATACAGAGAAGGCTAAAAACACGGAATTTTTAAATCTTAAGCTCTCGATCGTGCCATTAAACGATTCTAATGGGATGTATTTATAATCTCAAGACTTTATGCTTTTTAAAGCGCATATGTTATCGTAAAAAGAAACTAACAAGTACTATCCTCCCCTCCTCCCTCCCCCATTGTCAGCTTTTGCACATATTTCGACGTTTCTTACATATACATTTACCTAATGTAACGAAAGGAAAGAAAGAGAAAAAAAAACCACCCTCATTTTTAATGTCCGTTAAGTCGACGACATTGGATTCACACACCTTCCATGCCGGTACTTCCTTTTTCATTTCGTAGAAACAAATTAAATGAGTGAACGGTGTTTCAGTTCTCACGAGGGTAGCGTATGTAAAAAAAAAAGAAACGATCAGATTCGACTTTGTTCGAGAATAATTAGGTGAGAAGGATGAAGGAAAATGAAAAAAACACAGGATGAGGTAAATAAGTTAAACAGAACACTTTCCCTGATCCCAGCTTCTCCCTGGCCCCAAAGTATCCTACTCTATAGATATCTAAATACGTGTAGTTCTTAAATTATTTACTTTAGTTCGAGTGGAGATGCCTGTAAGTGTAATTTACTAAGACTTTTTGTAAATAAATTATGAAATAAACTAGACGTACTTTATCCAAATGACTATATGATATGCACACACACTTTACACTCACTCACACACACGCACACACACACACACAAACACACAATCTAACTCTCTGAAAACAAAACTTGATAGCGATTTAAGAAAAAAACAACTATTGTGAGAGTATGAAATACTTGAATATCTTAAATTTGTGATGGCGTAGAAGATTTCTGGACTATACGAAAGTTGAAAATGAAACAATTGTACTTGTAGGAAACGATGTTGCTTTTTAGGTATTGGTTTTCAATATAAATGAAAAAGTACTGCGTTCGTCAGAGAATTTATTGTGCCTGATTAAATAAACAATGATCTTTTTTTTATAGTTTGGATTCCAGTTATACAACTTACTTTGAACATATACTGTTCTCCATGTTCAGGATCATGGCTATATTTATTTTCTGGCACAGCCACTCCAGAATGTCAGTCGCTTCGCTCTTCAAATACCAGTCTGCCACAGGTGAAGTGTCTCCGTTCTACAGGTAAGATTAATTCATTATGCTTTATTGAATAAGTTTCATGTCCTAGACATCGTAATTTAAATACCTTGTTCACATGTAGAATAAGTTTATTATTAACTACAGTTGGAGGTGATAACAATTGATGAGTTTCTAAAGTCCACTTTACATTTAAAGATCCCCATGTACATCCTTTCTCAATGAAATACAATCGTCTAAACAAAACACATAAATAAATAAAAATTTATTATCTTTTGTGGATAAAACATTATATTATTTTTATATACTTACTGCAATGATACAAGAGCTATATGTTTTCCATCATTGGAAAGTGCAGCATGTGCCCAATATGTATCCGTTTCAACACAGGGATTCTTATTTATTATACTTAAAAGATGCATTCCTTTTGCTTTATGCATTGAAAATATCTCGACCCCCTAAAAAAAGAAAATTGCGTTCTTTAATATTCATATTTCTTGATATTTATATTTAAATGCATTTTACCTTGTATGGATTGACATAGCGTGGTACGCGTATCCGAGATATAAACTTATGACCTATTTCTTGTGCCCTGAAACGTACGATTGAATACAAATGTGATCAATTTATACAGAACATTGTTTCAATCAATACCTTTTTATAATATCTGCTATCACTTTCGAATAAGTTTTGAGAGAGGAACTTTCAGTATTAAAAAATATTGATGTTTTCTTCCCCAATGTTTTGAAGAAATATTTTAACTCCTCTTGTTGAATACCTGCAAGTTTTAACATAGAGTAAGAATTTTTGTGCTTAAACTAGAAGATGATTGATTTCAACAGTACACGTTTTGTACTCACTGTTTATAAATGCAGTTACTAAACTACATGTTTCTAGTTCGATTTCCGTAGAAAACGAGGTACGAATTAAAGGATTCAACGGAGGTACATCCTTATTTTGGAAGCAAGGCTCCTTTGTCTAAAATCGAAGTTTTACTTGTTATTTAAGTTCATTAGGAAAATCAAATTATCACATTTTTTTAAATTTTCAATATACCTTAGATGCAATCACACGAAGTTCGAAGTCAAAATTAAAAACTGAAGTTTGTGTAGTGTCTGCTGTAGTATAACCCAATTGGCATGATACTTCGTGGCTCAATTTTTCTGCTATTTCATCTCCACACAGAATCAACTATTAGAGTATTGATATATACAGTAAATAAGATTTTTAAAACATCAGTAAATATTATTCCGTTTAATTTTCACCTACCGTGTTAGATTCATAAAAGCTGTCCCCTGGTGACTTAAAATTATAGCCATATTGGTTCCCCAGAACGGTAGTTGAACGAATTAAAACCTGAAATTGCTGCATAGTTTGAGTCTCGTAAGATCGCGAAATATCTGATAGAAGTTCCATATTGTCTACCGTGATAAAACTTTTTTCATAACAAGGAAACCTAAAATGTGAAAACAAAATTAGTACATAACAAACATCTTAATTTTAAACATATTAAATATTTTTGAACCTAAATTCAGCATGCTTCTCAGATCCTCCCTTTTCAGAATATTCAAAAATAAATCTAACAATATTTTTGTAATCTGCGATATCACTAATATTATAAATATTAGGTCTCTCTGTATCAGCCAACAATATTAAACGTATTAAGATTGGAGAAATATACATGTGTTCTATCACATTCTTCCTCTTAACTGCTGAATTCTGTAATCATTGTGTTACTATCAATGTATAAGAAACTTATTACTACAAGTAACAGAATAATTATAATTAAACATACCTTATTACTTTTGTCGGAAGGCAAAATATGAATACTCGAGACGTCTTTTCTCAACTTTGCAGCAATGGAATATTTAGTTTCTGGTTTTTTCGGAATCATATCGATCAAAGACAGGAGAAAGCCTTCCTGTAGATTTAAGTCAAATTCTCTGACTATAACACAAATGCCTCTGCAAAATATATTCGGTAATTATAATAAATTACCAAAAAAGAGATTACTGAGTTACAATAAATTATATGATGAACATTAACTCGAATAAATATGATGCTAATGATTACGCACTTGTAAACATTATAATTTAACTTTTTCTGTTTCAAGCATGCAAATTCTATACAATGCTTTAATTTATGGTTTCCTCCGTAATTAATAATACTCTTTTGCAAGTTTGAATATAAAATTACTGGAAATGTAGCATTGCGAATTTGATTATCGACCTAAAATTTAAAACAAATATTTTGTTATATTTCTGAGTAATAACAAGTATGATATTATACAAAAAGTTATCACAATTTTTGCCTATAAAGTTGTTACAAAGTTATCACCATCACTTCTTAGAGCTCTTCAGTCTATGTATATGACAATTTTTCAGGAAATATTGTAAAAAGGATATATTTGTACCTGTATTCTATGCACATAACCTTGTAAATGGGTCAATGACATAGATTTTCTGCAGTGTAACCAAATTCCTGGAGAGTAGGTTCTCCTTAACTTTCCAAAAAACGGTTTAGTCATGTGCATTTTTATTAGATCAACCTAAAAATTTATGCATATATTTATTTCGTTTTATACTTGAAATTTATAAGCTACGTACATCGATTACATTGTCTAATTGTGACTTTTTACAAGAATTTACATATTTGCTTTCAATCCAAGCACTCAATTCTAAAGATAAACTTTTCCACTTTCTGTCAAAGAAAAGTTCCCAGTGAGCTGCAGAATTTGTTATATTTGCATACACTAATTCGTTCAAAATTTTATTACATTTTGTCACCTGCAATAGTATTAAATATGTTAAAACAGTATTCTTGTCCACTCTTTAAAGATAAATGTATACGTACAATGCTGATGCCAATACCGGCGAAAGAAAGAAATATTTCTTTTTTACTAGATTCAGGATCAATGATATTCTTTGCTTTTAGAAATACTGTTTCATGTTGGGTAAATAATAAAACTCGCTGGTTAGTCTCCATGTAGCTTACCCAATAAATGATCGTTTTGTCTGTTTGTACCTCCTTCAATATGCACGATTTTATATCATCTTCACAAATATTGCTTTCGCTACTGCTAAAATTTCCAGATTTGGTTTCTAACCATGCTGATTTATTATTCTGCTGTTTAAAAGAGGATGTGGAACATGATACACTATTACATTTATCAACAATTACAAGGGGTACAACCTCTTGCCCGTATCCATCCTGAAAACAACAAAATTAGTACATAATAATGTATGCATTTCATCTAAATATTGTGTGATAAATTATAGGGGGATATAATACATTTGTACCTTTTCGAATTTTGCACTGTATCCAGATTTTTTATTGTTATATACATTCCAAACAAGTTCTCTGGGTTTTGTAGGGTCGTCCCAAGTGTATAGGAGACTTTGAAAGGGATTTATAAGAGCTACTTGACCCAAATTGTATTGACTGATTTTTAAAAATAGATCATCACAAAAATTGTCTATTCTTACAGGTATATCGCCTGCCATACACTTTCGAAATATAACGTAGAACGGAGAATTGATACCACCTTTGATTTCTACTTTAATTGCTGACTATACATTAATAAATTTTTCTTATTATATATTCTCTTATTACAATTTCAAATTTCTATTTCAAATAAAAACATTTGATTACTTACGCCATTATCCATTCTTAATATTGTTTTCCCTATGTGCGTAATACTAAAGTGTTGAGATACCAGTTGACTATTCCTCCACTTTATCCTCATTCTCATTGATTCTGTAACTGGCCAAAATGGCATGCTTTGTCCTGATAGAAGATCATTCCACAAATCTGCCTGATCATTTTCTTCCATGAATCGCAAAGTTTTTTTCGTTTTATTAATGATATAGAAATAAGGTAAAAACGTTATGATTTTAGTAAAGTTAGGTGAAAGACGGGAACTTTCAATTTCCGTTAAAATTTTGTATTTTCGTCCACGTTCTGTATCTTTGCATACAATTAAAGACATTGAAGTGATTCCTTCTAATCCAAATGGCAAAGACCATTCAGATTGATGAGCTCTTAATCTTACCAAGCCTTTCTTATTATTTTTCTGAGAGAATACTATTAGTTCTTCTTCTGGTAGTTCACTAATTGTGTGAGAATGACATTCCTACAAATAATAAATCATTAAATACAAAATATTTATATTGAAATTGCACTTTAAAATTGATTAACTACCTGAATAAATAAGGGTAATCCAGATTTATTTATCATCCAATATTGAGATTGAATAACGATGTGCCAACTTGTAATTTTACACAATTCTATACATAACAAGAATGGCTTTGCTAAGTCTGACTCACTATCTGCAGTCATTAAAACAAATTTTTTTTCTAAATTCGTATTTAACTTCGCTGAACCAGTCCAATACGCGCCCAAATAGTTTTCAATCTATGAAGAATTATTATTAACTTAATTGTAGTCGGTAATTTCTTACATTAATATACATACCTTAAAGACAAATTGGATATCGTTATTACAATTCAAAGAGTGCATATTAATTTTCTCTCCTGGCTCAATTTTCAGTTCGTAGTGGATAGTAGATATATTAATATCTATAACAAATGGTAGCTGATTGTTGAAAATAAGAGGAGAGTGAATGCTTATTAAATAGTTTGGTACTTGACAATTTGGTCTTGTGATCAATGGAACTTCATTACAAGAGACTTTGACACAAAACACAGAATGATTTTCATCTTCTTTCATTTTGCAACAAATATCCTTAGCTAAATTCATTGTTGTACTTAATTCTTTCCAATAAATTCCTTCTTCACTGACTTGATAGTTTCTGTAACAAATTCTGTTTGTGATGTAAAATTTAATTGTACTGCATATTTTCTAGACTTCCACTTACTCTAAATAAGCAGGCAGTATATGTATAGGAAAGTGGTAAGCAATGTATAAAGGAATACTGTAGGTAGAGTCGGGTTCAATGATTGTCATTCTAATGTTGTCATCAAAAGGATTTGTAGGTTTGCCGATACATGTGACTCCTAGCTTATCCAACAATGATTTTTTATAATAAAGGCCCAGGGCATAAGAAGTTTCATTTCGAAACTGAAATCAAAATATATTGTAAAATACTATTAGAATAAATAAATATCAAATATTTTACCTGTAGAGGAGATCTCACAGTAATTGTATGATGTAAATAATTGTCAATTGTAGCTTCTATGACTAAGTGGTAGCGAACCTCGTGCCTGATAGGTCGAAGTGGAATCAAATTGCAACCTTTTCTTTTAGGACAATATACCAATATACTTTCAAATCCTATAGATATAATGAGGAACTTTGAAAAAATTATTTTCCAATTATTTTATATATATTCATTATTAAATATGTGTGTATGTGTGTGTAAAATAGCGAAACAATACCTTGAAAAATGACACGTAATACTTCTCCAGTAATTATCTTATATATTCTAATCAATGGATCATCTTGAAATATTTCCTCGATCGGCATTAAACAGCTCTGTAAATTTGTATTTGGAACAATGAAATCCATATCATTTTCAGCCCACTCTGGACTACCAGGGACTGATTGAATTTCTGGTTCTGGACTGCTTGGAATACTTGCTGGTGAATTAATATCATGAAAATCTTGACTCGCTATAACACGAGTAACATTTTTATTATCTTCCTATAACAAAATAAAAATAAAATCATTGCAGGCAAAGAATTCTTCTTAATATTAATATATTACTTTAACCGTATTTACTAACATCTTCAGAAGCGAGGAGCTCTATACGACTTTCATGGCCAATATCGTTTTGCAAATTCAATTTTTTTATATTAGTAAGTACAACTGGTATTCCACTTGTAGCTTGTTGAAATGCGTTTAAAACAATGTCCGTTACAGTGATTAAATTTGGAGTAATTATCATGTTGAATTTGTCTTCCGCAGATATAGTGATATAAACTGCTGAGTCGTTTGATTTTATTGATTCCCGGCCAAGAGGACCAACTGTAAATAAACATTGATCCAATAATAAAATACGAGATAGATGAAATCATAAAGCTTATTGTAATGTTCTTACAAGAATCTGCGTTACATTCTGGTGTTAATTCCAGGCCTTCGTCTTCATTTGTGCTAGAATCATCGCTTTCACTATCTTCCTCTTCGCTACTATTACTATTAAATAAATAACTAGACGTTCTCGTTAATCTCCTCTGCCTTTCATCATCATCTGTATCAGAATCTTCTTCGTATGTCGAATACAATTCTGTTTCTGAAATAATTGTATTTACTTATTTATATATATATATATTGATTATATTACCATTTAATTAAAAAATTGCGTTTAAAGTACCATTTGATTTTGGTATGGTTAAATGATCTGGAGTTATGAAAACCATGTTTGTAATATCTTGATCAATGCTTCTAAGACTCCTCTTTTTAGTTTTCATTGCATCCTGCTTTATATGCTGATACGGATCGGCCCAACTAGAATTTATCATGAAAGCTTCACCGTGACGCATCTGTGTAGACAATTAAAATTATAGTTGATTGAGGAAAAATATAAAGGAAAGTTAATATTATGTTCGTATTAGAGAATACTTACTTTTATCAACAATTCCCATGGTCTATAATTACTATCGTCTTCTGAACACAAATCAATTAGGGGCTCCCAATTTTTATAATCCACGTTATAACAGAACGCATGAAGCTTTATAATGGATTCAAAATTAAAATCATTGAACCAATCGTTCAATGAAGCTGTGACTATACTCTCTACCTTTATAATAGGAAACCTTTCTGTTGAATATTCAATTTCTAGTAACAAACAAACTACTAGTGGTTTCAAGGTAAAAGTTACCACTTTGTCACTGTATTCACATACTAAATTTGAATCGTCTGTAAAATATAATTTAAAGGAAATACATGAATTAATTAGAATTCACTTGTATCAAAATACTTACCATCAGTTAGCTTCTTATATGGCACATTTGATATTTTCTTTGGAGTCCACAAATTAGTGTGAATTTTTGAATCTTGATTTAAAAATCTTTCTTCTGCTTTTATGTTAATACTATCCAAAAAACTAGTACCTTCATTTAGAATCTGAAAACAGTATGTGTATTATTATCCTGGAGACATAATATTTTGTCATAAATTTAAAAAGCATTTTATTATTATTAACACTTACATCAATGAATGTCCGTATAATTTCTGCAGAAAGGTGAACATCAATAGCGTTCACAGTAACTGTATAGGAGACATTACATTCAGGAGCTTCTTCTTTTCTGCAAATTTCTACATCACAGGGACATAATAACCAGTATGAAGCATGTTTCAAATAATTTCCCTGTTTTCTTGATTTAGCACGAAGGTTGGTAAAAGTGCACACAATCGACGACAAACCGTTATGCCGACTACTACTGATTGTTATTTCCGCTTGTAATAGAATTACGTGTGCGTTGCTTGCTTTCAAATCTCCGAAGAATAAGATCTCTGGTTTGTGTATCCTCACAGATACGGATGCATCTAGATATCATACAAAATAAAGCTCTTCAATTGTATGAAAATCATCTCTCGACAATTGCAAAGATAAACCATAGTATACATCCATAATTGTGCTTCTCTGATAACTGATAATTGTTACACTGTGTAAACTTTAAACAAAAACAACAATTAAAGCAACAGCGTTAAATGTGCGTAAATACCTGGTTCTTCCTTAAAATATTGTGCATATTTTAATTTATCTCTTTCTGCATCTGTAATATTCCTGCTCTTGATTTAAAACAAACGTATTTTCAAAAACAAATTCAACGTTACCAAATAAATTCTTGGAACATTTGAAATAATTGCAATATACTCAAGTAAATAAGTAAAATAAATTTGATTTTATGCAAGTGCAATCACTTACTACTGTTTGATTGTTGCTTTCATATCCATGATTGATGATTCCTTCTTCAATCTGTTCACTTGGAAGGGAATCCATAATGTATCGAGTTAAATGCATGATGAATGGTACAGACAAATTCATTCTAACTTCTTGAATAAGTGCATCAAAACATTTTTCTCCAACTGGGACATAAGTGTATACAATATCAACAATTGGTGACGTTGAAATAGATATACAAGATTCAGGTTGTTCTTCTATTAATCTCGTAGGTGATAGAAATATCCTTTAATGTAAATGTTACATTAGTATTAAGAATTACTTTAACGGTACAAAAAACAGAATACTTTTATAAATACAAACGTTTTTATGCCATGAGAATCTTTCCGCGTGTCTCGCAAAGTGCAGCTTTGAAGTGACAGTTTCATCTTCAAACTTTTATCGCTGTAGAATGTATATGTAATGATCATTTCTCCAAATGTTAGTCTACATAAACCATGATTTAAGTCACGAACTGGAGAACTTAGTACCTACAATTTAAAAAACTCATTTAGATGATCAATAGAAATATAAAGGATACTATATTGAAATTAAATGATTTGTTTACCTCTTCTGAATCCAGAAACAAATGCAAATGAAATCCATCCAGAGTTAGCTTTGAATTAACTTCACAGACACAATTCTCATTATGAGTAAGAAAATCTTCCAATTTTTTCACCATTGCATCTTCTTGATCAGATTTTTTTAATTGATCCTCTGTGTTAATGTGTGTCTCGTTTTCATATGCATCTTTAAATGGTATAATTTTTGAAATATTATCTTTCCACACCAATATACTAGATTTCAGATCTTTCTGACTTAGGCTGATGTATATAATATCCACAGAGCCTTGTATATTGAACAATCCATATGTTTGAAATTCCATCGCACTACGATACTCGGTTTTTCTCTTAATGTCAAAGTGAATATGCACGGGTTCGACGATTGATTCCTATAAATGAACATATATTTAAGA
The DNA here is from genome assembly GCF_051014685.1 of Ptiloglossa arizonensis. Lineage (NCBI taxonomy): Eukaryota > Metazoa > Arthropoda > Insecta > Hymenoptera > Colletidae > Ptiloglossa > Ptiloglossa arizonensis. Next base: position 25,698,720 of record NC_135052.1, on the reverse strand, counting down.
GTCTGTTATTTAAATTAATATATTCACAATTTTTAAAAATATTAAATTTGACCTGAATTTCCAGATCTCGACTTAGTGTCATAATAGCTCTGGATATTGTCATGTTCTTTAGTTTCACTAAGATATTATCAATTATTAACTGATACGTGTCATTACCAGGTGATTTAATATTTTGAACAAATTGATCACTTTTTTTGAAAAAATTTTCAACGGACAAAACACCTAAAAGTGACAATAGAAGTATTAATGTATATATTTTTCACAGATAGTTATTTGTCACAGATAGTAATTAGAACCTGTGTTTAGTACTAAAAGACTTGGAATATCCTTCCGTTGAGGTAGAAGAAATATTGGGCCTTGAATATCAATAAAGATGTGTAGTTTTGTTGCACTTCTTTTGAATTCTTTAATACCAATCATCAACTTGTTGATTAAGTAATTTTTTAATCGCAAACAATATGATGAAATAAATGGTGCTAAAAAATGCTGCAAAAATAAATAGAACTCATAATATTTGTATTCTTAAAATACTAATAGAATATACGTTAAGTTTATACCTTTAAATCATGCAGTATTTTAAAAATAAGTACACAGTTTAATCTCCCAATGGAAAGTTTAAATGTTCCATCCGACATCACATCATCCTGATTGGTGTCAATGTCAGGACACGTGTACAGTCTTGGCATATGTCTCACATATTTTAGATCAAGAACTTTATCCTCGTCTGTCGTTAAAAGCTTGTAATAGAACATATTAAGTTGAATGTATGTATTACCTTTAAAATGCAATGAAAATTAGAAACTTACTTTCGAATAAAGAGTCTCCTCATTCAAATCTTCTATGAACAAATGCCTAAGATGTGCACGCAGAACCATTCTTTCATTGGCATTGTAAATGCAATCATTCTCCAATCCCAAAATTTGAATTTCTAATAAATCCAGGTCCTTATCACAAAATTTGAGGACAAGCGCGCTAAGTCTTGCAGAATAATTAAGTTTTATTGCACCTAAGAGAGACAGAATGATAAAAAATTAAAAATTAACGAAATTTGCAATACATCATTATATCATACCAGGAGGAATAGGTGGGTCATCCTCTTTTGCTTTCCACTGCACAATGCTATGGAATAACTTTCCCGCAAAATTGAAAAGAGTATTATCCTCACGAATACTGGAAAGAACAGCACTTGTCATTAAAAAAAATCATATTTATCAACTATTAAGATTAAGAATACTTACTTAACCAAGTTATACCAATATTCTCTTATCTTCAATAATGCAAGTCTGTGAAGATTTACATTTACATTCAGTATATTTATAATGAGAGATCGCTCAATGCTTTTAAAATGGGATTTAAAATCAGGACAATTCGATTTCACCTAAGAAAATTGTATGTTTAGGAAAATTAGACACAAATGATAAATGTAAGTTTTCTGAAAAGTACCTTATGGTATGATAGAACAAAAACTTCATGAAGTTCTTCGGTAGATATTAATTCCAAGTACGATCCTGTTATGCCAGCATTTGTTTTGTCAACTAAAAGGATGGACCTCACACCAAATTGAATGGCAGGCCCATACTTCATTATTGCGGTTTCAAGATATAGTGCATGTAACCTTAAGTTTAAATAAGGTTCTTCTCTTCCCTGATTTATGCTTACTAAATGAACTGATAACTAAATATTTAAAAATATTGTTAGTACTTTTTGAATTTACTATATAACAATTAAATAAGATTAAACATAATATATTAGTAGCACCTCTCCGATGGCAAATCTCAATAACAGATTAATATGATTACATGGAGAGATGTTATCATCGAATCCCGACAGATTAATAGTCTTCGAGAGTAATTCCAAATCTTCTTCGCTGACCTCTGAAGATACGACGCTCCTATTGTGTAAAACAACTTTCAGATATTTATATGACTAATTAATAAATATTGTAGAACTTAACAAAGTGTTCAAAAATATCTCTTGTATATTAGTATTTAGTCTTACTTCGTTACCTATCAAGTTTCTGTTTCTGCACGGTATTCGTTAAAAGTTCCTTCGTAATGGGTGTAAATTTATTCTGCAGTGTTACAACCGATAACAGACATACACTGCGCTGCACATTTTTCAGTTCTTTCATTGACATAATCATCTTGTTATAACTTTTCTTAAAAACATACTGTTTAAAATTGCTATCATATTTTTCAACGTTTTGTTGGTACATTAATAATAATAAATTCAAAAAATGAATGATCATTTGAATCTTATTTTCCGATAAATTAAATTTTACACTTGAAACTGAAACATTCACTTTGGTCCTAAAAAGTTAAGAGATAAATTACAATAAATCTAATGTAATGTTAGCCAAAAAATAAAAAATACCGTGGTAACTGATGATATTCTGGTTTTATACTGTATGAGATAGTTGTGTTTGCTTGTATCTTTGGTATAAAATGATATTCAGAATCTTTTCTTTTTCTAGCTGATCTCCAATCATCTCCTATAATGTAACAAAGAACATTTCATGCAGAAATATGGAGGTTTATAGAAAAGATATGCAAAAGAGATAAACACACATACCTGAGTGACAAAATAAAACTTGTGCCTGAGAAAATACAATATGTATTCTATCATAAAGTAATTCTTCTAATTCCATAAGTGTCGCATCTTCAAGTTGCAAGTTGGTTGCCTGAAGTTCATTAGACACATCCATATTACCAAAATCCATGACCAAAATGTGTCCACCTCTAAAATCCCTTTGTATTATATAAAGACTAATCACAAATATACTTTTATAAATGTCACATATAGTACACACTTTTGTATTGATCCATGTTCAGGAAATACAATGTATGGTCCTTTGATATCTATCTTGAAATTAATCCGAAGCGTCTGGGAAACAATATTGTCCACAAGAATCAAAAAGTTTCCCTTTATGTATTCATACAATTTATATGACCACAGAATTGTAGTTTGAATATTCGTATTGTTTAGTTTAAAAAATTGAATGATCTCCATCATGGCATGCTGAAATAGAATAATTACAGTAAAAGTGCACCGACACACGTTTGTAGACCATATTGTTATTACATGATAATAGGTCACTTCAATTGTTTCTAGTTTTATCGATACATTAAAAGTTGGATCTACATTTTCTCCATTCTTCTCAAAATCTATCGCCAAAAAATTGGTTGATACATTTCCTGTACAAATAAATCATAGTAAGATAAATAGTATGGAAAATATTTGAAAACTCGTTCTCTTACCTGTCAAAATATTGTCCACTGTGATCAGGGGCACTAGATCACCTTCCAGAGAAACGCCTTCAACTACAAAACTTTCAGCTCGAGCAGATACTTTAAAAGCAAACTGTATGGGCTGTATTTCAATACTTGTTAAAAATTGAGTTATAGTTATAACGAGAATTTCTCTGTCATTATTTAAAAGACTCAAGCAAGAATTTGCTAAGGTAAAATTGAATTTGTAATCTGAAACATAATATAAGAAATTACTCTCATTATTCTTAATGTATTCATTTAGTTTGTATTATTATCTAAATTTTCAAGATTGTACCAATCGGTTGTGGTAGCTTTTCTAATTTCATATTTGTTCTAGATCCATTATTGATACTATAATGAGACGATTTTTTAGTTTCTTGTATCTCCTTATTCTTTGTATTTGAGTTTTGTTGTTCTTCTTGAGTTGAAGATGTCTTTTGTGTTGAAATATTAGTGTTTACATTTTGACATTCCTCTTCAATTGTTTTATTTTTCAATTCTTGTCTAGCATGTTCTCGGGCAATTACTATATTCAGTATTGTTAAACAATCTTCATATTTTTGTAAATCTAGTTTCAATTCTGTGTCGTTCGGCCGAATTAAACTCTGCAGGCATGTCTCTTTATACTTCCTATAGTTTTTTCTATGTTCAATCATTCTTGTCCAAGTGTAGGGTTTTATGTTATACTCTAACACTGAATTGTAAACATATTTCCACCAAGCTGATGGATTTTCTTTCACAGTTTCATCTGGGCGATATTTAATATAAGGTCTAAAATTACATTAAAGCAAATAAAGTTATAATTAATTTAAAATAAAATTAATTATAAGTAATTTACATACCTGTTAATAACTGCACGTAATAATGAGTCATAAAGATGGCAAAAAGTAATGTATTGCACTTCAGAAACTTGCATTGCCACATCATGAAGTACAATATCAACTAATATACGAGATGTCTGTGCCTCGTTCACTTTATGTATAATTACTTTGATCTTTGCTGTAAAAGGCTTTAGAACTAGAAAACAGTATTATTAGTTTCTTCAAACACTCAGTTGTAGTATATCTGAATTAATGGAAACATAAGTTCATGTACTTACGAAACTGAAACTCTTTATTCCTCATACCAAAAGTTTGTAAAGATCTATGCATTGTATCCTTCCAGTCTAAAAAACAAGATATATCCCAGTCATGCATGTTGCTTGGAAGAGAAGATTCTGTGTCATGATCCATATATACACTTAGAGACTCTGCTCGTACTAACTGGTAAATTGTGCTTGTGTTACTTGCACAGACACCAGGTTTCCACTTACTAAAATATGTTTAAATTTAATACCAATAAACAAGACATAATACAAATCAATGAATAAAAGGATAACTACCTGTTTGTAGTTGTTACAGATATACTTTGAATGCAAATACCACAAGCACATAGACATTCCTTTAGCTTCTCTTCATATCTAATATGTACATTATTTATAGAAATCTGAAAGTTCTTTGTTACAGATGCCAATAAGTTATCAAATAATTCTGAAAATAGTTGTACTTATTAATAAGTGTTCCAGATGTTTAATTAGCAGAAAACATTTAATTTCCAAATTTGTAAACCACCTGCTCTGTATGCTGCATCTTCCTTTAAATCTTCCAATATCTTTTTCTTTTCTGCTCTCATCAACTTTTTTTGTACTTCTGCATTATATGTACCATAAGCAGCAGGTACAGCTACTATATACACATCCTTGAAAATAGAAATTGAGATATTATGAATCAATTTCAACAATAATAAAAGTAAATATCGCTAGACAGAAGATAATTTTTAAATTAATAAACTTTCTACCTCGATACAAAGTACAATAGGTTGAGAAAACAAGCCTGACCATGGTATCTTCAAAACTATTTTTCCTATCAATCCTATTTCTACCTTGATAGGTAGACCAAGCTGGTACTGCAAATTATAGATTTATTAGAACATTTTTGTTGTTTACTTGATTAAACTTTAAAAAATCAACTCGTGCGGAAGAAAAATTCGCTTACCAAAGCTTCGGGTTTCAATTTAAGATCGGTGAGACAGGTATCGCCAGAAAAGATACCAACATTAAATTGTTCGGTGTCTAAATCCTCGACATATTTGCCCAAAAGTCTATTTAAGAACGCCGCTATGGCACCTTCAAACATTGTTCTGCATTTACGTAGATTTACCACGTTGTTTACCTGTCGCGTTCTGTGTAACACGGTTTTCTAGCACAAGTCTCTTTCAGAACCTTAAGAAATTCGTAAAATAAATTCTGTCATGCGCGAAAGTACAACAGGATTTTATTGATCCTGTTTTCTCTCACTTTGGGATCCCCAGAGCAACGCAGATATATTAACGAACATCTATCTTCGTCGTCTTTATCTACTCAAATGATTTTTATCAAGCGTATTTTCATTGAATACTATTAATATGCTTTTAACGAATATTAATTAAATTACGAAAAAAAATAGCAAATTAAAATCCATGAATTTGTAAATGCAATTATCAAAGGTGCAAAATTTAAATAAATTGTGCCGTCGTTATACTTAAGAGTGCAACTAAAAAGTTTAATAATTGTTTTTTGAATTGAAAGATGTTACACAATATGTAAACACCAATCTATAATAGGACTTATTTATTAGTGTATCGTACAAGATTGATAGTTTTAAGTATTATATACAATAACGTCAAACCACGCCGGGCGAAATGTTTTATAAACCAACAAAATATGGCATGTCGTCTAGAGTTACGCATTTACGACATAATAAGCCTGAAAAGTATTCAGTCAGAAGCCACAATCATTATCGTTGTCGCTTATAATTGCAATCAGTATTGTTATCAATAAAGAAGTTTTTGCTCTGTACACATACAGCAAGGATAAGAACTGAGTTGCATTAATTTCAATGCCGACTCGTTCAGTAAAGATTCTACAGTACTCATATTACAAACGATTATACCTGTACACTTTGTTATATAGCCTACTAATCGGAACGTAACTGTTTTTTAATGGTTCTATTACGAAGTATCTAAAAAATGTATATAAACACCTAAAATACATCATATGCTTAATACTATATACACAGAAATATATATTACACGATCGTTCTATAATATCATTTTAAACGGCCAAATGTTTCGTCTCTCCTGTGTTGGGATCCACTATAACTTTTTCCTTGCAATTATTCACGGTAGAAGTACTACCAAAGGAGTTTATATCGGAAAGTGGAAAGAATCTTCCATCTGCGTATTCTTTGAATAGTAATTCCGCAGCCTTTTGTTTTTCTTCTTTGCCGTTCGTAGTTATTTTCCTCATTGTCAAGGTCAAAAGTTCTATGATAAGATAGGATTCTGGTTTATAGAGTCTCGTAAAATGTAGCCTAATGTGTTCTCCAACATTCTCATCTTTTCGCGGTATATAATCGCAATGTGGACAGGATGGTGTCATTCTCTCGATGCCGTGTCGACGTTTATGGGAGTCTAGTGCATCTTTATCACACGTGGAGAACGGACAACTCTGACAGCGTAATGTATCTGCCTCCTCGTTAGGTGACAAAAGCATTCCTTTCTTCTGCAGTAATATTAAAGATTGTTTATCCTGATTTGAAGCTTGCATTCCGCCATAATTCAATATCGAAGTTCCATTCATGGATATCGTTGTCGCCGAATTGTTCGACGACTTAAGAGTCTTCCCTGAACGAGACACAGAACCTATATTATTGTCAGAGAAGGTGTCGCTGTCAATAGTAATAGTGTCGTCCTCGAATTGCCTTCGGGAGGCTTGTGCTTCCGCGTTGGCCTGATGTTTCTTCAAATGTTGAATGTAATTAGCATAATACTTGACAGAATAGTCGCAAGTGTCACAACGATATCTCTGTTTTGCGCCGTGCAACGTTAGATGAACCCTATATTGTTCCCGCTTTTCAAAAGCGGAAGGACATTTATGACATTTGTACCGTTTTTCTTTCAACCGACCGTTTCTCAAGTAACCAGGATACACGAAATTTGGGTTGCCACGCATGAAGATTCCAAATTGTGGATCAGGAGGTGGCGACAAGTTCGAGGTCAACTCACTCGCTTCGTTCTGTCGTCGATGAACGACCTGATGCTTCACTAGATTCTGAGCCGTTTTGGACGAGTAATCGCACTCGGTGCATTTGAAGCTGTTATTTGATCCGTGCAACGTCATATGATATTCCAAAGCATCTAACTTAAAATAACGAGCTGGACATTTGGCACAGGTGAACACTTGATTACCAGTTCGTTGATTTGCATTGTTGTTGAAGCTGTTATTTGAGGTTTCTGAAACTTCCACCACGATCCATGCAATCGTGGCTGCTGAGTTATTCGAGTCTTGACCACCCGCTTCAACGCAGGCTGTGTTGGGAGGTGGATATCGTTGTGAGTGGCCATATAAAGACAATAAATACTTGGTGCGCTCTTGATACTCCGTAGAGTGTGCTTTCTGGTGAGCTAATAAATGAGCTGGTTGGCGAGCGGCATACGAACACCATTGACAAGAATAAGTTAATTCCGTAGAATGGTATCGCAAATGAATCCTCAGCTCTTTCTCGCAGAGAAATCGTGCTGGACATTTACTACAGCATTGCACGAGTCTCGAATCTCGCAGATCAGGCTCTGAGCCTAACACAGGAGGATGTGTGAATCCGAGAAGCGAAACCAAATCCGTCAATTGTTGTGAATCTGGCCTCGTATCGTCTACCAGACAGTGGACAGTACCTAGAGACCCGGAATGCATATCCGCATGTGCAACCATCACCTCTCGTCGTGCACAGGTGAAACTACAATCCGTGCAAGCGATCACAGGTCCATGGTTGGGAGAATCAAGATGCATGCTTTCGTGATCTCTGACTTCGGCACGTCGCGATGAAACGAAAGGGCAGTGACGACATTTCAACATTTTTGCGAGTGTACCGTCTGGTCGAGACACCCAGACTAATGGAGCTTCCGGCAATGCTCGGGTATCTAGAAGTAACGGTGGTGGTGCATTGGAATTCTTCGAAGCATTGGCGATGCAAGTCACGTTGTTTTGTGTAGTTATATGAATTACTTGTTCTACAGGTTTCTCTTGTTTCATACGATTAGTACCTAAAATAACAAAAGTTAAATAACATAATACTAACATTCAACAATGGGTGCTAAAGAATTCATTAAATTTACTATTATCGATATTCGAAGTATGTTGCGGTTTATATTTAGTAGATGAAAAATTATAGTCCATATTCTGTTGATGTACAACAGCAAGTTCTTCTCCGTGAAGTCTAACGTGATCCAAAAGCTCTCTGCAATGACAAGACGAATAAGTATTATCCAAGAATATTATGAATTTAATTATAAAAGTACAAACATACATACACTTTTGTGCTGACATAATACGGGCACAAGTAACATTTGAAAATGGCTTCCAAATTTGGACGATGATGAACTCTGTGCATTGACAAGGTTGCAGCATCAGGCGCAGAAAATGGACAGTCACCGCAGCCGAATGGATTCTATAAACAAATCGAAGTCAAGTTATAGTGAAAGATAAATCATTTCTGTAATGAATCTGGTAATAGTTAAAGAATTCAAAATGTCATACTTTTTCTTCTCCGTGACGTTGTTCCGACTCATTGTGAGACTTTACATGTAATGACACAGTCTCCCTATTAGAATGTCTAAAATTGCAACGCTTGCACTTCCACATAGTGCGTTTACTTTCTTCCGTGATTGAAGTAGTAGCAGATCCACACTGTCCGTGCGTAGAAATTAAATTGTTTTTAAGCAAAGATTGCCCTCGATTTCTAGCAGCAGCTTTAAGCGGAGGCGGTGGTCTCAGACCAATATTGATAGTATTAACATTATGATTGCCTTCGCCCGTGGACACAATTGAAACAGGAGCAGATGTAAGTTCTGGTGTTTGCAAATACTCATCATTGTTCATTATTAACAGCTTAGTCGGAGGCTCGTCGGAATTAGTCTCTTCTACACTACGTTCCTCCATGTTTTGTTCGTCCCATGACTGTTGCTCAACCTAAGAAAGAAATGAGAACGTTACAATGAATTTTTTTTCCAACATGTTAACGTGTGCGCGATACATTGTTGTTGCACGACGGAAAACATACTCGTAACTCAGCATAAAAACGAGGACTATTCGGCACACTGAGAATTTTTATTGAAAATAAAAGTCACTTTCGAGGCAATGGAAACATTTTGAACGTTATCATGTCGGTTCCATTTACTAAGAATATGCTTGTAATTGCAATCAAAATTTGACATCATAACACCAATCAAGTGTCCAAGCGCTCCGATACACTAAATTCATTTTGCGTTTGTAAAATTTTTATTATATTCGTCAATTTTAAAAGTATTATCCATCTTTTACTATTAACGTTATAAGGATCATCACTCGTGCTTGTCACAGAAAGAAAAAAAACTAATCAAAAATATAGTACTGAAACAAACTATAGAAAAATCAGTGCGCCTATGAAAATCGACAAGCACTGTCACTAATAAAGTGGACTAGTTTGCTTAATGTAAGTGAAATTTGTGCTTTCACCTGTGCAAGATACTTGTTATACTTGGAATAATTCCGTCGACCGGTTTCATCCGTCATAAGTACCCTGGCAGTCATATGAACTGGATCTTTAGCTGCTTTAAGTTTAATATGTTTTGTGATGTCCCATCGCCAGTTAGAGCGATACGCGCACAGGGAACACTCGAATGGCTTCCGATTTAAATGACCGACAATATGAACGTGAAAGCGACTTGCGGTGGATGCCCAAAATGGACAATGCGGGCATTTGAATACCCGTCGGCCGCTTGGATGCGTCGAGGCGCCTTCAACCTAACAAAAGATTTTACTGCCTTTATCAAAGTAAACTGTTAACGCGTTCGAAACACAACGGACTACGGTCTCAACTGTCATAAGTAACATTTAAAGCACATTCTTAATAATAAAAAGAAAAATAATTGAGGAAAAGAAAACAAACATAATATACAATTTATCACAATAGCGTTGCATACTTGAATGAAAGATTTGTGGCTTCAAGCTGAACCGAAACGTACTTTAATTATATTGTTCTAATGGCCGTACAGGGTGCTTGCAATCAAAACACTTAGCGTCAAAGTCGACGTGAATAGAAAATAGTCAGATCTGTTGACTCTCGTATTGCAATTCTCATATTCATTCGTGTGTTCGTTTATTGTTCATGTGCACGCGTAAGATAAAATATATTATTTCTGTAGAAACACCATACCGATGATCCAGAAGAATTCAGTCCACTGAGATTAACGTCCCAATCCGTTTGCGCTGGGAATGCATATTCACCGCGATACGAGGTCACACGTAGTTCTGAACAATTCGATAATTTTTCTAAGCTACTGTCTATGGACGTATCGTTGCTTGTCGAGCGACAACACTGCATATGCGCTTGTAGATCAGTCGAACTTTTGCAACGTCTTCTGCACTTAGGGCAACGCGTTGTACCCACAGATACACTGAGAGCAGTATGGTGTGTTTGTTTGTGACAAGCCAGCTCCTCCATGCTACTAGCTTTAAAAGTACACCAGCATTTCAAATCGTTCGTAGTACTTACAGCTACCTCAGCCACTCCGTTATTAATTGACGCCGACGTTGTAAGCTTTTCCTTTAACTTATCAAAGAAGGACGCATTTTTTTTTTCAAACAAATCTGCTGCGTTATTCGCATCCTTCTTTAAGTTGCTGGCCTGTAGAAAATTTATTTATATTAATAATATATTGTAAACCTAATACATTTACAGCGTATATATACTTATTAATACAAGGAAATAGAAACTCACTTCTTTATTCCCATACAACCTCGCCAGTTCTGTATCTCTTGCTATTTGTGCGAGTTCTGGTCTTACCCTCACTCGCGGAACTTTTAATAGCGTCGTGGAAGGTCCACTAGTAATATTATTAGATTTAGTAGGACTTAAAGGAATTAACATTGGCAGTGGTTTTCTAGATTTATTTGGTGTAACTGGAGCATGACATTCTGCCAAGTGTCGTTGCATTTCAGAATCCCACGCAGTAATAAATTGACAGCCTTTCTCTTCACACTTCAGTGCTATGCACTCTGCATTAGCTATTGCACTTCGTTTATCATCTATAGAATTCATTGACTGATCGGAAATGAATGAGTCTTCAGGACTGAGAGATAGTGTTGTACTTCCAGATATGTGTAATGCTTCCCGAAAGTCACTTGCACCCACCTGAAATCATATTACATACAAGCTTTTATTGCATTCCCGGACTACAGAAAAGTATTTATAAGTTAAATTATTATATTACCTGATTGTAACGCTTAGGACTATTTCTCGGCTTACGCTCAAAAGGTGTGTTGGATTTGCGATTTATTTGACCCACAGGAGGCTCGTGATGATTGGTCTCATGTACTGTTAAACTCTGTCTGATGTCAGCTGTAAAATTACAAGCACGACACTGAAAAGCACCTCCTCCTCCATGATTCCGAGTATGTCTGTCCAAATTCCACTGCAAAAGTATATTTACTGTTATTATTTTATTATATGAAATTATCATATTCTATACAAATATCAGTAACCTTGTATGGTGTACGAAAATCACAGGCATCACACTTAATCATTGGCATAGAATGATATTTCACATGCTTTGTGTAACGAGCACGTACATGTGTTACATAAGAGCATTTGGCACATCGAAAGAATCTTCTTTTTAAGTGATGTACCCTTTGATGAGTTTCAAGATCCCTCGAATTTAATGCAACATATGAACACATTGAACATCGGTTGCCAGCATCGCGTACGAACTTTCCCTAAAAACATTAAATGCTGTTTATAGAGTTAGTAGCAACTCTATTTCAGCAACTTTTGTAAACAAGTTTTTAAAATATTGTTCTAGAATGCTTTTATCAAGCTTATAGGCAAGACAACTTCTATTAAATTATCAGCTGTATTTTCTATCCATAGATCAAAACCAAATTGTTGCTGATGGCCCGAATGAACAATGGGGTAAAAATGTTGAAATATAAAGAGAACTAATTTGAAAACCAATTTTAGCAGTATTTTTCACATTCCAAGAAACAATATTAATTGTAATTTTGATTTTAAAAGAATTCGTAAAAGAATATAATTACCTTAAACCTGCTGTTTCTTTTCTTTAAAAAAAAGAGGGAAATCAGAAATTTAATCATAGACACGATTTGATTTTCGTCCATTTAATATAGTAATAATAATACTAAAAAAAAAATAAATAATAATAATAATAAAGTACCTTTTGTTTATGCTCCTTTTTCAGATGATCGAGATACGCCTTAAGACTCGACAAAGACTTCGACGGTTTACACGTTTTGCACTCGTAACTTTGTGAGGGCCCTGAACAGTCGAGGAGGCCATCGTGTTCGCCCTTCAGGTTGTTCTTTACGGAGCCATCATCTTTGTCATTATATGAGATCTTCTCGGTGTTGTCGCGTGACTCGTGCTCTCTCATCGTGACTTCCTGTCGGTCTTCTTTAAGGTTACCTTCCTTATGCAGCTCAGTCTTGAGTTGTTGGGGTCGCGGACGAAGTGCACGCAAACGGGGCAGCCTTCCTGACATCTTGAACAAGGCTCGTTCTGTCCCACGTACGTCCTCTCGTGTTCCTGTCGCGCATCGAGATACCCTTTTATTTCCCCTCGACCTCCTCTCAACTGCACGTATCTCCCGATGGGGTAAAAAAAAGGAGAACGACATTCACTTCTCCGTCGGTCTACACCGTTTTCTCCTTCCCGATGACATTAACGCGTTGAGCCACTGTTTCACGGCCGCGTACTCACGTCTCACACTCTCGCATCGACCTTAAAATGATTTTTTTCGCGATTTAAACATTGCGTTGAACAAAATATATGGTCTTATTTCAGGCATAATATTGGCGCGGAAGCTTCCTTCAGTTCTCGAATTATCGAACCATGACAGGAGACCCAATGGAGCACGTTACGGAAGTACGAGTGCGGAGTACTCGGTGGTCGCACGATCTAGAGGCTGTGAGCCGCCATATTTTTTTCTTACCAACGAAACTGCTACAAGGAAGGCGTCGAAGCGTTCCTGTGGAGGAATCCTACTTTTACGAGGATCTGCCTCATTATAAATATCGAGAATAAAGCAATATAATTTTATTAGTTTTTTCCCATCGATTTTTGTGATGTTAACAGGATAACGTAGAACCCTTCGATGTAGTTAAAAACTTCTTCCATGTACGTCGATCACACAAAACTATTTAATTTCTATGTTTATAAAATCTGTCTAAGAAATACTAAATATAGAATGTTTTCAGATCATCAAAAACTTAAGTTATACATCATATTATAAGTCAGAACTAGACAAGTTTTCCCACAATTTAAATTAAGAAATAACAATTCAAAATAATATTTTGAGCTTTTACTTGCAATAATATTAACTAGAATCGATGGAAATATCAATTTATTTAAAATAAAGGTTATTTTGTTGATTAAATAGTGATAAAAAAATATTGATTAATTTTGTCACATTATCAGGTTTCAAACTATTAAAAAAAAATCATTATGCAACCTTTGTGTCTATTTATTGTTGAAACCGTAAATTGTATTGACACATTTACTAATACGTCAAAATTATTTACCTCGCGGTGTAAAAATTATATTATGATTAACAATTTCACGATTGAAAATATTTATTCCTATGAAAAATGGTTTTGTTTTCCGATGCAACGACAGCCCGCTTCAAGTGTAATTATTTCCAATGGCTCGACTTTCCTACTACCGACATCCGGTTTACACGATACGACGGTCGATTGCAACGGGTCAATGTGTCGTTGGAACGTTAATCGTTTCTCTGCGCATGAATTTCTTAAAATTTTTGCAACAGCTTACACTCATATATCTTTATAATCATGAAGTATGTGATTTCCGTATAATCTGGATCAACGATAGAAAAAAGTCTCTCGTCACACAAACGATCCAACAGAGAGCGACACAAGATCAACAGAGAAGGAAGAAGATCCAGTTTCCTGACACGCGTGTGCGATTTCCGTCTCTCCCAGCAATTTCCGGTTTACGGTCGGACGACCGGCAGGCACCGTTTAAAGCGTGTTACACGCGTGTGCGTGTCGCACGAGCCAAGAGAAACGGGGAGGAGAGAGAATCAATCTCGGATTCGTCGACAGAAAACAAACCTCGAGCAGAGTTAATTCGCTTGAAGCAGTAGGTTATCTTCCGATCGAACGACCGTTGGAAATAGATACGCCGATAAATTCTCACGATCTGAACAGCCAACCAGGAGCCCCGGATTTACCATCGCGACGTCTTATGATTTTCAACGTCCGAGAAAATCGGATATGCTCGCTGGACCCTTGGTTCCCTCCCTCCTTCTCTCCCTTTCTCCTCTTTTTTGTCGCGGACTCGCTCGTCTTATTATCTCGATACCGTGATTTATTTTCGGAACACCTTGTCGTCGTCGGCGCTAACAGTAGCCGACGGACCGAAGGATGAATCGTAGAAAGACTACGAAGACCGAACGAACCAGCAGCCCCTCCCTCCTCTTTGACCGACTCGGACAGGAACGATGGCGATGCCGAAGTGGCGCAGGTCGGGCGCCATCTGCAATTCCAATTCTGATTCCGATTCTGGTATCCACGTACAGTCCTCACACGCCCCCACTTCCTCTGTCTGGTCTCTCCTGCAGCCCTCGACAGAGCAGCAGGAGAAAGCAGTCTTGACGAATTCTGTTCGAAATTAAAATAATAAATAATAATGTAAAATAACATTTCGGTCATTTATTTGTTATAATTTTTGGGGCAATTTCTTATACTGAAGTAACCAAATTCTATTGTAGAAATGAAATAATAGTAACAAGGTATATAAAATATTATTCAAACAATATTATCCCGAAACTACTAAGATAGAAGAAAAAGAAACGATTGATCATTGCCGATGATCGCAATGATGATGGTATTAACTTGTTAAGGACGAATTAGTATGTTGAACCAAATTAATTTATTTTTTCTACTTCTATTTGGTTACTTAAGGTTACTTAGACATTACTTTGTAATTGGAGAATGTTGAAGAGATAAGGGAAAATGGGCTTGAGTATTTTACGAAATGAAAGAATAAATTTCTTGTTCGAACATACGAAACGAACTATCGAGCAGTATGTTTATTTATTTCATATAAGAATTGTAGTTTATTCTTTAATTACCTTATTTATTTATTTAAAAATCTATATGTTTAGTTACAGCGTTAAAAAATCTTTGTAAACATTTAGTTACTTTTGATCAGTCTTGTTTACTGCTTTTTGTCCACCTTTAATCCCTCATGCAGGAGTTTTCGATGAAGCAATTTATGTCGTTTAACAGGTTAAGTTTGTATTTATTCTGTCAATTTTTTTTCATCTCCTATCACGGTCACGAATTTTATTCAAAATTTCTTTGAAACATGTTTATATCAAATTATAAAATTTTGTAAATTATTTATCTATGCTTCCACCAATTATTTGTTTAACGTACATATACAATAGAATTGTGACATATGCTTGATAAAAGATTTTACGACACATGATTAGTTTACTATCGATTCACAATCATTCTTGATTCCTGAAATTCTAGTGACTTTTCAAAGGACGAGATCTTTATTTATTTTTCTTTTTTCTTTTCTCATAGTTCTCAAAACTACATTTTTTATTTTGTGTAAATTTATATTCATCGAGAATTATTTATTTAAAATCACATCGTCTGTTAGTTATGCATTCATGTAGAAGAAGTTTCTTTACATTTTAATAACAATTACAGTATTACCTTGTGCTACGTAGTCGTTGATATGTCTTTTGCAGCAATGAAAATTTTAGCGTCACTTCAACCTTACATACGTATATACATTATTTCAATGAATGAAATGGCATACTATCCTTTTTCATTCTTAGTAGTACCCTACCCTTGTTTTGTGCATTTTAATATGAAAAGTTTATAAAACAAACGCATATTCTATAAATAAAAATTTGTACATACGTTCCACACACGGTTGACAATGAATTTTGCGTTTACCTAACCTTGTGTATAAATTGTACTTGTACAACAAATATTTTATTGTAATAATTTTTTACATGAAAAAAAGAAGTGACATCAAGTATTTCTTTAATGGTAATTTAGTATATTCACAATAAGTCTGTGTTTTTTTCAGTTTTTAATCCCATTGACGTAAGCTTTGTATTACAAAGTAACGACGCATAAATACACATGTACATTACAATCGGAATTATAGCTATTAGACGTAATATATTAAGTGTATAATGCTTGGCATTTTAAAATGTAAATATTAGAAACATTTTTCAGTTTATATCATTGGATGATTGGTATAAAATTGACTAAAGAAACATGAACTTATTTTACGAGTAACAAATTACGAACAAAAATACATACATATATGTATGTAAATTCATAGCACCTAATAGTTTTATAGAGAAACAATGGCAGAAAAAAAATGTGCGAAACACAATTTTTTTTCAATAGAGTATTCATGAAATATTTGTTTATTGTCATTCATCATTATCCTGACTGTAATATTGATTGTATAATGAATCTAAAAATATATATTAATTGTACGCACGTTACAATACGAAGGCAAGAATGTTTTTGTCAGCCAAACTCAAATTATTTATTAAATATAATTTGTTTTGGTTAATTATGCATACGCAAGTTGTACGATGTTATTATAGCGTATACCTATTTTTTGTAGAACGCTCTAGTGATAAGATAAAGTAGCTCGATAGAATATGGCTGGTGGTTTTTTTATATCGACTGATTAACGAATAAATTAAAGTATTCCCTATATTTTGTATTTTATGTACATGTTTTCTATTTTGTCAAATATTTCACTTGTATAGTATGGAATGATAACCTTATCTTGAACTGTTAGATCAAATATGTATATATATATATATATATATATATATACATAGTACCAAATTACTATAGCATATATGCCAAACGAATAGGGAAAATTACGTTACATTTTTCTTATAACCTCTCATCATTAAACACGGAAAAAGAATGGCAGAAGGATGTTGTACAAATACAATATAATTTAAAAATATTTGATCATCTTTTTTTTTAATAGGTGTAATAGTAATGTATTTTTTAATATAATAGAGTAAATAGAATCAAGCAACTACATCGAATATTTTTCAAATATCGTGTTACTGTTCAATGTCTCAAAAGTTTATCATTACTTTTGAAAATAATCGCCAACTCTTGTGATAAATGTATTGATAAGATTATATGATCTAGAATAACATTGCAAGTTGTAATTCTTAAAAAAGACATATTTCAAAAATTTAAACACTTGTTAAAAAAGTAGTCAGTAAATAATTACATAACTCAATTAAGAAACCATATTCTTTTCATTGTTAAATATAGGATAAGGAAATATTATAATCCATTCATTTGATTTCATATACAATTACCAATTATTTGAAAATCTTTGTATAAAAAACTGCTGTTGTTTACATGATAAAACGACAATATTTTTACAATATACTCTACAATATTACAATTACAATATATTAATTTTAATTTTGTATACATTACTACATATATATCTGTATGCATGCCATTTTTATAATTTATTATATCCAAATTAAATGCAATATTTTTCTCCATAACCAGTAGCATATGCTATTCCCCGTACCTATTTGTTTAATACTTTGATTTTGTCAAATCAGTAAAATTACCTCCCAGTCACTTAAGCTGCTTCTTCAAGTTTTCTGCCAGTGTATCCATGAATTCAAATGTTTCTAAGTAATCAGATCTAGTAACATTAGCCATGCCTTTAATACAAATTGCAAGATCTTTTGTCATAGAACCTGCCTCAATCGTATTGATGCAGACTGCCTCTAAAGTTTCTGCAAATTGCTTAAGTTTGTCATTATTGTCTAGTTTTGCTCGGTGGAGCAAACCTCTTGTCCATGCAAATATTGAAGCAATTGGATTAGTTGAGGTCTCTTTTCCTTGCTGATACTGACGATAATGTCTAGTGACTGTACCATGAGCAGCTTCTGCTTCCACAGTACGTCCATCTGGACAAATTAAGACTGAAGTCATCATACCTAAGGATCCAAATCCTTGTGCAACAGAATCGGACTGAACATCTCCATCATAATTTTTACATGACCATACAAAACCACCCTCTGATTTCATTACATATGCTACCATATCATCTATTAAACGATGTTCATACCAAATTTTATTTGCTTCAAATTGTGTTTTATATTCTGTATCATATATTTCTTGGAAAATGTCTTTAAACCTGCCATCATATTTTTTAAGGATTGTATTTTTTGTTGAAAGATACAGAGGGTAGCTTTTTGATAGAGCATATTGGAAGGAACTATGTGCAAAGTCACGAATGCTCTCATCTGTATTATATTGAGCTTGTGCAATGCCAGATCCCTCATAAGAATATACTGTGTGCTGAATTTTTTCTCCATTGTTTCCCGTCCATGTAATTTCAAGTTTACCAGGTCCAGGTATCAAAAAATCTACAGCTTTGTATTGATCAGCATAGGCATGTCTACCAATAACAATTGGTTGATTCCAACCAGTTACCAAACGAGGAATGTTTTTACAAATAATGGGTTCACGAAATACTGTGCCACCTAAAATGTTTCTAATAGTACCATTGGGGCTTTTCCACATTTGTTTCAACTTGAATTCTTCTACTCTTTTCTCATCGGGCGTGATAGTAGCACATTTAATTCCTACATTATATTTCTTAACAGCTGCTGCACACTCTGTTGTTACATTGTCGTTGGTTGCATCTCGATTTTCAATACCCAAGTCATAAGTGTGCAATTCAATATCTAAATAAGGAAAAATTAACTTTTCCTTAATAGAATCCCAAATGATGCGTGTCATTTCATCTCCCAAGATATCAACAACAGGTCCAACCTAAAATAAATTACAGTAGCATAGAGCAAGAAAATTACTTTGATATAAAAATTATTTGTTTCTACTTATTACATAAAAAAAAATTCCGTTCATAAAGTGAT
Source organism: Ptiloglossa arizonensis (assembly GCF_051014685.1). NCBI lineage: Eukaryota > Metazoa > Arthropoda > Insecta > Hymenoptera > Colletidae > Ptiloglossa > Ptiloglossa arizonensis. Next base: position 25,679,386 of record NC_135052.1, on the reverse strand, counting down.
ATACTTGTTATCAACTCAAGTATTATTCATTAAAATTTATATGCGTGTGTAGAGAAAAAGTAAAAAAAAAAAAAAAAAAAATATATATATATATATACGTATACATATCTACTGCAAAGTCAGTGACATTGCACTTCTAGTTGCTTACCTTTATTTTTGCCATAGTTACAGATGAAGCACTGAATGACTTAACAAGTGACTGTTTCAACCGATCGTGGGACAGACGAACCTTCAGTGACAATATTAGCGATGAAGCACTGCTGTTACTAACCGATTCGATATTACCTACACTCCTTATAAAACCCAAGTTCGTTCTGATGAGACGGTGGGGTGAAAACATGACGGCTTATCCACGTTACCCACTTTGCTATTTCTACTGTTCTTCTTTACCCTGCGATTAGACGTTTACAAAATCTGCTTTATCGAATATCTCTTTAATGATAAAATTTAATTGCTCCCGTGTTCGTATTTATCATAAGTATTTATAGTTTTTTCAAAGAGTTTATCATAATATATATCTAATACATACTAAATTTTTACAACTTACGTAAACGACCCTTCTATCTTGTGTATTTTTCACCGTATTATAGAATGCTAATCAAAACGATGTTAAATGCGTATTTAAGAACGATTAATGAATAAATTATTTTGTCAATGAAGAACTATTAATACTATTTTCCCTTATCTATTAAAAAGCCTTATGTAACTTTGGAGTTTGTACCGCGATGGTAAACAATGTTCATGCACGAAAATTTAAATGTGGTACCATACATTTTCGACAAATATTTATAAATAAAACTTTATACGTTCGTAATATAAAGTTTTTTCTTGAACATAAAAAAATTTGCTATGTTGTGAAAGATTGTGTTCTATTGAAATATGGAATAAAACAAATATAAGTTTTTTTGTGATTATTTTCAATCGTATGTAGGGAATGAGAATATATTAAACAGTTATACACAGCAACTGTATTACGTCTTTCGAATTTGCATTTTGTAGGTGTGTATAACTTGATTAATGTAAATTTCACACGAATAAAGCATTCGAACGTTATGAATAATTGTCTTTCAAAACATCGCTTCTAATATAAATGATTACAAACACATTTTTGATTAATCCGAAACAAAAATTTAACAAATAATTAACACAGATTAAGTATTCTGTTTAGAAATAACAAAATTTTGAGGTAGCAGTACATCATTTTGCTAGGTTAACCATATCTTTTTCATTATGAATAATTTTTGTAAAGTTTATAAATTTTTCACTTTGCAGATACAAAGTGTCAATAATTTCCGATTCTTATGACAGCGATCGTAACAGAAAGTCAGTTTTCCAAATGCTAAGGATGAATAATTAATAAAGCGATACTTTTCATGTAAATCGTTCTCAAACCTTGAATTTCTATTGGCCATTGTATATTAGAATTGTAAATAATTATTTTCAATGTATGGAAATAAGTAAACTTTTTTTAAATTCAACATAAAAAATAAAAACTAGAAATAACGTTTCAAGTTTTTCCTTACAATTACTCTTTTTATAACAAAGTGTAGTATCTCAAATAATTTCTACAAATCATACGATGGAAAAGACGCGATTGGTTGCGTCTGGCTTAAAAACAATGTCATGAAAACTATACAAAGGCCGATCTGAAATCAGCTATGTTTAACTGCAGTGACTTTTACATCAAGTTCTTAAGCAAACTGAGCTAAAAGTGTTAATTTTAAATTAGTAGTGGCAAATTTGGAGCTGAAAGTGTTGTGTGAACGCAATATACAAAGTGAATAAATTCGTTTCCCGATGTATTGTGGAATAGTAAAATTTATAATGGGCATGTCTAACTCGTAGAAGTGTTCGTGATTCATGCGCATGGAGCGTACCGTTGTGGATGATATATCGTGTACCGAGTATCGAGTCGAATAAGATGGAAACTCGAGTTTTCACAAGCTGAATCGTACTATGCCTCGAAAGACGCTGAAAACGTACCGACGATCACGTTAACGCGTTCAAGAACCAACGAAATTCGTGTACCTATATTCTTTTTTTCTGAAATCTGACAAAGTTCGGTTTGTTGACAGGTGCGCGATATTTTCTTTTTCGTTTTGTTTTTCTCTCTCGTTTCACCTTCGTTCAACCTCCTTACCTGTTTTCTCTTCACGTTCACTTCCCCTTTACCCTTTCAACCCTTAAGCGCCATTTTCATCTACCGGGCAAAAAAGAGAGCACCTTTTTACCCTCACCGCCCCTCCACCCTCTATTCGTTCGTTCACTCACTCGCTCGCTCTTTTTGACTCTTTGTCTGTCTCTTTCTCCGAGCCTCTCGTTTTCTCTCCCCCTCTTTCGAGCATCGCGTATTTTTCTTTCTTTTATTAAATGTACACGATAACAAGAAAATTTTCGGTTCTCCTGCACATCGTGAACGTGGATGAGTGATCGTATTTTCGTGCGGTGGCCGATCATCATCGGCTGTTCTGCCTCGTACGTAAACGTAAATGCTCCCTACATTTAACTGGTGTCAATGTATGTACACACGGTGTAACGTTATCGTAGCATCGGCGGCCAGAAAGCATTTCTAAAAGGGATCTTCGTTCAGCTAGAAAATTCGACATGATGAAGAGCAGTGCTATGCTTAAGAAAGAAAGTAAGATGCGCATACGTGCTTTTCCGGTGAGTACTCGCTTGTCGCCCGTCTTTACTTTTTTTAGCTTTGTTTCGTTTGGACCACCAAAAATTTATTTGTTTCTCACTCAATTTTTTTCTTTGTTCAACCTATGAACTCATAGATATACTTTTCTACTTAATTTACACACGCATACACACATATGTATATATATTATATATATATACACACGCACGCGCGCATACTACCCACATGACACGCGCGCGCACATGCCACACACATACACACGCGTGTATATATATATATTTTTATAACCTGTTCTTTTAAATTAGATGCCAAGTTGGAAAATTAGATCTATTTCTATTTATTTTAATTACTCATAAAAGCATGTAGTTTTTATTACATGATTCTCTGTTGTACATCTGAATTTGATGACTTGACATCTATAAATGTATATACATAGAAACATTATTTAAATGTTACTTACAATTAGATTGTTTTGTTATTCAGTTTTTCATATTTTAAGGGTTATTTTCAATATTATATGTGCTATGTTATACAAACAAATGTATTGGCAGATACATAGGATGTATTTGATTGGTAAAAAGTAGTTGCTATAGTGGCATAAAAGAGAAGCGATGAAATATAAATATTGGAATGTTATTATGTTCAGTGATTAATTTCAGTCTGTCCTGTCATTATAGTTTGGAACCTAAACTGTGATTATTAGTCACTAAATTCTTAACTATAAAATTATTCTTATCAAGTTTTGTGTTAAATAATAATATGACATTCAATTAAATGAAACAAATCTTGAATATTTAAATTACCAAAGCAAACATTTTTCTGTCTTTTTGTGGTCACATTTTATACAACTGTACGTAATTTATTAAGAAATGTTATTTCATCACTTGATTAATCCAATTATTTTATTCATTAAAGTACATGTGACATGCATTCAGTTTTGTTACTTCCACATAACATGACAAAATTTTATTTATAACATGATAAAACAATGATGTTTAAATATTGTTATTATTGTAGTTCCATTGAACAAAAATGACAATGTAAATAAACCTTATACAAAGGAGGAAGAAATTATGACTCATGTACCAAATTCAATAAAATATTAAGAAGAGAAATAACACAATGAATAAGAACTTAAATACATTTGTAATCTATAGTATCTTTAGGATTAACATTCATATATAGTATTCTTCAGCAATTACAATTGTATTCATCTACTTAATAAAACCAACCATTTTCTTAATATTTCAAATAATTTTCTTGTTTTGAATTTGAATAAAAACTTTTTAATTTCCAAAAATGACTTACCTGTATTCATAATAGTATAATTAATAGTACGTTTCTCTTTTTTTTAGACTAATATGGATGAAAAGTATGTGGAGAATATATGGGCTTTATTGAAAAATGCAATACAGGAAATTCAGAAGAAAAATAATTCTGGTCTTAGTTTCGAAGAACTTTATCGGAATGCTTATACTATGGTCCTTCACAAATATGGAGAACGTCTGTACACAGGTTTGAAGGAAGTTGTAACGCATCACCTTGAAAATAAAGTACGTGAAGATGTATTAGGATCACTCCACAACAATTTCCTTCAAACATTGAATCAAGCTTGGAACGATCATCAGACATCAATGGTGATGATCAGAGACATTCTGATGTATATGGATAGAGTATATGTGCAACAGAATGATGTAAACAATGTGTATAACTTGGGTCTTATCATATTTAGAGATCAGGTAATTCTTTACGATTCAACAACATTAATGAATCTTGAACTAATTTTCAAAAAGAAGAGTGATGATTTATTTTATTATTTTTAGGTGGTCAGATATGGATGTGTAAGAGACCATTTACGAGAAACTTTACTAGGTATGGTAGCAAGAGAAAGAAGGGGAGAAGTAGTAGATCGCATTGCAATAAAAAATGCCTGCCAAATGTTAATGTTACTTGGCATTAACAGCCGTCAAGTTTATGAAGAAGATTTTGAAAGGCCTTTTTTACAACAAAGTGCTGAATTTTATAGAGTAAGAAAGAGTTTTCCATATATATTTTTGATCTGTATCTCATACAAATTTTTGTATATACTATTGATTTGTATTTCCATTCTTTTCAGATGGAATCTCAGAAATTTTTGGCAGAAAATAGTGCATCAGTATATATAAAAAAAGTTGAATCTAGAATCTGTGAAGAATCTGAAAGAGCAAAACATTATTTAGATGAGTCTACTGAACCACGAATAGTAGAAGTTGTAGAGGAAGAATTAATTAAAATTCATATGAGAACTATTGTTGAGGTACACAAAGCTATTGCATACTTTGTATTGTGTATATTTTAATCTATTGATTTTTCTTTTAAATAAAATATTATTTTATTATTTACAGATGGAAAACAGTGGTGTGGTACATATGCTCAAAAATCAGAAAACGGAAGATCTTGGTTGTATGTACAAATTATTTTCACGAGTTTCGGACGGATTGCGTACAGTATGTGATTGTGTCTCGCAATTTCTTAAAGAACAAGGACGTGCCATGATTCAGGAAGAACACGAATCAACAACAAATGCAGTACTTTTCATTCAGAATTTGTTGGATTTAAAAGATCGTTTTGATCATTTTCTTCATTACTCATTTAATAACGATAAGAACTATAAACAAATGATAGCCTCCGATTTTGAATACTTCCTCAATTTAAATACAAAGAGTCCAGAATACCTTTCGCTCTTCATTGATGACAAGCTGAAAAAGGGTGTTAAAGGGGTTAGTTCTATTAACTGTATTTCTATAAATATGTACTTATGGTAGGTAGTGCCGTGAAATGTTACTAAATCTTTTGTATTATACAAAGGATTATTTGAAAAACAAACTTATTTTTACTTCTTCGTGTCTAGTAGTTAGTAATTGCACGGCGATTAATATTAAAGAAAAGTGTTCATTAATGCACTTCAGATGACGGAGCAGGAAATTGAAGGTATTCTGGATAAAACCATGGTTCTCTTTCGGTTTCTCCAAGAAAAAGACGTATTTGAACGGTACTATAAGCAGCACTTAGCCAAACGTCTTTTATTAAATAAATCCGTCTCTGATGACAGCGAGAAAAATATGATATCCAAACTAAAGGTAGAAATTTATTTTCGTTATTAATTATTGCCTAATTAAGATTTGTACTTAAATCGTGTATTGAGTTTCTTTCTATTACATTGTAGACTGAATGTGGATGTCAGTTCACATCAAAATTAGAAGGAATGTTTAAAGACATAACAGTCAGTAATACGATTATGGATGAATTTAAGGATCACGTTCTTACATCCAATGTAAGTTTTATATTTGATATAGTTACAATAGTGTAGAATAGTTAGACAGCTCTTTAATTTTGCTTTTATATTACAGACAAATTTACATGGGGTGGATATAAGTGTAAGAGTTTTGACAACCGGTTTCTGGCCGACTCAATCTGCGACTCCAAAGTGTAGCATGCCATCAGCTCCACGAGATGCTTTCGATGCCTTTCGACGTTTCTATCTCGCTAAACACAGTGGTCGACAATTGACATTGCAACCACAACTAGGTTTGTGAAATATCGTTTCTCTAATTCCGTTTTTTTTTTTTTTTTGTCATTTTTATTACGTTTATTTTATAATGGCTATATTTTTTGCTTTAGGTTCAGCGGATTTGAATGCCGTATTTCATGGACCACGAAGAGAAGAAAGCAGTTGTGGTGGTTTAGATACACCGTCGTCTTCAAGTTCCATCGGTAATGGAGGTGGTAGTACTAACGGTAGTCTGCAGAGCCAGCGTAGCAGCAGTTGCGGAAACACGAGAAAACACATAATACAAGTTTCAACTTATCAAATGTGCGTCTTAATGCTTTTCAATAAGAGAGACAAATTAACGTACGAGGTTAGTTTAAACGGCAGTTTTGTTAATCGATACTGCTTGCATTGGAATTTCGATATTTCATGATACAATCTATAAAACATTGCGTAGGAAATTCAAGGTGAAACCGATATTCCAGAGAGAGACTTGGTTAGAGCATTACAATCTCTCGCAATGGGCAAAGCTACACAGAGAGTATTACTAAAGCATCCTCGTACAAAGGAAATCGAACCTTCACATTATTTCTGTGTCAATGACAGTTTTACCAGTAAATTACACAGGTACTACGATCTTATTAAAATAATATAACCAAATTTATTTAAAGCTATTCAATGCTATATTGTAAATTGTATATAATTTTACAAAGAGTGAAGATTCAAACTGTAGCAGCAAAGGGAGAATCAGAACCTGAAAGAAGAGAAACGCGTAACAAAGTTGATGAAGATAGAAAGCACGAGATAGAAGCAGCTATCGTTCGCATTATGAAAGATCGGAAGCGCATGCCTGTATGTAACACACATTTTCTTCCATTTATGATTATTTACGTGTTTAACATGTTTCAATCTTCTTACTTTTTTTTCAGCACAATATACTTGTAACAGAAGTAACGGAACAATTAAGAGGACGATTTTTGCCTTCTCCCGTAATAATTAAAAAGCGTATCGAAGGTTTAATCGAACGTGAATATTTGGCACGCACGCCAGAAGATAGGTGCGTGTAACAATTATTTTTTTAATCCTTTCAGGTAGCGTCTGTATATAATATCGTAATATACCATTTTAAATAATTATTTATTTTGTCAATTTTGATTACAGAAAGGTGTATACGTACGTTGCTTAATGCTCGAATTCAAATGTTGGATCTGTACAAACATGTAAGTATTTTGTAATAATACATATTCCTTTCAACGTATTTCAATATTTCATTATATTTAGCCGATTAATTTGTATCGTTGCATCATCAGTTTTCATTTATTAGAAATTGTTATCGCCTTTATTATTGTTTAACGGACATAATTAAGATTACCACGATTGAGGCATTCCACATCACAGTCATACAAGTCTGAAAGAATATCAATTCTACATTCCAATAATTATTTATAGTTTTTTATAATAATAGACTTCTATCTTATATTTTAGGTTTTGATAAAGTATCAGTCTCGCGTTGAATAAAATTGTTACATGTGTTATGTATTGTACACATTAATCTTAGACAAGATTTTATTTGCTCAAAACCTAGAATTTAAAATGGAAACTTAGAGAAACAAAATTGATGATGTTACAAAACGAATTGGTGTTTAATCGATGTTGATTGCCTCGAAATTTGAAGAAAATCGTTAGACATGTTTAATAATTGACCAGTTTGGTGGAAAAGGTTGACATGTTAATCGAGAGATGTAAATTTTATACTCTCGAATTTAAAACGAAGGATTACGAATATTTTCTGTAATATTGATGACATCCTCTTTCCTGAATTCATTTCATTGTATTTCAGTCATAAGCGGTTAAATTAACCGAGACTTGCGAAAACACCAGCTATAATAGAATATTGCGATATAAATTCAATAGCGTTTAATTAAACAGACATTTCTTAATGATAATTGAAAAGTAAAATACAATTGCTAAACACGATTTACACATCGGTTTTATTACAGTTAAGGAATTTTTCTACACTTGTAAAACTGTGATTGTCTACTATCATATACAAACCACCTGGATATACCATGAACTTCGCTAAAATATTGATGTTATACCATCACTTTATTTACGTTTGTGGTTATCTATTATGTGTGTACATAAGCAGTATGAATGTATATCTAAGAATATATTTGCCTCATTTTCAGTATTCGATTATTTTATTTTAAACATTCTCCATGTCCTTACACAAACTTGCTACACTCCCTTTTCCAAATTTTGTTTACACACGACTGAACTCAATTAAATTCTATATGTTATGATTTGATTATATGAACTATAGTTCAAATCAATAAAAGTATTAATAAATAAAAATTTGAATACATTTTTCGCAACTTCCACCTCTTCCACCTAGCTCATCAATTATTTTATTGCAATTCAAAATTAATCCAATTCTTTATTAAATCGCAGAATATTTATTGTAGTATGCCAAAAGTGGAATCTACGAATCTGTAACAGATACGGAGTTTATTGGTGGAATTAAAAAAGTGCGCGTATGAGCTTATATAAAAACGAAGAACTTAATAAAGGAATGAAAAGTTATGATTGAAAACCGTATTATATTATGGGATTGAGTGTTGAAAGATGGATAACACACGAAATGCGTCATATTTTTATTTTCATTTATATCTTTATTTATTAATATAGAGTTTTAATATTTAAACAAAAGGTTTTACCTTTTCTTACGCAAACTGAATAAAAAATAAAACCCTGTAAAAGCAGTCCTTAATTTTAACACGTTTTAAATACAGAACATCGTGACAATTCTCGCCTATCCTTTCCTATTCCATTTATTAATAACTTTTATAAGATGCGATTTTTTAATAGTGATGTTTGCGCATCTAAATAATTTAGTAAGGTAAGTTTAACGATGTGATGCAAGCTTAATTTTTCATCCATAAAATTAAAAATTATGCAGTTGTTATTATTAACACATTGAGCGTGGAAGCGATTATGCTCTGTTTTCCGTTCAGGCAGTGCATAATGGTGTATCAGTGCAGCGACAATCATTCGCGAGGTATTCGGTTACAGAGTATAGACAGAAGATAACACGATTTTGTTTCACTTTCCGTTTGGACTATGAGAATAGCGCAGCCAACGCAGTCGTATATTAAGCCTAGACAGAAGATAATGAGATGGGAAACGGTAAAAAGGCGATCACTAAGAGACGATGGAATTTACACTTTAATTATTCTATGTTGTATTACATTGCAGAAAGTGATAAAATTAATAGGGATATTAATTTAATTTCTTAATATTTAATGTATCAATGTTACATCAAAAACAGAGAATTACATATATGCAATGTAGTATCATCAATTATTATATCAGAGAGTATTAAGTTACAAATTAATATCATCTGGGGGATTATTGAGTTACAAATGCTGTTCAAGAAAATACTAAGATAGAATTAAGTTACAATGAAATGTGATTACAATATAAACTTAATTTTCAATAATCACACAGATTTATGTACATTCGTAACGATTAATATGCATTGAAAAGTCAAGATTGTGAGAATATATTTCTAGTATCAGACGTAAATGCAGTGTTCTAAAATTGTTTGCTTACAACAAATTGCTACTGCTTTGCTTTAGCAGAAAATGAAGAATAGATGATACTCTTCAAGCCTTCTGAAGTCGTACGAAACGTGATTACGTAACGATTTCAAATACAAATTGTATACAATTAGTTTATTACAATTTACTTTACTTTGAAAAGTTCATTAATCCACTTTATAAACATTACAATTTGCATATATTTATATCATTGTTGGTAGTTAACCAATACTGTACACGTGTATCTCAACTTGTTTTCATGTAACAGATAAGTCTATGTTGGCTTGAATTAAATTAGCTGTCGGGCGGCAGGCATCATGGTGAGTAGAGCTAGTCACTCGTGCTTATTCATTAGAGGAAGATGACTCTCGCCTTTTTTCTGCATGCTTTTTTGTGAATTCCTCTGCATTTTTTACAAATTTTTTCCTATCCTTCAGAAATTCTTCTGCAAGATCTGCTCTCAATGGATGTTCTGGTTCTGGATCATTTACTAATGCTATCACAGCTTGTATAACTATAAATAAATCAAGCAGTTATGTCTCTTTTCTTAACAACAACATGAATTTAAATAGAAGTTTACCTTGGTCGGTTTTTGTAGCTGGTTTCCAATTTTCAGCACTTATAATTGGCAAACACACTTGTCCCTTTTCATCTACGTTAGGATGATATATTTTCGTTTTAAAATTTATTTTTGGAGGTTTAAAAGGGTATTCTGCAGGAAAATTTATTTCAATGCGAAATGCTCCTTTATTATATGGTGGATTATCCTAAAATGATTTAGAACAAAAGTAATTAAATTATAGAATTTAATAAAAAGTTTGGTTTGTGTGTATTTATAATTTATATCATTAGGTCCTATTTAGATTCAAAAGTTACTTATACAACAGTTTAAACATTTTCAAATTCAAAGTATTATATGGCATTAAATATGCTATCTATAGTTGTTTCTAAGCAACATTAAGGTAGGTTATGTGTCTAGAATAGTTATACTAAAACGTACCGGCAGTATAAGACCTTGCCAAGTAAGAATATTTGATTCGTCTACTTGAATATTTGTAAAATTCTTCATCGCCGACGCTCTTAAATCACGAAGTTCCTGGAAAGAAAAATTAATCGTCATTCGAAAATGTCATTAAAACGTGATAATGCAAGTACTTACGGCGGAAGTAAAAAACTGTTTATTTATAATTTTAAGAGAGTTATAGATGTCCGTAATAAGAGTAAAAATCAAAAAATATTCTAAAAAAATAATAGAAGAAATATTAATGTTCTATATGACGATCAAAAACCTCGATGTCATTAGATGTAGGGATACCATGGAAATTCTGTTAATCGGCTTACACGACGAACATGCCATCATTTTCAATGATATTTCATATCATTTTTACACATCAAATTCGACACACAATCACTCTTATTGACAGAAACTTTGAATTACCTTTTGCAATCTTCTCGTAGCTGCCATTTTGAAAATAAATTCCACTAAAATTGGCAAAACTTGTCAAGCTCTTCAGAGATGGCTTGCAACTATGTTCTGCTTTGAAAATTCCCCAGCGTGTCGAGAAAAAAATCATCAAAAAACAAAAATATAAATTTTTGTTAATTGTATTTTGTGTCACAACACAACTTTTGTATCAAAGCGAGTAAGTATAGATATTTACTGTCGATTTCGAATAGAATCGCTATCCCGTTTATTCGTTCAGCTGTATTAGTACGCGCACGTGCGCGCGCATGAGTTGCACTACGTGTTATGCATGATTAAAGTTTAGCCAAATGTTACAATTTACAACTGTTCAAAAGAATAGGATTCATAAGGTTTAAATGTTGAGTAGTTTAAAAAATAGCTTAAATCATATTTTGTAATTATAAATAAAATATGCAGTTTATGTTTTGTTTCGAGCCAACTAATGTAAGAAATTATTATTTATAGATTTTCCTATCTTATAACACGATTATTTGTTTTCTTAAACACTATACTTTTAATTACATTGAGGTAATTTTAAATATTTTATTCATTATTTAAATTAAGAGTTACAAATACACTAGTTTATTTAAATCAATTTGCAAGGAATAAAATAAGAATTTCTTTAATAAAGAAATAATACTTATACAAGGAATTATACCACTATGTCAAAGGAGAACATTAATTTACCAAAAGCTCCAAAGGATTTATGTTTTACAGAACTTGATTTTATTCAGGTAAATTACTATTGCATTAAGCTTGAGAAATGTTATATTACCAATTTTTAGACATTTAATTTTTCATAATTTGTAGAAAAATTTTGATGTTGACACCTTTCTCCAAGAGCACAGAAAGAGTTCAAAATTAGAAACAATGCGAGATGATTTAGGAATATATTTAAAATTGTTGAGATCTGCTATGATTGATTTGATCAACCGAGATTACATAGATTTTGTAAACTTGTCAAGTAACTTGATTGGTCTGGACAAAGCTATCAATGACTTGCAATCACCATTGGGTCAATTAAGGGAGGAAGTAATGGTAAAATAAAGAAGAAACTCTTAAATTGCTAAATATTTATCCATAATGTTTTAATTATATTTTACCTTTTTTGTAACAGCAAGTACTACAGATGTTAGATAATGAGATTGCTGCAGTTTCTAATAATATAAATGAGAATAAGAAGATCAGAGAATACAAGCAGAGCCTGTTTAGTTTACAACATATTTATAAATCATTAAACAAGCTATCATCAGTATTATCTCTAAATGCATTCCTTGAAAGTCCTAATAAAATAGACATTTTAGAACAAGCTACAGCAGAACTTAATCTGTTACAGTTTCACATGTCTAGATGTAAATTAGATAATATGAGTGATAAGCAAATGGTATGTATGTATATAATAAACTAAAACGTCAATCTATTTCTTTTGTTAATAAAAGAAATATAATTTTATAATAGGAATATGATCAACTTGAACAATCTTACATGACACATCTTAATGGATTTTTCTTAGCATGTATACAAGAAAAAAATTCTGTCTTGTTAATTCGTTGTTTGAGAATTTATGTTACACTTGACAAAATAAGAGATGCAGAAAATTTAGTAAGGAAAGAAATTGTTAGTCCATTGATTCACAATGTAATCAGTATAGAAAATTTACAAATTGACTTACTTGGTCTACAGAGTATATATAACAGGTTATTAAATATTTTAAATATAGATCTCAAACAACTTTTAGATATTACACTTCATCCTAATAGGTATGCACTTTGTTTTATTTTTACAAACTAAGTTTTATGCTTTATTAGACACAAATCCTTTTCAATTTTTGTTTTAGACTCTCTGTAAAAGGTTTTAATTTCTTAGTAAATAGTTTTTGGATTGATGTGGAAGAGAAAATTGAGCAATACATAAAATGTATTTTTGCTCCAGGAGATCCAGTACTATTTCACTCTGTAAGTACACAAAGTAAATAGTATTTTTGTTATAATAATAGCTCACTACTTTGTAATGTTTCATAATTTTAGAGATATGTAGCAACTTTGGAGTTTTTAGAAAAATTAAAAGCTGAATGTGTCACACCTAATTCTTTAGTTGCATTAAAAGAAAACACACATTATAAGCATTTTCAAAAGAAATGGAATTTACCAGTATACTATCAAATCCGATTTCAAGAAATAGCTGGTGCTGTAGAAACAGTTTTAACAAAACCAATATCGCCATCATCCATAAAAGGAACTTTAAACTCTCTTACACAAAATGAATTTTCTCTCCATGCAACATGTGTTGTATGGGACAATCTGCAAAGAATTTGGGCTGATGACGTATATCTGTATCAACTCTTTCACCGGTAGATATTAAAATTAATAATAAGAATAGTAACTTTGAAAATATATAGTTCAATAATATAAATTATTATTACTTTTTTATATCTAGATTCTGGAAATTTAGTCTCCAGATGTGTGCCAGATATCAAACGTGGTCCCAAACTGTGCTCAAAGAAGTATTAAAATTTGGATCTTTTTCAAATGATATAATATATTCAAATAATAAATCTTAATTGCTTATTTTATGTAAAGGTATGGCCAATAGAAAATGAAGTACACAGTTCGAACAAAGTGGAACATTCTACAAAGCTTAATTTCCTAATTTGTTTATATAAGGATATAGAGAAAATGGTGAAAATACTCCCCTCTCTTATGGAAACAGTTCAAATGAAGCTTAAACAACAAACTCTGAGAGTATTAAAATTATTAGAAGGTAACAATACTAGATATTTTTATTATTATTATTATTATTATTGCTTAAATCTATTTATTTGGTTGTCTATAGATTCTCTTTATGAAACGACAGAAAATTTAAGAACTATTTTGCCACAAGTCTCTGAAGAAATTGTGAACGAACTTTTGAGACAATGTGTGCCACATTTAAAACAAGTCAGTGATATACCAAGACTATTTAGACGAACAAAGAGGGACGTGCCAACAAAACCATGTGCTTATGTTAAAAATGCGCTTACTTTTCTTGTTATATTTCATTCAGATTACAAAAATATTATACCAAACAATGTTAATTGTTGGTTAGAATTAGCCTTCTCTTCATTGACTGAACAGTAAGAAAAGAACAGTATAATACTTGTTAAATTTAACGTTAATTTATAATAAATTTATGTTGTGTGTATATATTGTTCTTAGCTACCTAGCTTCTGTGACAGATGTGTTAACTTCGGTACAAAAAACTGAAGAGAGTTTGAGAAGATTGAAAAAAATACGTGACAAATCGACAGGTTCCTTTTCTTCTGAAGTTCAAGGAATTACTGATGATGAAAAAATACGTATTCAACTGCAAGTCGATGTACAGGCTTACACGAACATGGTAAGATTTATTAGCAAATTGTTTATTTTCTGTTGTATAAAACTTGTTACGTGTATTTTAGATTACTGAAATGGAGATTTCAACTTCAAATGTGCTTCACGTAGAAGAGTTATTACATGCTGTTGAAACATCATCAAGGAGGTAATGTCCTTTTTCTTGACTCATTTTATTTTCAATAAAGTGAAAAAAATTTCGTTTTCTTCTTTGAGATTACTTATTTACTATTTTCAGATGTACATAACCTTTAACAACAATACTTTTTATATGATATTCATAATAAAAAAATTAGCATATTTCTTATCAGTGTATTGTTCAGTACCTCTGTTGTTTCTTATTTTGGCAATTTTATGTAATTTTAACGAACAAGCATCCAAATAAACATTTACTTAACAGACATTTAATGTATTATTTATATACATATATTTATATTATGCAGTTCGTGCTTATGTCCTATTAGCTCTGATCCCAAAAATCGTTTTGTGGTAATTCCATAGCGGTAATCGCATCTTGATGGGGATAAAGCGGATGCCACCAGTCTAGAATTTGATAATTAACAACACCATTTAAAATCACTTGATTTGTTAATGAACTGGCAATATTTGATGTTCCAAAACCAAGTTGTAATCGGTGTTCTTTAAAACCTGGCATCAAAGTTATTGACACTGATTGTAAAATTAAGCCATTTACCAGTGGCAACATACTATATTTCAAACAAACTACCTACAAATTTTAAAGCAATGTAAACAATGATGTTCCATAATAATTTATCCTGTATTGCAATATCAATTATCTTATCAAATGATAAATACCCTAAGTACTTTACAATCCTCTTCTGGATTTGCAGCTACATCTTCTAACATTTCAAGGAAGTCTGTTTTTTTACTAGTTACCTTAGGTTTTTCATGTAATGTATTACTAACTGATTTTGACACTTTCTTTAATTTGAAGTAGAAGTACCATCGCATTTTTCCTTCCTACCACAAATTGTTAAATTTAAACAATTAATTTCAGTGAAAGTATTATTATCATACATACTTTCTATTGCTTACTTTATGCCACATAAGACAACATCTTCTTTTCACAAGGGAATGTGGTTCATCTTGTTGTAAATAAAACACATCAGCGACTTCTCTTTTCAATACAAAATAAGTATGGTGCAATGTTCTGATAACACAAGCACGTAATCCATGCATGCGAACCATGCAATGTGGTTGAAGACGTTCTGGTAAACCAGGTACAAACCTATAATAACTATAATCATGTTTCATTTAATATCACGCTATTAATCTGTGATGAAACAAAATGCTACTTATACAAATAAAAACTTACGACTTGTATAAATGAAACCAAAATTTGCCTGTTGTTGTTACATAGTAAGAACTTTTGCATATTCGAGCAAACTTTCCCACTGTTTCAGGACTAATATACTCTGATATAATAAACCATAGATCTAGTGGATAGTTCACACCTATCACATATTTTAAAATTATAATCCACTTTTTGTTGTTATAATTTTATGAATTTCAGTTTTATAGTTCTTATCTCATTTATGTTTTACCTTTTTCTTCTGTATCTGTTTTAGATATTTTTGACTTCCTATTTTTTCCTTTAACTATTAATGTACCTACACAGTTTCAGAAAAATGTTAAAAAAAAAAAAGAAAGAATGAACTAGAAAAGCATGCATCTTTAAAAGAATCTACCTTTGCTGTTCTTCTTAAACTTATTTGAATCAAGTAAATCAACTTCATCATTTTCATCCATTTTATTCCACAACTCTTTTGTTTGGGATATTGTATTCTGCTTCACTGTAAAATAAATGATATATATGCTGAAAATGATTGTACCAAAAGTACAGAATAGTAAAATAAATTTCTTTTATCGAATGAACGTTACGCAGCGTAAGATCCATTGAAATATGTTCATAAAAGAAAGAAAAGGTAACCTTCGGAAGAGACATTCGTCGCAGCCTTTTTGAACCTCGCGTGGGTTCGTGACGAGTTCGCGAAATCGTCTATGGTTACATCTGTCGTGAAAACATAAAACGATCATTGTTCGCTGAATGTATTCTTCTTAAGTGATACATCATAATGGTAAAGTGACAATTAACCTCCAATCAAATTGCCATTTCCATTCACCGCGTTTATCCTTCTGCTTGACCTTTTTCGTAATATAGGCATGTTGTTACACGCTATATTACTATACCTGAGAACTGATCAAGCACCCGTTGCAACAAAATAAAATATAAAATTTACAAATATTTACACTACAGCAGACGTTATTAATTAACCATCAATCTTCTTCACCGTCAATAAGCAATCGCATTCGCGATATCGCACACATATGTTATATTCAATGTGATTTACATTGCGCCGGATTATACTTCTGACTTTTAGCTCTAATAGATACTATCGATAGCTGAAAGAAGGAGGAAAAATTACATAAATTCGTACTGATTGGCGTGAAGTCTGTTGCGCTTATAAGATATGTCAATTTTTCAAATATTGTAGTCGATTATACTAGGACACGTGTTCGAGTTAGCAGGTTAACATAAACTTCGTATTTCTTGAAAGTTAGGAAAGAAACAACTTAAACTATTTCAAACTCAGTTTAATTTGTGTTGAGTATTAAAATGTATTATAAAATTTTACATTGAAATGAGTCTTTCCATTGAAGAAGAGAAACGCATCTTCTGTTTCTTGCAGCAACGAAATTGTTGCTTAAGATGTTGTTTTCGTTTCATTGGCTGGCGCACGCCAGAGTGCTTCCAGAATCCTATTAAGCTGACAAAAAGTGTAAGTTACAATTATTACGCTTTTTAATTTTGTAATGTAATATAATGTCTTCTACAGTTAGGATATATTGCTGTGGAAGATACTTCTTCTAGTAATGAGCTGCCTTGTATGGTTTGTTTGGGGATTCTTCAAAATCAAATGCAAGAATTGGTTGTTCAAAAAGTAGGTTGAAATGTTTCATTTGTAGCATATAGACTTAATATAAATTTTAAATAATTTTATAAACAGATTCAGACTGAAATAGAAAACCAAAATTATGACAGTGAAACATTCATATGTGCATTAACAATACCTATATGCGTAAGCTTTAGAGAACGTTTATTGCATATGCAGTGTGGTCTTGAACTTGGTCTTTCAAAAAATACATTGATCAAGCTCAAAGTCAAAATGCAAACTATTAAAGATGTTTGGAAATTGGTAGTCACTCCTAAAATAGAACAGATTATCAAGAAACAAGTGGATGTAACAACACCTTCTGCTTTCCTCATTGAAATCATTTTTACATATACTTATAATGAAAAAGAATGTGAAGCCTTGTAAGTCAGAAATATTATATTTTTATTTAAAATGGACAGTACTTTTAATGATATTTCTATTATTGTAGATTAAGCATGTATAAAGGAACAAAAAATGCAGTAAATAAACGAAAACGAAAGTGCAATGATAATAGATTTAGCAGAAAAAGTATAGAAACTTTAATGATGAGCATAACAGATGAAGAATTTACTCAATGTTTTAAGGCTTTCTCATTTGAAACAACTGCAAGTGTCAATGTAGAAAGTATTGTGTGTTCACATTCAAGTATTTTTGTAGGAGGTAATGTATTGTATCAGCAGTATATAGATAATATAAATCATACATGTTTTATATCATAAATTTAGGTCGATACAACAAGCTATCCAGAGAACTCAGTCAAACACCATGGTTTATAAATGGTGAGAAAAAAATGCAAACATCCGTTCAAGATATATTATGTAATCCTATTGCTGAAGTTATAAGAGCTCAATGTAAGTCAAATATTTAATCTAAAAAACAATTTCATTTGAAACATAATATTGATTTTTCCATGTATATAGCTATTAAATTTTTATCATCTGGAAGGGAAGATGTGGATGTTAGAAACATACATTCAGGGAGACCATTCGCGGTTGAATTAGTAAATCCTCGAATGACTAAAATAACAGATAAGTTATTATCAGATCTAGTCAATAAAATTAATCAATCTTCCGAACAAGTACAAATTACATCAAATTTGAAAGTGTTATCTAGACTCGATTTGAAGAAACTGAAGGAAGGTGAAAATGTTAAAACGAAATTTTATCGAGCTCTTTGCGTCTGTCGCAATATTTCCAAAAACACATTGTCTCTCGAAGAATTAAATGACCTAAAGCGAGTAAAAATAATCCAAAAGACACCGATTAGGGTATTGCATAGACGCCCCTTAAGTCCCAGAACACGTTTAATATATGAAATGAGGGCTCGTTGGGCAAAGCCTGAAGAATTAAAGAAATTGTTGAACACTGCAAGCGAAGATGCTAGTTTGTTTTTTGTATTAGATATCAAAACACAAGCCGGGACATACATAAAAGAATTTGTCCATGGCGATTTTGGACGGACCAAGCCAAGTTTGTGTGATATACTTAATGCTGAAGTTGATATTGTTGCACTGGATGTAACAGGTATTAATTTAAACTGGCCATAGAAGTTACTTTAATATAAATATTTTTGTATGTAACGCTAAAGAATGTAAATACAATTACTGTGTTTCTATTGTAAACAGACTTACTGGAATTAATTAAAATATTTGTTGAATATAATTAAATTTTTTGTTTCTATCTCCCTTTGAATTTAGTTACAGCTATCATATAATACGAATAAAGAACTTGTAATATAAAATATGGTATTTATAAAATACTTTCTATTCAAAGAATTTATAATTAATAATTTTTCAAGGAGACAAAATATTTTACATCAATGTCCATCCTTATATTTAAGAATCCAAAAATGTTTCTTGACAGCAGCCATAGAAATCCTTTCAGAGCTTCTGCGTTTGATTAACTACAATAAATAAGAAAGTGAATTAAAAATGAAAGTAATTTAGGTACAAGGAAATATTACCTTTGATATAAGATCTTTAGCTCCAGGTGTAATTTCTTCTGGCCATTTTATGTTTAAAGTTTTTATTTTAACATAAGTTTCCTGTTGTGAGTCGCTAAGAAAAGGTGGTACGCCAACTAGAAATTCGTAACAAAGGATACCTAAACACCAGTGATCGACATATATATCATAGGTTTGTCCTGTTACCATTTCTGGTGGTAAATAATCCAATGTTCCACATAGTGTATTTCTCCTGTAATAATTAATATTCCTTATGTTTCTTCTATATCTTTTCTGATGAAACAATTTTTAATATACTCACTTGGATGATGGTGCATGAACAGACCAGCCAAAATCTGCTAATTTTATATCACCAGCAGATGTAAGTAACAAATTTTCTGGTTTTATATCTCTGTGAATCACATTATTTCTATGACAATATTCTAAAGCATCTGCAACTTGATAAGTATATTTTGCAGACCTAATAAATGAAACAATAGCTTATTAAAATTGACTGTGTTTATTAAATAGAGTAGAAATTGTTATAAAAACATATACATGTGTTCATTAAATCTTTCATTGGGTTGACGTTTTAATGCTTTATACAATTCTCCCCCAGCTGCAAATTCTAATACAAGATAAATACGTTTGTGATCATGAAAATAAGTCAACATTTGAAGAATATGAGGATGCCTAAAAATAATGTATTATAATAAACTTGAATAAGAATAAAAATATTGTGCATGCAATTATGATCAAACATATTTACCTTAAATGTGTTTGAATTTCAATTTCCCGCATTGCTTGTTTTTCCACACGTCCTTTCATCAACTCTATTTTATACAAAGTTTTCAAAGCAACCATATACTGTGTAGTTTTCTCTCTAGCTAAGTACACACGACCAAATTTACCACGACCCAAAGGTGAACCAATTTCAAAATCATCTAGACTCCACTGATATCTACACAAAATTTTACTTTTGTTTCATACTATAATACTATAGACAATAATTCCTAGAATAATGGAAAAGATAAGTTCAATGTACCTTGGACCTCTAGCTTCAATGTGATCTTCCATTTTATATAAAGTACTAAGAACAACATCCTTATACTCAGGTGGAGTATTGGAAGGAAGTTTAAATGTTTCAATATGAATCATGGTTAATTAAACTCTGCGAATATCTCGTTTATACTTTATCAGTGTACTATATCTATTGCTTTACATACATTTATATATTAAAATAATTCCATATTATCGTCTTACGTTTTTCGCTTATATAAATATTAGAGAAACATTTTATGTACAATATGTTTCACATACCTTAGAGTATCTTTCGAGAATAGTTTTATATTGACTTTCTTACAAAGTATAGACGAACAATTACTCGTTATTGTATACGTGAAAAACCTTTCGATACTTCGTTTCCCTCGTTTTAACTAACAGTTTATATTCAAATCTTTAAATATGATTCATCGATTGAAGCGTCATCTGCCTAACGTAAATCACGTTGCAATTTTTAAGTGGTAAGATATTTCCACTAGGTATATTTCGTCTACCAAAAGCGTGGAATGGTAGAATGTGCAAGCAAAACCATATGATTTCGAACGGGATTGAAACTGAAAAGGCGCTACTCTAATCAGATACAAATATAATATAATTTATACAAATTGCAATTATGTATATAAATAGAAGTATATCGTTTTATGGTTCTGCAGTGTCAAAATTAATAAGAAAAAGTGGTTACTAGCAGTGTATACGAATTCTCAAGACTGTGTTTCGATTCGTTGTGCATTAAACTATGTCAGATACATTCTTAGCCAGTATCGTGAACCAATGAGAGTTTATTGTAATCACATGGTCTTTTGTACCTGCTAGACAAAGTATAGACGGTGTACTATACAGCATTTTGAGAAATGTCGTAAATAAAACATTTGCTTTGAAATAACTATTAACTTTGATGAAACAAGCAAAATGAATCAAATTTAAATAAAATATACAAATACCGTTAACGTCACCAAGTGCAGAGACACTTCTTTTATTTTTTTTTATAGAATAATCTTTGGTCATCAATCATTGTAAAACTCCTTGTACATAATAAATATTAAATTGAACTAGTTAAAATGATTAATTAATTATGTAAAATAAGTAAATTTAATTACAAATTTCATTTACAAGTTAGTACTTAGAGAACGAATTATACTCATTCCAAGATGTTCCAGGAGAAGCGTGGTTACAGAGCACGACGAGATGATGTTTATGGTATTTAAACATAATACAAACGGAATAACAATAAATTTTATTCAAAATAGTGCGAATATAGAGATGGAAATATTTATACTACAAACAAAAGATAAAAAGAAGTTAATTTTATTTATGGAATTTCTAGTATAATATATGGAAATGAAATATTGTATCAAAATTATCTACTTTTGATGTTACATTTACAATTAGTTAATGTCATACAAGTTTTTTAAATAATGTAAAATTAAGAGTAAGAACCAATGAAACAAAATGTTTCGTTATCCGATGATCTAATTAACGAGTCATAAAAATTCAAAGTATAATGGAAAAGTAGAGAGTAAATACTCCAAAAAATTGAAGCATATTTTTTTGGATTTTTAAAAAAGAGATACTAAAATTCAATGTGGATGTTTGTTTTGCATATCGGACTGCGCATGTGCGAAAAATTGTCCATCTGGATACTCTACTATAAACTGTTTTTCTAAATTGGATAAGATTTTAATGTTGACCAATAGAATATACTGTGCTTGGTTAAACAAAATGACGATCAGTTACGTGTTATGGTGAATAGTTACAGACATACGGAATGATTGTTGTTATTGATAGTGGGGTTTCGTTTCAGGTTAGGATTTCTATGAATGCAATTAAAGCATTCAAGTTATTTTATCTTTTTCTTGTTGACATAACAAATTTTTCAGTTTGAAATGTGACAAAATTTGATATTTAAGCAATCATTTGAATGATACGGTCGATTGAACATTTTAGTTGTGTACAAAGTACATTGTACAGAAAGTTGACTTCTTCTAATCGGTGTTTACATTTTTAATACCAGTTACAATAAAGACTATAGACGAAGAATATTCGTAAAAATCTAGAGTGAACGCATTCATATAAAATTCGTAATTGCAAATTATCAAATATATTATAGCAACAAGCCTAGAAGTAGATTTATAAAGTATATATTTTTAATGTGTGTCATATGGAATGCGATGATCAAAATACTTTAAGGATGAATGAAAGTGAATCAGTTTATGGGACTACATTGTCCCAAGAATCGATAAAAGTAATTGCAGAGAGTATAGGTGTGGGAAATTTCCCTGACGAAGCTGCTAAAGACCTTGCAGAAGATGTAAGCTATAGACTTAAAGAAATCATACAGGTTTGCTTATTTTTAAATAAAGAATTTAAAATTTATGTTTTAAACATTTTTTTGGAATTTTAATGTTCAATTTTTAGGATGCTGCTAAATTTATGAGACATGGCAAACGTCAACGTATGACAACTCACGATATAGATCATGCTCTAAAAATTAAGAATATTGAACCAACTTATGGATTTTTTGCCAAAGATCATGTACCATTCCGTTTTGCTTCTGGTGGTGGTCGAGAATTACATTTCATAGAAGAAAAAGAAATTGATCTCAATGAAGTTATATCAATGTCTGGTGGACAAACATGGCCCAAATTACCTTTAGAAATTACACTACGTGCCCATTGGCTTTGTATTGATGGTGTTCAGCCTACAATACCAGAGAATCCGCCTCCAGTCTCTAAAGGTAAATAATTCAAGTTATGATACAACTTTTCCTCTATGGTACTAATGTTTTTATTAATTGTATAACAGATGTTCAGAAATTAGAGAGCGTTGATCCAACAAGCAAACTATCAAACAAGAGTCAAAACATTGGTGTTGGAAAACCAGGAGGTGGAGGCAAGAGTCAGAAATTACGTAATGTGGAAACCGTTCATGTTAAACAGTTAGCAACTCATGAATTGAGTGTAGAACAACAATTGTACTACAAAGAAATTACGGAAGCTTGCGTCGGATCGGATGAAGCACGTAGAGCAGAGGCACTTCAATCCCTTTCTGCCGATCCCGGTTTACATGAAATGTTGGCACGCATGTGCACTTTCATTGCAGAGGGTGTCCGTGTTAATGTAGTACAAAATCATCTTGCACTTCTTATTTATCTAATGCGTATGGTTAAAGCTCTTTTGGACAATCCTAGCCTTTACTTAGAAAAATATGTATGTATTCTTGTTTCCGTTTTACATAATGCATAAGAAATGTTTTATTTATTCGTATTCTTTTTATTATATTTTAACTTACAGTTGCACGAATTAATACCATCTATTGCAACTTGTATAGTATCGCGACAATTATGTATGAGACCAGAAGGAGATAATCACTGGGCGCTGCGCGATTTCGCTTCGCGTCTTATGGCTCAAATTTGTAAAAATTTTAACACCTCTACGAATAACGTACAAACCAGAGTAACCAGAATGTTTAGTCAAGCATTGGCTAAAAATAGTCAGGTACAGCACTGATTTAACAAATATTATAAACCTACGATATGTCGTAAAAAGAATGAAATACATTTCAGACCCCATTAGCGTCCCTTTACGGTGCGATCGAGGGATTATGCGAATTAGGTCCAGAAGTGATTAAAGCGTTAGTTATTCCTAAAATTAAATCGATTTCTGAACGTATTGAATCATGTATTGAAGGACCAGGTTTGTCAAGTGTAGATAAAAATGGAGCGGGCCATATAAAGACGTTACTTGTGGTAAATAATATATTATAATATATTATGTAGTACTATTTTACCGCGTCAGAATAGAGGAATCTGTATCAAAATGTAATACATTTTGTAGAAATCAGTGGCTCCCGTTTTGAAAACTGTACGATCTCCTCCGGATTATGTAGAAGATTATAAACAGGATTACGGTTACATAGGTCCTGCTTTATGTGCAGCGGTTGCAAAAGCTCGCACACAGCCAGCAACGTTAGCGACGACTGCATCAGCAACAACGGCTCTAACGAGTCAACAAGGTCCTACGTGTACTGGAAAGACTATCGTACAAGCTGGTAATTTTATTTGTCGTTACGTAATACTGTTTTCATTATCCATACACTTTTCATCTTTCATTTCAGTGACGAGTTCCAGTCCTGGACAACAAACTGGACGTACAATAATGTTAGGAACAGGTAGAACCGCCAGTGGAACTACTACAAGTGGTGGACAAAAATTCGTCATCTTGCAATCAAGATCGCAAACACCAACCGCTTCTAATATTAATACCAGTGCAATTCAGCAACAGCAACAACAATCTCAGTCACAACAGCAACTGCAGCAGCAACAACAGCAACAGCAGCAGCAGCAACAGCAGCAAGTTAAAATAGCGCAAACCAATGTCACTCAACAGAAGACACACATACAAAGTAGCGCGCCGAAATTAGTAGTTGTTTGTATGTCGAGTAGTAGTCATTCTACTACTACAGTAACTCAGGTATGCACTGTGTGTTAGCATAAATTGCAGAATAAAATTAATTACTGGAATTGTATTGTTATAGGGAAATATAACGACAAAAGCACAGAATGTCTTTGTATCCCAACAAAGTGTTGAATGCTCCATGAGTCCAGAAGAAGAACAACATTCTTTTCAGTAATAACGACTGAGGTGAGTTGCGACATGCTTACAAATTTCCAATACTTTGTACAAAAATAAATTCCATACATTAATACGCTTAATATTTTTCCCATCTTCTCAACTCCTGGATACAAATGAATAAAATTCCCAAAAACTAGTAGGAAAGAACATTCTATTTCTATTTTATTAGTAAGAACTACTCCAATCTAGAAAAATATTCTACGTTCAATCTATTCAACTATCTCTGAATATTTTTTTAAATGAGTAGGATGGTTAAAGGAAAACTTGAGTTTAAGGATTTTTATAAAATTGAAATACGTGTAGTTCATATGAAATTTAGGTGCAGGGGATTAACTCTTATCAGTGAGCATAAGTGATGCACTTATCAGTGCATCTTTGTTAGTTGCGAATAGATGTGAAGATTGCTGTTGGTAGACAGGCATTGGTATTCAGAATACTGTTATCTGTCCAGTCAGAGTAATATAGTATTGTAAATAAATGTGATTGTAGTGATTAGTGACGATTGATATAGTACCATAAAAGCCATAAATAATAACTACCAGTATTCAAATAAACCTAAACAATGGTTGTAATTTTTTTTCAGGAAGTAAGTACTTACATTTTTGTATATAATAAAGAAATTTAAGCCAATTTTTGAATACCAGTTTACTGGTAATTATGATAAAATTGATTCTATGATAGTAACGTGACAAGTCAAAATGATTCAGCATTTAGACTTCGTATTATTGATGCAGCATGCAATGCTTGATGGTTAAAAAGGGTTTAATTCTGAATAGCAAGCAAAGAATGTGCACTTTTGTGTTTAAGTTTTTGTATGGGATACTGAACAATACTTGTTTCATTGTTAGTAAACATTCCTTTAGTCGAGTAAATCATTAGTGATTTCTCTATACAACTGGAAGGAAAACCTACTTATATATACAAAGCTGTGTTGAAAATACATTGTCAATATTTTAGAACAATGTTTCAAAAATACTGAGCAGAAAATAATTAAAGGTAGTATCTTTCCTTTATACTACCTATTTTTTCTTTACTAATGTAAGTATTTATTTCAGTGTTATAGAATATGACTAGTTTTTCTATATTGTTTACAGATATTTCTTGAAATATTTGTATGCTGACGAGATTGATTTACCTATCGATCAAATACTAGAAATATGGTAAATACTTACCTACATTTCACGCTGTAGTCTGTAATATATTTAAAATTTTATTTTTTGTTTCTTCGGTAAGAACTCTTAGAGTTAACGAACATATATTCCGAGAATCATCTAAACACATATTGCACGCAAATAATAAAAAATATATTATATGCTAATAATATATTATATGCTTTCATGCGTTCTTCTTCGTAATATGCATATCATTGAAATATCTGTATACCATGTATTTCTAGGAATTAGAGGAATACTGTTTCGCAGTCGCTTTAAAACATATGACTGCGGTGATATAGACCCAAAGTTTTGATGAACTAGATGGGTCTATAGTACAAAATTTCATAATTAAGCTGTATAGGCGGGTATTTTTAAAACATAACTTATAACATATAGTATACGAAATATTTCATTCTTGGAAGTTCTAAAATGATTGCCTAAAAAAAAAGCACTAGAATTATTCGTCTTCGATTTTAATATACTTTTGCAGGGAAGTTAATTACATGTGTCAATTGTTATAATTTTACAGATACGAGTAACCATAGTTATGTATCTAGCATTATAAATATCTTTGTCATTCTATCGCACTGATGCGATCGTAGCGCAGTTGATGGAAGCGGGAGTTCATATAATAATGGACATCACGAATTCGAATTGCGTTCACCGGCTACCTTTTTTTCCTGACATTCAGATTATAAATAAAAAAAATAATACATTCTCATTAAATATTTAATAACGTAATCAAGAAAATTGCTGCTAACAATATCCCCTTGTTTACAAAAAACAAATGGTTTATTTAGGCTATATACCAATGGGTATGCTCATAATGGTGATTGTTCTTATCCTTATAATGAATGGATCTATGACTAAGTTTTGGCATGTGACACATCTTTCTGACAGCTGTAAATGAATGTCGTTATCTAATTCATCTTGATCACTTATATGGAAAAAATTATCAACGATTGATATTCATAGGACACATTGCAGTACGTAGTATATATGTAAATTTAATTATTTATATATTTAAAATTATCGAGTTATAACGCATAATATTTTACACGTAGCAAATGGGACATTCACTATTTTACAAAAGTAGATTAAAATCGAAGGCGGACAATTCTGGTCCTTCTCTTTTAAGGTAAATGTGATACGAGATTTATAATATAAACGGCATTGTATGATTTAAATAGCCGCTGTTCTTATTATATTTGGTTCTATAATTATCGTGAACTATGAAAGTGTTATTCGTAAAAACAATGATGATGCCTACTATGTTTACTAGAAGTAATCAATCCAGTTTGTTCGTTATTTTCATTGTTAACATCTCATTAAGTGTGTTCTTCCTATTACAGTATTTTTATTCGTTTATACATGCACGTACATAAATACATATGTTACATTCATTTATACATATGTAAAAGGTTACTCTTCTGTTTGATTTGACGAAGTTTCTTAATCTTTCTTACGCGATGTATTGTGTCTCCTATATATATAGATGAAAATAAAATTCTTTGAGTATTTACGTCGGCAATTTTTCTACCTACCGATCCGTAAATTAAGACATGTAGCGTGCCGTGTCAGTGGTGACATTCGGAGTATTACGAAAGATTGTTTCCTCGCGTAAGGGATATGTGATCAACAGAACTTATTGCACTATCGTTCGTACATTATTTTTATTACGATATTCTCAATATATACAAGCAGTAAATTTTTATTTGTTCGTATAATATGTACGTAACTATCGATTAATAATAATAGTTAATAATGGTATTTAATAAATAATCATTATGCTTTGTATTTATATTTATATGTATAAGTAATATTAAGGTTTGCCGTTGGGAAAGTTATGTGTCTTTATTTCGCGCGACCTCCGTGGCTGCAATATCCGCTGCATTCCTTTGCTATGCGTCGATTCCTTTATCTGCAGAACAACCTCGAAAAATTTCTAACCTCAGTGTATCACTGAATTTTGTCGACTGATAATTCGAGGCAATTTCGCGTTATGTAACTTTGTTCGAGGAGCTGTTCTCAAAATTGCAGCTTATAATCGTTTCTTATCGATTACTTAACGATCGTGCGTTTTCGCAAATTTCATTTATATACGTCCGGACCATTATTCGATTCGACGAACATTTCTTTAAACGGAACAGACCGAGCTCAAATCTCATTAAAGTTTTGCGCTACTGCGAACTCTCAGTTGATACTGTTAGAAGTTTTCGGGTGCATGCTATGTTCTTTTAAAAACACGTTCGTATGCTCAGACAGCATTATTGTCAACTAGCTTCATTTTAGATTCGAAAACACTTATTGATGTTCTATAGTACGTACTGTAATAGCTCGGGTAAAAAAATTTGGCCACGCTAACTACAAATGCGCATTTTTTCTCGCGCATTGTGTACCTACATAGGTACGCTTATTGTTAGAAATGGACCGTTAGCTCCGCTAGCGGCAACCACGCATTTGGAGTAGCGCGACCAGATTTTTTCCCCACAATGGTACTATATTACTATACAATGTATAGTATGTGTCGGTATCAGTCCGAGGTTAGATTTGTGTGGTAGCTAGCTGGAATACCGACGGAACGTTGTTTCAAAAAGTTTACGTCTCACATCAGGAAGGCATGAAAGATTACAAAAGCTAACGCAGTATTTTCCTTGTACCCTTTCATGCAGATATGGCAAGGAATGTGCATCGAATGGTCGCGATAAGGGAATGCATCGGGCAGACGCAGCCTTCTGGTAGCCGATGCGTCGAGAATCGCTATTCAATACGACAGTGAACGAGAAAATACAATCGATGCCCCCGTAAAAGACGCCGTATTGAATTCGATCAGCTATTCGGCTAGGATAATTAATTAATTAATTATTTCTCTCTCTTTCGTAATTAATTAGAGCGTATTTAGGCCTGCGGGCTACTTTTCCAGCGACTCGCTATGAATCCCATTGACAGAAGTAAGATATTTCTCTCGTCTCAATGAAGGAAGAATGGAAAAAAAAACAGTGATCTTTCCGCTAAAGTCATGTTTCTGTTGCCTCTCGATCGTACCAGCGACCTCTGCGTCTACTTTTTTTCCACTGGATTCGAGTTGCGTCCCGAACATTTTGCTCGCATTGACTGCAATAGAAAGCGAAGAAGAATGCGTCGTTCGTGGTATCGGACAATATAAACGCGCGATTTCTGTGCTCTTGGCTCGCGATCACACGAGAACGAACGCGTAGGTACAGCCTGCTCTTCTTTCCAATCGTTAATACATATGCCATTCTTTGTATCGAGATATGTACACGTGTTTGCGGCGCATGATATTTACACGAGTTCACTGTACGCTGAGAATCGATCGTTTTGAACGATTCACAAAATCTTATTTTGTTACAGTTCTACGCGTTACAATAATCATGTCCAATGACTAATGATTGGAAATGGCAATCTACCAAGGAGTTTGTTTCGCCCCTTTTTATTGGTGCGTCCAGTCATCGCGAGCACGTTCCATCGCAAATACTTCTTATACTTATTCAACGAAACGAAAGACTGCAGTAACCAATCAACGCGGTTTGCGATTGGATCTCATTGGTCCGCTGTGTCTCTACCAGGAGTGTATCGTAGGTCAACATTTGGGTGTCCAAACATGACAGGATTTCACAAATATTTGAAAAATCGATTTTGTTACCCGTTTAATACAATTTTGCTATCTGTCTGCGGCATTTCCTAATATTTTTATTGTAGCAATTATTAAATTATGTATTTAAGTTCTTTTTCCAAGAACATTTTATTTAATGTATTGTTATTTTGTGTCTTTTAAATATATTTTTATTTGTATTACTTTACGTTATGTCTTTGTATATATATTTTTTTTTATTAGATCTTTCATTGCAGAACTGTAATTATTTTACATAAATACTAGCTTGTATAATCTCTATTCAATCTATGTATATGTATATATTTGTTTCGGGCACAGCGTCCCGACATTCGGTCCTATTACGAGTCACATGGTTTGGTTACCATAGTCTTTCGTCTCGTCGAAGTGTAGAACCTCTGAGCGCATTGTCATCGAGATGGTTTCGAATGATAGATCATCTCGATAAGTCACGGACTCCGGCGTCGCGTCGCTTTGCGATTATTGTACATTAAATTACACGTATATAGAGCTACGGTTAGTTACACCGTGTTCGTGGGTT
Organism: Ptiloglossa arizonensis; assembly: GCF_051014685.1. Classification (NCBI taxonomy): domain Eukaryota; kingdom Metazoa; phylum Arthropoda; class Insecta; order Hymenoptera; family Colletidae; genus Ptiloglossa; species Ptiloglossa arizonensis. The sequence goes on along the minus strand of NC_135052.1, from coordinate 25,648,864 downwards.
TCACCTTTGTTTGGTAATCTCCCCAAGTGGTGTGGTTACGTCACATTTGTTTCGTAATTCGACGAATGAAAAGCATGTCGATGGTGATTTATTTTTTTTTTTTTCGTTACGTTTACGCGTGTTTTGTCCTATTTTGTTATTTCGCTCGAATTCCCCTCGACGCCTGGCGTCGCGATGGAGGATCGTTTAGAGTCCTTTGTGCAGACTTCTAATAAATCATTCTGGAACCTCTGCTGGCTAATCAGCGTTGATGATTTCTCGTGTCTAGCTTTACTTTTGATTCGTTGATCGATGTGTTCTAGAATTTTATCCGATTTCCCTCGATTATTTCAACCACGTAAATTTCTGTCGCACGATTCTTCGAATCGTTCGCAGTTTCGAACCAAACGTTTAATGTGATCTCTGCTATAGACAAAATTTGCAGAACGAGAATTGAAAGCAAAAATCAATCTCCAGTCCGATGGACTTCAATCGCTTGTGATTGGAGATGGGCAATATTTTTATCTGAATACAAATTTCAAATAACAAATAAAAGATATGTAATCTGAATTACATATAACATAAAATTGTATTTCACGTTAAACGAATAATAGTATTTTTGTACAACTGTTTGGTCTTATAAACTAGTGTTTGTCTCGCGATTTGCACGTGACTGAATCTCAGTTCAAAATACGAAAGACCGTTACCAGGAAGAAATTCGTTGCCATTCATTTTTTAAACCTGTTGAGCAGACTTCACAATGTATATTTTAACGTTGGGTTACTGTAAATCGTTACATGTTGTTTTTATTTGTTATCTATTACTCGAATATAAGTTTTGCCCACCTCTGCTTGCAACAGTCCTATTTCCGTGACTAGTTCCCGAAGCGATTGAAATCTCGTGTGCATTGTTTCTTCGTCCGACAGTGTGGCAAGGAAGGAAGTGATTAGAAGGTAAACAAGGATGAAAAGGGGGCGAACGGAGTTCGAGGATCGGCTCGAATTCCGCAACAGAGAAACTCGTTTAAAACTTGGACCCGTTTAAAATTTCGACAAATTGAAGGAACGTTCGAAAGGAGACACGTACCACCAACCCTACTTCATTGTTAATTCGATTACTTCGTCTAGTGGTTGTCACAGATGGGAAGACTGTCAAGGAATGTCGAAATTTCGAGCGAAACTAAATATTAGAGAGAAAGAGTCTGAAGAGGACGTGCGTCAGTTTACTTTTTAATCTTTTTTGAACAAAAAACAGCTTCGAGATTGGACAGGTACATCCCTTCAAAAACGTCTAATGGAATTCTCCCTTGAATTTCGTTAAGTTCCGAGTTCCTAGTCTCTCAATCAAACAAAAATTGAGATAAAACTTGCATCAGTCTGCAAACTAAACGTTCTTTCGGTTTTCGAGAAAATTCGCTCTCCCGGGCAAAAAGTACACGCAATAAAAGCTCCCCAATAACGGTCAAATATATCCAATTCTTTAGTCGTATCCTTGTCTAGTATAGGAAAGCTTAATTTTACGGGCGTCGCTTCCGTCGGAAAATATTAGGCGGGAAATCTCGTATCAAGTCTCTCGTACCTAATCACTTCTCTCTTAACTGTGATGACAAGATATTCATTCGACGATTCAGACGCTTTTACAGTTTTTACCGTCGAGATAGCGTTTGAACTGTTAAGACAGGGTAGATAAAACGATATGCAGTAAATTTTCGTTGTAACATTGGCTTTCGGGCATTGTGCAAGCGAGTGATAACTTTGTTCGCTTCGAGGTGGTATTTTGTTATGCAATATCGTTGAGAAGCTGGATCGCACATATGTTTTGTCAGAGCGTAACGGTCGTTGGTCGAAGAAAAGGATAGTCAGTGAGAACGAGTCAGAACGAATGAGAAAGAATAAATGGCTGTCGAAGAAAAGGACAGTGAGCGAGAAGGAGCGAGAGCAAATAAGAAAGAATAAACATCGGTCGAAGAAAGGACGTTGTCTGAGAAAGAGAAGAGTGAAACAGTAAGAAAGAAGAATCAATTCAAGAAAATGAAAGCGAGTAAGAGATGTACGAAATTTTTTGTCTGTTGTTTAAAACAGTGGTGTGTCCAGTTCGGGTAAACGAGTGATATCTCAGATGCGAGTAAAAGGACTGTTTTCTTAAATAGATATCTAGAAAAATTCAATTCTAGGAAAGTGTTTTTGTGTGGGGTACATAATATTGCAACTTGTGAGAATAAAAAGTGATCGATTTCACGCGAATGACTTTTTTTGCAAATAAGAAAGAAAATTAAAGATTATTAATGTTAAAATAACGAATACTTGTATGAATTACATTGTGTTTAAGCTTATTTTCATCGGAAAAAAATCTCATTAATGCATTTGAAGTATTTTTATAAGAATGAGACTAAAAATTTGTAAATTTTATTTTTCATTAAAACTGTAATCTTTAAATGCTGATTATTGATGCGTATCATATTTTATGTTTTAATAAATCTGATAAAGATCTCTCCCTAAAAGGAATTGGCGGTTTTACATCAAGGATTTACTGTACAGAATCGTTCATGTGACTGTAATGTTGCATTGCTCAAAGGGGGTTCTCTTGTGAGTATGAAGAAAATGATCGACAAATGAGAAATAACAGGAAAGAATGGTACCAGCCGCGTGAACCGCTCCGTATAATGATCGTCTTTACCGAGCGTTTTCAGGCCGTACTGCCATCTGTTCGTTCCTTTGGGCACTTTTAATTTCTCTTCCCGTCGTTTCATCTTCCTGTGATCAGGTCGACACCCCCGACAGGGGAAAAGAGGACCAATGGTAAGCCGACGCTTGATGCCTCGAAGGAATTTCTTTTACGAATCCGTTTACTCGTTGGCTAGCTCGTTTGGATGAACCTTTTGATTCGGTCTGAATTGCTTTGGATCGCTCGATGCAACCACATTTGTTCCGGATTTAATGCATATTCGTATTAATTGTTTTCACGAAAAACACCCAGGATCTTGCAATATTTGGTAGTCAAATGAATATCAAATTTAGCTTTATAGTACACCATAAAACTGTTTTTCGATTTGCATTTAATCGAGATTGCCACTATTTCACATTGTGCAAAAAGGTAACGCTATCGATGTTTACGTGTGTGGTTCATTCATTTACCGCAATACCCTTGGACTCTTTTAACGCCAGATAGCGCTGAATGTATTATTTGTGAAATTTTGAAACCCGAAACGAAAACTGGATAAGTGGTAACCGTATGTTCCGTATTTTTTCGTCCTTTTTCTTTTTTTTTGTCAGAGGTGTACATTTTCGTTTAGACTGCTTTGCGAATCTGATTACATGTCGCAAGTTTGATCGAATCGGTTACACTTCTATCAGCAGACTCGTGCTATAGTTCTTTTTCGTTTCGTTTCGTTTGGCATCTCTTGCGAGTTGCGATTAATAGTTGCGCGTGACAAAGTATGTACAACCATACGACGGTAGCGTCTCTAATGTATATATCTCTATACAAGCTACATATGTATATATTTATATATGTTTATATGTATAATATGTATAATGTTATCATACATAATGCATTGAAATCATCGCAGTGAATTTAACGTGGCAAGGTAGACGTGTACACGTACCTGCACGCGCGCCATTCTGTGTGGTTTAGTCTTCGTAGTTTAATCAATTGACGACTATTCCATTTCTTATACTTTTTCTGATTCTTGCAGAACACTCTTCATCCTCCCCGCTCTAATGAATACACACACGCAGGACACACACACGATCATGCACATGAACACACACACGCACAAATTTTGATCTGAAACTTTTTGAGAAGAAATCGAATTAAATGAAAATTTTTTCCGAGAATATAACGGTACAGTGTTAAAGTAGTTAATTTAATTTTGTTTAGTTTCAAGGACTGTCTCGTAATATGGCGCTTAAGTGCACGTCCCTTCGTCTTCATAACCTTGTTATGTTATGGTTCTGGGTGTCAGTGTCAACTATAAGGCGAACGACGATATTCAAAATAATGACGAAAAACGTTCAGCAGACATCGAGCAGGCAAAATCTATCGCTTCAGCTGTATTCCGTAACATTCGTAGAAACTGTGCAGAGTTCCACGAAATTATGTGTTTCATCAGGAGCGAATTTATTACAAAGCTAACTAACCTCCGCGTCAAAGGTCTTTTATTTATCGATTCTTTAATTTATATACTCAAAGGGATAGAAGACAAATTTTAAAGTGAATAAAAAACGTCTTGGACGAAAGAGAGAAAGTGAAATGCGAGACAATTCGATTGATTGGATACTTACTAGTAAGCGATTCTGCCTTTACAAAGTAACTGTGCCTGAAAGATTTCAGGCTAGACTGTTGCTTCTAGTCTTACGTTGCTGAGATTCGAAGATCGAATGAAGAGATTGTAAATTGTCAGCCCTAACAAACCGAGCGGATGAGGGGCAAGGAGATTAGGCTCTTGCTTCATCCAATTCCCACCAGGGTTCGCCACATTTAAGTGCAAAGCGATCGCATTGCACAAAAGTAGAATCTCCATATCCGTGGGAAACATAGAAAACTGTGGTTACGGGTGTCTAATTGCATACAAAAATTAACGGCGTCTAAACTATATTAAAATGCAGTTATTAAAAAAACAGACGAAACGATAAGTGTGTGAACACAGCTTATCGGATGTCGAGTAGTGTAACCAAATTTTTTTTGTTTCGCTTGACAGTTAATATTTTAGGTTTGCATCTACGTTAATGCGTTTCAGTCGTCGCTTGTTTTCGCTTCATCTTTGTTTCGATGCTCGTACGATAGATTTGTGAATACGATCACCTTAGTCGACAACGAAAATACGTGTAATTCGAGAAGGAACGATTAATCCGATTCGTTGGCAACCGACGACTTCGGCACTAGTATACGTTAAGTTGTGTTTCGTTAGTGCAGAAAAGAACCCAACCTGTGCCCCTCCGATTTTAACGTGTTTTTGCAGGATGATAGAGTACAGGTCTAGATTAGGATGCCTAGAATATTGAACGTAGGTACTTGATAATTTTAGAGAAACAAGTGAGCGAATTTTAACATATTCGAGGTTATACGATGTGTATTAGTTTATCGTTGAGATCGTGTCTATCGTCTTAAATACCAAGGAGAACATACTTTTGTACAATATTAAATAACAGCATCCGGTGAGCTGCAGGTAAATGGTATTTTTTTGTTTGCATGAGAAAAATGGTACATTTGCGAGTGAAAGAAAAAAATGATAAAACCGGGAGCTTTTATACCATTTGCGTCACGACAAAACAGACCGATATTGACAGTACATAGCGCGAGTTATATCGTTTCGTAACTTTCATCGTTTATATCTTCACAATTATCGAGTGTCTACATTTAATGTTTTACATATTCAACGGGGACCAGTCGTCTACTATCCTGCAGAAGCAAATTAATATCGAAGACGGATAAATTGTGAACTTTTCTTGTTAATTCTGTCCAGTTTTCATTTAAATATTTTCTTTCGGATAAAAATTAATTTTTACGACCATTGAAAAATTTAAGGAGCTACGACACTTTACAGGGTCGAAACATAACGTAGTTCTCAGAAATTATTTTCGAAAACGGGTGTCTAATTTTATCATACGTTTATGTATTGCCTAAAAGTATGTATGTTGAATACAGAATTCACATACCTGCACGCGCGCAGGTATTACAGAATTCTTCAATTGTATGAAAACCTTTTAATTTGTTTCAATATTACGTCGAAATTATTTTTCTAAAAAAATAAAATCCGTACGTTTAATGATAGCGACGCCAATGGAGCTGATAAAAGTTCATGTTCTTTTTTATTACAGATAATTCAACGATTTCATGTCTTTTTTGTTGGGCGACCAGTTTCTTTTTCTTGGCTTCAGGTAATTTATTGGTCAAATTTTGTAAATTTGTATTTTAATATATGTATTTTTAGATAATGCATAAACGTGTGATAAGATTGCACACCCGTTTAGAAGCTACCTTATTCTTCAGCCTGTCAAAGTGATGTAACACCTTAAAAGAATAATAATCCCGTTTGAACAAAAAGTATGAATTATTTCTATAAAATAAGAAATATCCAAATAGACAAAAACACCCAATTCATTCTTGCATTGCCTGCTCGATGAGTTTCCCTATTAATGATGTTTCCAAAGGTTCGTATAAACGAGACATAAAGTTAATTACAGGAAGACTTGCAAGAGGTGCATAATTCTAGAAACAGTACCCTGTACTTTTGAAAATGAGATTCCAGTTTCATGGTTCTGTGAACCGATCTTTCGAAACAACCTAATGTTAAAAGTGCTAAAGAAAGCTTACCAAACGATAAAAATCTATTCGACCGTTAACTCTGTCTCTTAATTACCAGCCTGTATCAATTTTCACCAACATCGTGTATTATTAATTGTTAATTCCATTTTGATAATTTCCATTCCGATAATGTTCCATTTTCGTTAGGAACGGAGTGAATTTTTAAATTACGAAACCGAACCGTTTTTTTCGCGCCGAAATAATTGGCGATACCAATATTTTTCTTTGGAAATAAAAACGTGGTTGAAGGTGAAATCGTTTCTATCGGACGTCTCGCGGTGAATTTCGTCGTTGAACGGACAAAATTAAAAAATAACTTTTGAGCGGCAGTGTGTATCGCACGCTTCGTTGAAAATTGCATTCAGACTAGGGGGAAATACATGCGTGTACGTGTATGCGCGAGGTGTAATTCTACTTACAGTTAATAGTTACTATAAATCAGCGATTAATCTTAATTAATTTAGCCCCGCGCGCGCGTGCACACTACTTTTTCGATCCTCGTAAGAACGATCCTCTTAACCCCCCCCACCCCCCACAACTAACCTCTTATTGTACGCGGGAAAAAATTCACCACCGCGTCGTGGATCTATGAATTTCTATGATTTCTGTTTTGAACTTTGTTCGTGACTCAATGATCTCGGTTCTAACGGGTGTGTCGTGTCTAACCATCGGGTCCTGACAGAGTCCGATTCTCCTACGATTACTCTCCGTGTGAAGAAATTGTTCTGGAAATTTTCTTTCGTTAAAATTTCGCGTTGGAAGATTTGATCTAAGGTAAACGATAGAAATTATCAACAATAATAATCATCGTAATCGACAATGATAATTATTGCAATTGAGAATAATAATCGTTGCAATTGACAATAATAATTGTTGCAGTTGGTAATAATAATTATTGCAGTTGATAATAATAATCGTTGCAATTGGCAATAATAGTTAATGTAGTTGACAATAATAATTATTGTAGTTGACGATAATAATTATTGCAGTTGACAATAATAATTATTCTAATTGACAATAATAATTATTACAGTTGACAATAATCGTTGCAATTGGCAATAATAATTATTGCACTTGACAATAATAATCTGTTGCAATTGGCAATAATAATTATTGTAGTCGATAACAATAATTATTCTAATTGACAATAGAAATTATTATTGTCGATAATAATAATTATTACAGTTGACAATAATAATCGTTGCAATTGGCAATAGTAATTATTACAGTTGGCAATAATAATTATTTTAATTGAAAATAATAATTATTGCATTTGATAATAATAATCGTTGCAATTGGCAATAGTAATTATTGTAATCAACAACAATAATTATTCCAATTGACGATAACAATTATTGAAATTAACAATCATAATTATTGTTATAGAAATTATATACAGGTATCCACTTGCGGAATCAAAGAGTAATTAACACTCGGTGCGAGGCCGATAATTTCGCGAGAAATCGCAAGAGGGGTCATCGTGGCGTTCCTCTCGTCGACTGGTTGGCGTATTATTATAGCGTTGGTTTAGTATTTCGTCGCTGAGGGATCAGTGTCAAGCTGAATTCGAGTTGATGGAAGATTTTTCACGGGAAGTGAGGCAAAGGTTGCGAGAAAAAGAAATCGACGGAAGAAGAAATAACGCGATTTTGCGCCGGCTTATATTTCACCGTTATAGAGTAACTTCAACGATCGTTGAAATTTGTTCTAGACGTCACGAGATACACCGCGTCATCCAATCTGCGTGCAGTGGCGTCGGGAGCGAATGTACAGTACGCGCGCGAGAAGATTGCATTCAGAGTTGCGGGCGAGTCTAATCGTTCAAGGGCCGTCTTAGTCACGTACAGATGCACAGACACGTCCTTTTTACGTTCGTATATATCAAATTAAACAAAAAAATATTGAATTTTTTAAAATGGGAAGATGGTGTTTTCCTTCGAGGTGAATGTGGTACTACGTGTAAGTAAAACGTGTATAAAATTATTAATAGTGAATAGGAAAAAGCTGACATATAATAAAAAAATTAAATAATTTTTACAATATATAGAAAACTTCAAAGTAAATACTCTCGCATGAAATCTTTTCTTTTTTTTACTTTATCTATTTTAAAGAAAAAAATATTTGATCTTACATACATCCAATTTGTTATTATTTAAAAGGGCAAATTAATATTGCAAATCGATATTGTGCTCCATCTTTGCAATACCTATTGAACACATAAGAAAAATCTACACTGTTACATTTTTATAGTCAGAAATAGTATCAATGGTATTAAACGACAATCGTCGAGACGTCATCTGTTAATATTTTCTCTACAGTTTTTACTATTTAGTTACTTCGTACGTTCGATATCAGATGGCGTTGCAAACGATAACAAAGATGGGGTGATTCCCCGAAAGAGAAGATAGATCGAGAAAGTGGAATAGACGTTTTTTCCCGTGCAAAGGCTCGTTTTCAAGGAAATCGATTTTGAAAATTCGACAGACACGCGTACACTTGACTCGACTGATCGGTTTGCGTCAACGATGGACGACAGGTGATCGAGTATTTCAGGTGCTAGGGTAAGGCCGATCCAGTTCATCGCGAGTGAACACGCGTTTTACAATTCTATTGGCATTCGATCCACGTGGCAGGATTATGATTTATCGTCGATTTATCTAACGGGAGCAAAAGGGGGAAGGGGAGGGTGTGTGTGGGTGTGTACATGGAAATTAATCGTTGCAACCGAGTCGACGTCTTCGTTGAACGATCGAATGAGTTTGTCGGTTCGAAAATTGAAAATTTTTGAAAAATGTATAACGTACAGTTGGAAAGAACGCATCTGGACGAAATTCAAATGTAACGAACGAAACTCTTCGAAGAGAGTTACTTTACCATCGGTCGGTATTTCGTATTGCGTGATAGTGTTATCACCGGAATCTTTTCACTCGTAAAAATATAAATTTTTCGCCAGGACACGATCTGTCCCCCTCTGATTTTAACGAGCTTTTGCAGAACGATGAAAACAGGTCCCAGTGTTTTAATCGAAAAAACATTAAGTGCAGATACTCGTTAATTGTAAAGATATACAAGATTAATTTATTCTCTGAAATGACAGGACAGCTCACAGTCGGAGCTGTCGAAATAAAGATTCTTCATAAGTCGTTATTTAACATCGTACAAGACAATTAAAATTACTATTCAATGTTATATTTGTTTTGCAACAATCTCTCGATAGTATACACACGTGGTATACTTGAATTATTTATATCTCTGTAATTATCGAGCATCCGAGTTCGATGTTCTACGAATCCTCGTTAGGGATGTAAACTCCGCCATCTTGCAAATGCACGTTAAATTCGGAAGGGGGGGGGGGGGGGAGACAGTTCGGTTCTGAAAAGTACGTTTTGTCGCTTTATTGGTGTAGCTCTCCGAGCGTGGGTTCAACTAGGCGGTGATCGTTGGCGAGATTTTCTCCGCATCGGAATTGCCGAGCTCTCATCGCGGCGTTCAAGTCCCCGTAATTTTGTACGAATGTAATCAAGTCTGCAGTTGCTACACCGCATTACAAACACGCGCGTGTATAGGCGGCCGCAGTGCATATAGATCGAATTGCGGCTCGCGTTGCCCGCGCTCTGTTCTCTGTGTACAGATAGTCACGGGTAGCGGTGATCCAGGCCAAATCAAAGAGCGAGGGTGGGTAGAGAAGTCGCTCCGCGAAAGAATTATCATCAGAGGCGAGCCGTACCGGGTACACTTGTAAAAATTTCGCTGGCAACGAACGTCTCGACCGTTTTATTTTTACGAAAATATACAGAGTGAGAAGGAAAATAAAAAAAAGAAAAACAATTCTTGGAACAAATGTAACGGGAGCGGAAAAATAAATTCGAATCGAAAAAAAGGAATATTCGTGAAGTTATCGACAAATTTAGATTCTCTGTTCGAATAAGTGACACTTGTTCGCTTTGGGGACTTTCCGATCGTTATGATTTGTAACTAACGCGATCTGCGGATAATTTGTTGTTTCCACGCGGTGGGACGAGTCTTGTAAGCGGGCATGTCGTTTAAACGGAAACAGAAAATTGTTCGTAGCTTTTTAAATATTCAAAAGTTTTTCGATTTATGTTTATTGGGATTTTTTTGCTTCGTTTGGCGAGTACTGTCTGCTCCGAAAGTTACGAAACGTTTTTCCTTTTCAGCGTTGTATCTAATATTTGTATCTAAAATTTCTTTTATATAATAAAAAGAAGTTATTAGTCGTAATTGATAAAACGTTGCCAATGATTCATCTTGACTTCAGGTGTCACGATGTAACACGGTAAAAATATATGATTCTATTAAAAAAAAATTCGAAAAATATGATCTTGAAAAGGAAATGATTCGAGTCGATTGAATTTTTTGTTTAGCGAGTATAAAAGAATATTTGAAGAAAGTCTCTGACAAAAATTAAATGCAGTGATGATTTAATCATATTTGCTACAATTATGTTTTGGAAATAATGCAAGGCAAAGTGTCGTGAAGATGCCAGTAATATATGTGTATAATTTTCTTGTAACTATAGAACTACGAAATCTTCGAGAAATGTATAGTTGTTAAACTTCTACAGTTGTTAAACACCGGGTGTTCTACGTTAAAAAGTTTTTTTCACTCCCCTCTCCCAATCCAGGTGTCGCCACCTACTTTGCAAAGTGCCAATGTAAACGATGACTTTATCCTTCACGAGTTGCGCATGCGCGTGGCGTACGTTCATAGTGCGTGATATTTCTGCGATGTGTGCACAGTATCGTAAATGTTTCAGTCGGTGTTACAGTGTACGTTGTTCCGTGCATGGTCACACACCGAATAAATACCACACGAATGCCCACCGCAAACGCACACGCACGAATACGTAACACGCGTGCGTGAATTGAGGTTAGGTCGCATAACCGCACTTCGGCTGCGCCTCGCCTTTTCGTTTCGTTCGTGTTCCTAATTTTAAACGAGCAATTTTATCTTCTCATCTTTGCGTCGTTTATATATATATATTTTCTTTGTATTCGGATGCAAATATATAAACAACGTTACCGTTTACGCGAAATGTAAATATTTATTCGCTCGTTTATCGAATCGATCTCCGATCGAATAAACCTGGACGAAAATGTACTTTCACCGGGATAAAAATGAATTCACTTCGTCTACGAACGATGAAGCATTATTCCCGTTATCTCGAGAAAATTGTGTAAATTGTGTCCAACGTTTTCTACGAGCCAGAAATAAAGGATGACGAACGAGCGGATAATAGCCGTCGGTTTTATCAAATTTTCCAACGACCAGCTCGAATTATCCTGTCGAGTATATCCAGGGGACGAGTGCGTCCCGCGATAACGTCCAGGTCGACGGCGATCCCGCTCATAAAATAAAAGCTCCGATCCGGTGACCCACATTGCTCCCGCGTTGCTAGTAAAAGGATGAAACCTTCGTCAGTGCACGTGCACGACGTGCTCCCTCGATCGTACCTTCCACAATACGAGATGAAACGACAGCACGTCTTATACCCCCTCTCTTTCGCGCGCTTGCGCAGTTACGAGAAGAAAATCGCCTGCGTATCGGATATCCCCCCGAGAGTGAACATTCCGAATACCGTTCTTACGAAACGTATTCCAACGGATAATCGTTCCAGTTGTTTGCTCGGTGTAAAATTACGCGATATTCCATATTCTTGGAACCCTCGTCCGAGCGATTTTAAAATGACAATTTTTTTCCCACCGAAAGATACTTCAAACCGAACAAACCGAAAAATGAATCATATTTTTTATAAAACGGATAACTATTGGAACTGTTTAATTGGTGTAAAATTACAGGATATTTTAAACTTTTGGAATTCTTTCCCGATCGATTTCAAACTAACAACAATTTTTGTTCCACTGGAAGATACTTCTAACCGAACAGACTGAAAAGTTACGAAAGAAAATGCAATTCAAAGAAAAAAATGTATACTACGTCAACCTAACCCATATCTGTGGACTGACTAGATCGTAAATGTTCATATGAGTATGGTTAAAATTGATAAAAGAGTATTTGTCGTGTCTTTGCGTCATAGCAAATGCAAGTCCAATATTTTTTACATCGATACGAATATCGTCTGTAGATAAAGTAATTGAAACGAAAACTATACTCAGAAAGATACGGATTCTGTTAATCGTTATTATCGTAAATAATAACTTTAGCGACAATTGGTTCGCACGAATGCTGCATAGTTCGAAAGGTGACACATAGAGGTTCCTGGTACGATATTGCATCGCTTATTGTTATTCCACGAGTTCTCCAATATGGCTCCCTTCGAACTGTACGATAACATTCGTTTGAACAAATTTTCGATAAAATGTTATTACCAGCGAAGTTATCGATGTGGTTCCCCCGACTCTGTATAATTATTTGGGGCGTGCTTCGATTTTATTCTACGCACGTAATTTTCGAAAATCATTTAGGGTCAACGTGACCTGTTTCTGTTAAATGTCTACCTTCGAAGCTGGACACAACTATTCAAGCTCTCTATATTTTTTCGAATTTGTCATCGAATTCAACGACAATAAAATATTTCCATTATCGAACAAGAGGAAGCCATACCTTAGAAAGAACTTCGAACTCGAAGCTTCGACGAATTCCACGATTCATACGGTTCAAGTACTCAGATCTCTCTCGTTTCATTCGATCCGATCCGATTGAAGGGAAACAGGGTTAGGATAAGTGAAATTACAATACGCGGTGGAAAGTGGAGGTACGAGGATGGTTTTACGTTGTGCGAGTACTTGCAGTTAGGTTAGGTCGGACGAGATGGCGTTAGGGTGCTCTCGGATAGTCAACGTGTCTTATTGACACTTACAGAGGGAAGGTCCCAATCTGTCCCCATTCGATTTTAACGCGCTTCGGCAGGGTGATAGAGGACAGTGACTTGTTGCAACGTGTGAAATATCGAGCGTAGATAATCGATAATTGTAAAGATATAAATAATTAAATTTACCGTATCGTATCTTTCGTTTGCGAAAAAAAGAATACCTTCGACTGTAGCTTTCCAGATATCGTTATCTTACAAGAACACGCGTTATTATTTACTTTTTCCAACACAGGTACGATAACGTTCAAATAACGATCCCAAGTGCGTTATACTTTGGTCACGTGTATCTTGAAAATTATCGAGCGTCTACGCTTAATATTACACGTTTCACAATCGGAGACCTGTTCTCTACAACCCTGCAAAAGCGCGTTAAAATCGGAGGGGGACAGATCGGGTCCCTCGGTTTCAGCGCGCGTTCTTGTAACCGACCACGACCAGAGGAACGCCCCAGCGATTATGCACCGCTTCTTTCTTCGTTCCGTACGGTTCATTGGGTTTCACGACACCCGTTGAGTTACCAATCCCCTTTCTTAGGGTCTCTAGCCTACGATTCGTCCCCGTTTCGTGTTACCAAGGCTCGGTTAGAAGCGTAGCCCTGATCCTCGTGCAGCCAGGACCCACCCCGTTGATCGTTACTCTCGAAAACTTCAGAAACGAAAGAAAGGATGAAAAAAAAAAATAAAAAATAAAAAAAAATAAAAAGAAGAAGTAAGTGTCGGAAGATAAAACAGCACTTCTCGGATGACACATGGGCCCCCGGGGGAGATCCCCGAGTCCTCTCCTTTACCTAGTGCACAGTTTCTACCGTTCCCTCTCGAAGGAGGGGTCTCCGTAGATCTGTCCGCGAGCGAAATTTCGTCTCACCACCGAAACAGGAACTCGTCGACCGCGTCCGGCCGATCGAGCACACTCGACCACATTGATATGTCTGTTTTTTTCTTTTTCGTTTCGTTTTTTAGCTTCCTGTGTGTGTGTGTTTTTTTTTTTTTTCCGGTCGTCAGCGGTTACCCATCATCGTGATCGTCATCGACTCGTTGTCACCGTTCGCAGGACCGTCGTCCTATGTGCGGTCTGCTCGTCCGTGCTCTCGTCCTCGTTCCTCCCGCGCGTATCCATCGGGCTTCATCTCGCGTTTCACCAGCCAATCACAACTTCCTCAACGATCGAGGACGGTCCGGACAGCCTGCTGCGGGAGCTAGACGATACCTCTGGCGTCGAAGATCGGCAGAACGCCGATCCTGTGGTTGAACAGTCCGCCAATCAGCATCAGACTCCCCACCACCGCCGCTAAATGATTGCCGTTGTTCACGGTGGTGCCGCTGCACGTCTCCTTCGAGGAGTTCTCCAGTCTCGCTAGAACAGAAATCACGGTGGGATTTGAGCTGTCGGCAGTATTGCCACCTTGGATTTAGGAAAATTGGTTAAAAACTCCCGTAGAATTTCGTAGATCTCGATCGAGAGAAATCGGTAATTCTACGGTGTCGCATTATAGGATTCTAGAAGTAAATCAATAATAAAAATAATTATATAGATTGTTAAATAAGTTTTGTCGTTCGATAAACTTGTCGAACAACCTAGTATGTAAATACGTACGACAATTGTGAATTGTAGCTTTTAACATACATAAATCTAGTTGGAAAAAGAATCCGTGGATCTACATAAATTTACTTGGAAAAGAAATCTCTGGATCTACGTAAATCTGCATTGAAAAAGATTCGTAGGTCCACGAAAAAATTCGTAGAGTTGGCAACACTGGTGGTTGGTTTGCTCGGAGGATTGCTTCTTTTAGCGACGAATGTATTGTACGTTGAAAATACTTTGAAGATAGATAAATGCTGCTTCGTCTTTCTACGAGTTTATGGCCGGGTCAGAGGATGATTGGGACTGTGACATAAACCTAAACCATGTACCCTAGGGGATGATCGCCCGTTGATGGGATTGAGTAGACTGAAGTGTCGGGAGGCACGTGTCCCACGTTATGTTGCCCAACGAAGGAATGTATTGTCACGAAAGATCCAGCTATGCGGAGTGAGAGTTATTTCAAGGAGAAAGAAAGAACAGTTTTGGATCAAGAAGAATGTGATACTATGCCTAAGTATGATAGAATTCGAGGAAGGCAATGTCCTTTGGTTGGAGGACTGTGAGAAGAAGATTGAATCTTTAAATTGAAACGCGTGATCTTTCATACAATAAAGGTTTTGACAGTATTATTGGGGCGGTAAAAATCATGATTGAATATTTGACTAAAAACATGTTAAACTTAGTCTACTTAAAATATGTTTAATTTTAATAAGTTCAATCGAAAAGCGAATAGGGCACGTTCGAATTTACTTGAAACGAAACGTTAGAAATTTTTTGTATCCCTACCTTGTTGTTCACAATTTTTATCCGCATGAAAATGTTGCTCTCGCGTCGCGAATATTAATGGGCTTTTCGCGACTAGCCGCGGGACGTTTTACCGTCGACATTTCATAAAGCGTCCGGAACAATGGAAACAGCGAGGCAGACGCGAAACAACGAGAGCGAAAAGCTCCTTCCTTTGATGTAGCGAGCGCGTTAATCGGCCGAATATAAAAGTGATAAGGCAAAGAGAAAGAATGAAAGAGAGAAAGAGAGAAAGGGGGAAAGAAATAGAAAGAGAAAAAGAGAGAACTAAGAAATCCAGGATAGTCGAGAGAGTCAAGAGGGCCAGGAGATCTAGTTAGGAGAGCCAGGAGAGCCGGGAGAGTCAAGAGGGCCAAGAGAGTCAAGAGAGCCAGAAGAGTTAGGAGAGTCAGGAGTGCCAGGAGATCCAGGAGATCCAGGGGAGATCTAGGAGATCCAGGAGAGTCAAAAGAGGTAAAAGAGGTAGGAGACTCAGGAGAGCCAGGAGAGCCAAAAAAGCTAGGAGAGTCAGGAGAGTCAGGAGTGCCAGGAGATCCAGGAGATCCAGGAGATCCAGGAGATCCAGGGGAGATCTAGGAGATCCAGGAGAGTCAAAAGAGGTAAAAGAGGTAGGAGACTCAGGAGAGCCAGGAGAGCCAAAAAAGCTAGGAGAGTCAGGAGTGCCAGGAGATCCAGGAGATCCAGGGGAGATCTAGGAGATCCAGGAGAGTCAAAAGAGGTAAAAGAGGTAGGAGACTCAGGAGAGCCAGGAGATCCAGGAGACTCAGGGGAGATCAAGGAGACCCAGGAGAGTCAAGAGAGCCAAAAGACCTAGGAAAGTCAAGAGAACTAAGAGAGTCCAGAGAGCCAAAAGAGCTAGGAGGGCCAATAGAGCCAGTAGAGTCAGGAAAGACAGTTGAGTGTCCCTTTATGAGGCGGATTGTGGACAAAAGAATTAATTTGGCTTCGTGTGCAATGAGCGTTGCGTCGCACGCCTCACTCTGCTTCGCCGTCTATGCTCCCCCCTCTCCCTTCTCCAGGGAGAACTCAATTAAAATGCACCGGATAATCGGAGATTACGGTAGCTTTGCAGCTGACATCGGCCGTTGAGAAATTAATAGGCGCGGTCGAAGGATCGTGGTGACCTTTGCCCGTTTTTGGCGCGGCGCCGAGCATTTCTCTCGAACGTGAAACGTTCAAGGGAATAGAGAATCCCCGGGGTGAATCTTCGCGAGAAGATATTAGCAATCGCACACTACAGAGACGCGTTTATCGCGAAATCGAAATAATCGCGAATTGTGCAGCTTCTTGAAACTTTAATCTCGAGATCGATCTACGATATTTTGTAAAAAAAAACGTTTTTTTGAAAAATAGTTCTTTTTCGGAAGAATTCTCTTGCTCCTGATGACACATCTGGTGGTGTTACTGGAAAATACCCCTTCACATTTTAAATAACATTGGAAAAGAATAAAATAGTACTTTTTATTTTTAACCGGTAAAATTAATAGCACAATATCTACTAAATCGAACAAAATTTTCGTAAAGAATATTTCGAGTGAGACAATTACGACTCTCTCATATTTGTTTCGCATTACGAAATTCATATTTTTTTTTTTAAGATGAAACTTGCTTTTTACTCTTTAAGATAAAACTCACTTTTTACTTTTTAAGATAAAACTTACATTTTACCTTGTAAAAGATAAAATATTACAAAAAAAAAAATTAGAAATTGTTTTGCGTTTGTTAGAAAGTTGAGTCTCTCGAATTCGGGCCCCTCGTGGTTCGTGCGCGCTGCCCACCCTCGGTCACGCCACTGGATACATTCTTCCAGGCGTGAAAGTTATCAGCAAATTGCGCGTCGTGATTCAGAAGGCACGATGGCTCGGTTCCGCGCCAATGCTAACAGGGGAATGACACCGTTCCGCTCTTGCTCTAATTGTAACTCTAATTGTAACTGCTGTTTGCAAACTTTCCACAGACTTGGTGCACACGCAACTGGCAGAATGCCGGATACTCCGGTTCCCGCGTGGTACGCGTATCACGAGCCCCGTACTACATTGTTCCTTCTTTGCCGCAGCTTCGGGAAACTATAATCGGGACAAAAGCGCCTTCGATGCTCAAGGTCAGTCGGTTGGCCGTGAATCACTTGTACCACGGTTTGTTCTTTCGGAAAGTGGCAGTGTGCCTTCCTCGTTTGATAGGCAGCGCGTGTTTGGAGAGACGAGGGACAGATTGGGCGGAGTGGGGATAACCAATCGAGAGGGTGGGGATAGCCCGTCCGTTGGCCTTGAATGGCCAAATAGGCTCGCTTCGACAACCACTCCTTTTTCATCATCTTTTCGTGCGTTACTTTCTATGGACTTCTAATAGTTTTAACGAACAAAAGTGAGAATAAGAAAGTGTTGGATCTCGCAAATTTTCCATTGCATATTGTAACGTAATGCAGTTTGTAATATTAACCATAACCTTTGCAGAATGTATCAATTTGTTATCGAAATCGAGCATACAATTTTCCGCAAAATTCAATACACTTTTCCAAACACGTATCATTGATCGAATATTTGTTCTTTCAAGTTGAGTTTTCTAAGTTGTGTTTAATACTTCAATACTTTTAGAAGTGGTAAGTAATTTCAATGTAATAATAAATAATTGTCCCAATTTTATTTCATATAACGTGTTTATCAACTTTGAGGGGATTTTTTAAAGAAGTAACAAAGGGTGTTGTTGAGATTTCTTGTGTATTATTTTTGGACATTTTAAACTTTAAATTCGTATCGAATTTAATTAAATCGTTATTTTTGTGCGCGATATAGATGCATTTTTGCATTAGATCGGAAATTAATTAATTTAAAAGTTATGTGTTTTGTACTAAAGATTTCCATTATTATTGAAAAGATAACACAATTCCGGTAAGGAAATTTCTCAAATTGAATTCTCGAATAAAATAAATACCGAAATTATAGAAGTGGTCCAAGAAAATGATTTGTTAGTCCCTTTGCGTCTTGTAGGTTTTTCCGCACTTCCCGAAATTAAATTTCTTTCTCTATTTCGGAATAGCTATAATATATTTCCTCCTCTTTTAATAATATTATTTACAAAATCTCTAACCAACTCTAACCACGAGAACAATATATTTCTAAAAATAACGTTAACAAATAATGTATACCTCGGTTTATTTTTCATAAAATCTCTGACTAACGATACGAGTCCCTCAAGTACGAAGCCACGGGGGCAAGTGCCCCGTTTGCCCTGTGCTAAGGGCAATATCGAAGAAAGGTCCCACCGGGAAATTCTTTGTTCGATCGGGTCGCGATTGCGTCTCTGCTTTTTTTTTTATTTATTTAATAAGGAAGAGAACAACTGTCGGCGATCGATCACGTGATTTCGTGGCGCTGAAGAAAAATCCCGCTAGACGGATCGCCGATTAACGCGCAATTATCCACGCGTCTCCGCGCGGTCCTATGTTCGTATTAGAGAGCACACATGCGTGCACGTGCACGTATACGCCGTGGCACGACGGTGGTGGCGGTGGCATCGATCCACGCTGCTGGAGCGGCCAGTTCCAGCCCCGTACCCTCGTTTGCCCTGCTCGTCCGTTCGTTTCGTTCCTGGGTGCTGCGATCAAAGCCCCTACTCCTCACGTGCCGTATCGTACCGCGCCACCTCCCCTCCACCGTCGTCCTTTACTCCACCGCGCGCCGTTCCCCCTCCATCGCGACTCTATCAGTGTTGTTCCGAGGCGCGAGCGCGACAAAACTTGTCCCCGCCTAAACGGGCCTCCCCTCCCCTTTTTTCGGTCTCTTGCTCGTTCAGTTTCGTCGCTCTCGCCGAGAGATGACAATAAATGAAAACGATGCACACCGTCGTCGACCAATCATCATCGATGTTGGATACCAACTCTAAGCATCACCCGATAAATCACTTGAAAAATCATCGTCGAGACAATGTACACGATGCGATCGAAAAGTTCGGGAACTTCTGCAACAGATGACGTTAGAGACGATATGTAAACATACGGGACTTTGAAGTTCTCGTGCTTCGTCCTTCTGAAGTCCTTGAACTTTTTTCGATCGCCGAATTACTTTGTTACTTGTATTTCGAATAAGATAATTCTTTTATTCGGTCGAATATTTATTTGAATATTTTTTTAAATTATATTTAAATGTTCTATCGCGACAACTTCTTCAGGAATGTAGATTTTATAGTGTATCGTACGTGCAAGTTCAGAACAGGTATTATCGAAGAGTGAGTATACAAGAACTAAGTAAACAAGTAAGCGGGCTGCGTCAGTTTAACTGACTTCTTTTAAGATAGAAAAGTTTGTCACTCGGTACTAGTCGCTAAGAGGAAAAGAACGAAGCAATTCATTCTGAAAAAAATATTTCTTCAAAATTTTTCTCAAAAGCAATACTTTCCTTCCCTATAGGTTGGAAAATAAAAAGTAGTGTGTTCCATTTGTCGATTAAAATTTTTGTTTTTTTCAAAGATAATTTCTTAGAGTTAAAGCTAAAGAAAGTCGACTTATGAATCGTCTCGCGACGATTTCTATCAATTTTTTATTGAAACGGTAAATTTCAGATGATTTTTCATGTTTCCGGGAACAGAGAATGTTTCAAGTTCCGTTTGCAGCTAACGCGGCGTCCGACGCACGAATTGCTATTAATTACTGTACATGAGGCTCGGATCGCTGGAACAATGATACATACACGTAGCCTCACTTTATGCCGGATATACCGATTGATTGTCCGTCGTCACGGCAACGAGGAAACAGTTACTGTTCGAGATCGCGAGCCATCGTTATTAGCACTCGACTATGGATTGCAAATTTTCGCGAAAACTAATTGCGGCGCGATTGTACGAAATCTCCCATTCCTATTATTTCTAGATTAAAATCGGTAACTCAGTGTTGAAACGTACGCTCTCGGGTCAAAACGCTTTAAGGAGGGGTGGTAGCGAATTTGTTCTTAGAATATACCTTTCGTATCTTAGACTGAGATTCAGCTATGTAAACACTATACAACGAGAAAAACGAACGAAATACACTAAGAGTAAGCGCAACAACGAGCACGTTTCGAATTACAAGCGCTCGGTCACCGAACTTTAAAGTGACACCGCACGTGTGACGATGTGACAGCCGTTAATGCAATCTAAAACTGTTTACATTTCTCATTATACCTTCACGAGAATGTTATCAATGAATCGATGAGATTCTCTTAATAAAAATGAGATCAAACACAACTGTATTCAACAATTTTTTTCTCACACGTGGTACAAATTTTTTTGAAAAATTTTTGATCGCGTATAATTAAAAGTAGTCTGAATAAGGTCGTGTTTGTACTCATTTTCAAGCGGACTATCTTACCGATTTATTGATAACAATAGTTTTTTATAATATATAATTTTGTATAACAGTGACAAATATAAAAGTGTTTAGCTTGCATTAACTGCCACAATATGCGTGTGTTAAGTACCTTTGAAGTTAGGTTAAGTAGTTTTTAAATCCATGTTACAGACTGTTTGAGTCGACAGCGGTGGGAACGCTTCGGTACATTTTATCGAGGGATACACGCTGCGTTTTAAGGAGGCACATCCGTAAAAAGTTAAAGATTGGAATTCGGTGGCTTGTAATTAATCATTTAAGTTTCAATATTTAAGAAAATATCACCTCCAAACTTAATCTGCGTTTTGTATCTTACGAATGGATAATCCGCTGTTTGTTCATCCCCTTTCAGTTATTAGATACACATACATCGACTTGTATTGTCGTCGTGAAAATTTTTCTTGAAAAAATATAAATAGATCAAAATTATTTTTGCAAACCAAGCGGACGATCGGGTTGAAATAGATAATTTAATTTTGTTACTTTTCTACCAGGGTACCCAGGGGCACCTAGGGGCACGTGCCCCCTTTTTGCGTTCTATAAAATGCAATATTTCTTCTATTTTTTTTTTCTCGAACAAGGTGAACAAAGTCGTTAAAATTGTTCGATTCGGTTCCATGAGCTCGAAGTAAAATTCTTCCGCTGTTTGCCTCGGACCGATCTTGGGTAAAGCTCGTAACTTTCACGACAGGAAAACGCTCACGGATTTATGGCCTGGCCCGGATAATTATAAACTCAGTGGCTGGCGATAAAGATAATGCAGCGCAACAGTGATTTGGGTCAGGCTACCTGTTCTTCTTCGGATCGGTTGCGAGGGTGTAAGTAGGAGTGGGGGGAGAGAGAGAGTGGGAGGAGAGTGAGAGTGGAGGGAGAGAGAGAGTGGGGGGAGAGGAGGAGGAGCTTGAAGAGAGGAGTCAGTCCTCGATGGTTCCACAAGACGCAAGTCGCAAAGTGTCTTTGCCACAATTATCCACGACCTCGCTTCTCCTCGAGAAAGTTGTTCGGAGGTCCGGTGATACCCGACGACAGTTAACCCCGGTAAAGTAATTCGGTGAAAATACATCGGAAGGGAAGTTGGTCGGTCACCAGAGAGATGGATCAAGTTTGATTAGCGTTTCCGTTCGTCGAGAACTTTTCCGATCGATCGTGAAATCGAGCGTACTCGGGGGGATGAGAAGAGGTGGGGGTAGAGCTAGTGGTGGGGGGTATCAGGAGATATTTTTCGTTAAGGATGAGTCGCCGTAATTGGATCGTGCTCGAAATTCAGGGAAAAGTTTTTCTCGTTGCACCGATAAGAATCCCGAGTAGCTAATTGGTACAGTGATGCTCGCTTTGTTGTGCTCTTATAGTGTAGGTCAACGACAACTTCCAGAAAGTATGGACGACCGTGTATCGTTGGATACGTGTTGTCACGTGATTGTACATTAACATTTGTCGATAATTTCAAAGGAACACCGTACTCGCTACGATGAATCATCGTCCAATTGCAAAAATTAAAATTTGTCATTTCTTCACTCGATCTTCACGATAAAGGTACAGATGAATCGGCGAGGTTCTCCCGATTAAAACGAGTCCAAACACGACGTGAATCGGGTGAACTTTACTTGTAATGAATTTAAATACCACAGATGAGAAAAATAATAAAATAATAGTAAAATTTCTTCAATTTATGTCGGGGATTTTCGAACGATATAAATCGGATGATCTGTACGCACTAAAAGGGGAGCCATTTTTTAAATAGCCCAATAAGATCAGAAATTTCAAATGCATAATATAAGAAAAAAATATGGGGGAGGGGGGAAGGGAGTACGAATCGATCAATCTCATTGACACTCTCGACCGAGAACTACAGCTGGTCGTAACGTAAAACGATCATTAATTCGATAGACCTGACGAGTTCGAGGCCCAGCTGAAATGGTTACACCGTACGGATTCACAGGTATCTAATGTCCGGTAGGCACTCACTCACTAACACATACACACGCACATATACAATGCACCCCTCGACATGGATTTCAGTTGATTGATTGCGAGTGGATGTTTCTCCCTTGGTGTTCTTTATCGTTCTCTCTTTAGCACTTTACCCCGCATTCTTGTGCTATGGATCATCCTGAAAGGTATTCTATACAGTAATCCTCGGTTTCAAGGCGAAATTTTGCCCTCGAATTCATGACGTGGTTAAATGATCCCCACTATTACATACCATTATTCTACTGAAATTTAAAATTCTTCCTTTTTTCCATTATATACTCACAATAGCGTTATCAATGGATAGGTGATGTTTTTTCGATGAAAATGAGTACAAACACGACTGTATTCAGTTTAATTTTAATTACACGTAAAATGGAGCAATTTGGAATTACGCAAGTATTTAATTCCCGAAATTTACATTCCTGATGCAATTAACGATATTAACCCGATGGAATTAGAGAGTATTTGAGAAAATATTTGATTAAATATTCGATCGAATAAAAAACACAATAAAAAATGATTTTGTTTGAAATAGAAGTAACAAAATGATCTAAAGAAAAATCATTTGGCCGTTAAAATAGAATAACACGTAGTTAATTTAAATAATATGTAGCCAAGAAAGATATTATATTATCTTAAAGATTATTTTTCAAATAATTTATTTGGATTAATGTCCAGATCAGTTATTATCAATATGTTAAATATGTGTGGACAATTTTTTGTCAGAACTAACGTAACGAAAAACGCAAACAATGGTGAGAGTGACTCTTGATCGCAGATACGAGCAACAAATTTTGATCGATACACGAGACAATACTGTACCAGGAATTATTTAGGTAAGTACGTCTACGTGACTCTCTCCGTACATTGAGTGCGATCAAGCTGTAAGGTACCCAGCTTTGATGTACACAGGCTTTTGCCTATACCAGCGTATACTCACCTCCGGATATTGGGATTCGGATACACGCAATCAGTATATCGGCACGTTGTACTAGGAACTATCGAGGCCTTTGGAAACCTCTACTGCCTCTGCAGGACCAGTGCATGAGTTGACACACATATATAAACCGCAACTTGCATAGAAAACCTAAGCTCTACCCTACCAAATAGAGGTCTACCACCGTTATCGCAATGATTCAACTTCATTGACCGGATAAGGACACTGGAAGACTAAGCACCTAGTCATTCTGGTGCTTGCAAGGACCTGGTGAATATACAACCATGTCATTTCTTCTTTTAGGGAATTTTTTCTTGTCTGGTTTAGGTCTGGGTTAGGTCTGATTCTTTGGTAAATATTTCGGTATTGTGAACAATCATAAATATGTCCCGCGTATAACACAACTCGTAGTCAGGTATGACTACTGTACTTTAATATCTGGTTAAAGTGTAAAAATACGACAGTTCAGAACTCTCGTTAGGGTATAGAAAATTTTAATTGGAATATTTTGAAAATGACGTCACGGTGCCAGGAAACCGCGAAATTATGCCACCTCCTTCGTTATTGTGTTCTCCCGATACAATGTTTGAAAATACAATAAAATGTCTCGTCGAGCTAACGAAACTTTAATTCGGGAAATTTCTAGGAAATGACGTCACAGTTCCAGGAATGAACGATACCGTGCCACCTCCTTTGTCATCGTGTTCCCCCGATACTAAGGTTTTAAAAGTATTAACGAAAGTTTATTACTCGATATTCATTCGCTACCTCGTAACGTAACTCGAAATCGAAAAGACATTTGTCGTCTGTGAAACAGATTTCGTTTCCCGTCTACCTGCCGAGCAAGTGACGCGAGTCAAGCGGTTATCACGCGGCACACGCTCTACGGTTCCCCTTGTTCTCGATTACTGAGGATCTTCTCCTCGTCATTTACCTCCTCGTTGATACCAGGATCACGTTCGTCGATTCGCGAAATGTCGAACCTTCAACGAGATAAATGGGACAGAGTTTTTGGCCGAAAATCAAAGCTACTCGCGGGACCAATATAAATATATTTTTACGGAGGGATCGTTCCCGAGAGATAATAGCCCTATCGTGAACATAATCGCAGCTGCTGCCTGTTTCCAACCGAGACCAACGTTGGCCCCGTGTCAACGACAGTTCTGTTCCGCATAGATTGCATGGAACACGTTCGATGCAAAGGGCGCATTTAGTTCAGCAACGTCACGGCTGCAGTAGACATACCGGGTATCAGTGGTCTCACGGTTGCGAGCAGTGTTACGCCAATGACTGAAATTCGAGTTGTTAGCGAGACGATGAAAATGACACCTTTGCTCGTTCCCATAAGCCATTCTGCGCGTTGCTCGTCTACAGGCCTCATTGATATTACAAAGCCGTGAATCCCCGAAGCTGAGGGTCACATGAACCGAGCTGGAGCGACTAAATAGCGATACGTTAGAAAATTGTATAAAATATAAAAATTGTGTTTGTAAATATGAAACGTGTTTTTCTCAGAACTATGTTTTTCGAAACGGTACAGAATATTTCACCGACTATTTTGAAATTTGGTCATATCTTTTATAATATTTCTTAAGTATTGACGATCAATTGAAACAATCTTTTTGATATAAACATCTAAATTCGATTAATGTAATTTCTAACTTAACATGACTAGAGAAATAAAATAATTGTAAAAGAATCCAAAAAAAAAAAAAAATCGAATGCCTTCAATTATAATTACAATTATATTAATTTTTCTTTCTTTAAATGGGTGGACTACGATAAGTGCTCCGTTTGCCCAGTGTTAGGGGTGGTAGCTCTTAGTGCATCCCACTAAATTAAAATACTCTATTTCAATATTGTCAAACAATATTTGAGGGTTACATGCACCGAGCAGGAGTGATTTATTATTTTTAAATAATTTAGATTAATGTCAGATTACTACATTCTATATTTACTTAAATTTTTTTTTCTTACTATTGTTAAATTATTATTGTTGAATAACAACAAAGGCTTGAATGGCTGCGAGGAGGAGAGGGGTTGGTATAATACAGTACGTATTTACTACCTCTGCTCGTAACCGACTACAAAATCGTTTCACAGATCGTCGTCCTCGAACAACTCGCGTTCCCCAAGTTGCTAATCAACTTCGATTCACTCCTCATCTACTTGCTCTCCGATAGTTCCACCAGGAATTTGAATTGCACTTTAAGAGCACACGAAGTTCAAAAAACGATGGAACAACGGTATTTTGGACGACTTGCCGAAAATTCATCGGTAGAACACTGAACGAAGTATATATGTGGTTACGCCAATGGTTTACCGTGTAAACGGGCCATTAGAGCTCGTGACAACGACACGTCCCCGTGCTCTACCGTCTGCCTTAACCGCCGTGCGGTTAACCTTTCGAAGCCCATCGACGTAATTATAAAGCAATGCCGCGTCGTTGTTCTATTTAGAGTGCCGATGCGCCAGACCAGAGGATCGTATCTCCACCGCATCTGCCGCATTTGCGGGTACCTTTTATTTAACTCTGCTTGCACGTTCAATAATTTACGCGTACACGCTAAGGTCGTTAATTCGAAAGAATCGATTTTTATTTACCATTCGCTCGTTCAACCGGCGCGAAAAATATTTGGTTAAAGTTTCGTGAGTAAGTTTTGAAAATTCACGAAATTCTGACAAAGAGTGCAGGAGTATGCAAGTCAGGCAACTTGCAATAACTTGCAACTTGCAATAACTTGGGTTTGTTTCGTCCCAACTTTTTCTCGGAGAGAAAAAAAGTAGAAAGTAAATCTTTCTATCTATAAAACGACGGTTCGAGACCGTTTTATGGATAATTTGATGATTGAAAAATGACTACGAATGGAAAAGTTGTAGCGACGAAAATGTGACGCCTATGGTGAGAGTTTGTACGCGAGTGTCAATGCTTCGGGACAAACTTTAAATGCACTTTTTTCAAAACATATTTTTTATGGACTCTCTAGGCGATAATTTTATCAATTTTTAATATTTTCAGCCGGAACTTGGTAAATAGTTAATAAGATCGAGCCTCGATCTGCCGAGTCTTTTTTTTTAATTTTTTACCATTTGTTTCAGTAGCCAAAAGACAAAAGTGCACCAAAAATTTGTAGTCTAACTTCGAAGTACTGTAAAATTTTTAATTTTTAATAATTTCTCATAATTTTAGTACCGATTATACTCAAGTTCGTATCGAACAAAATGATTTCCGATTTTTTCATTTCGGATGAGCAGAACGGCCGGAATCGCGACAAACACGAAGACACTTTCTATAAAAGGAATTCTACCAAAGTGACCATAACTCCTGCGATTTTGATTATTTTTACGCGAAAAAAATTGTGTACACTCCCGAAATGCGGACGAATGATATGCGCGCAAACTCGATACGAGAATTTGTTATCGTTTTTTCGAAAAAAATTCCCAAAGAACGTACCTAAAAAAAATTACAGTCTAGACTGGTATATCCCCTCTCCTCCTACAACCACTGCCATCTCTGCGGATCGTTGACGAATCTCCCGAAGGTTAGGCTGGAAATGGCGTCGTGTTCGGGCTAGTGAACCGAACGTAATACGTCGCGCGTACCCATACGGACAGATCTCTGATGTTCCCACAAAAAGAGACCGAGATACTCGCTGCAGGCACAATGGATATTATTTGAAAGACAGAAACCGACTAAAGGAGGACAGTGAGAGTGGGGGGAGGGGTAGACAGTGCCGCGGTAGCAATTTTCCGCTGCATCGCCGTTTTTATCCGCTCGTGATATAATCCCCTCTCCGCTTCGGCGACCCTCTTCGCCAGACTGTTCGGTTGTAAGCACATCGGAACAGTCGCATACTAGTATCTTCTCTTCTCGTCCCCGTTGCGTCACGAACGAAATCTTCGGCTGCTAGTTGTCGATGTATCGTTTTTCACGCGTTTTTCATGTATTTTCCAGCGAGACGAAAAAGAGAAAGAAATACGAATTGCATGCGAATTTTTTGTCGCTCGAACGTTCCGAAATTCCTCTCAATGTGACGGATTCGAGGTGTAAATATAAAAATTGAAATTCTACGAAACAGATTAATTATCTTCCAGGTGGAAAAATATACGAAATTAATCCGAATTAAGATGTGCGTTTAATAAATTTATTATTCGAGGTTCTAAATATATTGCCAATCGTACGAACGAAAAATGGCTGACAAGTGTTTTCATAAAAAAGTTAAATTTACCATAATGAGCGATGTGAAATTACGAATTTGAAATTATAAAAATTAATCGCTCGAATGCACAGTTTAAACAAATTGCTTGTATCTACCATCGTTATTGAAATTTTTTACAAGCATTTCGGACACGAAAAACAAATATGTACATAAACATTTTATTAAAATACTTCATTTTTTGACGATTTTTTAAGATTGAAAAAATACGTAAAAATTAACTTATGCCTCTTAAACCTTCGTTATATCACATTTTTGAAATAAGCAGGGCCTGTTGATGTTTTTATTTTTATTTTTAATTCGAATGAAAATTGAATGCGTTTAATTTTTTCGTAATCCAACTAAAAAATCTATGTCAGGTAGCAGCGAGTACATCAGACTGGTGGCCACCGGAATCGTAACATTAACAAGTAAAAAAAAGTTTTGAAAAATTGTACAACATTGATGCCAATGGAAATTGGCTCGCCTCCGCGTTTTCAAAAACTTTTATTCCGCGGATGGAGTTTCTCGAGTCCGAGGCACGACACACCGTTGGATCAAAGACGAAGCAGACGCGCATTATTCATTGAACAGATATCGTCAGTTGGCTCGCGGCCATTTCTTCTACGCGACCTAACTTCCTCGAAGATGTGGCTCGCCCGGGGTAAAGCACCCTCGATTAATAGCCCACCTCAAAGTCAATGGGATGCGAAATTACTTCCCGAAGAAGAGAGAATTCTGTTCCTCCACATCGATGCGTTGTCAACCTGCCAGGTTTCTCGTGTTATTAACTAACATTCGATTGCTCGAACAACCGCGATTAATCGGTAAACTATGGTTGTTCGCGTGGTTGTCGTGAAATATTCGACGGACATTTAAAGAGGCAATGGAAGGCTCTTGTGTACAGTACGGGTATGAGAAGATTGCATCTGGAGTTACGACAGGTCCTATTTGTTCAGAAAAATAATGGGCGTACCATGTTTCGCCCAAAAGTATTGAAATATAATTTTCGATGGACGCTGGAATGCTTTTGTGTACAGTACGCACGAGAAAAGATTGCATCTGGAATTACAGTAGATTTTATTTGTTCTGGAAAAATAATGGGCGTACTGTTCCCCGTCTAAAAGTATTAGGACACAATATTGTCCGGACCCTGAAAAGCTCTTATGTACAGTACGCGCGCGAAAAGATTGCATCTAAAGTCACAATCGTTTTTATTCGTTCGTGGAACATGATGCGCGTACACCCTCGTTTGAAAGTGAATCTGAAATAGTAAATTTTTAAACGGACAACGCTCACTTTATAATAATATCAATATCAATGTTAATAATAATAACAATACTAATTTTCGAATAGATAAGTGCGTGGTAGGATATAAGAGATAAAATATTTCCCGAGGTACTATTTTGGCGACTCTCCCTCGCGTTATGGCAGCGAGCAACGCTTAGGCGCAACTCGTGCGGTCGGGAAAGTGTTAACGCTTTCTCGGTCGTCGAAAGGGAAGTTGAGTCGCGGTGGGATCGCGGAGGCGGCGGCGTCGTCTCTCGAGTTTGCATCATTTATTCAGAGCTCGTATCAAGTGTCCCGTGCTCCGCGGAGCGTCCCACTTAACGCTGGGAAACGGCTCCTTGATGACGAGGAATCCGTGAAGAAGTCACCCAGGGGCCGAAAGCCGCTACTTCGTGCCAGTTGAACCGGAAGTAATCGCTCAAAGGGAGAAAGAACGTAGCGCGGTAAACCAATCGGGAAACAACGCGACTTCTCGTGTCTTTAATCGCACCGGCGGTTGCTTCGATCTTTCAAATTTGTTTGGTGCTCCGACGAACTCTTTCCCTTGCTCGATAATTGCTATGGCGCTGACCAGTGCCGCCCCTAGAGGTTGCGGCGCCCGGAGGAACTAGAGACCGCAAGGCCTGCTATTCCTGTTCCAATATAATCGAAAATTTCTCATGTATCGACCGCTACGGTCTACAATAACCTTAAAAAATTGTATATACTTTTTAGGAAACTATATATTATATTTCACGACGCATTCCAATTCCATTGGTATAGTTTCTAACTTAAATTCACTATACGAATAATATAATTTGAAAATGTATGTGAAGAAAATTGCAGTACAGTTACATTCGTTTGTTTTTTTACAAAATGTTGAACTAATTAACAGTAAGTCCCTTAAGTGTTAAAGACGGTACTGGCACTGAGCAATCGTAATGTTA
The DNA here is from genome assembly GCF_051014685.1 of Ptiloglossa arizonensis. Lineage (NCBI taxonomy): Eukaryota > Metazoa > Arthropoda > Insecta > Hymenoptera > Colletidae > Ptiloglossa > Ptiloglossa arizonensis. The sequence goes on along the minus strand of NC_135052.1, from coordinate 25,618,662 downwards.
ACCTCAAAAATTTAAGTTCATTTTACAACTTGTCGAGCGTTAAAGCTTCAAAAGTTCGAGCTTTCTACAATGTTAACCTTAAAAACTTGGTCTTCGAGCTTGAACTTCGAAGACTCGAGCTTTGTAGATTAGAATGTGGCTAGATATTATTGCTCGAGTGTCCGAGCGACCTAACCCAAAATTTGTCGATCGCAGTTAGGTTAGGGCGGGACGCGACGCGCTCGAGACCCCTGAATGAGGACCACAGTCTGTGCGACTGCATTATATATAGCGTTGGCGCGCGACTGCAGCTTTCGGCAGACGTCGCCAGATGCAGCAGTCGTCTCGCGCCCGTGACGAAGGCGAACTGAAAAAAAAGGATTGAAACTTGCGTCGTTTCAACGCTCGCGAAAAGTCCTCGAAAGCCCTCGAAAGTGGAGAAAAGGGTACAAGGACGAAACTCGAGACCCGTTAATCGCTCTTGGATAGATTCAACAACGTCTGTACTTCTGGGTTCAGGATTGAAATTTTCTTGAGGAGGTATGGGGGGGGGTAGGGGTAAAGGAAAAAGTGGGGTTGAAATTGTAAAATTAATACTGGTAATTAAAAATCAAGTTAACTGTTGAGCAGTTGTAATATTTTTCATAGCCATGATTACAAGAACAAATATTTTTTTAATTTTTTTGTTTCAATATTGTTCCTTCATTCTTCTGTGTTGCTATTTTTCCAAAAATATCCTATTGTTCCAACATCGAATTGAAGATACAAAAATTATAAAGTCGAATTTATTTTAACCTAAATTTTATCACAAAACCACCTCGTGGGGAGTTTTTTTGAAAAAATATGTAATTTCGTAATCGTATGTAATTTATTTTGATCGAGTTCTAGCAGAAAAGGATTGACAATTTATATAACTATGAAATTTACACAGTTATATGTTTTTCTTTTTCGTTTCTAATATTTTGTTTAAATCGTCCATTTTGTTATACAGTGAGTTCTCGTAAATATTTTCCCCCACCCTTTGTGTCCCCATATTTTCTATCTATGCATCCATACGTTAAATAATGTTTTTTTTCTTTAATATTTCTTTTCATGAAGGAGTCCATATGCATCTGTTTGATTTTAATTCACGTTTGAAACTCAGATTGTACATCAAATGTATTCTATAGAGAAAGAAAAATCAGTTTTGAATGGCATTCTGATTCCTGTAATTAAGTGAACATTAATCGACACTGTTCAGATTCCTTGAATTCAAAATTCCACATTTGTGATCTTCAACGAATATGGTATACCAAATGTATTGTAGGGAGAAAAGAAAATCAGTCCTGGCAGAAATTGTAAGGTCGTATTGGATGGCCAAACGGTTATGAAAAGATATTGGAGAAAGTATGGGAGGACGAAAAGTTAGATGAAAAAGCTGTCAAGAAGAATTTTATTGGTGGCGTTTCTTTCCACCACGCCAATCTGAACCATTTTTTTCGTTGGAAGATTTTAATTATAACTTTCTCAATTTTCAAAAATTTCTGATAAAACTCATAGAGAATATTCTTTATACCATATACAATGAAATATGCGAATAAAAAGAAAATCTATTAACCGAATAAAAATTTCAAATAACGAATAGAAGTTAAGTAACTTTATATTCACTACTCGATGAATAAAAATTAGAAATTTAATTATAGACTGAAGTATATTACAATAAGCAAATAAGAGTTTGTTTAACCTTCTGAACGACTTTTATTATTCGAATAAAATTTTACCCAATTCTCTTCTAACAGCATATCAATTTACAAGTAGAATGTTACTGGGGTTCGGTAATTTATTTACGAGAATAACATTCATCTATTTTCTAGAAATTTTAGTCATTCAGTAAATTGTCATAAACTACACTGTTAACGGTCAATACTTGAAAACTTTTTAATTATATTAGACTAGAAAATTATATAATTAAATTTAATTATATTAGAGTAGAAAATTGTATAATTAAATTTAATTGTATTAGAGTAGAAAATGATATAATTAAATTTAATTATATTAGTGAGACTCATAATCTCCATTGGTTTGGGCACCGCAATATCTAGGGACGGCACTGTTCATAGATAACGACTTGTGACCAGGTGAGCGATAACGGAGCGACCAATTGAAATCTTTCGACCAGTGGAAAGTAATCATAGTGATTGATTCGCTTTCAACGGTGTGTCTCGAGCAATCCCGCCTTGCAGTCCACGAAACGTGTTCTCTACTCAACAGGTGTCATCGCGAAAGGCGATCATCGTATCAAAAGAACCGAACAGCGAATAACGAATACCTCGATGTGGGGATTTCAATTCGAAAAAATAGTCCGAGGACCAACAACGTGAATCGAAACGTTTCGTTGAATCCTCGAGTGTTTAGAAATCATTACTAATCGCTGCGAAATTGTGCAATAACTCTCTAACTTTGAGATTAGATTGGGAAACAGTACTGGCCATGGTTCACCATTGTGCGAATTATTCTTTCAAAATAATGTAAATATTCGCATTATATCTACGTGATAGACATTTGGTAACATAGACATTTAATTATAATAATAGCAATTCGATAACTTTGGACTCTGACATTAGGTAGAGAAGCCTCGAACAGTTAGGTCATTGTTTTTAAAATATTAATAAACCGATCTTAAAATTGGTTAATCAGTCGAATGAAAATGTAATTATGAGCTCAGGAATATCGTTCCTTGTTATTTCTGCGCGACATTTGTCAAGTTTAAAATTTAAAATCTTTAATAATTTATAATCAAGACTACTTATTCGACTGATATATCCACTTTAGGCAGTTCCCTGTTGCAAGATCGGATACTCGAATGTCGTTGATTTTAATTTTCTATTTCTTCTTCATTTTTATCGTTTCGAATATTTAACGAGACAGTAAGTGCGGAGAGAAATGAAAAAGAAGTTTATATTTTATCGACCACTGTTTCGTTTTACTCACTGCACCCAAGGTACCCACTTTGGGCGGTCCTTCTCTACTCGTAACGTGTAATAAGTGGGGTGAACCGTATTACTTAACAAGCAAGTAAAAATCACTCACATGTGATGGTGAGAAGCCCTGGAAGGTACTTATTCCCGAAAGTGCACTGCCTCACTCTACGCTTGATTATTCAAACTGTCAAGACTATCTACTTTGCTCGACCGACCTACCTATTATACTTTAGGCAGTACCCTAGGGTAAAGTAGGTTCCGAGTGTTGTTGCTTTTAATTTTGACTTCTTTATTCATTTTTCCTGCACGTATCGAAAATTCGAAGAAGTATGTGTACAAAAAATGATAAAAAGCAAGTTCATTTTTTTACGGTTGACTCTCTCAGTGGTTTCACTTTCTGTATCGAAGGTGTTCAATTTAGGCGGTCATCCTCTACTCGTGGCGTGTAACAAGCGGGATAATCCGTATCACTGAGCAGGCAAGTAAAAATCACTTACATGTGGCGGTGAGAAGCTCTGGAAGGTACTTCTTCCAGAAAGTGCACTGCCTCACTCTAGGTCCGTTGCCGACTTCAGAGCTGTTGGTGGCCAAGGTCAGGTACTCCTTCTTCTTCACTGTGTGCGGCGGCCAGTAAGCCGCGGTCCATGATGCAACGTCGGTGCCAACATTTGGATCCCTAACGTAACAGTAGCTCGTTACTATTTATTTTGTTTCTCCAGAAAATAGTTCCTCAATCTTAGTATCTAAGATCCTAACTATCATTTCATGAAGTCTACACTTTGGACAGCGTTTCTCGAAATTACTAATTATTCAACTACATACCGCAAAACCTCGTTAAAACATCACGTTAGTTCCTCGTTAAAACATCACGTTAGTTCCTCGTTAAAACATCACGTTAATCCCTCGTTAAAACATCGCGTTAGTCCCTCGTTAAAACATCACGTTAGTCCCTCGATAAAGCATCATGTTAGTCCCTCGATAAAACGTACCAAGTCACGCCTATTACTGTTTCTTAATCCGAGATACGTACAGTCAATTCCGGAAACAAATTCGCTACTATCTCTCTTTAGGTCTCGATCAACCGAGCTTGGGTCTGTTTTGACCCACGCTGGCAAAAGCCTCGTCGATTTTCTCGACTCGCGACGAGTACTTTGAGCCAGAGACTGTTTATCTCGTAACTGACAAGGTGATCGATAGAGTAACGAAATCGAGAAAGAAAATAAAGCCGGGTCTATAATGACCCAGGCATGGTTGCCGACTAGAAACCTCGCTTAATTTACGCTTAATTAACATCTGCTCGAGGTTTGGGTATAATATTTTTAATTATTTGATACTTTATCGAAATTCGACGAAAAATATAAGGCTTCCCGTTTTAAAAACCGAGGGATAGTTAAGTAATAATAAACTGATTATTGCACGCGAGCCTTCCTCGGTATCGTGAAATTTTTGTTCGAAGTATTTCATAGAGGAAGTGAGTCCCGAGTAATTTAAAGTCAGCAAATTAGGTGCCTCGCTCTGCACACGATAAACTCTGAATCCTCGAAGAGTATCAGTTTTAACGATCCGTGCTCTAAAGGAGTTTGTTAATCTCAGGGTAAAGGAGAAAAGTGTTTCAATTCCGCACCGTGTCTCAACTCACCCTGTTTTTGCAAAATTCGCCCAGTATCTCATCATTCTCTTGGAAAGGGCTACTTCCTCCGGCGTGTAGTCTTTCAAGGGGTCCAATGGTTCCCCGAAGATGTAACTGATCTCGTCCGCGTGCATTACGCCGGTCCACCTCGGCCAGGGATTGTTCAAGGATCTGCGCACACGTAAGCCAAGTGATCGCTACTATAATAAAGTATCAACGGAGATGAAACTCCGCAAGAAGAATGATCTAGAAATATGTACACCTTTTTTCTAGATTACGGAATAGTCTTCTCACCTGTGTTTGTAATAGTACATGTAAACGTCGTTCCCGGTGTCGGCGTACCGGCCAGCGAACTCGTTCACGTTGCAGGTGAACTGATAGTCCCCGACAATCTTGTCCAGAGCGTCGCGGTTCACGTGCGGGTCGTCGGGACGGAGCCAGTCGGTGTACTCGTAGATGATCGCCTGACGACCGATATGGCTGACGTAGGGATTCAGTTCGGTGATGGCGGTGACGAACTTGTCCCTGCTGACCTTTACGTCTTCCGTGCCATCGATGCGAAACAGCTCGGTCAGATAATAAATGATAAAGTAGAAACCCTCTTCGGTGTTCGAGCCCATCATGATGTTGGCCTTCTTGAAGGAGGCGGTGGCCAATGAACGTTGCGGCGTCTCGTCCAGGAATGCACCGTCTATCACGGGCACGAACGGGAACTCGCAGATGCCCAAAGTGCCCCATTCGTTCTTCACCAGGTTCACCGGGTCCTTGGTCAGCAGGCAATCGATCACCTCCCTCAGATTGTCGCGATCGTGGGGACAGCCCACAGCCTCCGCCAGTCGGATGCCCCGCACTATGGATTCGTCGCGTTTGATGATAGCCCAGGGCGCGGTGGGTGAACCCGACTGCATAATGGCTTGGCTAAACAGGTGCCTGGAACGCAAACCACGCGTCGGTGTCTCTGGGTTAAAGCTGCTCGGTCTACCGTCGGAGGATCGAAGCGACCATTTAGACACACAACCCACTACCGGTCGTAGGTTTTGAACTGCCCAGGCTCGACGTACAGGGCACTGACCGTGTCACGTGTGACGTTCCAATAGGAAGCTCGAAGACTACGATCGGTAGCGTAGGATAGCACCCAGGCATATGGCAATTAGGCAAGCAAGAACAAACGAATGATAAACTGACTAAGGAGAAAAAGGTATGCACCTTGACAGAGGCGAAAGTAGGTGCATAGAAACGGAAACGGCGCCCGCGCTCTCTCCGAACAGGGTCACGTTGTCAGGATTTCCGCCAAAGGCAGCGATATTGTCGCGGACCCACTGAAGGGCCATCAGCTGATCGAACAGACCGGCATTCCCAGGTACGTCCGACGTTCCGAAGTACAGGAAACCCAGGCTGGCGACTCGATATTGCATCGAGACCAGAATCACATTTTCCTCCGAGACCAAGGTTTTGTGATCGTAAACATCGAGGGTCGCCGATCCGGAGTAAAAGCCACCTACAAGGATGTTCGCGCGATTCCATCTCGACTCTCATTCGCTCACTTTCTAGTTCTCTCTGTTTCTCTTTGTTTCTATCTCTCTCTCTCTCTATCTCTCTCTTTCAAAAGAAAGAAAGAATGAAAGGAAAAAAAAAACAGGGAAGAGAAATCTTTATTTGCTAAATAGACCGCGCGAGGAATCGAGTAAACTAATGCCTGCGCCATTTACGGTTGGCTTGGTGAGAGAGTCACCTCGGTGTTGTTTAGGCAGCGCTGTCCAACGTGGGAGAGGGGATGGGAGGAGAAGGAGGAGACTCTCGTGCGCCTGGTTCTCTTTCAAATCGTTCTTTCCCTCTCACACGGCATACCTACTGTCCGTTTGTGACAATTTACATCCCCACTCTACTTGACAGTCTACTGCTGTCGACCTTCGTCACCCTCCTCGGCCAAAAGCGAATATGCCCGTGGTGGTATAGAAGCTGGTAGACTGTAAACTAGAGTGGTTGGTCAAGGACGGTGGCGAAGATCGGCAACGGTAGACTGCAAAGTAAAATAGGGATGGAATGGGCTAACGAGTTGTTAGGCTAACGGTAGACTGTAGTCTAGACAGGAGTTGTAGAAGGTTAACGAGTGGTTAGATTAAGGGTAGACTGTAGACTAGAGAGGGATCATGGAAGGCTAACAAGTGGTTAGGTTAACGATAGACTGTAGACTAAAGAGGGATTGCAGAAGGCTAACAAGTGGTTAGGTAATGATAGACTGTAGATTAAAGAGGGATTGTAGAAGGCTAACGAGTGTTTTGACTGACGGTAGACTGTAGACTAGATAGGAGTTGTAGAAGGTTAACGAGTGGTTAGATCAAGGGTAGACTGTAGACTAGAGAGGGATCATAGAAGGCTAGCAAGTGGTTAGGTTAACGGTAGAGTGGAAACTGGGGTAGGGTTGTAGAAGACTAACGAGTGTTTCCAACCCCCACTCTATCATTGTCAATCTATGCTACCTTCCTCGACCAATAGCGATCATGCACGTGGTGGTAGGAGAACTAGTAGAGTGTGAAGTAGTGTGGGGATGTAAACATTTGTCAGCCTCTTCTCGCGAACGGACAGTACGTTGTCAAAGGAACCATGTGACACTAAAGAAATAGCTATGATAAGCTAGCGTGTTCGTGGTTGCCTTCTTCGCGGCGCGTGGTGTCCATGGCAACGCGGATAAGAAAGGGAGGACCCTAGAGATCTCGTATAACCTCACTTGGACAGCACTGGTTTAGGGGTTTATATGGTTCGTCTCGCGAGGATTAGGCGGCACAATTAGAATGTACAGGGTGGGATTGAACATCGGAGTATAACCGAGGAAGGGGTGTTTCTTTGTGTCGAAAGAAATTGAAGATTGGCATAGAATATTTTGTTCATAGAAAGCTCCGTTTTTAAGAAATTTGGTTTGCACAATTCATCGTATACGTATTCGGTACGACAGTGTTCACAGAATGATACTCTAGACTAGTGTTTTTAAAAGTGGTGGGGTTACGACTCTTAGGGGAGGGGCGTTACAATACAAGGAGGTGTGAGAAAAAATGTTTAATCTAGAAAAATATAAATAAAAATTTAAATAATTTAAATTTTTGTTCCATTTTTACACGTGGAATCACCACTTCTTCGCTTGTACTATAATTTCCGGTTCACCCTGTATACTGTGCAATCAATTTTAATTTACTTAGGGAAAAGATTGAGACAGAGTCTGTTCAAGTGATCGCTAGAATTTCTCACAGGAAAATTGGTGCAGATTGACACATCATGACACGTTCACTGTATCTCGAGATTTTCTCAACGGAACTGATACGTTTATTAAAGGGGAAAGAGATCAAATTATTCAAAATACGTTTATCTACAATTTTTTCAATTTCGAAATCGTTCGTTTTGGCGCACAACTACAGACTATAGTCGGAACGAAATCAACGTCAGTGGTCGTGAAATTTAATTTTTTAAAAAACAAAAAAAAATATTTTTTACGATTTCGAAGATTTAGAAACTCATAATTTTTTCACAGGGGTGTTTTTACCATCAACATGCTTTTATTCCCGGAACCAAAAATAGTTCTTATCAACGTCGCTATAACTACATTTTGGCATGAGTTAAACATTTTTTTATTCTTTTGAAATTGTCGAATTTCGATCGAAAAATATACAAATATATTTTAACCACCTAAAACTTCAAGAAAATGTAACGAGAAAAAATTAGTTTACGTCAACGGCTAAAATGAAAGATTTCTTCAAGATCGTGTTAAACACTCTCATCTGGTCTAGGTCTATAAAAAGTAATACACTCGAAGCTCTCTATGTGCTCAGAAGTCATTGTAAACTCTTGGTGATTCAAGATACTCAATGAGACTTAACATCGTTATCTGGTTACCCGTGAGGCACAGAATAGGGTTGTTAAAGGGAGGGGAGTTGAGGGGTAGTCAAACTGTCCGATGAGGATAATCGTTTCCTGAGTGGCCTTGAATGGTCAATCGAGTTTGTTCCGACTACAGTCTACCGTTTCCGCAAAAACGTCTCACGATCTCGTTTTCTCTTGATCGTTCCGTCCTACAATCTGGGCCGAAGGAATTACAGTAACCCCTCTTTAAAACATCGCATTTGTCACGTATAAACCGTACCGAACCATCACCACCGCTGTTTATGTTCTTCACGATTGAAAAATCGTGAATCGTTTATACCATTTCATTATATCTTCGTGAGAATATTGGCAACGGATTAGAAAAATTCTCCCGATAAAAATGAGTCCAAACACGACCATATTCGGACAATTTTGCATTTCGTCAAATAAAAAAATTTTCAAAAATGATTCCTATGACGTACAAAGAGAAACAATCGGAATAAAGTCTTGTTTGGTCTTATTTTCATCGAATCTCGTCGATCCATTGATGTTACTCTCGTGAAGATACAATGTAAAATATAAAATTACGTAGATTGCAGTAGTGGGTTAATAAACAAATTTTCAAAAATAATTTCTACAACGCGTAGGAAGAAATGATCCAAATACGGTCTTGTTTGGGTTCATTTTTATCGGTAGAATCTCGCCGATCCGTTAATATTGTTCTCGCGAGGATACAATGGGAAACAATTGATTAATAATTTATTAATTTATTAATTCTCAAGTAGAGTCATTCTCTTGACTCTCCTTGTCGGTAGTGGTTGGATCTCGGTGGCCCTAGACACGAAAAGATCGATTCCAGGAACCAGTTTGCTAGTCTCCCTCGTTAAAGCGTTCCGAACGGACCCAAATGTGACCTTTTAACGCGGGGTTACTGTATTTAGGTTCGAAACGACACGCCGCGTTAAACGTAAGCCCCCTTGTGTAGGAACGGTTCACTCATGCGATACGGTGGCGTTTTTTTAATAATCGTAACGATCTTTGATCTACGGTTCGGATGGAACAGGTGTCAGCTGGAACTCACCACCGAATATCCATACCATAACAGCGGCATTGGTAGGCCTAGGCCGTGGAGCGACCACGTTCACGTAAAGGCAATCCTCGCTCAGCGGCGTGTTCGGATTCCACATAGTCGCGCCTGGGAAGTCGCCGAACACCGTGTCAAGAATCTGCACGCAGCTATTCGGCAGCGTGGTAGCGTTCAGGATCCCCGACCACCGTTCCGCCGGCCTCGGATGCCGAAATCTCAGGTGTCCTGGAACAAAAGTCCGCATCCCGTTCGTCTCTTCCACGTGTAAGGAGGTAAAAGCTGTTCCAAGTTCAGGGGACAGGTATATACACCATGGGTTGAGATTAGCGACACAAACGGGGACCAGGGAGATTCTATGGCTGGTGACAAGATGAAAATGTGGAGCAACGAGATCGCGTCAGAGGCATCGTTTTCGAGAAAAATGCATTTGGAAATCGATCTGGTACGTGTGCATCTAATTGTGCTAAAAATTCTCTACCCTTGATAATTGGCTGTCCCGAATTTTGATCAGCATCGAACATTTCGAGGGAATAGCACCGTTTAAATCTTAGGTAGTGAATGTTGGGTCAACGCTGACCCGGAGTATTCGTTGCAACAGATGGAGTATAATAATTTTATGCGAAACGTGGTGGAAACGATGTTAAATGTTTTACCAAATGTGATCATCGTTCAAACTTTGTATCTAATAATCGTGCAGCGAAGCAAGAAAAATTAAATTATACAGGGTGTTTTTTTTATATGCTATACTATCGTACTGTGCATAACAAATTATAGTGCCGTGTTTAAAAGAATTAAATTAATTTTATCAAACCAGTTGTAACAAACAAAATATTTTACATCGCTTGACATCGTGACCACCGTACCGGACAACTTTCGTTGGAACATGTTTTTCGCAAGATCATTTTCATAAAAGATACTTCACCGTATCGAGATAAAATAGACACCTTGTAGGTATTGTAGTAACCGTGGAAATAAAAAGATAGTTAAATATTGTCCTTTTTAATTTTATTTTCGATTTTATTTTGAACGGTATACTATTTCTCGGGTCATATTTGACCCTGCATCCGCGTGCTTGAGAGTCTAACGACATCCCTCGTGAAGAGAGGACAGATTCGAGGAGGAGGGGGAGGGATGAGGAACGCGAGACCCGACGTCTCGAAATGGCACGCCGTCTCCGGGGAAAGGTTAATTAGATCGAGTAGGTTGAACCTACCGAGAGGTTTCTGCGCGTAAGGGATTCCGAACCAGGCGTCGACCTCCTTCCCCGTGGTGGCATTCATGGTCTTGCCCATGACCTTGCCCTTCTTCGTCTCAACAACCAGCGAATCGTCGTTCGAATTGAGGGCAGCCGGCCTTGGCAGCTCCTCGCTCGTTCTGAAACCTTTCGCGTCCTCGTGGGACATGTCCGCGTGGTGTCTACTCCTGTGGGACGGGGAGCACCAGCAGACGTTCAGCTGGACAAGCATCGTTAAGCTTAGCACCATCAGGACCTCGTACTTCGTCAAGGAACTTCGGTTTCTCGGCATCGTGTCCTCGCCTGAAACATTTTGTTTAAGTTTGGTACGCGCGCTCCAATAGAAAGAGAAAAAGAAAAAAATTCGGTAATTGTTTACAAGTTTGCCCTTCACCTCGATTTCGATAACATTGAAATAATTTATCAAGGTCGTCGTTCTGAACAACTTTTTCCTATAGATGTTACCGTCGCTCAGCTTTAGTTTTTAAGATATTTGCGAAAAATTGTTGATACTATATTTATCGATTCGTTTACATCATTTTTTATTTACTTCGTTAATTATTTACTTACATATTTATTTATTCATTTACGGGCAAAAATTCTCTGGCATACAGACAAAAAGAAATACAATGGCAGTTAGGTGCAGGTAGTCAACACATGAGATCGAAGGTCTGTTTACAGAACAGACACCTGGATAATGGGGACAATTCATAAAAGATTACTGTAGGAGTGTTTAAAAATTTCTTTACATCCTAATTAATCCTAACTTAATCGATTCTACAGACATTTTTCTGAAGAACGATTTGCATTTTGAGCAGGCCGAGAAAATATTCATCGGCAACGAGCCATAGCTGTAAGCAACAAACGCCGATGGAGGGTTCCAACGGGGCATCCACTATGTGTAAATAATGTTTGACTTTTTCTTTTAATACTTCAGAGTTCTGCTGTTCTTTCTCGTATATTTCTGTGAATACCAATAATTAAACTATGGCTTCTTAATCAATTTCAATCAACAGAAATTGCATTAATCTAATATTTAAAATTCGCAGCCAATTAGCTCGGTACTACCCGCGACGAAGGGTTATCGTTCGTCGCGAGTAATGCCGATTACCAGGTCTCACCACGTGGAGGTTCCAGCGAGCGGAGACCCGGAGAGAGATAGATGGAATCAATGTTCCATCGATCTCCCTCGGCGCGCAATACAAACGAAATTACCAAACCAGGAAGATGGAAGGAATCAAAGTTCCTTCGATCTGCCGGTTTAGTTTTGCCGAGCGATCACATTGTGGAAAAAATGAGGCAAAATTGGGAAAGACGCGACGCGTACCGTATAGTTGGTCCTACTAGGTCTATCCCGTTTCCCCTCAGTGGGCCCGATTGTCGGGTGAAATGCGCGACGCCTCCACTCCTTCTCAGAGGAGGAGTGCCCCGTTTCTCACAACTCCGTGTCAGCACACGCAGACCGTGGACCCGACTGATGAAGCTTTACGTAGAGAGGGTCTTATCCTGGAGGCTTCCACAGGGACCGGCATGGATACCTGCCCCTGTGTTCACTTCATGTTCTCTCGAGAAGCGGACACACCAGAAGAGACGCCGATAGACCGTTCGGACCACCTGCACGGCCGGTCACTTGCTTATGCAACAAGCAGAGGTGGCCGGGCTGAGAAACGAGGAACGAGCAAAAATAAGCTAATTGTTCGATAATTGCTCGGCAGAGAACAGAGATTCGTACACGGAGGCCTTAAAACTAAAGTTTAAACTAGTTAAAACTAACTTAGCCTAAACTAAACCAAAGATCCAACGAAGGATGCGACGAGAGAGTCCTCTTCGTTCTTCGTTTTCCGATGTATTACCTAAGAGAAACCTAAAGTCGAGGAAATATAGATAGAAAATAGAAAATAGAAATAAAGTTGGTTAGTGATTAAATATAGTCGTGCAGTAACAAAGAAAATAAACGAAGCAGTGACAAAAATAAATAAATATGGAAAAACAAGTACAAATTGAAATCAGAGAACAAATAGAGTAGATTAAACAAAGGAAAAAGTGAAAAAAGAAAGAAGGATTGAGAGAGTGGTCATCAAGAGGGCAACCGGCGTCCTTCGCTGTCCGCGGAGGGTCCAGTACGTAAAAATGGAGAGGTCCAACCGCCTCGGAGGCTCCCTGTGAAATGAAATTTTCGTTAACTGGGGGCTCCTTATATACCCACCACAAGGTCACTTACAGTTACTTCGATTGTCTTTGTTCGATTTAATCGAATATTTGAAGAAATTGATGGCTTTTAAGACATTATTTACACTAGGACATTGTTAATAATTGTTTAAACTATAGTCCTACGACGGTTGTTAATAATTATGATAAATAAATATCAAGATATTGCGAAATCTGTGAAGGGAAACGATTTTAATGAATGTTTATTCCTCTATGCGATTGTTATTAATATTTATGCATGTTCCGAATATTAATGTTACAATACACATCTTATTCATGCATTATAAATAATTAATTTGCCTAAGGAAACTAATTTTAATGGAGATTCGAAGTACAGAAGTGTTTCTTAAAGTTTTAAAGCATGAAAAGTAATAATTGTTTATCAGATACATTAATTTAACGTCTGTTTAATTCGTATAATGTATACTATACGCATAAAAGTTGCATTTTTTACTTAAAAGCGCCGTAATTCGATTAATCGCTTTTCTAGATAGAAAAATCATCGCGATAAACACTTGTGAATCGATAATCGATATGTGTAGCCTTGACAATGTCGGTTGGACCTCAATGAAAAATTCGATCGCGAACAAAGAATACTTCAACTAAATGATATTTTAAGCCATTATTTATAGTAGGAAATTGTTAATAACTGTTTAAACTATGGTCCTACGACAGTTGTTAATAATTATGATAAATAAACATCAAGATATTGCGAAATCTGCGAAGAGGAACGGTTTTAGTGAATTTTTGTTCACCCACGCAATTGTTATTAACATTTATGCAGGTTTCGAATATTAACATTAGAATGTGCACCTTGTTTGTGCATTATAAATGATTAATTACTTTACAAATATTAATTTTGATCGACAATCGACAAACATACGAATACCACGTTTTACTTTAATTTTTGATCAAATTTAATTTCTATAGGCAAATCAATCATTTATAATGCACAAATAAGATGCATTCTGTAACATTAATTATACGGAATATGCGTAATTGTTAATAACAATCGAGTGGATAAACAAAAATTCACTGAAACCATTCCCCTTCGCAGATTTCGCAATATCTTGATGTTTATTTATCATAATTATTAACAACTGTCGTAGGACCATAGTTTAAACAGTTATTAACAATTTCCTACTATAAATAATGGCTTAAAATATCATTTAGTTGAAGTATTCTTTGTTCGCGATTGAATTTTTCATCGAGGTCCAACTGACATTGTGAAGGCCACAGGTATCGATTATCGATTTACAAGTGTTCATCACGAAGATTTTTCTATCTAAAGAAGCAATTAATCGAATTTCGGCGCTTTTAAGTAATTATACAACTTTTATGCGTATAGTATACATTATACGAATTAAACAAACGTTAAATTAATGTATCTGATAAACAATTATTACTTTTTATGCTTTAAAACTTTAAGAAACACTTCTGTACTTCGAATCTCCATCAAAATTAGTTTTCCTAGGCAAATTAATTATTTATAATGCATGAATAAGATGCGTATTGTAACATTAATATTCGGAACATGCATAAATATTAATAACAATCGCATAGAGGAATAAACATTCATTAAAATCGTTTCCCTTCACAGATTTCGCAATATCTTGATATTTATTTATCATAATTATTAACAACCGTCGTAGGACTATAGTTTAAACAATTATTAACAATGTCCTAGTGTAAATAATGTCTTAAAAGCCATAAATTTCTTCAAATAATCGATTAAATCGAACAAAGACAATTGAAGTAACTGTAAGTGACCTTGTGGTGGGTATATAAGGAGCCCCCAGTTAACGAAAATTTCATTTCACAGGGAGCCTCCGAGGCGGTTGGACCTCTCCATTTTTACGTACTGGACCCTCCGCGGACAGCCAAGGACGCCGGTTGCCCTCTTGATGACCACTCTCTCAATTCTTCTTTCTTTTTTCACTTTTTTCTTTGTTTAATCTACTCTATTTGTTCTGTGATTTCAATTTGTACTTGTTTTGCATATTTATTGTTTTTTGTCACTGCTTCGTTCATTTTCTTTGTTACTGCACGACTATATTTAATCACTAACCAACTTCATTTCTATTTTCTATTTTCTATCTATATTTCCTCGACTTTAGGTTTCTCTTAGGTAGGTACATCGGAAAACGAAGAACGAAGAGGACTCTCTCGTCGCATCCTTCGTTGGATCTTTGGTTTAGTTTAGGCTAAGTTAGTTTTAACTAGTTTAAACTTTAGTTTTAAGGCCTCCGTGTACGAATCTCTGTGCTCTGCCGAGCAATTATTGAACAATTAGCTTATTTTTGCTCGTTCCTCGTTTCTCAGCCCGGCCACCTCTGCTTGTTGCATAAGCAAGTGACCGGCCGTGCAGGTGGTCCGAACGGTCTATCTGCGTCTCTTCTGGTGTGTCCGCTTCTCGAGAGAACATGAAGTGAACACAGGGGCAGGTATCCATGCCGGTCCCTGTGGAAGCCTCCAGGATAAGACCCTCTCTACGTAAAGCTTCATCAGTCGGGTCCACGGTCTGCGTGTGCTGACACGGAGTTGTGAGAAATGGGGCACTCCTCCTCTGAGGAGGAGTGGAGGCGTCGCGCATTTCACCCGACAATCGGGCCCACTGAGGGGAAACGGGATAGACCTAGTAGGACCAACTACACGGTTCGCGTCGCGTCTTTCCCAATTTTGCCTCATTTTTTTCATAATGTGATCGCTCGGCAGAACTAAACCAAGAGATCGAAGTTGATTCCTTCCATCTTCTTGGTTTAGTAACTTCGTTTGTATTGCGCGTCGAGGGAGATCGATGGAACTTTGATTCCATCTATCTCTCTCCGGGTCTCCGCTCGCAGCAACCTCCACGTGGTGAGACCTGGTAATCTGTATTACTCGCGACGAAGGATTATCGTTCGTCGCGGATAGTACCGAGCTAATTGGCTGCGAATTTTAAATATTAGATTAATGCAATTTCTGTTGATTGAAATTGATTAAGAAATCATAGTTCAATGATTGGTATTCTCAGAAATATACGAGAAAGAACAGCAGAACTCTGAAGTATTAAAAGAAAAAAGCTTAGAACAGATTAGGCTTAGATTTATTTGAGAAGGAAATAAGGGTAATAGAATACCTATAGTAGTCATATAGTTTGTTTTAGTTTGAACGTTAAAGGATGTATTAAATCCATAGTGTTATATTTAGAAAGATAGAATAATTTATAATCCCTATTTAGATGCCATTCTCACACAAATAAAGTAGCTCTCAATGTAAATTAAGATTTGAACGTCATTCATGAATGTATAATGTAACGGCCAATGTGTTAAATGTTGGTTGCCGAGGCAACAATCGCTACATTCGAAAGCTTTTAGTGCCTTTTGAATTTCTTATATAAATTCAAGACAATGGCTTGCTGTGTAACAAATGTTGAAGCAAGTAATTTATTAAAACGCTTCCGACTCCAAATTTTGGATTCTTTTCAAGTATATCACAAAATGGTTGATTTAAACGAAGGATTACGAATAAAAGAAGAAAGTGTATCGTTCGAAATAAATTTAATCCGAAGAATATTTATAATGGATTCATCTCGGTGTAAAGGATTCACATACAATATTAACACAAAATAATTTAAAGACTCACTTATAATTTCATTTCGTATTATTTTATATAAAGTTTAGTCGGTTCAAACCTCGATGTTTTAACTTAAAAAATAATAATAATAATACTATTACACGTCCCTCTTCAAACAATGCAATTTTGTTCTAAAGAATGTTTTTATGGATAACGTTCTCGAAAATCACAATACCAATACTATTTTACAATACTATTTTTATCATCGACTTCGTCATCACAAGGTGAGAATCCATAAAAAATAATAATACAATTTACGTACTCGAAAATTACAATATTACTGTTTTACAATACTATTTTTATCATCGACTTTGTCATCAGGAGGTGAGAATCCATAAAAGATAATAACCCAATTAACGTACTCGAAAATTACAATACCATTACTGTCATCGTTCAATTATTCGCTAATTCACGAGCACGCGTTCCCTCGTGTACTTCCCCCGTTAAATGAAAACAAGAGATTCGCGTGACCGGCGGTCCCGTGTTCCACGACGACTCGAGCAAAGGAAACCGAGAGCCAAGGAAACCCAGCGACTCGTGAAAAATCTTAACCCAGTCTCGAGCGATAATTGTTTCTGTTCTCTCGGGCGAAACTGCCTCTGTCTCGACGCGAGGGAAAGTGGGGTTTGTTACTTCCACCACTGGCTCGTGAGAAGAGCGTAACCGAAATGCACTCGGAGAATCGAGCACTCCCAGAATGACTATGGGGCAAAGCGAGAGCACTTCGGGCACTTAAACGCTCGTCGCGATAAACGAACGTGTGGCGATTCGACGTGCTCGTGCCAATGGAAAGGAGAGCCCTTTACGCGAAACAGATAGCTTGAAAGCGATTGTTACCGCGAAGATCGCTCGAACCACGATTTATACAGGGTGACTACCTCGCCAGTGGACTTGGAAAAGGACATTCAGAAGTGACCCTCACCGATTGCGACAAAATTTGGCAGAGTGTTAGATCTGTGTTCGCAGATAAACGTAACTGTAATTTTAGCCGTAGATGATCGGCCAATTTTGAGAAAAGTAGGTATAAAAATTTGAAAAAATCTTGCAATCGTATATTCACACCAGAGGTCACTAGTTACTAGGCTAACCTGTAACGGTTATGGTCCAAATTTAATTACGAAAATTTATTTCTTTTTTTTTAGCCATTGACTATCATTGTTTAGTTTGTTTTTTAATTATTATTAATCGAACTATCTACTCCACGACTATATTCGATTATAGGGTTTTTTAAAATTGTTGTATTCACTTTTCTCAAAATTGGTCGATCATCTACGGTTGAAATTGAAGTTACGTTTGTTGTAGATAGAGATTTATCAGTCTGGTGCATTTCGTTGCCTGCATAACGTGTCAGGGTTGCCAACTTGGATTTATGAAAATCCCATCGACTCGAAATTTCGTAGAAGTTTGTGGGTTTTTCTTAAAATATTCGCGAATATTTACAGTGCTCCATTATAATATTCCAGAATAAAATTAATAAAAATTTGTATCATTTTTTACGTGCAAGTGTATATAGCAACTTTTAACATTGTAATTTATACATGGAAAAAAATCCCTAGATTTACGCAGATTTAACTAGATTTAACGTAAATGTAGCATTTAAGCTTGCAATTTACGCAATCCGTATATTTACGTGTATTTGCGTACATTTACGTACATCTACGGATTCCTTTTCTAAGTATAAATTAAAATTTACAATTCCTTGGAATATGTGGAACGATACCTTATTAAAATTTCATTTTACTATTATTTTCGACTCCAATTTTGATCACTTTGTTCAGGTCTCTGCCAAAGATATTTTCAATTTTACACGTAAAATGAGTGACAAAAATATTTGTACGCTACATTATAAAAAAATTCTCCTAACCTATAAGTCCGATTTTAACGAAAGCGTATGAACACATAAACCACACTAAGTTGCATATGACGCAATTTTTTTGTTGACAGAAAATGTTCCTAAGAGGATAAAATCAAACCCCAAAAATTCAATACTTTTTTATATTTTGAATAAAATTTTAATTTTTTCTAAGCATCAGGCAGTTCATTCATTACTGTCAGTAAGTGAGGCACATTGTCAGGTATTTTTGCAACTCTCAATAATTTATAGAGTGAATTGTTCCGTACCTTCTTGCGATTAAATTGTTGTTTAAAATTTTTTATCGTTACTTTATTGTTACTTCTATAATTATTGTACTATTTTCTTTTTTTTTTTGTACAACAAAGGTTCATTTCGTGTACGAGATAAAGAAACGTTAAATATTATTTAAGTATGTAAATAAATTTAGAATTTCCTCGATGTGTGTTCAAGTTTGCGAACATTGTGCCGAGTTAACAGTTTCTAGAAGCTGGCCCACGAAGTCTGGCCCGCGATCGATTCGTGCAACGCCATTCGACTAATTGGAGATAATGGTGTTGGCCTTTGTTCGAGCGCGCGTACCTCGTGTTTCGTTTTCCTATCGCTTTCGACGATCGTGTTTCCACCGTTTACACGGCCAATTAGGAGCATCTTTCGGTGTGCTGCGCATCGTCGAATCGATCCGCGCGAAATTTGCGACGTTGACCTCTTTTCTTCCAAGTCTGCTCGAAAGCTTGGTGCTAAGGGTGATTCTTAAGGGGGCATTCTGCTTCGGAAGGCTCGCGGAATGTTCGAGAATTATTTTCTGGGAAACGAGCAGAGGTAAAAATGTGAAACTTTGCAGGAATATTTATACACAATTCTATTAGTCAGGTGAATTTTTTCATGTCCATATGTATATTTTTACAGCGTTTGATCCGATTCGTAAGTGAAACATTCCGATTTGGAATGGTTTAAAATTAGGAAAAGTTTAAGAATTTTTTTCTATGGAACGAACAATGATAAAAATGTAAAACTTTGCGGGAATATTTATACACGATTCTGTTAGTCGGGTGAATTTTTTCATGTCCGTATGTATATTTTTACAGCGTTTGATCCGATTCGTAAGTGAAACATTCCGATTTGGAACGTTTAAAATTAGGAAAAGTTTAAGAATTTTTTTCTATGGAACGAACAACGATAAAAATGTAAAACTTTGCGGGAATATTTATACACGATTCTGTTAGTTAGGTGAATTTTTGGATATCCATATATATAATTTTACAGTACTTGACTCGATCGTTAAGAAGACATTGTGTGTTTGAATCGTTCAAGATTACGGAATATTTAAGAATTTGTTTTAAAGAAACGAGTAACGGTAAAACGATAAAACTTTCCAAGGATATTTATGTATGATATATACGATATATGAAATTAACGAAGATATTTATTTGAAATGTTTCACGAACATATTCCATTCAAAATAATCGTTTCATTTTTTAATCACTTTTCCAATACTACTTTACGTAGAACGGCGAGGTGATTTTATCGACTCAAAATGAATATACGTTTCCCGTTTTAAATAAATGGTGCAACCGTAAAATGCACATGCATCGTTGCATTCATTCTTTTGCAAAATATTAATTTCATTTTAAGTTACTCTAAATAAAATATTTTCCAATGGTCCGTTTTATCCCACCCTTCCTACTCTCGGACCTAACTCTCACGGATCATTTACTTCAATTCCTACAAAATTTTTTAAATAAACAAAAATTTAATAACGACGATCAATAAACGGTAATCAATACACGACAATGATGATCGTGCACATGCCCACATTTAAGCATTCTGTCATGAAAAATAAATTCATTTTTTGCACAAAAAATTGATAAGTTACCAAATAAATGAGAAAAGGTTATATTTAGTAACGGAAAATACGTTTTCGACTAATTTTTTTGGCAATTCTTCCAAAAGAGAAATAAAATCATTACTGTACATTTTCGACAAATTTTTTTGGCAATTTTTTCAAAAGAAAAAGAAAAATTTACTATACATTTTGGACTAATTTGTTTGGCAATTTTTTCTAAAGAAAAATACAATCATTACTATACATTTTCGACTAATTAATTTGGCAATTTTTTCAAAAAAAAAATACGATTATTACTATACATTTTGGACTAATTTTTTTGGCAATTCTTTCTAAAGAAAAATAGAATCATTACTATACATTTTTGATTAAATTTTTGGCAATCTTTTCAAAAGAAAAATACAATTATTATTATATATTTTCCACTAATTAATTTGGCAATTTTTTCAAAAGTAGAAGAAAATCATTACTATATATTTTCGACTAATTTTTTTGGCAATTTTTTCAAAAGTAGAAGAAAATTATTACTATACATTTTGGACTAATTTTTTTGGCAATTCTTTCTAAAGAAAAATACAATCATTACTATACATTTTCGACTAATTTGTTTGGCAATTTTTTCTAAAGAAAAATACAATCATTATTATATCTTTTCCACTAATTAATTTGGCAATTCTTTCAAAAGTAAAAGAAAATTATTACTATACATTTTGGATTAATTTTTTTGGCAATTCTTTCTAAAGAAAAATACAATCATTACTATACATTTTCGACTATTTTTTTTGGCAATTCTTTCAAAAGTAAAAGAAAATTATTACTATACATTTTGGACTATTTTTTTTGGCAATTCTTTCAAAAGTAAAAGAAAATTATTACTATACATTTTGGACTAATTTTTTTGGCAATCTTTTCAAAAGAAAAATACAATCATTATTATATATTTTCCACTAATTATTTTGACAATTCTTGCAAAAGAGAAATGAAATCAATACTACAAGTTTTAACCAATTCATTCAGCAATTCTCTCAACAGACTAATAAAACCAGAAATAAAATGATCGCTCGTGCATCGAGCCAATAAGTTACCTTCGGTTACCGAAAAGATTAAGAATCACTCAGTCAGACTACACACGCTACCATCATCGAAGGATCTTTCCCCTCGGACCGCACCGTTTCTATCTCCCACACACCAGAAGGAAATATATCGTACAGTTCTACACGAAGGTCCGCGTTGATTGGTCATTTCCTACGTGTCCCGACTGTGTTGGTAGCGACGGTTGCGCGCGCGAGATTGCACGCAGCGACGAGGTGTTACACGCGGAAGCGCTCGTGAGAGAACAGAGCGTATTAGTGTCATCGGGAATGACGATTTATTGCCGCGCGGTCGGTTGTCCGCTAATTAACTCCCTAGGGAAGGAAGCGCGGCTGCTCGTTTCGAAATTCTCTCCCGCTCAACCTTCGAAAACCGTGACCGGTGGAAACCGATCGAATCTCGCGAGAAATCCCACGTTTTATTTTTCTTTTCGCGGTGAACAATCTCTTTCTCGTTTTTTCTTTCTTTTTCGAAAATTTTCTCTCTCAGACCACCTCGACACTCACCGGAACGAAATGATCGCGACACTTCGACACGGGATCACAGCGTCGTGTTTCTTTATTTTTTTTCGAACTCGGGTTACGTTCGCACTGTACCGATCACTGTCACACACTTTCCCACGCGTGTACGGGAAACCTTTCTCTCCCCCCCCCTGTCGAGAAGCGAGAAAAATTTACGCGCGAATGCACATAGGTGTACGCGCGCGTACTCGTGCGCCCACGTATACGGAAGAACAAGTTCGTGCTGCGACGCGAGGTGCCTTTCCAGCGAGGTATAGACAGATACAGAGGCCGCGACACCGAGTTGTTGGAAAATGTTAGTTATCCCCCTTGTCGCGGTGGCAGCATCGTGCAACGAGCGATAGATAACACGATACGTTTAGATAACCGTTTGACGAAGTAGTTGCAGCGAGTTAGACCGGTGCTGTTCGGAGACGCGAGAAGGGAGAATCGACAGCTATTCGAGACATCGAGAAGAAGTCGGGGGAAGGGGGGAGGGTGGAAGAATCGAGTAGCTCGAATTGTTTCGAGCTCGGCGAAGAAATCGTGGAATTTAAATTATTTTGAGCATAGTGATTGAATTTAATAGTTTGAATTGTTTTGAGCTCGGCGAAAGAATTGAGTAATTTGAATTATTTTGAGCGCAGCGATTGAATTTTAGTAGCTCAGCGAATTGAGCCAAGCTCAGCGAAAGAATCGTGAAATTTGAATTATTTTGAGCACAGCGATTGAATTATTTCGAGCTCGGCGAAAGAATCGTGGAATTTGAATTATTTTGAGCACAGCGATTGAATTATTTCGAGCTCGGCGAAAGAATCGTGGAATTTGAATTATTTTGAGCACAGCGATTGAATTATTTCGAGCTCGGCGAAAGAATCGTGGAATTTGAATTATTTTGAGCACAGTGATTGAATTTAATAGTTTGAATTGTTTCGAGCATAGCGAAAGAATTGAGTAATTTGAATTATTTTGAGCACAGCGATTGAATTAAGTAATTCGAATTGTTTTGAGCGCAGTGAATGAATCGAGTAGCTCGAAATATTTTGAGCACAGTGAATGGATCGAGTAGCTCGGATTATTTTGAGCGCAGCGACAGAATCGAGTAATTTGAATTATTTTGAGCACAGCGATTGAATTGAGTAATTCGAATTATTTCGAGCGCAGTGAATGGGTCGAGTAGCTCGAAATATTTTGAGCACAGTGACAGAATCGAGTAATTTGAATGATTTTGAGTACAGCGATTGAATTGAGTAACTCGAATTGTTTCGAGTGTCTCGATGGATTCGAGTAGCTTGAATTGCTTTGAGCATCGCAAACGAGTAGCTGGAATTGTTTCGAGTGTTCAAATGAAATCGAGTGGCTCGAATTGTCCCGAGTGTCTCACTGGAATCGAGTAACTCGAACTATTTTGAGTGTGTTGATGGAATAACTTGAATTGATTCAACTGTTTCAATGGCATCGAGTAGTTCGAATTGTTTTGAGTGTCTTAATGGAATCGAACAACTCGAACATTTTTGAGTGTCTCAATGGAGTAACTTGAATTGATTCAAGTGTTTCAATGGAATTGAATAGTTCGAATTGTTTTGAGTGTCTTAATGGAATCGAACAACTCGAACATTTTTGAGTGTCTCAATGGAGTAACTTGAATTGATTCAAGTGTTTCAATGGAATTGAATAGTTCGAATTGTTTTGAGTGTCTTAATGGAATCGAATAGTTCGAACTATTTTGAGTGTCTTAATGGAATCGAATAGTTCGAACTATTTTGAGTGTCTGGATGGAATCGAGTAGCTCGAATCGTGTCGAGCGTTTCGAAAGTATTGAGTCATTCGTAGGTAACTGAATTATCAGACATGTTCTAATCCGTTTAACCACACTTACAGACCCGCGATATCTTAATGACCGCTTTCTTGGAATGCTGTATCGTATCTCACTAGTCATCGTCGTCCAATTCTTCAATAACGTTGAAAAGGAATGTGTCGAATACCAATAAATAATCCTTAATGTTCTCAAGTACTTCGAATCGTCACGAGTGTCGTAAGAACGTCTTAACACTATATTAATTTAACAAATTGAAAAAGAATTGAATCGAAAGAATCGAGTAGCTCAAATGCACCGAATAGATCTCACATTGAAAAAGAAATATGTTAAGTATTTTTAGAACGTCTCTGTTATATTTGACAAATACTATCTACTCTAAATGTTATGAATTTTTTCCCTTTCCACTCTGTACTCGAAAGCAACAATGTCATCGAGCAACGAAACGTCAATTGTCATTGTTTACCTTCGCTGGTTCATTTATCACCATTTTTCAAATAAATTTCTCCTTTTCCTTTTTCAACAAATATACATTTTGAATCGCTATTATTGGTCCCATTGCCATCCATGTTTGCACGAATATTCTCCATTCTCGACCATTAAAGTCTCGTCACTGTGATTCGACAAATAGATGTGTATTGCGCGCGTGTGTGTACCTGTGTGTGTAGATCTAGAAGACGAATACAATTCGTCCTCTTTAGAGGGACTTCCATTTTAAATGTTTGTACGAACTCTTTCGAATGTCTGGCTAAGGAAAATACCTTCAGCTGGCTAAATGTTGCTTCCTTTATGCTTTGTAGCCAATGTTTTGTATCGGGATTTTCTTAGAAGCAATTCCGTGTAATATGGGCACGAGGTGGAATACGACTACCATTGTTAAAATCCCACGAATACTGCAATGGACAATTTTTTTTCGTCTCCATTTTTTTAGACAATACTATGCACAGCAGGGAATGGTCGCCAAGTTCTCTTCTTACCATCTTGTCGTTGAGCCTCCATTTAAGTGCTTGATATTTACTACGAATTGCTCCGTATAAACAATCAAAAAATAACAGGGACATTACTGATAAAAATAATCTTAGAAAAATTCTAATTAAATTATACAAACGAATCGTTAACCTACCCTAGGTACATATACTTTAATTATCCTTAACTGATTCATTTGCACCTTCATTTCTTTATTAGTTTGCATCTATTCTTATCGACTTTTAGTAAAATTAGAAACTTTTTCTATATTATAGATAATTCTTTCCTGAGTACAGGCAACCCTCATGTAACGTCGTTTCGATACAACAGGGTACTGTAACCAGATCTAAACAATGGATTTAAAAAATAAAACTCATATAACTATATATATGCCACATGCATATGCACTTTGCACTTGCAACTCTTCGCAATCTTTTTTTTCTTCGTCTTTCTTTAAAATTGGCTATCAATTCTCCAAATAAATAACAACAACAACAACAACAATAATAATAATAAAATTATTATTTAAGTAGTTTTTCTAATGCACTTTTTCATGTCCAAAATGAGACACTAAACAGTCAAATAACTAATAATAATAATAATAATAATAATAATAATAATAATAATAATAATAATAATATAAAAATTATTATTTAAATAGTTCTCCTAGCGCTCTTTTCCATCTCTAAAATGGATCATCAACCCAAAATGGGTCATCAAACCGTCAAATGAATAATAATAATAACATGATTATTTAAGTAGTTTTTCTAATGCACTTTTTCACGTGCACGATTGTACACGAAGAACATGTGATAAAGTTAAATTATTTTTGCGGAATATTAGAAGCAGAGATAAGCAAAATTTGATTTGAACAATGACGGATAAAAAGTTGGAGAAACTAATTTATTTGCAACACGTATTCGATCGGTGGTTGATCACGTAACCTTTTTATTATATTCGCACCACGTGGAATATAATTTCATCGTTGCGATTCGAGTTGCAATTTTTCGCTGCATCGACGGTGGCTGTACGTTTTTGTTCGTTCCTCGAAATTTACATCTAAATAAGAATTATACGTACGCGCTGTGAACAAGTTGACGCGAGTCGAATGCCGCAGCGAAAGACTTGTGGGTGAATCGATGACGATGCGATGCACGCGGCAGCCTACTCTATTATACAGAGTAATGCACGTTTAAATTTAAGTAAATCAGAAAATGGCGGTGAAATTATTCGCGAAGTAGATTCTGTTCTAGGAATTGTCACGAGCTTGAGTTTCTTGACAATAAATATGACAAAAGTAGTGGAGATGGTCGATCTCGTGCACTTGGAAAATTAAAATTATTAATTTTTTTTCACTTAATCTTTAAAATAAAGGTATCAACGAATCGGCGAGATTCTCCCGATTAAAATGAATACCAACATGACACAGATCGGACGAACCCTAATCGTGATGAATTCAAATATTCCGAATTTCGAAAATAATGGAAAAATGATTAAATTTCTTCGATTTATGTCACGTTTGTACTCATTTTGATCGAGAAAGACTTGCCAATGTATGAACACTGTTATTTTAAAGATAAAGTGAAAAATGTACAAATTTTAATTTTTGTAACGGTATGATTTAATTTGGCGCGCTATTTCTTTTGTGTCTGCTCTCGCTGTATCTATTCATTGTCTTTGTTCGTAGGATCAGATTACGCTCAACTCGTGATATAGAGTAGTGGGGGAGTGGTGGGGAGGGGCCATTGAAATTTAGGCGGGACAACTCTACTGAAATTTAAGCGAGTATTATTGTATCTAGATATTTTATTATCTTAATGTCTTCTCTCGTCTTCGTGTATATTTTTTTTACCGATATACGCGTCGATACTTTTATTCTAATACTAGATTTTATAATGTATAATATTTGATCAAAAAAGAATTCCACAAGAGAACACAAAAATGGATTATTGCATCGTAGCTTTGTATTTTATACAGCCTCCTTGAACATTATTGCATAAAAAGCTTTTGTGGCTTTATCTACGATTGAAATACATAAAAAAATATTTGTTCTGCATTTTAAAACGACGCGGTATTGTTCGTATGTGTCAGAGTGTAAAAACTTTTCAATTATTCAAGCATTTAAATATTTCACTTCTATTATTTTTTAAATAATAGAATTCATGAGACCGTGATTCTTTCACGGTCGTTTATTTCTCGCATGTGGTATTGACAAACGGAAAAATCAATTGGTTCGTACACTATCATTCAAATCCCTCTAATACGTGTTATCAAAATCTATATACAACTTATTCCGACACGTGGTGTCAGTCAATCGTGAAACAAACCTCCAAATAATTTTCCTTCATTTCTCGCATTAAAATGATTCGAAGTAGCATCGAAAGTAGCTGTAGAAACACTCAAAAACCAAATTCCGTTAAACATGACTATTTTCCGTACCAGAATGAATTTTGCGAATATTTATCTTATATCGAAATTATTTTTCGAAACGAATCTATCGATACGTAATTTATCTTATATCGAAATTATTCGAAACACCAATACGTATCCCGTTCTTTTGTTCGGTCCCTTTGTTTGGTTCGCGCGATCTCTACCCCACCTACGGCTCCTTATGCGTCTCATCTTTACCGACAGCGCGCACGGGTGACGAGCCGCGAATGGAGAAAGACGACAACGACACAGGGGACTAGACTCGTTTTCGCCACGAAATTCAATTAGCGCGCGCGCGCGTACTCCCGCGAAAAGAAAAGAGGCTAGAGAGGAGCGGGCGGGATTGGGCGGTGCGGTGCGGTGCGGTGCGGTGCGGTGCGGTACGGTGCGGTGCGGTGCGGTGCGGTACGGTGCGGTGCGGTGCGGTGCGGTGCGGTGCGGTGCGGTGCGGTGCGGTGCGGTGCGGTGCGGTGCGGCGCGGTGCGGTGCGGTGCGGTGCGGTGCGGTGCGGTGCGGTGCGGTGCGGTGAGGTGTGGTGTGGTGCGGTGCGGTGCAGCGCGATGCGGCGCGGTGAGGCACGGTGAGGCGCGGGGTTACTCTCTTTTCGAGGTCTTTTTTCCCCGCCCCCCACTC
Organism: Ptiloglossa arizonensis; assembly: GCF_051014685.1. NCBI lineage: Eukaryota > Metazoa > Arthropoda > Insecta > Hymenoptera > Colletidae > Ptiloglossa > Ptiloglossa arizonensis. The sequence continues at coordinate 25,590,962 of NC_135052.1, read as the reverse complement.
CTACCTCCCCAGTACCACCCACAGCTGCCCGCCTACCCCGTCCCTCTTCCCCGTAGAGTTGCGTGTTCCTTCGGGACAACCGGACATTGAAGCTGGCAACCACGCGGCCCAGAGGCCCGCGGTTCATCCTGGCCTGATCGATACAGCTATACCTCTCGTTTATTTATGCTCTTTGCCAGCCTCTTTCCCGCGTTTCTCTCAATACACCCGCCCGCCCTCGTCCGGCTCGATTTCCGCGCGGTCCACCGCTTGGCTTCGCCTCGCTTACGGTTTCGGTTTGCGATACACTCGTCGAAACTTTGAGGAGCACTCCACGAGCGTTGCGGATCGCGGTAATCAAGGTCCATCGCGACCGGATAAATCTGGGGGAGAGAAAGGCCGCGATTCCGAACGCGAAGTCGTTCCTGGACGTTTGTTTGTTTGGAAATCGAAGTTTTCCTCGTTTTTTTTCCCAAACGGACCAACTCGATCGCGGAAATATTCTTTGATCGTTGGAAATTTTTGATTCGTTAGGATTTTTAACTTTATAGGCGCACGGTCGCGTGCGGCAAACGCCCATAGGCGTTTCACGCCCGCAGTCGAAGGGTTAATGTTCGTTGTTCGTTGTTCGTGAGCGTTGTGGATTGTGGTGATCGAAATCCATTGCAGTAGTATTAATTTTAGGAAGAGCAAGATTATGATTTTGGATGCGTAATCGTTCGTGGATATGTTTTTGACTCCCATTGAACAAATATTATTTTAGGACTAATATTTTGATAGAAATTTGATGGCTATGCGCCATGTGACTTTTATTTACTTTACACGGGAATCATTGTGTATACGTGTCGATGGTATTGTTAGTGTTTTATAAGGACTGTTGATATCGAAAAATAACGACACAAAGGTCTGCCTTGTACACTAGGCTCTAATAGAGTACATGAGTTTCTTCGATCGAGGTAAGAATTGTTTGTTCAGCACTACAATTCTTCATTTTTTCACTTTATGTTTATAATAGTGGTATCGATAGATCGGCGAGGTTCTCCCGATTAAAATGAGTACAAACACGGGGTAAATCGGATAAACTTTATCCGTGACGAATTTATATCCCAGATTTCGAAAATAATAAAACATTGATAAAATTACCCCGATCTATACCGTGTTTGGATTCATTTTAATTGGGAGAATCTCGCCGATCTGTCGGTACCAGTATTACGAAGATAAAATGAAAACTGTACAAATTTTTATTTTTGAGCGGGCAATTTTTCTAATCGGATAATTTCACTTGGCACACTAATAGATTTCTTTTTCGTTTGTTCTTGCTGTATTTATTTAGTGTCTTTCCTCACAGGATAATATTGCGCTCAACTCGAGAAACCCAGTAGTGGGAGAATGGTGAGAACGCGTGGTTGAAATTTAGTCGAAATAATTCCACTGAAATTTAAGCGAGCATTATTGTAATACGAAAACATATATTTTACGTTTATTATATACCGCTGGAATACCACCTTAGTTCACGCAACTCTGCTCTAAACTCACATTTAAATTTTCACATTTTTGCTTAAATTTATTTCATACCCTTTCACATTGAATTGAAAACCACAAGGTTGTTCGAAAAGTCATTTCGTTTTCCAAAATGGAGAATATATAATTAAATAAGATGTTTACACACTCTAAAAAAATCGTGTTTCATTCTTACCAAAAAAAAAAAAAAAAACGAAATGACTTTCCGAACTAATATTTGTCATTCATCGATAATTCGTTCAATCGTGATACAACGATAATTTTGCAATAACAAAAACCTATCGAGAATTCAAACGATTATGCGCATATACAATGTCAATAGATTTCACGTTCCATCGTATCGTATAATGTAGTGTAAAGAGACTGGTGAATTTATGCCCGATATTATTGATTCTCAATTATCGCACACGACAGATTCGCAATTGTAACGATAGCAACGCACAGTCGGTTCGATGTTGGACGCGTAAAAACACGAGGCGACAAATCGAGAGTAAGACAATAAACGCGGCCTACTACGTCGGTCGATAAACGCGGAGCTCACTCGATTACGAATGCGTCCGTGTAACGAATAATTCCCACGAGCGCAGCCGGCCGAAATTTGTCGGGATGGGTGGAAATCGAGTCGGACAATTAAACGGGGAAAATACACCGGCCATTCCCGCTGGGATTCGCCCCGACGCGAGATTTCGTTCCGCTTGATCGCATGGCTGCAGGCAGCAGCCGCGTTATCTGTATCGCTCGTTCATCGAAATTACACGCTATCGCGAGAAACGCTGTGGACGCGTTAATATCGGTTTGTCAAGAAATTAATGTCATTTTGCAATACGCGTGTCGTAACAAAGTGATTCGAATCCCCGTACTAATACAGGTTCCAATTCATTTGCGTTGTGCACAATGCGAGTACAATTGTATTTAAACGGAAATTTCGATCGAGAAAAACTTTTACAATATTGTTTTGCAACGAAAGAAGAGTGTATCGAACTGTACGATGAATTTCGAAACAATTCGAGTCTCGAACGTAAAGCGGGGAGGGAGTAATGTACTTTTTTCTACGTTTTCTACAGGTTTGGACTTTTGAAAGTGTACTTTCAAAATTGCGAGTCAAAATTCAAAGAATCGACGAAGATACGGCTCTTCGAATGAAGCGTGTTCTGGTGCGGTTTAATGTTCAGGGCCGTGCCAAAATTGGGCGCCGTGTCACGAGGGTGCGTTTGATAGTGAAAAGAAATCAAATTACTTTAACACTTCGTTGTTGGGTTCGTGAAAATGATTTTTATCTACGGTGTTTTCTTTTCTTTGGAAACTTAAATTAAACATTTTTTTTATTAATATATATGTGCGTGTATTTACTACAAAATGAACTAATAAATAACATGATATCTTCGTATTTTCTTTGTAGAAATTGACAGACTCCTTTGCTTTGTTTCGCGAATTGATATCGATGAAAAAGTTCTTTAAAAAATATATAAGCACGTCAGTGATTTATTCCTCGGTTTCAAGGCAAAAAAATCGTATCAGCCAGCTATCTCGAATTTCTTCTCGGAACTGGTGGAATTCAAACGTACCGTTTAAAACGGATAACGAATGGGATACATCATTTAGAATGAACAAGATAGACCAATCTTGAGTAAACGACCGAATCTTCAAAGCGACACCGCGCGCTTATCGGTATGGTAAGCATTGATGCAATATTAAATCTAACATATTTTTCATTACAGTTTCATGAGAGTATTATCAATGAATTGGTGAGGTTTGTCCGATGAAAACGAGTCCAAACACGACGTAAATCGGATGAACATTATTGCGCGATAAATTTAAATATTTCAAAATCAAAAATAACAGAATAGTAGTCAAATTTCTCCAATTTGTGCTGTGTTTGGACTCATTTTTATTGGGAGAACCTCGCCAATCTTTCTACACCATTATTTTAAGGATAAAGTGAAAAATGTAGAAATTTAAATTATTGTAATTAGATAATTTCACTTTACACGTTATTTCTTTCTCGTTTACTCTTGTTATATTTATTAATTGTCTTTGTTCGTTGGATCGAATTACACTCAGCTCGAGACATCGAGCGGTGGGGGAATGACGAGGATGGGTCATTAAAGACCCACCTGAAGATTAAACGAGGCAACTCTTGAAATTTAAGTATTACTGCATTAAGTTTTACCGGAAGATAAAATTCGACTGCAACGGGTTTCTCGCATTGAAGAAACATCGTCGTTGGTGGGGATGACTTCGTACTTGGAAGTGCTTGAATCCGAGCATAAAATTCCGCCTTGAAACCGATAATTGAAAAGTTCGTCCACTCGAGAAAGTAAAAGAATCGATGGTAACTGTTAGGGCGATTTATTGGGAATGCTGTTAGGTTGGGTATCGAATTCCTGCGGAATACATTCGAGCAATGATGATTCAAGTTTTAATTTCGTTCCAATTAATGCGTAATTCGGTGCAACGTAAAGCACGAGGAATGTAAATAAAAGGAGGGTAAAGCAGCAAACGTTCGCGTGGCGATTAGTTAAATTAATATAAGGATCAGGAAACGCGACGGTCGCGTGAATGAATCACGTGGTGCGCACCCTCACCCTCTAGAAAGTGGATCGTTCGATAATTAATTACGCGTGTGCTCCGTCGACGGGCCGAGCAGCAGAAAGAAATCCCTGGCGTTCCAACCAACAGCTACTCTCCCCGCTTTTATGCTAATTTTGGAATAAATACGCGATACCGTAATTTTTTCCTGTAATGCGCCAGATTTTATTGTACGGTCGTAGCGGCCCGAGGTTAATCCGATGGCCAGAATGTATCATTGCACGTATGGTCGTGATGCGTATTTTCCAACAGACCACGGAGTGATATAAAAAAGAAGAAAGGTATAAAAAAAAAAATCGAAGAGTAAGGAACAATCGAGAAAAATTTATGATTTCTATTTTTTAATAAAATTTATAATTTTTATATTTCGTATTGTATATTGATGAGAGTGTTACCAATGGACTGGAAAGATTTTCCCAATGAAAATGAGCTCAAACATGACCAGATTCGGTTGTCTTTAATTATATGCAATTAAAATATTTTCAAAATTGATTTGTATAACACGTACAGAAAAATAATCCAAACGTGGTCGTGTTTGGTGTCATTTTCATCAGAAAAATCTCGCCGATCCATTGATAATATTTTTATAGAGATGCAATGTATATTATACCAAATTTTATATTGTAGTAGTGGTTGTCACAGAAAGGCGCACGCGGTATCGTTTTGAAGTTTAGCTCTACTTGTTCACCACTGCTCTATCTCGCTCATTCTCAATATTGTGTCCATTCACTGCTCTCTTCGAGCGGCCTGTTTGAAGTCGACTAGTTTTGAGAACAGATTCTCGACTGATCTTGAATTGAAGGCAACTGATAGTCTTGAAACCGGGGACTACTATTTTCCCTATTTGATATTATCTTATACGCAAATTAATATTGAAAATAATAGCTTGATTTTAGAGACACTTAATATTAAATATTAAACACACTGTAAAAAAAAGTATTAAAATTAAAAAAAATCGTTTGGAAAAATTACAAGAGCCAATTATGACCTGTTAATTTTTTATATTAATACATCTAATTTAGCTATGGGTTAATTTTCTACGTAATAGATATAAAGATCTTTGGAAGAGTTTCATTGCTAATATATCACTGAGCAACAGCTATGATCCTAAGTGTTATGTTTTAAGAGTGTTGAATTATGTCAATGTTTAATTTTTTGACACAGCCCTATACTGAATTTATAGATCCAGACTATACTTTGTATAACAATCTTTTGTACCAGAGTGATAGTAATTTTAAGTCTACTTTCTTTTAGTCATGAGGGATTCTTCAAGTCAAACACTTGCACCTATATGCCCAAGCATTTAACTTGGTTAGTTGTAGGTATTCGTAGTATAATAATTGACGAATCTGGCACATGACCGCTTGTAAGAATTACGTATGTTGATTTATTCATCTTTCCTTTACGTTCTTCAGCCAAGACACCTATTTCGTTTAGGCTGTCCTGTACGAGCTTCGTTGCTTCACGCGGTTCTTTATGCATAGCCCAGTACTGCAGTGTCATCCGCATATGTGGCTATTTGAACGCCTTCCATCTGCAGAAGGTCAGCTGTAAATATCTGGTATAAGATAGGCCCTAGCAGGCTGCCTTGAGGAACATCAGCTTGTATTTTCTGAATGCTCGAGCAGCATTCATTGTCTTTTACCCTGAAATAGCGTTCAGATGAATAAGATTCGAGAAGTGCACGGAAAGGTCCCTTCACATGGGAGGGACTACGCTTCTGAGACAACGTTCAGATGAATAAGATTCAAGAAATGTAGAGGAAGTTCTCTCAATATCGACCAAAATTAATTCTCACAACCACCATTGGACGATCAAAGACAAGGTAAAAGAACTTTTTATTTTTTTGCGAATTGTTGATCATTGTTGTTAAATTTCCAAAATGAAATTGTCCTTCTTTCATCGAGTACCACTTACCCAACGAGTCACTTTTCGATAGTTGTATTTTGTTGACTCTGGTCCAAGTTGCAACAAAAATACTCAAAGTGGTCGGTACCGAGGGACCCTCCACCTTATTGTGCAAAATGACAGGGACAGTTTGTGGACGTTTCTCGAGAAAGGGAAGTGAACAAATGCGACGAGACAGAGGATTCCTTTCGATGAGATCTGTTTGCACGACCTACAGTCATTTAAGGGAAACGGACACCGTGTACATTTCCAGACACGAGATTAATTGACTCCATTCCCCTTGGCGGCATGACGAATGGTCGGTAGAGAGTACCAATTAGACCGACTGCTCGTACAAGAGACGAGCTTTGATTCCACCGTTCGATTCGCTTCCTCGCTCCGGACCAATTAGTTACTTGCTTTCACGGCCCTCTTCTCCTTGCCAATGCTAATTCGCGTCCTTTCGGCGGCAGCGCCGTCTTCTTCAGAATCGAGGAATACCCTCGCTTATTGAACGGACACACGCTCGAAGAGAGCAGTCGCTTCGAAGTAAAAAGTATAATGGCAAGCAACTCCCACCGAGTTCATCTCTATATTATTAGCGACCCTTATTAGAATCTGGCTACTAAGTCACTCGTTGTTTATTTACTCGGTTTATTTATCATCATTTACGGTGATCCGAGTTAGATCGGTTTTTTGATACGGTAAGAGTGTTGGGTCAGTTCTTTGATACGGTAAGAGGCAATGGAAAATGCAAGATGCACCTAACGAGTAAAAGAAAACAGAGAGTGTGGAGGAGAAATGTTATTAATAACATTATTCGATTCGACGAATAGGATTTCATTACATTTCTTCATTGGTAGAGGAGATAGAAAAAGAGTATATTTAATTTGGTTACGCAGAATTTAATTCTATTTAAACTTTACTTATTTTTCAACCTGTCCTCACTCGTAAATAAATACCTTTTTGATTTTTCATTTTTGTTTTACGGAACCTTTACCGACATATTTTTACTTTTCACATTTATCGCGATTTTCACATATATCGTCTACTCCCAGTTTCACATTTATTGCGATTTTCACATATATCGTGTACCTCAGCCTCACATTTATCGAGACCAAATTATATTTATTTTCCTCTATCCCTGTATAATCGAAGCCGCTATAGACTCGATCGAAGCCACTCGTCGCGGCAAATAACAAAGGGCTGTTTCGTTATAAGTTGTGTATATTCTCCAAGTGCACGCCTTATAACGAGACAACGCTGTATTTTTATTATAAAATAAAATTTTCGTATAAAATATTACTCATCTGTGCTAGAGTGGTCCTATACATTTAATTATAAACGAACACAACGAATAAATGTTTTAGGCCTTTCACGGGACAATTTGAGCTCCTATCCAAGGAGTAGGTGCAATAAAAGTGTCTTCAATACTCACAGTGTCCAAGTCGTTGCGGAGGTTAAAGGTGTTTGAGGGTGAGGTAACGGCGAAGATGATGGCGGAAATGGAGGACAGGCCCTTCCTTCGATCCTGCGAGGGGCAGATCCGCTTTCCCACCTTTCCGTCTACATTCCCCGTTCACGGATCATCGCTCGGCTGTAACAACCCGAGTGGAAAATTGAGTCCGGGGTTGTAGCAATCATAAGTGAAAAATTCGATAGGTCGAAAGATCCGACGATCTCCACTATTTAATTTCAACTCGTAAACCCGGGTGGGGGGTTAGAGGTTATGTATGGTTGTAAACGCAAAGGCTGCAAGTTGAATTGTAGAGGGTGATCGAATTATTACAAACCTCTAGGAAAATTATACATTTTACGTTTTCGATGGTATTTTATCCTACATAATGGTAAAATATACACGTTAAGAAAATTTATTCGAGTTTCATTACCCCCATTTTTATATCAACTAATTTCTGTAAGGATATTTTTCCGATGACTCTAATCTCTTCTTATGAGATATTCCACTGGTTTTATTTAAATGGATCACCTTATATATGTACATAATTTTGTAGTGGATAGATAAAGTTTCGCCAGAATCTATAGGAAACACTTATCAAGGTTTCGTGAAGTATGTGCTTTATTTTTGTCTTTCTCGTATAGATGCAAACCTTAACTATAATTTCTAACAAGCTATGATTTTCTACTATAGTGGATCGTTCGCAGATGTATCCTGATATTTGATTCGTTAGTTTATTTTTACTCATTTTAATTTTTGTTTAATTGTTATTTATTTCACAACTGCCGAAATGGTATCGAGAGCACGTCGAAGCATGTTCGGGCAATTATACTTGCAAAGGGCGACACGATCGAATATTGATATATATAAAATATTGCTGATTATATAACAATACGTTTCTTTAAAAACAAAATTATCGCTTTATCTTTATAATAACAGTATCGATGGATCGGTGAGCTTTCTCCGATTAAAACAAATCCAAACACGACATAAATCCGATGAACTTTATTTGTAATGAATTTAAATATCTCGAATTTCGAAAATAATATGAGAGTAATAAAACTTCTTCAATGTGTACCGTGTTTGTACTCATTTTGATCGGGAGAACCTCACCAATCTGTGAACCCCGTCGTTACAAAGGTAAAACGATAAATGTACAAATTTAATTTTTTATAATTGGACGATTCGCAGTATTGCCTGCGGCGTTTCTTCAAAGCGCTCGACGTTCGATCGTCGCTGCTCGGCATACTATTTCTTTCTCGCTTAATCTTGCCACATCTATTCACCGTCTTTGTTCACGGGATCGAATTACGCTCGGCTCGAGACACCGAGTGGTGGGGGAAGAATGCAGACGGGTTATCGAAACGTAGACGAGGCAACCTATTGAAATTTTCCTGCGAGCATTACCGTAATTACCGTATCGTCTCATTAATGACAGTTTAAGCGAGATTTTCTTTCGTAGGATCTTGGTTCCGATTCGATCGTTTCTGGAACACAGTCGTGGAGAATACCTGACCCGAATTCAACGAGAATCGTGCGAAAGGATCGAGGAAATTTAATCCGGAATCGTAGACGTCGGGAACGCGTGCTCGAAGAATCGAGGGACGTAAATACAGGGAAAAGCAAGGGTGGGGTGGGGGGTGGGAGGAGCTGGAGATGGAGAGGAGGTTCCCTTCTTTGGGGAAGTCTTTTCAGAAGACAAGACCTTTCTATCCGTGTCATCTTCCAGCCATTAGGAGAACCGTTTCGTTTCTGGGAAGTCGTTCGTTCGCGGAAAATATTTTTCTCGTGATGTTTCACGGGATATGTATCCCTCCCCACCCTTCCATCCCCTACTCCACTCCTTTCCTCATCTTGTCGCTCCTCAACAGCGACTCTCTAAGAAATTGAAAGCCTGTTCCCGTTTCGCTTTTATCTCGGATATCGGGACGAAATGGGAGCAAACTTTTATGGAACCTAGTTGACAATTATTTCTTACTCGCGGGGAATCTTTTCGAGTAACAAGCAATCGTACGATTGAAAATGCCAAGCCAAGGGTGGTTATGGGAGGGTTTGGCGCGAAATTTTTAACGGTTACTCTGCCTTTGCTGTGTAATTGTCGCGCGATTGGAATTGCCGCGTCTTATTGTTATTATTGCAAATCGAGTGTTCAGTTTTGTACGGATTCCACGAGTTTTGTTCATTACAGAAGATTCAAACTTTATTACCGATTAAAAAAATAAATGTATAATTTTGAAGTGAAAATTACTTCATATCAAATTGAATATTTTAAATAAAATAATTCGTCCTTAAAAATGCTATAAATGAAGTTCCAATTTTCAATAACAATTTATGTACAAATTAATACCAGGTAGAAAGTATAAAATAAAATATTTCAAGTGATATAAATCGTATGACGTAAACACGAAGATTGTATTGTAAGAAAAACGTTTTTTAAAAAACGATTCTCAATATACAAGCTCTTTTTTGTATCAATGGAACATTTTTATTATAACCTGTGAAACATTAGTTATAAAAGTTTTCAGTCACTGTGAGAACCCTTTTCGTATAATTTTACGATAAAAATACGTAGGACATAACACTGGATAGAAGCAAATTGATATTATACAATAACGAAATTACGGGTCGTTAGAATTTTAGATGGCGGCGATCCATCAATTCGAAGTAATGAAATGGGTAGATCGATCGCGATCGACGTGTAATCGTGTTACTTCGAATTAGTGGATCGCCGCAGTTTAAAATGTAAATTTACATCGTGTACCAAATGTTTGTTATTATATACAATAGTTACTCTCAATAATTGTTAAAAAAATCAATTTCACCACATCCCGTTTGTATTTCTCAATTAATTAATTTTCCAAATATATACATTGCGATACATATCCTTTGTCAGACAAACGTGTAACAATATTTCCGTTCTCTCATTTTTCACCGCGTATGCTTCAACCTCTGCGAACTTCATTATCATAAAATATCAATTTGCGCCAATCACACATTTTACCATCTCGCGGATATTTTCGTTGCAAAAATTATCCGAAGAGTGTTCTCTCGTTTGCAAACAATTCCCCAAAGGCTGTAATAAAAACACTCCGTTCGAATTCTACCTGGATCTGAATTTCAAGGAAAGACCGGCTCCCCACCACGCCCCCTCCCCACCCACCTTGAAGACGAGAAGGAGGAAGCTTCGAGGAGAGAACAAATGACCTCGTAAAACGCAGAATTCGACCAGCCTTTAATGAAACCATATATCTCGTTCTTAAGTCGTCGAGTGCGGGCCTTGTTACCTTCCCCCTCCCCTCCACGGTTTCCATAGCCCCCGCCCCCAAGCTCTTCGGTATTTCCGCTAGCGCAAGTCCATTGGCCAGAGGCTTTCTCTCTCTTTCACGGTGAATTCCTCTCCCGGTCGACTCGCCCCGTCCAAATAGACCCGAGATACACGCGTACACGCCGGAGTAATCCAGGAATTTCTAATAAGCGTACGCCCCACTTTCGGAATTCATTTCGACGCTGACTCGCGCGGGTCGTCTCGCCCCGTCCCGCCTCCCCCCGCCACGTCTCGCCGAGCAACTGCCTCGCGGGAACGCGGATAATGAATTTGGATCGCACCGGCAAAGATATTCGCTTCCACGACCTACGTGTGTCCTGGCTTCTTCCACTGAAACCTCCCCTATCACCCCCACCGTTTACCCTGCCCCCTCCCACTTACGAAGCTTTTTCCTCGGTAATTATTTCGTCGCTTCGGTTTTCGCGTCGCGATATCAGTGTGAAATTGCGGACTTATGACGAATCGGAACCACATTAGTGAAATATACGTACTATATATATATAGTGAATCAAAATTGGCGGTACAAATGGGTTTGGAGATGTTCCAACGCTTGAAATGAGACGAAAGTGTAGAAAAAAGAAATTGTATCGGGGGCTTCGTTTACGAGAAAAAAATATTCAAAAATCGGTCTGGTAGACGTGCACTTAAATGTGTGTGTGTATTCACCGTGGGTAAAAATTTACGATAGAAATTGAATCAGGGAGATTCCATGGCTCAAAATGAGATGGAAATGTAGAATAAAAAAATTGCATCGGGGGCTTCGTTTGCGATAAAAAAATATTCGAAAATCGGTCTAGTATGAGTATAACTAATTAATGATTGGAGTTACACGTTTCACGTGTTTTTTGTGTACTATAAGAACGTAAACTGATCCGATGAATAAAGATAGTGAATAGATGCAGCAAGGATAAGCGAAAAAGAAATAGCGCGTCAATAGCGACGATCAGGCTTTAATACTTCAAAGAAACGTCGCACGCATTACGAGATTATATAACTTTAAAATTTTTACATTTTCGTTTTATTTTTACAGTAATGATGTCGGATTGGTGAGGTTCTCCCGATGAAAATGAATACAAACACGGTATGAATTGGAGAAATTTTACCACCGTCCTATTATTTCCGAAATTTGGGATACTCAAATCCATTAATGAAGTTTGTCCGATTTACGTCGTGTTTGTACTCATTTTCATCGGGAGAATCTGGCGGATCCATTGGTACCATTATTACAACAATAAAGTGAAAAATGAAAAATTTTAATTTTAGCGATTGAAATCGCCCATCTTTACTACACAAATTATTGTTTTCTCGCTCACCTTCGTAATGTTTATCCTTTTTCCATGTCGAGGGTCTCGAGACCGGTGCTCGGGATAATTACTCGTAAGTATTGATAGTAAACAGTGTCTGACATTGTATTCTATACAAAAATAATCACAGTAGCTATCTATAGTGAAATCCATAACGCCAGTTATCGATTAGATGCACATGTACTATATTGATTTTCAAATGCATTTTTCTCGAAAACAAAGACTACGATGCAATTTCGTTATTGTTTATTTTTATCACATTTCGAGCCCTAGCTCTCTTTCTATCGAAAGGTTAGACCCACGGTGTATACATGCGTAGATATATGTATATATACTTATATATACATATATAGCTGGAATTTCTCTCCGTTGACGAGCGTTTGGTATTTCTGCGGACGAGCTAAATGGGAGGAGCGAACGAACGAAAACATTGAGAAACGTTTTCCCTTTGTGTCCTCTTCTTTGGAGTGCAGTGAGGAGAACGCTGCTACTACCGGGCACAATAGTGATAGTCGTGATTGGCTTTTGTCTCGCGATGAACGTTTCCGTTATGTATATGTACATATGTATATACATGCAATGTTGACACTAGTTCAAAGTGGTTCAAGTATTGTACCGTTAATGAGATTGGATTTTGATAAGCCACAGTAACCTTGACGTAGGATTTGGTGCACGATTATTGTTAGAATTATAAATTATATTTTCATTCTTTGCGAATTATCAATCCTTGTCATCAAATTTACAAAATTAAATTTTCCTTCTTTCATCAGGCATCATTTGCTTTACGAATCATTTTTTCGATAATTATTTTAAATAGTCGAGGATTTCGCCTTACGTACAGTCGTACTAAATGCAATCTCTGTCAAGACGAACCCTAACATCAATCGTTAATCTAAACTTATCGATTGGTTTCAGTCGGTGTATTACAATAATATTAATCGTCGTTCCTTCGAATTGTTTCATCAGCTCGTCGAGTTCTCGGATCTCCTCCCCACCATCGGAAGACACTTCGAGGAAATCGTCGGTGGATAAAAGAGTAGACTCGTGTGGAATGGAGGGGGGCGGGGACGAATGAAGATTCGAGAGAAAAACGACAGAATTTCGCGCACCAGCGTATTATCGAGTTCGTGCACCCAATTTGCCTTTCTACGCGCGAGATCTGCTTACAGAGTTTGTTTGCCCGCGAAAACAATGATGCTCGGAAATTTCTGTTCGTCCATTCTGCTCGCTGTCCTGCCAGTTTCTCGCGGCCTCCCCTCGTCAAGTACCCGGTGAAATTAACACTGTTGACTGAGGAAACAATGGACTCGTGCACCCGACGTTTCTCAAGCTCTGTATTTTTTATCCGGGAATTCTTTTCGCCTCTGCGTCAAGCTGGGCGAAATATCTCGCGTTTTCCCCTCGAATTTAATAAAACGGTACCTTTTTTGCCCTAATGCGCGCTGTTTGTCGAAATCGACTCCCAACGACCTTGCCATATTTTTTTTTTATAATTTCTGACGAATTATAAACTCTCGTCAAAAGCTCTCGTTCTCTCGATCACTCGTCTCGATTGGTATTGTTAAAACGTGAGATTAAATAAAATTGTCTGCTTGTCTCACTCTAGACATTCGATGACTTATCATTTCGACTTTTATCGAAAAAAATTCATTGAACAATGGTTTTCGCGTTTTTCACCAAGAATACTCCAACCTCTGTGAACTTCATTATCGTAAAATATTAATTTATTCCTATACCATGTTTTACCACCTAGAGTATATTTTCTCTAAGAAATTACTCGAAGAGGATCCTCTCGTTCACGAATAATTCTCCAAAAGTATTCCATTTGTCTAGATTCATCGTTTTTGCATAATATCTTTGTCGTTGCAACACAGTCTGGTGTTGTTAAAATGAGTCCCTAATGCTCGAGTCTCGAGTCATCTAAATTGCTACGTTTGTGAATACTCTGACGCAGGATACCAGGTTCCCTGCTGCTGCGCAGCGATTGGCTAGAGTGTTCTCTTGTGCCATTGAGTGGAGGGAAAGCCTACGAGTCTAGTTCCCACGTGGTTCCCCCACTACTTTTGTTCCAGCCAATGACGCGAACGTTGAGTCGGAGCGGTAGCTGGGAACCTGCGTAGAGTATAAGTGCCACTTCTATTCTAATGTGACCAGGGTTTGGGTACTACCGGATAGACTATGCCGTGTTTAGATCACGTGACGAGGTAGAGAGTGGTGGGGAGGGCCTTAGCAACGGCGTGTTGGCATCGCGTTCGACGCGACACGACGACACTTCTCGTGGAAAATTCGGATAGAGAATTTGGACACGTGTGAACTTTCTGAAAATAATAATTATATACAAAACAATGTCATATATATTTCAATTTATTTTTACCTTCCTTGTACCTTCTCACTACATTTCCAAAACGCGTAACTCTACATTTCTCAAGAAAGATATGGTTATGTTACGTGTACGATAAGTTTACAGCGGTTGCTAAGGAGGCATCTACCATCTGGAGACCCGAACTAACCCGAAGTAACCCGAACATCGGCGACGTTACGAGCTAACGTACTCTTGGAACCAACGGAAAATTATTGTTTTCAAATTTAAATCGAACGACTTTAGATTTTTTATATTTTATCAGTGCGAGTGTTCCAAGTGAACGATTGTTTTTAAAAACTGATAATTACGAAGAAATATAAATAAACAAAAGCACTCAACTCAAGTTTAAGCTTCCATGGGTTCGAATTCGTGGCTGTAGCTTTTAATAAATAAGTAACGCGTATTGTAGGCTTGTTATTAATTTCTTTTCCCAGTTAATCAAGAGCCTCGAGTGCCGCGCGTTAAAGCTCGAGTCCTAAAGCTTCGAAAGCTTGAGCTTCGTATGACGTTAGCCTAAAGAACTTATCCTTTAAGATTCGGCTTTGAAGCTTTGAAGATTTAAGCTTTATACATCGCTAATTGGTATTAGTAAGATGTATAGTACGCGCCCGAGGAGATTGCGTCTGAAGTTATGGCGGGTTATGTTCGTTTAGAGGTCATCTCCTCGGGCACGTACGAGGCAGATACACTTTGCGCGCCTAAGGAGATTGCCCTTAACGAATAGGGCCCGCCAGACCGTCGTGTGGTTGTTGACATTTTTTATAATGATTCGCAAAATTGATCAAACGTTTTTTATTATATTTTTTTCTTTAATCAACACGTAACCGCTGACTAAAAATTTTTGGAAACTTATTTGGTATATACCTTGAACCGTTACGTTAATAAAAAAAAATACAGAATATATCGAAAGGAGTTTTTATCGAAACAATAAATAAGAAATAGGTCCAATGTTAGATCAATAATGTGACTTATCAAGTAGCTTTAAGATTTTGTGGGTCTACTCTTAATGTCAATATGGGTTTGAATTTTTTTAAACACTCTTTTAACAAATTTTCTGCATTGCTCATTCCATACATTTCTCCACAATAATGATATATTTGAATTTGTTTCTTTGAAGTCAACACCTTTTTTTAATTGGCTCCAAAAATTTTCTATGGAATTTCAGTCATACGATTACGTGATCTCTGTACTGAATAGGCAATGTATAACGATAAGAAACATTTCGAAAATATTTTCCTTTCATAGTGAATTCAAGGTCACCTTGAGGTTTTTCAATCGAATCGTATAATTTCTTTTTCATTATACTATGGAGGACATTAAAACGAATTCAACGAATATAAAATATGATACTTTTATTTACATAATACCAAGTTTACAGCAGTAGAAGTACTACATATGTAGTACTTGTGTTTCAGTCTACTTTTAAACAATGTAAGCACAAACATGAAAACTTGCTTGGAAACGATTGTCATTTTTTCATCACGCTTTGGTCACTGTTTGTCCAAAGCTTTTTACATTTTGAACATCCACCGTAAAGTGACCTACTTTTCAACGAACGTTCCATGTTTATGCTTACCTTGTTTAAAAGTAGATTGATCTGAGCCGAAAACATATACATATGTAGCACTTTAATCGCTGTAAACTTAGTGCAGTATAAATAGAATACCATATTTTATACTGATTGGATTCAAATTAAACAAAATTATATGTTATTAAAACACTTAAGGTGATCTTCATTTCTTTTATAAAAAAAAGAATACTTTTTAAATATTCGATTCAGATAAATTGTGACTGCGGAGTACGGTGTCTGGGTCAAAAATGACCCGCACCTGTAGATTCAAACTAATCTCATTTCTAGTCAAAGATATAAAAATTGATAAACTCTCTAAGCAAACCTACGAATTAAAATATTTTGTACTGTACACGATTGACAAGAAGTCCTGCACGTAAGTCCAATTGGTCAGAGTGCAATGGACACATCTTGCGTGCATTTTCGTTCGTAGCCTATTATTGACTAAAGCCACTTACACTCATTGAGTTGAGTGACGAAGAAAGTAAATACTACATATCAACAACGAGTGAGAGAGTGCAAACCGAACACCTGCATCAATTCGCAGGACTTCTTGTGAGTCGTGCACAGTACATTTGTACAAAAAAATAAAACAAAATTAAGTGTTACTTGTGACAGGAAAAAATGAAAAAATCAGAAGTATTACGTATAGTTGGAAAAAAATCAGAAGTATAACTTATGGTTGAGAAAAAATCAGAAGTATAACTTATGGTTGGAAAAAATCAGAAGAAGAACTTATGGTTGGAAAAAATCAGAAGTATAACTTATGGTTGGAAAAAATCAGAAGTAAAACTTATGAATAAAAATTACAGGTATTGCATACAGTTGAAAAAAAAAATGAAAGGTATTACTTATGATTGATCAATCCAAAAAAAATATTACCCTCGCGCAGGCCTTTTCGTTGAATTCCCGTTAGGACTGACGTCTCGAAACGACGACGTATGTCGGTGTAAAGGGTCACGTGGTAAAGATTTCCCACGAGTGCGCAGTCAGTGAGAACCCATTCTTTGCTCGAAACTAGCTTCGGCCGTGGAGCGCGTGAAAAGCTTCTTTCTGACGAATCCCACGGCAACGCGCGAAATAGAGAAAGGCCGCGAATGAAAGAAGAAAGGAGGACATTTCGCAATGAAAATGAGGATGCTGAAGGGAGGACACGGATCCGTGTCCCGACGGTTGGCCGAGCGCGTTGCATCGTCGCGCTTTGTGCGCGCGAAAGAACTGCAGTTGGCCCGTGCTCCGAGCGACGCAATCTCTACGGACGGAATTTAATTGAAAGAAGGAATTCACGGCTTTCCGCGCCCAGTTTTCAACAAGAAACACGACTCCGCGTTTCTTCCCTAAATTTCGTTATCGAAAACGTTGCACGAAAATCGTGGAAACAGAACACCTCGATAAAAGCGAAAATAATACGTACGAAGTGATTCTCGTTGAAGTTAAAGTAAATCGAGGATTGGAGTTAAAATTACCGCGGGGCAGGTAGCGATTCTATTTTAGGAATTTTTTTGAGCTTGAAAATTAAAATTTTTAATTTTTTCGTCAATCTTTGAAATAATGGTATCGACGAATCACCGAGATTCTGCCGATTAAAACGAGTACAAACACGAGGTATATTGGATGAATTTTATTGGTCATAAATTTGAATATCCCAAATTTAGAAAATAGAACAGTGCAAAAATTTCTCCAATATGTGTCATGTTTGGACTCATTTTAATTGGGAGAATCTCGCCGATCTGTTGATACCGGTATTACGAAGATAAAGTGAAAAATGTAGAAATTGTTAGTTTTTATTCAACTTTAGACAAGACACGTTTATTCATATTCAAGTATTACATTATTGTATGATAGTACGATCGTGTTTGTTTATCGAGGTTTAGTTTTATTTTACAATTTATCGTTTTTCTACATAAACATTTATTATTTGTAAAAATGTAAGAAAACATTTTAAATAAATTTTGAAAAGACAGTATATTCCGAGGTGTCTCGCGCAGCTTTGTCTACCTGCTGCAATATTACACCTACAGGCTCAAAAAAATTCACACAACTACTCGAATTGTGCATACACATACACGCAAAATTTTATGCATTTACCGTGGCTCGTTTCCTAGAAAAAAATTCTCCAACATTCCCCAATCTCTACCATCCAAACCGTAATTCAGTAGTTTCGTAGTTTCCCTAAAAATCGTGCCCGGCGCTACAAAACTATATTTACGAGCGTCAAAAAAATTCATCATGTCCCTCTAACTATACACAAATACACTCGCAAAATTTGATATCGTTGGATCAGCCGATTTCACCCTAAAAAAAAATTCATAAAGATTCGAGCAATTGTCAGCGTTCCGAGTCGCAAGTGCTTCCCCCACTCCTCCTCCTCGAACCATACTTTCCCCGTCTTTTTTACTTGAAAGCGACCATCGCGTTGCTCCGTTCTCCCAGACGTAGAGCGAGAAAGACATTATCGTTTGTGTTCTCCAGCCGTCTCGATCTCCGTCCGGACGTTTCTCGTCCCCGATAATTCGGGGAGGAAACTTCTCATCTTCCGAACAATGCACGTAAGGAGTCTTTAAACGCGAGCACGAGCCACGAGAAGCGAGCCATTGAAACACGGCGACGAATTCGCGGTCCACCGCTTTGCTCGTGATAACAATGCTGGTCGAGCGGTCGGACGCCCGGCTTTTAAATAAAACTGCAACCCGTAATGGGAATCATTGTTTCTGCCTGCCGCCGGTAGAATGTCGGTTATTATTCCGCTCTGTTGGCCCTCGAAAAAAAAAAACGGTTTAAACGAAACTGTTTCTAGTTCAACGTTCTCCTATCGGCTCGAATAAATTTCGCCCGCGGCCGTCCGCCCTCGCAAAGCGTTTTTCGATACGTCGCGTCGGCCTGGCGTCGCCTCGCGTCCCATCTCGTCGATTCGCCGCTGCACGGGAAACGGAATCGTCCACACGGTTTACTGAGCTGGAATTCCAAGCCGAATCCCTCAATCCCCCACCCCCCGAAGATTTATTACGAATACGATGCATATAACCGACTCTACCGCTAAACTCCTTAAACTTAATGTATAGGGTGTCCCACAAGAAGATATCTATTTTTGGTATTGCGGAAAAATGTGTATCGATTCGAGCAGAGAAAAATTTTAACGGGGAGGTTGCTGCGACGTTGGTGTCTTTTTGGTGTATTTTTTCATGGTAGTTTCGAGTTCAATATTTGACAGAGAGGGAATTGTATTTGTTAAATTTTTGAAGAAATTATTGCTCGGAAACAAGCACAACTTTGGGTTTTGTAAGATGGTTAGGTCTGGGTTAGGTCTAGATTAAGTCTGGATTAGATCTGGGTTAGGTCTGGGTTAGGTCTGGGTCAAAATCTATTCGAGAGATAGTACTGTTCGTCCGTGAGAAGAAGACTGACAAGTGTTTACATCCCCACTCTGGTTTGCAGTTCACTAGCTCCCCCACCATTACACGCATTGACGCTATTGGCTGGTTCTTCATCTTTCGCGACCAATTGCGATAATTCGCACGATGATATGGGAGGGACTGTAAACTAGAGTGTTAAGACTCGTTAGTCTTCTTCTCATTGACGGACAGTACATGTCTAGGTTAAGTAACTAAACAAGCACAAAGTTAGAGACGAAATTTTGAATTGTATGTAAATAATTACTAAAAAAGTTTAAGAAATTTCTTTTTCTACAAACTAGAAGGTAAGTAACGTATACAATTTTGCTTATCCCTGACCGATATTTGTGTAGCTCCTCGCTTAAAGTTGAAAAATTGGGACCGTTAATTATCCGATTATAAAAATTAAAATTTCTACATTTCTCACTTTATTTAAAAAAGAACAATGTCGATAGATCGTCGAGGTTCTCCCGATTAAAATGAGTCCAAGCACGGCACACATTGGAGAAATTTTTCTATTGTCCTATTTTCGAAATTTGTGATACTTAAATTGACGAGGAACAAAGTTCGTCCGATTTACCTCGTGTTTGTACTCGTTTTAATCGGGAGAACCTCGCGGATTCATCGATACCATTATTATAAAGCTGGAACGAAAAAATGAAAAAACGAATACGTAACGAAACTTTCCCACGAAAAATGTGTGGTTCAAGTACACGATGAACAAACTCTTCTTATAGTATACAATTCATTGTAACGATACCAAAGGAATTTTCTCATATTTCGAGGGTTACACGTATAGGAAAAAATTGTTCGAAATGTACATTTTTATAACCTATTTCAAAATCATCGAAATCGGTGAGGTGTCGCTCTGATTTAAATAATTACCAAACACTAGTGTCCACGTTACATCGTACACCACAATGATCATCTAAAAAGTGTTCGATAACGTTACAATAAATACCCGGGGCTCCGTGATCTCTAGTGGCAGCACTGTGTGCACCTACTCGTTCTCCTAGCGCGCGAAGATTCCCGCGCGCAAATTGTCAGCGGAGACGCCACGAAATCGGACGCTCGTTTCTCGTACGCGAGCCTGCAATTGAGCGACGCGGGTGGCCGTAATTGAGCGTGCAGCGTAATTAGAGGCGGTGTCGCATGAGCGCAAAGCAGATGGCAGCGTACGCGAGAAAGTACCGGGCGTGTGACACGTGCGGGGACGCGTTCGAGGAAATTGAATTTTTACCGGGACGAACATCGTAACTATCACCACCGGTACCTCCATCATCGCCTCGCGGACGTAACTCGAACTCGCGAGGCGAGCTCCTCGCCTCTAATTAGTTCGCCGCTATCGCGCACTCCGGTCGAAAGTGTGCTCGAAGAATTCGACCTCGCGCCGCCGCGTGACCTTTTTTCCCGGGGCACGGTGGATCGCGTGCGGATTCGTCGAAACCTCTACCGAGCGAGAGAGTAAAAGAAGAGAAAGGGAAAGAGAGGGGGAGGGGGGAAGAGAAAGGGGAAGAGCGCGGGAGGGGGGGGGGGGGTGCGAGAGAGCGAGGGAGGGAGAGAGCGAGGGAGGGAGAGAGCGAGGGAGGGAGAGAGGGTATGGGAGAGTGAGAGAAGGAGAGTGTGTATGTTTGTGTGTGTGTGTGTGTGTGTGTGTGTGTAAAAGATGTAGGGAAAGGGAATGAAAGAATAAGAGTGGGGAGGGGGGAGAACAAGGGAGTGAGGAAAAATAGTGACAGAAAGACAGTGACAGAAAGACAGTGACAGAAAGAGAGTGACAGAAAGACAGTGACAGAAACAAAGTGAAAAAAAGATAGTGACAGGAAGACACAGTGACAGAAACAAAATGAGAGAAAAAGAGTGAGGAAAAGATAGTGACATAAAGAGAGTGACAAAAGGAGAGTGACAAAAAGAGAGTGAGAGAAAGACAGTAACAGAAACAAAGTTTGAGAAAGACAGCGACAGAAAGAGAGTGTGAGAAAGGTAGTGACAGAAAGAGAGTGAGAGAAAGGTAGTGACAGAAAGAGAACGAGAAAGACAGCGACAGAAAGAGAGTGAGAGAAAGGTAGTGACAGAAAGAGAACGAGAAAGACAGCGACAGAAAGAGAGTGAGAGAAAGGTAGTGACAGAATGAGAACGAGAAAGACAGTGGGATAAAAAAAGAGTGAGGAGTAGAGAGGAAGGGGAGAAGAAAGAGAACGAGGAGGAAGAAGAAGAAGAAGGGGAAAGGGAGAGTGAGGAGAAGACGTAGAAAACGTCCGAGGAGGGGAGGAAGAGACAGTAGTGTGGGGGGGGGGAGGCACCGCGGCGGAGAAAAGGAAGCCACTGCAATTCGACGGCAGTTTCGAGATCTAATAACGGCGTAACCCCCCGCGTTGCGACGTTGCAGGACTATCGGCGCGAGATACGTGTGCCCCGAAAACTTTCGTTCAGCCTAGGCGGCCCCCCGCCGAACACGTCCGCGCGTTATGGCACCGATTCCGTGCACACGTGTTCGCGAACCCTCTGCCAGAAGCATCGACCTACTTTTATCGTTAGGAACGATCTCGCCCTCGGCTGACCGTTCTTCCGCATCCTGTTTCAAACATGGCGGCCAGCCACCGAGTCTAGTTTCGGGGACACGGGACAGCTTGCGAGACTCTTCTTCGGGGAAGCTCCCACGTACACGGCGACTTTATCCAAATTCACTTACTTTTCATTTTATGGAAACGAAATTTCTATGTGTTTTTATATATATATATATATATATATATATATATATATATATATATATATATTTATTTATTTATTTATGTTTCTTTATTTGTGTGTGTGTATTTATATGTTTAACATTTATATAAAAAGCCACTTTTAAGTATATATATATTTATGTGTGTGTGTGTGAGTGCGTATATTTATGTGTTTAACATTTATACGAAGAGCCTCTTTTATGTACATATATGTTTATATGTGTGTACAAGTGTATTCATATGTTTATATTTATACATATATATATGTGTGTGTGTGTGTAAATATATTTTCTACGTGATGTATTTTAAACACGTGTATGTATCGTAGAATATTCAATTATTTCATGCATGTATACTCAGCTTACGATTTATAGAACAGTTTATCCATTTTAACCACTTAAACAAATTTTGATTATGTAATGTAAATTATCGAAGCGATTTTATTTCATTTTTGTGTATATTTACGGCTAAGTGCAAAGAAAAAATACATATCGAGTCGTGGAAGTAGGTGAAAATTAATTCCAAGTGAACTCAAAGAAGAGGGTAGGAGGGTATTCGTTAAGAACTTTCTCTTAAAAGAATAAAACGACAAAAATGTGCACGGTCATTGGAATAACAGTAATATCAACAATAGGAATAATCTTCTACTGTTCAGTGAACCGATTTTTTCCGATAAAAATAAATGTTACGGATCAATTTACGCGTCGAATTTTAAATATAACTTCTATTCAAGGGGTCCATCCCACCCGTAGTAGCGAGGGAAAGATGGACCTCGACGTGAAATTTTATTTTCCTCTTTCCGTAACTATTTATAGAGATATTACACGGCAAAGATAATTCGCTGATCCGATAAGTTTAACACACAATGTGTCCAAAATATGCAATTTTGGGTCGTTTTTAAAAATACAAACGAGCTTTCTCAAAGTTGTGCTACTATATACTATACATGAAATATTATATACTATACCTGCAACAAGAAATAAAAAAAAAAATGAATTTAGATAACGAACTTAATTTGTAAAATAATGATTAAGCCTGTATGAACCTACAGAATTAAAATATGCACCTTCTACACTTTAAGAGCACCTTCTACACTTTAAGAGCACCTTTTACACCTTAAGAGCACCTTCTACACCTTAAGAGCACCTCGACAGATCGTTATCTATCGTGAACAGTGTCCGTGCTGAAATCCCCAACGCTAATCATCAGTTAGGTGCACGCGAACTAGATTAATGTTCACTTGAAAACAAAATCCTCCGATGCAATTTTCTTGTTCTTCGTTTTCGTCTTTCTTTGTGCTACAGAATCCCCCTGATATTATTTGCATCGCCAATTTCGATCTATCATAATATATTGCTCGATAAATTTCGTCGTTCGATAAGAAATAGAGCTATTAGGTTCGTCGTTTTATCTTTCTAAAGATGGTACCACTGTTTTATAAACATATGTAAAATTTCGTGTAGATTCGTCGGTTCATTTGTATATTTCCACCTGTTCAAAGTTGAAGTGTCATATTATTTTTTTACAATGGAAAAAATGCCAAAATTTATCGAACAACCTATATATAAAAAATATATATAAAAACAAAAAAACTGTATTATTTATTGAAATGACCATTGTTAAAAATCGCTGGTAACGGAACAATGAATTTTTTTCCATTCCATTGATTCGTCCGGGGGGAATGAATAGATAACCACGATTCCAGCGATAATAATAGCCGCACAGCGACAATAAGAAAGCAGTTCTATCGTGGCTTGTACGACAGGAAGAGAGGTAGAGGAGGAAGACGGTTGAACGAGGTGGTTCGGGAGCAGGGGTGGTGACCTAGAGATGTCACTGGGTTAGCGTGCCCATGGGCCATCCATAACCCTGATATACCGGTGATACACATTCGGTTCTGCCCTGTCATAGGCTGGCATGCAGCCCTGCAGATACAGCGGCGTATCTACATACGGACGTTCCACGTTCCACTTAAGCGTTCCTCTGCATCCTCGGGCTGCACGCAAAGCTCGAACCGCTTGAAATTGAACCGTGGCACAGTGTTTCGCGTATATGAGCGTTCGGGACAAAAACAAAACTTCTGAACTAATTACTTTTCGACCCAAATCCTCTGACACTTTTTCGAAGAGAGTGCAGATATGCATCGATCGATGCGAGAAAAAATAGTTTCGTTTAAAAAGATTGCGGTGATGTTGCTTCTCTTATCGAGGGAAACATTTTTTTTCGTATTTTCACCGATGTATTATAATTCGATCGAATCGAATATCGACTAACCTTTATTTGAGACATTTTTTTTAACGATTTCTGAGAAATTATACTCTCATCTTTTAACACCGTTTGAGGAATAAATATCGTGACTTGTCATACTTTCGAAATTTTTCTTTAATTGTTTTTTATACTTTTCGGCATGTTTAAATTTCAACGCTAAATTGGTATATTTGGCAAAAGTTGTGGGTCATATTACAATATTAAAATATTACAATATTAAAATATTACAATATTAAAATATTACAATATTACGATATTACAATATTACAATATTACAATATTACAATACCACAATATTACAATATTACAATATTGCAATATTACAATATTAAAATGTTACAATATTACATAATTAAATTTCGTTACAACCATTTTACGATAGAAGATTTTCGAGATACGACACTTGGAATTTTTTATATTTATCCATTGAGAAACATTGTGCAATGGTTCTTAAACTTAAATGAGAAAAATTTTAGCGTAGCAATAATAAGATACACAGATTGTCCCAATCATTACCGGTTGATTTGAATTTCGCGCTATTTGTAGAACGTCAAACCAATTAACCTGAAATTTGACATATATCAACTAGATAGATGGGAAATTAATTATGGAAAAGTAGACGGTGAAAGAACGCGTGCAAATTATTCAGGTGTATTACGAAAAATTGCGATCTTTAATGCTAAGGATTCGAGAAAAGAAGTAAAAGATGATTATACTAGGAACATTTGTCACTACGCCACAGTTAAAGTTTGTTAACGAACTTTCCAATTTTTAGATATTTTTTTATAACTGTCTCGTCATCTACAGCTATAATTTCGGTTACGATTATTGTACACATGGACCTATAAGCTTGCCAAATTTGATACAAATCGGTGAGGTTCAGTGGTTTGACTCTTCTCTCGTTAAAAGTTACGGGCAATTCTAAACATTTTTCTGCATCGATACGTTAACCGAATGCTGTCTCTCGATGAAGAGATGTTGTCAGTCGTTTCGTCAAACGAGGTCATGATTTCGAGCTTGTATATACGACGAGTAAAAATAACGAACAAATTTTCTATAAACGTTCATCATGTCTGACCTCGTTTTTAGGTTAGAGCTGTCTTCAGCGTTTCCGTAATTAGCATGTTGAACCTAGCTGACGAAGTCCATGTGTGGATATTTACAATTAATATAGTTAACGAAAGTATTTGGTTAAGTATAATCGATAGTCCATTGCAAAACAATACAAATTAAAAAAAAAGGACTCTGATGTCACGTGTACAGAGTATTCCACCATATTATGTTGAATAACGAAAAAAACTGTCGAGGTAAAATATTATTCTTCCGGAAGGGGTAACTATGACGACGAGCAAAAAATTTTTTAAGGTCATACTTATCGAGGTTTCAAGGTCACCGATAGTACACCAAACGAAATTACACATTTTTATCATTGAACTATAATTGTCAAAATCAAAAACAATCCAACATACAACACTATATTCTAATATTAATAAGAATCGGATTAGGACGGCAGAGAAGAGTTCGTTTATTGTTTACAAAAAATGTAAACTATCCAAATTTATTTTCTTCCCTTCACCGACCAAATCGTGCAAACGAAAAACACAATTTAATCCCGAAAATGAAGGATCACTTGTTACACGACATCACCGTTGGGAAATTTATAATAAATTTATAATAAAATTCTCATTAACACTTATCGAACACCCCTCGTGGAGGGAGCGATCGAGTAATTTCCTTTGTAGGGCCGGTTTGACTCTCCCCCCAGGATATTCATCAGCGTCCCGTCGCCCATTCACGGGGAAAGAATTAGCTTGGTCATCGATGAACGAAAAATGGTATCTTCTTGTCGTCGACAAGAATAGCAAGATCGATGAGGAAGGCGCGGCCGGAACACGGACTTCCGGTTTCGAAAATCATCGAACGAGGTCCTTATGTTCGACTTCGTATTAAAAATACGTCGTGATATATTCTACTTGGAAACTAAAAAAATTATTTGCAGCAGTGTTTTGCAAAGTGGTGGCTGCGACTACAGGGGGAAGGGGGGAGTCATAAAATCCAAAGGGGGCACGAGAGAAAATTTTTAACACAGAAAAGTTTGGTCAACTTGAACATCTCTTTCTAGTAATATATAAATGACTTAATAACTGTGGGTGTTGTCCCTTGGGGGTGGGGCAAAGTTCATGGAAGGGGCGTCATAAAATCCAGAGAGGGCGTTACAGAATCCAAAGGGGCGTGGAACAGTATTTTTAATATAGAAAAATGTGATCAACTTAAACGTCTCTTTCTAGTAATATATGAATCACTTAATAACTGTGGGTGTTGTCCCTTGGGGGAGGGGCGAAGTTCATGCAGGGGGCGTCATAAAATCCAGAGAGGGCGTTACAGAATCCAAAGGGGCGTGGAAAAGTATTCTTAATATAGAAAAATGTGGTCAACTAAAACATCTCATCCTGTTACTATATATGTGTATATATTTATATTTCTCGACAACTTACGCGGTATGTTAATTTACAATTAATGCACTTAGAAGAAATAAGAATGTTTCGAGAGCCTCTTGCACGAGATCTCGAAACTTTGTTAGTTTCATGGTGGATCCGCCTCTGGGTTCCACGTATCCACATTATTTACAACGACTCGATAAACTTGCCAGAGTCTGACAAAAATCTTACTCGCGTCCGGAGCAAGGTTCGCTGGGTCGGCTTTATTTACCGACGAGTACACAAACGAACACCGTTTTATTTTTGTTCGACTCTTTTGTATCGATGTTCCTAACCTGGAAAGCGATAACGTGTAATTTATGGGAAGTGTGCGTGTGCTACGAGAGTTCTATAATAGAATTTCTGGGTGCATGGTCGTGTCACCGGTAACGATGCTTCCCTGCAATTTCTCCCTTCGATTTTTGTTCGTGAAACGTTTCTTTTGTATTTTATTTATTTATTTGTACTGGCAGGTAAAACCTTTAGTATATATCTTAGGTTACAATAAAATATTTTAACTTTTTTACTCGAAATCTGTCACGATCGTCGAATGATCTTCCAAGTGAGTAGTCTCGCCGTTGAAATTGCACACGGTTGCATGTCTATTGTCTATTGTTCATAATCTTGAAAACGGGGAGTCTCATGATCGTTGAATAATTTCTAAAGAAAGGAGTCTCGCAATTGTCAAGTTTTCTCCAAAGCGATTAGTCTCGCAATTGTCGAGTATTCTCCAAAGCGAGTAGTCTCGCAATTGTCAAGTATTCTCCAAAGCGAGTAGTCTCACAATTGTCAACTTTTCTCCAAAGCGAGTAGTCTCGCAATTGTCAACTTTTCTCCAAAGCCAATAGTCTCATAATTGTCAAGTTTTCTCCAAAGCGAGTAGTCTCGCAATTGTTGAGTATTCTCCAAAGCGAGTAGTCTCGCAATTGTCGAGTACTCTCCAAAGCGAGTAGTCTCGCAATTGTCGAGTATTCTCCAAAGCGAATAGTCCCACAATTGTCAACTTTTCTCCAAAGCGAGTAGTCTCGCAATTGTCAACTTTTCTCCAAAGCCAATAGTCTCATAATTGTCAACTTTTCTCTAAAGCGAGAAGTCTCGCAATTGTCAACTTTTCTCCAAAGCGAGTAGTCTCACAGTTTCCAAGTTCTCTCCAAAGCGAGTAGTCTCGCAATTGTCGAGTATTCTCCAAAGCGAGTAGTCTCACAGTTGCCAAGTTCTCTCCAAAGCGAGTAGTCTCGCAATTGTCGAGTACTCTCCAAAGCGAGTAGTCTCGCGATCGAAATTGCGCACGGTTGTATCCCGGACAAGGTAGATCGAACCACGACTATTTCCGCATTCGTGGCGCAACAGCGTGTCGCATCGTGAACCCAAAGCCTTCGAAGGGTCCCAACAATAGACAATCCGTTCGTTATCTCGAGCAAAGGAGGGAACAATTAGCGTAACGAGAGAATCTGGCAAGCCCGTGCGGACGAGAGCCAGTTGCGTTTCATAAGCGCAACCACCAACCGAAAGTGGAGTGGGGTTGAGGGGTGAGTGGGGGGGGGGGGAGCGGTAGTGGTCGCGCGGTTTCCGCGCACGCTCCGACGTTTTCCGTCATTTTAATCCCACGTGTGTCTGGTCCGTGTTGGTTCGCGTTCCGTCTCGTCTCGATTTACCAAGCCGCGGAATGAAAACGATGTCACGTGCGCGACTGTAAATGCGCGGAAGGCGATACGAATTTGTCAGCGAAATTTCGCACAGCCTGCGGACACGACGTAATGAGAAAATCGACCGCGATAAAACTCGGCGACAAACAACCCCCCTCCCCCTCCCCTCGCGGGCGGGGATTAATTTTCAATTCACTGCCACGGAAATTAGTCGCCATTCAGCGTCTCGAGCGGGTGTATCTCTTTGTTTTTCGCCCCCCCCCCCCTTATGATGCACACGATCCTCTCGCTACGTCGTTAATCGCCTTGTATACGAGGACTGTCGGAGGTTTTCGGGGCACGATCGGAAATTATGCTTGCAAGTTCGCGGGGCTGTTCCCTTTGTTCTTGGGAACGTTAATATCGGGAGAAACTGGCAAACAACCGAGCCGAAATTTTTCGAGGTGAATTCGGACTCCGGTTCAACTGTTGGGAATATCTCTTCCTTTTCAAGATGGCCGACGATTTGAAATGCACCCAGTTTGGCACAGTTTGAAATTAACCTCCGCGGAACAATTATTGGGATAAAAGTGAAGGGTGGGGGGAATTACTGGCGTGGAAAGTAAAAGTTATTTGGAAAACAAACTTTGCAAACTTGTCCCTATTGTACACGATTTGAAATGTTATATTGTTTTTTTATAAAACGGTCTCGGTTTAATTTTTTCCCCTTTTTGAAATCTGTAAACTTTGCGCGATGTGAAATTTAGTTTTACAGATTGAACTTTTTTTTTTTTTTTTGTTATTTTAATAAAAGGGAGTACGGATTATTGTTTTTCTTAGGAGACAATTATTGTTCTTATTAATACTAATTGGAATGCAAGGATCGCCGACGTCAGAATGAAATAAAAAGTTACGTAATATTGGAAAACCCGATAACCCGAATAAATAATTTTATCTATGCCCAATCTAATAAATATTTTTACTTCCTACTTTATTTAACTTTTTTATTTATTACTCAACTCCCCGTCCAAGGTAATTTTTATAATTTTCGAACATTCTGTCGGTGTGTTCGAATTGGCAAAAAAAAATGTTAATTTCGTTCGAATGTTGTCATTTGTTTAAATCTAAATTTTATCATTTTTTTTAGTTCAGACCACAACTATATCCTTACTAGACAAAATGCTCTTCGATTTGTTTTACCAGACATATTTTTAAAAACACTTTGTACATATATTTCGGTAACTTTTACAATTGTTATTATATTTTATTGAAAAGAATTGTGAATACCCTCGAAACATGTATTAACGCGTGACGAAACTGCTGCATTAAAAGCTCTTATAGTTTCTTCGAAAAAAATGACTAAAAAAGTGATTCCTTTTATCCCAAAAACCAGAAGATTCCTTTAAATCGTAACTGTAAAAGTTTTTTCGGAGCCGAGCAAAGAAGTGTACCAAAGTGCTTTCGAAGAAGAAATTCACTACCGTCGATTCTTTAAAAGTTTCAATCGAGTTTCACCGCAGACATCGAAGAGTCATTTTCAGCTGTCTCGCGATAACCACGCGTTTCTAGAAATCGATTCGAATTAATCGAGTTTCCGTAATCGCGCCGTAACGTGGAACTTCTAGGACAGACAACCGGAAATAGACAGTAGTCGGACGAAAACGGATTCCCTAGTTTATTTATAAGACGGGCCACGCGAGAGAATAGAAATTTTGGTATCCGTTTAAAATTCAATAGGGACATTTCGAGATATTTCCGTGCTGCGTTGGTGTTGTAGATAATTCCTCGTTAAGCGTGTCGTTCTTCATACTTTACGATTCACAGGCGTTAGAAATATACACGTATCTCGGTTCGAAGCACTGTAAAGGTGATTTCTACAGTAGAAGTTTGAAAAGAATGCTTTTTTAAAAGTTTTAGACAATAATGGTCGAAATATATATCCATAAAACCCTGCATTGGTATTCTGAGAATTAACAAATTTGTAACTGTTTGAAACAGTGTAAAGGTGATTTCTACAGTAGAAGTTTGAAAAGAATGCTTTTTTAAAGTTTTAGACAATAATGGTCGAAATATATATCCACAAAACCCTGCATTGGAATTCTCAAAATTAACAAATTTTTTAATGACTTGAAACACTGTAAACGTGGTTTCTACAGTAGAAGTTTGAAAAGAATGCTTTTTTTAAAGTTTTAGACAATAATGGTCAAAATATATATCCATAAAATTCTGCATTGGAATTCTTAAAATTAACAAATTTTTTAATGGCTTGAAACACTGTAAAGGTGGTTTCTACAGTAGAAGTTTGAAAAGATTGCTTTTTTTGCATTTTTTTGAAGAAGAAATTCTGAGATAATATAATCAGATTCTTCAAAACGAACTTTCTCTACAAAATGAAACTGTTTGCATCTCGGGTATCTCGTCAAACGTCTTCTAGTACCCTCGATGCAGACAAGATGCACATATGAGTTCAGAAATCCCGGATTATAGTACTTTGCAATCATTAAATATTAAATAAAATTTGTAGGGTTATTTTACAAACCCTAGATTTGTCTATTTGTTTCTTCTGTACCATTGGTACAAGGACACTCTGTACGTCAAACGTCTTCAGATATCCTCGTTGCACATATGAGTTCAGAAATCTCGGATTCCAGTGCTTTGCAATCGTTAAACATTAAAAGAATTCTGTAGCCATAAACAGTATTTTCTATTTATTTTTTCACCTAGAATCACCATCTTCTCTACCATCGGTACCAGAACACCCTGTACGTCGAGCATCCTTGATACCCTCGTTGCTCACGAGCTGCACATATGAGTTCAGAAATCTCGGATTCCAGTGCTGTGCAATCGTTAAACATTAAAAGAATTCTGTAGCCATAAACAGTATTTTCTATTTATTTTTTCACCTAGAATCACCACCTTCTCTACCATCGGTACCAGGACACCCTGTACGTCGAGCATCCTTGATACCCTCGTTGCTCACGAGCTGCACACACGCGTTGAGGAATCTCGGATTACTCGTAGAGTAATAAAGTCGAACTCGGACGACCGGGCGAACAAAAGAGATTCGTTGGAACGACATCCGTAACTAGGTCCCCCAGAAAAATGCTCAACAGCCGCGATTTCATCTTGATTCCCAGCGATTACCACGAAAGTGGAGCATCACGCCAGGGGGGACGCAAAGAAACGTGCCAGTCCAGCAGCCAGTAGCTAGCAGCCAGCAACATCCCTTGTCACGTGTCGGTGTAATCGGACGGCCGGAGGCCAGGGCTTCGTTGTTTCCCTCGCAATGCCGAGGAAGTTTTCGGTCGTTGCATGAATTTGGCAGGGACAATGTATCACGTTCGGTCGGCGAGCTAGTAATAGGCAGAGAGAAAGACAGAGAGAGAGAGAGAGAGAGAGAGAGAGAGAGAGAGAGAGAGAGAGAGAGAGAGAGAAGCAAGAGAGCAAGAGAAAGAGAGCAAGAGAGAGAGAGAGAGAGAGAGAGAAGCTAGAACCGCAACGTATCTGCAGTACAAGCCACCAGGTTCGTGGCACGGTGCAACTCTGCACACACATTTATGAGCTGGCGCGCGCACAAAGGCACACCGACACGCTCGTGATGCACCGGTCTGCGTGAACCCGTGTGCGTGCACGTAAGGGCGGAAGAGCACGTGCAAATATGCGCTCGCAAACACGGGAGAAGAGTGACGAGATTATCTACGTGACACGTAACTCTTCTCTCGGAACGTGGATAACTTACGACCGTTTCATTTCGGAGCGAGCAATCGACAACGAGGACGTTCCGGTGCGCGTCAAAGCAACCACCTCGGGAATCTCGGCTGAGAACGATCCCACCGTAGAAGCGTGCCTGTAGAGGATGAGCTTTCCAGGGGAGTAACGATCGAGCGAGGGTTACACGGTTGTTGAAGGTAAATAGTTACGGTTGTTCTTGGCCCGGGTGTTCAGAACGTCGAAAGGTTCTGAGTATTGTGTTTAGAATGTTGGAAGGAGTGGTGTATTGTGTTGGGGAGGTTGGGTGTTTCAAGTATTTAGAACGTTGAACATTTAGAAAGTGTTCCTTGGACTTGACTCAGACTCGACCTGGATCTACCTTTCATTGCTGGAGTAAGGATTGTAAGGATTGCCTAGACATAGTTTGGGTCAAACCAAACCTCCTTATGGGAGTAGTGATTGCAAGGATTGCTTGGACATGACTTAAATCTAACCTAAGCCTTTTTATAGGATTAACAATTGCAAAGCTTGTTTAGACATAACCTAGCAATTGTTACTAGCCTGATCCTGTTGTAACCCAGACCAGAACTGGATCTATCTTTCATTGCTGGAGTAAGGATTGTAAGAATTGCCTGAACATAGTTTGGGTTAAACCAAACCTGCTTATGGGAGTAGTAATTGCAAGGATTGCTTGGACATGACCTAAATCTAACCTAAGCCTTTTTATAGGATTAACAATTGCAAAGCTTGTTTAGACATAGCCTAGCAATTGTCACTAGCCTGATCCTGTTTTAACCCAGACCAGAACTGGATCTACCTTTCATTGCTGGAGTAAGGATTGTAAGGATTGCCTAGATATAGCTTGGGTCAAAGCAAAACTTATTAATGGGAGTAACAATTGGAAGGATTGTTTAAACATAACCCAGAGTTTTAGGGGTTTTTGTAGTAGTCCTCGTTGACTCCAGTACGACGAGAGGGGTAGTCATTTCGAGTCTAATCTTCTGGTAGAGGTGGCTGCTAGGGATAGATAATTTTGTTCGTGATCTCCGAATGAATGCTATAATAAGCTCTAGACACACGAGTGCTATGATGGGGAACATGATACACAAAGATTGAGGATCTTGATTCCGAATGATGTGATCACAGAGCGGGGAAGGCAAAAATGCTTTCTAATAAAAGAATTATGAGGAACCACTACTCTACCAACTAATAACAATTCTAAATTCTTAAACAATCTTTTCGAGGGTAGAATAGTGGAAGTACATTCGATACCTTTGGTTCCTAGTGAGATATTCCACAGTGTTCAGATAAATCTAGAAGGTTTCGCTTCTATCAGAACGCTGATGAATCTAGAAGCTTTCGCTTATCACGATCTGGAAATTACGAATATAATCATCTACCTCCCAGCTGTCCTCTGTCATAAAGTCTACATCAGAGTTCTTAGAAGATACCGTAGAATCAACTCTGTGCCAGGACATATACACCACGGACTCGGCAGACATCAATCGATGGTCATAAATTAGGAAGCTTGGTTCGACCACCCTGATGCTTTGACTGTTTCTCTTCCAATATTTTGGTAGTGTTCTCTTCCTTAATCTCCTTACTTGCACTTCCCTTTCCTGTTCTTCCTTCAAATACACCTTAAGTTCCTCCCATGACTCCTCCCCAGAGTCTTCATATTCATCTAAACATCCAATTCAGCACCAACCACTCTCAAATTTTTATCTTCTTGGTTCTGACTCCTCCACCAATTAGAAGCTACCAGAGTTTAGCTAATAAGCAGAGACACAAAATCTAACGAGATCACCTCCAGACCTCTTCCTCGACGGTTCCTGGTTAAGTACCCACTATCACACACTTTCGGATCTAATTCACTAGCTGGTCGTCTACCTTCGTTATTCCCTTTGCACTTTTCATCTACACTATACAGTGTTAAGATCAAATAAACCGTGCTATTGTACACTGCGTGCAATTTCATACCTCCTTACTCAACTCTTCCACAAGATTAGTTTAACACACGGCACGTGTCAATTATCACATCGGGCAAGAAACATCCATCCAATTGGATCTGATCAAGACACATTAGGTCAAATGGAGTAGGATTCGACACGAAACGGTTCTCATCCTCAGCCTCAACCTGAACCATCGACATGGCAGTATCTATCCCTGAACTTGCAATCAAATTTGTAAACATTTTACAGCCCGTGTAAGCCAACCAAAGCAATGATCTTCCTATGTCTATTCTGAGACCAGATCCCTATACCCTGATTCGTTTCTCTCTGAGATGAATCCAGACTCGAATGAGAAGTTCTAGACGAGGACATCGAAAGGATCAAGAGGATACGGCGACTCTGTCGGATCCTTGACCCGGTTGCTGGCGACCTAGCCAAATATTAACCTAACCTGCAGCCAGGTCCGAAGCCTGTCTTTAGGAAGTCGTTAAAACGAAAGGTCTCTACTCTTCTTAAACCGCGCGACACCGTTTCGCGGCTCGTTACCGTCGCGACTACGAGCTACCTCTGGCATACATTAAAATAATAACGAGGCAGGGTGTCTCCATCCTCGTCGACGGAAAGTCGTATCGAGTTTCGTTCGACGTTCGCCCCAGGCATCCAGGATGAAACAAACGGATCGAGGAAACGACACAACGAATCGTGAACAAACATTGGGCAGTTGCGACGATTCACTTGCCTGTCCTTCGAGTTGCAGCTGGGGTTCCAGCACGAGGACTTGTAGGATCAAGGTCGACTGAAACGTTGCTGGCTCTTTTTCTCATACATCGGGTAAACAGAAGAGTTCGTGATACATTTTATTCAAAAATTTAAGGAGACTTATTTTCCTTTTCGAATTTATTTTATTCCTCAAAGTGTGAATCCTCGTACTATGAAGGTTAGACTCTGTAACCTTCTTCCAATGAAGGTTTAGTTACTTGGGAATACCAGTTTTGATAATGTTTGTTGTTTCGTCGAGGAAAAAGTTAATTCTTTATTTTCTTTTTTTTTTTTGGAGTTACCAAAAAATATTTTCTTTTTTGAGAATTTTAATTTTTGAATCAATTGCCTCGCGTATGATTATCTACACCGAGGACAAAGTGAGAATCTGGTAGAGGTTAATTGGTAAGAGGTTAAATCCATTCAATTCCAGTATCTCTCGAATCGTTTCTGCCACGTGAGGTCGAGCGTCATCCCGAAGAAACTAATGTTTACTAACGGTGTTTGTTTCTTTATTTTTGCAATTTATCTTGAATTTGTTCCGATAGATTACAATAGATGTCGACAGTGACAGTTTTTCTCGACTTGATTCCTACAGAAGTTCACCAAACACAGAAAAATCATTTTCAAAGTTAGTCTCATCTTCGGTGTTCACAACCAACGATGACGTCCCTTGTTATTTAAATATAAGTTTCATTTTTTTATCGTGTGTTGCAATTTAGTTTTTGACCTGGAGAAACGAGAAGAGCATATGTCGAGTCATTGCAATTTGTTTCAAACCGACAAATTATGGGATATTTGCCTAACTTCAATATGTCCTTCCCAACTGATGTAGACAAGATCTTACAGTTTCTTTGTTAAAATTAAACGTAGTAGTTATCTATCGAATATACACATCCGTTTGATAGTCATGTAAGTCCTAAATTCTGAGCAAATTCAAATCAGCAAGAACATTTCTGATTACTTGATACATACTTGACGTCACATCAGTTGCACCTAGGTGGTCATTAGCAACAATGGTTTGACACTCTAAGTCACCAGTAGTTTTCCAATTATTTTAAATGTCATAACGAGGAGGTAATCACTCCTTCAAGGACTGAATGTTCACAATTAATTTCTAAACGTCGCATATTTGATCTAAATCCGAAAATTCTCACTTTGTTAACTTCATCGTCGAAGTAAAGAGTAGAAACGCTCAGAACTTTTTACTTCGTCTGTTATTGCACAGGCTCCCAAGATCGATGAAACGGAGCATATTTGACATCCTTCGGTTCCCTCGAGGAAGAAGATTGAACATCCTACGTTTCTCGTGTCTGTTGCGCGCGCATCGTATTAGATCGCGATTATCTGTTGCATTTCAGCTCGTACGTTCCGCTTGAGCGCTCACGCAAACGTTGTGTGCAGTCGTATTTGGAGCCCAGATGCTGCTTTCGGGTGAATTTCCATTATGGTTGCGACGGAACTTCGGTTTCTCGTGGCGCGTAAACGAGTTATTTCGATCGACGGGAACTGCACATCGCCGAGCAACGCGGAACACGTTCCAACGCGATCCAATATGGCGGTGGTCTTCCGCAACAAGTTCAAATTGCCATTTTCCCGGAAGGAACGTATTTGCAACAACGAGGGTATATTTTCCACGTGGAAATACCCGCAACGATCGTGTAAAGCTCTCCTTTCTTGCCACGAAAGTATAAATTTTGCACAGACCGACGAATCCGGGTACAAGGTGGCTCAAAATTTGAGGGAGAACACCTCCGTTTGTGACGAAACAAGAATTTGAGAATTCTTTTTTTTTTGCCACTGTGCAGTGTACAGGGTGTGTCGAATAAAGTGTCAGAAGCTGATTTCTCAGAATCTGACGAATGTATCGAATTAATTTTTGCTGCGGTTAAATAATACAGGGTGATTAATTTTTTAGTACGCGATAAGTGTTCTTGAGGTTGTGCTGGGGGGCAAAGAGGACACTAGAAATTTGTTTAAATGGAATGTGGTGTTCATTCTTTGTCACTGAATTGAGTAATATTGTTTTCTTTATTTTGCATAATTGCAAAGAGTTAAAAGCACATATTTTGAACAATGTGTCTGACAATTTTTAATAAAAAATCTTTTTTTAAGTTATTTCTCTGTTATTTAGAACCTCGATTAAGGATTACTAGCATTTGAAACGCATTTTATGATCCTCCTCAGATTTTGACGAACTTTTGCAGAATGATAGAGTATAGTTCTCCAATGGGATGCATAGAACACTGGGTGTAGATACTCCATAATTTCAAAGATACGATTAATTGTAATTTAATGTAGAATATCTACACCTAATATTTTATATACCGCAACAGTATATGGCTCTTCTGTTACGAAGGTATTCTTTCTAGTTCCCAACAGTACATTTTCTTTTCTCTGTACTTCATTGTACAGTATCTACACTTAATATTTTATATATTGCAACAGGAACCTATCTTCTATCATCGTGCAAAAGCACGTTAAAATCGGAGTGAGACAGGTAGAGCTCTTCTCTTGCGAAGGTATTCTTTCTAGTTCCCAACAGTACATTTTTTTCTCTCTGTACTTCATTGTACAGTATCTACACCTAATATTTTATATACTGCAACAGGAACCTATCTTCTATCATCGTGCAAAAGCACGTTAAAATCGGAGTGAGACAGGTGGAGCTCTTCTCTTGCGAAGGTATTCTTTCTAGTTCCCAACAGTACATTTTTTTCTCTCTGTACTTCATTGTACAGTATCTACACCTAATATTTTATATACTGCAACAGGAACCTATCTTCTATCATCATGCAAAAGCACGTTAAAATCGGAGGGGATTAGGTTGGGCTCTCCTCTTGTAAAGGTAATCTTTCCAATTCCCAACAGTACATTTTCTTTTCTCTGTTCTCGTCTTTTCATAGTCCTTTCCTTTCTTTATGATCGATTATAATTTATCACTGCCTGTTTCCATTTTTTGTATCGTTATTCTTGTAATATTATCGCATATATATATATATAAATAAATCGAGTCGAATCGAATCGAGTTCTTTGATGAACAATTTCCGAAAAACGCAACAGGTTCGTCGCGCATTCCGTACCACCGTTACTGTATGGAACACGTTTGGAAATGGAGTCGACGAGTAAACGAAGAACGAAACTTTCGGCGACAGCCTCGGGCATTCTTCTCGCGACTGAATTTCCATTTGCTTCTCATCGCGGCCATAACAGCGATCATTTCCTCCCCGTATATCGTAGCTTGTGTATGCCTTCGGCGTTTAAATATTTCAACTCCGTTTTGAGAAAGTGGTTGCGTGTAGCACGCAAGGCACCTCGTGCAGATAGCTGCAATGTCGTATAAAGCTTAAAAGCTTCAAAGCTTCAAAGCTCAATCTTAAAGGCTAATTTCTTACGTAGACATGCTCAGTCAGAAATTTCAAACAAATCCATTTTTGGATTTTCATTGTTTCCGAAAGTAACGCATTTCGAGAATATTCTCCGAAAGTTTTATTGCAATCGGATGAAACACGATGGAGATATATAGTTTAAATATTTAAGTATTAGGATTAGTGTTAACATGAGTCGAAACATCGATGGACAGGATTCCTAGAATGTTACTGTATCGGTCTGGAATTTTTGCAGCTTTTATTACATACAAAAAACTTGTCAAGCATTCTTTGCCATCAATACTTATATATTAAATTAAATTTAAATTTCAATAAAGTCGTCGTCGTCTAAATTGCAATGACCCATCTCCATAAATTCTCCTCACTACTCAGTATCTCAAGTTGAACGTAATCTGATCCTATGAACAGAGACAACGAATAGATATAGCAAGATTAAGCGAGAAAGAAATGGTGTACCAAGCAGTGGTGATCAAACTATTTCAAGTTATTCAATTACAACAATTTTAATTTTTATATATTCCACTTTATCTTCATAATAATGATGCTAATAGATTGGAGAGATTCTCCCGATTAAAATGAGTCCAAACACGGCATAAATCGGAAACATTTTTTTAGTGTTCTAAATTCTAGTGATTTTCGAAATCTAGGGTATTTAAATCCAATACGAATAAAAAATTATCCGATTTACGTCGTGTTTGTACTCATTTCCATCAGGAGAATCTCGCCGATCTATTAATAGCATTATTATAAAGATAAAGTGAAAGAATGAAAAATGTTTATTTTTTTAATTAGACGATTCATCGTAATATGTTTCTTCGAAGCGCACGAGCTTGATCATCACTGCTTGGCGGAATGCTTCTCGCTTATTCTTACTGTATCTATTCACTGTCTTCGTTCATAAGATAAAATTACACTCAACTCGAGACACCGAGTAATGAGAAAATGGTGGGGATGGGTCGTTGAAATTTAAACGAAACAACTCTATTGAAATTTCATAGATAGAGAAAATAGAAAGATAATCATCAATTAGGTGCACGCCCATCAAATAGATTTTTGAATACTTTTTTCTCGAAAACGAAGACTTCGATGCAATTTTTTTATTCTACATTTTCGTCTTCTTTTGAGTCATAGAATCGCCCGTGACCCGATTTCTACCACGAATTTTTCGTCTATAGTGTATACCACCCGAAACGATTGACTGTGTCGAATCGAGTGGATGCGCGTCGCGTTCGTCGACCGAATTTTTCCGAAGCCTCGAGAAAACAGAGTGGAAAGCTTCTCCCGTACAACGCCGCATACTTGACCCAATGTTATTTACCGACTTCCGCAAGGTATCGATTGAGTTCCGTATCTCAGCGTTGAGGCAACGACGAAAAGAAGAGCACCACGAGACCGAAGACTCCTTTCGACGCGTCTGTGCGCAAATTATCCTTACCATGTCTGCATACATTTATTCGTTGGGGAATATTGATCGAGATATTTTTTAAACTTTAGTTTTTACATTTAGTTTGAGCCATCTCAAAAGCTCCGATTGATTTTTTAATTATATACCACGTGGTTCGTGTAAATAACCTTCACCAACTTCGAGTTTCAAAAGTCTCATTTTTATTTTTTAATTTAACTATCATTCAGAAGCATCTATGCAAAATTTGTTTATTTTTAGAAAATTGTATGCTTCGTCTAAATAACCCCCAAATATTTTCTCAATTTTATTTAAAATTAGATATTCGCAAATTTATTGTTCATGGTGTAGCTGCATTTGTCAGGCTTGATAAAAGATCAAAATTTGTTAAGAAATAATTTTTGGTAGGATTTTTTCTCTACATCAGATCATGTATATGTAATTTTTGTATACAGCAGGAGGAAGAATATATTTTCATAATGATAATAATTTTCAATTTTTTATTTCGGTTTTTCTTTTGTATTTTCTGTTTCGATTAGTGTACACCTGTATGTTATAAATACGTATTATTATTATTATTATTATTATTATTATTATTATTATTATATTGTAACCACATTAATACACCGTACTAGGATTTTAAAAAATTTTTGACATTGACACTTAACCAGTACTTGTTAAAAAATGAGAAAATATGTGAATTTGTAGCAGTATGCTACACTTAGACTTTGTAGGTACCAAAATGAGCGTACTCAAATTGTAATCAAATTCCAGGGCTCGAGTTTAGGCCCGTTATTGTTTATCCTATTTGTAAATGACACTTCCACCTTGTCCTTCAACAACAAAGTCCTATTATTTGCCGATGATCTCAAACTTTTCAAAGTGGTTAATTCTTTAATGGATGGAAGCCTGTTGTAAAGTGATCTTGA
This sequence comes from Ptiloglossa arizonensis, assembly GCF_051014685.1. Lineage (NCBI taxonomy): Eukaryota > Metazoa > Arthropoda > Insecta > Hymenoptera > Colletidae > Ptiloglossa > Ptiloglossa arizonensis. The sequence goes on along the minus strand of NC_135052.1, from coordinate 25,550,336 downwards.
CGCTATAAGTTCTTGATGTCAAGAGAAGCAGCTTTCATTCAACATAGACGAATGTAATATAATGAGGTCCGTGAGAACGTGTACCACATTCATATTTTTTTATCTATAACTGAGCGAGTCGTGAACAAATCAGATTTATCGAGTCGTAAATAATCGTCATATGAATCTCCATGTATGAAAATTATTTAGTATTGAATAATATTAAATAATACTAAATAATAAGTTATGTAAAATAATACTAAGTAATAAGTTATGTAAAATAATACTAAATAATAAGTTATGTAAAATAATATTTAATTTAGTATTAATTAATACTAAAATATTAAATAATACTAAAATATTAAATAATACTTAAATATTAAATAATACTTAAATAATACTAAATAATAATATTATTGCAATATTAATACATATTTTTGTTTAATTAAACAATATTAAGTAATACTAAAATAAATAGTTTTATATACGATTTTCAGAATTTTTACAGAAATAATTAAATAAATACCAGTCGTTTTTACACGTTAGACGGAAAGGCTGTTTCGTTTCGAGAATACAGAGGGAAAATCCTATTACTGCTGTCGATAAAAAGAAAAGAAGAACGCAAAAGATTTTCGAATTTCTTTCTCGTCAATTTGTGCAGCCAAGCTTTTCAGTGGTACCACGAACAGATCGAAACTTCGAGCGGCCACAATCGAAAGCTGCCAATGGAACGAAACTACATCCCGACACCGAGACCTATTTTCTCGGTTACCTTCCTTCGACTTTTTACGATCCGCTTTCTTTTCTCTTTGGCTAGACTCGAGAACGAGACACGATAGCCAGTGTCTCGTAATTCGAGAGAAGCCTCGATAAAAGATCCCGGAGAATAAAGCGGGCAAATAGATCGTCGAGAAACGCTTATATATCGGGTTGAACGAAAAGTCTCCTCGGGTTTTCAAAAGAAATTGGTGGATAAATTATACCCGGAGAAGTTTCGAAAAATTTTGTTTACGAAAAGTTTTCTCGCTTTCCCAAAAGAAATTGAAAGATAAATTTTCCGAGAAAAATTTCGAAAATGTTGCTTTACGAAAATTTTTTCTTACGTTTAAAAAAACAATTGAAAGATAAATTTTACTCGGAAAAGTTTCGAAATATTTTGTTTACAAAAAGTTTTCAAGTTTTTCCAAAAGAAATTGAAAGATGAATTTTCCTGGTAAAATTTCCAAAATTTTGTTCACAAAATATAATTGATTAATTATAATAAATAATGTAAACTATATATAAACAATATTTTTTTACTAGAAATTTTTATCACGTATTTCTTGACTATAATAAATCATGTAAACTATATGTACAAAATATTTTTTTACCAGAAAGTTTTCTCACATATTTGTTAACTATAATAAATAATGTAAACTATATGTAAAGAATATCTTTTTACTACAAAGTTTTCTCACGCATTTGTTAACTATAATAAATCATGTAAACTATATCTATACAATATTTTTTTACCAGAAAGTTTTCTCACGTATTTGTTAACTATAATAAATAATGTAAATTATATCTAAACAATATTTTTTTACCGGAGCGTTTTATGACGTTTTTGTTAATTTGGATCACTTTTCGCTACTTTAGAAAAAAAGTCCACTCCATTGGGATTTAACAGGCCACCTGATTTCGAATGTCTCCTCGTTAAAGAGATTTTGCAAAAACTTGAATAAACGAGATTTCGATGGCGCAGTGTGGGAGGCAATCATTTCTAGCAAGTTGTTAAAGAAACGTGAGGTCTGGCGTTGGCCTAGTGGAACACCCTTCCAACTTGCCAATTCTGAACGTTTCTCTTTGACCTGCTGCCATCAGTCAAATTGGAAACAGTACTTGCCCGAATTAATTTTTTCATATTGAAGTAACTCATAATACACGACACCCCTTCCAAGCCCGCCAAATGCATAACATGATCTACTTCCGATGAAGGCTGACTATTGGAGTACTTAACCCCTTGAGTGGAAATGACGAGTCTCGTTCAAATGAGTTCTCTGTGCCAAATTCAACTTCGACGAGCTACACTCGCCACAATATTGTCATTCGACGAATACAATTTTCGTCCCCCTTTTTTTTTTTATTTTTGTTCATATCATTATTTTATACACTTCGAGGAAAAAATTAAAGAATTGTTAATTTTGGAACGAGACAATTGGCCGTATTTGAAGTGCCGTAACTTTGTGAGAAAAAATTGTACAGCAATGTACCTGGGCTCATTTTAAAAGAAAAATATTCTACTTTCTAATCGTGGATCGAATTTTCTCAAAGATGCTATTTACACTCGAATGCGAAGCGGGAACGTGAAGACGGTTTTTCCGAAGATTTTTCAAATTCAAACGACTCCATGGAGTTTAATAAATTTTGTTCGCAATTTGTTTTACAATAAATTTTGAAGGTGGAAGCCTCCTTTTTGCAAGGAGCTATTAAAAGTTAATGTGTGATTTTTTTTGACTGATTTATCACGCTTCGAATGACAAGTGGGTCTTCTGTAATATTATAGTAGGGTTGTACTATGTGGGTTATACTACTGCCGATAGCACGCTTGTCATTCGAAGTGCGATAAATCGACGACGAAAAGTCGTACACTAACTTTTAATCGCTCGTTGTAAAAAGGAGGCTTCCACCTTCAAAATTTATTATAAAACAAATTGCGAACAAAATTTATTAAATTCGATAGAGTCGTTTGAATTTTACAAAATCTTCGGAGAAACCGTCTTTTCTTTCTTCGCTTTGCATCTGAGTATAAAAGCATATTCGAGGAAAATTCAATTAATGAACGAGAAAATATAGACTCTCTCCTTTAAAAAGAGCCTAGGTACGTTACCGTACGATTTCATTTCACAAAGTTACACCAGTTCAAATATCGAGAATTTCTCGGTCTAAAATTAATCATCATTTAATTTTTCTGACGAGAACAAATTAACTTTCGTAACTAGATTAAATATAAACTGAAGCATTTCAGTTCTCTTTATAAAATTATTTATTATCGTCACCTTATATTATAAGTCCACCGTATCAAAAGTGACTCTTATATTTTCATAAATAAGTTAAATACTAACTAAAATATTTTAGTTATTTTTTTACACAATTATTCAGTTCCAATTGACGTATTTGTTTTAAAATAAATTTCAAAGCAATAAGTTAATCCTCTCTTTTGCATGATCTATAATTTTTCAGTAACTGTATCGTGTTTTTTATTACGCCATGTTTGGAATTTCTATTTTTCAAATTGCCTCGTGATTGTCAGTTTTACAACAATTTCTTTACATTCACGACCCAAATTTTCTATAAGAATAATAAATAACATTGTTATAAAATTACGCGGACGGTGACAACGGTTGACAACCACTGCCTATCAAAGTCACGTACACGTGACCCCGACTGTCAAGGTGTTGAAGAAAGGTATAAGCATATGTGTAAACACGGATCCATAAAAAGGAGGGAAAACTATTTCCGGTTGACAACCACTGCTCGACGAACTCACGTACACGTGACAGCGGCCGTGAAGGTGTTGAAGAAAGGTATAAGCATGTGTGTAAACACGGATCCATAAAAAGGAAGGAAAACTATTTCCGGTTGACAACCACTGCTCGGTAAACTCACGTACACGTGACAGCGGCCGTGAAGATGTTAAAGAAAGGTATAAACATATGTGTAAACACAGATCCATAAAAAGGAGGGAAAATTATTTCCGGTTGACAACCACTGCTCGACGAACTCACGTACACGTGACAGCGGCCGTGAAGGTGTTAAAGAAAGGTATAAACATATGTGTAAACACAGATCCATAAAAAGGAGGGAAAATTATTTCCGGTTGACAACCACTGCTCGACGAACTCACGTACACGTGACAGCGGTCGCGAAGGTATTCAAATAAAATATAAACACACCATGTGTAAACATAAATCCATAAAAAGGAGGAAAAACTATTTCCGTTTGACAACCACTGCTCGACGAACTCACGTACACGTGACAGCGGCCGTGAAGGTGTTCAAATAAAATATAAGCACAACACGTGTAAACACGGATCCATTGAAAAGAAAAAAAAAAGAGAAGACTATTTTCGTCCAAGCCAATAGTCGTTGGTTCGCGATCTCAAGTTTCTCGACATCAAAGCTTCTCACGGAAAGCTCGAGCCGCTTTATGGATCGAAAAGCTGTTGGAACATCTCAACTCGGATATGTCGAGTGTTAATCGCCGTGCTCGAAGAAGCGAGAGCACGGTATGTATCCTCCTCTTGTTCCTCTCGGAGAGCTTTTCGCTTCTCGAAAGCTCCGACTCTACGTAGCCGATGAACACTGCTGAAAAATATTTTCTGTTTCCCAGAGGAGAAGCACACCGAGCCCCGGGAACCTATTGGACAACGGAACAACAAAACGAAAAATTGCGCGTCACCGTGTCAAAAGCTGCCTTCCGCACACTCGAGAGCGTACGTTTCTCGTCGCGCGAGAGAATGTTGCACGGATGTTCATGAAACACCGAACGACACATTTCACGAATCTGTTAATATTTTTAGTTGATAATCTTTCCAGTTGAAAGGTAGTTAACAATTTTTTTTTAATTGCCATCGAACAAACCAGACACTTGCCCTTAAGGAACTCTGCTCTTGTTTGTTAGTTGATTCAATATTTTATAAAAAATAAATTTGTGCAATTTTACTATACGAAGCATCCAATTTCTTTTAAACATTTCACGAGTCTGTTAATATTTTAAATATTTTTAGTTGATAATTTTTACAGTTGAAAGGTGGTTAAATAATTTTTTTTTAATTGCCACCGAACGAACCAGACACTTGCCCTTAAGGAACTCTGCTCTTGTTTGTTGGTTAATTCAATATTTTGTAAAAAATAAATTTGTGCAATTTTACTATACGAAGCATCCAGTTTCTTTTAAACATACTTTTGCAACTTATTTTTCCACTAAATTTAAGGTGAATATTGGTATTTAAATTAATATTTAATATTTTTTTAATACTGACAATATAAAAAATGGGAATTGTCACTGTTGACATCTATCGTGATCAAATTCAGGAGAAATTGAAGAAAATGTAGCCACTATTGGTAAACAGGAAGAAAGTTTTGTTTCTTCGAGATAAAGCCCGACCTCACGTCTCAAAAACGACTCGAGAGATAATGGAACTTGAATGGGAGGTTATGTCCTATCCAACATACTCATCTGACCTCTCACCAACAGATTTTCACATGTCTCTCGGTTCACATACCCGTAGGAAATGCAGGGAATTCCTAAATGAAATTTCAACAATTTAAAAAAAAAATAAATGACACGTTAAATCGCTAAGAAAAAATTCTATCACATTCTAAAAGTCTAAAAAGAAAATTGAGTCATACGAAACACCCAAAGAGAGAACTCTAAAAATAAATCACTCTACACATCTATAATAACAATTACAATAAATAAATTAGAAAACAGATAGGACACAGAATAAAAAATAGAACCAATTTTGATTTAACAACCCAATAGGGGTTGTCACCTGCTGTGTAACACACCCATGAGATATAAACATTTTTTTTAAACATCCATTAAAAAATAAAATAAAAAACAAACTTCGATTTCAGGTCAAGTTGACCCAAACGCAAGGTTAAGTAAAAAAAAAAAAAAAAATAATAAAAACTTTTCCAATTATCCAATGTACAACACCATAGACTTTGTAAATGTAAAGTTGTGTGAAATTTGTACTCTGTTCGATCTCTTCCATAAATATTGAATTCTTCGCGAATATAAGATTTCATTTTCTATTCGCTCAGAGAACACCCCCGTGAAAGGTAACGCAATTCGGTTCGATCGATCGCTCCTCGATAAATCGTATAGTCGCTCCTCGAAATTGTTTCGGGATCGGGTGGATTTAACGCGTGGAATCGTTACGTAGAATACGGGTGAGACTCGTTTATTCGGACGGTCGGCTTCATCGGGCTCGACGCAGCCTTTCGACGCGAGTGCACGGTGGCAATGCGTCGGGAACTGCTGCAGCCGCAATGCAGCTCCTGGTGCAAAGAAAAATCGTTCGTGGCCGGACGCATTCGTTCCTTTTTTTCGCGATTCCTTCTCGATTCGAATTTCTCGTCCACGAACCGGTTCCACGAAACGTGCTCGAACATTCGAGTATCCCGAGACTCGAACCGAACCGAGATCTCGGTAGACTCGAACCGAGATCTCGAAAGAACCGAACCGAGACCTCAGAAGAACCGAGCCGGTCGATTCATTACGAGCGGTTCGAATTGTTTACCGAAGACTTGCCCAAGTCGCTCGAGTTTTCTTTATTTTGTATATTTTGTGAATTATACGTTAAAAATATACTTTTTCCACTTTATACGTTTGGAAGTACTCGTGTACTGTTATCTATTGGAAATATTCTTTTTTCAGATTTGTATGTACAAAACGGTACAACCTTTTGGTACTAGTTTAAAAAGTCACTTCGAAGTTGATGTAAAAAAATAACATATTACATAATAAAATTAGTATAATTTATTATTATTGTATCGAAGTTACTTGACACTCTTGGAACAAATATTCCACAGATGATACGTTTTTCAGAAAGTGCATTGAATTTTGCGGTAAAAATTTTATACCCAGTTTTAATAACAAAATTGTATATTCGGTAAATGTTACGAATAATATTACAAACTACGTTTCGTTTCTAATAATTTACAATAGAAGATTTTTGCGTTGAGTTATTTAAAATCTTTTACTTTTGTTCATTGATCGAGATCGAGAGAAAAAATATTTGTTAATTTTGAATTCGGTGAAGGGGTATATAAGTCTCCCCCTACCGGCGACCAAATAACTTTCAGGGTGGCGTAAAAATTTTTATAGAACGAGGAAATTCGCGATTCCGAGTCCTTGCTGTTCGAAGGAAGTCACGTGACGCGCAATGCATGCATAAAAAATCAGGTGGCAGAAGGCAAGAAGATTGACCCGATTAGATAAAGATCTGCAGCGAAAGGTGACACAATGAGCGTAACGAACAGCGCTTTAACAAATAGGGAGAAAACTCTGGGTGCAACGATGTAAATATACAAGGTGGCGCATTTAACTGGAATCATTTCCGTAAATACTGATTTGTACTCGTACTTGACGAGATTAAAACTTTTTATATACATTTATAAAAAACGTACGAATATTAATTTTCTTTGTTCATATCTTGCAATGGAATCGTATATTTTTTATTAAATTGTTTTTTATTATTTTGATAAGAATTGTACTGCTTGTTTGTTCGAGACAATTCGAATATGGCCACCAAATAATTGAAGGACTAATTAATATTTGAAAAATTCAAAAAATTCTGTAACTTATGTAGGTTATGTAGATTATATATATATATATATATATATATATATATATATATATATATATGTATCTTTTTTGCCGCCTAAATTCACTTTAAGGAGTAGAAATTGATTCTCAAATATTCAGCTATTTTTTATTTTCTTGTTACAACTTGAAACGAGATAGATTACGAGAGAAAAGAATAATTTTCAAACAAACGTTACTTTTTGAATGATAGATAAAAATATCAACTTTTGTTTATAATTTTTGTACAATTGTTTAAAAACCTTAACAAACCACTTATTTACTTATACATTTTTTAAATAATTCTTTTACATTTTTGGATCGCGGTGGCACATGAATATAACTTTCTCGATCAATTGATGTTTATTGCATATGGATGCATATAAAAATATATACATAACACTTTGAAACTACTTTTTATTTGAAGTTTGGCCAACAATGGAATTGAAAATGCCCTTAAAACGATACTACTTGTAAGATGTTGCTACAAATATAACAATACATTTTCCAAAAAACCAAAGTATCTTTTTAAGGATACATACAATTCCATTCTTGATCAAACTTCAAACAACTAGTAATTTCAAACTATTCCACATATACCTTTTTTCTAAAAGTTTTAAAATAGTTGTAAAATATTACTAGGAACATAAGAATATTTTTTCCAAAAAACCAAAGTATCTTTTTAAGGATACATACAATTCCATTCTCGATCAAACTTCAGACAACTAATAATTTCAAACTATTCTATATATATCTTTTTTTAATTGGAAAAATTTTAAAATAGTTGTAAAATGTTGTTAGAAACATAACAATATTTTTTCCAAAAAACCAAAGAATCTTAAGAACATGTTCAATTCCATTCTCGACCAAACTTCAGACAACTAGTAATTTCAAACTATTCTACATATACCTTTTTTCTAAAAGCTTTAAAATAGTTGTAAAATATTACTAGGAATATAAGAATATTTTTTCCAAAAAACCAAAGAATCCTTTTAAGGAAATTTTCAATTCCATTCTCGATGAAACTTCACCAGTAATTGTTGTAAAATATTACTAGGAACATAAGAATATTTTTTCCAAAAAACCAAAGAATCCTTTTAAGGAAATTTTCAATTCCATTCTCGATGAAACTTCACCAGTAATTTGAAAGTGTCCGCAATAATTTGACCACCCACTGTGCAAGGATTGAAAAGAACCAACCAAACCGCTAAAATTATTTTCCATCGTATTATCGTCCAAAGATATCTCGGTACGGTAACACGGAAACGTCGAATTTAATCCACCGCGGCGGAACGACCGTCTACGGTGACCTATAGTTTACGATCGTACAGTTTGGACGAGAGCCCGATGCACTCGTCACGCGATGCGCCACCCGGAATATACCGGAATGGTATAAACAGTTACGGTCTGTGTCGGCTGACACAAAGCCCTAGAAAAGGGGCCGTTTGGTGGGTGAACAGGGCACGAGTAAGTCGTATAGGATAGGAAAAGATAGATTAACCCGGTTAGATAGGGATCTCGGAGAATGTGACGGCGTAATAGGGCCGCGAGGGGTTGAGTCGCAGGTGCAACGCTGCAACCGGGGGGTTGCAGTCGCAGGTGCTTTCTCCTGCAAGCGACCCTCTAATATCCTCGGGCCATTTCTAAAGTTGCGCGCCTACGTGCAGATAGCGACGGCTATTCAATTTTCTCTCCTTTTGCCCCCTCTCTAACCCCTATCCTCCCCTCTCCTGCCCCCTTACGACCTGTCGATTATTATACGCAACGTTGGAAAATTTCGAAGGCATTTTTAACAATTGTGTAACACTATTTATGAATATAATGGGCGGAGTGAAAAAAATTTTGGTTTTCTCTCATTTTACTCCTCTCTTCCCCTCCCCTCCTCCTATTATAAGCTGTAGAATATTATATGTATCGTTGGGAAGTTTCGATGTCATTTTTAACAATCGTGTAGCAGTATTTATGAAAGTAATGGGTGGAATGAAAAAATTTTTAATTTTCCCTCCTTTTTAGCTCCTCTCTACCCCTCTCTACCTCCTCCCCTCCTACTATAAGCTGTCGAATATTATACTTATCGTTGGAAAGTTTCGAAATTATTTTTAACAATCGTATAACAGTATTTGTGAAAGTAATGGCTGGAGTGCACAAATTTTTAATTTTGCCTCCTTTTGCTCCTCTCTACCCCCTCCTCTCCTACTATAAACTGTCGAATATTATACATATCGTTGGAAAGTTTGAAAATCCTTTTTAACACATTGGTCACTGGTAAACGTACAAGCTTCTAAAGGAAGGATTGCAAGGAATTTATTTATTAATTTACTATTCATTAATTTCCAAAAATATGGAAAATTTATATTCATAGGAGACGATAACAGTCGCGTAACGTTACTTGTGAAAGTAATTAATATTAGTAGAGAATGTAATTATTATTAATACAGAATTGAAAGTGTTTCGCAAGTTGTAGTAAATTGAAAATGAAAAGTACAATTTTTTGAAACAACAAAATTGTCAGATATCGACGTTAGGTCGTTAGTGTACATCCATGATTTATATGGACTTTTTCCATGATTTATATGGACAATTTTTAGCCACGCATATATACATATGTACTGTATGCGCGCGAAAAGATTTCACATGGACTTATAATGCGTTCTATTCGTTCCAGGATTACTCTCTTAAGTACAAACAGTATATATATAGCACATCTGTCGCGTACCCGCCTAAAAAGATAGCTCCTGAACGAAGTATACTCCATGACCCCAAATGCAATCTTCTCACGCGCGTACTGTAGTTCACACGTAAAAGCGACTCGCGAATCGCGTCTTCTTTTATTGTTATTCCATCGAGCCCCCATTCTACCAAAATTATTTTCCTACTCATTGTACCTACTGGAACCATTCCAAAAAAAAACGAAAAAAAAAAAAATTTCCAAAAGAAACATCGACCAAGGACCGCCCTAACATACAAGATGTTACTGCAAATGAGAAACCTACCTAAACATCGTTATCCAGACACAAAGCAAGTTGACAATCAAATTTTTAATCTGGATTTTTGAAAAGGGGCCATTTTTCATACCAAATACAAAACATACCATTTAAATGAAAACACTTCGATATGTCGGTTACTTACAATCATATGAAAAATCGTGATGCAAAATGGTTCGAGTTTAACGTGAACCTTCAAACGGTCAATACGAAAGAACTGACGGTGAACATAAAGGAATAATATTTCGAATCGCGACAAATGGCGACCAATCGGCACTCGTAGACGCGGGATCAACAAATCGGCCGACCCTTTCGTTTCGTTTAACTTGTCCGTCGCGTCCGATTTCTGGCCTGGCCTAGAAGCCTTATGAATATTGCACCGTGCCACGACCTTTTCGCTCCTCGTCGCTGCACCATCGTCTGCCACCTTTTTATTATTGACGACCGCCTTCTTTATACGCTTACCGTGAATTCGTGCGTCAGACACTCCACACCCCGCGTCCCTCGCCCTACCGTCTCCATTCGACCGGAAATTACTTTTTTTCCCGGGGTTCTCGCCATGTTGTCCAGGCGTGGAGCTCTCCGCGCGGTACTCGAGTAGCTGGTAGTTGCGGGTTGAGAAATAGGACGTTGGGCTCGTGAACACCTCGAACTGTGTATAATCGTTTCGTCCAGGTCGTGCTTGTTGAGCCAACACCAAAATTGATCGCGAGTGTCCCGTACATTTGTGTCACGATACATTTGCCTTCCAATATGCCCATTATTTAGGCATGTTGCGCGTGCACCTTCATTTGTTACCAGGGATTCGTTTGGACGATATTGTTCGCGTAATTGTACCGAGTGTGTCGAACGAAGTGTCACGAGTTTGTTTCTGAGGGACCTAACTAGGAACATCGATTTCGTTTCTGGTGTAGTCGAATGGTAGGGTGATCGTTTAGAATCTGACGAAGTCGGCTAGGCGAGTGATTGCTGTGGATTAAAGAGCAGGTTTCTTTGGTTGGTGTTAATTTTACGTCGTTGAGAGAACTCTCGTCGAACTGAATACGAAATGTACTGTGGGCAATTGAAAAGACGTCATTTGGATTAAGAGGAGTCTAGTGGGATGTGTATGGTGAATGTGGGGAACCTAGAGCAATTTGTGCTTAGGTGTGGACCTCTGAAGGCTGATTGAAACGTCTTACCCAATAGGAGTACCAGTTTCTGACAGGTGACATCTTTTCAGATACCCATTGTACACACTGCACTACAGAGGAGATATGTAACTTTAATTGCTTGTATTTTTTAAATTGTCTAGCGTAGGAATTTAATGCATTGTGCATAGAAACTGGGACTTGTTATTTACTATCCTGCAAAAGTAGATTGGGATAGAATGTGGATAATTCTGATGCTTCTCTAGTGAGTACTTTTGAAATTAATGAGTATCTACACCCAACATTTCGCACGTGGCAACTGGGACCTGTAATCTGCCATACTGCAAAAGTAGAGTAACTACTGTCCATCTAAGGTGGATAGTCCTAGTCCTGGTGATAGATATTCATGGTGCACATTACAGGCTATACAGAATATGTCACTTTCATTACTTGTACCTTTGAAACTAGCTAGTGTCTAGGCTTAACCTTTTGCACATAACAACTGGAACCTTTAATTTATCATCCTGCATTGGTAAATTAACATCCAAGAAGCTTGTACATCTGGTGACAGATGTAGCTCTCATTGCAATACATAGTACACTTTGAAACTATCCAGTATCTGAACTTAGTATTCTAAACACAGAGAGTAGGATCTGTAATTTATCATCTTGCAAAAGTAGAGTAACATCTAAGCTGGATAGTCCTAGTCTTGGTGATAGATATTCATAGTATATATTACAGGACCTACGGCATATGTAGCTTTGATTATTTGTACCTTTGAAACTACCCAGTGTTTAGTCTTAATCTTTTGCACATAGCAAAAGGAACCTGCAATCTACCACCCTACAACAGTACAATACCTAAGACTTCTAGATCTGGTGATAAATATCCGTAGTATATATTGCAATACATAGTGTGCTTTAAAATTATCCAGCCTCTGAACTTAGTATTCTAAAGCCTAGAAGTAGTCCTACTGTAATTTACCATCTTACAAAAGTAATATAGTACCTAGGATAAATAGTCCTAATGCTGGCGATACATATTAGTAGTACACATTACAGACATATGTAACTTTGGTTACACGTACCTTTGAAGCTACTTAGTGTCTACACCTAATCTTTTGGACGTAGCACTTGGAACCTGTAATCTACCACTCTGCAAGAGTACAATATCTAAGACTTCTACATCCAATGTCAGATGTACTCATTGCAATATATAGTGCACTTTAGACCTATCCATCCTCTGAACTTAATATTCTACCCACAGTAACCACAGTACCTGCAGTCTATCATTCCATTGAAATATAGATTAAATTCGTCTAAAGACAAACAATTTAGAATCTTTCCTCCTGAGCACGCAACACACGAAATTTGTGCAATATCCAGCACCCCATTGGCGTCAATAGTGCGCTAAAATTCTCTAACAGAGACCGACGGACAATTTGTTCGAAAGTCCGGGGGCAGTGTGTCGGCAGGAAGGGCTGGCACAAAATGTCGATTTCGTGTGTGAGAAAAAGAAGACACGGGCAGCTGCTGGGAGCAGCGTGTGCTCCCATCGCATCGTCTCTCGAAATTGCAGACGCGCGCAGATACAGCGCTGATAATGGGGCCGCGCGAATAAAGGCCAACGTCCTTATCGGGCCGTTGATCTCGACACTTATCGATATCGAGATGTACTTCTTTTTCAAGGGTCGTCGACAATCAGACCCGGCCATTCGGCCTCGAAAATACGCTTCTTCCACAACCGTGGCTCGGACTCTTCGATCGACGTCGCTGAACTTATTCGATAACGCGAAACTTAATCGTGGACCTTGACGAATTATCGTTATCGTCGTGGAGCTGTTTCACGAGCGTGCGAGCGAGCGACGAATTCGAAATCGTCGACACGAGCGCACAACTAGATCCTGTCGCCCGGATCGCTTTCTTTCGTTCGAGTTCGAGTGGTCACTGTTATCGATTCGAGCGTTCTAACGAAAATTAATCAACAATAGGGATTTCGGAGCGCGGAGAAGCATCGAATTTAATTAATCGATTGCATCTGCGCCGATCTTCAACCACGATAAATCTTCACGGGAATATTAATCGACGAACGAGATTGTGTAACAATTATCTCGAGATTGTGGAATTATTTATCGGAGTGGTTTGCAAGCTTTTGAGAATGCGCCCTTAAGTTAGGAAAAAAAAGAATCTCGTGGAGGCAGTGGGTGAAAAATTGTACGTGAGAAATATTCATTGAAAATCATATTTAAGATGTATATTTTTTTGGTTGAAATTTTGCATCATGGCACTCTTCTTAAATAATCAGAACGTCCCCCCCCCCCTGAAGAAACCATTGATTTGTATATTCATATTTACTAATTTCATCGTTTATACATACTTCGTATATTAGTGTAATTGTTAACCGATAGAAGCTACGAAAAAAGAAAACTATTGCGAGGAATCTGAGAAAGGGTTTTATTATTTAAAAGTGATCCTGTTAAACAGTAGGTTGAAAATTATTGAAAAAAAAAAAGATTAAGTGAAGAAAAATCTTTAAAGTATCAAGATTTTTTCTACGTTAAAAATTTATCTATTTATCTAATTTATATCAAATCCCTCCCCCCTCCCTGAAAAACAGTTTATGAATTAAAGGGCCGTTCGATTAAACTCAAAATAGAACTCTCGAAACATAACAATACAACTCTTCGGAACAATCGAATCGTTGTTATTAATTTTTAAGGACAATCTTCTCGTTCGATGTAAACAAGCATGTTTACTCTCCCTCCCCCCAAAAATGCACAAGGTTACTATATTTCTCGATAGGGGGTCCACAGCCAAGGATCGAAACGTTGAATCGCTTCAATGTTACATAACGTTGTATGCAAATCCTCGGCGAAGTTCCTCGTCTCCAGTTTATTTTCGTCGTGGGAAATCAGAAGGTCGCCCGTCGAAAACTTCGCGAAGATTAACCGGAATCGTTGAGAGTTAATTAGCGCGCGAACGTGACTCCGCAGCCGCGGCCGACGCATCAGAAAATCGCGCAGTGTTCCGCGCGTGGTGGTTCGACGCAGCATTTATGCTAAACAACCGTAATATTCTCGCTGAAACCGTGCGACAAACGATCCAAATTTGGTTAAAAACGTTCATTCGAAACGGTTGGTTCGCTCGCGATGAAATATTGCAAGATTCAATGCAGAGAGTGCCTATGTATATTATATTTTAGTGCACGTGTGCATGTGTTTGTTTGTTTGCATGTGTTTGTGTTTTTGTGTATTTGCGTTTGTTTGTGCGCGTGTGTGTTGACGTGTTTGTGTTTTTGTGTATTTGTGTTTGTTTGTGCACGTGTGCGTTGACGTGTTTGTGTTTTTGTGTATTTGTGTTTGTTTGTGCGCGTGTGTGTTGACGTGTTTGTGTTTTTGTGTATTTGTGTTTGTTTGTGCGCGTGTGTGTTGACGTGTTTGTGTTTGTTTGTTCGTGTGTTTATGTCTGTTTGAGCGTGTGCTTGTGTTTGTTTGAGTGTGTGTTTGTACATATGTTTGTGTTTTTTTTATGTGCATTTTTGCATATTTATATATGTATTAATATAAAACATATTTTTACATATATTAATATAAAATATGTATGTATTTTTTTTTTGTTGCATAAATTAAACGAGAACGAAATGGTCGAGAAACGAACAGTTGGTGAGATCATTTCGAACGAATCTCTTTATGAAAAGAGACGTTAAAAAATTTGAGGACCCTCTTCAACAGACACGTTTGTTTTAAACAATTGACGAACTGGTCGTTTTTCAACCACTTAACCGTAATACTTTTCCACGTGGATTGACGAAAGGATTCGATCTGCGCGAAATGAAACGAACGTTTTCGATTACGAGAATTGTACACCTGCAGAATGCACATGCATCGTTGCACCTGTGAGAAAAATATGGCCCTGAAGACACGGTCCTCTTCGAACCATTCACCTTTTTCCACTAACATATTTTTCTAATTGCAGTCGGAAAAGAGATACGACTTGTTCCAGTTCCGTGCATAAACCTGTATATACAGGGTGTCTCTCTTAACGCGAGTAACTAGAATTACCTACGTTTCTTGTGAAGATACGAAGAACAGTTAAAGGGGAGGTTTGCAAAAGTTCCAAGAAATTAAACACCTTTTCTCGAGTGTTGTATTTTACGAGCAAATTTGCATCGAGTATTTCACCACTAAATGATCTTGTGTAAAAAATCAAACTTCCGATAAAAAAAAAGAACTGTATAAAAATAAAATATGTAAAAAAATCGTTTCAATAAAAGTGTGAGCTTGATCGAATAACGGAAAAAAATTTAGATAGATATAAAAATTACTGTATGCTGCTGTAAAAAAGTTGTCCATCCACCTGGATATTTATTAAACAACTCTTGAGTTGTTTTCAATACAATTATCTTGAACTATGAATTTTTGATCACACACGTGCCAATTTGACCGGGAAACAATACGTTTAAGAAGGCATCACAAATTATCTGCAAACTAAAATCAATGATTGAATCAACGAAGATTACAATAAAATGATTAGGAAACAATCGTGATTGTAATAGGAAAATATACAATCAACAGGAGATAACCAAGAATTAGGTAACCGGCTCAACAATACGAATATTAAATTTCTCTTATCCGTTGAATACTTATTTGCAAAAATAATCGTGCAAACAATTTTATTTTATTTTATTAACACTTCAAGACCGATACGAGGACTGCACACATGGCTGGGCCTGGTCAGGTAGCCTCAGGTATAAAACGGTTGCGAAAGCTACTATGTCCTTCGTCCAAAGAGATATTAAAAGATTGTCTACGTGACAGTAATTAGAAATATATATATACACATCTTGGACTAAAATTCGTAGTACACGTGGACTCGGAGAGATTCTATGGCTCGAAAGAAGACGAAAATGTAGAATGATAAAATTGTATCCAGGACATTGTTTACGAAAAAAAAAGCATTCCAAAATCAATGTAACAGACATGCACTTAATTGCATATGTATTCATTCTGGATCAAAATTTTTTGGTACAAATGAAGTCAGAAAAATTCTATAGCTCAAAATGAAATGAAAATATGCAATAATAAAATTGCATTGGATGCTTCGTTTTTTGAAAAATAATGCATTTTTAAACAATTTAGAATGCACTATCAGACACTGTTTATTATCAATATTCACCTACTAGTGCGTTTTTATTTTCAAATGCATTTTTCTCAAAAACAAAACTTTTATTCGTTATTCTATATTTTGTCTTAGTTCGAACCATAGAATTTTTTCAGTCCCATTTGCACCAAAAATTTGTATATAATAGGTGGACAATTTTAGAGCAACAGCTGGGTCGCGCACATTTACATATGTACTGTATGCACGCGAGAAGATTGCATACGGAGTTATAGCAGGTTCTATTCGTTCATGAACCATCCTCTCAACTATGAATGGCATGTATGTTTGTTGCGTACACGCCTAAAAAGGTAGCCCCTTAACGAAGAGGACCCGTTATGACTCAAAATGCAATCTTCTTAAACGTGTACTGTAGTTTTACACGTAAAAGAGACTCATGAATCACGTTTTCTCCTTGTTTGTTCAAGCTCGTATTTTACAAGAATTATTTTCGTACGTATTAGAATTATTTCAAGGGGATGAGACAAAAATATTTGTAAAAAATATATTATCCACGGACCACACTAATGTACAGAATATTACTGAAAATGTAGAATCTTTCAAAGCTTCGTCGAGGCTCAGATTTTCATTAATACGAACAAGATGAACCATTTAAATTAGAACACTTAAATATCTCCATTATTAAAAGTACTGTGAAAATGTTTCAAAACAAACTTGAAGGGGCACAGGTGGCGTTAACATTATTTTTTCTCCAACATCATTTTTCACAAAAATAATTAGTACAATCGATTATTTTTTTCAACAGCACCCTATATATTTTCTCAATATCCACAACACGAAAAAAAAAACAAACAAACAAATCAAACGACCTTACAAATCGTACTCTTTCAATCGTGTATACTTATATAAAAACAAAAAATAAAAAACAATTCCTTACGCAGAAATTTATTCAACGTAAATTTAAAAACTATTGAAAAACCTCGATAAGAGTTAACGAGCTGAGGATACTCGGAGAAAACGACAAGCGATCGCGACAATAGCGCAGGGTGTTGTACATCGGACCGTGAATTCGCCTATTCGAGTCTCGACACGCTTATTGTCGGACAGCCAACAATGCGGGGTGGCTATCCTTGCTTCGATTCCTACTTTTTACGATCCCGAGGCGAACCTCGATTTCCCTTCGGTCGGTCCGGGGCTGGGGTAATCGCTGCGAGAATAAAAGAGGAATGGAGGAAAAGAAGAAAAAAAAAAAAATATCGACTCGACCCTGTTTCCCTCGAGCCATCTGAATTTCATCTCACTTTCAGCGGCGCGTGTACATATAAGCGGGGAGGGGGGACTCGGTCCGATCGACGTCGTCGTCGCGTCACACAGACGGACGGGCTGAATTACGGCGCATTGATTCGGCCACGGGGAGCAAAAAATAGCCGGACAACCGGAGGAAATGCATAATTGTGGAATCGAGCGTAGTTAGGTCACGGTTCCTATTTTTAGTTCGGCACTGATTACGAGTTCAAACGAAAGCAAAGGCCACCTGTGTGTGTCCAACGTTTACTTTACGCCGTTGCTTCATCGTCTACTGCTCCCTACCTCTCGTTCATTCTCCCCCATTCCCTCGCTCTTGTATCCGAGGTACACGCGCGCGCGCGAAATCTCTCGTTGCAAAGCTTTTGACACGATCCTTGATCCGACAAAGCTTCGAACGCGCGAAAACCACGGGGAAAAACGAGCCTCGCGCGCGTCAATTTTCCTTTTCTCGTGTGTGTACAACCTTGTCATTGGTTTTTCAGTTTTTTTTTTTTCTTTCTTTTTTTTAATCGGTCCTCGACGACCATGAGAGCCGCCACCGAGTGCGTTGAATGTGATACAGGTCGCGACACGCGTCGAGCCATGCGACTTCGGTGTTTCGTGGTGTGCTGAGTCAGCGGCGGAGTGGGGGAGAGCGGTGGTGGGGAGAATAGCGGTAGTGGGGAGTAGCGCTAGTGGGGAGTAGCGGTAGTGGAAAGAGTAGCGGTACTGGGGAGCAGTAGTGGGGGAAACGAATGGTCGGAGAGGGGATAACGACTCGCCGAGACGATATTCGAGGAAACCGTACCATTTTTTCTCATCGGGGAACGTAAGATACACGCTAAATCGATCCGTAATATGTTTCGTTTTATTTACGGATTATTATCTCAACGATGCGATTATCGCAGTCCCACCCCTCGACACAAACAAACTCGACAGATAATATATCGCATGTTTACCTTCGTATTTGCGTGCTCGTGATTCCCTCTTCAAGACCAATGCGTGTAAATATTCGCTAGAAAAATCGCGATATCAATTTCGATCGTCTCAGGGATCAATAAACTTACGCTCAAGGGGAAATTGGAGGACATTTTAGAAGTCAGATTTATTCGATTTATCAACATTTTTTTACGTTTGTTTTCTTGTTCTTTTATAGGTACTAATAAACCGGGTTGGGCAGGTTTTATTCGAAATAAGATAACCAATAATTGTCCTATTATCTGTATGTTTACTCAGTTTTTATATATTTACTCTTCAATAATTCTCCGGACTTGTGAGACACTATACAAAAATGTATATTTCCAAAACCGTTGAAAATGTTAATACGATGGAATTGAAAAATAAATCAAATATTCGATCGAACATATATAATTGAAATAAAGTGGAAAATTATTTGATTTGAAATAGAAATAAAATAATCTAAAAAGTAATTGTTCAATCGATGAAATAAAATAAGATATAGTTATTTCAGATAACATGCAACCAAATAAGATTATATATTATATTAACCGTTTTTTTTTTTCAAGTAATTAATTTGAATAATATCTAAGCTAAATAACAAAAATCTGAAATGGATACATCTCATCGAAACACACGTGCGCGTTACACACTGTTAGATAAAAGGCAGAGTTCCCGCGAGTCGAGCGCAATCGATAAATTTGCTATTCGAATCGTTTCAAGGATCCCGTTTTCCAACGGATTCCAATTCACCCTGGTTTCTCGAATCAACGTCTTCTTTCTCTTTCCACACCCTTCTTTCACCCCCTTGTAATGTGTGGAATATTAAAAAGCAGCCTCTGCGCAAAACGCAGTCAATAGACCAATAGAAAATTTCAATATTGACGCGTTGTTCCTCATACATAAAGAATGAACATTTCTTGAAAAAGGAATAATTTTTACAATATACATATCTTAAGACCATAGAAGAATATAAAGAATGAACATTTTTTGAAAAGAGAAAAGAATAATTTTGAAGTATGTTTTTCTTAAGGAAATTGAAAAAAAAAATTATTTAAAAATATCTCTCTCTTAAGATCGTTAGAAAATATACAGAGAATATTTTTGAAACAAGAGTAATTTTTTAAATATGCCTCTCTCGAGACAATTACCAAACGTTTTTCTTCCTAATCTTAAATAAGAAATGTAGAGTACAATCTTCCTTATCTGAACATTCCACTATCCAAGCACTCTATTTTTTATTACAAGTCTAACAATGGAACTATTAACACAGCATCTTAACGACATGATACCGTGTGTGCCCTAAATACTAAAACGAAATGTGGAAATCAATGTTGACATGCATCAGTATCTTAAAAGATACGACTCATTAGTAAAATGTCGAAGGAAGATTTAAGGTCCCTCAATTCTTAACCAAATCATGTTCAGTTTTATTATTTCTTGCCCCTATTCTTAGTATTCTTTCATCAATTTTTTTATAACATAAAACCTCGACGAAACTTTTCATCATTTTCCATATATGTTCTTTAACTTTCCAAGATATAAACTTTTCTTCTTTGTTAAAATTTATCAATTTTTCACGAAGTAATAAATATTATTCTCCATGGACGTTCTTCTCGACGATGTGCAGTCTAGCATATTTTTATGTTAATCTGGAATTAAAAATCAAACAGAGTTATTTTCGTAATAAAACTACGAAAATATATGAACCTTGACTTCTGTTTAAAAAATATATTATTATAGATAATACGTAGTCCCGGATTTTCAATCTTCAAAATATTTCTACCAAAATTAACAAAGTCATGTGCGTTTAAAGGAAATGTTGTCCATAAAATATGACGCATCGTTACACCGTATCGTAATAACAGGTATTTCGACAAATCTAGCTCGAAAGATTAAATGTCTTATGGCCAGGTTTCGCTCGATTAGATCAAATGTATCTTATTCGATAAATCGTAGGAGCAATATAAAGTGTGTGTTCAAAAAGTTCGGGGAAAGAAAAATACAAACGAGAAGCTCAAGACACTGGTATGAAAACTTTAAACACGATATTTTCAAAATATATACATTTCTTCAACTGGTTGCTCGAGTTCTACTTGACACCAAATTTTGAGAGAAACTTCAACAAACGAGTGCTTATTCTCCATATTACGATAGAATTTTCAAAATCCATATGTTTGAACCGTATACTTTGAGAAAATAGAAAGAAAAATCGACTGTTCGAAGCCTTTAACTGTCGGTTAACCGAGCGTGGGTCTATAGTGACCCACGCTCGCAAAAAAAAAAAGGTCTCGCCAATTTCCTTGATTCGCGACGAATAATTTAAGCACTGTTTATTTCAGAAGCGATCGATAAAAGGGTAAAATAGAAACGAAAGATTGAATTGGGTCTAGATTGACCCAGGTTGTTGATCATCGCTAGAAGCATTCCGTCGATCGTGGTAAAGTTAATGGCTGCTTCGTATTCGTGACAGAACCATACATGCGTTACAATAGTAGATCCCTAGAAATACCCCTTGATTCCCTGACAAGCGTGGGTCAACATTGACCCACGCCCGTAAAGATCCTCGTCGATCTCTTTGATTTACGACGAGTAATTTTACTTATTTCGGGACTGATGCAGCAATCGACAGAATTACATAATTAGAGAAGGTAAGGCCGGGTCTAAAGTGACCCAGGTTTCCGCAAATCGTTAGAAACGTCGCGTCGATTGACCGAGAGTCAAAGGTTGCTTCGAACGCGCGAGAAAAATCGGTCGTGCCACGGGTCAATTTTGACCCGTGCCTATAAAAATCCTTGTCGATCTCCTCGATTGACGACGAGCGATTTCGTTTATTTCAGAACTGACAGACAATATTAGGGAAAGGTAAGGCCGGGTCCAGAGTGACCCAGGTTGCCGATAGTCGTTAGAAACGTCGGGACGGTCGTCTGAGACTTAAAGGCTGCTTCGGATTCATGACAGAATCAGACATACGTTACTATAGTCGGTTAAGCGATAAAACGACTCGATAGCGACTCGAAGAGCGGCGCGGCCTTCACCGTGTACGACTACGCGACGATATTTATCGGTTGACCTCGACTAGGAAAATCCGATCTTCGATCTCGAGTGCATCCAGCGAGCTTAAGCCTATCGAAATTTATCGCCGTAGCTGGCAGGCCTACCCACCGTTAATCCGTGCCACATATTCCTCGATATCCGTTCGCCGATCTTATCGTTGATCCGGCATAGCTTTGTTGTCGTAACTCACGCGGATTAATAGGACTGTTGGGAACGATCTTTATGCAAAATCGATATTCTAAGTGGATCGATGGGGTGCTTTTTTTTTCTCTCTCTGGACACGTGTCACGTCCGCGTGAACCGTCACTCGGGTCAGAATGCAACTCGCTAAGTATTTTTTTTCTCACGTTATTATAGCAACACTTTAAGATTGTTTTTTTTTCGCACTTATTATAGTAACTTGTTAAGATTTTTTTTTTTCGTACTTATTATAGCAACTTGTCAAGTGGTTCTTTTTCTCCAGCTTATCACAGCAACTCCTTAGGTTTCTTTTTTCCTTTTTATGGTAGATACTTATTAATTATTTTTTTTTTTTTTCTTTTTACTCGAGTCTGATCTGTCATGAATTTTTCGTGTGCTTATTATAGCAATTATTTAAAGAATTCGTAATGGTAATAAGAATAATAAAATTTAAGAATCTTTGCAGCAGTGAGGGGGGGGGGGAAGAGTTGAATAAGGAGGCAGTTATGTAGATAGTAGGAACAATTGGTGCATTGTATTATACAATGTTGAATATTTATTAAGTTTTCATTGGAGCTTCTCGGGATGTTGGTGAAATCTATTACTTTTTAAAAATAAATTTTCAAAATGGTAGCTTGTTAGATATCAGGGTCTTGCTGCACACTAATTAAATAAATAACTGTTGCGAATATATGAAATTATAATCGAAGTATGTATCTGTATGAGAAGCACAAAAAAAAATATGATCGAAAAGATAAAATGTGTAATTCTTCTAGATGTTCATAATAATTTGATCACTTACTGCATAAAGCAGCCAAAATAAATTATAACTTTTTATATTGATAAAAAAATCATTTATACTTTGTATAAGCATGCTATATAAATAATATAAAAATCTCCTTCCATATTTTCCATAAATCACTATCACGAATGGAGATGAAATTCATTTAAATTTAATATATTCTCGACACAAGTTAATTTGACCCAAACAGTTTCGATATAACAATTATTTGAACAAGTTAACCAAGAGAGATCAAATATGTTTACACTTTGTTTATAGCATCAATGATTTTTAGGTAATTTTTGTTTCTACCTTCAAGATTAGTTATGATATTGTGACGTTTTAATATTAATTTTTAATTTTAGTATTAGCTGACAATAAATAAAAGAAAAAACTTGAGGTAAAAGACTTAAATATTTAGTTCATGAATAGTGTTTACATTGTCACATTGACAACTGCAATAAATGGAAATTAATACTATAAAAATGTATCCACTAATAGCCATTAGAATAATAGTAATACCGTAATTCAAATTTTTAATGATATATTTGAAATTAACCGCCATACGATACAAAATTAATAAAAAAAGGTTTATTTATCAAAAAATGTAAACGAATCGCACAGAATATTTTAAATCGAAACATTAATCCTATTCCGAAAATTAAAATAAATGTATTTGTTAATTCTTCTCTTAGTGCTTTCGTTATAGTTATTCTGAAAGTTCAGCTTAAACAATAACAACATAAAATTTACAGAAAAATATATCAAACTAATATCTCCGAATTGATGTACTCAAAAATAGTAAAATATTTATAAATAAATAAATGTGTTGAAATCTATGAAACTTGTACAAAAAAAGAAAATTGTTACATTTGAAAGTAATTTGTTTTTATATCAAAAAAGAAACATTTACTTTAAATATATTTCTCCACCTCGTTACAAATTTTTATCTACTTCGTTGAACAAAAACAATTTACTTACAATTGTTAATCGTCGGTATATTTTTTCTTGTTCGTCGTAATAATTTTCTATCGGACTTGGTAAAATTTTTCGATATTTTCATAAAAATTCTTCGATTGTTACGAAAATATTTTATCCGGTTATCCTTCGACAGAGTTGCGGTAAAATTTTATTCGAATAATAAATGACGAATAAAACCAACGTGTAACGATTGATTTGCGACGTTTATTCGATTGGACGGTTAAATTTTGATTCGTTCATTGTGAAACATTTCGTTCTTTAATTAACATTCTAATTTTTATTCAACGTGCAACGGATGGAAAGCTGTTTACTTTTTATTCGTTACTTGACATTTTTATCCAGATAACAACTTTGCCCGTTTCTGCCTTTTGACTGCTTCGACATATCCTTTTCAGAGAGATAGTTTTATCTGAATAAGTAATAACCCGATGGAGTCGTGTCTGGAGAGTAAGTAGAGCGTATCATCCTTTGCCGTACGAATTCATCAATTTTTGGGTAATTGCAAATGTTGAACAACCATCTGGGTTATAGACGAAATCGAAGCCCATACACGTGAGATATTTTGTTCCCTTTTTTTTTTTCTTTATGTATTTACTTAACACAGATTCAACTGCACTTAGACAGTTATTGGCAAGGATGGTTCATTTTATTTAAATAATTATATTATATAAATAGAATCCAAAGAGAAGTATTTTTTATCTTTAAAATAAAATATTTTATTCCTACAATTTTGTAACAATTTCAACACTATCGAGAAGCATATTATCTAAAAGAGAAATATTTTATTCCTTCAATTTTGTAACAATTGTTCAAACACTATCGAAAAGTATTTTATCCTTTAAAGAAGAAATATGTTATTTGTGTATAATTCAATTTTGTAACTATTTTAAAATTCTTTTTTAACTGAAATGAACTATTAGTTATTGTTGAAAAGTAACTGTTAGGTATTAATATAGTAACTATCAGTTTTTGTAATTAACTATTACTTTTGTTTAAGCTATTTAACGAGTTCTCAGAAGGAACAATTTTGAGTTATCTGAACCTGATCGATCGATCAATATTGTATATTATTATCAACAATGGAAACGATTACAGCCTAGCGTTATAAAAAAACTGGCCAAATTAGCTTAACAAAAATGATATTTCTTTTTCAGTCGAATAAAATTAATTAATTCCAATCGGAATGGATCTGTCCCGGAATCGCGTATTATCGTTAATTTTATGTTTTTTAAACAAAAATTAGGTTCGTACAGTACGTAGTTCTATTACGAAAAGAATGTTCAATTTTTGATTCCAAATCGACACAAAAAAAATATTAGATTGCACAATCGACAAGGAAGGTCCACGAAGAATAATATTTATTGCTTCGCGAAAGGGCGATAAATTGTAACAAAAAAAAAGCAATTTATTTCTTGGAACATCGAAGAATATATATGCAAAATGAGGATAAATTTCGTCGAGATTTTACGTTAGAAAAAAATTATTCTAAATAGTCTAATTATTCCAGATCAACGTGAAAAAATTCTAGACCGCACACCATCGACAAGGAAGGTCCATGAAGAATAATATTTATTGCTTCGCGAAAAGGCGATAAATTGTAACAAAAAACAGCAATTTATTTCTTGGAACATTGAAGAGTATATATGCAAAATGAGGATAAATTTCGTCGAGATTTTACGTTGGAAAAAAATTGCCAAAAATTACTTTCATTTCAACGTTTTACCCCTTAAGCGCCCTTAGTCTCTTCTCTGTCGACAAGGAAAGCGGATTCGTCGTTTCGATGCGCAACGATCGTCAGAAGAGGGAACGAGCCGGTAGATCCTCCCTCGAGCAGCTTCAAAGAACTTCGACACGCACGACCGCTACTTAATCGGTCGTTGTCGAACGCGTCGCGAACGACACCGACTATACAGTCACTGTGTTCGTACAAATGTATCTTATTCGATGAATCTTAGGAGCAATATAAAATGGATGTTTAGAAAATTCGGGGATAGAAAAATACGAACGAGAAGCTCACGATACTGGTATGAAAACTTTGAACACGATTTTCTCAAGATATGTATATTTCTTCAGATGGTTGTGCAAGTTCTAATTGACACCAAATTCGGAGGGAAACTTCGACAAAACGAGTGCTTGTTTCCCATATTACGACAGACTTTTCAGAATCCATATTTTCGAGCCATACACTTTGAGAAAATAAAAAGAAGAATCGATTTTTCAAAGCCAGATTATCGGAATACCCCTTTAACTTTCGGTCAACGGAGCGTGGGTCTGTAGTGACCCACGCTTGCAAGAAAAAACAAAAAATCTCGTCGATTTCCTCGATTCGCGATAAGTGATTTGAAGCGCTGTTTATTTCAGAACCGATGAGGCGATCGATAGAAGGACAAAGTAGAAATGAAAGGTTGAGCTGGGTCTAGATTGACCCAGGTTGTCGATGGTCGCTAGAAGCGTTGCGTCGATTGACGTAGAGTTAAAGGCTGCCTCGAATTCGTGAGAGAACCACACGTAGGTTACAATAGTAGATTACTAAAAATGCCCCCTGACTCCCTGCCAATTGTGGGTCACTTTTGACCCACGTTCGTAAAAAAAATCTTCGATGTCAACGATTTACGACGAGTGATTTTATTTATTTCAAAACTGATGAGGTAATCGAAGGAATGACAAAATTGGAGAAAGTAAAGCCGGGTCTAAAGTGACCCAGGTTTCCGTAAACGGTTCGAAGCGTTGCATCGATTGATGTAAAGTCAAAGGGTGCTTCGGATTCGTGACAGAATCATACATACGTTACAATGGTAGATTACTAGAAATACCTGCTGTCTCTTTGCCAAGCGTGGGTCAAATTTGACCCACGCTTGTCAAAAGTCCTCGTCGATCTCCACGATTTACCAGTCATGGTTTTTGAACAAACGCGACTCCTCGAGTCGAAAGAGTCAGGTAGATACGATCACATGCTCTCTCCAAGGAACAAACGTACCAAGACTGTGCGAGCATTGATCTGTTTGGACCCTGCGCGTTTCCACGAGGAAGATCGCGTGAAAAGACGGAACAATCTGAATCTAGATCTCGTGGAAAACCTCCATCGCGATTATCAGATTCAATATATCGCCTTAACTTTAAACCGTTTTTTATACTCGAGATCTTGATGGAGTGAAAAATGGATTTGAAAGATTATAGTTCAACGGGAGGGGTAAGATACAATAAGATTAATCGAATAACTAAAATAAGTTGATAAATAAAAGCATCCTTTCGTTCTAGGAGGACTTAGCTCAAAGCGTTGAGAGTGCCTCTCGTGTAGATGCATACAACAGCAGACCTAAAGGACTAGGGGACCATTTTCTATAATAACTTTAATCGAATCACGAGAAAGACGCGAAGAACGGACAAGGTGCTCATTTTCGAATGACCAGATTCGTCATTAGACTAGTTCGGTGATAGTAATCACCCAACACTGAACAGTAGACCCTAGACGTCTTCTGCTCACCGCTTAAAACTCTCGTGACTCAAATAACCTTCATCAAATACCGGAAAAGCTTCAGAAACATATGATGATTAAACCTTGTATCTTTAAGTTACCATTACTTTCCGTCTTTAGAGGAAAATGATTCTACTATTTCTGTACTATTTTTAGGTGATTATCACCTAAACGATGGACAGTAGACGCTAATTGTCCTCTGTGCACCGCCAAAAATTGTCTTCTCGTTGACGTTAGTGTTAACTATAAAATGTTACTTTCCATATTCATGGAACAAGATTCTAGACTATCGTTAAGCAGTGGACAGTAGAGCCTAATCGTCCACTGTTCACCGCCAGAAGCCCTCGTCTCAAATAACCTTCATTAAAACGCAAAGAAGACTCAAGGGACGTAGATCCTCACATGTTTGTATTATTAATACTGTTCGTCCTCATAGGACAAGCTTCTAGACTATCACCAAAGAGTGGATAATAGACGAGGGTCTACTTTGGATTAGGATTGTCCTCTGTTCACCGCCAAAAGCCCTCGTCTCAAATGACCATCATTAAAACACAAAGAAGACTCAAGGGACCTAGATCCTCACGTTTGTATTATTAATACTGTTCGTCCTCATAGGAAAAGCTTCTAGACTATCGTTAAACAGCGAACAGTGGACCTAATCGTCTTTTGTTCATTGCCTAAAACCCCTTTGTTTCGATCAGTTTTCATCAAGTAGCAAAACAGAAAGACAGAGGGACATAAGATCTTCGCATTTCATACTATTATTGTTGTTCGTCCTCATAGGACAAGCTTCTAGACTATCATCAAACAGTGGACAATAAACCCTAATCATTCTCTGTTCACCGCCAAATGCCCTCGTCTCAACTAACCTTCGTTAAAACGCAAGAAAGACTCAAGGGACATAATTCCTCACATGTTTTTATTATTATTACTGTTCGTCCTCCTAGGACAAGCTTCTAGACTATCATCGAACAGTGAACAGTAGATCCCAATAGTCCTCTGTTCACAGCCAAATGCCCTCGTCTCAACTAACCTTCATTAAAACGCAAAAAAGACTCAAGGGACATAGTTCCTCACATGTTTGTATTATTATTATTCTTCGTCCTCATAGGGCAAGCTTCTAAACTATCATCGAACAGTGAACAGTAGACCCCAATAGTCCTCTGTTCACCGCCAAATGCCCTCGTCTCAACTAACCTTCATTAAAACGCAAGAAAGACTCAAGGGACATAGATCCTCACATGTTTGTATTATTATTATCGTTCGTCCTCTTAGGACAAGCTTCTAGACTATCATCGAACAGTGAACAGTAGACCCCAATAGTCCTCTGTTCACCGCCAAATGCCCTCGTCTCAACTAACCTTCATCAAATAGCAAAAAAGTCTCGAGGGACACACGAAGATCCTCGCATCTTGGTATTATTATTATCGTTCGTCCTCTTAGGACAAGCTTCTAGACTATCATCGAACAGTGAACAGTAGACCCTAACAGTCCTCTGTTCACCGCCAAAAGCCCTCGTCTCGTAGCGAGCGGCGAGCACAGAGTACGCGGGTCGACCCGCCGAGACGGAGGCAGATTCGATCGCGGAGCGTACGCGAGGGTGAATCGATCTCCGCGGAAGTAGTAGCTGGAAAACGCACTTACGAATTTCCAAGAGAGCGAGCACAGTCGCCACCTCCTCTGCTCCTGTGTCCAGCTCGACGAGCACCGCTGCGAGGAACCAGGAGGTGACGTTCGTACGGAAACGTGCGCGCTTGTACCGCTACTAGCTGGGGACTGCTCGAGCACTGCTTCCGTTCGACCCTGACTCTACGGCCTTTGGCTGTCTCCTGCTTCCGTTGTCTACCCGTTCAACGGCTCCTGGTGCGTCGGTGTATCACGGTTCGAGATGAACCCGAGCACACCGAGGCACGAGCTGATCACCGACGATACCTCTCTCTTCCACTCCGGGAAGAGCTCTCCTCTTTCTCTTGTTGTTTCGATTCCGTGGGTCCTGCAACCCGGTCTGGATGATCGAGGTATACCTGGTGAACGCAGAAGAACGACGACGACGACGACAACGACGACGACGACGACGACGACGACGCAAATCACAAGAACGAGATGAGGGATTCGAGACGACAACCGTGTGCGATAGAGAAGTAGGCCGGTTAACCGTTCAGGCCGCACTGACGACAAGAGCCGCGGCTAGTAAGGGTGAACTGGCCTGGCATCCCCTCTCGGGCATCCCCCCACCATCCTACCTTTCTCTCTCACCCCTTCGCGGTGGCTACCCTCCCTCCGCACGCTCTCACCCCGTGATACTCCCTACCCGGGCCGCCCCTCTGTTCACCTTCTGTCTCTTATTCGCTCCCTCTTCGTTTTTGTGTTTCTTGCGCGCTGTCATCCGCCAACCCTGCTCCTTCATCTCTCTCTCCTCTCTCTTTCTTTCTCTTTCTTGGGTTTCGTCTTCTTGTTCTTCGCAAGGTTCGTTTTCTAGGTTTATATCCTTTTCCTCCGCAACGACGAGACTCACGGCAGCGATCGAAGTACTCCGCGACCAGTACCTGAAACCGGGAATTGAAAAAGATTGTAATATCGACTATGGGTCTTGAAACCGGGGATACGTCGGTTCTGATGCGTATCGGTTTCGGTTATTGCACTGTGGATGTTGCACGGGTTTTGCAATTGTTTGTTTTCGGTTCTGCGTCGATTATACGGTTTTTTTATATTCGAAGATGTATGGTTTTTTAGGAAAGGGATATATTTATTTGATAAGAATGTTGTCGCGTTGTATTAAGGATGGGAGTAATTGTAAGATTGAATTCTGATTGAAATTGTGAATAATTTAAGTGTCTGAAAATAATTTGTGAGAACACATTTTTTTTAATGTATTGATTTAAAGATTCGATAGCTTACTTGAAATCTTTTACAAGTATTAATATTATCACAAATTTGGTCAGGATTAACAATAGTAATGATATCGATGTAGATATTTATTAACGTTATGTAAAATCGAATCGTAGTCGGCGGAGAATTGAAGAATAACAATTTTAGAACCGAAAATAGCACTTATAGAATCAATATAGAATCAAAGCATAACACTTTCATGAATCGATATAGAACCGAAACATAACACTTATGGAATTGATATAGAACCGAAAAATAACACTTATAGAATCGATATAGAACCGAAACATAACACTTACAGAATTAATATAGAACCGAAAAATAACACTTATAGAATCGATATAGAATCGAAACATAACACTTACAGAATTAATATAGAACCGAAATATAACACATATAGAATACATATAGAACCGAAAAATAACACATAGAATCGATATGGAACCGAAACATAACACTTATAGAATCAATATGGAACCGAAAAATAACACTTATAGAATCGATATAGAACCGAAAAATAACATTTACAGAATCGATATAGTAACGAAAAATAACACTTATATTATAGAATCGACACAATATCGGTAGTAAAGAACCATCATTGAAATCGATGTATCTATAACAGTTATAACATTTTTTCGGTTCTCGTAACAGTTTCAATCAGAACCGATACATAACAGTTTGAAACAGTTATTTTCAACCCCGATGGAGTGCGAACGAATTACGCGCGAACGACACAGTGTTTCGTTCAAAGGAAAAAAGTAAACAATTCAAAGTTTCGAATGGCAAAAATCATCCATTGTGAAATATTAACAACGAAATGTAGTTTGTAATGTTATTCGTGGCGTTTGCCAAATATATCAATTTGTCATTAAAATTGAGACAAAAATTTATTGAAAAATTCAATGCACTTTTCTAGAGACTTACCACTGGTAAAATATTTGTTTCTTTTTTTTTTCAATTCGATTTTCATAAGTTACATTCAATGCTGCAATACCTTTAAGAATAGTAAATAATTTTTATTAAGAATAATAAGTAATTTTATCCTAATTTGAAGTATAAAATGTTTGTCAACTTCGAAGTGACTTTTTAGAAAAGTATTAAACAAAACTTCCTTAATTTTTTCTATACCACTTCCGGACATATTAAATTTTACATTCATATCGACCTTGTCCAAATTTGCCAAAAATTAATCTAAATCGTTATTAAAGCATTTTCATTTTTATATTATTTTTTATGTTTTACCTACCGCGTAATCAAAAATATAAAAAACAAATAAAAGAAAAATTTCAAATATATCTAAAGTTATGACATTTATCTCTTAAATCCGAAAGTTTTCATTCGATAAAAAATAAAAATTGTCCAAATTTTTGTCAACAAAGTTTTATATTTTTTTTATACGTAATCGATGCATATTTACACTTTTTTTTTAAATCCATCAGAAGATTTGGATCAAAAATTAATTAATTTAAATGTTATTATTTTTTATCCCGAACATACATATAGAACACTGCGACAAGTCGAATCTTTGAGCATGTTGTCCTCTCGGAATACTTTAAACTCCAGGGGATAGCTTTAGGAATTCGAAAGAATTGTTTTTTTTTTTTTTTCATTCGTTCGTTTGATCGCGTACGATACGAGGATTATTCTGTACACGTTTTACGAGGAAATTGTGAATATCAACGAAGTTGTTAATATTGCGAAAGTAGAATTATTCTTGTACGCGCCCCGGTTGCGAAATTTTCCGGGAATCTTTCTGTACTAATAAAAGTAATTTTTTATGCGAAAGAATAGTTCGAGATCTTAGAAATGATATTAAAAATAGCCCATTGGAGAAATTGTACAAATGACCAAAGTATTTCAATTAAGTTGATTATCTATTTGCAAATATCGATGCACCGAGTCCAATTGCAATACTTTTTGGAAAAACATTTACAAGGTACGTCTGTCAATTTTTTATATTTTTTTCATAAAATTTAATGCGTTGATAATATGTTAGTAATACATATAATAGATATTTAATATCTTAATGTAAATGATAAAATTGTCTTTAGTCTGTAGATTCATTCTTTCGATTTTTTAATTCTTCAGGATTTTCTTCATTAATAAAATGTTTATATAATACGTCAGTTTTTCATTCAACATTGCATCATTTTATCAATTTATCACCCATTCTTACGTTGAATCATCGTAGAAGCCTGAATTTGTTTTGGCTCTATTTACTTATGTATGATTTCGACCATTTTTTTAAAATAATTTACAATGTATCCCCTTTGTAATAAAATAAAAATCGAATCGATTCGATTCGCAGTTCTTCCGGAATAAATTCTCGAAAAAATCCTTTTTTCACGAATACTCTAGGGATCTGCCCCTTTAATTGGGTAGTTGATAAGTTGTGAGCAAAATTTAAAAAAACAGTGTAAAAGAAATAAAAAAACATATTGAAGTTGAAACAAATGAGAAAATTCGTGTTACGATCTTGTTAGATGTCGAAATAACACATGTGTGGAAAAATATGGAAAATGTCATTTTGGCAAGCATTTGTTGCCCGTTAGGCGTCGTTGTACGGTGCAGGTGACATCGTGTGAACGTACTTGGGAAATCAGATGCATACACTTGTAGAAGATCTTCGCGCGAAAAGATTTCTTTTCCTTTTTAATCTCCTCGTTGTAATTAGCAATTCGTTTTACAACATTCGATAAATTTTCAACTTCGAAAAATTCTCAAATTTTATTATCGTTTGAATGTTTGTTACTAACACTATTTTCCTAGTGGTCCATACTATTTATTAACAAAGTAAATCCATGAGATACTTTTTAATTAATCTTTTTAAAATAGGTTGAATATAAACATTGTTGATTAAGTTGTTGAGACGATTAACCAGTCTCAATTTTTAGTTTTCAGCATATCGTGTAATTATTTCTTCAATTGAGTAAATTTTAAGGTCTTTTCTTACTTTTTAATTTTCTTAATATGATTGACTATAGAGTTTCTATTTTTTTCTTTTAAGTGACAACAAACCTTATTGATTCGGTGATTGTTTAAGATTTGACCAAAAAAGATATACTTATATTTGTTATATTTCTTGAACCATGCATACGATTAAAATAATAACAAAAGAACCATGCATACGATTACAATAAAAATAAAAGCTAGTACTCTTTCGTGTAGAAGATCCTTCCAAGTGGCGTAAAAATGATCGAAATTGTTACAGAAATTTTCACGTGTGCTATTAACAATGGGAATACCTTGTTATTCCATATTATAACGAATATAAGTATTAAAATCAACGTAGACACTTGTAAATAACGCGAGAACCAATATGCTCACCGTGTGTATATCTGAAAGACAGGTGATCGTAAAAAATCAATAGATACAATGCACAAATCTTGTTGCGACTCTGCGGACGAGTGTATGTACATATGAGGTGGGAATAGCGAAATAAAGGTCAGTTGCAAAATTACGTGTATATACAGAAATTCACGAAGTTGAAACTTTATTCGTACTTTCTTACTCAGTTGAAAGCATAAATAGAATATCGTGGGATCTTCAGGTTTATGTTAATTACGTATAAATGCAATGTCCTCTTTTTGTAATAAAAAGAGTATTCTTTAAGAAACGTCCACGTTTTTAATAAAAAATAAATATTCCTTTTTCTAACTCGTGTCAAAAATCAAAAATGGAATTCTTTTCTTCTGGATAAACGTATAAATATAAATACAATTTATAAATATTTATACAACGCGTAGTCAATTATCCTCCAATAGTATTTTTTAAATGCTAAATTAATTTATCAGATTAACGAACTCTGATTGACTAATACGAAATTATTGTTTTTCAAAAATGACTTTACGTATATTTAATAAATAAAAAAAATTCAATATTATTTTTTCTAACACGTGTCGAAAATCGAAAACGTAATTTCCGTTTTCGTACAACCGTGCCAATACGAATACAAATTTACAAATATAAATAATACGTTTATATTTCGTAGGACAGATTTGTCCACCGAGTTTCCTCTCGAGCGCGCGAAACATCAGTGCCAAAGGAAACCATATCGGGTGTCAGAGCCGAGCACGTGGCGAACGACACGCGCCAGCGGTGATTATCCAAACACGAAGAACGGGCCGTGAATTTCCATAAATCCGAAAAGGCTATCTTAGGTGGCCATGAAATTCGCGCGGTATCGATCGTCGAGGCGCGAATACGTGACGTTATTGGAAGCCTGGAATCGGAGCAACGGGACCGAGGGCAGCCCGATGGTAGCCCTTGAGTCGACGAATAAACCATCGATACATAGTAAATCGTGGAAGGATCGAGTCACGCGCGCCAAGGGGACCGACGGAAACGGAAGATTTCGCTCGGTGGCGGCGAGCCTTAGGACCGAGGAGAATTCGATGTAGGCCGAGCAGTCAAAGAATAATAGAGACGACTACGTCGCAATACCTCCGAATGGGGGGCGGGGGGGGGGGGGGGGGGGCGAAAAAGTGTCACAAGTATTATATATATGCAACGAATAAAATATCGTTCAATTTTTTCTTTATTAGAGAAAATGGAAAAAATGTTTATTGGACTTTTTTACGCAGAGTTTAATTCTCTATCGAATTTACCTAAATATATTTTTCAATTTTTAGACACAAGGATTTTCATTTATTTTTTTTTTTTTAAGGTTTTGGGTACGGAGAATGTATGGGTGGAATTTTATTTTTGTTCAATTTTGACGTGGGATGAATATATTTATCTAGGGAAAGAAACAAATTATTATCCGTGGAACGATTTTGTTTAAACTTGAATCGAGGTTTGAAATGGGAATATGAAATTTGAATTGGAAGCTTTTTCCCGCGGATTTGAAAAGTGTATTTCGGGGAAAGAATAGTTTTTTTGAAATTTGCGAAATTGTTAGCTTCTATCCTTGTGGGTCGTATAGTGAAAATGGTGGAAAATTATAATACTGATGCGAGGTGTAACGCGTAAATTTTTTTATATTTTATTTTACCTTAATAATTTTTGTTTGTATTTATTACACTGAAGGAACATTTTTAGAGAATGTCCACCCCCCGAGAAGAATATTTCTGTGTCACTATAGTGAGGTACATTAATTCTTATGATTTGCACGCAAAATCTCCAGCTACGGGGAGCCAGAGGCATTCTTCTCAGTCGCGTAGTATACATTAGTGTATATAGTAGTTAGTGTTAGTGTTAGTGTAGTTTTTGAAAGAACCCTTCAGCGGAACCAAAAACTTTAAAATTTTACATAAATAATATTCCTTACTGTTCAAAAAACCAATTAAAATATTTTGTTTAAGTTCTTTACTCCATCTTCTATCTAACAAACATTAGATAGAAAATAAAAGCATTCTTTTCAAGCGCGAACTGTACATTACTGTCTCCCAAGTAGCATCTTCGATATAGTCTTGAAATTTAAACAAAAAATTTTCTATATTGTTAAAAAAAACAAAGAATCTACTTTCTTTAAATTTTTTATTCCATCTTCTATATATTCCATTTGGTTAAAGAAAACGAAAAGTCTACTTTTTTAAAATTCTTCATTCATTTTCTATGTAATAAACAGTATATAGAACAGAGTATATAGAAAGCATTCTTTTCGAGTGCATACTGTACATTACTATCTCCATAGTCATTACTATCTCGACATAGTTTTGAGATTTTAAATAAACGTTATTCTGTATTGTTAAAAAAAGTCAAAGAATCTATTTTCTCTGAGTTCTTCACTCGATCATCCATCCTGAGCAAAAGAATATCCATCAAGGAATTTGAAATTCGCGCGCAAATTCGTCACGTGAAATTGTTTGTTCTCGAGCTTCGTCGAAGAAGACTATTCGCTCGACGTCATTGGAAATCGCGCAAAAATCAATTCTAAATGACAATCAACTATTTCTTTAATTGGTATTGAAAATTGGATTTTTTTAACAACATTGCGAGCCTCACCAATTCGTTCCATCTGGTTTCGATTATTAGACATTTGATCCGATCACCGAATTACTGGTGCACGTTTCAAAAAGAGTGCAACATAAATTTCCGAAGATAGAACTACTCGCAGATTAGGTCAACCTATGTCTGTCCTTGATTGTAATCAAGATCCATTATCGGAGATAGCTAATTTAAGATCGTTAAGAGCTCGTAGAGTTGTGGTCGACCTTACGTTTATTATTCAACGTCATCTACCGATGTCACGTTTCAACTGCCCTTAGTTATTGAAATTATCAAATTTCACATACCGCTTAAGTGGGAAATATACATAGTGACCGTTGCTCGGTACAGAAAGCATCGATCTATGCTTTTAGAGATCGAATCGATCGTGGCTTCTCCACAGTTAATATTCCAAATAGAAATAATCGACTTTCCTCTGATATTAGTATAAAAGTTTTCTGACACACAATTTTTTAAATAAAAAATGTTTAAAATTGCTACAATTTTAATACACTTTCATGTTTGTTTCTGTTTATAAAGTAGTAATTGTATCGAAGTCAATGAACGAACAAAATTATTTAGTTAAAAAAATTAATTTGTTTACTATATCCTACAAAAAAAAAGTAACAATTTTACAAAAAGGGTACACACGATGTGAACAGACATTGGAAGAATACTGGTGAATAAAATGTAAGATAATTAACGAACAAAATTATTTAGTTAAAAAAATTAATTTGTTTACTATATCCTACAAAAAAAAAAGTAACAATTTTACAAAAAGGGTACACATGATGTGAACAGACATTGGAAGAATACTGGTGAATAAAATGGAAGATAATTAACGAACAAAATTATTTAGTTAAAAAGATTAATTTGTTCACTACATCCTACAAAAAAAAAAAAAACGTAACAATTGTAAACGGACATTGGAAGAATGCTGCTGAATAAAATGGAAGTTACTTAACGAACAAAATTATCTAGTCAAAAAAATTAATTTGTTTACTATATCCTACAAAAAAAAAAGAAACTTTTCACAGAAATTAATATTTCGTACCAATACACACCAGATACGATTTACCCCAAGGCTATTTTTGCAACGTGTTTACTTATAAAAAAAAACACATACGGGTATGCAAATCCGTAGATAGAAATAAACAATAACCCCACGACGTAGAGAAGACACTTGCTAAAATTAATTTAACAATGTTCCAGTGAAGTTCCTACAATCGATCACTCGTCTCGTTTCGACGATCGGCCGATCGAGCATCTCGGATAACACTCATCCGATAAGAGATCTTAAAGTTTAGGTGAACGATACCAGCTCCTATATAAGAGACGATCATCAACCAAACTTAGTACTCGAAGCAACACCGTGTACGCGCATCGACAATCGAGACTGAAATCGAAATCGAAAATCGTGAGTATTTCTTTACCGACCGAGCGCGTCGATCGAATCCATCGATCGATCATCGTTAAAATTCAAAGTTCGTGCGATCCTATCTGCTCGTTTCATTTGCAAACGTGTATTGTAACAAAGTAAACAGAAATTATTGCAATTACGTTTCGATCGGAGATTGGTATGATTTTAATCGAAAGTAAAGAGATAACGATTAAAACCGACATGTGATTTATTGTGTAACGTGTAACTTTCATTTGTTTATCGTGAAATATTCCGTGAAATATTAATTGAATTTTTTATTCGTTGCTCGAAAGTTTTATCCGTATGAAAATTTAACAATCAGTGCTCTGTTAACAAAGCGTTTGAAAAAGAAATAGTTGACAATTTAACCGAGATTGTTAAATTATGAATTATTTTTTAATTGGGGTGATTGTGAGCTAATTTCTGTACATGGTGTTTAATGAATGAGGTTGTTAAATTATTGATTTTTTTTAATGAGCGTAACTGAACTAAGTTAATAAATGAGCAGAGAATAATAAACGAACAGGGTCGATTAATCTCGAAAGTGTATTCATGGAAACTCTCCTGAACAAGTCACGACGAACAATTTTAATATTCGAAATTTAAAATAAAAAAAAAACCTAAGGCTCTCGTTTGGTGCTCGAGTCAATTGATTTTTAATTTCACCATTATAGAAACATAATTGTACTCGTAGAAATGCATGTGTTGACACTAGAGAGGAGTAACATTTTATTTGGATAATAAACAATGAATTAATGCATCGTATAATGATTTATTCGTAATGTTTCCTTCGACGTGAAATATCATTTCATTTGATAATTCGGATTAAAATTTTCATTAAACTGATTCCGAATCAAAAATTGCTTATCTATTGTTTATTGTTTAAAATTTTTATCTAGAAAAGATTATTCAATGTGCCACCATATTGCGAATCAAATTTATTTCTACATCCCAGATTAGGATGTTGTAAAACAATTTTGGCTGAACTTTACAGATTTTCAGTTGCATAATTCCTCTTTTATATATTAATTCTTTCGCGCCTTTAAAACCATTAAATAAATAAAGAATAAGTAACGTTGATGATAACGATGTGTACTCCATTTTTTACGTAACAAGCATCGCATAATACACAGAAGCATTTTTCTCAGGTGCGTATTATACATAAGTGTATAGTAATGTATTATACATTTACTCTACATTAATGTATAGTATCTTCCAATAGATTTGCGTTTTATCAAACCTTGACCACATTTTATAAATTTTGTAAATTTTGTAAATTCTGCACACCAAAAGGTTCTCCCATTTATCTAATAAATAAACAAATGAATACTGT
Source organism: Ptiloglossa arizonensis (assembly GCF_051014685.1). Lineage (NCBI taxonomy): Eukaryota > Metazoa > Arthropoda > Insecta > Hymenoptera > Colletidae > Ptiloglossa > Ptiloglossa arizonensis. Next base: position 25,511,485 of record NC_135052.1, on the reverse strand, counting down.
TACCGTGCAATAAAAACATTAAATGAGTAAAAAATAAGTAACCTTGATAATAATGATATTTACTCAATTTTCTACGTAACAAACATCGCATAAAACACAGAAGCATTCTTCTCGGGTGCGTACTGTACATTTCTATTTTCAAATCGATTCACGCTTTGTTAAACCTTGACCGAATTTTGTAAATTTTGTAAATTCTGCACAATAAAAGGTTCTCCCATTTATCGAATGAATAAACAAATGAATATCGTTGCGGTTCGATAAAAAGATAAAAAAATATAAATAACGATGATAATAACGATGCACGTTGCCCCGGTCACCGAATCCTCCGCGTCGTGTAAAACGTTCTCGTTGGATCGTGCGCATCGTTCCAGCGTGATCCAGAATTACAACGATCGTAGTTTTCCGCCAGTGTTATCAAAAATTCTGTCACAGGCCGGAAAGGAGGACGAGCTCGTTGAGCCAGTAACGAAGAAGCGAACTCGCGCGGTTTAATTAAGCTCCGACGAAATTCCGAGTTTCAAGATTCGAATCGTCGACGTTTTATCTATACCGGGTGAACTCGAGCGTAAAAATAACAACGAGAAAAAAAGTACACCGGGATTGGCGCGCCCTAATAATGTAATGAACGCGAGAGTCGATGACGAGAATCCGATACACAGGCTGACAGTGTCGATGACTTTGAAAAGAGAATAGCAGAGAGCGTAAAAATGCTCCGCGATCGACCTTTGTGCCTCAGCGCCGCTGTATAGCTCGGCCAAGCGAGAGCGAGTATCCGAACGCGCATGCGTGAACCGCCGGTGCGTCCAGCGCGGCGTACCGCCCCCCTCCACTTTCCATTCGGTGTCACGCGATGGAGCGTACCGTGCAGAGATCGTGAGTTGCCAACGAATCATATTAGTCGTCCCTATTCCCCCAATTATGTTTATTTGTTTGTATAGATTTATCACGTGACAAATTGTATGTAAATGAAGAGGCATCGAAACAGAAACGAAGCAATAACGATTGGAATGCATTGCCTTTGATATAGACTGAAAATATTAATTATTAGTGGAATGAAAAAATTCCCTTACCTTTCGTAATGTAATCTGGATAAATTCTACGTAATAACAATTATTGTCGAGGACAGATATTACAATTGATTAAAATTGTCTCGTTCGCTTACCCTACACAACTAACGAGCTGTATCCTCGTACTTGTAGTTTCGTCTGCTTTTTTAAGTGACTTTGTTAGCATATCTGCGATAAATAATCGCAGGTTTACAATTTTATAGAACCTGTAAAACGATGATACGTTAGTATTTCAGGTGCCAAAAGTACTCAAATTTTGATCACTTTGGGCTATGCTACATTTTTGTTCAGATTAGTGCTAAAGATACCCTCAATTTTATAAATATACTCGAGAAATTTTGTTGTACAATAAGATCCCTGGATCTGTGTTTTTGTATATTTCCCCTTGTGTAATATGACCACTTAACTGCACAAGTTAAGCTCTGGAGCTTAAAGAGCATCTCCCACTTTACCTCTATCACCTTCGTACAAAGTCGCTAACTGCTAATGTGCACCATTTGTTTATCTCTTTTTAAACTAAGGCTGTCTCGTACAATCAGTGACACTGATAAGAGACTATACGGCCTACGGGACCATTTTCATGAAGAGGTCTGTTTTAGAACTTGCATGTGGAAATCCTTAGTGGGAATTGGATGAAGCAAGGGTCTATTCTCCTTGCCCCTCGTTCAGTTCGCAGAAACTTGGCAACTCATCATCTCTGCACAGTACTAATCCTGCAATAGCCCCTAGCCTCTGACATTCAATTTACAGAGACTTGATAACTCATCATCTCTGCATAGTACCAATCTTGCAATAGCCCCACCTACTAACATTCAACTTATAGGGACTTGACAATTCATCATCTCTGCATAGTACCAATCTTTCAATAGCCTCTATCTTCTGACATTTAATTTACAGAGACTTGATAATTCATCACCTCTGCACATTAGCAACCTTGCAATAACCCCCATGTTCTGATGTTCAGTTTAGTGGGACCTGACAACTCATCATCTCTGCACAGTACCAATTTTGCAACAGCCCCCATCTTCTGACGTTTACAGGCACGTGACAACTCATCATCTGTGCAGAGTACCAATTTTGCCACAGCCCCCATCTTCTGACGTTTACAGGGACCTGACAACTCACAATCTCTATGTAGTCCTATTCTAACCACCACCTCTCACTGTAACCATCAACTCTCAATTGACCCACAGCTGAAGTCTTATACAGAATGATTCTATTATCAGCAAAAATCATCATTAAACAGCCCAGCGATAATGTCGTGTTTGCACATAGTGATAATGTAGCCCATGACCCTACTATCGACAACTGCAGCGAGGACTATTGCATTTGTTCAATGTCTGTGAATTAAAAACTCACACGGGATTATCACTAAAGAATTTTAGCGACGATACTGTCTTCGAGTTCACTGATGAATCATCCTGTAATGAAACGAGCATTCTGATGAGAGAATCCCAGATCCAGTGAAAGTCCCTAACCCTCCACCTAACCTGACTCCCGGACCGCACACGAGCTTATAACGTGTAGAAAATCATACTTCGTCTCTCTTTCAGGAAAATGCATTTCTTCCCGGTGATAATAGCCGCGATCTTGGTCTCCTGTCATGCAACCCCGACCCTGATCGAAACGAAACGTGAGTGATATTTGTCTCTCGAAACTGAACTTGATTCGATCTTGTATCCGAGATGTTCGAAATTAACGCAACCGTTTCTATCCTTTAAGAGCTCGAACAGATTACAACTTATGGTTTGCTTGACGGATTTCTCGAGAAATTGAAGGGTATATTGAAGACTGGAGACACAAAGCTTGGGATTCCCAAGCTAGATCCTCTTTCCATAGAACACGTGGATGTGAACACCAAAGGATTGATAGAGTGAGCATTCGTTCGAAGAGAGACACGCGCCATCTGCAGTGAAAATTCTTCTCTTCTACAGTGTCGATTACAATTACCGATTGTTGGTCTGTTTTCGTTGACAGGTTGAAAGGCTCGTTAGATAGCATTCGTGGACACGGTTTGTCTGAGTATACAGTGAATCAAGGCGACTTCACATTCGCTGGATTTTTAGCTAACATCAGTCTCACGTGGAATGAGCTCGAAGTAATGACCAAATACAAACTTGACAATAGCACACTTGCCGATACTTTGTCCATCTTCGGTGAAGGAATCATTTCGTAAGTTTAATATTTATCGATCATTTCTTTCAACCGTATCGTCCAATTATCTAGTCCCTTCTGTGTCTAACGAAATCAATTATTAATTTTGCGAACATGTGTTTTCCCCTTATGTTTAAATATATTCCACACAATTTTATGCCAAAAATGACATTTTTTCGCATCGCGCGTAAATTGTCATATTTTCTTTAGAAAGAGATTGTTTTTTACGTGAATTTGAACTTACTGTTTGCAATTTTACGATAAAAGAGACATTCTCTCGTAATGTGAAGTTTTAGCGACATCTCTAAGCAACAACACGAAGCTCAAAGGTACCACGGATTGTAGATTTCAAAGAAAACTTTCTAATCCATCGAGTCAGACTCGATGATAATACAGTGTTCTATTGGTCGGTAACGTTGCGTTACTCGGCTAGTATAGTTCTTTATCGATCGGTACCGTAAACTTATCGACGTAACCATTATCGATTTTTCTGACATACCGACGGTTGGTAAATTCAATCCAGAAAATTCGTAATAAATCGAAGCAACAAAAATAATTTTTATTTTTCGTAATGTTCAGGGCTAGGGTTAATAACCTTACAGCGCATGTAGAAGCGAAAGTGGGCATAACCGAAGATCAGAGGGTATACATTGCAAATCTCACGTTGCATGTCCACCTGAAAAGATTAGACGTAAGTATGATCATAATCCTCGAAAGATTATCGTAAAAATTTGTTTAATAAAACAAAATCTTCTTGTAATTAATTTCTGTTTCATTTTTAATTGCACAGATCATTATTACTGGACTCCTCAACGATACAGAATTCTCGAAACTCGTGAGCAACATCCTCAGCGAATTAACACCGCAAATGGTCGACGATTATCAACAACAACTGTCGAAGTACGCGAGCCCGTTGGTCATGGAGAGGTTGAACAACAACTTGAAGGGCATGACACTGGATAAATTGATAGATATAATCAATGGTTCATCGTGAGCATTACGATGATCACTATACCTGATTGTAATAAGACTAATAAATATATTTTTCGACACGAAATTCTAGTTGAATGAAACATCGATAACGGTCTCGAGATACACAATTGTGGTTCTTTCTTGGAAAATTGTTATCGTCAATAGAAGCTAAGATTCTTTCTGTTTAAAGAGGTTAAGTAGCCCAGCTTGCGTTTGGAAAGCTGCAAACTAAGAATGTTTCTGGGAGAAAGAGAAACTTAAGTTGACAGCAGACATACAAAGTACAATCAACTGGTCGCCATTTTGAAGGTGAACGAATCAGAACATTTCATTGTTGAAATGTATTTTGCGAAGAAATGTACGTAGTACACGTGAACTTAATAATTTTAAAAAAATTAATAGAAATTAAATGAATTTATAATTACTTAAAGTAATTTACAAGAAACAGTTTGTAATACTATTGGTAGAATTTTATTTCAATTGACAAATGTATAAATTCTTGGTCGAAACTTTCTTTGTTAAGACGGTTAACCTCTCCACTCGTTTAGCTGATAACGTTGCGTTTTCAACAGCTTTATCAACTGTTGCTTTTTTTTTTACTACCATTAGCAGAAAATGCACAACAAACTGTCGACAATGGGCATGCAGTGGATTTTAATCACTGTTTGGGTTATTAATAACGTTCGAAGAAATTGTATTGTTAACTTCTCTTTGCAACAAATTTAGTATAGCATCCTACTGTAGTAATTTCTCTACCATGTGTCGTATTTCTTTCGAACTGTTCTTCAAGAAAGTTTATTTACATTGGTAAACTCATTAATACATTTTCTATTAGCAGACTTATGGTTAGTATACTTATATTAGTAGACTCATGGTTAGTATATTTATATTACTAGATTCATGGTTAATACACTTATATTAGTAGACGTGTGGTTAGTATACTTATATTAGTAGACTCATGGTTAGTGTACTTATATTAGCAGACTCATGGTTAGTGTACTTATATTAGTAGACTCATGGTTAGTATATTTATATTACTAGACTCATGGTTAATATACTTATATTAGTAGACTCATGGTTAGTATATTTATATTACTAGACTCATGGTTAATATACTTATGTTAGTAGACTTGTTGTTAGTATACTTATATTAGTAAACTTATAGTTGATATACTTATATTAATAGACTCATGGTTAGTATATTTATATTACTAGATTCATGGTTAATACACTTAGATTAGTAGACTTGTGGTTAGTATACTTATATTAGTAGACTCATGGTTAGTGTACTTATATTAGTAGACTCATGGTTAATATACTTATATTAGTAGACTCATGGTTACTATACTTATATTAGTAGACTGATAGTTGGTATACTTATATTAGTAAACTTCTAGTTAGTATACTTATATTAGTATACGAGACTCGTTTAATTAATTTAAAAAAAAAGGGGACAGTAATTATTCTTTCACTTACTGTAAGTCGACGTTACACGTGTATTTAAAGTTTATCAATTGCAACACACTAACGAATGTTATTATAACTACTATTTCTCAAACTCGTCACACGGTTGCAAAATATAGAAAATTAATCAAATACAGTACTTTATAAATACAGTGACTTTTTAAGAGAGAGAGTGAATTTTCAAATATTCAAAATTAATTAATCGAAAATTGATGCAATCCATACTCAAGCGTAATGGAGATCGACGCTGTGATACGTTCTTATCTGCTCAAATTACCTCGTATTACTTTTCATGGTTAATGAAAAATATATCAATCGGGTCAGGAGAGAAGAATACCCTTAATGGCCTTAAAAGCGAGCTAGTTAAAGAAATTTATGAAGTTACTTTTACCTTTCAGTTCACATTGAGACCCTCCTTCGGGAAGATTTAATAAACAAATAAAATCAATAACAATAATAAAATAGTCAATCACTAATTGAAATAACCTAAAGAAAATAACGAGTGGAAAGCACCTACCAAGTATCAGTATCAATTATATAAAACAATGAGTACGAATACAGTTCATACACCAATGTTTTTTACAATTGTGAACAAATTTGATAAAAAAAATTCTACAAACCATCGATACACAAACTATGCGTTACATAATCCACATACATGCTTTCAATAATTTCTAAGTATTATTCTAATTATTTTATTCCCATTGTCAACATCTTCAGCTTGGATTTTAATTACACGAATATTTACGTTCAGAAGTTATCAAAGTTATCTCCCCAAAGAAGATTCCCGACGTAAATTAACAAATCCTTTCGCCAGACTTGCTCTTGAGCTCGTTAAATAAATTCTTTATTACTGATCCTGCTGATACGTACCCAGCCACCTGATCTATCCAACGATATTAGCAACGATGATGCTATAATTCCAAGAGTTTGTTCAAGATTTCTCGAAAAGCCACGCCAAGCAATCAGAAACTGCTAAAGGTGTTTCAACGCGAGGTAGGGATCAAAGAAACCGCGTAGACATGGCAAAAAGCTTTACTTCGAATAGTTAATTGACTCGGAGACTTCATTAGTTACCGACCGAAGAATTAATTACATCTTACTTCTTCGCGACTCGTTCGATCGCCTTGGTGTTGAGCAACGAAGTCTCGGTGGACGAAATTGAGATACTCGAACGATCGATGTTGAATTTTCCATCGATTCCCTCGTTAAAAGTCCCGGCGGGTCTTCAACGATTGAAATTTCGTTAAAATCGTGGGAAAAATTCCCGCTCGCGATCTACGAGTTTTGACAGAAGCAACAAGTGTTCGTTGCACGCAATTCGATTTGGGACGACGCACGTTCGAACGTCGAATCTCACCAAGATGAAACTAGCCTGGATTTATTATTCTATGATAAAGAGGAAGTGACCAGAAAACTTTCGTTTAAATTGTACGGCCGTAGAGAGAGTAACGAAGATCCGATAAATGCGATAGGATTATATCTGGATGAAACACTAACCTGGTAGCTGCTCACGGAAATATAATGCTGTATAATGCATATACAGTGCATTAAGTATATGCACCACACTATTGTGATTAATTGTTTTGCTTCTGAAGTGTAGCTTGGAATATTTATAATGCTGGAAGAAAGTATCTATTAAGAATATTTACTGGAAGAGGGTGTAGAAGTTTAAATGTCTTTTACACTATTGTGATTGATAATTGTACTTCTGGTGTAATAATTTATATATTAATCATCTGGTGTATATATTGATAATTTTATTACTTAGAATGTTTGTAACGCTGAAAAGAAATATTTAGCAAGAAAATGATGTAGAAGTTTAAGATATGCCCCGCGCTATTGCGATTAATAAAATTAATAAATTAATTTTACGTCTGACGTACCACTTAGGATATTTATAATTTGGGAAAAATATATTTAGTATGAAAAGATATTTATAATTTGGAAAAAAAATATTTAGTATGAAAAGAGTGTAGAGTTTAATATACGTCTTGGATTATTGTGATTAATAATTTTATTTTTGACGTTCCACTTAGAATACTTATAATTCTGAAAAAAAAATATTTAGCAAAAAAAGAGTGTCGAAGTTTAAGATGTCCCCATATTATTGTGATTAATAATTTTACTTCTGACATATTACTTCTGCCTTAGAATATTTATAATAATAAATAAAATATAATTGGTAAGAAAAAAGTGTAGAGTTTAAAATGTCTTCCACACTACTGTAATTAATAATTTTACTTCTGACACACGGTTCGGAATACTTATAATGCTAGAGAAGAATATTTAGCGAGAGAAGAGTATAGAGTGTAAGATGCCCCCCACTCCGCTGCACGGTGCTAGGCAACGAGGGCCGCCGCGACACACCCCCTACCCCCACTCCTTCGACTTGGACTACAGCTTACTCTCCTAGCTACGCTGGTCACAAAGGGAATACTTCGAATATTTTCTTCGCCCCTTTCCAACTCGAGAAGCAAAGAATATGGGGCACTTTTTATTCATTTTAATGTGTAGATTCACTCTTTGACGTACGAGCATGCATTTTTGAATCACCCTGCATAAAGTACGAATTAAACCGATCCGTACGTACGGAATGCAAATATGGTTGCGAATATAACAAAAATGGAACATTCTCGGACAATTCGTTTAAAGTGGATTGCAAACGGTTCGTGGTCCTCGTGGAATAATAAAATACGTAAACGTCTCTGAATACTTTCGATTCGGATGTAAACAACACGATTTACTAAAAAGCACAAGGAACGGATAAATGCACATACCAATCCATCAATGTCGATAAGCTGTGAACCAATCTCCAGGGGATTGAAAAGAAAACACTTCACACTATGCAACGTGCTAATCGCAACTATAAATATTCATTAATTCCCAATTAGTGCTGCTTGCACACTGGTGTAACGAGACGCGTGCTATTTACTTCAACATTTAACAACACATATTTACTTGTTACAAATACAACACATCGTGAATAAAACGCAAAACCGTGGCAATAAATGTACAAATTAATGAATAAATAATAACGATAATAATTCCGAAATATATCGAGTACAATGTAGACCAATTTTTTTTTTACATTATATTTTATATTTTATATTTCTCATTGACCTCTGTGTATATTAAACTCAGAGAGTGTTTGGGCCGTGTCGAAGAACAAAAATACAACAAATGTGTTCCAAATATTGTACACCAATCGGAACAAAAAATTGTGGAAAAATTCGAAAAATTCCGACAACACGGTATATTTTGTTGAAACATGATTAATTCGTCGAGCACGTGTGCAGCAACGAGGACACTTTCAAAAGTGCTTATAAATCACCAAGGAATAAAAGACGAACAAAATCGGTCGAGATGTTTTGTATTAATTCAACCTCACCGTCATCAATCAACACTATCTCGAACAGACGCAACTGGCAGTAAAATACACGATAACCAGATCGTATTTAATCGTTCGCGCGGTTGAACAAACTGAAAAATCGATTTTCTCGAAAACAAAGCAAGGTTGGAAAAATAAGCGTAACACGAAATTTACAGTCTTATTTTTCCGTCCAACAATCGTCCCCTACTCGAAACGTTTTCTATTTATAAAATTGTCTTATCTCTGTTCATAGAATCGGTATCGATCGATGGTTAAATTCCGGGACACCCGGTATCGTCACGCTGTAGTAACTCGGAAGTTGAATATAAACAGAGATTAACACTGTTACGAGGAGAAAAAAAGTTTGTGTACGAAAAAACGCGAGATAAATAGCCTCAGAGGTCACGCGACGTTCCCGAGACGATATTGTACGGGATCAAAAGGGGACTAAAAAAAAAAACAAAGACTAATAATACAGATTTCTGTGGAACGAGAGAATTTTCAGGAAGGTTAAATATTGTAAGCAATTTACTTTTGTTGATCTACGTTCGTTTCGCGATTACGCTTCTGGTACCGTTGTACCGCTATTTTTCCGAGAATCCCGATGATGTAACGCGATTAGCGTCGCATTACGTTATCGGCCACGAGTGTTCGCACGTTCGCCAATATCGTGCTCACGCACCAGCAGACACCGATAAACGTTTCGCACCGCTGAACCTAACCTCGCACCTATGTCGTATCTACTGTTTTGTATCGTTCGCTTCTCGTTCGCTAAACCAGCAACGAACCTACAAAATAAACTGGCGCGAGTCTCCGTGAACTCGATGTCCGGTTCTGGCGAAGTTACACTGAACTCCCTGGTGATACACAATCTGACAGATGTCTTTCGTAATTTAATTGCCCTAATGCAGTGTTTCTCAAGCTTCGCATTCCCACGGCCCCTCGATAAAGGAAAATAAATATAGTTAGCAAGAAAACGGGGTAGTAGTTTAAAATATTCCACGCAGTATTAATAATTTCACTTTTGACCCACTGCTTGGAATATTTATAATTCTGAAAAGAATATTTAATAAGAAAAGGATGTAGAGTTTAAGATAAAGGAAAATAAATATAGTTAGCAAGAAAACGGGGTAGTAGTTTAAAATATTCCACACAGTATTAATAATTTTACTTTTGACCCACTGCTTGGAATATTTATAATTCTGAAAAAAATATTTAGTGAGAAAAGGATGTAGAGTTTAAAATGTCTCCCACACTATTGTGATTAATAATTTTATTTCTCATGCACGACTTGGAATATTTATAATTTTGAAAAAAAATATTTAGTTAGGAAAAAGTGTAAAGTTTTAGATACGCCGTACACTACTGTGATTAATAATTTTACTTCTGATGAACGACTTGGAATATTTATAATAGTGAAGAAAATATAATTGGTAAGAAAAGGGTATAAAAGAAAGATTCCCTCGATAAAGGAAAACTGTCTTCACACCTTAACAATAGAACAACCAAAGTCTTTATATTTTGTATTTTTATATAAATATCTTTCTCTTCAACGAAATTTTTTAAACTTATAAAGAGAAAATATTAGATAATTTCAAAATTATTTCTCACTTAATTTATAAGATTAGCGAATTGTTATTAATATTACAAGAAGCTGCAACTTCAAAATTTAAATTCGTACAAAAAACGTATAAATTAGAATTGAATTTTCATCCACTCTTTACTTTTGCTTCGCCATTGGCCATTTCGTAATTAAAAGCATTAAGTTTGGAATTGTACGATAAATATCATCTGGCAGTATTTTTTGAGCATCGAATTGTTTATTCAGCTTTCAAATTTATTATGCCCTTGTGGAAATACCCATTTCACGTGCGACGGCCTAATATTACTTTCTAAAGCGCTTTTAGAACTGTCTTTATATTTTTTAAATTTTAATTCGTTTCGAACGAAAAACATATTTTTCGATTTTAAGCTACGTAAAGGAAAAATTGTTTCGAAAAGAATTATCGTTCTTACGCGTTTCTCCTTACGTAATACCACTTAATAATACATTTATCTTTTCCCATTCAATAGTAATAAAAAAACTTTATTACTCGAGTTTCGAACAGAACTGTCTGGTTCGGCCGAAAGAGTGCAATAAATGTTGCTATCTTTTACTACAGAACTCTTGGAAAAGTAGAACGAAAAACGATAAATACGTTGCAATTATAAAACAATGCCGATAAAATTACACAAACAACTGTTACAAATTTTTTTTACTTTCCACTTACTGACTCGATGTTTTTACAACTAGCGAGAGAAAATTTTTTAATGGGCGTTATGGGAGCAAGTGTATATATTGGCAACACGATTGCTTGTAAAAATTCCACGAGCCCAGCTGTATCTCCCATACATTAATTTATTCGTTCTGAAGTTTCGAACATCGTATAAAAGGTTATAAAAATAAAAATTGGCGTTTTTCCAAGTTTTGCTGGTGTACTCGTTGGAAAGACTGAATAGAGAATTTCGCATATTCGCCACCAGATTGCCAAATTTCTATTTTTGCAACCTTTTTATACGATATCGTAAATAATAAATGTCTGTGTTTATACGATATCCTAAATAATAAATGTCTGTGTTTATACCGTGTGCTAAATAATATATGTCTGTGTGTTTTTTTTTTTGTTCTTTCTATATAAAAATTATAATGTAAACATATCAAATTATTATATTAATTTTTCAGAACAATATTTCTACTGTACGAGGTCCCCTTCGGGTACAATAATCAAATTGTAATATAAATCTTTAAAAAGTGCAAAAAAATAGAAAATATAAATACAGTTGGAAAGAAATAGCTACAAGAAATGAAAACAACCGACTCTAAAGAACTATCTATAATTGTTTACTCTTACAACCATAAATTCAAATAGGACTATATTTGTTCATAGTCTAAATTAGTATTTTAACATAATTTCGACTGTCGTTCTAAAGAGTGTTTATTTTCTAGTCAAAAGTGACATCAATCTTAGTTAATAATTTTCTTTAATTAGTATTCTTTCGTTTAATAATCTTCAGTCTTTAATTTCTTTCTTTTTCCCTTTTATTATACCACAGCATAATAACTTCCCCTTAAATGTACACTATGTTAAAATATTCAATTTTGAAACCCACTATAATTGTTTCTTTTCAGACACTTTAATAATAATTTCTTTCTATCTTTCCTCCAATTATACATCTATGTTAAAATCATGAATTTTGAAACGCGCTATAATTATTTTTCTTTCCCCGGACACTTCAATAATAATTTGCTTCTATTTTTTCTCTAATTATATAACTATATTAAAATCTTGAATTTTGAAACCCACTATAATTTTCTTTTCAGACACTTTAATAGTAATTTCTTTCTATCTTTCCTACAATTATACATCTATGTTAAAATCATGGATTTTGAAACTCACTATAATTGTTTCTTTTCAGACACTTTAATAATAATTTCTTTCTATCTTTCCTCCAATTATACATCTATGTTAAAATCATGAATTTTGAAACGCGCTATAATTATTTTTTTTTTCCCGGAACTCTTCAATCGTCTTCCGAGAACCCGTCGTATCACGGAATTGAGAGACACTGTTACCGGAGCGCTCGAGGTGAATCGACGAGCTGGTACGGTCGTGGACGACGCTGAAAACGTTATTTCACGGGAATATGACGCGGGCGCGTTGCGTCGCGGCGCGGAAAAATGGCGTGGTCCGAGGGAAACCGGTCCGGTTCGAGCGCGAAATAAGCGGCGGAACGGACAGCTGACAATTACAGCGGTCGAATAAGCGAAACGGCTTCCTCCGTGGGACACCTGTGAATCCCACGAAAGTAAAAACGATGCCGCTCCGCGTAAGGACTAATCTCGTAACGGCGGCTTCTTTTTTCGCCGCTTGACACCCGGTATGCGCGGACCGAGATCGCTTGTAAGTGGCGTGTGTGTGCCGTGTAATTACGGATTCCCGGTAAAACGTGGAAAACGGGCAACACACACTGCGGGGCATTTCTCATTTCCGTTGAAACGTCGATATCGCGGCGACACGGTGGATATAGGTATGCGAAAAGATTCGCGGTTCGTCCGATCTGCGATCCGGGTACAAACGTTTCACCGCCTCCTGAGCGATGCAAAAAATACGATACACCCTCGATAAACGTTACAAAACGTATCGAACCGTGCCTGTCACCGTACGCGTGCCTCGGACCGAGCGAACGTAAGTTGACAATTTTTTTCTATTTTGCATTGCATCCTCGCGAAAATATCATCGATGAATTGGCAAGACTCTCCCGGTGAAAATGAGTACCAACATGACCTAGTTCCGACTAGGTTTGATTATAGTCAATTTTTCAAAAATGACTCGAATTATGTACGTTCGACTCAAATATTCACGAGGGTATTATCGATGAATCGGGGAGGTTCTTCCGGTGAAAATGAGTACCAACATGACCTTGTTCCAACTAGGTTTGATTATAGTCAATTTTTCAAAAATGACTCGAATTATGTACGTTCGACTCAAATATTCACGAGGGTATTATCGATGAATCGGGGAGGTTCTCCCGGGGAAAATGAGTACCAACACGACCTTGTTCCGACTACTTTCGATTATAGTCAATTTTCCAAAAATGACTCGAATGATGTACGTTTGAGTTACATATTCACGAGAATATTATCGACACATCTCATTTTTATCGAAACGGTTCTATCAAGCCAAAAGTAAAAATTCATAATTCGCGTGTTCAACGTCAAGTTGAGTTAAACCAATTCTAAAATCAAATTCTAGCTCGACTGGAGAGTACTACCAATGTATCGGTGAAGTTATCCATAAAAAATGAGTACAAACATGACCATATTCGAACTACTTTTAATTTTACATAATAAAAAGTTTGTAAAAAATTATCGGTGTAGCACATAATTAAAAGTAGTCCGAGTAAATTCGTTCTTGGATTCATTTGCATCGGGAGAATTTCGCAAATCGATTGATAGCACTCTGATGAGAAGAGAATTATAAATACAATAGTGTTAGTTTGCATTATTGTTGTCACACCGATGCACATGCACCATTGTTTTGCAACACGGTACCAAGCGTCTGTGAAACGAGCTGCATTCGCTGTTGCGCTCACTCTTGGTGTATCTTGTTCTCTGTCCTCGTTGGACGATTCGATGGTCTCGGCCCACGATAAGAAAAGTCGGTTCCAAGAACAAATTCGCTACCATCCCTTCTTAAAACGTTTTCAACGAACTCGACAACGTAAGTTTCATCAAGAAGTATACCAATCACGAATTGAACGCTCTTGAATTCCGTTTACGTCCGTGGCAAGTTTAAATTGTGCTGACTATTAAATTTTATCGCAATTCAATATTACAAATTGTATTAAATTTATTTATAAAAATTATGCAAACAATTTAGTTTTTAATACTATAGATTTACAAAATAAAGAAACTATTTCCCGGAATATAGTTTGAATTTATGTTGAAATTTGAACGTGGTCTTTAACGATGTTTAAACGTATCGCGAAGTATTTATTTCGGTGGAATTTGTAAATGTTGTTAATATACAGTGTTAAACTCGATTAATTTTCGTTCGATCAATTTTACATACACAAGATAGGTTTTATATCACGTCCGCGTTCGAGTGAGAAAATTAACTCGATCTATCGCAGACCACCTGCCCCGTGTAATCCAAGATCTGGATAAATAAATTCCCGCTTGTAATGAACGGCTGACGATCTGGTACAAATTGCCGCGAGACGCAAAAATATTTCGCTCGAACACTTTCGAAATTTTTTTTCTTTTCGATTTACAACGAATGACCGGCCTGACCTGCTCGGAATTAACGATCTAGACGCAACGCGGGCACTAGCCACGCAGTCTTAATTGTACAAGATTTCAATAAAGTGTGTCGGTCGTGCAGTCCTTTCTCGGGTCTTTCGATGTCTCTTCCGAGAACGCGTATCGTCGTCTTAATCAGGAAACTCGTACTGGCTCCGCGACTGAATGCGCCTTAACGCCATTAATTAAGGGGAGATTAATTTCGCTACGTACACCGTGATCTCGGAACTCTAATTGATAACACGACCATTCTTTGAAGCACGGTTCTCGAGGGGTGGCTCGATGACTCTGTAAAACGATCGAAACTATTGCTCGATGGCAACGAGAATCGATTAATTGCAAGTCGAATTTATACGCTGGATGCAATCCGAGTTCTCCGTCTGTTTTCAGAATTGCTGTTATATTGACAATAATAATAATAGGGTGTCTTCATTGTTACAAGATCGTATGTATTAAAAAGGTAAGAAAGTTATACTAAGGTATTGAATAAAGAAAATAAAATTAAGTACACTCGATCCAAAAGCGAGTTCTCGACAGCTATGTTCTGTTGTTAACCTAATATTGAGAATAATATAATAAGAATGCAATAAAAGAATAGAGGGGTAAGCAAAAGAGAGAAAACGAATGAAAATTAGAAAATAAGAATAAATATATAAAATGATACGTTTATAGGAAAGAAAATGACACGAGAATATTAAAATAATAGATCAACCATATTAGGTAGATAACGTTTAAACGGGCGGGTATTAAGATGTGCACCGGAGACGGTTCAGTTTTAAGCAAAGTTTCAGTAAAGGGTCGAAGATCTGTTTCTAGAGTTAACAGAGTAATAACTGAATGATGCAAATGAAGTACCGATGTTAAAGGATAAACCAGACAAAGCCCACAAGACTACGCGAATTTAATAACGAACGAATTCTCAAGTTCTTCCTTTCTTATTCGTTTAAACAATATTATACGACTACGTGTATAACTCTATCATAGACTCTTTTGTGCTAATCGAGACTTTGTAGTTAAGCCCCGATCCAGAATTATATCTTTAATTTAGTTTACGCGTCATTTAATAACCTTTAACGAGATTTGGTTACCGCTGAGCTAAATCAAATAAATATCAAGATAAATTTACTTATTATCTAAATTATACAAATTATATTTCATCTTGAACTAATAAAAGTTTTCTTTCTAATCGTTTCAAAATTGTCTGTATCGCAGTATACGCGAACACGACGCTGAAAAATGTTTTGTCGTAAGAGTAACGAAATTTTGTCGTACAATTAATAACCGTAGATGCCGGAAAAGTACATAAAAATTTATCAGTGATTAAAGTAAGACGCGACGATGATCACCGTCGAAAACAAGGCGGGTTTACCTTACATGTCGAGCCTGCTAAAATACGAAGGAACGTCGAATATTGACAGCGTCGTCTGAAAAGATAAACAATCGCGCAGCGACAAAAATATCGTATTAACAAGGTGTCGAGGGACGATCAATCAATCGAATCGAATTGAATCGAGCAAAGACGAAGAAAACGACGACAAATCACCAACGCGAAAGGTATTAGCTGTGCGGAAACTGTTTTCTCGTCGATAACCTAGAAAAACATCTGAACTCGACGATCGTCCGTTACATCGTTGACCCGAGACGTAAGAAAAAACATGAAAGTCGAAGGAAAATCAGAAATTACATCTCCTTAACCTATTCGGCGCTGAGACACAAAGATTCTAAGCACGTGCCACGAGGAGAAATCCTCTAACCGCGTTTATTAACCCTTTAACCGTTGAGTGCCACGCGACGCGATCGTGATTCTCTTATTCGGTTCTTAAAAGTCAAACTGACCGCATGCTTGGTTTTTGTCTATACACGTATCTTATGGAGACTATAAGTACAACACCAGCGCCGCTCGGCGTCTCTCGATCGAATTTCTGCAAAGGTCCGTGACGCTCAAACGATTAAATACCAAGAAACGCAATAACGCTGCTCAGATTTCGCCCGGGCCCTTTTCGCATAAATTACCGCTCGTTCGTGTAACGTGGTCGCCGAACGCACATAAATTTTAATGTGCCATAATTACCCTTGTCGATCAAATTTACCAGAAACCGTATTGCGAGAATATTACTAACCTTTTCAGTACGATGGACACTCGCCGTATACGGTTATTCGATGATCGAGAACAACGAGACTTGAGTATACCTATCGCTGTCTTGAAATCGCGTGTAGGTTAGTGTACCGTGTAACCTCCGATAAATGTATTAAGTAGTTCAAAGATTTGTTCATCGGATATAATAAGATCGTAGGAAAAGAAATAAATCACATCTATACGGAAATCGTAGATATCTTATTGTACTACGTTCTGATAATGTATAGTGTAAAAATTTATTTACTGTTAATAAATATATCATACGTTATCATTGCAATGGTCAAGCGAGAAATAAATCGTATGTAAACACTTGGTGGGTGTTGACTAACCTCAACGGTCGTGACCGAAAGGTTAATTATTACTCGAGTGACTGACGATATTGAGATAATCCCCTTTATGTCTAAATAAATTATAACGTTAGTGGCTGTAATGGCTAAGCTCATCGTTGGTTCGCATAAAAGTCCCTCCCTTGCGACGCGACGACACACACGTAAACATGAGTCTGACTACGATCATCCGACATAATCGTTGCCACACGACACGAAACGACTGACCGCATACTCGAATTCCCAGAACGCGAGTCAACGGCGACCGCGTGTTCACGCCAGTGTATGTACGAGGAGCACTGTGTGCGTCGTCGGTGCCAAATGACGGGACGGTAAGCAACGCGGTCGAAAAACATTCGAAACTGGATAATGAGAACGACACGGCTTCCAAGAAATCGAAGTTCGATACAGAGAATTCAAAACACGGAGAGATTGAAAGTGAACGAACGAGAGCGTGGGGACGACCGTGAGGACAATAAACATTAAGTCAACGTTGCGAAAATAAAACCGATATCGCGAAAGAAATTTTCACGGCACAAAGATACATACGCGCATACGTACCAACTTTAGGCGGTGATCCAGACAAACTCTCGTTTCAAGTTGCGGGATATTTTGCATCGTAAATGGTTTCCTATCTCGATTGAAACAATAAGGCTGAACGAAGCACGCCAACAATAAAGTACAGAGATAATACTTATCACCTTTATCCGATTTAATTGTCTGTTGAAACGTCATTTTCTTTAATTAATTCCACTGATCCGTACGAAAATATCTTCGTCTCGTCTACCGTTTGGCCATTATATACAGTGCTGGACGAAAGTATTGGCACAGCATCATTGTTCTGATACAAGTGCTTATAACTATGAAACAAATTGATAAAAAGGAGAAATTTTTTAATACATTTATTTATTTATTATTCTAGATTATTATTTAACAGAAACAGTAATATAAATAAAGTGATATGCGAAATAATAACAAAAACATATTTATTGAGCGTTTTAAGCGTGGACAAAAGTATTGGCACAAATGATTGAAAGTACTTAGAAATTAAAAATTAATATTTGGTTGGCCCTCCATTCCTCATGATAACTTCCTTCAATCGTTTTGGCATTGAAGTTACCAATTTCAGCACTGTATTTCGTACACAGATTACCTAGAGACACGCTGTATTATACTATGCACGCGTTGTTTCCTAGTATGGCGTCCACGTCACGAACGAATTTGTCCGAAACTACATCCTGATACAAGCCCGTATGGCCTTGAACAGAATCTTAACTGCGAATGTTATCTGACCGCGGTGTCATTAAATATATACAGTCGAAAATTATCACGTTCGCGGAAATGTCATAGCCACTAATCGTAATTCTTCCGAAATTGAATCCGTATCGCGTCGTCACGTTGAACGGTCGAAGAAGAATGATGGTCGCGCGTTGCGATTTTATTGTCACGTGCTCACAAGCAGGGCCGTGTCGAGGCAGAGGCACAAAGGACACGCGTTCCTGGACGCTGATAGGTTAAGTAAAAAGGATCGAATCTACTACTTCGACGGATGTATCATCGACACAGTTCGCGAAACAAATGTTTATTTGCTTTGGTTTCTTCTAAGAAAATTCGAGATCGAAATTTGTTCTCGGCAAAAATACGAAACATTCACACATGTGTATCTGCCGTAAAGTAAATGATCGAAGAGCGCTGCACGCATTCCACTTTGGTATCAGGGCACCGAAATCCTTAGACATGGTACTGTTTACAAGCATCTCGTTACGTTGCGTCGAAAAATACGGATATTCCTCGATTATTTGGTTTCCTTCGTATATACACACACGCGTTCGCTGCTCAATGTTTGCCTTTGAACGTCGAGTAAAAATAAAGAAAACGTACGTGACCTCCCCGCTCGATGTTGGCCGCTCAAGTTTACTTGCAATTTTCGTACAAAATTCTATTCGCGCGAGAAGACACGAAAACAAACAATAATGACCGATGATAAAAATTGTCTTGTCTCGTCCAAGTAGATACCAGGAAACGTGCACGTTTTGGGTGGTATTCAACGCTCCGTGCTGATTTGCATATTTCATCGTTCGAAATTTAACGCTCTTATCGTAATTAACATCAGCCGCTGTGTTCGCATTAGGCGACATGATCAACCGTTGAACCAGACTGTAAGTTGTTAAATACATATTCATACGTTGCTAATGATCTGATTATTGTCGTAAATCATAGACAACGATCGCGTTAATTAAAGATTTATTCATCTTTATACCGACATTAGAATTTGAATAAGGCTGAGTCATTAAAGAAGAACGAATCGGTGTGTTTTATACCAAATAAATTTTATTATTTTTCTTACGATAAAAAGAATAAGGAACCGGATATTTAAATATGTAATAAGTGTGGGTTTTTTTTTTCACTTTTTCGCATGTTGATTCAAATCTGTTAACTACATACACTTAACGCCTCGTAACATTGTGTGGAATTTTTCTAACAATTTTAATATTTCTTGGGAAAGTGTTTTTTTCCCTTCTTCTTTGAAGTTTCTAGCGGTGTTGGTAAAATTAATGAATTTGTCAATCGTTTGTTACAGGCCCAATCCTCGAACTTGCGTGTGCCAATCTTGAAATCGGCCGATAAAAAACATACGAAATCATACGCCGAATTGACGTGTTGTTGACCGACTTAACGAAATTTACCGACTTACGTCAATGAAAATTTTGGTACGTCAATGCAAACCGTTTGTGTTATTTTTAGAACTGCTTTATCAGAGCTTACCGAGCTTTCGAGGTATTTCAATAATAATGCGATCGAGAAAGAAACGAGTTTTGGACGAAACAAGAAACATTCTCTCGTTTGAAAAACTGTCGATGCCGTAGAATTACTTTGTTCCCGCGAGTTCTTCCGTCGACGACCCAACAAACGCGACGTTAATCGCATAACATCTGTGTCGCACATCGTCTTGCGAATTCACGAATAGTTCCAACGAAAACAGAGAAAAAAAGGAGACGAGTACCCTTTCGATGAGTACACACAACTCACAGGCACGCGTGACAGTACCGGCAGCGACGGTATCGCGTGGAGGAAGGCCGAGAATAGCCGAAGGCGGCCGAGCAAGCACGAGGCAACAGGCGGCTCGTTTTAAACCCGTGGCCTACGGGGAGTTTTCAAAGCGGTGGGCTGACAGTAAGCCGCCGGCCTCCATGGTATGTGTGTCGTGTGTACGTTGAACGACAGTTCTCGGCGAACGTACAGTCGCGCGTTAGTTCGATTGTTTTCGCAGTTGTTGATGTTCATTTTCTTGCGGAAGGAACGTAGTTTGTACGAATCATTCCTAAGTGTAGTCTCGTGACAAGTGACGCGAGTGTAACTTTGAGATACATTTTGAAACATTTCGAGAGCCTGTGACGTTTCGCGAATAACATTAACGTCTCTACGAACACGCTTGTTCGAAATTGTTGGTGATTCTGTCGAGATTGAAGGGATTTGTCGTTATACGATCGAACGAAGGGTCGTTGAAAACAATGCCTTTTGGCGAAGGTGATTGAACGGTTAAACAGTTTGTCGGTTTACATGTAAAAGACGTGCGCCAGGCGCGAGCCATTCGAAATCCCCGAGTAA
Source organism: Ptiloglossa arizonensis (assembly GCF_051014685.1). NCBI lineage: Eukaryota > Metazoa > Arthropoda > Insecta > Hymenoptera > Colletidae > Ptiloglossa > Ptiloglossa arizonensis. Next base: position 25,490,541 of record NC_135052.1, on the reverse strand, counting down.
ACACAGTTCTCCTCTCCTGGACGAAGTGGTTTGTGTTTGACGACAAATATCGAACGGATCGGTCAAACTTGCTTGTACACGTAGACTCACGGGAGTCTTCCCCTACCTACTCTCACACGTTTCTCTTTGAACGTTAACAACACCGAGATCGGTTTGCTTTGACGGAAAAATCTGCGTCGATATCGTGGGAATGCGATTTCCATTCTGAGAACCCAATCATGGCGGTTCTCGGATTCGAAAAACCCGGACTTTGAAGTGTTTTCCTCGTAAATTAGTTTTTCGATGAAATCTCAGAAGATGACGACACCGATGGAACGTGGCCTGATCGTTCTGTCGTTCCTGGCTACGATCTGCCAGGCTAATGAACTAAAGGACTATTGTTCGATGCACAAGTTCGACAACTTACCAGGTGGTCTGAGGTTCACGAAGGAAGTAGTGACGACGGAATACGCGAACATTGGAAAATTCAAAGCCCTTCACTGCTGTCTACGAGGCTACAGGAGCATCGAATGGTAAGTCAAAGCATTTTTTTCTTCCGATCGAATCTAACCTTCAATCGTCACTGGAACTGTAACGTCGTTCGAATAGACGTTCGTTCCTCCTTTGACCCGAATTCGGTGACTTAGATTAAATTTCTAAGTGACTTCGCTTTGAAATAACTCAAATATTGTTTCAACGTTTATAAATAACGTGTTTCATGAAACGGTTATGACATAAATTCACAATCTAATCAGATCTAAGAAATTATCGTACGTTCGCACACACGATAACCTTATAAAATGTAAACAAATGCATATGTTAACAATTGGTAAACGCGAGTCTCGCGTGTAACTTAACGTAATTTAAGCGGACAAACTGATGGAAATTGTTTCGTCTGAAGTAAAACAACGTGCGTTCGGATCGCGCGAACGGGCGTGTTTTCAAGAAACAAACGAAGGTTAAACGACGCGACTCGTTCGATGGTCGTTCGAGTCGCGTTTAATAGATCGTCGATCGACGGGAGTACGACACGGTGTTCATTTTCTAGCTCTTTGCGAACCGAAAAACCATAAGCGTATCTCGAGTCTATGCCGATGAACTCGAAGCGTCGGGGAATTTCCCATGGTTTTATTTCCATCTTCTGAGTCACGCTTTCGAGGGCCGATTTGAATGGCATGTCCGACATTCGTGCAAGCTGATGCAATTTCTCGCCATTTTTTGCCCAGCTTTGCGAATACCTGGAAACTGCGCTTCTCGCTCTCGTGGAACTAATCCATTTATGGAACGAACTTTTTTTTTTTCTGTCTTCCCCCACGTCCTCTTATCGCTCGAGGAATACGTTAAACCGGTTATTAGTCCGGGCATACGGCACGCTCGCCTCAAGTAAACACGGTTTCCGGGCAAAATTGCATCGATGCCGGTGGTGCGTTACCGGTAATTCGCGGCGGACAGTACCGATCTCTGGATACTTTCCAAACGAGCGTCGCGTCGCGTAGAATTTCCATGGGTGTAACGCGACGGGGAAATCTTCTTTCGGCGCGGCTTCGCGCTGAAATACTTTGTCGGTCGGTTTTTTTTTCACATGGCCGTAACCGGGGTTTCTCGGAAGAAAGGTTGTCGTCGTCCGAGCATGTCGAACGAGAGTCGGATTGTCGGTTCGATATTCGTAAAAACGTCTCCGAAGAAGCAACGACGGGCACCCACAGAACGAACGAGTCACGTCGCGCGCGCGGTAATAACGTTTCCACGAAACGCTTGTTTGTTCCACGATAAATCCAGAAGAGTGCGCGTTTGCTCGCCTCGCTCGCTCGCTCGCTTGCTCGCGCGGTACGAAGTACAAGAGATGGAAATCGCTATAGGGGGTCGCAGTTCGAGACGCTTGTTCGACTGTCCCTCGGTAACCGCAAGGCGTAGGCTAACAAAGAAACGCTTCTCGGAAGCGTTCTCAAGGGCTCGGCCACTGCCGATTTGCCCGAATCCCTTTCCGTGCCGGGAACTTTATTATTCGTGGGACAAAGTGGGACTTCGTCTGACCTCCTACCCTCCGTCCCGCTCCCGTGCCTCATTGTGCTTGTCCAGGTGTCAAACGGTATATTTGTTCCACGCATTCACCGCTCGAGAGGCCATGGCTGGTTGTCAAAAAGTTGGAGGGTAACGGACGTGTGCCGTGTGGAAGGAGACGGGACAGGGGGAGGGGGGAGGGGCTCTTTTGGCCCGTCCACACCTGTTACATCTCTATCGAGCGTGTCCATCTCCGAAGCACACACAGGAGATGTAGTTGGCGATGAACACGCACGAAATTATGCGGATGCGAGCACGGTCGGTCGATCAACTCTCTAGGCCCTCCCATAGATACCTTCGGTGCTGATTTGAAAATAAATAGAATACATTGTGACAGCAACTCTGGTTGGTGATTTTTACCAATAGGCGACTGTGTCCGTGTGTACAATAAATATTACGAATCGAGATATTCCCGATATCGATTTGAAAATAGGATGCCCTCTAGCGGCAACATTTGTTGTCAATTTTGACCATAGGTTATGATCCGTGTATACACTAAATATTAGGTTGTTCGGAAAGTCATTTCGTTTTTTTTTTTTTTTTTTTTTTTGTGTGTGTGTGAAGATGAAACACGATTTTTTTTAGAGTGTATAAACATTTTATTAAATTATATATTCTCCATTTTATTAAATTATATATTCGCCATTTTGGAAAACGAAATGACTTTCCGAACAACCCAATAGTAGTCATTTTGAAAAAAATATACAAATAATTATTAAACGATATAGAATTAATATCGGTATTTATTTTTGAATTCGAGTACTGAATTTACATTTGTCGAGGTTTGAAACTAATCGATACGGGCAATCTATTTTTCGGTTGAGTTATAAAAACATTATTAGAAAAAAATCCGTTTTTCGATATATAGAAAATGTCGTTAAGTTTAAACAAAGTTAGGTTTCTTACACGAAGCATTTTCCAAAGACCTTTTTCTTCCGTATACTGTTTAAATAACGAAATTAACCAATAGAGCTTCCGAGAGTCCAAAGTTGGACTTTTATCACTTTCATGGTAGATTCGGCCCTGATGAGTTCCGTCGCGCTTCCTCGTCGATTCTTTTCTTCGATGGCTATATTCGAACGAATTTTTGCGTCCATTGAGTTTCATGACAAAAGAATATCGCCCGGTTCGCGTATAAATCACTTCCATCCTTAGGTTCAACGATCGAGAATTATTCCACGGCTCCTTTCGGGCCTGCCATTTTTCCACTGTTGGTTTTTCGCCGTAACCGATTTCTCCCCCTTTCTTTCGGCGCGCGCAGCGCCGGTGACGATTCCGAGAAGGAGCACGAAGGAGAAGAGTTCGACGAGAACAAAGGACGAAACCGTCAATGCAATGGCGAACGTCCGAGCGACGCTTTTTATTAGCGGTCGAATTCGTTCACGGAACAAAGAATACACGGAAGAAAAGCATAAATTAAATAGCGACCGGAGCTTTTTTTCTTTTCGATTTCGAAGGAAAATTTTATAATCGAGAAAACTTTTTTACAATAAATCACGTTCCAGAACCCCCCGATCGCGTTTTGACAATTAAAAAAAAAAATATTCGCATCTAAATCGGTCGTATACACTTCGTTGAAACTTTATTCTTAAATTTTATATTCTCGACACAAGTTTCATTTACATATTTTCCAAAAAATTGATATTTCAATTTTTTTCATTTCCCTTCGTAAATAAATGCTTCGGGTAAATCTTAAGTAGAATGAATATTTTGTACAGAAATATCGAACTTTTTCTCCATCCTGTCTAACAACGAAAAATTCTAACGAAATTGAATTTATTGCGTATTTGAACTATCCAGATGTCGCAAGGTGAAAAGAAATGGGCACCTTTACGGGAGATTGATAATTTTGATATTAAAGAGAACATTTTCTCGCCGTTCCCACACTATATCGTAATCGTGTCGTTTCCTTTGATAACGTTCTGCCGCGGTTATTTGAAAATCATCGCACGTAATCTCCCCCGGTGTGCACGCGTAGAGTCTGTTCGGAGTAATCGAAACGTTTCCGCGGCTGTTGTTTCGAGTAACGAAGAAAATCAGATACGTGCACGTAGAATTCGCTGAACTTGCCGCAAAGACGGTATAATTGTTCGAAAGTGAAAGGCGGATTGTAACTGCGACGCGTTTCCTTTCTGTGTCTCCACATTGTCATCAGCTATTTATACGTTTGTGCGGGAGCCGCTTCGTCTACTCGCGACAGTGACACGGACAATAATACCGAGAAGGGACCGCGTAGACAATACACGGTGAGCGTGAAAGCACAAAGACGTAACACAAAATATTGAACGTTCGCGTGTATCGAGGGAGCCGAGAAACGTTTCGTCGGATTTTGTTTCCGTCCTACCGGAGCGATCTCGGTCCCGTAAAGAACAAGATTATCGTAAGCAGTCGAGATTCAGGACGAAGCGTCCAGGGGTGGGGGTTGCAACGGTGTGTACTCGCTCCGCGGCCGGGACATAAAGAACAAAGGATGAAATTCAAGTGAAATCGTTGACGCGTGAACGCTCTCTCGACCGAACGATGCACGTTCGCTCGTAGAAAGTGGCGCTGCAACCAACAGCAACATCCGGCTACATCCGTTGTGTGCCGCGCGCGCGCACATCTGACGCGTGCCTATAATATACAAGACGCCTCAAAATACGCGCGACTGAAAAGTAACGCACGGTTAACCGGTAACGCAAATTTTCTTTTTTACAATTCTAGTAACAATTGTTATCCTTTCGGTGTGGTTATTATTATTCTTTTTACGCTTATGGTTATTGAAACTTATTTATTAAAAAGTGTACATAGTTGATTTATGTAGTGGTTGAAAAACTCCGTTTGAAAATAGAAAATGTACAATGTAGCATAATTTTTATGTGTGCGTATATGAATATTTTTTTTCAATTGCTTAAATTTTCTAACGGATTTTCTTAACTTTTTTTCGTAATGGAATGTATACGAAGTACGTATAATACAAAATAAAACTTTTAGTAGACTACGCACGCTATGCATACATATACATGTTTTAACGCGTAAGATTTGGAGAACGGGGAGGGGGTAATAAATTTTACACGGAACTTTTTATTTATCCATTGTGAAATATTTCCTTCTGGAATTGAAATTCTAATTTTTAATCGAGTACCGGGTAAAAAGTTTATCCTTTATTCGTTATTCGAAACTTGTATCCGGATGACAATTTTGTTAATTTCTCTTCAGTGAATTTTCTCGAACGAAAATTTTCCAGAGGAATTTTTTTTTTCAACCGTCGATCGAGCATTGAAAATGTACGGGTTATGCGTTTTCTTTTCGCGTAACGAGCGTGCAATTACACGGTCGGCGAATTTCAACGAAGCACGTGTAAAAATGGCCGCGTAGTAGTAGAAACCGCCACCGCGAAACTTCAAGAAACTTTGTTCTGGGAATATTAAACGACACCTGGCCACGAACCTCGGGAGTTCGATTTTTCTGTCCGCAGTTTTCCCTCTACGAAGAAATAAATTGATGTCTACTAACCTGGAAAAATATCTTTGAAAGACATAATGTAATATCAGTAATACAATAACAACGTTATTTTCTAATATTATTTTCAAAGGGAGTTTTTCAACTACATAAATCAACCTACATATACTATGTATCTTGTGTCAGAATAAGTCACAAGGTACTCGGTATAAGTTCCTGACAATTATTCATTTTGTTTAAGTAATTAGAAACTACAATATATATTGGATTGTTCGGAAAGTCATTTCGTTTTCCAAAATGGGGAATATATATTTTAATAAAATGTTTATACGCTCTAAAAAAATCGTGTTTCATTCTCACCAAAAAAAAAAAAACGAAATGACTTTCCGAATAACCTAATAGAAACTACAATATATATTTCGGTATCAAGTTCCAGAGACAGGCTACTGTAAACGCACCTACTAAAAGAATAAAAAAAAATGTTGAATTTTTGGGTCTTGATTTCACCCCCTCGGGAACATTTATCGTCGACAAAAGGAATTATGTCGTATGCTTTACGTGCGCACAAACTATCGTTGAAATGAAATTTATAGGTTAGGTGAATTCCCTCGTAATACTTTCGTGTGCCACTGTATATTACCAGTCGCCCATTCTCGGCGCGCGGCCACGCCAGATGACATAAAGTATCCATACGTTACGCATCCTTACATTTTAAACAGATGGTTTACTCGCGTGGGATCGTTGAATGGTAATCGGTGGTCCGCGAAGTCGGCGAATTCGCGGGTCAGCGAGTCACGTAACGAGGACGATAACGCGCGCACTAACCGGAACCGGAAACCTACCGTAACGAAAAACTGTAGTTCTCGACTGCGACGGCGAGAGCGCGCTTCTCGAGCGCTGGTCGTTTTGTTACGTTCGAACGAGACACTCGCTGCGTCGTTAGGGATAACGATGCTGGCGTGTGGAACGCGAACGAGGATCGGTGTGTCCCCTTGGCCTGGCCACGGTTTCGACGTAGCGGAAGGCAGTAATCGTTTTGCGGAAAGTTGATTCCCAGTCGTCGGGTGACGTTCGTTCTCCACCTTGTGAGAACCTGAACCGTGCGGACAGTGCAACGATGTTGCACACACACGAATGGAAATTACAGTTGTCCCTCGAAGTACGCGGTTGTGACGAACACGGCTTTCCCATCGTCTTCGAAGGCGTGTCGACTTCGACGAACGCGCGCGCTTCGTACGATGATTGTTCGTCGTTCGCCGTCGCGGTGACTCCTGTCGGCGCTGTGTGCGATAGAAGCAGCGTCGAAGAAAATAAAACAACTTGGAAGGGTTCTACAGTCCGTTCAAAGTGATACCAATGTTTACATTAACGCCTGCGCGATCGGTTAAATGGTCTGTATCTATTGGTCTATTTTCTTCAGCTCCAAGAACGACTCGCTCAGTTACAGAAGTTTTTTTCTCCGATCGGAATAAACTGAACGGTTTAATCCTCGCGGTACTAAAGCACGGAGATCTGTGCCGGAGTCATTTTTGACTCACATCGATAGGTGTATGGGTAAATACAGATTGTACGGATTAAATATTTTTAATTTACAAAATTAATGTTTCATCCAAACTAAATTTTTTTCATCGATAAGAGAATTTATCGGAAACCAATAATATTGAAGATACGATTATCCTGAATTTAAAGATAATTTATCGGGGCAATAATTAAATTTGATACATTTTAATTATTGAATTATTTATAATATATTTCACTTGTACTAATTCACGGTTTTTACTCGTACTCTTCTTTGTGCTCGAGTTTTTCACCGACGCTATACTAAACAGTGACAGTCCCTAGAGTTCCTAGTAGGTTTATAATTGTGTTTACATTTAGGAAAGAATCACAAATTGTAACAAAAATGGTATTTATTTTAGGCATTCACATTGCAAGCATTACATATATATATCAAATTGTTTGTGTTTTTCTTGAGTATGTTTTACACACATACCTTCTATATAACTGCATATTGAAGAATATTGTTATTACAGGTAGTAATAGGTATGCAGGCGCAGCATCTGGCACGCTTTTAACCTTCTAATTATTCACAGTTATGATTGTCTTCGGCTTCAGTAAACTAAGCAATAAAAACTGCTCGTTGCTTGACACCGTGTGCAACACAATAAAAAATAACACAAACAAAGATAACAATAACAATAAAATAACAGAGGCAATAAAAAAGCAGTAAAAATTGACTTTTACACAAAATAAGTGTAGAAAAAATATTAAGATACGAGTGACGAAGAAAGTCTCAAAATTACATAATTTTCAATTTTGCGATACGTCGACTTTCCAAATTCCCGCATACTTCGATGGACGACTATAATATAATTCGTTGTCCATATTCACTTACCTACAACTTCGAAAAATTTTTCACACAATTAACCAGTTATCGCTTTTATAATCACGCAAAAATTAATTTATTTCATTGTATAGTTCTTCCCGGATAAATTCTTCAAAAAGTCCCTTTGTCCCACGTGGAAATAGTGTAATAAACCTTGGATTTTACCTTCGCGAATAAAGTACCTACAAGTTTGAAAATTTTTCCAAACTATTAACCAGTTATCCCTTTCATAATCACGCAAAAATTAATTTAATTCGTTGTATAGTTCTTCCCGGATAAATTTTTGAAAAACTCCCTCTGTCCCACGTGATAATGCTACAATAAGCCCATTTTGAGAAACTGGACTCTACCTTCGCGAGTGAATTAAAGAACGAAAAATAGATGCTTCGCGTTGTAATTGAACAAACCTTTGCAAAGCACACGTCGCGGTATAGCGCATAGGTTACGTAACTTTGATACTAAAGAAGTCGTCGTCGTCGACGTCGCGGTCGCATCTCGGGGAAAGTTAGAGGGCTGGCTCGTACACGCGTGTCTGCGTTCGTTCGCAGGTGGCCTCGAGGCCTGGATAATGACAAGACGGAGAAACAGAACCGTAATTTCGCATTGGAAAAGGGACGTGCCACTCCCTGGCTGGCTTCTTGGCTCGCTTTGTCCGTTCGTAGAATACGTTAAGACGATTTTCGAAGAGAACGAGATTCCTAGGACAAGGGGGGAGGGGGATTGGTCGATGCATCCCGTCAAATTGACGACCATTCCGACCACCCCTGATTAGGGTTCTCCGGAGTCGGTTGGATACCAAACGCGAATATCTCTGCTTCGTGCAAGTGGCTCTCCAGTCACGAAAATGTCTTGTTTCTTTTTTTTTGTTTTTTGTTTTTAAGGGGAGGGGATGCAGTACGATATATTCATTACAAAACTCTCCGTGTGTTCGCATCTCGAGGAATCGTCATCTCCTTGTTGACTATGCCACTGGATCTTGATATCTAATTTCTGCTGAACACTTCGGCGTCGGATGACACAACACCACGTTTTTCATTTTTAAAACGTGGGAATACCAATGATTTCGACGCGACGAGTCGCCATCTACTTGCGTTACTGGATCTTGATATCTAATTTCTGCTGAACACTCGGTACCGGATGCCGCATTATGTGTGTGCGTTTTTTTTTTTTTTTTTTTTTTTTTTCATTTTCAAAACGCGGGAAAACCAATGACGCGGTATTCCGTCTTTTCGTGTGCAAGAACATTGTTAACGTAGTATTTTATTTTGCGCGAAAATACTTAAGAATAAACGACTCGTATCTTTTTTTTTTTTAAGTTAAAATTTTGAAAAATGTAAATTATGTTTTTTATTTTATCATTTTCAAGGACTAGAATATTTTATCCATACAATGTAAAATATACTTGTACAATAATTATTGTTGCAAATTGGGTTAGTTTACCCACTAAGAACGATGCACACAGTCCCTAGAACTGTCACTGCAATAATTGCATTTACAATAATTTACAGATTTTATCAAATTGATAGTTTACAATTTTCTAGAATATTTTATCCATACAATGTAAAATATACTTGTACAATAATTATTGTTGCAAATTAGGTTAGTTTACCCACTAAGAATGATGCACACAGTCTCTGGAACTGTCGCTGCAATAATTGCATTTACAATAATTTACAGATTTTATCAAATTGATAGTTTATAATTTTCTAGAATATTTTATCCACACAATGTAAAATATACTTGTACAATAATTATTGTTGTAAATTAGGTTAGTTTACCTACTAAAAACGATGCACATAGTCCCTAGAACTGTCACTGCACCGCGTGCAACGGTTACATTTACAATGATTTACAAATTTTATCAAGTCGATAGTCTACAATTTTCTTTCACTTAGTTCGCAAAAAGTTCAAGAAGCTGGACTGGAACACGCATGCGCGAATGTGTTAGAAAAGAGAGAGGTACCAGAACACCGAAGGATGCACTGTAATAGCTCCTCTGTTGCCCCGAGCGGCCGATTAGGTTTGCACCGAGTATATAATCGAAATGACTTTACATTAACTACCATACTTTGGCATTTTCAAGTTGACAGTGTCACCGAACGTTCAAACTATTTACACGTGACTGAAAGTTAACGGCGATCATTTTGAACACGTTCTAACGTAAAGGTTATTTTAAGGTCAATATATCAGACGTGGTTGAGTATACTTCTTTTTACATCGCATCACTGTGTTAAAGATAGCACGTTGTTCCATTAAAGAAACAACGATATCTCATGAAGGTTCGAAAAAAAAAAAATTTGTTTATCAAAATATTTTCTTTTTCGAAATAATCTTTCCCTTTCACTTTGCCTCGTATCCTCGAACGAAAGCGAGATATTCTAGGAGCTCGCGTTACAGGAAACACTCTGTATACACATATATGTACACGTATGTATACAACTGAATGGCTACCGTGTTACGAGAAAAACAGCTGAAACTATTGCAACGATACTTGCAACGTATCTAAAGAGTATCGTTTAAAATCTAAGCTCGATACATGACGTTGCAAAATTCTTGTCGATAGTGGAAGGGGATTGGTTGTGGGTAGGGAGGGGGAGGGGCACCATCTATAAACTCCGTGTACGTTGTTTCGCTTAAATTTGCTGTTACCACAAGGAAATTAGGTTTCAAAACTTTCTCGTTGTACACGAGTTTTTGATAGGATCGATGATAACCGAGATATCCAGTCACCGATTCTTTTCGCTGCTTGTGCTTATTTGTGATCGTTGAAAAAAGAAAAGAAAACATTGCAGACCTACCGAACAGCGGTAAAATAATTTTTACGCGCGAACAATGGACACTTGCCGTACCCTCGAAACTCGACTCGCGAAGAACACATTTCAATGGAATATAAAATACAACGGCCGGGAAACAATTTTTTCTTGCGCAAATTTCAAGAAACTTGCCATGTCTCGATGGCTCGGAACAACGTTAACGATTCGATAAATCCTTTAAATTTTACTTCACGGTATATTTCTTGCGGTTATTAGTAATATTTTTAAATATATATTTGATATTTTCGGACCGCGAGACCGTCCATCGTGGGGACTTACGGGCTTGACGCCACCGATCTACAATAGATAGTTCGATCGATTATATGCGTAATACGAACGCGAACGATTAGACGTGGACGAGGTGAATTTCGTACGCGTGAGTACGGTCATTCCTTCGGATCGATGTATTTCCCCGTAAGCGTGTTGCGTCAGCGCGCACGCAGTTTGGTCGAAAACGGATGTCGTAACCGTGTTCTTATACATTCGACGGCTGCGCCACGGTGAAAATTTTCCACCGACGCGCGAGAGAAACGCAACGTCACCGGTTGGGGACTCCCTCCCCTCCCCCTCCACTCCTCTCTACTTCGCTGCCGGTATTTCCACGAATTCGTCGATAGTTCCGCGCGAGTCTCGAATTTCTTGCCGACATCGTAAGAAAAAGTTTTCTGGGCTCTTCTCGCTCTCGTCGCTGTGTCCACTCGGTTTCCCTTGGCCAGCTTCTCCACGATTTCCGCAAGAGAGAGCGCCGGTCGACCCGAGGGGAGAGTGAGTAGTATTTTCTATTCTTTCCCTCTGTTGCTCCTCGGTTCGTGTTACGCGATACGTGGCCGCGCACGGTGGCACGTGAACGCGCTGCGAATGCGATTGAATTTAAGGAAACGTACGAATGCCGGGACAGGGTTACTCACGGGAAAGGGGATATCCCCCACCACTCCCGGTCACACGGTTTCCGGTTGTTATCGATGCAAACGCAACACGTTGAGAGGAAACGTCGTCTTTATTTTTCAAAGGCTCTCGTTGGAAAAGTTTTCTTTCGCGTGGAAAGGAATCGTTTTCTTTTCCGTTTTTTTTTTCGTTTCTCTCTTTCGTGGACAGATTCTATCGCGCGCCTTACCGCGGTTCGTCGAACAATGGGAAATCGTTGCGAAACGTCCGCGAGTGTGCTGTCGCCACGGTCCTTTTCAGACTTGGTTACGTTTATTGCGAAATCAACAGCGGTTCGTTGAAAAATGGAAATCCTTGCGAAACCGTATCGCGTTCAGTTGCGTTAACTTCGACGTTTGCCTCGCGACGCGATCTTTTTGCGCCGAGAGTAAACGTGTGTACCGCGCGGCGTGTAAGGCTTCGCGGAATTATTTCTCGTCACCTTGGCGCGCATCCGTCGCGAGTTACGGCCATGTTGCGTCTACGTTACCGGGAAGAGCGCGTGAAAAGTTCGGGTGCAGCTTCTAGGAAGGCGTAGGCGGGCACAGTGGACTCGAGTTTCGTTCTCGGTCGGCGAGAATCGTCTGGCTCACGATCTTCAAACTCCGATATACGTATGTATGGTATTATCGCTTTTCGTCGTTCTGCGTGTGGATGGTACGCATCGAGGAGGGTCGCGAGAAATGATATTTTCCCGAGCGATATTTAAATTCAATTGATTAAATATCGAGCGGTATTTAAAATTTTTTGAAAATTTCGTTTATCGAAAAGTTATTTCCTCGAGACCTCGTTTACGCAAAATTTTTCGCGCTGAACGAAATTATTTAATTCGGTGCGTGCCACGCGGTGAAGTCGAAGAAATTATTTTTGGTAGCTCATTTTCCGAAATACTTTCGACGAAGGCAAATATTACGAAAATTGATTCATCCTCCAAATTATTCTTCTATAGTTAGTTTTCTCTTCATCTCCCGTAGTGGATCTAGAGTCTTTCCTTTCCTAAAATATTTTGTGGAAGGCAAATATTATTATTATGAAAATTGATTTATTCTTCTATTATTCTCCCGCTATTAATTTTCGCCTCGATGCAGAGGTCACTTCCAGTAACGGATCTGTTAAGTTGTTCGGAAAGTCGTCGTTTCGTTTTTTTTTTTTTTTTTTGGTGAAAATGAAACACGATTTTTTTAGAGTGTATAAACATTTTATTGAATTATATATTCTCCTTTTTGGAAAACGAAATGACTTTTCGAACGACCCAATAATTTTATTACTTTTCTGAAATATTTCACAGAAGGCAAATATTATTATAAAAATTGATTAACTCTTCTATTCCACTACTATTATTTTTCTCCTCGATGGAAAAGTCATTTCCAGTAGCAAATCTAGTCTCTTTTCTTCTCCGAAGTGTTTCGTAGTAAGCAAATACTATTATCATGAAAATGTATTTATCCTTCAACTATTCCGTCGGTATTAGTTTTTTCCTCGATGCGAACGTTATCTCCAGAACCGGATTTAGACTTACAGAGAGCTCTGCAGTTAATTCCTTCGTGCTCCCTTTTCCTACTCTTTTCGTAATATTTCACACGAAATAAATTGTTCGATCAAATTGTTCAAAAATAATTTTTCTAAAATTTTACTTTACACAGCCCTAGAATATTTTCGAAAACGTGGATTCATTTCATATTCTATATTCTGGATAGTACATTGTTATAAATAACTAGTTTACACAAAGTCGTGACTGTGAACGTCAAAAATTAAAATAACAAAATTAATGTAACAAAAAATAAATAAAAAAAAAGATTCTCACAGATCCTTTCAAATAATTCAAATACACACAAATTGTAATGTAAATGTGGAATCTATTCGGAAAGTCATTTCGTTTTCCAAAATGGAGAATATATATTTTAATAATTTAATAAAATGGAGAATATATAATTTAATAAAATGTTTACACAGTCTGAAAAAAATCTTGTTTCATTTTCACAAAAAAAAAAAAAAAAAAAAAAAAAAAACGAAATGACTTCCCGAACAACCGAATAATTATAAAAATATTTTCATTCTTCTACTATTCTCCCCTATTATCTTTTCCCTCGAAAAATTTCTCGTTTTCGGAAAATTGAAAAAAAAATTGAACAAAAAATTGTCGTTCCGTGCTTCTCAATTATAGTTGAATTTAAAAAAACATATCTTTCCTTTTCAATTACAAAATTGACAAATACGAAGTTCTCGGGGGCGCCTAAGAGGTTCGAGGTTCGTTAGTTCCACGGTAGACTCCATTCCTGTACGTCTCGATGATGTCTTCGAGCGTGAATCTCGTGAATCTTGCACTCGCGCGACAACTACACGCGTGTTTTCATTAATTACGCCGAGGCATTCTCGTTCGCGGCTCCAAGGCCACGTTTATATTTTTACCTTCGCGCCGAACTGTCTCTCCTATCGTTCGCAATCCACGACTATATTTAACGGTTGCGTGTCGCGCGCCACCGGTCTATTACGCTACACAAATTTCTATGAAGTGGCATCATATCGAAGTGGTGGGGGCGCAGCGGGGTGGTCACAACGGCGTTGGCTTTATTTTATTTTTTTTTTTTGTCTCTGTCGTCGCGATGCATCGTCTTTCCGTGTAAATCATTGCCTCACGTTGCTCGCGGTAAATGACAATAATTCTCTTTTCGTCGTTCTGACATATCGCAATTAACCTTGGGCGTAAAAGAGTATTTTCGTGCGGCGTTCTCGCTTTGTCTATTTTACATCACAATTGCAATTACGAGGTATCGCGAATTCCAAGAACGGTACTGCTAATGGAGGTGATATTTTAAAGAGGCTCGATTCCAAAGTTGTGCCAACTTTTGTATTTAATTCGGTCGATATTAAGATGGCCGCTCCTCGTATAAGTACAACGCACTTTTTTTATCAATTTTTGCATTTTGTAAACGAATTCTCCGAATTTGTAAAATTCTACCGTTTTTAACCGAGGTAAGGGACACAATTGGGGATCAAAAATTTTTCAAGTAACACAATATTTCCATTGACAAATTTATTGAGCTTTTTTGACAGGATATAGCAATGATAAGTGTACAAAAAACCAGGGTGGGTTGATTTTATAACTGATTCGAATAAAAATATTGGATGTGTTTCTTGTTTTTAACCAGACCCAGAAAAAAAAAAGAAAAAAATGAAAGAAACTTTTTTCACAAAATACCATTTGCTCTATTCAGAAGTGGTATACAGTATATATCGTACACGTTCGAAAGGGGGGAGAAGTAGAATTTTATTCGTTATTTGACACTTTTCGTCCAAATAAAAATTCTACAGTGTTTCTCAACCTACGTTACGCGACACACTTATACGTCACAAAAGTGACTCAAATTACATTACTTTTAGTAATTTTCTTCACGTAAATAATTTTCGTTTTCAACTATAACATGGCTCGTAAAAGAAATTTTCTTGCGTAAAAAAAAAAACCGTGCTGTGATCGTAGCAATTTTGAACAGTTTTCTTCCAAAAAATTATAGCAAATTTAATTAAATTCAAAGAATGTGATCCAGAAAGAGGAAACAGTGCTCCGTTGAATACGACTCTGAAAATTATCTCGACGGTTCGCCTATTTGTTGCGAACGGTTAGTAACGATATTGTTGCAAGTAAGGAAACACTGGTTGCAAAATTACGTATTCGTTGTCCCGTTCCCTTTGGAAATTCAGCGACATCGGAGAGACCGTGAGAAAGTCTCCGATGGTACGACGATGACGTATAATAATACATGGCCGAGACAGAGGCGCAGGAATACGCGGTTGAAGCGCGGCAAGATAAATGAGTAGGCGAGACGTCTGAGCAGGGCTGCGTTGAAACAAGGTACGAGAACGGAGGTGAAGCGGAATGGTAAAAACCGCGGGAGAGAGAAGAAAGAGCGCTTTCGTTGGTCTCGAGGCTCCTCCCCTCCCTACCCCTCCCACCGCCGCGCCCCCCACTCTACTCCTCGCTTCCGTAACGAAACTCGTCCCCGACGCGTTTACCTGGAAAGAAGTCACGGAAGTCGAACAGTGGACTCGACTATGGCTCGCCGCGCAACGTTCTTGGAAGGATTCCCGCGAATTTATCGCTGGAACTGTTCGAATTTCCAGGGAATCGTTGGAACACGAGGTGTAGGGTTTCTCTCCGGGATTTATTTCGGGAAAAGCTGCCGGAAGGCTCCCTTAGCGAGCGCTATTCTACCTTTTCGAATTTTCGCGCTAATCGAATTAAGGAATATTGTTTTTTGTATCGTACGACGAAATGGAAAGGTAATAGTTTCGACAGCGAGTAAGTGGGTTGGGTAGATCTTGCCAATGTTTGGTACGGTGACCGGGAGAAAGACACATAGGGATGTTAGGGGTGCAGAAACTTTCTTTTGAGAGATTAGGACTCTTATAATATTTTTGTTTGTTCTTTCTTTTTCTATTTGTCTATGTATCTTTCTATTTATCTAATTATCTATCTGTCTATTTATTTATCTATCTTTACTTCTACATCTCCCTGGGTTTACTTTTTTTACAATAGAAGATTTATTACATTTCAAAATAAAAGAAGGGAAGATGTGATTGAATCACTTGGCGGACACGTGTGGAGACAACAGTTGATAGAGAAATTCACAACAAAGTATTTTTAAATTGAAAAATGTGGAAGGAGTTCGTGCCTACTTTGTGACTTTGTTAACAATCACCCGATGAACATAATGTGAACATGATTTGATAGAAAAATTCACATCCGGGTATTATTAAATTTAAAAATGAAGAAGAATCTTTTCTACCTTGTGACTTTACTATTAATTACCTAATAAACACTCACCAATTAAATTTTATAAAAAAAATTCACAACAGGTTGTAAATTCAAAACTGTGGAAGATTTTTCCCTACTTTGTGACTTTACTATTAGAAAGTAACATGCTAAACACGTGCCAATGAAATTTTATAAAAAACAATTCGCAATAGGTTATTTTTTAAACGTAAAAATGAAGAGGATTTTCGCCAACTTTTAGACTTCACTGTTAAACAATTACCCGATGAGTATGTCACCGCGAAGTTTGATGAAAAAATCAGGGGGTGGAGTGTCCCTCTCGTCGGTTATACATTGTCGTAGGAATGCGCGCCACAAGCTGAGTTGAAAGGCGGTCGTTCCCCTTATCGCGAGGTACCACCCCGCTAGATTATTCTTGTCAGCTCCCAACATTAAATGATTCGGCGTGTTTGGTTAGGACCTATAGGAAGACGGCGTCCCTCGCCGAGCAACGAGAGTCATCCATTGTCGCAAATATTTGAGGGTACCGCGTTTATTTTTCTACCGATACACTTCCTTGTTTGCGCTCGGTCGAGTCACGACGAGTTCTCGTATTCACCGTTACTCGAGGTAAAACGCACGACGTATGCGTCACGGCTTGCTAATTACCAGCTCGACCAGAATGAGAGGACGAATTTCAAACCGGGCGAAAAATCTCCGGGCCCGAATATGTTCCGCGGGCGAGACCTGGCCGCTACATTCTAATTTGGGATACTGAAAATAACGGATGTTAAAAAAAAAAAGTTTCTTTCAAGGAAATCAACCTCCCGGGAGTAATTATAAAATTCCACAAAGATACTTGCGTATAATTCAAGTAATTACATGTGTATGTATGTAGGTATAATATTATATGTATATGGATATGTGTATTTAGACATATACTATATGTATATGGATATACATGTATATAGATATATGTATGTAGGTATAATATTATATGTATATGGATATGTGTATTTGGACATGTGTATGGATATATATGTATATAGATATATATGTATATGAACATGTATGTATGTGGATATATGTATATGGACATGTATGTATATGAATATATGTATATAGGTATAATATTATATGTATATGGACATGTATGTATATGGATATATGTAAATATATTTTTTTTATTGTTCACATCATTTACTATATTATTTAATACATATCATGTATATATTAAATGGCAAAAGGGTTTTTGTCAATAATATATTTTATATATATACTCTGTGTAACTTGTTCAATTTGATGAGAGCTGTCTCGTAAGAAATAATTAATACTACTTTTCGGTTTAAAAAATATTATGAAAAATGCAGAAGAAAAAAAAAAGAAATCAATTTTGTTTGTGAGTGTCTTGCGAAATCGTTAAGAAATGGAAAATTATTCCCGAGAAAATCGAATCGATGTTAATCTCCCTACCGGTTCAGATTAATAAATTACGAACACGCTGTTATAAAACAGCAGGTACATTGTATGCCGATACGAATAGGGGGATTACAGGGATTATGCATAGTTCTGGTTCAGCGAAGGTGCATTCAGGCAGAATTGCTAACACCGAGTGTCTGAGCGAGGTTCGAGATTCGAGGAACAAGTTGACTGAATTGTTAGTCATTTGCAGTCGAGCGCATTCTGCCGATGCAATTTTCCTCCGTTGAAGCGGGCCGATATGGAGAAGAGACTATTATCTCTAAACGCCTTTATCGGAATGTTCAATTTCAGTAATACCAGTCTGGACGGATAGTTCGATTTGTAACATTGAATACAAAACATAAATTTTCTTGCAATTCGACGTGATGCAACCCCAGGAATCATAAAACTTGATTTTTTCAAATTCGGAACGATTTTCAAGCAATACCGATTCAACCGTAATTTATTGTCATTTGTTATTTTTCACAGCCGTATCGATACTGAACAAAAATTGCAAATATTACTGACAAATATTTCATTAACATGTGATCCTGCGGTGGTACATAAAAATATAAATAACACTTGATATATAAGTATAAAAAATGAATAAAGAGTAAAGTTTATGTTTTGAATATACGAGTAATATTTTTCTCCATCGGTTCTTTCTACAATGAAATAGAAGCGCGTAAAAAATAATAATCTGTCGAGACTATGATCCTCAAATTGCAAATATCCTGCACAGAATGGCTCACACGACTCTCAAAGCTAAATACTTCGACCACTATCGTTGCTGCATACCTCTATAATTGATAATTATGTAATATCTCGGCATGATGCACTTCTCTGAACCGATTGACTCGTCTATAACATAGTAAGGCATACAAGGTTGCTAGAAATATTATTTCTAAGGAAATATAAAGATACGTACGATGTAAAACCTAAACCTGTACGAAGGTAATCTAAATTGACCGGAATCGTGTAAAGTCACGCATGCTTCCATGCTAGTTAATCTCCACTGATTATTTCTCACCATCGTGTGCCTAACGCTGAGCCTCTACCCTGTGGCGTGTGTCCATGTTCGTGAAAGTGTTGTGTATCCATGTATCCATGTCTAAAACTTATTTAATATTTTTGTTATGATTTTTTCGCTAAAAATTTGATATTTTTATTACAGTTTTTTCTCCACAAATTATTTGATATTTTTATTTTAATATTTCCTCTAAAAATGATTTGATATTTTTTTTCTAATTTTTTCTCCACAAATTATTTGATATTTTTATTTTAATATTTTCTCTAAAAATGATTTGATATTTTTATTACAATTTTTTCTCCACAAATTATTTGATATTTTTATTACAATTTTGTCTACACAAACTGTTTGATATTTTTACTATAATTTTGTCCCAATCGCCAGAAGTACTTTCAATATTTTATTACGTTATGAGATGGTGAGGAATACTTTCAATTTAAGAAGGCAAACAAAGCAAATGTGTCTCTTCACCCCATAGGCTCACCAATTTAATAAAAAACAAATTACAAACATTTTCATCAAACACTTCAGTATCATAATCGAAGATAAAAATCTACAATGTGTGTTTTGAACAATGATTAAAAATTGACCCAATTCAACGTGAAATTTTCATTTCATAATTCGTATCTTAATTTCGAACGATTACATATCGATATTTTTCTTAACACTAGAACCACCAAAAGGATAAATTTCACCTGTTCCGAACTTTTTAAAATTACTCAATCATTAACCATATCTTTGTCTACAATATTCCCAAACAATTATCAAACCAGAGAACGAATATTACGCGTAAATTAATTTGCCCACGTCCCGTCTAAAATACGTATGCGATACGATACAAATAGTAGTACCATCACCGTCGGTAGTTCGCGTTAAGTACAATAAACACCGAAGGCTGTTCGTTTCAATTCAACGGGAGACTTCGTCCCCTGTCCTCGGTCGGTAAGTCAGCGTTTGCGCCCGTTAACGGGTCCCTTTTCGTAGAATAAAACGTAGCCGCGGCGACGTGCATACTTCTTCGAGCGCAACGAACGTCGGTACGGGAGAGGAGCTCGCGATTATACTACCCAAAGAATTTTCACCGGCCGAGAGCGTGTTTCGAGGATCCGATAGTACCGTTCGCTCCCCTTGCCCCCTCCCTACCCGGCGCGCCTCGAGTCTCCCGAAGCTTATAGATTGGAACATGCGTGGACGTCTGCTGCTCGCGAGTCGTTTCGTTTTCTCTACGGTGGCAGCGTCGATTCGACGCGCGTAATTTGTCCGGTTCGGGCAACCGTGTGGAAGCTTGTATCGCGTGCAGCCGAACGGAATGGGAAATAAGAGGGAGGCGAGAAGAAAGAAGAGCGCGCACCGTGTTCCGTGAATGTTACACCGTTTACATGGGAATACATATGTACGTAAGACGGGAGCGCAGGTGCAACCGGAGAAGTGGGGGGGAGGGTGGGGAGGGGAGGGAGACACGTGCAACTGCCTGCCGGTTGAACCACTTTCTTCCTTATATACGCAATAAATTTCCATCCGGAGCTAGCTCTCGGTCCCGCGACGCCTTTCTTCCTCTTGTTCTTCTTACCCCTTTTTTCCACGGTTCTTTTGCGGCTCTTACGTGGCCTCCATTTCCCTTGGCCGGTACCCGCCCTTAGTTTCTCTCCCGTTGATGGAAACCACGGTGAAATTTCATTCACGGGAGTATACTGAGCGCGCTAGGATGTTCTCGACGAGTAGAAGGGAGAGGGGGGGGGGGATGTAAGGGAGGGGGTCTACGTAAAATTCGAAATCAATGACACACCGAGTCAATGCCAAAATGGGAAAATGTGTCAGTGGGTCAAAAAACTATAGGCTGTCTTATAAGGAAATTCACCTAACCTCTAAATGTTGTATATCCATATATCCATGTCTAAAACTTATTTAATATTTTTAGTGGAAGTTTGTGTGCACGTACAGTAGTATACTGGGGTGTTTTCAAGGTTAGATGAAATTCGAGATCAACGATACCGAGTCGATGATCAATGTTAGAATGGGAAAAAGCATTGGGTATCGATATAAAGTTTTTGCTCGGATTCAAGATCATCCTCTTTGGTAGGTTTACTTAAGTTTGATTTGATTAAAAATATTTTTTATTTGTACTTTGCGTACTGGTATCTATTTATTTATGTGTGGAAAGTATAGTAGTTTCTCGGTTATCGATACAAATTTTCTATCCGGATTCAAGATCATTCTCCATTATATCCCATTAATCGTCTTACTTTGGCGATCTATTTGAGTTTGATTCGATAGAAAATTATCTACTCTTGCTTTGCACATTGTTGAGACTTACAATAAATAACGGACCATGTCAAAGTTTCACCGGTTACTTTCACGAATGACGTATCAATGCGTACATGCAAATTTAACGAGCATTCTACATTCCTTATTAGAATCGGAGATCAGAAATCGATCAATTAATCATATCCGATGATTAAACACGCGCGTTGGAAAGCACAGGAGTGTCTCGGTTTTCTGCCCGGATTCAAGATCATACCTAATCGATCATCCTCTTTGATAGGTTTACTCGAGTTGGATCCGACAAAGAAACATTCTCTACCTGTGCTTCGCGTACTGGCACCCATTTATTTATTTACGGGTTAAACACTTTGGTAAACAAAAATAAGAAAAATTATACAGAACTGTCGCGGGTGGCCAATGGTCACGTAACATAATTTCTAAAAGTAATGAGAGGAAATTTAGAAATTTAGAAATTCACAATATAAAAATTTAGAAAGTTATATCTAAATATTTAGAAATTAAAAATTTACGATATAAAAATTTAGAAATGTAAAATATAAAAATTTAGTAAAGTAAAATATAAAAATTTAGAAATTTAGAATATAGAAATACAGAAATTTAGAAATTTACAATCAAAAAGTTTAGAAATTTAGAATATAAAAATTTAGATATTATATACAAATATAAATTCTAATAGATTTTGTAAATTTCTAAATTTTCTGGCACGTATATACATACTTCGATCTTGATTTAGTATCATTACGCGAGGCGCTAGACTAAGGGCGCTTAACTTTCTTTCAACCGAGTGTTCTCCCAGTAAGCGGCCACTGACGTTTGAAAACGATCGTTTAATAATTCCTGGCGATTAAAAATACAGGGGCTCGCGTGCCGTTCCCATCGTCGTTACCAATCTGCCACGCGATGGATTTATTTCGGTTAATCGCTACTTTCGGTACACCCTGTGTTTCGGGGAACCCAACCGACGACCGGTTGATCGTAATGCGTCAGCAAACGTCACGTCGACCTATGCGCGCTATTACGTACGACTGCCAGCACCGTGAAATCTATAAATAGTTGAGCGCGCAGGACGTCCAATGAGAATCGACGTTAATGACGCGGCCACGACGGGTCTTGTGCCACGACTGTCGGACGCGACCGATTTCGCTGTCCTGAATCGATATTTTTTTTTTTTTTACTTTCTCGCGACCGTGAACGTAGATATTCGACGATGGTCGAGATTTTCGTTCTCACTCTTTCCACGTTCGATAAGCCAGGAATTACTGGATGCCACACTTCTCGCCACGTAATCCACGAGCTTTTAGTTTCGGACGGATATATCACTTTCTTCGATATCGAGTGCACGTTGATTCGTTTCGTCTCCGGAGACGCGCGAGATTTAGTGACTTTCTCGATGTTGGAAATATTGAAATCCCGATGTTCGGGACCGGACGTGAAGACTCTAAGTCGAGACGAGCCGAGACGTTGGAAGTATCTCATCGCTCGAGAATGTCGAGAATCTTGAAAATATTCAGCTTCTCGGAAATTTCGAAAACATGAATTAATGATAGATACATACCTACGTACTATATATCTATATACCTATATGTTGTATGTCTATACATTGTACGCCTCTATACTGTATTCCTACATACCCGTATACTTACGTTTCTATGTAGCTATATAGCTACGTACCTATATACCCAAGTACCTACATACTCGAATACTTATCTATCTATGTAGCTATATACCTGAATATCTATATACCCGAGTACGTATACACTCGAGTATCTACATACTCGAGTACTTATACACTCGAGTACCTACATATCCAAGTACCTACATATCCGAGTACCTGCATGCCTGAGTATTTACATACCCGAGTACCTGAATATCCTAGTACCTGCACACCCGAGTACCTGCATACCCGAGTACCTACATATCTGAGTACCTGCATGCCTGAGTATTTACATACCTGAGTACCTGAATACCCTAGTACCTGTATATCCTAGTACCTGCACACCCGAGTACCTACAAACCCGAGTACCCGAGTACCCGCATACCCGAGTACCTGCAAACCCGAGTACTTACATACCCAAGTACCTATCTATCTATGTAGTTATATACCCAAGTACTTATATGCCCGAGTACCTATCTATCTATGTAGTTATATATCTACGTATCTATATATTCGAGTACCTATCTATCTACGTATCTATATACCCAAGTACCTATATATCCATGTACCTATGTACCTATGGGGCTATATACCAACATACCTACATACCAATGTAGAAGTATAATTCGCAAAGTAAAATAAAAAATTGGTGTGAGCATTATAAAAGTAAAATTAACATACATTAGAACCAATCACGTGGTTAGGTTAATGAACTTAAAAATAGTGTGAATTCTAAATAGAGACCACGAGAGAGAGATCAAGCACCTGAAATTCGAAATAATTTAACGCGTTATTATTTTTGCCGCATAAGTAAACGACATACCGAAAGTGTTCATTCGCTATAAATGTCTATCTTTCGGAGATGATACGAAGATAATACAGTAAGTCCTCCATTTACGCGATTAATTCGTCCCAAAAGCTTTCCGCCCGAAGTGAAACATCGCGTACCGTTGGATTAGATAGATACGACGTACTCTCGGTGTTTAATATTAATTGCAAAAGATAACCGAACCTGAACAAGACCATGTATATTGTTTTACGTAAAAAAAAAAAAAAAAAAATTGAAAGCTTTATTCAATGCATAAATGTATACATATGTAAACTTCGTGTATAAGGGGATAAATTGAACTGCACAGGGGCAAAGGGGGCAGTCAGTTCACTCTGCTTAATCCCTATCAATAAATCCCAATTTTAGGTTGCAGTCTCACTGCATAGCACTGGGATCTCCATATCCATGAAGGATACACGAAACTGCAGTTTTCAAGATTATATTTGCTACGTGAACGTAGTGGTATTTTATTTATACACCTATATTCGATAAAGTAAAAGTTTGTATTTTATTTTTATTCAAAGAGTATAAATTAATTTTTCTTTCCACGAGATGTTTTCAAAACTGCTCCACTCTTTTTTTTTATATTGTCATTCTTTTTCAAAATCTTAGTAAGTAATAATCATAAAGTCAATAACGATAATGCAACAAGTCATCTCTGCACAGTAGGTGCATACACGTCACTGAAGACGGTATAACCCAAAGGAACTTCAATCTCGCTAGGAAAAAATTGTTATTAATAGTTATTGCATAACAAATCGTGTAAAGTAACGATAATTCGTACAAAATTGTCCACCATCAGGAAGCAGTATTAATTTCACATTTTTCAGTTCGAATCTCGTTAAATTATCATAAATTGTTCCAAAGTTATTAATTAATTTTTATTTTCACCGGACTGTGAATTTTATTTTCTTCCTCGTTTCTTACTTCTCACACATTTAGAATACCGCGAACACTCGCGCGCGCAATATCGTGCAATAATTGGTGTCAATTAGCTATCACAAAAATACTGCTATCGAAAATTGATACCACTTATCTGAGTTTACAATACCTCTCGATATTTCCCATTATGTACTCTGCTATCGAATTATTTAGCTATTACTCATACTTAGTCGTGTCAATCTTATCGTTGGTGGTATTACTGCAACTTTCGTTAATTTTACGTTTCGTTGAAACAAAATTAAATTTATCATTTATTGAAAAAAATAATTCTTCAAAAGATACAACACGCGTTACCGTAACGAATAATAAATACGTTCCCCGACCGTTAGAAACACGAGTCGCGTATTATAACAGTGATCGATGCGATAATTGTGAAAGTAGGCGCACGATTAATGGGATTGGACCGTGAAAGCGACCGAAAATTCGCAGCGAGTAGTCATCGCTATAGCTTGCTCGTACTGAGCCTCTTCGGGCGAGTAATTCTTTGTTTCACTTGTTTTGCCCATTGTTTTCCACGTTGCGTATTCCGCGAATGCGTTTATGTAAATTTCGTTTACCCCAGGAGGCGTAGTTGCCAGTGAATTGTTATTGTAATTAGCGTCGATTCCGGTATCTCGGCCGGGTCGACTGTGTTGTTCCGCATCGTGGCTTCACCCTTCCTTCCGCCGGGGTTCGGATGGTTTCTGTGGATGGAATCGTTGCTTTCGCGACCGAATATTTACAGAAGAAACGTTAAGGAAAGTTTCACGAACTCGCGGCCGAACCGAGAAACGAGATCGGAGAAAGCTGCCAGTGCCGCGGGAATATTTAATCATCCGGGAATAATGAATAATAACAATTAATAGGAGTGTGTCACGATTTCATAAGAAAGAATTATTATTCAAGTGCGACACCAATTTTTTCTTTTTAGAGTAGAGATTAATTGAAACTATCTCATTAGAGAGTAGCTTTTCTCTAGTCAATTAACTCTAGCTCAATAGAGAGTAGCTTTTCTCTACTCGATTAACTCTAGCTCAATAGAGAGTAGCTTTTCTCTACTCGATTAACTCTAGCTCAATAGAGAGTAGCTTTTCTCTAATCGATTAACTCTAGCTCAATAGAGAGTAGCTTTTCTCTACTCAATTAACTCTAGCTTAATAGAGAGTAGCTTTTATCTACTCGATTAACTCTAGCTCATTAGAGAGTAGCTTTTCTCTAGTCAATTAACTCTAGCTCAATAGAGAGTAGCTTTTCTCTACTCGATTAACTCTAGCTCAATAGAGAGTAGCTTTTCTCTACTCGATTAACTCTAGCTCAATAGAGAGTAGCTTTTCTCTAATCGATTAACTCTAGCTCAATAGAGAGTAGCTTTTCTCTACTCAATTAACCCTATGTTAATAGAGTGTAGCTTTTTTCTTTGAAAAGAAGTTCCCATTTAGTAACACTTAACAGAAGAGGGAATGTGTCATAATTTCATAAGAAAGAATGATTATTCAAGTGCGCTACCAATTTTTTCTTTGTAGAGTAGAGAGTAATCATTTGTAGAGTAGAGAGTAGAGAGTAAATTAACCCTGTCTCAAGAGAAAGTAGCTTTTCTCTACTCAATTAACCCTATATTAATAGAGTGTAGCTTTTCTCTAAAAGGAGTTCCTATTTAGTAACAATTAACGGAAAGGAAAATATGTCATAATTTCCAAGGAAGAAATTATTGTCCAATTTTTTTTTTCAGTTTGCGAATGTATCGCAATTTCCAAAGTAAAAATCGTACTTCAACTAAAAACGATCCATGTGTAAGATCATATTTAATTTTTTTTCTCATTAGATCAATTATTTAACAATCAGTCGAATTCCAATATCGACGTAAATGGTGTGGGATAATTTGTTATTCCAGTGCAATAAACATTGTGTCAGTTCGCGAAAAATAAATCAAGAGCACCTTTTTTACAAAAGGAGTTTCTATTTAGCAACATTCTTCCGTTATTGGTTACAAATTATAGTACCATACAAGCCATGGTTAATCGAGCTACGGTAGAGCCTCGGTTATTGCAACCGCGATTATTGCACGAGATCCTCGTTGATTGTAATGCGTTGACAAGTGGAAGGGATGGTCACTTAGCAACGACTAAAGTCGAGGGTGGGGGTAACTGGTAGTAGTGACCATAGGTAGTTGAGACATATAACGTTTAAGTGGGACTCCGTCTCAATGGTTCGGTTACCTTGATTATTGCACCAGTCATGATTATTGCAAGGATTTTCCACCCCCCTTTTCTTGCGTTAATCGAGTTCCTATTGTAGTTACAAATCATTGAACGAGACGAAGAACTTTGGTTAATATACGGAAGTAAAAGTAATATACCGAGTTTCATAGTTATTGGATCGTGATAATTATAGCAATTACTTGAGTACTGATAAAATTTATTACTGGAATTCGCGAGCGCGAGTCATCACTGTCATCATTTGTCTTTCTTCGAGTAGAATAGCGGTAACGAAAAATTCTCTACTCGTGTCTCGCATATTGATAACCGTCGGCCCCGATTCCTATTATTTTCTTGTAGTACTGTACTGTAAGTATGCAAATCGTTGGTTACTTTTAACCGAACTGTTGCTTCGTAGTGACATACGAGCGAATACTATAGTGTGCCAATCGATTCGTCGTACACGATGGTGGACAGCTTGTAGATGCATCAAAATGATACATTAGTCGAAACAATGACAGTGATCGAGTACTTTTGTTTCCTAATTCACAATTCATACATTAAAAAAAAAACATACGTGTAAACACTATTTGTTTAAATTCAATTATATTACCATTAACACTAGTTCAAATTTAAATATATTATTATTAATACTATTTAAAGTTTGAATTTATTACTAATAATATTAGTTCAAGGTTAAATATATTACCAGTGATACTAGTATAAATTCAAATATATTACTATTAATACTATTTAAAATTTAAATATATTACTAATAATATTAGTTTAAGTTTAAATATATTACCAGTGATACTAGTTTAAATTCAAATATATTATTATTAGTACTATTTAAAGTTTAAATATATTACTATTAAATAATACTTGTTTAAATTTAAATAAATCGGTTATGGGCGTAGAAATTATTACGAAACAGAGTAGCGACTTTATTTCAGGTTTTGTCTCTAGCCGAGTTACGAGGCACTTGACAAGGAAAGAGAGTAAACACAGTGAAAGTAAGCGAGAAAGAAACAGCGCGTGGAGTGGGGATGGTCGATCTCGAGCGTTTCAAAGGAACGCCGCACGCGCTACGACGAAGCGTCTAATTGCAAAAATTAAAATTGTTCATCTTTTACTTTATCTTTATAACAACAGTATCAACGGATCGGTGAGGTTCTCCCGATGAAAATGAATACAAACACGAGGTAAATCGGACGAACTTTATTCATAGCGAATATAAATATCCCATATGAAAATAATAATAGAACAATAGTAAAGTTTCTCCGATCTCTACCGTGTTTGGGCTCATTTTAATCCGCGGAATCTCGTCAATCCATTGACGCTATTATTACAAAGATAGAGTGGAAAATTTAGAAAAGAAAATGTAGAATTAATAATTCGATGATTCATCGCAACGCGTGCAGCATTTCTTCGAAGTACTCGAGCTCGATCGTCGTTGCTTGGAATATTATCTTTTCTCGTTTATTCGCGCTATATCTATTCACTGTCCTTGTTCATAGGTTCAGATTACCCTCGGCTCGAGACACCGAGCGTAGTGGGGGGAACGATGTAGGGGGCCGATTGAAATTCAGGCGAGACAATTCTATTGAAATTTAAGCGAGCATCATCGTACATAATATAAAGAATACTTAACTGATTCTGACACCATTATTGAAATTCCTAATAAATGTATCTCCGTCGAAGTATTCACCTCGTTCGTTTCTTCGTTCTGTCAAAAAATTCCTATGCTTCGCATATTGATAAAATTTTCTTCGCCCAGATTTTCGAACATTATGCGAGGTATTACGTAGTCGTCGGACTCGGTCGTAATCGCTCGGACACACTCGATCGGTATCGACGTAAACCCGCATTGGTGGGAACGGAACGAACCAGTTTCCTTTTTCTTTTTATTTCCTACGTTCCGCAAAAGGACGAGTGTTTCTTTCCGCGCGTCTTTTTCCCCATTTGCGCTCACCCTGTGCTCTGGCTGCATTTCACGCCGACATGGACGCGTATTAATTCGCGAGTCTCGGTTAATGGAGCTTCTTTTTTAAACAAAGAGCGCCGGCCCGGTAATTAAAGAGTGTCCCGCGGTAAGAGGATATTTTTCAAGCGACGTGGCGTCCCCAGTCCGCTTTCAGATCGTCCCGCGGTGCAGTAGACGGTCGCGTTTAGGATAATTAAATCCACCACTCTGAGCCGTTGGTCGATAGATCGGTTTTCCTTCACGGGAATATGTATATACAGGCGGGATATAAAATAGAAAATTAAAGCTACGTTTTTGTATTGGATTGTTCGGAAAGTCATTTCCTTTTTTTTGAAACACGATTTTTTTAGAGTGCATAAATGTTTATACACTCTAAAAAAATTGTATTTCATTTTTACAAAAAAAAAAACGAAATGACTTTCCGAACAACCCAATATAATTCTATAGAACTAAAATTCAATTGTGGGGTGGGGGGGCATGTATCAAATGAAGCAATGATTTTTAATTAGTTTATACAATACTGTAGCTTGGAGGTAATCGCTGCAATTGATAATAAATATTCATAATTAAATTTTCCAATAATAAATTTTGGCAATTTCGCTGCAAAATTTAATGAATCCCAAATAGTTTAAAATATAAGTTATCTTTGTATAAAACAGTTTGTCCTTGAAAACGTTACAATAATAAAATAGGAAGACAAAAAAAGTGCATAAAGTTGTTAAATTTCTGTTATCGTCAGAGAGGGGTATTCAAATTATTCACTTTTCCCTGTTAAATTGTTACATTTTGATAATTACTCTATTAATTACAGATATTTAACCCCATTTCTCCATTAAATTGTTAAACTTTGGCGATCCCTTTATTAATTACAGATACTTAACCCCATTTCTCTATTAAATTAAATTTTGATGCACCCACCAAAGAAAAATATTTAAATTTTATATAATAACACTTCTCTCTGTTAAATTATTATAACACAATAATTCTTGTAACTTGTATAACCACTCTCCCAACAGAGAGTGATATTCAAATAATTCCTTTCCCCTCTTCAATTTCTAAACAGCAGTAATCACACCATCCCAATAACAACTTGAAGATTTCCATCAGAATATTCACTCACCCCCTCCCCTTAGCTCATAAAATCCCCCTCTTCGTACAATGCAAGCTAGTTTCTCGCAACCAAAAAAAAAAAAATACGAACAAACAAATAAAATAATATTACAAGATCCCTAAAGAGACAGGGGGGGGGGGCAGCCAATCCTGTCGCATCGAGTCCCGGTACATAAGCCAGCGAATCGCGTTCGTTCGATAACCGTTGAATTCCAGGGGTTTCATCGAGGTCGGGCCGAATAATTGGGATTCGAGGTCCGGTTAATCGAGCCGTGGCGGGGAATCGAGAAAAAGAGGAGGCCAGACGGGAATTTCTAAATTCCCCTGGCACTCGGTGGGTCGGAATCTTGTTCGTGGGGGGCGTAGCGGGGTAGTATGGGGGGGGGGGGGAGTCGAGATCTAATCAGGGCCGGGGGCATTCGGGCGCACACTTGTTCGCGGAAATCGTCCAAAGCGTCTAGATAGTCGCGATTTGCGGGATGCCCGCATTCTTCCGGTGCTGTGGCCGGAACATCGAACCTGTATCCCCTCCCCCGTTCGGCTTTGTATCTCGGGCCGGAGCCACTCGACCACGGTCCTCCCCCCACTCCGCTCAGCCCCCAATCGCCCCTCCCCCAGTTTCCTTCCAGGAGCCACGGCCAGTCGCCACGATGTTCCTTGCAAATTGCTTCGAGTCCGTGCTTATCCCTTCTGCGGTGGCTCGAAAATTATTGCTCGACTGCGGAAGCCTCTCCGCGCGCGGTTTATTTCGTTAGCCATCGAAATTGCGTATTCGACGCTGCTCGAAGATTTCGTTCCGCGAGTCGACGCGCTATTCATCGAGAATTCCAACCACGCGGACTGGTTTAAACACTTTGCTGGTTCGCGCGGCGGAGAGAGACTTTTAACGAGGTGTGCCCCAACTGACCCCCTCCGATTTTAACGCGCTTTCGCAGAGTGGTACTGTACGGGGCCCTTGTCGAGAGGCGCAAAATATTAGCTGTAGATACTCGGTAATTTTAGAGATACACCTTGGGTTTGAACGTATGTGTTGAATCATTATCGAGGTCCCTCTGGAGCGATTCTAAAATGGGGTAATTATGCAGGAATCTTACCCTGCCAAGACTGAGAATATGAGGGAATTTAATAAGTTACATACAAAGTAACATACTGGGTTGTTCGGGAAGTCATTTCGTTTTCCAAAATGGAAAATATATAATTCAATCAAATGTTTTTACACTCTAAAAAAATCGTGTTTCATTTTCACCAAAAAAAAAACGAAATGACTTTCCGAGCAACCCAACACTTTTACGTCTTCTTACTCGAGAGTAATTCTTTAAATATTCCTTGAGAAATTATTATAAAATATCCCGTGACGAATCGGAACGAGATAGCAAAGTGTTGTTGAAAACAACAATGAATAATTGTTGAAAAAATACTTGTTTTCCAAGAATGAATAATTGTTGAAAAAGTACTTGTTTTCCAAGAATGAATAATTGTTGAAAAAGTACTTGTTTTCCAGCAATGAATAATTGTTGAAAATACTTGCAATTGATCTTGAATATTAGAATGCAAAAATTGTTTTCCACATTGAGAAAAATAAAATCCACACAGAAGTAATTCGTGCGTGGTTTTGTTAATTTTAATTCTAGTGTAATTGATGCTGAAAATTATTCGTTCAGAAACAGGAATGTTTAAGGATAAACCATGTTGACAATTTTCCTCTCGAGAGCGACGCTCGAAAGCAAGGGAGCTTCCAGTGGACGTCAGGAATTATGGTTGTTTGTCGAGTCGACCCGTACGCAACAGTCCTTCTGTCCTGGAATTTGAGCCTGTTACTTTACCCGTGGCATTGTTATTGTTAATAGTTGACGTCGCTGTGGACTCACCTATGCAGCACCTTGCCGAAGGCACACCGTAACAGAATTACCGGACTATCTTCCACGAGTCCCTTTACGTTTCCAGGTAGAACACGGTCCGAGCCGTTCTTCTGTAAGCTAAAGCACTAGCTAGCGCGCTTTTGGTGGTTATGTTCCCAGCAAACACAGTCCACAGAATCGTTGAACGAAGAAGTTTCACGTTCCAATGGGACTTTCCAGTTTTCTGCGCAGAGACGTGTACAGGTATACATAGACTGGTGCTCAAAAACTTGCGACACTTGTTGTTTTTATCGAAGCTGCAATATTTGACACGGAATATTTTTTTATGTTTAGTAGACAGGGTAAAATTGCGATATTTGTGATATTTAATCAATTGTATTTCGACAAAATTGGAATACAATAATTGATTAAATTTTGGAAGAATTGTCTCGCTAAAATTTCAATGACCCACCCCCACCATTTCTTCACTACTTGTGTCTCGAGTTGAACGTAATCGTATCCAATGAAGAAAGACAGTGAATAAATATAGCACGAGTAAGCGAGGGAGAAATAGTGTGCCAGTGACGATCAAGCTCGAGTACTTCGGAAAGACGCTGCACGCGTTACGAGAAATTTTCCAATTAGAAAAATTTTAATTTCTATATTTTTTATTTTATCATTGTATTAGTGGTGTCGTCGTATCGGTGAGGTTCTCCCGATTAAAACGAGTACAAACACGACGTACATCGGATGAACTTTATTCGCGATGGATTTAAATATTCCAGATTTTGAAAATAATGGGAGGGTAATCAAATTTCTCCAATGTATACCGTGTTTGGGCTCATTTTCATCGGGAGAACCTCACCAATCCGTTGATACTATTATTATGAAGATGAAGTGAAAAGCGAACAACTTTAATTTTTGCAATCAGACGATTCATTGTAGCGCGTGCGGCGTCCCTTTGAAGTTCTCAAGCTCGACTATCTCTACCCTGCGCGTTGTTTCTTTCTCGCTTATTTTCGCTGTGTATATTCTCTTTCTTTGTCAAGAACCTTGTAACAATTCCTGGAACAAAATTGCTATATATCCTGCGATAATTTCAACGTCAACCCCCGATTTAGTTAAATTTAAGCAAACATTACTGCAATGTAATTTAATTCGTACATTTTGAAACTTGTGCAATCCTCTTGTATTAGCATGCTTTGAATATGTTTTGCTTATTCGGTTTCCATCTAGAATAATACCTTGCATAATGTTTGAGAATTATCACTAACAGTAGATCGAAATATAAACAAATTTGACCAATATTTCCCGAAACATTATTGTCCTGTTAAAGCATTTTTTAAACTTTTGTTTCTACCAACCCTCAATTTTATAAAATGTTTAAATACTTTGAAGTCAATTATTGTAAGAGGAATGTGTCACTTTTAGGGACTGGTACATCATTCTTGAAAAAAGAGTATACTTTTACAAATATGTTTTTTACGTAGAGATAAAATATTCTGATATTTCAAAATAATAAGAAACGTAAATATTTGAAACAATTTGTCGTGACCTTGCAGAATTGTAAACCAGAACCATACTTTGAGAACCACTGCACTATTAAATATGAAACGCAAGTCTAAAGAATCCAACATCTCAGCGACTCTGATTTGCTCGGCATCAAATTGCATTAAGAATGTTACTCTTGTTCCGTGAGTATTCTCGAATTTCGTTCGAATTGCATACACTTAACTACGAGTAACATAGACAAGTAATAGATCTTACCTTCCTACATGAACTTATCGAATTAAATTGCACATTCTCACTAAGCCTTTTGCGATTCAATACACTTGCTCAATACTCGAAAAAAGTTCAACTTTTTACAGTCCCACTCGACGAGACCAAATACGGTACTAATGAACCTACGACTAGAATATGCAGTAGTGTTAATGATCTCTGTGACAGTGCTGACTTCTTTTCGACTAACATCTTCAATCGTGGCAAAAATAAATTAATCTACGACTAAATTAACTCTCAATTTATACTTTCTCCAATTTCTTGCCCAACAGTGTAACTTATGATACTAAATAAACCAAAAACAATTAAAAACATAACAATACCAAAATCAACACAAGCTGTGAATAATTAAAAGTATTATAGTTTCTTAGTCTATGATATACACTTTTATTTCATTTTGAATTATTTTGACTTTTTATCAACGTAATTATCACAGTAAATATTTAACCTAACTTTTACCTTTCTCCTCCTTTCACCCTCATTCTTCACCATTTTATTGCACTCTTGCTACCTACGTTCGTTTCAAGGCTAGATTATTAACTGTACACCGCCATTGCATCGAATCAACACTTAATTTTATTCCTGGAACCTTTTATATTTCTTTTCCCGTCTTTCTTCGTTCGTTCAATACCCTGAATTTCGTTCCCTTTAATTTATACAATCTCGATACAATAAAGACTTATTATTACTATTATTATTATTATTATTATTATTATTATTATTATGTTTCCCTTATCACATAAAACATAAAACGAGATAACGGTCCTATAAATGGTAGCCGCAGTCTGTTTTCCAAGTTTACGTGCACATTCAGTAATCAAGGTAACAACTCCCGTGAGTTTTGGGCTCTGTACTTTACTACAACGCGATTCAAAACCGGTCGTAGTTCTCGTTCTGTTTTTACGCGGTTATTTTCGGGAAGCGATTCTCTAGCCCCGTAGTTAATTTCCACTTTGCATCCAATCGTACACTCTAACTCGTTTTCCTCGTCCTTGTTGCCGCGTTTATTGCTCGGGGTTCGCGAACGCTTTATTAAGTTTCCCATTATGAAGCTTAACTAATGGATTTTCAATTGCGGCGTTGTTTGACCCCGCGCCCGAAATAGAGAAATTTTGGCTGCCCGACGGCGTTCCTTGTCCCGGACCCATTGTTGCAGTTAATAGCTCGCGGCTTTACAAACCCGTAGGCGCGATTGTGCCGACAGAGCTACTGGAGATTAGAGTTCGGGAATCGCGTTAACGCGACGCTTTCGTTGGCCAAGCTGGCCCATCGTCTCCGCGAAGGGTTGCGCTTCGCGGGCGATTCGAGCGATCGCGACAGAAGGGTCTTTAATCGTCGCCTTGCCACGCTCGGGTCTTTTTTGACCCGGAGAGATTTTTTCCCGCCGAGCAACGATACCGGACGCGGGTCATTTTTGACCCGGGAAAACTTCTACCGAGCAATCACACAGAGCACGGGTCATTTTGGACCCGGAGGGATTTTCTACCGCGACGAACGCACAGACACGGGTCATTTTTGACCCATATCACACGGGTCATTTTTGACCCATATCACACGGGTCATTTTTGACCCGGGAACATTCTCGGCGCGCCGACACGGGTCATTTTTGACCCGAAAATTTCCACCGAGCAAACATACAACACCGGTCATTTTTGGCCCATAGAAAATTTTTCGTTCATCGATCACACCAGGCATGGGTCATTTCTGACTCGGAAGAAATTTTCCATTGATCTATTATACCAGAATATAGATTTTTTCTAGTCCAGATACATGTTTGCATCGATCGATTATACTACGCTCGGGTCTCCAAACGGGCTCGTAATTTGGCATTGCTTGCACAAATACTTCGAATAAAAGTTCTATTATTTTACCGTACCTTTCTTAATTTTTGACGTATGTTAACAAATAGTTACAACTTATATCTAACATATATCCCGGATAAAAATTCCATTGTTTTATCGTACCTTTCGTAATTTTTCAGGAATGTTGGGTAATTATTTAGAAAAGCGGCCTCCGCGTCGATTCAAATGGCCTTGAAATATGTTGTCAAGGACGTCATTTCGAACAACTTTTTCCTGTGTGTGTTATCGTCGCTCGGGTTTTGTTTTCGAGATAAACTCAAAAGTATTTTCGATACTGTATATTATATTCTTGAACAAAATTTTTGTTACGTATTTAATTTAGCAAGATCTAATTACAGGCCTGTTTGGACATAAATTTGGGCGCTTGATAACTTGATTGCCGTCAACAGATCGATCTTTGGTGCAGAGATGGTGAAGAGAATGGAAGAGTAAATACGTGGTATCCGCTCGAACGAGCTCGCGTAATTAATTTGTTCCCCGTGAAGTATGAACACTAACGACTCGACCTTTCAACCATTGCTTTAACCCGTTCTTCCGTTCGATTATGCACTTGGAGTCTTTTGGCTGAAAAACGTCTTGCGTGTGTGGAACTGTGTTTTTAATTTTATTATGTAGGGTGAGTCACGAGAAACGGAGAGCCGAAGTATGTTTGTTATTTATTGTCGTGTTGCAAAAATTCTCGAGATAAGGTTTAATATTTTTTCAAAATGGTTCTAGATTACTTCAAGATCATAGAATGCTGGGTCGATGAATTCGTATCGACGTGGACTATAAAATACTTTAATGAAAAGTATTTGACTCTATTAAAAAAAATTATCGATGACTTTGAAATTATATTGAAACAAAAAATGACATGGAAAAATTTGTTTCTTATATATGTCTTGAAATAGTGAAATTTTGCCTTGAAAAGATTTTCGTTAAAACGATAAATAAAGAAGATATTTCTAGATCCTGTTTTTTTGTGACTCACCCTGTATAACATGAGGATTCTATTACAGAAGAACGATAATGAAAACGCGATAAATTTAGGCATAAATATTCCTCGAAATATTCGAGTTAAAAGAAACACCGGGTACGTAAACTTCTTTATTTAATTTAACCTTAGAAGTATGATTGCTAGGAAATAAATTTTTAAATTAATTTCTCATAGTGGCTTCTGCTACCACTGATTTATTCAGCAGTGAAATGGTTAATCAACAGAGATGGATGTTTGGAAACAGATTTCAATTAATTTAAGAGCATAGATATTTGTTTTACAAAATCAATTTAGATTAGAGTGTTTCTTGAGGCTCGCATGCGAGACCTTTTATTCGTTATTTTTATAAACAATCTATTAATAATTTTACTTCTTACAATATTCTACTATATGCTGATGATCTAAAGTTACTCGAGAAGATTTCTTTAAATATTTCCAAATGTCATGTGATAGTATACAGGGTGGACCATTTATATCTGAATTTTGGAAAACGAAATGACTTTCCGAACAACCTAATATTTTCCATGGTTGGCGTAGTGGGATAAGTTTTGAAGTCGAATTAATTTTTTAAAATAAATACTTGTAAATACTTAAAATAAAATAAAATAAATACTTGTAACACGAGGCTCTTATTTTAAAAAAAACTCTTCCAAGTACAAACCATCTGTAAAAAAATATTTACACCTACCTTGACAGAGAATAATTTCTCTAAGAAAATTATTTTTGCAAAAGAATTCTCAAATCAATCACTTTACATTACACGAAACAGTCTCTACAGTCTCGTCTAATTTATACAAATTAAATATTCCTATTAAAAAAAAATTCTTGTCCACCTTTATACCAATTATTAAGTTATTTGGAAAGTCATTCCTTTTTTTTTTGTGAAAATTAAATACGATTTTTTTAAAAGTGTATAAACCTTTTATTAAATTATATATTCTCCATTTTGGAAACGAAATGATTCTTCGAACAACTCAATAATGTTATTCAGAATATTCGTTCCGATAGATTCAATTCCGTGGGAGATGTTCCATTGTTTCCACTTCGCGGAAACACCCCGTTCGGATGTAAATCTTGTAAATTAACGGTGGTTGTCCCGTTCGTAGTAATAATAACAATAAAACGGGGCAACGAGTGGTGGAAAAGTAGCAGTCGTCGTTCGCCGAGTGCGTTTAGCGGGTGGGTGTACGTTCCGGGTGGGGGACGAGATAATTGATAAGCTTCCCTGGAAACTAAGACTAACTGCATCGAAGCCCCTGAAAATTGATGGCGGTCGTTTGCAGTACGGCAACAGCGTTACGTGGAAGTACCGCAGAAGCGTGGCTACACAGCCTGAGCGTGTTCGCGTCGGTACAGTTGCACGCGCAGCCGCTATATGCACGATATTGCGGGCCCCGAGTCAGCAGTTTTAGGTGGCCGGCCTTATTGGCTAGGCACGAGTTACGATACTGGCGAGTAGTTACCGAAACTACCTGCCTGCAGCGGCGGGCTGCCACCAACCGTCATTCTCGGTCTTCCCCGGCGTCCTGGCATTTTTCGAATCGTTTATCTCGCGAATGGAGAGGCAGAACCGAAACGGGGAATCGCTTTCGGGAACCGTTTACTCGATGTCCGTTTCGGGGAAGTTAATTCATACGGGAGTGTTTCAGAGATCCGTGGACGTGCACCGTGCGAAGATCGTTGCCGACGACATCGGATTAAAGTCGCCCCCTCCTTCGAGTTACTGGTATTTTCGTATCGGAAAAAATGTGAAACGAGGGAGTAACGAAAGACAAGTGGAACGCATTGGCGTAGACTCGGGTACGAAATATTAACTATGGGCTGGAAAAATAATTCCCTTTTGTAATGTAATTCTAGTTTGTTCGCGATTATAGTTATTGTCAAAAGTAAATATTTGGATTAACGCATTGGCGTGGACGCAGATACGAAATATTAAGTATGGATGGAAAAAAATTATTCCCTTTTGTAATGTAATCCTAATTTGTTCACAATTGCAGTTATTGTCAAAAGCAAGTATTATAACTAACGCATTGGCGTAGACACAGACCCGGAATATTAACTATAGATGGGAAAAATTCTCCTTTGTAATATAATCCTGGTAAATTCTAAATAATAGTAATTATTGTCAGAAACAAGTATTATGATTAACGCAGTGGCGTAGACACAGACCCGAAATATTAACTATAGATGGGAAAAATTCCCCTTTGTAATATAATCCTGGTGAATTCTAAATAATAGTAATTATTGTCAGAAACAGGTATTACGATTAACGCATTGGCGTAGACACAGAAACTGCAATATCAAGTATGGATAATTCTAATGTTAATATTTTAGGCGTTGGAGCTACCAAAATTTTGATCACTTTTTAACATATTCTTTCATAGTATGCTATATATATTTTTTCATATTAGTACTAAAGATATCTTTAATTTTACAAATACAATTTTGCTATGCAATAAAATCTGCATATACATAATAGTCGGCTCTTATGAAGCGTGACTGCATAGCGCCTAAATGTGAAGATCCCCTGATGGGAATTGGGCAGAGTTTAGTTTCTTGGGACTTAGTAACTTACGATCTCCGCATAGTACAAAGTAATTGCTCACGCTCGAATAACCCCGAATTGAGATCAACTTGTTTCCTTGTATCCGATTAAGGTAACGATATTTTTGGAAATAGCTTTTCTGTCTTAAAATTCTGTTTGACAGTTGAAACGGATCTTCCAGGATATGGTAATTGAATAATTTAAATATGTCGCTCGCTTTGGAAAATTTTCTTTGGAAATAAAACTTGATTTCATATTTCTAAGTTAGAAAATATTCGAATATGTTTTGTAAAACGTTTGAAAAATAAATTTTACGCGATGAAAATTAAATTTGATCAATCGTTCATTGTACCTCTGGAAGAGTATTATCGATAGATTGGCCTGGTTCTCCCGATGAAAATGAGTACTAGCATGACACTGTTTGAATTGCATTTAATTATACTTTATTCGTTCCATTTCTGAAAAAGTTTTAATTACGTATAATTAAAGGTAGTTCGAGTCGGTTTGTGTTTGCATTTCTTCTCATTGAGGAAATCTCGTCAATCGATCGATTAGTAGTCTTGTGAAAATATAAAAATGTCCATTTTCATTAGCGAATGATTCATCTCGGGATGCGAATATCGTAAGTCCGCTGGTCCATCTCAATTCATCTTCTATCCTATTCACTCTCCTCACCATTCTAACAAACTTTCCAAAAAATTGCTCGAAAAATCATCAGACACACGTAA
The DNA here is from genome assembly GCF_051014685.1 of Ptiloglossa arizonensis. Classification (NCBI taxonomy): domain Eukaryota; kingdom Metazoa; phylum Arthropoda; class Insecta; order Hymenoptera; family Colletidae; genus Ptiloglossa; species Ptiloglossa arizonensis. The sequence continues at coordinate 25,450,992 of NC_135052.1, read as the reverse complement.
ATAAATTTCTTATACATAAAAAACAAATTTATAACCTCAACAAATCACTAATTACATAGTCACAAGAGATGTATGTATGTCATAGGACATTATCAAATTATGGGTTAGATAATATTTCATCATAATATGTCCCATAATGTTTGTCATAAGACATTATTTAACACGGCATACTAATTAACACTAAATACGATTTGTTTATTGCTATAAATGTAACAGATTGCAAACAAATTTATAAAAAAAATTCGTCCCGAAATGTAAGAAATTCGATTCTTTGAAAATTCGAAAATTCGAAAATTTAAAAATTTAAAAATTCGTAAATTTGAAAATTCGTAAATTTGAAAATTCGTAAATTTGTAAATTCGTAAATTTGTAAATTCGTAAATTTGTAAATTTGAAAATTTGTAAATTTGAAAATTTCAAAATTTCAAAATTTCAAAATTCGTAAATTTGACAATTTAAAAATTTGAAAATTCGTAAATTTGACAATTTAAAAATTTGAAAATTTGAAATTCGAAAATTTGAAAATTTGAAAATTCGTAAATTTAAAAATTCGAAAATTTGAAAATTCGAGAAAATTGTTAAATCTTTGAAAAAATAATTAAAATGATGCTAAAAAGTTAAAGGTGATACACTTAAAAAAAAAAAAAAACTTTAAATTAAACCTTTTTTCGCGGTGGAATGAAAACTCACAATTTCTCCGAGGGGGTGTTATCACTCCTCGGAACGTTCCATCGTCGAAACAAAAAATAGTTACCTTATTAGCATCGCTCGAACTACATTTCTGCAAAGTTTCAAATTTGTTTGAGTTTTCGAGTTGCCGAACTTCCCTTGTTAGTTGAATCGCTCTAAAGTCGAGAGTGTTGAGGAAAAGAGGTATACCGTGGCTCGACGTACAATATGCCTGAACACTTGGCTCGACTCCTGACGTAAAACGATCCTTCCTAAAGAAAATAGCTCGTTCGGGTTCTCCCTGTTTTATATAACAATAAGAGACGTTGCTCACAAAAGTTGTGCAAAAAATGAGCAGTTATACAAGCTGCTTCAGAAATTAACGGTCCAACGATGCTGGTGTATTCTACGAGTAAAAATAAGAGAAAAAAAGTCCTGTAAACATAGTCGAATAAACACTTGGTTGAAAAGTTATAACAAAAGTATGAAATCGTAACGAACTTTCTCCTAATATGTTGTAACGTGTAAAAAAAGTCGATAATATTTGTGTAATATCTTTATGCGATTGTTGGTGATTGTTTATTTCCCAACGAGCGAATAATTTCACGAAGGATTGTTTATTGCACTGTTTTTTCATCGACGTCAATTTCGAGATGAAAAATTGAAAATTAAAACTATGTTAATGTCCAGAGCAACTCGCATTTAGTTTAAATTAATACGTATAATTATAAATTTGCAGTCGTTAAATTTCAATCGGTAGACATTAAACAATGTTACATTTATTTTTACAATACAATATTGAACGCTGTAGCTGAAACGATCTTGTTCCTTGACAAAAATTTCTTGGCTCAGTGAGTTCCTCTTCGTGTCGAACCTGCCACCCCTAAACGCTCGATGTAAGGAACTTGATGCTCGTGACCCTCATCCTCTATCAATCTAGGCTAACGATATATTCGTGTTACCCAGACGTTGAAGCTTTTATTATCGTCGGTGCACGCGATCGAGTCACGAAAGACGCACTCGTCCGCTACGAAATTTACCGGTCGATCAATCCTGGTACACGTGTTCCATATTCACACGGATTACCTTTCGTATTGGCACGCTTGGGTCTTTTCTGACCCGTAGGGACTATCGCACCAATTAACACCGTTACCACAACTATCCTCAGAAATCGAGAAAGGTACCACAAAGTGATGGAATCTTTATTCGATATATTTGTGCGAAGACGAGTTACGGGTCCATTTTGACCCACGCGCGGTCTCCCACGTAGTCACCTCAAGCGTCGACACCGCGAGGGTGAAGGTGAACTCTAATTCTCGTAAAATTCTAAAAATAGAATAACTCTCGTTGTTCCATTGGTTGTATTATTATTCTTGAATATTTTTATTGTTTACACCACGGTCAACGTATTGGTGTTAATTCGACGTCTTTTTTTTCGTCTTCGATCAATTGGCCACGTGATGCACGAGAAAAGGAAAATGTCTCGTACTCGAAAGTACCCCCCCACTCCCATAGAACTCGTTGCAAAGTTCACAAAATTGCCCAATGGCTTCTCCGAGTTTCACGAGTCCTCGCGACACGATGCAATTCCTCGAACAGGTCGCCTTGTTTCGTATCAATCGAGTTTCCCACGATGAATGATGCGCACGAATTCTGCGAGTCGCGCACGATTCGAAATTCCGCGAATCGTTTCCACTTGTACGCGCGAGTTACAGAGGCGTCGCATTTCGTTGAAATTCATTTCGAGGTTAGGTTTTGCAACGGCACTTTGCCCTCTACTCTACGCGCATTTTATTTTCGTCGTATCTTTATCTTTCTCTGCGTTGCATTGTCACGATATTCGATTGTTGTTATTAGCGCCCATTTATCCGACTTATTTTCCATCTTTATCGCGCAATTTGCGTATACGAAATATAAACGACGAATTAGCAAAAAGTGTATAAACATACATCATCGATTGCGCGAACAATTGGTTAGATATTTGTGTCTTAACTTTCGCGAAATAAACTTATTTTTAGCAAAGGTATTGTCCATTCTGTTAGGTATGTAAAAAAATCCACGTTCAAAATATTGTGTCTTGTAAAATGTATCTTTAAAAGTTGGTAAAATGTTGAAATGTAATGAAAATGAAACACAAGATATATATACATACATACAATAATATATATTTACCAACTTTTACATTTTACAAGATACAATATTTGGACCTGAATTTTTTACATTTTTGTCATTACGTTCTTTATATATATAACAAATACACTTCTATGTAAAACAAATACATGCCTATGTATAACAGATACACTTCTATGTATAACAAATACACTTCTATGTATAACAAATAGACTTCTATATATAACAAATACACTTCTATGTATAACAAATATACTTCTGTGTATAACAAATACACTTCTATGTATAACAAATACACTTCTATGTATAACAAATACACTTCTATGCATAACAAATACACTTCTATGTATAACAAATACACTTCTATGTATAACAAATACACTTCTATGTATAACAAATACACTTCTATGCATAACAAATACACTTCTATGTATAATAAATACACTTCTATGTATAACAAATACACTTCTATGTATAACAAATACACTTCTATGTATAACAAATACACTTCTATGTATAACAAATACACTTCTATGTATAACAAATACACTTCTATGTATAACAAATACACTTCTATGTATAACAAATACACTTCTATGTATAACAAATACACTTCTATGTATAACAAATATACTTGTATATATAAAGTTTGATATATATATTACTTTCGCTTCGAGAAATTTCATCGAGATTCCTCGTAAGAGAAAAACGTTCGAGGTCAGAGGGTTAACAGTATTGTTCGAGTTATGTGGAACGAAGACGTGAAATAAATGAAATAAAATAGCCGTGACAGAGTGCACGATCCGAGACTACGGTCTAGTATAGTCGGGTAGAGTTCGGAGAATGTTAAAGGGACACCAACAGGTCGATCTCGTGCCGCCCGACACGCATTAAATATACTCGAACGAGAGATCGGGCGACGAGGCTACCTCTCAGCATCGCGATAAATTCTCCTCGAACGGAGACCCAAAAGGCCATTTAGCAGCGAGTTCGTGGCGTGTGGGGCAAGATTGCAGCGGACCCCACGCGAGGCATCGTGTCGTCTCGAATACTCGACGCTGCAAGCTTTATCGGTTTGCTCGGGCAACGGTTGGATCTCGGTGTTTCAGAAGGTTTTTCGCCCGAGATCTCGACAACCGACAAAATCACTGCCTCCAAGGGCTAACGACCCTTTGAATCGCCGCTGTGTGTCAACTCGGACCCAACGATCGCGTTTCTCCCTGGGCAGAAATCTTTTTTTCTTTTTGTTTTCTTTTTTTTTTTTTTTTGATTTTTACCCCTTTCGAAAGAAGATAAAAATTTTCAATCACATTTGCGTTATCGTTTTAATAAACATTTCTAACGATTTTTCAAGTAGACTCTCTCGTTCAGATTGAGCAACATTTCTTCGTTCTTATTCTTTTGTTTATTATATCGGTTACAATTTAATTGTTATTTAGCTCAAATTGTTGCTGATGGATTGTACCCTTATTTTTGTAATTTTTGAGATTTGCTCAGAAGTAATATTTATTTGGTGATAGTATTACTTACAGTGCATTACTGTTACATTATTATATATAAATATTGTATATAAATAATATTTATCTACATCTATCGACGCTATAATTATATAGAAACATAATGTAGTTAATCTTTGAATAACACTTTTTTATTTCTTGTTGTAACACTGCAGAGTTGCAGCCAACCCCATAGCCCACATATGTAAAAAAATGAAATATGTAAAAAAAAAAATGAAATACGTAAAAAAAAATTACATATGGAAATATTTAAAAATAATATTGTCTCCTTAAGTCGTTAACTATGATATAAACTTGAAAGTTAAGGAGAAACCTAATACTTTAATGTTTATTTATACACACGTCTCCAGATAAGTTACAAATTTTTTGGATTTCTCTATGGTTAGATCTGAATCTGAATCATAGTATTTCACAAATGCTCGAAAATCGGGACCACCAATTATCAATATGCCGAACACGGGTAGAGAATTTGTTCTCGGAACTGGTCCAACCCAAACAGACCGCACCAAGAGAACAACGAATGTCTTATTCAAGATGTTCGAACGTTCGAATCGTTTCTTTGTGTCCCTCCTTTGAAATATCACGCACGGTATACGGTGGGCCCTCGAACAACGCGAATTTTTTCTTGACCCCCCCCCCCCACACACACACAATATTCTTTAATCTTCACCGCTGTAGCTTTTGCTAATTCACCGACACTGTCTCGTAGTATACTGCAAGAATGTTTTATTCAGGTGATTATCATTGTTCTTCCACCGTGACGACTATTCTTCTCACATTTCTCATTATACACTCACTATACACTTAAATTCTCTAATTAACTTTTTAAACTTATTCTACACTGCAATAGTACACGTAGAATACAAATGCATTGCACTCAAAATTTGGTGGAGGGGATACAAAAATTTCATGTAAATTTTCATGTATGCAGGGTGTCGGTAATCCCCGCTTTGTTGTAAGGTTCACTGTGTATTTCTTTTCGCCATACTCGACGTACCTGATTATGGAATCTTTTCAAATTTTTATATTTATTTTTCTCAAAATTGGCTCATTATTTACGGTTGAAATTACAGTTGTGTTTTTCAGAGGTACAGATTTATCACTATGTCAAATTTCATTGTAATTGGTGAGACTCACTGCTGAAGCTTCTCTTGTGAGTCCGGAGAGTCGGAGGTCGGTGAGTTCACGCGGAAATGGGAGTGTTCTGGCGTTCTAACATTAGTAATGCCGTTTAGATACGCAGCCAGAGTCGTAGCTTCAAAGGAGGGATCTGCGATAATTCTGAACTAACTGTATTATTTTTTATAGTACCAACTGTTACCGCTATTAAGATTTCAGCTGGCTTGTAGACTAGTGCTTCACGTATTGATCAAATTTGTTGCTCGGATTGATCAAGAATCTCAAAGTAATGAGATTACTCGATTGCTTCACTTATTTATTTATTATAAACAAAGTTGAAAACAGTAAAATTACATTAATCTATAATTAATTGAATTAAAGTATTCGACTGTATTACCTGATGTACTACCTAAAATTATTTTCTGAATCTAAAAAAAATTTTACAATGTGTTTAAGATTGTTTGTTAATTTAACTTGACTGTTGTATTTAAAAAAAAATCAAGTCTAAATTTTTCTTCGTTGCTCCCTAGCAGGGTTTTCCAAACTTTTATTGGCAAAAATTCATTTTCAAAAACGATAATTCCTCGCAAACCACTCATTTTTAATGCACACTTTAAAAGGAAAAGGAGGTTAAAAAAATTTTTTTTTCAGTGAATACATTTAGTTGATGTGCAAACTAATTAATTGAATATAATGTAAAATTCTTCTAACGAATATTTAAATTGTTCTTTATTTTGATATTTAATAAATTGATCTGTCTAGTATTTTGGTCAGATTTAAGTTATCGAAGAATGTTTGTTTTGGTGACCGTTTCTTCCATCCCTATTTAAATCGTAGATTTACTATATACCACAGTCGTCTCCACACGTCTATCGTTCACTGGAGAACGAGCCAAAACACGTACACGACTGGTCATCGCCCTTCGTACCAGCATACTAGGACTTCACCAACGCCAAATCATCTCTTTCTCTTCGAATCGGTACTTGCCCAAACAACTAACCTTCCAGCCAGAATAGTCGCTCCTACGACGAGAACCAGGGATACTCGTTGTGTCAGGACACTCGCGTTCCTGCGCTCTGAACTAAAATATACAATACAAATTTAGCCACCCCACACGCACGTCAAACACAAGATTCATCGTTTACGAGTCATTGGACTCGACGAAACAAAACCTATTCATTTACCTAAACCAGAAATGGGAAATAATCTAACCTGGATAAAAATTCCCTGCAAAGACACAAAAAACACATTTTCGAGGTGTCGTTTGTTTGTTAATAATTAGAATTAAATTATATTTTACGTTAAAGTTGTAAAAGTTTGATCGTACATCGAATAAATGCTGTAAATAAATACTTGTACGGCACACCTCGTTAAAACGTACACTGTAGGCGTCGTTGGAAACGCTTTAACGAGGGGCGGTAGCGAATTTGTTCTTGGAATCAACTTTACCTATTCTTCAGGCTGAGGTACATCTATGTGCGAACTTTTCAAGGAGAGTGAGCAAGATTCACCGGAAGTGAACGCAACAGCTAGCGTCTCTCACATTACGGGCATTCGATCGCTGAACTTCAAAGCGACACTCACTGATACAAATTAAAAACTCTTATGATTCCCATTGCATCTTTCCGAGAGTTCTGAAACAAATCAGTTCTGTTACATTTATCGAGGGGCAAATACGTCTTTTTATCGAGGACTTGCTATATCTTCTATTGGGGTTTGGGCTCATTTTTAACAGGGAAAATCCACCAATCCGTCTTCAAAGTTGGAAGTTTAAGGGAATAGGTGAACATTACTGTAATTACAAGTGTGGATTTTTTTTAGTATTGTTAATTCAGGGACGATAAAGATTTAAAAAAAATAAATTCAATTTTACTGAAAAGTCTTACCTTTTTTAGAGTTTTTTTTTTTTTCAAAAAATATTAGAAGCAGAAGAGAATCCGTTCTTCTTGAAACGATGGATAATGTTATTGCAAATGTACAGTTTGAATTTCGAAAGAATCGGATGAATAAATTCTCAGAAAAAAATTAATAGAACACATCCATCCAGATACAACGAGAACTATACAAATATTTAGTTTCCATTATTAGTATTTAATCGCCTAGATCAACAATCACTCGATCCATGGAACATAAACAGTAATGGGAATGTTTCGGTACGTTTATCGAGGGGCAGACGGAACGCTTTAACGAGGATTTCCCGCGGAGAGCTTCCAATCGTCATCTATCATTCGTGCAAAATTCCACCTATTGACAATCCGTGAAAAACTCTCTCACTGACCAACCCTAACCGCCAGACGTCGACGTAATATCGCGAGCGCATATTGTTTCGTGAAAAATACGCTCGAGGTAGTAATGTACCGACTCCCTCAAAGCGGATAATTTATTCGCGATAAATCTTCTCCACGGTGAATGTCCATCGAGCGACACGCCGCCTGATCGGAGCAACGGATGAAAGCGCGCCAGCTGAAGAAAATGTGGTCTCCGCGGACGATGTTCATTCGCATGCGCCGAAACGCCCGTCGGGCGTTTCTGCATCGCGCGCGGACAAAGGAGATCGCGATTATGCACTCGTCACGTACTCTCCTCGTACTTGTGTCACGGAATGATAAATCCCCGTCCCATTGTCCCGTACCAGGAATCACGCTTCTTCCGCGAAAGACTCAAAGAAGCCGAATCAAGGTGTTGGCCGATCGAGCGGAGAGACGATCATCCGGCGTAGTGAATTAACAGTCCTTTCGGCGGCGACGTGTTCCAGTTGCCGAGAGGAACGAAATTCAATCCTCGCGGAGAGGTGATTTCGACGAGCTGTCCAAGTTACGAAAACTACTTCGAAAAGTACTTCGATCGTCTCCAGTTTCGATCGAAGATGACACAAACTTGGAACAACATCGTCTTTCGTTCGTTGAGAAATACCCCAATGTTTGGCAATTTTTTCTAACGGTTTCCGCACGTCCGATTAGAATGTTCGATAGGTGCATCGAAAGCACGCACTTTGAACGATATTTCCATCGATTTTTGTGAAAGTGTGTTTACGTATACGGAAGATGTAGGGGTTCTTGTACCACGTGACTGGGATTTCTTTTTGCCTATGGTGGGGTGGTTGGAATTGAACAAAGTTGGAAGTTTTAGGGAATAGGTGAACGTTACTGTAATTACAGGTGTGGATTTTTTTAGTATTGTTAATTCAGGGACGATAAAAATTTAAATAAAAAAAAAAAATCAATTTTACTGAAGTCTTACCTTTTTAGATTTTTTTTTTTTAAATATTAGAAGCAGAAGAGAATTCTTCTTGCAACGATGGATAATGTTATTGCAAATGTACAGTTTGAATTTCGAAAGAATCGGACGAATAAATTCTCAGAAAAAAATTAACGGAACACATTCTGTGATAATTTTTGTACCTTCGTTGGTGTTTCGAATTTTGTCACGATATTGTGGCCGAGTGTTTCTAAAATGTTCAATTTTGGAGAAGTGCAAAGAAAGGTTTTTCTTAAATTAAAAGGGCGGTGTTTTTCGTTAACCAGGGCTCCTTTCTTTTCAAGGGTCGCGCGCCAGTTCTCAAGCACGTTTCTCGTAACGTCGAGAGTGTCTGGAATTTCACGTCGTGGAACGAAATTCTCGTTTAGGGCAATATCCGAAAGCTGGAAAAATTTCAAGCAACTGGGGTCTCCAGGACGGAGCAACGCAAAGTTCGATCAAGATTCTTCGAAATAATGAAGAAAAGTTTCCGACTTTTCAATCTTTTCGAGCGGATATCTCCGTCGAGTATCATGGAACGCTTTGTGAGATCCTCGAGAAAAGTAGGAATTCATTTCATCGAGCGTTAATTAAAACACTCGACTTGGATCCCGTCTTTAATAGCTGGCACTTCATCGAAGCGATCTGTTACGAGCAATGTGATATTATTTCGCTCGATGTGCATAGATGTAGCACGTTAGTTGAAATCCACGATGGTTGCGTCATTTTAACGATTGTAGATAATGCATTGAATCTGGGTATCGTTTGGTTCTAATAGAACCATAGTTGAAGGCTCAAGGAATCGAAGATCTTAGTTATCGAAGACCTCGGGAATTGAAGATTTTAACTATCGAAGATCTCAGGAATTGAAGACTTTAGGTATTGATGACCTCAGGAATCGAGACATTACCTACTGAAGATATCAAGAATTTAAGGTATTGACTATTGCTGACTTCAGAAATTGAAGACTTTGGGTAGTGGAGACTTTGGCTAGTGGAGACTTTGGCTAGTGGAGACTTTGGCTAGTGGAGACTTTGGTCAGTGGAGACTTTGGTCAGTGGAGACTTTGGTCAGTGGAGACTTTGGCTAGTGGAGACTTTGGCTAGTGGAGACTTTGGATACTGGAGACTTTGACTAGTGGAGATTTTTGCTACTGGAGATTTTGGCTACTGGAGACTTTGGCTACTGGAGACTTTGGCTACTGGAGACTTTGGGTACTGGGGACTTTGGCTACTGGAGACTTTGGCTACTGGAGACTTTGGCTGCTGGAGACTTTGACTATTGGAGACTTTGACTATTGGAGACTTTGACTATTGGAGACTTTGACTATTGGAGACTTTGACTATTGGAGACTTTGAATATTGGAGACTTTGACTATTGGAGACTTTGACTATTGGAGACTTTGACTACTGGAGACTTTGGCTAGTGGAGACTTTGGCTAGTGGAGACTTTGGCTAGTGAAGACTTTGGCTAGTGGAGACTTTGACTATTGGAGACTTTGACTACTGCAGACTTTGGCTAGTGGAGACTTTGGCTAGTGGAGACTTTGGCTAGTGGAGACTTTGGCTAGTGGAGACTTTGGATACTGGAGACTTTGACTATTGGAGTCTTTGATTATTGGAGACTTTGATTATTGGAGACTTTGACTATTGGAGACTTTGACTATTGGAAACTTTAACTACTGGAAACTTTAACTACTAGAGACTTTAACTGCTGGAGACTTTGACTACTGGAGACTTTAGCTATTGAAGACTTTAGCTATTGAAGACTTTAGCTACTGGAGACTTTAGCTAATGAAGACTTTAGCTAATGAAGACTTTAGCTATTGAAGACTTTAGCTACTGGAAACTTTAACTACTGGAAACTTTGACTACTGGAAACTTTGACTACTGAAGACTTTAGCTATTGAAGACTTTGACTACTGAAAACTTAGACTACTGAAGATTTAATTACCGAAGATCTCAGGAATTGAAGACTTCAATCTTTAAGAACTTCAAGAATTGAATACTTCACCTATTGGAGACTTCGACAATCAAAATCCTTAGCTATTATATATATATAAAAGAAGGCCTTAGAAAATAAAGTTAGTTCACCGTCCAGCGTGATCAATCTCCAATTGACCAAGACACATTCAACCGAACGACGAAAAAATTCTTCACCCAATTTCTTTTCATGGAAACCATTGTTTCCTCTACGAAGGAACGAATTACAATCTTCTTTCGTCGTAACGGTGGCGCAACTCCTTAATTAAACTAGCTCTACCGATTGTCAACCGACAGAAGCAAACCATGACAATGTTAGGTGGACAGGTCTGCAGCTATTATTAGCACCTGTTGTCTACACGGTATCGCTTTGGGCAGAGGGCGGCTTAAGCCCCCTCGCGATGGTAATCCAGCCGCAAACACGATTCGACGCGTATCCCTTAGCACGCTGCTTGCACAGTGTGCTCGGACGATGGTATTATCAGCTATGCGATCGGTGCTTGCCCAGTACGAAGATGCCTGAAACAAATTGGTATTCGAGAACGATCGACCAATATCTCGAGCTGTGTTACGCTCGAACGAAACGTCACGATTAGGAAACTCGATTAGGGAACTTGCTTCGAAAATAGTGACCTCGAAAATTGCCTATGGACAATTTAGGAACGTCGTGTCTGACGAGACATCATCTGGAACAAATTTTTGCAATCGAGTTGATAATTGATTTTAGAAATATGGGGAGTCTGAGTGGTCAATTCGTACACTCGATTGCAGAAATAAACAATATATCATTATCGGACAATATTGGTTAACATTTGGGGAATTGGAGATTATTACAAAGCTTCATCGGTTATAAATATTGGATTGTTTGGAATGTTATTTTGTTTTCCAGAATGGAGAATATATAATTTGATAAAATGTTTATACACTCTAAAAAAATTGTTTTTCATTTGTACCAAAAAAAAAAACGAAATGGCTTTCCGAACAACCTAATTGTTAGAATCATAGATCGTTGGAAAAATTCGTTTCACGAAGAAAAAAATTGCTTGGAGAAAATTATTGACCGACATAAGGTACTTCATGGTACTTGAATAAGTAATAATTATGTACACGGTGTTTAGAGCTCGTAGCTTTTAATTTACTAAATGACGCCACAGTTGCGTCAACGGCCGCAAACACTTTTGCATCCATACTCTGTACAATGTTCACCCTATCGTTGCTGAATTAACAATAGAAACTTGGCAATTTGCATTTCAGAAAAAATATTAATCGTCCAGATAAAAAAAAAAAAAAAAAAGTAGTATCGTCATTGTCACTCGTTTAAACTTTCACACTTCGACAACACCGTAACTTCTTCTCCCCCTTCACCGCTTCTTCTTTAAGTTCATCTTTATTAAACATTCCAACTTTCGCGTTCTGAGGTATGGTTTCATCGTGGTCGAGAATGGTCAAGAAGTTCGTACACCTGCTATTCTTTTTTTTTTCCTTTTCTTTAACCAGAACATCCGAGCGCAGCCAATTAAAGGGTTAAAGAAGTCCACGGGGGAAAATAATCGCGGCTAATCCCCGAGACGGGACCGAAACCCTTCTCGACGAACAATTTCCGCGCGAGAGAAAAGCCCCCAGCCTCGGCCGTATCGTGATTTCGAGTTTCCGCGCGCACGTACGCGTCACGATACCGAGCCTGTGGGCGTGGTGGTGGGGGCCAAGGGGGCGTGGCGCGACTCGCGCCGCTCAAGGACACCGCGAGAGACGAAGAACGATCGACTGGCGAGCGCGAAGGACTTCGAAGCGCGGAAAGAAGGTAACAGTGGGCGGGAGGGGAGGGGGTGGGGGGAGGCTGGAAGAGGGACCTCCAGGGCAGAGAAGAAGCCACGGTGCCACCCTGATTTCGCTCAATTGCCTCGAAAAGCTGAAATTGGCCAGAACCGAGAAAGAAACCCGCCAGGTCAGCGCGGAGGCAGAAAGAATCGGCGCAACGGACCCCCCCCCCCCATACACGATTCCACTGCTTTCTTTCGAAGGCGATCGGTCACTGCTGCACCCCCCACCCCTGTCGCCAGCAGACCTCCGAAAGGTAATTCGTGCTCGGAGGAGCCACTTATTCCGTCTGTTCTTTCCCTTTTTCGAAGGGGAGGCTTGCCGCCACCACGACGCGTACGAATGTGTGTCGGTTTCGAAGTGGTCCGGTCGGTCCCCCACCGAAACCACAGAAGAAAAACACCGCGAACCGTCGGGAGTCGAATTTGTGAAAATACTTACATACGTGGGAACCGCGCTCGTTGTAAATTCTCCGGGCACGAACCAAAGGAATCGAACTTGGTTACCGTGTACGTAGAACGCGAAAGGAGAGAGGTTTACGGAGTCACCAGGGGGAGGGGATAAAAACGTCCCGCCCGAGGTCTTATTTTTGCATGGGACGTGGCAACACCGCTGAAACGTCCAAGGGAAATCGTGATGCTATGGAGCGGTCGTATCGGGCAATTTTGCGGTGTAAATTACGGTAAAACGAATCGCGACTTGGATTTTTCTAGTCTGTGTTTATTTTTTGATAAAAGGTGGGGATAGAAGAAATGTACGCGAATCGTAAATATTGAAGTTGTTGCCGGGAAACGTACGGAGTGATGCTTGCTTGAATTTAAGTAAATCGAGGGTTGGTGTTGAAATGATCGCGGAGCAGGTAGCAATTTTGTTCCAGGAATTGTCTCGAGGTCTTCGACAAGCGAAGAGAATAATCCAAGTGAAAGCAAACGGGAATGAAACTGCGCGGAGTGGGACTGGTCGAGCTCCAGCGTTTCGAGGGAACGCTCCGAAATGAGAATCGTTCGATTATTAAAATTGAAATTTTTAACGCTTCGTGTTATGCTTGTTATAATTGTAGCAATCAATTCGCGAGGTTCTACCGATTAAAACGAGTACAAACACGACGTATGTCGGATGAATTTTACTCGTAATGAATTTGAGTAACTCGAATTTTGAAAATATTAGAGCGGTAATAAAATTTCTCCAATCTATGCCGTGTTGGGAGTCATTTTAATCGGGAGAAGCTCGCCAATACGATGACACCGTTATTGCGAAGGTTAAGTGAAAAGGGGAGAAATAAATTTTTTTGTAATTGGTCGAGTTTGATCGTCGCTGTTGGGCACACTATTTTTTTCTCGCTTATTATTGTTGTATCTATCCGCTGTCTTTGTTCATAAGATTGGATTACGTTCTTCTCGAGAATGGTGAGTAGTGGGGGAATGTCGAGAATAGATCTCTCTATCTGGACGATCATAAAAAAAAAAAAGAAAAAGAGCCCACGCAGCGACACCGGTACACGCTATAAAAAAGCACTAGATGGTAACTAAAGAGATCACATGTAACCGTAGATATTTTTTCAATATACAGAATAAGTTGTTTAACTGTATCATCTAAATTAATTCGTAATTTATAAATTGTACAAAATGAATGTTTTACACGAAAATTAAAACTTTTTCATATCTATTTCATTTTTTCAAGATCACCTTATTTCTTCTAGCCGTAATGCGTATTATTCAACCATGCATATGAAAGATTATTGATCGCCGAGTAAAAAGTTATTAAAGTATACTATATAAAAAATGAATAATTCCCGAGATATTCTCCAGTGAAATATAATGGAACTAAGAACATCTCGGTAAAAAAACGAAATAGCAAACAATTAATTATTTCATTGTACACTTCTCTTTTGATACCGAACAACTTTTATTTAAAACAGTTTTTTTCTACAGTAAAAGAGTTCACGAGTAAATTCATCCCATATAGTTAAATGACTCACTCTGTAATATATCTCGTCGAGAAAAATTCGATGTTTAAATAAATATCGTACAAATATTGAAAGTTTAATGCATTGTAATCGCAAGTCCTTGAAATGTAACTATACATACTCTACATACTACTATATATATTACTATATTTGTATTACTAGGTATTACCATTCATACTACTGAGACTCGCTCGAAAAATGCCTCAACAGCAATCTTCTCAATCGCGCACAGTACATACCGAGCCAACGCGAAGATTTTCACACAAAAATGATAAATTATTTTTTCACGAGTTCCTGATCTCCCCGCGGACGATTATTAAAAATATTCATAGTCTTTGGTCTACAGTGTACCGAACGCAACCATAACTGGGAGGGGGGAGGGGTGTATCTGTATTCTAGAAACTGGCCGACATTCGAGGCGCTTTCGCTGCTTCGCGAGACATGAAATTCCTTCGAGCGGACTCAGCGTCTCGCTTTCCAAGAGTTCGAGGAAGTTTTTGTCGCGCATTCGAAAGTCCCCGGTCCGTTCGTGGTGTATTATTTTTGCTTGTCCCCTAACCGGAGAAACCGTTCGCGGACTAACGACAAAATAATCACCGGGTATACGGTCGTATCTCTTTCGAACTTCTCGACAATTGTGTCTTGCGGGCGTTGCGAAAATCGTGCCGCGTTTCCACGCGCGCGACGCGCGTAAACGTCGCGCGGGGGAAGCTCCGAGTCCGCATCGAATTTTTGGGTCCGATCCGCCAGTATTTTTCGGGGCATAAAAGCACGGAGAACTCATTATCCTCGAGACTGTTCCTCGTCCCTTCCTCTTTCCTTTCTCCCCTTTAATCTGCGCTCGTTGTTCTTTCCCCCTTCCCCCGTTGGGCCCCTTGTTTTTTCCCCCCTTCCCCCTCCCCCTGACGCGACGTATTCTCGAAAAGGGGCCCGCCACGAGCGTCTTTCGAGAGTCAGGTAAAACGCGGCCGAAGAATGTTCTTGAGGACCGGACGAGAGAGGACCAACGAAGGAGAAAAAGAGGGGGGAGTCGGTGAGGCCCCGAAAGGGGTCCCAGGCGCAAGGTATATGCGCGTCTTTCATTCCGTTTCGATTTCTTTTGCCGTGTCTCGGGACCACAATCCCGTGAGAACCTTCCTCCGACCAAGGGCGAAATCTTTCCACGAATATGCCCTGTGGACCAACGGGGCCCACACTCCCCCCTCCCCAACCCCTCATACACGTCCTGTCGATTCAGCTTTCAATTTTCGGCTCGAATAATTTCGTATCTTTTCGAATCGACTGGACACTTACGGGGGGGATTGAGGCCCATCGGGCCCCGAAAATGGATGCCGATGTTTGGGAATTTTTTTCAACGATACGAAACGTCCGATATAAACGTTTCGTACGTGTATTTAAAATACGTACTTTGAACAATATTTGTGCAAATTTTCATTAAAATGTGTCAATGTTTACGGGATATATAAACGTTTTTATACTGTGTTACCCGACGAGTATCCTGGTCGCATGGTGGGGGGGATTTCTTTGCTCCTAATGGTCAGATTTGTATGAAATTAGAATATTTAAAAAGTACACGAAGTACTCGAGCGTTTCTTAAAGTATTAATTTGTTCCGGAATGGAAAACTTTTTAAGAGAAAAGATTAAATTTCGCAAACAAAACGTCGACATTTTTCGAATTTTGATTTCGAGTGGAAATTTTCCAATATTATTAAGGGATGCAGTGCAAGTTCCAACTAACTCAATGTCATCGATAAATCACTCATCCGATCATCACTCAATTGGTGTTGAGTGAAAAGGTTTTTATTTCATGACAGTTACTTTACGTACGTACCACTTTGTAATCGATAAGTTTCTCATCAATTATGTCGAAGGCTTTCGTGCGAAGCAATACACGTAACGCATCATGAATGGAAAGCACTCGAAATAATACAGTCTTTTATTGTGTCGCTAGTTCAGGATCGGATCGTGACACAATAAAAGGGAAGAATACTATTCGGTTGTTCGAAAAGTGATTTCGTTTTTTTTTTTTTTTTGTGAAAATGAAATACGATTTTTTTTAGAGTTTATAAACATTTTATTAAATTATATATTCTCCATTTTGGAAAACAAAATGACTTTCCGAACAACCCAATAATTTTGATCGTCGTAATCTCTTCGCGCAGCGATTCTCTCTCTCTCTCTCTCTCTCTCTCGCTCTCGAGCTTTGTTTATATTGAGGAGGAGTGTATTGGAATTATGCGATAACGCCACGGTAGTATCGTGACCGCGACGAAAGTTGGAAAACTGGCACAATATCGCTGGAACTAATAATCCTTTGTGGTTGCACGGTACAGAGCTTTTCCAGAACTTTGAAGCGGGAAGGAATTTGAGAGAGAAGGCGAAGGGAGTTTAACGAGGGATTAGGTGTTTCGGTGGTATACTGTAGACCAGTGCTGTCAAAATCAGGTCTCACGGGACCTTCTGGGTCTCTAGGGTTCTCCCACTCTTTCCTCAACGCGACACTAACACACCTACGTCAATGCGAGTTTGAAGAGTTGGAAAGGGAAGCACATGTGAGTAACCTCTACTATAGTTCTCAATGAATCACGTCAGTCCCACCTTGAAGTACACGTACTTTTATTATCAGCGATGACAATCACATGTACAAGTCTATTACATGACAATGTTGGGAAAAAAACCCATTGAAACAATGTGAGACGAAGGGATAACGAGAGACGACTGCAATACATTGGCGTAGGCACAGATACAGAATATTTACTATCAGTGAAACAAAAATATTCCACTATCTTTCGTAATACAGTCCTGGAAAATTCTACTCTAATGACGATAATTATCAAAACCAAGTATTACAATTATCACATTGGCGTAGACACAGACCCAGAATATTGACTATCAGTGAAACAAAAATATTCCACTATCTTTCGTAATACAGTCCTGGAAAATTCTACTCTAATGACAATGATTATCAAAACCAAGTATTACAATTATCACATTGGCGTAGACACAGACCCAGAATATTGACTATCAGTGAAACAAAAATATTCCGGTATCTTTCGTAATACAGTCTTGGAAAATTCTACCGTAATGACAATAATTGTCAAAACCAAGTATTACAATTATCATAGTATTACATTGGCGTAGACGCAGACCCAGAATATTTACTATCAGTGAAACAAAAATATTCCAGTACCTTTTGTTCAAATCTGTACCGAAGATACCCTTAATTTTATAAATTTTATTATACAATAACATCCCTGTATTCATAGTTTTGTATATTTTCCACCTACGCCTATGCAATGTGGCTTAGCACCTAAATGTGGAGATTGGATGGAGCTAGTGCCTAGACCCTTTGCACCTCTGAAAAATTCTACTGTAATGACAATAATTGTCAAATCAAGTATTACAATGATTACATTGGCGTAGACACAAACCCAGAATATTTACTATTAGTGAAACAAAAATATTCCGGTACCTTTTGTTCAAATCTGTACCGAAGATACCCTTAATTTTATAAATTTTATTATACAATAACATCCCTGTATTCATAGTTTTGTATATTTTCTACCTACGCCTATGCAATGTGGCTTTGCACCTAAATGTGGGGATTGGATGAAACTACTGCCTAGACCTTTTGCACTTCTGTCTAGGCAGCAGTTGCCTGCCCAGGCAACTTATGATCTCTGTACAGTTGTTCAGTGATAACATAGGTATATTGTGTTGGGAAAAGATGATTGGTGGGAAAAGTATGCGCATAAAGAGCCTCCACGTTGGACACTGATGTAGAATATTTCCAAGCTGCGTGGAAAACGAACTGGAGAAGCTAAAAATGCAAATAATCGTGACAAAGTAAGAAGAATCAAGGGTACGAAGCTCCAGAATCGAAACTGACGTCTTCCTTTTCCGTGACCACGATATTCCAAAATCACTCTACCGTTCAGAATTCGTGGCTACTCGAAGGGTCGTCGATCGATTCGAAAACCAGTCTCTGGGTCTCGGCTGACACGTCCAGCAGGCAAATTTTGGCCCTCGAATGTTAATATTCGCGTGGTCGTGGAACGAAAGGGATTTCATTAGCGAAATAAAAACTTCCCGCTACGAAATAATCCAATTTCCGTCACGGAAGGAAAGTTTCGCGCCGTAAACATCGTTACCGGAGGAACCGTAAACGTGATCCTGGGAACTGCTCCTTCTCTTTCTCGCGCGCGTAAGTCGTTTACATCGAGAGCAAACTTTTACGCGAGGGCCGGTGACCCTGCAGGCTAACCCGGTTACATTCGAGCAGCCTTTATCTGCCAGCCTGGGGAAACGTGGCCGCTGGTAGAAATATTGCGACCAGCTTGTACTTACGAGCATCACGACAGGAGAATTGTGGACGGTTCGTTGGAGGATGAAACGTGGTCCCTGCGTTTATTACAGCTAGCATCATTTGATCGTCTCTCGATAGCTTAAATTTAGCTTCACACGCGGATGAACCGATAATCAAGGTGACGGTATCTTGGTTCAAGATCCCTCGAGAGTCGCTTCATTAACTGGACTATCAACCGATTCTACGCTTGGAAGACTTAGAAGGCTGAAGTAGGTTAAAAACTAGAAGTTTGAGTTAGGTTGGAAAATTATCTAGGTTCATTTTGATTGAAAAACTCACCGATCTGAGGTTAGAGTGGAAGCTTAGAGGTCTAGGGTAGTTTGGAAACTAGAAATTTGGGTTAGATTGAAAGACTATGTAGTCTGAGCTAAGTTGGAAGACTCTAGTTTGAGCTAAGTTGGAAAACTCTAGTCTGAGTTAAGTTGGAAGACTCTAGTCTGAGCTAAGTTGGAAGACTCTCTAGTCTGAGCTAACTTAGAAGAGTCTCTAGTCTGAGCTAAGTTGGAAAACTCTAGTCTGAGTTAAGTTGGAAGACTCTAGCCTGAGCTAAGTTGGATGACTCTAGTCTGAGTTAAGTTGACTCTAGTCTGAGTATATTTTCTAGTCTGAGCCAAGTTGGAAGACTCTCTAGCATGAGTTAAGTTGGACAACTCTCTAGCCTGAGCTAAGTTGGATGACTCTAGTCTGAGTTAAGTTGACTCTAGTCTGAGTATATTTTCTAGTCTGAGCCAAGTTGGAAGACTCTCTAGCATGAGTTAAGTTGGACAACTCTCTAGCCTGAGCTAAGTTGGATGACTCTAGTCTGAGTTAAGTTGACTTTAGTCTGAATATATTTTCTAGTCTGAGTTAAGTTGGAAGACTCTCTAGCATGAGCTAAGTTGGAAGACTCTCTAGCATGAGCTAAGTTTGAAGACTCTCTAGTCTGAGCTAACTTGGAAGAGTCTCTAGCATGAGCTAAGTTTGAAGACTCTCTAGTCTGAGCTAACTTAGAAGAGTCTTTAGTCTGAGTTAAGTTGGAAGACTCTCTAGTCTGAGCCAAGTTGGAAGATTCTCTAGCCTGAGCTAAATTGGAAGACTCTAGTCTGAGTATACTCTCTAATCTGAGCCAAGTTGGAAGACTCTTTAGCATGAGCTAAGTTGGAAGATTCTCTAGTATGAGCTAAGTTTGAAGACTCTCTAGTCTGAGCTAACTTAGAAGAGTTTCTAGTCTGAGTTAAGTTGGAAGACTCTCTAGTCTGAGCTAACTTAGAAGAGTTTCTAGTCCGAGCCAAGTTGGAAGACTCTCTAATCTGAATTAATCCAAAGGATACGTGGTTTGGATCAGATTGATAGACTCTCCAGTCTGACTTAAATCAAACGACTAGAATTCTATGTTAGATCGAATGAACTAGTGATCTGAGGTAGATTAAAAATTTCAATCTGGACTAGGTTGGAAAACCTCTAATCCTCCATATCTATGCACTGTTACGTAAAAACAAAAGTCCAGATTTAGTATGAAAATTGTTTTATTCGCGATACACCATTCCCCTATGAAATAAAATAATTTAACAATTATAAAGACACTGTCAGTTACCCGAGAATATTTACCCCGTGCAAAGTTTATTTACTTCTTCATGGAACACTTGTGTCGGAGGACATTACAATTGTAAATTCACGTATTAATTGCACATTACTCAATTATTAAATCAAATAATTTAAATAACAATTATTTCGACATCCATCGTATGCAAAGTTTATTTACTTCTTCGTGGAACAATTGCTGGAGAAAATGCTCCTCTAAAAGACAGCGCGAAACACCAAGGCAGCCGGTGTGCGCCTCCTCTGTCCGCGAAGGGCCAGGTCGTTGAGCCAGCGAAAAAGAAAACAGACGGAGAATGTCCGGTTTTAATGGACTCACTCGCGTTATCGGTCCGCTGACCACCCTCGCTTGGCGCGCGCATATCTCGATGTACGACGACCATCGTTGCTCGCCAAGCACAGCCTCGCCTTTGGTCGCTGAAAGACTCCAGCCGCGATAAGAAGTTTTCGGGAGTCGTACGAACTCGTTCAAGACCGCCTAAAAATATTGTACGAGGAGGTAAGGTCCTAAACTCTCGGCCGATGTTTCTCCCCCGGGTTCGTGTATCGTAATTCCAAGCGGATCCGGCTAGGTTGTAACTTCGGCTTATACTTTATCGCGACGATACCCGAAATCGAACGACTCGTGTCAAACCAACCGTGTAGCCACGATTCTTGTATATTTTACCGTAAGTAATGGGATAAAGGAGACTAAAATTGTTGCTTGAATATTTTACACGAAACGTAACCAATGGTTTTTATTTTTGACGACAATAGGGAAAGATGTACTGTTGGTAAAAATGAAAATGACACGTGACGTTACATTTTATCTGTAAACGTTTGACTAATAATTTTGGTACAAGTATTTTTCGATTAAGTATATTTCTTATATATTTTACCTTTAGTAATGGGATAAAGGAGACTAAAATTGTTGCTTGAATATTTTACACGAAACGTAACCAATGGTTTTTATTTTTGATGACAATAGGGAAAGATGTACTGTTGGTAAAAATGAAAATGACACGTGAAGTTACATTTCATGTGTAAACGTTTGACTAATAATTTTGGTACAAGTATTTTTCGATTAAGTATATTTCTTGTATATTTTACCTTTAATAATGGGATAAAGGAGACTAAAATTGTTGCTTGAATATTTTACACGAAACGTAACCAATGGTTTTTATTTTTGATGACAATAGGAAAAGATGTACTGTTGGTAAAAATGAAAATGACACGTGACATTACATTTCATGTGTAAACGTTTCACTGATAATTTCGGTACAAATATTTCTATTAAGTGGTAACATAATGTTGAGTACTCGTATATGTTTTCCTCGTCGCTCTATGTAGTGTGTCAAGATGGAAAGATGACCGATCCGATTTTTTATAGTTAGACTGTGAATTCTATACATTTGTAACATACGCCAATACGGAGAACGTGTATGAAATGTGATACAATAATATTAATATTTAATTTCGTTTATTTTATTTGTTTATATATGAATGTATAAAAAGCACAGTTGTAGTAAAATCTTTTTATAAATGCACATGTTTCAAAACGAATATAAAGACACTTGTATTTTCGTTATTGTAAAAAATGGTAGTACGAACGAAAAGAAAAACGCCGTTGGCCTACTTTTCAACTCTGAACAGTACATTTGGTCAAACAGATACGCGCAAAAGTATCACCAATCACGTATGATATATTTTACGTATTTAATCAATTTAAAAGTTGAAGTTATCAATTTCAGTTTGGTATAGTATTCTTTAATTAAAAAAATGTACACGTTTGATCCAAAAACGTATTTTTATTTTTTTTAATTAATACTTTCTTAGATACCCATCCGATTCCATTACAAATTTTAATTAATTATTCCTAGATCGAACCACTTTTATTTTTTTCTTAAATTCAACTCTCACCTTTTTCCAAATTCATGTACCATAATTTTTAAATACCTTTTTTAAATAATTTTAAATACGAACTATAATTCCCCGGACGAATGCATTCTGGTTTTAAGTAATATATATTAATCGAGGTTTCTATTCAGGTGAGTCAGGAATGGAAATTCTAATTTCGAAGCTGATTGAATATACACGAGATTGATTATTTTTATCATTACATTTTACTATTATTATTCCAATCGAAAAATACCGCGTATCGTAAAACACGAAACAATGTGACTTTTTTCGAATGCGCGATGCCTGTTTTGCTAGAAATTGTAACAATAATTCCGAGCGTCGGTGAATAAAATCACGAGGCCGGAAGATTTGCAAAGCATGCTTTAAAGTTACAAAATCGAGGATGGGTCGAACGTCGAGTGAATTCAGTAACGATGGGGCTTCGACAGTGCTGCCACACCACGGGTGTCTCGATAAATTCGCCGCTCTTTGAAAGAGATACCTCTTTGAAAAGTTTTTCTAATTTTCAACCACAAATAGGTGAATTAAATCTATCACGAGTATTTCGAACGAAGTAAATTCGAAACTGAATAGAACGAAAATTAAATTAGAAACTATATCGACAAAATTGAAACGTGTCGATATTATTTTTCAAAGTCGATAAATTATTCAATAACGTAACCTGCACTCACTGTTCGTCACTTTTACATTTTATAAAAAAGCTGCACTAGCCAAGTCACCTGATAATACTGTTCAATGTATTTTTAAAACAATGCTGTTCGAATAATAAATTCAACTAAGGATCTACATCGAGGAAATTAAGATGACCACGTTTCGTGCAAAAATAAACGAATGCTATAGTAGCGACCGAGGCGTCCAATTTTTTTAACGTACTTTTACAGCTATATTATTCTCGTGGTGGCTCGGAAACTCGATAAATTAGAAATTAAGTTAGGAAGTACATCGAGGGAATCGAGAGGTGCCAATATTGGTTTTTTAAGTACATTATACACCACACCAGCCAACACCAGAAAACTTTTTAATTGTATTAAAACGGCAACAGCGAGCCGCGGCGATCTTTACCGTTGGCAACGATGATATTTTTAGAAAGGTATTAAAATTAGGTACCGGTGGTTGTTTCATCGTGGAACGTATCGGAGAAGCTTCGAACTCGAGGGAGATCTTTCTCTGTTTCGTGCATTCGTTCGCTCGAAGAAGATCGATGGCAGAGCAGCGTCGTGAAAGGAGGTTAAAGCGGCGCTGTTGGTGGACATTATAGTTAGATAGAGGAACGAGACGATGCCAGTGAACCGGTCCGACGGTGAGTTTTTGCGGAAGCTCGCGGCTACAGCCTCCGTTGAAACGGTTCAGGGCTCGCTTCTCTTCTAACCAGGATTCGAGGGATCTCCCCGATCCTCTGAAAACTTTTCTCCCCCTCTCTCACTCTTCTTTTATCCACCCTCTCACTCTCGCTCTTCTCCCCTCCCCTCTTTCACTACTCTTTTTCCCTTCTAGCACACTTCTCTTCTCCCCTCTTTTCCTCCCCTTTCAATACTCTTCCCCCCACCCTTTCACTACTCTTTTTCCCCTCTCTCACTTCTCTTTTTCCCTTCTCTCACTCTTCTCTTCTCTCCTCTTTCTTTCTTCTTTTATCCACTCTCTCACTTTTCTCCCCGCTCTCACCTATCTTTTTCTCCTCTCACTTCTCTTTTTCCCCTCTCTTACTCTTTTCTCCCCTCTCTTATTCTTTTCTCCCCACTCTCACTCTTCTCTTCTCCCCTCTCTTACTCTTCTCTTCTCCCCACTCTCACTCTTCTCTTTTTCCCCTCTCTCTCACTCTTCTCTTTTCCCCTCTCTCTCACTCTTCTCTCTCCCCCTCTCACTCTTTTCTCCCCTCTCCCACTCTTTTCTTTTTCCCCTCTCTAAAACTTCTCTTCTCCCCTCTCTCACTCCTCTTTTCCCCTTCTCTCACCATTCTTTCCCCTCTTCCACTCTTTTCTCTCTACTTCCACTCCCCCCCCCCCCCTCTTACTCTTCTTTTCTCCCCCTCTAAATCTTCTTTTCTCCCCCCTCCCACTCTTCTTCTGCCCCCGTTGATAGCGAGTTTAACTTAAACTCGTCGAGGGTACGTTGAGAACACCAATACGAGCCCAAGGAGAGGAGGATCCTTTGTCTCGCGCGAAACGAGGAAAGTTAAACCTGCTGGAACGGTTCCTCCGCGTGCGTTTTCCGCGTCCTCCGTCCTATCCGATGGTATAATCCGCGCGAATGCAATGTACACACGGACCTTATCCGAAGAGGAGATGAGGTTTCCTTAATCTGTTTGAAAAAATGAAAAAGAATTCTTTTTTTTTTTTTTTTTTTTTTTTTTATTAAATCTAAGTGAAAATATTTCGAAAAATATGACAAACATGAATGTATCATAGACTCCTTTTCAGCCTCAACTTTGTGAGTAAATCTGTGTTGTCGATGATCCTACTGTGTAGTATCAATTACTCGGTGACCTTGAACGGTCAATTCTTTCAGTAGCGACTGTACAATCTCCGTTCCAAGCGAATGTATGACGTTCTCGTGTCTCGTTTCGAAAATTCTATCTTAGACTCGACTCGAGACGATTAAAAAAGTGGAGAGAACGAAAGATTATCTTTAACTCGATTTTTTGTTCAATATAACAAAATACAATAATCACAACCAACGTGACTATATTATATCATCTACCAGAACCTCAAAACTGAAGAAAGTGTGGAAAATTGTTGAAATGGCAATTGGAAGTGAAGTTCCACTTGTCAAGCTCAATTTTATCTCAAATTTTTGTTCGATGTAACGAAATACAATAATCGTGACCAATGTGACATAATAATTTTTTACCAATTATATTACCTACCAGAACCTCAAAATTGAAGGAAGTGTGAAAAATTGTTGAAATGGCAATTGGAAGTGAAGTTTCATTTGTCAGGTTCAATTTTAACTCGATTTTTTGTTCGATGTAACGAAATACAATAATCGTGACCAACGTGTCGGAATAATGGTTCTCGAGATATTCTACCAACGCGAGTGAAGAACGACAGTAAGAAGAAGAACGCGTTAGAGGTTTGTAGCTCTCGGTGGTCGCGCCTTGGTGAAGCTTGGTTGGTTGCGGTATTGCCACTACGTAAAGTTAACTGCAGTTTACTTTCCCTATTTCCTAGAACTTGTTCGTTCTATCGTTCGTCTACCACAACTGACGGATATAGTTCTGTTTCGAGGAAGTAACGATACAATGTCCGCGCGACGTTGTTTCCGGAATTACGAATTATTCAATTTCTACCACACACATCGTTCCTGTAAAATGTCTACATTTTCCTCTTACGGTAGAGCTCTATTTATCTGTGTAATAATATGTCTATATCTTCCTTTCGCAGTACAATTCTATTTACCTAAATAATCTGAAGAATAATAATATGTCTACATCTTTCTTTTGGTATAATCATTCTATTTATTTGACCACTATTTATTTGACCTTTATTTATTTGACCTCTACTTATTTGACCTCTACTTATTTGACCTCTACTTATTTGACCTCTACTTATTTAACCTCTACTTATTTGATTTTTACCTATTTGACCTCTACTTATTTGACCTCTACTTATTTGACCTCTACTTATTTGACCTCTACTTATTTGACCTCTACTTATTTGACCTCTACTTATTTGACCTCTACTTATTTGACCTCTTCTTATTTGACCTCTACTTATTATGACCTCTACTTATTATGACCTCTACTTATTTGACCTCTACTTATTTGACCTCTACTTATTTGACCTCTACTTATTTAACCTCTACTTATTTGATTTTTACCTATTTGACCTCTACTTATTATGACCTCTACTTATTATGACCTCTACTTATTTGACCTCTACTTATTTGACCTCTACTTATTTGACCTCTAATTATTTGACCTCTACTTATTTGACCTCTATTTATTTGACCTCTATTTATTTGACCTTTATTTATTTGACTTTTACCTATTTGACCTCTATTTATTTGACCTCTACTTATTTGACCTCTACTTATTTGATTTTTACCTATTTGACCTCTATTTGACTTTTATTTAAATGAACTCTGTTTACTGGGACGAAATTTTTGTCGATACCCGATTTAGCGAATTATTAGAAAAACAATCGATTTTGATTTTTTCATAATTTTTTAAAGCACGGCTTCTAAAATATCTTCGCAACTGGATTTTTTCCCTGTATTCCTAAAATTAACAAAACTTCAGACTAACTGACAGTGTATCCCGAGTTCTAGTAAATCGATTTACCTCAACTATCTACAGAATCTTCAACAGACGTCCCTTTATCCTATTAACCACGGATTTCAATATTTGACGTCTCTTTCTATTTTTCCCGTCACGCTAAAGGCAAAGAAATCGATACTCCAACCCTCGAAACCGACATTTTTTTAATTTCTCGATATCCCCCCTCCCCCTCCCTTGTGGTTAACATCCATAGTCACTTTCGTATCGAAACCAAATTGCCATCCGGTTTCTTCGATTCGCACAAGCAGAACGACAGGAATCGTATCGGTTTCTCGAAACGGGTTTCGCTTTAAAATTACCCATCGTCCGCAATTTTCATTAATTTCGCTCGGAAAAAATCACAAATCTACCTTAAACATGGACGAACACGTAGGCGAAAACCCCGCCTCGAAAACCGTCACGGTTCCTCCGGAAAAAAATCCGAAAGAAGCGGCCGTTCCTCGTCGCGGAGTTAACTCCGCGACGATGCGTGAACGGAGTGGAATTTAAAATTTCCGGGAAAAATTGAAAGCAAAACTTCCCGTTCATGGTGGGACCGTGTCCGTGAGCTTAACAATCTTAAGAACTCCTCGTAGCATCGCACGCGCCCCGTACACCGTACTTAAAGAAGGATCTCCTCCTCCTCCCGGCGTACACGATTCGCACCGTTCAGGAAATGCCATGAAAAAGGAAAGACGAAGAAGGATCTCGGGCTCGGGGCTCGTTTATTTCAAGAGGAACCTCCGCGGACGAGCTTTTCTCTCTTTTCGTCGATTTACGACGTACTCTTCCGCTTCTCGAAAGCTTTCTCTCGAACTCGGACTTCGCCGTGATCCCAATACAATGGCGTAGCGTTCACAATGCGCTCTTCGTTTCCGCTCGGAAGAGCCTCGAGGCGCTCAACATCCCTTGCACCGAACTTACCGGGGATAAAGACGGATCGTTTGACTGATAGGGGTAGGGGGGAGTACCGGGACCGGAGCTGAAGCGGACCAATCGGGAATTTCTGATGCGACGACCAGACTTTTGTTATTTCCTGGTCTTCTTCGTTACTTTGCGCGTGATCCGAGCGGTATTCGGTGCGACCGTGTCCAGCTCGTTGCTAATGTTCACTCTATTTATCAACAATATCGTCACCTTGTCACCAAACAGCAAAATCTCATTGTTGGCGAACGATTTGAAAGAATTTAACTGAGACTGTCGAGGTGAAACGACATTGGCGTAGAGTAGACCTTCACAGCTCAGGCTTCTAGAAGGGAAACCTTATAAATTACTCTCACTCGATTACAATGAAATTTCATTCTATTTAAATTTCATTCGGTCTATTTTTAGAAACATAAATTTATAAGAATCGAAAGAAAGTACATAAAAAGATTTAGATAAGAAGATACTGAAGTCGAGTAGATATGTAACTTCTTGCAATGGAGAAAATGAGTTTGCAGTCGAAGTTCACCAGTGTGGTAATTATTGACAATGTGTTATCAATAGTATCTAGAGAGACGAGTTGAAAGTGAAATGACATTGGCGTAGAGTAGACCTTGACAGCTCAGGCTTCTAGAAGGGAAACCTTATAAATGACTCTCACTCGATTACAATGAAATTTGATTGTATTTAAATTTCATTCTGTCTATTTTTAAAAATATAAATTTATCAGAATCGAAAGAAAGTAGATAAAAAGATCTGGATAAGAAGATACTGAAGTCAAATAGATATGTAACTTCTTGCAATGGAGAAAATGAGTTTGCAGTCGAAGTTCACCAATGTGGTAATTATTGACAATGTGTTATTAACAGTATGTAGAGAGACGAGTTGAAAGTGAAACGACATTGGCGTAGAGTAGACCTTGACAGCTCAGGCTCCTACAAGGGAAACCTTAGAAATGACTCTCACTCGATTACAATGAAATTTGGTAGAGACATAAAATGTTGTGTGCCACATACTGTATATAACTTCTTTCGAAATGAATCAAAAATTCATCTTTATTTATTTCTAAATTAAATTTTATATTAAATTATTCTTGTTTCTGAAAAGAATTTTCCATACTTCAAGTCGTAATTATATAACCAATGCTTTTCAGCATATTGTACAAAACTAGTAAAAATTGTTATCCTATATTAGACACAACTATTGCACAATAGTAATATGTTGCATCTACGCCAATGGGGCTCTGCCTGCCACTTGTTTCTAATTATCTCTCTCTGTCTCCCTACTTCTTCTACACTTTCCACTTTTCTCACATTCCTGCCACGGGACATAAACTCAGCTATAAAGAATACAGTATGCACGCGAGAAGATTGCATCTGAATAGATGGCTAGTCCTGTTCATTCAGGGGCCATCTCCGCAAAGGATGTGCACGTATATATAACTATCTTGTGCGCGCTCGAGAAGATGGTCTCTGAACAAAGAGAACCCCCCATAATTCCGGATGCAATCTCCTCGGGCGCATACTATAGCAATCAATCCATTTTGCTCGATAGACCGCTGCATTGGCATTTGCGATACACGGCATTCAAGATCGGTGAATACATATCTTACCATGGTAATAATTATGTTCCTAGAGTGGCAAAATGGAGAATCAATACTCCACAGCACCTGATGGAAGACCGTGACTTGATTTTATCATTGAAAATTTTGAATGGTCGAATCATTTGTCCTTGACTGCTCAGATGCAGTCCTTCTATGAATACACCTCTGAGATTAGTCGGATCTGGTCTTTTGTTCGGATCAAGAATGCAGATCCAAGGTAGTTCATAGTGACCCCATTAGCAGAATCCGCAATCTAGCTAACAGCCTTGCACTGACTGCACTGTATGTAGTGTATATATTAATTGTAATAATTCCTTTGCACACGCTAACTTTGTCGTACTATAAAAGATAACTTGTTGAATAAAATAAATAAATTATACTGTCATTTGTGGTACAGATGATACTTCTGTTTGGTCAATAGTCTTTGTGTTATTTTATTTCTAACTGTATCCAAAGGTTACTGTTAAACAAATAAATAATAATTTTAGATTCAGGACGAGGAGGTAGTAAACCATAGTCCCTTCAAAAAATCGAGTCACTAGATATAAATAAAATGTAAAACTTTGTATCTTTTCATAGAACATATCACGTCATTGTTATCTGCAGTTTCCTAATTTTTCAATGATATTCATATTTGCGAACAATTCTACAGATTAGTAGTGAACGTAGAAGTACTATATAACAAAATTTTTGTCACAATTTTCGAAGAACTGTTTCCGTTTTGTCTGAACGTCTCTTCATGGATTTGTTTACACATTGACGTAAAAAGTGTCGTAAAGTAGGAATGGACGATCGTCGAAAATTGAAATTTTTAATTTTTTCACATTATCTTTGTAATAATTGTACCATATTGTTGCTCTTCTTCGACTCTGTGTATTATCTGTTACTCGGTGACCTTGAACGGTCAATTCTTTCTACGACGACAGTACAATCTTCGTTCCAAGCGGATTTAGTCTTTAGATTCATTTTCTCGCGCAAACAAATCATTTCTCCTCTTCGACGTCAAAAAAAATTAAAGATCATGGTCTTCTACTACTCTACCGTGTAAAATAGATCAGGAAATAAATCTGCCTTGTCAAAGATCCCTCTCTGTATTATCTGTTACTCGGTGACCTTGAACGGTCAATTCTTTCAGCGACGACAGTACAATCTTCGTTCCAAGCGGATGTAAGACGTTCTCGCGTCTCGTTTCGATAATTCTATCTTAGATTCACATTCGCCACGTGTAACGACGAACTTCGACTCGGCTCCGGACGATTGAAAAGCCAGAGAGAACGAAAGATCAGCTTTGGCGTCGAGGTTCGGTCTTTTATTTCCCCGCGCAAACGAATCGTTTCTCCGCTTCGACGGAGACGGTTTCCACTCGGACGGTGGCTCGCGACGAAAGGCAAAAAGCGTTCCGCCTAACGGAAACGACCGGAAATCCGAGTTCCTTCATCCCATCCGGCGTTTGATCGGAAAAGCGAGCGACTTGCTGCTACTGCTGCCCGTAACGATTAACGAACGACCCGAACGGCGATCACCGTAGAAAGAAAACTCCCTGTCGTTAATTGCCAAGTCGCCGGAGCGTGGAATCGAGCTCGTTATTAATTTACACCCGCCGCTACGGTTAAAGTCATTAGTAAAATGGAACGTGGAGGGGGGAGAAAAAGTATCGGTTCCACGTAGAAAAAAAAAAAGTGACGGGTGCAACGTCTCCGCTCGAATAGAAATCCACTTGTCGCGAATCAGAAATTCGTTTATCTCGTGCTCGATCGGATCGTAAATCGCGTTAAAAAATTACGCATGAATTATTGAAGATTCCTTCGCGAGAACTGTCCGAACGTATTCGGGTCGCGGACGATTTCCCGATCCATTTTTGTAACACGGAACTTCTTCGAGTTCTACATGTTACAGTTTTTTTTTTTCCTTTCTTTTTTTAGTTCGCTTCGTGAAATATGCAATCGGTTCTGTAATGGAATTTTTCGGTAAGGTTGTGTCGTGTGTAGTACGATTTGAGATACGTGTTTCGAGTTTATGTTTAATCTGTCTTGTCTGGGTCTTTTCTGACCCGGTGAAACTTGCATTGCTTGAAATATAATATTAGGGCTTTCTATAGAACCGAGAAAAGTGCGAGTAATAGAATCTTTGGTCGAGATATTTGTGAGAGTAGGGTTAAGGTACGGGTCAGTTTTGACCCAGATGTGCTAACCACTGGTATGGCGAGGGTTAATAAAAATGGATAAAATTTACTGTATGAGATAAAGTAAGATTCTGATAGTAGACGATTGGGTAAAAAAGGAAAATACAGTATATAAATACAGTATGTAAATACAGTATATAAATACAGTATATAAATACAGTATGTAAATACAGTATATAAATACAGTATTTAAATACAGTATATAAATACAGTATACAATAGGTATGGAGAAGCTTAGGTACATTTATTACAATAAATATAGTATTTAAATACAGTATATAAATACAGTATATAATAGGTATGGAGAAGCTTAGGTACATTTATTACAATAACTACTGTTCGTCCACGACAAGAAGGCAGACGAGTGTTTACATCTCTCCTCTAGTGTACAGTCTAACAGTTCCCCCACCATCGTGCCTACTACCGTTATTGGTCGATAGGTATAGTCCGCCATAGTATAATAACGGTCCAATGTGACGAGTGTAATTTTCATATTTTCTTTTATTGGTATGATTACTTTACAATTACAAATACCGTAGAAACAATAAAGTGATTTCCATAATTCTGTAAATAAATTCGATACATATCGAAGTATTTAATTTTTATTTATTAACAATTGCACGCACAAAGTTTCTATAAAATAAAATAGTCAGATAGGTTTGCTTCGACACAAATTGTATGCAATTCTATCTAGTTGCACAATTTGTTACCGTGTTCACTGTCCGATACGAGATCTTTCACTTATTTTCCACCGTGTATTTTTCTCAGACGTTGGAATGTGTGACTCGTATAAATTGCGTTGTGGCTATTAAAACGGACGAGAAGTCTATTCGCGCAAAACACGATTAACAATGAAGCTGTTTAGAAAATTCCGATACTTTCGAATCCGTCACGTATCGGCGATGAAAAATTTTCTGCAAAAAGGTTACTGCTCCACCAACGACGAAGTGTGTATCCATTAGTAAGCTTGAAACCTATTGTAAAAAGAAACTTGAAAAGGACTAGTGGAACAATGAATTAAAAAATATCGGTCATGGACGAGTTTTGCACATGTAATGCAAAATACATGTGTAATATAAAAATATATTTTTAATAAGATACAGGTGTAACATAGAAATACACATTTAATAAAGTACACGTGTTACAAAATGCACGCGTAATATAAAAATATATTTTTAATAAGATACAAGTATAATATAGAAATATACATGTAACAAAATACACGTGTAATATAGAAATATACATGTAACAAAATACACGTGTAATATAGAAATACATTTTTAAAAAATTACACATGTTGTACAGAGGTAGATATGTAAACAAATACACATGTAACATAAAAATAGACATGTAAAAAAAATGTACACGTAACATAGAAATGGATATGTAAAAAAACATTACACTACGTGACATCTATAATAGACCCACTATATGACCCACTATATGACCCATTTATATAAAAAAATTTTGTATTCGTAAATTTCAATCACAAATACAACATTTTGTATTCGTAAATTTCAATCACAAATACAACATTTTGTATTCGTAAATTTCAATCACATATACAAAATTTTGTATTCGTTAAATTTCAATCAACAACAATATTGTTGTTGGTTGCCTGTTGCTTTCGCGACACAGTCAAATATCGAGACACCTGAAGAGGGTCATGTCCGTTCGGTCACTTGACGACAAGCCATACTGGCGACGTTTACATCGCGCCGTGGATTTCTACGTTCAAGTGGGTTGCACGCGTTGCGCAGAATACGCTCACCGTGGACAGGTGGCTTTTGCCTGCGCCGGACAGTGCCTTATTTACCGTGAAAACTGTCACGAAGATTGTCCGTGTTGTTGTCCGCGAAAGAGGGCGTCTTAGACGGCAGATGGTAACTGTTATTCGAGAAAATAGCCAAGGAACGCGTTTCGCAACTTTCGTTTACGAAGGTCGATGCTAAAAGCAGTCCACGCTTATGGCAAAGCGGCCACCTTGCGGCCTTTATTTATTACATATTTGGCGAAGGATCGCCTCTCGTCTAATGGCCACTTCCAATTGGTAGAGTGGTTTTCGTTCGGGGAACGAAAGTCATTATTTTTGCATATTTGCAATTTGTTAACCGTTTCCGAACTGAAACGCTCTCAGCGATGAGTATCCAATTAGTCGGTTGACGGTATCGCTTCGAAACATTCACTCGCTATATGCCCTCTTTTTATTGGAATTATATCGCCGGTGGAACTGTCATTATTAGAATTATACAAATATCGTTTTCATCGGGGATGATGCTTCGTCGCAAAAATCCAGACGATACAATTCCTCGTTGTTATTTCTATTTACAAATGAAAATATTTTACGATACTCTCAACAAGCAAACCGATATGAAACATAAACGTTGATAAGTAACGGAGAAATATTGCTTCGGCTGTCACATTTGGTTAAAATGAATTTTCTTACTTTTCATATTACTTTATATTATTCCTATTGTCGCGAGAGTATCGCCAATAGATTGGCGAGATTCTCCCGATGAAAACGAGTACAAACACGACCATATTTCGATCACTTTTCTCCACATGGTGTATGAATTTTGAAAATTTTTTTTTATCGCGTACAATTAAAAGTAGTCGGAACAGGGCCGTGTTTGGACTCATTTTTGACGGGACAAAGTTGCCGATTCGTTGACAATACTCTCGTCTTGATACAACGAAAAATTAAAAAAAATTTTATTTCCATTAGTATCTGTCTAATGATTACTCAAGCTCATGAACAGTGACGAAGATGATTATGGGTTAGGTTTGGGTTACATCCGGGTCAGGTCCGAGAATTCATCTTACATCGACGATACATGACATTTTCAATGTTTACAAAAGTTTTAGTAGCTTATAGAGCAAGACCAACAGTATTTGACGAGCACAGCTCACTATTCCACTGCCAAGGATTAATTTAACTCGAGTTAACAAAACGGTTGAAAAAGTGTCGCCAATTGTTTGAAACGAATTGAATCACATTGGCCGATGATCCTGTTTGTCCCGATGAAGCCATTCCGCAAATTCGATGATATTGTTTAACGTGCGTAATACGTTCGGCTCATTTGCGCTGCAGCTTCCTCCTATCTGCGTAAATACGATCGTCAAAGCGAACGGATCGACAATTTACGATATTTATCCGCTTGTATTATGTTTCCGTGTCCGATTTTATTCCGTTCGACTGGTTATCAACGAAGCCTAAATTAAATATTTAAATATTCCAACGTTTTGCATTGGCTGATCGATGTCTGGCCACCAGCTAGATGGCTCGTTTGTTCGATTTCCAAGCGAAGGTAAATTAGTTGTTGGATACCCTGTCAACTTGAATTATATAGGAACAGAAAGTTATACTCGCGCAACAATGCCAGTTGATCGACGTCTCTCGAGTTAAATTTAAAATTCGACCGGTACAGTTTCTTGACTACCTTGACATTGTTTTAACATTTTATCGACACTCCTCGAATATCGTAGATCGTTCAAGATCACCGAGAGGGAACCAACAGTTTCGCTAGAACACGTCCAAACCTTTGAAAGTTGATCTGACACGAGATTTTCTAAAGATTCTTGATACTATAGTAATGTCTCGCTTATTGATCAGGTCTATGTTCAAAAATTAACATCAGAAATCGTCCCAATCGTCACGTTTCTTCGGCTCGAATGACTAGAACGACTTGTTCGAGGCCGTACAATTCTAAGAACAAATTCTCGACCGACCCTCGGTTTATGACAACCGACGGTTCCGATTTTTTTTTTTATCACAAATAGGGGTAAAACTGTGCGAACACGTGTGTCTTTTTTTATATACAAAAACGACTCTCAGGATTGTGTTTTGATTAAAAAAAGTTTGTATCGAGAAGTTAAGTCGCTTTCAAGAAAAAAAATTCACCTTTTTTTTCTTTCTCGAGCCACGGTCTCGAGACGGTTATACTAATTGAGAAATTCCTTTTTAATGAGACACGTGAAATCGTTAGTGTAAACCTAAACTCGATTTGGAAGAATTCTATTTAAAAATTGAGAAAATGTTAAACATTCAAACAATTCCAGAAGTTTATGTTTCTTTTTATATGGTAATTTTTTAAGTACCGTACGAAATCGAATTGTACCGCGAATGATTCTCTATTCGTCGCTGTCGATTCTCATTCGGAATGTAATTAACTGCACTCGTCGATTATTCATAGCAACACGCGCGCAGAGTGTTGCGCGTTGAAACTTTACTGATCATTTAGTCCGCTCTATGTTTTGTATGACTATTAATACCACAACGAAAAGGTACTATAATGTCCCAGCATGGAATATTTTACCGTTTAAAAAATCCGGTTTTTAATAAATATTGTAATCGAGTCCGCTCGAGCCAATTATTAAAACTTTTTTATTTTTTATTTCAAATTTTTGATCTTTTGCAATACAGTACAAACCTTTACACAGTATTTCCCAATACATGTGCCAAAAATTTTATTATAATTCTGGTAATTTAAAAATAACTTTTTTCCAACTATTCTACATAAAAAAGATGGCGTGACCAAATATTGACACGTACATATTTTTTTATCATTTTATTTCATTTTATTATATGTATACTTTTTTTTCCATTGCAAGAATCTTAAACTAATTTTAAAATGTCACGAGTACAACAACACATTTCAAAAAGTAGTATCGTTTAAATGACATTTTCAATTTCATTCTCGACCAAATTTAAATTTACTTTTTCATTAAATAAGTAGTAATTTCAATAATTACATAAAAATATGCTAGTATATAAAAATATATCATGATTAAGCGCAACATAATTGATGATATATCCAAGGTGCGTCGGTGGATTCGATTGTGAATGGTCGATTCGGTAGGTCCGAGACGAATCGAAAGTTCGTTCAGCGTAGGTGTGTTCGACGAAGAGGGAAATAACCACCTATCTATAAAAAGCGTGACCGGATGTCCCGGACGGAATATGCCGTTTCCTGTAGGAGGAGAGAGGAAGCCGTAGGTGGGCAACGGTTCGCGCTCGCGTCGACGAGTTTACACGCGTTGCGCATCTAAGCGTGCATTACGCAAAATATTCTCAGTGTGTTCGTTCGGTGTCTCTCGATGTCAATGAAATAACGTTTTGTTATTAACAAGTTGGCCGTCACGCGTCACGTACTTGTAACGCACCGATTCTCGTGGGAGACGAACGTCACACACGGATGCCAGCGATGCTTTTGTATTAAATTTTAATGCGCGTACAAACAACCGAAGTATCCGTATTATGCGTGGCGTGTTATTCGAAATATTCGGTTGGCTTGTTACGTTAATTTTACTTCTACATAATTAAAAGTGTGCGGTACATTCGGTAACAATAATGATAAATATCGGGTTGTTCGGAATGTCGTTTCGTTTTCCAAAATGGGGAATATATTATTTGATAAAATGTTTGTACACTTGAAAAACATCGTGTTTCATTTTCACCAGAAAAAAACGAAATCACTTTTTGAAC
Source organism: Ptiloglossa arizonensis (assembly GCF_051014685.1). NCBI lineage: Eukaryota > Metazoa > Arthropoda > Insecta > Hymenoptera > Colletidae > Ptiloglossa > Ptiloglossa arizonensis. Next base: position 25,414,261 of record NC_135052.1, on the reverse strand, counting down.
AATCCGATACATTAAAAATAATAAGGATACATTAACGAGGAGAAAAAATACGGTATAATTAATGAAAATTTATTTACAGTAAAGTCGTGCTTGCTTGTTGGGTCGGTAAATAAAATAATTAATCCGGTATAATTTATTCGTATAATGACATGCAAACGTTACACACTTTGAGTTTGTATCTGTACGAGTGCTGTCAATGGATTGACGAGATTCCCCCGATGAAAATGAGATCAAACACGACCATAGTCGGACTATTTTTCTTTACACGTTGTACGAATCATTTTAAACAAATTTTTAGGATTTATTTCCTACGGGACAATTTCAGTGATCCATTGGTAACAGTCTCACGAAGATACATTTGCAAATATAAAAATTTTTATTTTCAACGGTGAGTGGTATATAATACGATCCTGTCGGTGTATCTTATGGCTCTTTCTTGGAATAATGTTGGCCCTTGGGGTCGAAGAGTCGCTCGAGCTGAAGAAATTTAAATAGTTATGGGAGGGGGGGGGGGGGTGATTCTTTTGCATATGTATCTTTCGCTGTATGTATATAAATCTATAAAGCAAAGAAATATCGAGTAATAAAAAATGGACAAGAATTATTCCTTTTTAGGATAAAGAGTCATTGTTTAAAGCCTAGAATCAGAATTGAAACAATATGCACGATCTTGTTACATAAACGTACCAAATGAATTTACTTAATATTTAGTATTAACATTGCTATAAATGCATGGTTTGTTTTCCACTTGAATGGTATTAGCGATAATGTTAAGAACGATTCGTACACACCTAAATTGAAAAGTAATAATTTATAGCGTTGCGGTAAAGTGCTAAACGCAATAGCAGGCATTAGACGTTACGGTTGATGGGTTGTAGGTTATTCATTAGTAGATAGTGCTATTAGGTATTAATGTACACAAATGAATACAGTGTACCATTTGTAACACGGAATTAGCTTTCAAAGTTAACAGGTCCCACCTATTAGATTGGTGGGTAGTCTTTGACAAATGATCGTGTTAATAGTGTTCAAGTACATGGTCTCGCTTGTAATATTATTACATCGAGACATCAAAGTACACCGTCGGTATCCTGTTGCGTTGGCCTGGTAGTCGCTTCGATTGTCGGTGTAATCGATATTTTCGAAAATATAGCAACTTCCCGCCAAAGCGTCCCTCAAAGGATTCAGGATACCAAGAAGTACCTCAAAGAAGACATTACACTGGTAAAAGTTTCAATATTTACAAAACAAACTTTCTCAGTTTCCCCCCTCTCGTAATCTACACGAATCAAAATTCATATTCTTCATTTTTTTTTATAATGAATTCCTCGTATCCAATTGTACTCGATTCCTTGTATTGTATCCAATTATCGTTTCTCTACTGAAAAAACGCGACAGGACATTCTCTAAATTTGTTCAGGACCGCGTCTGTTTTTTTTTCTCACTTTTTCTATAACGGTACGATAGGTTTCCCTAAGCTCCGACACGTGATACGAAAATCTCAATTTCGTTTCGAAACGGACCGCGATCGTTGTTCCCGTCGGAAAATTTTTAACCGAATTCGATTCGGGGTTCTTTCAGCTACGAAACTGATAACGCCTTTGAACGCGGGAAACTTCATACGTAGCCCGATAAATAGCAATACGATGGGGTAGATCGGTACCGTAAACCCGATTCGATTCGAATGTCCTTAACAAAGTCTGTGGATAACCGGATACGGTGCCTCGGCCACGAACCACGAACCACCGATTTCAGCTCTCTGTGCGATGCCGGAACGGACGAGTCGCGTTCTGTGGCCAAGGCAAAAAAAGAAGCATTGGCAGCGGCGGAGAGAAGGTCGAAGGTGTGGCGAGGAGTGGAGCGGGGAAGGGGGAGGAAAGGAAAGGAAAAGGAGACAAGGAGCAAGATAGTGGATCGGCAAGTTGGAACAAAGGGAACTCATAACCGCTATTCACCGGCTGCTTCTCGGGGCTGCGATCTGCCTTGGCTGATTATTCCGCGAACGGAGAACGCCAATTGGCCAGACGAGCCGAGGGAACGATCCTCGAACCTCTAATGTCTGCTCTCGAGAGCCACAGGCATTTCGATAATAATTGTTGCATCGACGGGGCTCCACGGTTATGCAGCACTGGCCCACGGCGTGCACGCCCGATAATAAACATCGTATCAATTTCACGGTTTTCCTTTTTCTTACGATTCGTCGGTCTAGATCGGGCATGCCCGCGCCGAGTTACGAAGCACCCCTCCCCCTCCCCCAACACTCCGCCGGTTACCATGGGTACCCCGACGATGGCCGGTACTACGATGCCCGAAACGAATATTGCAGCGAAACTTAGGCACGGTTAGTTGTTTGTTGACAGCGGGCGAGGAAGGACCATTCGCGGTATATACGTCAGGGGACACACGATACGTTCTTCGTTTCTCACCGATGGAGAAAGGGAGATGGAACAAGAGAAAGGTGTAGCGAAAGAGCACGGGAAACGGTACGAGACGGACGAAGCATTTCTCGCGGGAGACCGAGCGAGACAAAGTATCGATGTTTCGTTCGTCTCGTACCGTTCCTTGCTCTCGAGCCGTTTCTCGACTTCGCAGAACAGAAGTGAATCAGAAATAGTGCCGGGAGCGCTCAGTTCTCAGCTTGCGGGCCAAACTCGACTCTCGACAAATAAATACTGTAAATATTGTATAACATATAGAAGACACGATTCCCGAGTAGTTTTTCGCTTCTTTCTTGCCGAGGGCGGGAGCGAGCGAACGGTAAGAGACAGACGGCCGCGTATTGTGCGCAAAGGACAGAATATCAGACGCGTTCGAAAGTCGGAGAGAGAGGGAGTTATCGGTGCTTCGTCCATCGTGTACCATTCCTCGCTCGCTTTCGTTCCATCTTTCTCCGTTGCAGAATAGAAATGATGGCGAGAGCCCACGGTTCCCTGTGAGTAGGTTAAACCCACCGCGCGACGAATAAATGTATCACGTTTTGTTTTATGAACGAAATATCTTCTTTTTCAACGGTTTGAAAGGTTTTGGGTTTTTTCGTTGCTTGGAACGCGCAACCCTGACAAACGTTCGATATCGTTCGCAGAAAACTAAACGCATCGCAGAGTACGTATCCAGATCGACGTTCAAATCCTTTCATGGACGGAGCTTCCGGTGGAATATAACTTGTTTTCGAAACGCGTGGAAACGCGTCAACTATCTGATCTTATTTTTTTAAAATCATCGTTGATTGTATTAAACGACCCGAGTTGATTAGAAAACTCGATTTTTATGTTCTTGGAAGACCTTCGAGGAATACATTATTTATAGCGAGTTTTTGTTGATCTGAAGTAAATCATCTGCATAAAATGACTTGGATATTGCAAATCACTGTACTTTAGATTCCCAGAATTTGTTCTCCGGGTCTTCTGTGTTTCTTTTAACCCAGGGGGGACTTCTCAGTATTATTTTACAAAATTCTTTTTCTTTCTTTAAACAATGCTTAGATACAATCGTAATCTGCTCGTATGTTTTGTGTTTATGTCTACCATAGGTATAAGCTGTTCACGTACCCTAATGAGTCACCAACCGTTCGATAAATAAATGCGCAAAACCTGTCGCGAATATTTTGCAACTGTTCCTATATCTCGAGCTGATTCACGTGACGTAACACGAAAACTTCCGAGAATTCCGTCGGTTCGTGTCTATCGGCGTAATTATTACCACGAAGTTTACGTCAATCGATGTGAAACATTCCAACGATCGTTTCTACGGACACTTTTGTCCGTCTCTGTTTTCCACTAGTTGAGTGGGAACTGCAATACCTGAGAATGAAAATTTCTTTCAGCGTTAGAAGTTTCCGCACTGAGATCCAATGAAAAGAAAACACGCAAGACGGCCCATAGTCAAATATTGCTCAACTGGCGCCACCTGTAGCGTTACTACAGTCCTTGAACGACCGTTCGACCAATTAGGGAATTGCGTGCGTGTCATCTTTCTATGTGTATCCCAGAAGGCCGAGCTACTGCGCTACAGCCAATCAACAGTTATCCCATTTTTTCACCGACCTACAGTACACTCCGCAATAACTGTTTAACTTCATCTAGATATTCTATCTTCTCACAAGGGTAACGAGTTCGATAATTCCTCAGTAAAAAATAATACCCCCAACTATCATTAATCTTTTTCAATCATCATGAAAATAATCAACATATTCGTCCAGTCCGTTCAAACAAAAATATATCACATCGGTACAAACTACCTTTTGCTATATTCTCACGATTGAAGTCGTCGAATTCTGATCGAGTCATTTGGTGACGACTTAACAATGCAGGTTGTTTCCTTTGATTTAATTCTCTTAATAAAACAATTTAACTGTGCCTCCTTTAGGCAGCGTAAATCTCGATTTTGTTAGACATTTTAGAGTCAGTAATACGACCATTTTATTTTGCATTCGTATTCGAATATAACAGCGAAAACCGCGTCTCGAAATCATAATTCCTTCAATGGTTGGACGATTTATACGATGCGCCGAACGCGCTCGATTGAACGTCGGCCGCGTGGAAAGAAATACTGGGCACGCCGACGGATCGGAAGGGTTAAAGGAACCGCATTTCTAGAAAAGCGAACACCGCGCACGGGTGACGAGTTTTGGCGATATACATATCGACAGGGCTGCCGCGGAACGTACCTTATTACCCTCACAGAGGATTTCATGAACGTCTTCCGCTCGATACCTCGTCGCGTCGATTCGCGTCCGTGGCTGCAACCGAAATACGAGCGATGCGACGGTCGTTGATTCTCAACGAACTGGACGGGAGAGGATCCTGGAGCTCCGGAGAATCGTGCAGCCGCGCGAGCCCACGCGATTCTTCCCCCCACCCCGCCCACCGTCTCGCCTCTCGCTGGCACGAACGCTCCCGAGTACGAGCATTAGTCATCGTCGGGAGAAAGCGAAGCAGCGACCTGGCAGAGCGGAGCAAAAAGGAGAATGACGGAGAGGCGACGAAGCGACAGGACCCAAGCCGCTTATCGTCACGACTGAAAATGCCTGAGCTGAAATGACCTCGAAACCGCCAACTGGCTGTCGCGATCGGGGATGACTGTTCGACGCCGATCGTACGGGAGTTAAAACGAATCGATCCGTCGTTCGTTACGTATTTTTCAAGGAGTCGCGATTTTCAACGGAAAGGTCCGTGTTTTTTCGAACTCGTGCACCTTGATTCGGAACGCTTCATGGAAACCAACCTCGTGGACAGAGGCAACCGGAACGCGATGGCGGTTGTCACATTCGAGCAGGGTGGGTTGAGAAATGTTAAATCTTTTTAAAATATTGGGTCGTTCGGAAAGTTATTTCGGTTTTTTTTTTTGGTGAAAATGAAACACGATTTTTTTAGAGCGTATAAACATTTTATTAAATTATATATTCCTCATTTTGAAAAACGAAATTACTTTCCGAAAAACCCAATAACTCCATAGAAATTGCGTGGTGAGACTGTTAATATTTCGTCTCGTAATTACATATCTAATTGATCTATTTTTTAGTTTTAGTTAGTTTGTATCATTTCACACGTGTCTCAAAGTTATTGCAGACTTTTGTAGACAGTGTTTTCCAGAGCGGAGGGGTGACAGTCGACTGCCGTGGTGGTCGGCCGACGTTTCGTTCTTACGACACTTCTTTCACCCTTTTGCTACGGCGGGCGACTATAACCGCCCGGTCGGTCGGTCTTCCGCGTGCGGTACACGCCTATGGGCGTTCAACGTGCACGTACGCGTAATACGCGACAAGATTTTCCGCACACAGATTACTTTTTGCGTCAAAATCCATCCATCAAATACAAATAACAATACAATTATCAGGAACGATGTAAAGTGATAACTTTAGCACATTTCACAAATCTCTGTTATAATTTTTTCTTTTTAAAAAGAGAATGGGGGGTTAAAAAGTTTTAAATTCCATTTTCCATACCAAACGCGTTACAATTACACAAATCGAATCAAACTTCGTTTGTTTCTACAGGTCGTGCAAATAATCGTTACGAGCAGTGTTTAACATACTAGTATTCATCAGTTAAATTTCGTCCACGGTGTTACCGTTCGTTGGAAAATTGTAAAAAATTGTCGCTCAAAAGCGTACGTAACGTACACGTTGAAACAGGATCAAAAGATACCCCATCGTAACGATCGCGTTTCACAGTTCCACTTGTAGTTTCGAAAAAGGGGGACCGGATGTTGTTTTCGAGATCGTTATCCCGATGAGATCACCGTGTTCCCGTCCGGTCTCAAAGGCCGCGGTTGGCATCCTCGCTTTTGTTTTCCAGCGGGTCCGGTTCGTTTCTATTAAAATCAGATGTCTCGAGTTTCGTATCTTTATCTCGGTGCTACCACGGACAGGTATAAATTGTCCAGCGACCGAGACGCGAGTACAAAGATCCTTTTTTCTACCCGTGGAAAACGTCCGATAAGTTTTATAATCCCCGCGATCGTGCAACACCGCATTCCGTGCCGAATATCACGAACGCGTTTGGAAAAGGACCACCGAGGTCAGTTGTCGAGACTACGAAGTTCAAGTTCGGGGTTTTAGCGAGTGGAACGCCCACTTGCTCGTTGTACCACGTCGTACAATGTGTACAATGTGTTCTTCGCGAATATAGACGAGCTATCGTACGACAATTTTACATGTGTTTAGATTGGGAATATTTTTTTGGTTTTATATGGTTTTATTGATTCGAGTGGGCGAAGGATAGTCTGAGGTGCGAGTATATAGGTATCGATACATTTTTTATTACCTAACCTAGACCTAACCCTTTGCGCTCGAAACCATCCCGGACGATATCTATAGACAACTCGGTTAACAGTATAATGTTAAAATAATGTTATAGTATAGTATAATGTTAAATTAATGTTATAGTATAGTATAATGTTAAATTAATGTTATATAATATAGTATAATGTTAAATTAATGTTATATAATATAGTATAATGTTAAATTAATGTTATATAATATAGTATAATGTTAAAGTAATGTTATATAGTATATCTTTAGATCGAAGTGAGATATTGTAATGATGTTTGATTTCTATATGATTTTGTAAACATCGAGGAACATATATTTGTGAAAAAATCCAAATTTTATTTTTTATCATTTTCTACAGGGTGGTAAAGTTTGAAACATGTTACCAATATGCATTGCAGGCTGATTTGTGTATGTTTGACAATAATAAGTTATTGTTACTATAGTATATAAGGGACTACAAACTTTATGTTTATAAATCATGATAAGTATTTTGATTAGGTGGGCTTAAATTTTCATTTGGATAAATGTTTACAAAAACGAATGAAATATAACTTTTCATCCGTTACTCGTTAAATAAAATTAAAAATTTGAATTATAGGTTGAGATACTTAATGCCGAACAAACGAAAATTTTTATCTCGATTAAAGTTTCGTTGAACGAAGTTTAAATTTCGAATTATAGGGTGAAATATTTCATACCGAACGAACGAAAATTTCACCGTGCAATTGCATTTGTTATTTTTCATTTCGGTTCATTTGTATCTAAATAAAAGTTTTTAACAACTAATAGAAGGTAAACTTTTTATCCGTTATTCGTTGAATGAAATTTAAAATTAGAATTGTAAAGTACTTCATATTGAACAAATCAAAATTTTAATCGTTCAATTGTATTTATTCATCATTTTTTATTTCCATAAAATTTGGTTCCTCCCCACTTAAAATTATCCATATTTGTAGTCTAACTCTCGAGCAATAATCATTTATATTAACGAGAACTGAAATATTTGCATTAGAAGAAAGGGCACAAATTTAAAAAATAATACCAAGCATTACTTCACTGCAAGAAAGTTTTCCACAATCTTTCGAAAATATCACATTGACATACGAGCAATCGGTATGACAGTCGATTCGTCGTATATGACGGTGAACAGCGGTTACATGCATCAAGATGATATATTCGTCGAAACAAATGACAGTGATCGAGCACCCTTCGTTTATGGTACGCAATTCGTTCGAAGAAAAACATGCATTTAAATGCATAGTTTATTTATACGTTGCCTGTATCGACTAATTCCACCATCGTTATTGGAATTTCTAGCAAGCATTTTACCATCAAATTATTCATTGCGCTCCACGAGTGGTTCATTTAGGTTCGACCGGTTCTAATAAAAAATTCTCTATCCGTGCTACGCGTAACGATAATTCATTGTCGTTCCGATTTTCGAACATTAACATGAACAAGGATTGCATTCAGAGTTGTCTAGTTTGGATGAAAGTCTGTCGAATTTTTTATCTCTGGTAAACTAAAAAATTTCAGTTATGTTACTATCTCTCGCTGGCCTTTGAAATCGATATAAAATCAATATTGAAACCGTTCACGTTGAACTTTTCTTCGTTACTGCTCACGGTCTTCTAGGTATCAGAAAATTTAGCGTACTTTTTAAATAAATAAATAATAGTTATTTTATAAATCAGAAAATTTAGTGTACTTTCTAAATAAATACATAATATTCATTTTATAAATTTTCTGATATCAGTGAGATCGTGAGCAGTTGTGAAAAAAAGTTTCACGTAAACGATTTCAATGTTATTTTAATAATTTTTATTTTTTTATTTATTTATTTCAACGGGATGAAGTCCCATTACACTATAGATGTGTATAGAGTATACTAAACATAAGAAGAAAAAGAAAGTATCTGTAGTAATATTATATTGCAAGAAAAAAAAAGCAAAAAATTAAGGAGGATACTGGATTGTAAAAATGCAATGTGGGACTTTGGTATAATATGTATCAAAAAATTACTAAAGTTTATTAAGTATAAAGTACGCAAATCACATTATTGTCATGTTTGTTATTCGGAAAAAAATATTTTAGATTAAAAAAAAAAAAACAAAATTTTCCTCAATTATCCGATATAGTACTCAAACTCTGTATTTTCTTTGTCCTAGCATAATTACTAGCTCGTTATTCAGAAAACAAATAAGTTAAATTAAAAGAAAAAAAAAAGAAAGAAAAAAATTTTCCACTATTTATTACTCTATGAAATGTTTGAGTAAGTACATTACTGTACTACTCTAACCCCCTTGTTTTCTCCGTAAGTGTTCTAGCATCATACTCTCGCGTCTCTTCAGAAATGTCGAGCAGACCGCTTCAACAAAGCACAAAATCATCTCGTTCTATTTCTGTCGTAGCGATACGCCAATAGGCGCGCATTCTTCTTGAATAATCCATCAGGTCAGCCGCTGTTAAAGGCGCGCGGGTCTTCGCGGCGAACTGTTACTCCCGGACAAGATTACTTATAGGGTGATCCTCGGTCCCGACGCGACGTTGCGGACTATCGGTACTCGTAGCTCGTGTCGGCGACTCCTCCGTGTATGTAGCTACCCGTGTACTCGAGCGGGAGAAGGTGTAATTTAACGGGAACGGCTGGATCGAACGCGAGTTACGTCAGTTCCCGTTTGCACTTTCCTGTTCTCAGCGTCGCGGCGAGCGTGCGTTCGCACGCATTCGCTCGAAATTCGGGCGAACAAAAGCGGCGACCCATTTGGCGAAAGGTAGTTGCACGTGTCAGGTTCCTTCTCTTCTCTTGGTGTATTACGGCCGGAGAGAGGATTTGAAACGCTTCGAATTTGTAAAATGGTGGAAAATTCGAATCACTTCGAACCTGTGCCAGAATCCAGAAAATCTTTCAAGTATTGGAAAAGTCTTGAAAGTCTTGGAAACCTTAGAAATCTTGAAAGTATTGAAAGTCTCTTGAAAGTCTCTTGAAAGTCTCTTGAAAGTCTCTTGAAAGTCTCCTGAAAGTCACTTGAAAGTCACTTGAAAGTCTCGTGAAAGTTTTGAAAGTCTCTTGAAAGTCTTGGAAGTCCTGAAAGTCTTAGAAGTCTTAAAAATCTTAGAAGATTTGAAAGTCTTAGAAGTCTTAAAAATCTTAGAAGATTTGAAAGTCTTAGAAGTCTTAAACGTCCTGAAATTCTTAGAAGTCCCAAAAGTCTTGGAATCTTGGAATCTTGGAAGCCTTGGAATTCTTGGAAGTCTTGGAAGTCTTGGAATTCTTGGAAGCCTTGGAATTCTTGGAATTCTTGGAAGTATTGAAAGCTTTGAAAACTTTGAAAGCTTTGAAAGCCTTTGAAGTCTTAGAAGTCTTAGAAATCTTTAAAGTCTTGAAAGCCTTGAAAGTCCTGAAAGCCTTGGAAATCTTGAAAGTCTTGGAAGTTTTAGAAATCTTAGAAGTTTTGAAAGTCTTGAAATTCTTAGAAGTCTTAAACGTCTTGAAAGTCTTGAAATTCTTGGAATACTTGAAATTCTTGGAATTCTAGGAATACTTGAAAGTCTTGAAATTCTTGGAATACTTGAAAGTGTTGAAATTCTTGGAATACTTGAAAGTCTTGAAATTCTTGGAATACTTGAAAGTCTTGATCTTGTGTGAAGTATGGTTTGAGAACCTTGAATGTCTTGATTGTCTTGAAAGTCTTAACTGATTTTCGTTTTGAAGCGTTCCAAATCCCATCACTAATTACAGATAATATTCCTCAAGCTCTCAGTGATCTCTCTAAATCTACCAGGAGCTAAATTAATTACCTTGAAGGGCCACATTCTTGGCTGCAATGGTTTATGAGAGGCAACAATAATTATTATTACTTTGAAAGTATATTCTCACTCCTATCTGTTCTTTTCTCGATGCATTGATGAATAATAAAAACGGTAGTAGATAAAGAATAATTCTACGTCAGTAAACTTGCTATTAAAGGTATTGAAAACAAACAAATTTTGCGAAAATATCGAACCAATTTAATAAAGAATCCCATTTTTGTTTGCACCACCTTGCAAATCTACATCGTTAACAATAACTTCAACAATAAGTTTGCAAATATTAATTCCGAAGTAAAATTAGGTTATTCGCACCAACTGCGCGTCATTTATCAACCCAAATGAAATTTTCCCCCTGTCCACTTGAACAGTAATAAATCAACAAACAAAGAATTCGAGAAGTCGATATAAATGTTTCCATTGAAGCAATAAAAAAGATAAGATCGATCAAATTTCATCTACCTGTCCCTCCAGCTGTTACAACCGAATAGAAAAATATCAAATTAAAAAAAAAAAACAACTTTTCATCTCTTACCGATCGACTATAAAAATTAAATTATTTATCACAGTTCGAAAATATGGACGTTGAAAATAAATAAATAAAAAATTTATATATATCTGTCCGGTCGATTAAGTCCCTGCACATTGGCTTCGTTCGAAAAAAATAAATTTTCCCAGTCCCTGCGCTCCAGTCCCGATCGTGTAACAGCTTGAGGAGCATTACCGTAATGCACCACGGTCCGATTTTTCTGCTCAGACTTCTCCCCGGCATTCAGCGTGCTCGAATTACGCGATTCGGTGCGTGCTTCCCCCTCTCCTCTTCCCCCACTCTTCTCCTCACCCCCTCTCCTCCTCGTTGGCTTCGAAATTTCACGACCTTTGTACGATGTGTTTCGAGATCGTCGCGCGTACAAAGACCCAACACAACGAAGGTGCTTATTTCCATCGCAAAGCGTCCAACACCCGCAAAGGCTTCCCCTTTGGTTAAAGCAGTCCGACGAGTACTTGTTGCTTCGAGGGGGCATCGTCGTAGCCCCTCCGCGAATCGTTGGTTGGTCGCTGGAAAAGAACAACCGGGAAGGCGAATGAAAAGAAGAAAGGGCGAAGAGTGGCGGTGGTGGGGGGGAGCTCGAACGTCGACCACTCGACGACGAGAAGCAAGCGTGGCGCGGAACCGTGGAAAATCGACCTGGAAAAAGAGTTAGCCACTCGAACAACGAGCAAACCAAATATACTCTACTTCTCTGATCGCGTAACACGAAACGACGAGTGTTTGCCGAGTGCCGTGTCGAATCGAAAATCGTACACTTCTGCGTTGAAACACCGCCAGGTGTTTCGTAACAGGTGACGTCGTTGGTAACGATGTTTCTATCCGGGCAAGGAAGAAACGAGCGATCGAGCTCGATATGGTTATGCTTCGTTTAATGTTCGAAAATCGGGACAGCCGGGTATCTTTGGCGCGGGCTAGAATTTGTTCTCGGAACTGGTCAAAGGAACGTTGCGACGCGCCGCGCCGTTGACGAGGAAACTCGATACCGCGCGACGCGCTTCAAAGCGGCGCCGAACGACCGTTAATGCGAAATACAATTCGTGTAATTTTCGTCGTATCTTCGCGAGAGTACCACCGTTGAATCGGCGAGATTCTCCCGATTAAAACGAGTACAAACACGACCATGTTCGGATCATTTTTCATCGAACGTCGCACGTAGGATTTTTGAAAAATTTTTTATCATGCGAAAATAAAAGTTATCCGATCACCGTCGTGTTTGTACTCGTTTTAATCGGGAGAAGCTCAGTAATTCGTTGATAACACTTTCGCGAGGATAGAACGAGAATTGGACGAGTTTTCAATTCGTATCGGGAGACGTTCGTTTTTAAATTCACGGTTGTTCGTTGGAGCTGAAGGAGGAGACTTGTGGGGGGTTGTGATTCCTGATCGAGAAACTCTGACGCGAAGTCGATCTTTAAGCGGAGTATCGCTGCATTCCGTTCAGCGACACGCGTCTCCTCGAATTTTCCGCGAGAACGAGGCTGACCTCGATATATCGCGTGAATCGAGCCGCGTCGCTGTCAGTCAACTCGGCCTTTACCTTCGTCGAGCTTCTTTTGAGCGGTCGCCGTCGAAGATCGATCATCGTCCTCCGAGCGTACCTCGAGCCACGTATAAGCGGCGCGCATGCGTCAGAACTTTTTGCGTGCACGCCGCGTCCGCTTGGGACGTTTATTGGACGTTTTTGCACCGCTGAAACGAAACCCGGTCGTAGGTGTCTCCGGACACCGTGCGATCGCGCGATAAATTTCTCATTTTTCTTCGCTTCCTCGCGATCGCTTGCACGCCCTCGCGGAAGTTTATTCCTACGACCGTCGATTTCACTGTGTCCATTCGTGCGACGACCATGAGAAAGTCGACCATTATTTCCCCACCGTGTACATCGTAAATACGGTAATCCTCGGTTTCAAGGCAAAAAATTTGCTCCGCTCTGCCCGCCTTGAATTCGAGGTCGGGTCAGGAATTTGTTATCGAGAATGGTCGATCTTAAACGGGCTGCTCGAAGAGGTATAATAAATTGGATGCAATACCGGAGGGTACGGAAAAGCAACAGCGAGCAAGTGACCCGAAACTTTAAAGCGACTATAGTGTATTTTGGTGTTACGTGTTTAGGAAAGTATTAATATATAAGTATCAATGGGTCGCTGAAGCTTTTCCGGTGAATATGAGTCCAAACGCGAGTGTTTTTTTCGAAAACATTTGTTTTTGCGAGATTTAGGAATATTTTATTTTACGTGTAAATAAAAAAATTTAAAAGGGGGAAAAAACTCAAAAATTCAAAATTTGGGTTTGGACTCATTTCCACTGGAAAAGCATTGATAATCTATTGAAAATATTGTTAGGACGTAAACACTTTGAATTGTCAAATCTTACCGAAGAAACATAAACAATAGTGGGGATAACTTAGCGTCTTGAATCCGAGGATAAAATTTCACCTCGAAATCGAGGATAACCGTACCACCAAAATTGTTATATTTTTCAAATATTTACTTATACATTTTCAAGCTTACACGTTCAAGCTAAATCGACATACATAGTTCCATAAAAAAAAAAAAATGTCAAAAACACCTCCCACAAATTAAAAAAAAAAACATTGAAAGGTGATTGCTTCAAACATTTTTACGAATGGATCAAACTTATTAATTAATAAAAAAAAAAAGTATCTTTGTATAGAAAGGTACATGTCATTGAATAAATAAATAAAATTGAAACAAAAAAAATCAGTTCGGGTGATAATTGTAAGGGCACCCTCTACCGTCTATGTCCAATCGATCCCTCCCGCGATCTATTCAGCTTACATACCGCGTCGAGCACGCGTTAGTCACGGTCCAATCGCGAGAGGTTGGAGACGAAACTCGAAATTGAATGTTCGTCGCACGTGCGATTCTGTCAGGAAGTTTCCACGAAGGATAACACTTTCCCGGTTCGCGCCACGTCCAAATCGACCTCTGACCCGCTCGGTTGAAATAACTCGATCGAGAATTCCGCGAAACTTTCTTGGGGGACCAGTTGGGGTCTTGTGCTCCCTCGGTTGTTCGTGTGCGCGCACGCGCGCACACGCCACCGTGGAATTTGTAACGACACGACAGTTCTAGATACTGTTACAAGCGTACTCGATTAGTTAACGGGCTTCGTAACGGATTAACAACTTCGCGAGACTATTAAGGATCAACGAGTTTTCCACTGGATATTCGAGTCGAGATGGTGGCAGGGGTGGGGGGATGGTACAAAATCTGCTAATGTCGCCAGGGATCGCAGTCGTTGAGCTTTCGTTTCGAAAGTCGTCCACGAGAGGGTGTTGCCAGGGAACACGAGTCTGAATTTCCAGCTTTCCAACCCCCCTCCCCCCCCACACGTTGCTTTTGAACAGGTTGATCGCTTGGTGAAATAAAATATTTGAAAGGGAAATAATTCTAAGAATTATTAAAGAGACTTCAAAGTCTCTAAAAGATGATTAAAGAGGTTCTGTTGTCAAATGAATCTACTCGACTGTAACACTTTGTAGCAGAGGAGGAGTGGTTTGGCAAGAGACACTACGTGTATCCAGTTCGAAGGTTAGACTTAGATTCTCTGGTTTATTCGCATGTGGTTCTGTGTATACAGTCTTAGCCTGTTAGTTTACTTTCGAGTACGGTAGCTGAGAGTGGGGACTAGGGCAAAGTTCAGCTGATGTCATCCAGGTACTGCTATTCCTGGACTGTGGGTTTGTTTTTGGTGAGTTGCAAGGACAAGGCTCGGTTGATGTCATCCAGATAGTGCTACTCCTGCACTATGAGTTTATTTGTGGTCAGTTGCAAGGGCAAGGTTCAGCTCATGTCATTCAAATAGTACTATTCTTGGATTATGAGTTTATTTGTGGTCAGTTGCAAGGGCAAGGTTTGGCTCATGTCATCCAAACAGTGCTATTCCTGGACTATGTGTATGTTAATGATGAATTGCAAAGGCATATCATCCAGGTAGTGCCATTCCTGGACTATGGGTTTTTTTTTTGACGAGTTGCAGGAACAAGACTTTTGACTTGCATCCCTTAGAAAAGAATATCGATTAATAAAAATTAATTTATTTGCTAGAAAATAACTATACTCACATTCAACTGTAACGGTGGCTCCCCTTCGAAAAGAATATCAATTGACAAAAAAAAATTCACTTGTCGTCAAATAACTATACTTCGCATTAAACTGTAACCATAGCTCACCTTTGATCTCTTAGAAAAGAATATCCATCGATAAAAATACAATCATCCGTCGTAAAGATCGATACACAAAAAAATAAGTATCTTTCTTCCAAAGTATCGTCGTGAAGTATTCTTCTCGCAAGAGAAAAAAATTTAAAAAAATGTCCCCACCGAAGACTCTCGCAGTGGATCAGTGACAAAACATCTCAATTGCACTCACGACCAAAGAATTCGTTTCTTTCGGATATAAATCTTCCATTCCCGGTGGAATATTGCGATATCTCAACCTGGGCCGGAAACCTGCAATCGTGGGCCACAGATCGAGCGAAAGTCCGTCTAACTACTGCACGAGGGACTTGCCATGTCTAGGCCAGAAGGTCCCCCCTACGTCCCTTGGGTAAATGAGAAAGCGCCGCCAGGAAAATATCATGCAAATCCTGTAGCTATTTTATCAAGAGCGTCTCCAGGGGCCAGAAGAATGTGGCTTTGCCCCCCACCCCTCCCCCCACTATTTCTTTTATTTCTTTCACTTCCCGTACGGTCGGCCCGCTGCGGCTCGTTCTCACCGCGGCGTGACCTGCAAATGCAAATTTCCCATCGCATTTGTTGAAACTGCAGACCTTCGGCCTTCTCTCGTCTCGGTTACTCTTTCCACGTTGCTTATCTGCCCCCGGCCTCGCTGGGATTCCAAACACCCGCCACGCGACTTAAAATTGAACTTTGCTTGTTTTGACAGAAAATACAAATGATCGTCGGCACTACCGGCAGAGTTTAACGCCATTAGTTCTCCTTTTTCTCGTTGAACGTACCAATCGATTGATACGTGCCAGTAACCCGTCGTTAAATCGTACATGGGGTCGACGAACGTTTTAAGGAGGGATGGTGGCGAATTTCTTCCTGGAATCGTCGTTTTCGTGTCGTGGGTCGAGATCCAGCCACGTGTAAAGCGATCCGGTGCCAAGAGCGAGCGTAAAAACGAGTGTCTCGTGTTACAGGCGCTCGGTCGCCGAACTTCAAAGCGACGCCGCCTGCGTATCGGTCCGATTGCTGTTAACGTAGCCTGGAACTTTTGATATTTCTCATTGTATCTTCGCGAGAGTGTCGTCAACGAATTGGCGAGATTCTCCCGATGAAAACGAATACAAACACGGCCACATTCGGATGATTTTTTCGTTGCGCGTTACACGAGTCGTTTTTGAAAATTTTTGTTACGCAAAATTAAAAGTGGTTTGAACATGGTCGTGTTTGTACTCATTTTTCACGGGACGATCTCACCGATTCATTGGTAATGTTTATATTACTGTTTGGTTAAAATAACGAGTAGTGTAAATATTTTTAGTTTGCATATCTATACAGCTATCGATCGCTCGAACGGAAGCACATAAATAATGAGATAACAAGGAGTTAGTCAGCGATTTAACAAGGAGTTCCAATAGTTCTTTTGTACAATTTATTTTTATACAATTACGTAAACCGAAGATCAGTGTTACCGGAAGTGACTTCGAACGAACGATCGAACCGTTTAACCGGTAGACACGTTAAAGTCTACTTATTTTAAACCAGCATTAGTCTAACGATGATTTATACGTTTTAATTCGAATGTAAAATTCAAATGCACGTCGTTGAATTTTCAAATAGCTATGTTCCCGGCAACTCGTGATACTTCACGAAAATTCATTCTCGAGGGACGGAACACGCTTCTACGGGTAGGAGGTTTTCACTTCCTGACACTCTTGACTGACGTCGTTGGCGCGCCGAAATAATTGTGACGTAGAAACGTAATCAACCGAATGAGAAAGACCTAGAACGTGCATAGCGTGAAGAGACATTCCAGTCTCGGAGAATTTCAAGTACGAACACCGAAGCTCTTTGTTCGTGGCCACGAAGGCGCTAGATCGCGGAAGTCCTAGCCGCTTCTTGCTTCGTGGCTGCTCTTTCACGGAATCGTCGGGGTTAAGTCTGAAGCTCGTTTCTAGAAAACGAAAAAATCGAGTCACGTTTGAGGTCGATTCTCGCGTCCAATCCGCTTCGATTTCACTTTAAGCGAAAGAGTCTCATCTTAAATGAAACTGTGACTTCACAGTTACGAACGAACAAAGTTTCTTGAGAAATAGGACATCCGTATAAAAAAGAAAATTGATCTCGTCGTTCCATAAAATTGTATCAAAATTTACCAAGACTCCTAGAAACGAAAATGCAAAAAAATTTTAAAAATTTTTCGTCGAAATAAAATCAATTTTATTATTCCCTTGAATTTTACCTATATTTGTTAAAGCTTCTAGAAATTAAAACACAGAACAAATTTGCAAAATTTTTCGTCTGTCGCAAAAAAAATTTTTTTTTTGAAAAGCAGAACACTTTTTTGAAGAATAAAATTAATTTTATTGTTTCGTAAAATTTTACCTATATTTAATAAGGCTTCCAAAAGTCAAAACACTTGAAATTTGTTTCATTATTTCATACATTTTTTTTTTTTTATATTTAACGAAACTTGGGAAGCGTTTAGTACCATTTATTTATTGAACCCTTTTTTTTTAATAATTCGGCCAGGTTGGTGTGTAATTTCCTGCCAGGTTACAATGAATAGCGATTGAATTGCGATGATCGCCAATAGCTGTTGAAATAATTTATTTTTTCCCTTCTTCTCCTATTGCCTTTGTTGAGTCCTTGGGGATGCGAAAACCGACATTCGAGCATGCACGTAATGTTGGCGCCCGAGAAGAATGCCGCTGTGTCACCGTAATGGGGTCCATTAATTCTTTCCGTTTGAGCAGAAAGTCACCAGCTTCTGCGCCAACCGAGACGCCTGTCCGAAGGAGCAGCCGTCTCTGGTAACAATGTGGGTGCAGGAACTGGTGACTTTCTGTTCAAACGGAAAGAATTAATGGACCTCGTTGGTGACACAACGGGTATTCTTCTCGAGCGTGTGCTATACAGGGTGTTTCCTGGTACGTGGTAGAGAGGACATAAAACAATGAAAAAATTCCGTATGACTATATCTCCGAGTCATTTTTCCACTCTTTCATTCAGTTTGAGATTTTACAAGCGATTCCACTGAACAGTTCGTGTACGATTTTCATTAAGTCCTCGATTTTTTTTTTACTTAGTTGATTATTTTGTTCTTGTCAATTATTATTGTTGTTGTAATTGGTGTACTAAATACTTGTACGAAGTTATTAAAAATTTAACGAGTATTTAGAAATTCTCGTTTAAATTTAAGTAAATCTTTGGCGTTGAAACGATCTCCAAGCATGTAGCGATTTTATTCCAGAAATTATGTTAAGACTGAGATTTATCCGTCATTTTATCTCGAGAAAAGGAAAGTTAATAAATATAGTAAAAGTAAGCGAAAAAGAAACAGCGCAAGGAGTAGGAATGATTGATCTCGAGCAGTTGAAAAGAACGCCGTACGCGCTATGACGAATCATCCGATTACAAAATTAAAAGTTGTTTATTTTTCACTTTATTTCCACAATAATATTACCGTTGAATCGGCGAGACTCTCCCGATTGAAACGAGTACAAACACGATACAAATCGGACGAACTTTGTCCGTTCAAATTTAAATAGCCCAAATTTCGAAAATAATGGAACAATAGTAAAATTTCTCCGATTTATGCCGTGTTTGGACTCATTTTTATCGGGAGAACCTCACCAATCTACCGACACCATTATTATTAAAATAAAATGACAAAATGTAGTAATTTTAATATTTGTAATCGGACGATTGATTTGATCATTATTATTTAGCACACTACTTTTTCCTTGCTTATTCTCGCTATATCTTTTCTCATTAAAATTTAAGCAAGATTATTCAGTCGAAATTTAAGCGAACATTATCGTATTTGGTAATTACAATTATAAGTAGTAATTACAAATTGTAAGTAGAAAAAGAAGTACAAAAATAATTGTAACTTCGAAAAACTCTCAGAACACACTTTTATGGGAACAAAAGTGTGTTGCAAAACTTTATTGCACCCCCCCCCCCCCTCCATTTAACATCGAAGTAGCTATCACACGTTTTGAAACACCCTGTATATAGCAACGCGGGAGGCACGTAGCATGTAGCACGTAACACGCGCGAAATTGAAATTGGACGTTTCTCGAAACGGGAGGATATAGTTTTTCTGGTCTTAGTCACGAATACCTCGACGTTCGATCTTTTCAGCGTGGAATACTCGCGTTTCTCGGAGTCTCGAGAAACATCGAAAGCGGTTCGACCTTCTGAGAAGAGCAGTGAAGGGTAAGGGGCGGTTAGGGAGGCCACCAGTTGGGATGCTTCGTGGGATTGGTTCTTCGTGTGTTGTAACGTCCACTGTTAGTCACCCGTCACTTTCTGACGAATTTCACAAACCAGTTGACGCGAGCCAGAGCGCTTTCGCGGACAGTCGAATCGATCGTTCCAGTGGCCCCTAAAACTCCGTCTCTTTGCAAAGAGGGTAGAACCCTTAGACAAAGACGACTCAGCCAGAAGATAAATCCACACTGTAGTGGTAGCTGTTTGCAATGCTACAAATCCTTGTAACAAGATCAAGCTCTTGTTGAATCGTGGTATCGAGTCTGTAACCACACATATAGCAGAACCAATAATCTCTGGGGCTGTGTTCCAGAATTCGAGGTTTCTAATCCCGATCGAAGGTTTTACCGTCAAGAGTGTAAACGTTGGGACTGTTTATACCTGTTTTCGTATATGTGGGACACATTCATTAGGTTGGATAAAAATTAATTGGATGGAAATGATTTCGTTCGTGTGGAACGATAAACATTTTCAAAACTATTTTTTCGGTTTACTTTGTTTCATCGTGAAAGGTTCGATACCGGTTAATTGTCTGTCATCTTTGTAATTCATCGTACAAATGTTTCAAGCGCTCGAAACTTCGATCAAAAATTCGATATCTGGAGATTTATATTTTAATAAGTTTCGCCAGGATTTGGAGCGAGAAAAATTAATTTTTAAAGTGACACGTATTCAAGTACCAAAAAATACCGTATGTTACATATTGCATGTAAGTATATACATAGGTATATATTTATAACGGCAAGAAGTGAAGGTAGGGGGTATTTGTTAATGGAGCAATCAATAATTCGTTTTTGCTCTAGAAAATATAGAAACGAAATTCCACGCGTTAAATAAAATTGAAAAATTCAAAAAACACTTGCCCGTGTGAGGCAATCTATCCCTGCAAAGATACGTTCGATCTTCTCTTTTGAGGATGCAACCGATACTCCAGACTGCGGCCCAGATTTCTCCCCGTAGATCGTTGGAGAGAGGAAATAATTTCGTTTTGCAATTACATCTCCGTCACGATCCCCGTGCCGTCTGTCCTCGGCAGCGCACCGGGGATCTCGTGGTCTTTCCACAAAATCCACCCTTCTGTTCCCTTCTCCCGTCCGCTTCTCGTTTTCCGCATCTCCATCGTCGTCGGAGAGAATCTAATCCCAAGGGAAGCGGGCCGTTGTTTGTTGCCACTGGTATTTCCCGCGAGTTGAAGCACTGGCAAAAATGGGGGCGGAAGGAAAGTTATGGAAAGTCGCAGAGAGTCGATTCAGACTTGACCCCCGACCCACGGTAACGTAGTCCACTAATGGTTGCAATTGTTTTCGTATGCGTCGTAACCTGTCCTGGAATTGCCTCGTTCCTGTCTTTCTCCCTCTACTTTTTTCTCCTTTCTGTATCTGACTGTCTATTTCTGTATGTCTTTAACTATCTCCGATTCTTTTTCTGACTCCTTCTGACTCTTCGTGACTCTTCGTGACTCTTCGTGACTCTTTGTGACTCTTTGTGACTCTTTCTGACTCTTTCTGACCCTTTCTGACTCTTTCTGACTCTTTCTGACTCTTTCTGACTCTTTCTGACGCTTTCTGACGCTTTCTGACTCTTTTCTGACTCTTTTCTGACTCTTTTCTGACTCTTTTCTGACTCTTTCTGACGCTTTCTGACGCTTTCTGACTCTTTCTGACGCTTTCTGACTCTTTCTGACGCTTTCTGACTCTTTCTGACGCTTTCCGACTCTTCCCGACTCTTCCCGACTCTTCCCGACTCTTTCCGACTCTTTCCGACTCTTTCCGACTCTTTCCGACTCTTCCTGACTCTTCCTGACTCTTCCTGACTCTTCCTGACTCTTCCTGACTCTTCCTGACTCTTCCTGACTCTTTCTGACTCTTTCTGACTCTTGGTGACTGTCTTTCACTCTTTGAATGTTTCACCAATGTAAAGAAAATTAAGAATTAAAATACACTTAAAGAAAATCGTTACACAGAGGAAAAACATTTCGAGTAGTACGCAAATTCGGTCGAAAGACTGTATAAATGTTAGGTTTGATTTAAGTAAAACAATATTTATAAATTTGATCTATAGACTACATCGATCTCCCTGCATTTATGGTATATGCTAATATGGAAAACTCGTGCATGACGTGTCGGTATTATTGCAAAGTATGAAACAGTTATCGATACTTCTGTACAAGTATCGCACGTGCTATTTTAGTGTAAGCATCAAATGTGCATCAATTCCGTTCGATACCTATATATATTCTGATACTTTCGATATTAAGTCACAATTTATGGTCTGGTATTAATAATACCATTATTTCGGTATCATCCCCATCGCTGATTTCGACTGACAGTAATGGGGCTCGTAAATGTAACGATTTATCGCACGACAAATTATACAGCTACGCTTCGTAAGTCTCTTCGAACGATAATTGTAATGTTTGCACGTTTTTTCTGCAGCTTGTACGACGCCATATTGGACGGTAGTACGGTGCTGGTATACGACCATCAATTGCAACACGACACACGACTGTGTTGTGCGATATGTCGTTACTTTTATGACCGCTCCATAAGCCTCTCTAGTGTAATGTACGATCCTAGGTTCGTTGTTTCGACATATATATCGAAGCGTTTGTTTAGGTCAATTGGAAAAGAATTGTCTAGTCAAGGTCAGCAAGTGTTCCCTTCCCCGTATCATTCGATTCTCTTTTCGACCCACTTTCTTCCTGTTTAACCCTCTCTCGGTGGAGCATGGGTCAATTTTGACCCATGTGATGTTACATCACAGGTCTGAAACGGTCATAATTGTTGATATACTTTCATGATCGTTATAGTCTTTGTAATAAACAGATAAAAAATTTACAAGTCTAACAAAACTTAAATAAAAATTCATATGTTAGAATGAGAATTAATAAAAAATTTTTTCTCGCTTATTGTTGCTATCTTTGTTCGTAGGATCGAATCATGCTTGGCTTGACACACTGAGTAGTGGGGGAATGGTGGAAATGGGTTGTTAAAATTTAAACGATTATTACTGTACCAACTTACCTCGTTTAAAAATCGATGTAACTCTTGTAAGGTTATGTTCGAAAACACACATTTATATTAACTTGTTGCATCGCTAACAGGTGGCAGAACCATACAGACTCAAATAATGTCTTTCTTTCTTTAACTGTTTGCTATGACGCTCGACTATAATAGCTCTTCACCAGACACTTACATATAACGAGGGACTATAGTACCTATTATAGTCGCTCTTCACCAGACACTATTTAAATATAACGAGCGACTATAGTACCCATTATAGTCGTTCGTCAAGGTCTTCCGTACGTTCACCTTACAATTACAGTTTTCAAATGTTAACGATCCGGTATATAAATCATTTTTGTTAAAATTTTTCGCCTTTTTGTGAAATAATAAATGTTATTTTTCCTGGACCTTCCAGTCGACAATCTGGAAGAATAACAAATCGAACCGAATTTTTTTCGTAATAAAACTACGCATTATATAATATTAACCTAAATCTTGTTTGAAAAATATAAAATTAATAATACGTGATTCTGAAATTTCTGTGGAGATTCGAAATAAACTATATTCGATTTTTTATTCTAAATCTTTCGTATTGTAGTTAGTCAAAAACTATCGTTAATTCCAAAAGTCAAAAACTATCGTTACTTTCTATAGTCAAAAACTATCGTTACTTTCTATAGTCAAAAACTATCGTTACTTTCTATAGTCAAAAACTATCGTTACTTTCTATAGTCAAAAACTATCGTTACCTTCTATAGTCAAAAACTATCGTTACTTTCTATAGTCAAAAACTATCGTTACTTTCTATAGTCAAAAACTATCGTTACTTTCTATAGTCAAAAACTATCGTTACTTTCTATAGTTAAAACTATTGTTCCGATAGTCAAAAGTTATTGTTACTTTCGATATTATACTATTGATAATTTCTGTAGTAAAAAACTATCGTTACTTTCTATAGTCTAAAACTATCGTTACTTTCTATAGTCAAAAACTATAGTTACTTTCTATAGTCAAAACTATCGTTCCGATAGTCAAAAGTTATTGTTACTTTCGATACTATACTATTGATAATTTCTATAGTAAAAAACTATCGTTACTTTCTATAGTCAAAAGCATATCTTTAGTGTCTATAGTCAAAAACTACCGTTACTTTTCATACTACTACTTCTAGTTTTCCCGGTCCTATCTTCCAACAAACGCAAAGGCGTCCCGCGACGGCGAAGAACCAAGGAGAATTACCATGACCCCGGGGGACCGACGAACCGGCTGAACATTAACAATTCCCCGTGTGGCGTACACGGAAAGTCAGTTTAGCGCTCGTAACGGGGTCCACCGGCTCGCATTCATTGTCTCCGGGCAGTACGTCGGAGCAAACGATCGTTTACTCTCGGCCGTGATCGCGTTGAAGGAGTCATAAAACGATTTATAGCACGCGGTTGGCTCGCGTACGCCTGGAGGGGCGGGCGGTGTGAGTGGGTGGGAGAATTTTCCTCCCTCATTGGACAGGTTCTTCCCAGCGACACTGTTCGGAAGTTACACCGCTCGAAGTGTCGTCGTCCCCTACGTATTTATCAAATCGATCCACAAACCGGGATTGGAATTTATTAGCGGCCGCTCGGAGATTGAGATTTATTACACCCGTTACGACTGCTCGTCCCCTGGTTAATCCTAACGCGTTATACTCGAACCAGTTCGGCAACCATTCGTGGACAGGTCGAGAGAAACCGAAACGACGGAATTGGACCGACCAGTTAACCCTCGAGACACACGGTTTATTGCGTTTCGTCGATTATTCGAAGGTTTGAGTAACAGTTATTTAAAGAAATGATTTGGTTCGAATGACCTTGACCTTCACACATAATGTTCACAATTTTGAATTTCACGTTACATACTTTACTCCGTTAGCATTGATTTTTGTAGTATTAATTTTCATTGGCTTTTGTCGATTATTCTAAGGTTAGAGTAACAATTATAACAAGAAATAATTTGGTTCGAATGACCTTGACCTTCACACATAGTGTTCATGGTTTTGAATTTCGCGTTACATACTTTACTCTGTTAGAATTAATTTTGGTAGTATTAGTTTTTACAGATCGGTTCAGGTTTGGCTAGATTTTTTCGAGTAAACAAATATCAATATTGTTCGTGAAGGTTTCGATGATTTTTATTAATTTTTTTTTAGATCTTTACGATATTTTAATAAGCTTTCTATGGCTTTCGAGCGTATGTTCCGTGTACACCCAGGAAAAGTGCTCTCTGAACCGACCGTGACTTTAGATGCAATCTTTTCACGCGCGTACTATACATCTTGGTATTCAGATCATAGACACACTTACTACGGAGTAAAATTAAGACTTGTGGAGATAAATTACGAATATTTGGCAATTCCTTGAAACGAGAGTCGACCTTCGAATAAAATTTAGCCTCCGAATGAAATTTATTTTAGGAACCTTTTGCAGAATTTGACTGTGCTGCTTTCCGAAGATTGGAAGTTCGTAAATAAATTCCGTATCTCGTGTTGAGTTTACAATAGATCGTGATTAATTATTGAAAAAATTCTATAAATAATGTATTTATTATATGTAGACTCAATGTATCTTGTATCTGTATTGCATCTATATTATGTACATATAGTACATATACATTGTGTCTATATTGTGCATGTATATATATATTTATTTATTTATTTATTGTATGTGTGTGTGTGTTTAATTAGTAGCAAATGTTGTTGTGTGTATTTAATCAGTAGCAATTTTTGTTTGTGTGTGTGTATCTTTACTGTGTATATATAGTACATATACATTGTGTCTATATTGTGCATATAAACATTATATCTATATTGTGCATATATAGTACACATATATTGTGTCTATGTTATGTATAAATAGTATATATACATTGTTAATATTGTGCACACATAGTGCATATATGTACATATATATATATATTTATTTAACCAGCATTAATTTTGATTTGTCCATGTACAATTTTTAAATTAATTTTTCCCCACGAGTGCATTAAATCTCGTCGATAAATATTTACAAATACACTCTTGGAAGCTGAGGAAACAAGGAGTCGTAAATAAAAAAAAAACCTGTGCGTATCTGGCGTCGAGTCTACGGCACGTTGAGGTTAATTATTTAAAAATTATATCCAGAATATTCGAGCGTTGAATAAACAGAGTCGTGGGGTATTATGTCGCACGGGAATTGTTTACAAATATCGGGTATTCGATGGTGTGTGTCGTCTCCGGTTGTTCGCCGAGTTCACGTCGCAAAAATATATACAAGACACCTATCCGCGTGTTACTTACGAGCAATGTTCCAGCGGTGAGTGTACGACGGTTATCGAATTTCACGACGAACGAAATAGCAGCGGCGATGAGATTCGAGGGGCCGCGCAACGTTCTCGTCCCATTTTCGCAACTCGAAATAAATTCCCCCGGCGCGCCAATGAAATTCCCGCTTACGATAAATTTTCCAACCGCGGTAATTGCGGCTCGACCGCGTCGCGGAAATTGCGCACGGATAACCCGCCACTGCGGACGAAAGAACGATCATCGCGCGCGTTATGAAATTGTTCGCGAAAACACCGGCTCAAAGGAGAGACGGCCGGGACCGTGCTATACGCCGCTATACGTTGCGCGTCGATCAACGAGGACGACTAATTCGATGCTATTGGAATGTTATTAAATTGAAAATTCGCCAGTCGCGAAAATTCCATTTTAATTTTAATCCTCGAAAGTCGTTACGTACACTACCGTCCGTAAATATACGTGGACAGGTTCGATTTATTGAAAATATACCAAGTACAGAATGTTTCGGGAATGTATTTGTTTATTTATTTGAATTTGAATACTAATAAGTGCTAATTCGATTTTAATGAGATTTTGCAGGTCGATAGTAGAGTGCCTTCTTTTTATGTGTGTAAATTATTAGGTGTAGATACTCGATAGTTTTTAAGGTATAAATAATTAAAATTGTTAAGTTATAAATAATTAAAATTTTTGAGATATAATAATTAACGTTACACCCAGAAGTATTTATGGCCAGCTACGATTTATTGAAAATATACAAAGTACAGAATGTTTCGGGAATGTATTTGTTCATTTATTTGAATTTGAATACTAATAAGTGCTACTTCGATTTTAATGAGATTTTGCAGGTCGATAGTAGAGTGCCTTCTTTTTATGTGTGTAAAATATTAGGTGTAGATACTCGATAGTTTTTAAGGTATAAATAATTAAAATTGTTAAGTTATAAATAATTAAAATTTTTGAGATATAATAATTAACGTTACACCCAGAAGTATTTATGGTCAGCTACGATTTATTGAAAATATACCAAGTACAGAATGTTTCGGGAATGTATGTTTATTTATTTGAATTTGAATACTAATAAGTGCACAAGGTGTCCTACTTCGATTTTAATGAAATTTTCCAGGATGATAGTAGAGGGCTTCTTTTTGATGTGTGTAAAATGTTAGGTGTATACACTCGATAGTTTTTAAGATACAAACAATTAAGTTTATGATACATCCATGCACTAGGATACGTAGCTTTAATTATTTATATCTTAAAAACTATCGAGTATCTACACCTAATATTTTGCACACATCAAAAGGAAGCACTCTACTACCGTCCTGCAAAATTTCATTAAAATCAAAGTCGGACAGTTCGTGTCCTTCCCTTAAGGATTCTCTACTAGTAACTTACTAGTAAATTCCCTATTAGTAACTTCCCTAATAGTGATAATTGTTCGGCGCTTGTAGCTAAAATACCTTGATGTCGTTATTGAATACATAACTGGACAAAATATTTAATTTTCCTCTATCAATTGATAAAATTTTGATTTAGAAATATTTACATTTCAGTAACAAAATAAACTTTTCTATCGTGTTTCACCAAGTGGCCAAATACTTATGAACGATAGTGTACTTTCGTCAGCCATGAAAAAAGAAACTTCGAAAATTTTTTCCAGGAAAACTATCCGTTCAATCGATCGGATTTTTTCTATAATCAGAAAATAGATACATTGTCAAAAAATTGTGCAAGTTGCGTGTAACGAAAATAAGGCCAACAAATTAATTTCCATTCGCGCGAGTGCAATGGGAGCACGCCTGCAGGATTCAGGTCATAATAATCCGATGTGAAAATTGAAATGTACGGATATAATTTTATTAAACATTATCGTATAACCTGTCGGAGACCAATTTTTAAATGATGAAAAATTGACAAACATTCCTCCATTATATGAGAAACAGTTTCGCGTTAGAATTCCTTTTTGGCGAATGAAAAATTTATAAATAAAAAAATAGAAAAAGTAATTCGAAGGATCGTGAATAATCTGCGTTAAATTTCGTGAAAAAATATTGAAAATTGACCGAGCTTCGAAACTTCGAAAAGTTCGTTTCGTTAATTTGATTTTTTCGATGGGGAATTTTTTTCTATTATTTTTGAAAATTCCCTGAAAAAAAATTTATTCAGACCAGTGCAGGAGGGATCATCATTTAAGATGTTCTGAGCCACCTGGAGCTCTCGAGGAACTCGCGTGTTGCTTCTAAGTCGGCTTAAGTAAGCGCCGAGTTCGCATTTTACACGCAAGGCCCATCTTTGTAATTTCCTCCTCGCTTAACATATCGGAACGATCTGATACCCCTCAGTAAACCCAACCGTTTATTTCCAAGCCTGTGAACGTGTTCACGTTTCGTAGTTTCCTTTTAAATAATTATAGACGAAATTACAAAGTGTTGATTGCTCTTCATAAATTGAATGTATGCATTAAATATAAGTCGAGTTAAGTGTTTCTCTTTTTTGATATTTTCTAGCGAATAGAACTCGGAGGAACACGTGCTTCCACGTGCAGGACAGTTTATTAAAATAATCTCTCCGGGTACATACTAAGTAGAGATATAAGTGTACGTGTACATTTTTTTTTTCTTTTTTTTTTTTTTTTTTTTCCATTCGTGTCAAAGAACTTTGAACGACAGTCATACGGTGTTACATTAATTTATGTTAACGTGTATTTTATACCGGAGGTTGTTTATTACTTTATTTTATTTATGAAAAACTGTGAATCAAATAGGCCAAAAATACGAATAACGTGACACTGTGGTCTTTTTCAACAGTTCTCTGTTCTTATATTTTATAACGAGGAAAGTTTACCATTATATTTTATTTGGAAAAAATTCTGTTGTAAAATTATGTGGAATTTCTTTGTCAAGATTTTCTAAATTTTTGAAACAGTTGGTACTCAACCATAGTTCTAGGACGCACATTGTATCCAGGAAAGTGACAAAATTTTGAACAATAAAGTCCAACAAATGAGCGACACGTATTAATGAGATTAGTCGGAAATTATAATTTGTTTATTATTCGACGTTGAATGAAGTATGGACGTAACCCGTTCCGAAAAGGGAACAGAAAACTTCACGTTTTTCATCATCATCCCCGCCCGCGATGATCCAGTTTCGAGAACTTGAAGTTGCCAGCCATAGTTTCTCCGGAGAAACTTTTTCCATTCCCGAATTCGAATTCGATTTCGCGCTCGCGATATCGAAACGCGCGACTGTAGTGTGTAACGCGCAGCTTCCCCGCACTGTGCGCGTTCCAATTGCCTTTTGGCATTCGTACAACGCGGAACAGACACCGTGCAAGCGCGGAGAACTCTCGGTGCAAACGTATCATTCTCCTCTGACCTCATCGAGCTGAACCTGAAGCCGATTTATCCGCGAACTTTCCGCGTGCATCGACCTCGTGCCACCTTAAGAAGAATCTGTTGCAACGACGAAGGAACTGTGATATCGAACTCTTCCACCATTCGGTTTGGAACCGGATGGGAGTTATACAGTATTGTCGCGATAAATGTGAAATTTGAGCCCACGATAAATGTGAAATTTGTGCCCACGATAAATGTGAAATTTGTGTCCACGATAAATGTGAAATTTGTATCCACGATAAATGTGAAATTTGTGTCCACGATAAATGTGAAATTTGTGTCCACGATAAATGTGAAATTTGTATTCACGATAAATGCGAAATTTGTGTTCTCGATAAATGTGAAATTTGTGTCCGCAATAAATGTGAAATTTGTGTCCACTCGTAAATGTGAAATCTAGGACTACGATAAATGTGAAAACTGGGTCCACGATAAATGTGAAATTTGTGTCCGCAATAAATGTGAAATTTTGGGTCACGACGAATGTGAAATTTGTGTCCACGGTAAATGTGAAATTTGTGACCGCGATAAATGTGAAAATTGGGTTCACAATAAGTGTGAGAAGTAGTGTACACGATAAATGTGAAATAGTTGGTGATGATGAATGTGGGACCAATGCCCGTGATAAATGTGAAACTGACGTCCATGGTAAATGTGAATCTAGCGTTCACGATAAATGTGAATACTGGTGTCCACGATAAATGTGAAATGTGTGGTGACGATAAATGTGAAATGTATGGTGACGATAAATGTGAAATATATGGCAACAATAAATATGGGGCCAATGCCCGTGATAAATGTGAAACTGATGGTGACGATAAATGCAACAGTTTGTCCCTCTACAGGGGGAAGATCTTGGAATCGGTCAAACGATTTATATAATACTTTAGAATACGTGAAAAAAATTAAATTAGAGATTCCTTGTGTGTATTTAAATACGTGTACATTTGTATTCAAGGTAAACGGATACCACTCTGTGTACTGTGCCATGTGTATTTAAATACAAATGTACTATTTCACGTGTAGTATCTCATGTGTATTGAACTATACGCCTAATATTTCACGTGTATTAACATACCCGTATTTTAATTCGCATAATTTTTAGAAGGTGCTTACTAATTTTAAGAAGGAGAACACGATTACACAAAATTTTCAGAGTATACACGCAAAAATTAATTCTCAATTAATCCTCTGGTTTAGAACGAACAATTTACTGTGTTTACATTTTTCGACGGTAAACGAATTTTGATAAAATAATTACACAAAATTCAAAATTTGTCGGCAATTTCGGTGAGTTGGCGTTTTTAATTAGTTTTTGCACCCAAAACCTCCGAATTTTGCAAAACCGTATTGATTTCGTTCCGCGAATCAATAACCGTGTTCTAAACATTGTACAAACTGAAGCACGGGTGTATTAACACGTGAATTTAAATATTTTTGAAACAATAGATGGGTGCACATGAATTGAAAACTACACGGATTAAAATACTTACTTTCAATATATATGTACACACACGTATTTTCTAACCCTTAACGGACCTATGTCACCGCCTACGTGACATTGTCGTTTTTACCGTATCGGATGTATGTCACGTCGTACGTGACATAGTAACTTCTATCGTATCGGACATGTAAATAAGCAACCAAAGCTTGAATATTTTGTAAAAAAAAGAAAAAAGAAATGTTAATACGTTGAAAATATTTATGAAATGGTTTTTCATATCGAGTAGCGTTAGTGCAACGTTTCTCAGTATCTCGAATAAATCGGTCGTCTCGAATATCATGGGATTCCTATAAATTTCGAGAACTTAAACAAATGATAGGTATGTACCTATAAATATACATACGTACTAAATGACTAAATACTAAGTATCTAAGAACTTATATACTAATTACTTAAGTACCCAAGTAAGTATATACTAAATATTTAAGTACCTAAGTACTTATATACTAAGTATTCAAGTACCTAAGTACTTATATACTAAATATTCAAGTACCTAAGTACTTATATACTAAATATTCAAGTAGCTAGGGACTTATTCTAAGTAATTAAGTATCTATATACTGCCTAAGTACCTATGTACTAAGCATCCAAGTACCTAATGGCTTATACACTAAGCACCCAAGTACCTAAGTATCTATGTACTAAGCATCAAAGTACCTAATGACTTACATACTAAGTATTTAAGTATCCAGGTATCTAAGGACCTATATACTAAGTATCTACGTACTTGTATAGCAAATACCTAAGAACTTCCATACTAAGTACCTAGGTATCTCTATACTAAGTACCTAAATACTTCTATACTAAGTACCTAAGCACCTCTATACTAAGTACCTAAGCATTTCTATACGAAGTCCCCCAAGTACTTCTATACTAAGTATGTAAGTACCTAAGTACTTCTATACTAAGTATGTAAGTACCTAAGTACTTCTATACTAAGTATCTAAGTACCTAAGTAATTCTATACTAAGCATCTAAGTACCTAAGTACTTCTATACTAAGCATCTAAGTACCTTTGTACCGCTATAAATACATACCTGCATACTGAGTACCTACATGCATACATACCTACACACCAAGTATCTATGTACCTATATACAAACATACCTGCATACTAAGTATCTATGTACCTATACTCATATATACTTACATACTGAGTACCTATATTTCTACATATATACACATACCAAATATCTATGTACCTATATACTATATACCTAAATACTAAGCACCTATTTACCTGTGTACCTACACATCTATACCGATACATTAGAGATTCTCGACATTTTCAAAAACCCCCCCAATCGTCACCTCTAATATTCCAACATTTACTTTTACACCCGTACCCAACGAACATCAAAATTTCCACCCACACGCTGCACATCGCCCAGTTCCGTTACTCTAGACGCCCTCAGACGTTGCTACAAACCCGGTGCACCGCACCGCTAAAACCGCGTATTATCGTAAGAGAAATTGCCCATTTGTTGCGCTAACGAATTTATTCTCTTAGAAGGACGGCGAATAATTTCAAATAGCGGACCGGCGGACGACGACGCATCGCGACGCTCCGCAAAGCGCTCCACTCTAATTGGCTCTTTTCGCGTATAAAACGGTATCCGATAATTACGCGGTAATCCGTTTTCGCTGTCGCTATCTTGGCGGCGCGCGTAATTCAATATAATCGGCCCGACGAGGTAATTAAGCGGGCGTCGATTAATAGCGACGACAACTGCTGTCGTTCCCTCGTCTTTTTTTTTCCTCGCCACTCCCCCTCCTCCCACCTCGTCCTCGCTCCCCCCGCCCACTCCGCCCCTCCCCCCTCTCCACGTAACGTAAACAGAGCCCTCGACCGTAACTACCGACCGCGACGCCACGCCGTAAACACACCCTGACATTTCTACCGGCTATTTGCATAATTGCGCGCGAGAGCACGTTGCCCATAACTACCGCCCACGCTCGCGATAACTGTATCTACTCCGCGGTAACTATACCTCGCGAGCCACCGACGTCGGTTGCCATAGTTTCTCGTCGTCGTTTACCAGACCTTCTAACCTCGCGGGACGATTTCCACCGTGTCAGCGCGAAAATTCCTCCACCCCGTTTCCAGCCACCCTCGGTTATTGTTTGGTAGGCCGGGGAAGGTCGCCCTCGGTTATTGTTACGGTGAAAAAATACCCGACGCCCTCGCTTATTGTTCGAGCGAGAAGAATAGCTTACGGGGACACGGATGTTCAAAGTCTTCGGTGGATTGTACAGGGTGTTTTGAAAGTTGTGCAGTGGGTATGGTGACGTAAATTAAATTGTCACAATTGTAACGTGATGGATGGAGTTTTAAAATTGAAACTGTAACGTGGAATTCTAAACTTGATGGAAGATGGAACACTAGTGAATGTGTACAGAATGTAAAAAAAAATAAATGTTTCTGCTTGAGTAATAATTTTTCTTTCGCTTCTTTTTAATTTATTTTAACAATTCCACCTTTTTATCGGGTGTGTTCTCCTTCGACTTTTGATAGTTTTTTGATAACTTTTTTTCATTGGTATTCTTTTACTTTGTATTATCATGGGATTTTGGATTTGAATTTTGTCTCTCTTAAATTTAATTTTGGACGGACCCAAATTACTTACTGTGATATTAATACTGTATTGTAGTAATAATATATTCAATGAAATGAAAATGAAACACACTTAGCAAACTTAAATCTGGAGGTTGAGAACTCAACAAGTTTGCACTACTTTAATCGAAGAACTTCGCAAATGGTTATTTCCTCCCTCGACGTACTATCATATTTTTTAATTTTATAAAGTCGATTGCTTCCGCCTTTCGTCGATTAAAAGAAACGAGATATCCCCACTCCTTGGAACCGTCCCGGTGTTGATTACATTCCAGCGAATGATGACGCAACATCGAATTCTCTCGGTGTATTTCAACCATTTTGTTCCTCCCCGGTCGGCTAACACCGCTTTCCTGTTTGTAACCCAATTTCAATTAAACGGGAATTTAATTTTCCGTTCGTCGATCCCGACCAAAACGCTCGTCGCTTATAGTTCGGTCCGTTTACCTCGGTTTTGCCATGTTTCGCCGGGAAAGTTATGCGAACGGTAAATTCATCCATCTTTCGTCTCTCAATTGATTGCAATGTTTCAAACTTCAATTATTTAAACGAGAACTTGAGTTATTTAAATAGAGGGAAAGAGAGAGAAAGAGACCAAAGCTCTGTGAGTATCTTTTTCTCTCTCGCACACATACACACTCGTTCATTCACTCACTCACTTACTCTCTCATATTCATTCATTCACTCAGTCACTTACTCTCTCATATTCATTCATTCACTCAGTCACTTACTCTCTCATACTCACTTCCTCACTCACTTACTTACTTACTCTCTCATATTCACTCACTTACTCTCTCATACTCACTTACTCACTCAATTATTCTCTCATACTTACTCACCTACTCTCTCATACTCACTTACTTACTCTCTCATATTTACTCATTCATTTACTCACTTATACTTACTCACTTATACTTACTCACTTATACTTACTCACTGATATTTACTCACTTATACTTACTCACTTATACTTACTCACTGATATTTACTCACTTATACTTACTCACTTATACTTACTCACTGATATTTACTCACTTATACTTACTCACTGATATTTACTCACTTATACTTACTTACTCTCTCATACTCACTCTCAGTCTTACTCATTCCCTCACTCATTCACTCACTCGTTCACTTACATTTTCATTCTCACTCTCTCGTATTCACTCTCATACTCATTCACTCACTCACTTACTCTCTCACATTTACTCACTTACTTTCTTATACTCACTCATTTACTCTCTCATACTCATTCACTCACTTACTCTCTCACACTTACTCACTCTCTTATACTCACTCACTCTTTCGTACACACTCTCAGTCGTACTCATTCCCTGACTCGTTTACTTACATTTTCATACTCACTCTCTCATACTCATTCACTCACTCACCTACTCACTCGCTCACTTCTTCTCTCTCTCTCTCTCTCTCTCTCTCTCTCTCTCTCTCTCTCTCTCTCTCTCTCTCTCATGCCGCGAATTAATGGATTAATAAATTACGCGCATACGTAATGCGAGTCTCGTAACGCGGTAGTATTAACGCTTCGAAGCAACCCCTGGCGGAACAGCAATAAAATCTCGTGGTCGACCAGGGCTGCAAAACATTCGAATGCTCCGTAATCCGGGACACATGTGACCCGTTATTTACGCCGCGTGCCGCCGCCTCTGTCCGCTCGAATTCTCGGAATTCTCGGGCGGCGTTAAATCGCCGGTCCTCTCTGCCATATAAATCGAGGGAACCGCACTCTGGCTGTCTCTCTCTCGTCCGGGTTTCGATCAGCGAAAACTGCTGCTTTCGTAGCAGTTCCCGGGAAGACGAGGGTAGATTGTAGAAGGGTAGGAGGGGGTGCTTGTTTTGCCTGGAGAGAAGTAGAGCAACAAGAAACAACAGACCGTTTCGCCAAAGTTTCCTTCGAGCGGCCGTCACGCGGCGAAGAAAAGCACGAAAAGTCGCGACGTGAGTCGGTCGCGCGCGAGGGTGGGGGGAACTCGTTTGTTCTCGGGCGATTTCGCGAAGGGCTCGGAGCGTGTCTCACGGGACCCGAACGTGTCCCCACGGAGTCCCGACAGAGCCGCCGAGGCGTTGCTTGCCCACTCTCGTCTCTCTACGATTATTTATCCGACTTGTAACACTTTAGTGGACGATCATTGATTCAAAGAAACAGTGTGGGTAAGAAAAAACAATTCATTCGATAGAGAGCCTGTGCAATACATTCGAAAGTGTCGAAGAAACTAAAATTGTCCAATTTTGTTTCGCAATAAAGATCGAAATTTTTATCAATTCAATCGATCGAGATTATAATTACAATTCAATAAATGTTACATTTCAATAAAATTTTGGGTTTGAATTCTAGGTTACAGACCCTTATATTGCAAGCTTAATTTTTATTTATTTTTTACGCGATAGAAAATATTTATATAGAATTTGCAAAAAGTCGTATTTTTTAAAGGTTGTCATCCTTGAGAATTGCAACACGCATCGTATATTGCGAGCTTGATTTTTATTTATTGTTTAATCGAGAAAAATTATTATTTTTACTGGAGGAAAATAGCATTTTATTGAAAATTTGTGAAAGTCACCTGTATAGTTTATTTTTTTCGTGTTGGATCCTTTTGATACATATATGCCCACAGAAAGTTGTATATTTTGTTTAAATAATTTTAATTAGCGTATAGGTCCATCTTATATTATACATATACCTACTCTCTAGGAACATATTAACCTAAATATTAAAAACGTTGTTCGTGACATGTTCGTAACAATATTGTGTGAACGTTTGTGTGGTGTGTAAATTCCATGTGGGAAAATTTTCCGTACAGTTTCTCGCATTTGTTATTTTCTTTGTGTCGAATGAAAAATCTACTTTGCAATTGATTTCGTATCAGTACATGAAGTATATTTTCATTCACCGTATTATTATTATATTATAATTATTACATTCTAATAATTATTTTCAATAAAATCGAAAGTACCCTTAAAACGACACCTTGGTTTATTAAAAAAATACACACATTGTTACATTCACATCTTCCAACAATTTCAAAACTTTTGCAATAAAAATAGAACAATAAATGTCGATACGTCAATGAACAAGTTTCTCCATGTTTTCGGAAACATCGAAGCGTTCGTAATTCAATCACCCACTGTACAATAAATAAATACAATATTTCAAAAAAAAAAAAAAAAAAAAAAATTTTTTTCAAAGAAAAATGACTCGAAACATTTATGTCACGAGGTATAAACCGATAAAATTTGTAAAGGAGTCGGTGACCAGGACTTCCCTGGAATAGTAATTAACTTTTGAATCTCGTACACCAAATGTATTCTAGGGAGAAAGAAAGATCGATCCTGGAAGGAATTGCCAGTCGGTTTTAGTCGGTCTTCGTATGGGCTGCGATCGAGCAAAAATTAATCGACACTGTCCACATTCCCTGTACTCGTACTACCACATTCTTCTTACCCTAGCGACCGATCTTTCTTTCTCCCCGCAATACATCGTACTTGTACGTTTCTACTCGCGCGGAAAGCTTCAGGACGAATTACCCGCCGGAGTCGAGGGCTCGCTGTACTCGGCTCCCGTCGATCACGGTGCCCGCTGTTCGTTTGCAAAAAGCGGTACAGAGAGTAACCGGTCGTCGCGTCCCGTCTCAAGCTCAAATCCGACAGAGAGGCGGGTCTCGATCGTAGGTAGCCCCCGATACACGTTGGATACGAGCAACGTGCCGCGAGATACGTTAATTGGTCGCTATGGATAATTATAAGAAACCCGGTGGACAAGGGTGTAGCGAGATCACGTTGAGAAATCGAAGTACAATATCAAGCACTGACGCACCGTAGGTTTCAACCGCGTGAAATGTACAGGGCGTCCCTCTCGAATCGGTGAAATTATTTCCGCTATCTGTCTTCTTATTTCGAAGAATCAACGTGTGTTATTATTTTCACGTATATATTATTTATTATTTCAACGTATATATTTTATATTAGTGTGTAATAATTTCACTTTTGCCAAGTGACCTTGATCATTCACCATGTAAAAAATAGGTACGATGTTTCCAAAGGAAAAAGTTTTCAAAGAAAAATGACCTTGCCAAATGTGTTTAAAATAACGGTGGGAAAAATTTGTTATCCCTAACAGTTGGAGAAATAAACGACTCTTGGGTATTTACGCTTTTTTTTCTTTTCTTTTTTTTTTCGTCTTTCGAAGCAATGGAAATTTATTTTGTGTTTTTCGAAAATCTGTACCGAGTTATTTTGGAAGAGAATCGCTTAAAAAATTCACAGGTACTCCACGATAATAGCACGCCCCCTAAATCGCAAACTTAATTTTCATTTATTAGTTATACGGTACAAAATATTATTTTCTCTCGAAATATATCCTGTTGAGGTTTCTTTTTATAAAATTCAGAGTCTTTTTTTCATATTCCCCTCCTTCATGATAATAGCACGGCTCCTAAATTACTAGCCTAATTTCTACTTATCGTCTAGACGATACAAAATTAGACAAAAAACCCTTTATGTTCTTTCCAATAAAATTTTCAAAGAATTACAATTTTGTCGGTTGATTGCTTCGACGTAGTCGTCCTTCACGATAAGAGCACGCTCCCCAAATTATCAGGTCAATTTCTGTATATTAACTGAACGATAAAAAAATATTACTTTCGCTAAAAAAAAAGAAACACTTAAAAATTTTTCCCATGACATTTACAAAGAATTGTATAACGTTGCAACGAATATAATAATTGTTACGTATAATGTAACAATAAAAATAACAAGAAAACGAGTCAATTGTTCCAAATGGTGACAATTTTGAACGTCACCCCGCTTTGAAGATAAATGACGCTTACACGGATGACGACCACGCATCTCGACGAATCTAGGGGATAACGATGAAAGAAGATGGACGACGGTTGGACGCAACTGTTTTGCGAGCAGATACGTACTTTCTTTCCCAGAGAGAAGTCACAGCTCGCTCGAAACCTTTGTAATCCGGCCTCCCTGAAAGACGAACGAGATTACGTCGAGCGCGTCCCCCCCCCCCCCCCCAACACTTGGCGCACTACCCTTGATTAATTAAAACGAACGGGTCGCTTTGTTGGCTCTCCACTGTGCCCTCGTAGCGCCAGGCCTTTATTAATCGTTACCGTTTATTAAACAGACGGGGCAACAGTTACGTGTTCTTCGTGCCTCTTGCTATCGATCCCGATCTCTCTACTCGTTGTTAGTTCGACGATTCGCGCTTGGACGTTGTGACTTGATGGGTAGGTTAGGTTGTAACGAATCACAGTTCCTCTTTAACCAACCGAGACACTTTATTTACTATTTTGAAGACCTTGGTCTCAGGCAGAGAGAAAAACTATTGTCTGTACCGCCTCTAGAGACTTTGGGACCTACTATTTTTCAGGGATTATATTTTAGGAACGCATTTCAATTTGGTCAATTCAATTTGTAACTTAAAATGTTGAAAAGTAGTTTTATTTACCACTTTGATGTGCTTGGGCAAAGGTAGAGAAAAAAACTACTGTCTGTACCGCCTCTAGAGACTTTGGGACCTATCATTTTGTAGGGGACTATATTTTAGGGACCCATCTCAATTCCATCACTAGAGTTTTTAACTTAAAGATACTTTATGTACCACTTTGATCAGCTTGGTCCCAGATAGAGAGAAAAACTACTGTTTTTACCGCCTCTAGAGACTTTGGGACCTACTATTTTGTAGGGGACTATATTTAAATAGAATAATATAAAAATACGATAAAAAAATAGGATGCTCTGGAGTAGTACAATTATACCTTTTTATTTTTATAAAGTGTGGAAGTAATAGCAAATGTAGGACCCCTTATGTATGGAGTTCCCTAAGTACAGAGCCCTCGATTTTTATTTTAATACATTTAAAAAATTTTCATACGGTGGTTTATACAGTGTAGGTAGAATTTATTATAAAAATTTATATTTTTTATTAAATTTTACAACGCATCTCAAATATAGTTTTTAATTTGATTTTCGGAAAAGAATAATATACAGCGGAATTGGCTTATTACGGTCACTTTGGGACTTGCCATTCTTGATAAGAATAATCGGTGGGTAATGTTACCCAGGGGATAAAAAATGTCATTATCGTTTAACAAGATACAGTCTTTTTATGTTACCGCTTACAGTAACATGTATCGTGTAAAAGATAAAAGGTATGATTCGGTTGAAAGTAAGTTTGGAAAAAAATATCCATTTAGTTCGAATTTGCTAAGAATCCTTAACATTTATTCTTAACTTTAATTATCACAAGTGACATCGTTAACTGAAATTCGTTTGTAATAGGTGAATAATTTTTAACTAAATTTATATGCCGTATTTTGGAATCGACCGATTACGATAACAATAGGCAATTGAAAACATTATCCGTGATTATAATAATTTGAAGTTTATCCCTAATATTCGAGTACTAAATTATTCTAATTGTCCCAGCTCCAGTCGAAACCCAATTTTCCACCAATAGAAACTTATACAATAACAATAAACGACAAAAATTTAAATATATTAGCTTGAGTGTAATTATCAATTAATCTTAACAATGGCATTGGACTTTGTTCCATATTTCCAATGAATTAGTAATCGTATACAACAATTTTCAAAAATAAAAGAAACGTTAAGCAACGTTACGCTTCAATCTGGAACGAGTTTTAGGTTAAATAACCTCAAAAATAATTAAACGAAGATACGTTTAATGTTGCGGTAATCGTAATGTCTACTCTACTCGGTTCTGTTCCACGAAATGCTTTTTCTGACATCGTATACGTCATCATCGGTGTGCGTTTTTATTATCAAACCGAATCGATTAGATTCGTACGCGACGAAAGAGCGTCAAGTTAGGCTAGAATCGGTGAAGGTCGATCGGACGCGTGTCGCCTCTATCCGATACTATCGAGCAGCGTGTCCTGTAAGGAAACGAAATTAGTAAAGAAAAGGGGGGGCCTCGACTGCCTCGACGACTTCATCGGACACAGAAACAACTTGTAACGTTCGGCGAACTGCAGGTAACAAGCCGTAAAAAAAAAGGCCGGCTATAGGGGAGCAGCGGACAAAAGGAAAGGCACAAACCGAGAACGGTCCACTCGGGTACAAATCTATGGAATCTGTCGAAAGAGACCCGCTACCCGAAAAAAACTCTCGCTGGTCGGCGGCGGATGACGTCATCGAGACCTACGGCCGACGCTTCGAATCTCAACCGAATCCCGAATAGTGGAGAAATTTGCGACTTTAATATCTTACAGTCTGGAACGTGTTCCTCGTCATCTTTTTAACCAAGAGATTATAAACCTTTTACCACCCGGGAATTTTGCATACGTATCTATTCGGGTTTCATAAAGATTCTTAAATTTTTTTTAGATAAAGAGGTTCGAAATTGCAGCACCGTGTTGCACGAACGCGTGTAGCTTACGGAAACTTGTTCGCGCGGCTTGTATTATATTGGAAATCGTTCTCGGTTTCATTGAAATTAAAAAACCGAAAAGTTTTTTAATTAGCATTAATATGGCTACCGTGTGTAGTAGAAGGAATGAAAAAAATTAATTGTTTAAAAAATTGTGGCTTCTGGAAGTTTGACTATTGATTTTTTATTCTTTTTGTATTTTTGTCGGATTAAACGAATTGGACGGGAAAAAGAATTTCATCTAATTGTACCGTAGGTGCACATAATTTAATCCACTGATTGAAAAGTAGGGTTTTAGAAAGATTGACAACTTGAGAAGTTCTTAACGACGCTTTATGCTACGTTAGAGGATCCCTTTATAAGAAAATATTAAACGAAACGTCTTGGTACTTTTTTTTAAAACGTAAGACGTTTTAAAAATTCACTAGTCTCTTTCCTTGATTGGAGGTGGCTCTGGACAGTTTAGATCCCATCGCTAATGGAGAGTCTATGAAGATGAATGTGCCCAGAAT
Organism: Ptiloglossa arizonensis; assembly: GCF_051014685.1. Classification (NCBI taxonomy): domain Eukaryota; kingdom Metazoa; phylum Arthropoda; class Insecta; order Hymenoptera; family Colletidae; genus Ptiloglossa; species Ptiloglossa arizonensis. The sequence continues at coordinate 25,372,885 of NC_135052.1, read as the reverse complement.
AGGATTGGCAATCTTTCTTTTGACCACGTGCTAAAAATTAATTAAATCTCGGCTATGAAATTTCATTAAAAATATTAAACAATTTATGAACATTTATATCGAAAAATTTCCTTTTTATTTAAACATTCTGTATACACTTTTTATTTCTGGAAGTGCCTCTTTCAAATTTTTCAAAATAGTAACCAATGTCTCAATTTTTTTAAATGTTCTCGATTTAATTTAAAACTATTCAAACGTAGCGCAATAACAATTCCATTATGCAAAATAACAATAGATTGTTGTTACGTTTGGTATACTATGATCCAATGAAAGGCCTTGATAAAAAGGGCTTGTTAAAAAATAGTCAATAACAATACATTGTTGATATGCAATGTTTGGTAAACTATGATCCAATGAAAGGCCATTTGTTAAAAAATACTCGATATATATTCACACGGTTTTTAAATTTAAAACACGAAATACGTATTCATTATACAATCATGGCTCGCAAACTTTTTTTAAAAAGTTTGTACGTCCTTTAAAAAATATTTTCAATACACATTTACACTGTATTTGAATTTTCATTGTAAAATAAATTTCTTTCAAAATTCTTTTCAATAATAGTACTTCAAAACTTCACCCCTAATAAAAAATTCCATTCACTACGCCATTCTAGCCCCCAAAATTTTTTTACAAAACTTTGTCCTTTGAAAAATATTTTCAATATACATTTACACTGTATTTGAATTTCCATTGTAAAATAAATTTCTTTCAAAATTCTTCTCAATAATAGTACTTCAAAACTTCACCCCTAATATAAAATTCCATTCATTAAATTAAAATTCCATTCTAGCCCCCAAAATTTTTTTACAAAAATTTGTCCTTTCAAAAATATTTTCAATATAGATTTACACTGTATTTGAATTTTCATTGTAAAATAATTTTTTTTCGAAAAATTTGTCGTTTAAAAAATCTTTCCAATTGACATGGTAAAATGAATTTCTTTCGAAATTCCACCCCGTGTGATAAGTTGAGCTACCCCTGAGACACCCGAGAGCCTATTGAAAACTTCTCAGCGTGGTACCAAATGGCGAATCGTTCGGGGAACTTTTCTTACGAACGCGATTGTTCGTCGAACTTCCATCCCGGGCGAAACACGATGTCGAGGTTTGTTAAAGAAACGACGCGTTAAATTGGTCGAGAAAACTCGCAGGGCACAGAATCCGAGTGGCCATCGCCTAGCCACGAGACGTCTCGAAGCGAGCGCGTCGAGCAAGGGGAAGGAAAGAGTCGAAGGTAAAGGGGAGAGGCGATAAAGGAAGCAAAAGGAGAGCATAGGAGAGACGGTAGGCGGATCCTGTCTCGACCTGCTGAAATTCCACCATGTACCGGGTGCTCGTGAACAGAGCTTCCGAGGCTCCACTAGCGCGAAACGAGCGAAACACTATGCAAATTAGAGGGCGTCCCGTCCGCGTTAATTAATCCTGGTCTCGCGACCTAGCCGGCTCGGCTACGACCGGTGTCCGACCGCCTGTGCGCAACCGTTTTTGTTTTCATGCGCTCCCCCCACCCCACCTCCACCTCATGCTAAGTGGATCTCCGCGAGATGACGAATGAAACGGGAGTTGGCCAGCTTCTGAAGTCGCCGCACGGCCAACTTTCTTCCGTGCTGGTAAATTAACTTTCCAGCTGGGCCAGCTGCGCGCTCGTCATCTTCCCGTCTTGTGTAACACCTTCGTAAGTCCATCCTGGGAAAAGGGGCAGGTTCGAATTAACTTCGCTGATGAGCGGAGTTACTCGAAACCCGGCTATAGAAAGTGGAATGAAAATATAAACAGAGGTCGCGATAGTAGTTTGTAAGAGAAAAGAGAAAACGAGGACGGATGGAACCTGTTGAGAATGGAAAAATATTAACGAATGCAATATTTCGTGGGGAGAAACAGTGGGGATGGTTAAAATTAATTTTTAACCTCCTCGTGACGGAGATCGCGATATTTTTTTGAGAAAAGAATGAAATGGTTTAAATTCTTCAACGGGGATTGAACCAGGGTAGAAGACTCTGTGTAGAGTTAATTTTGTAATTTATTTACCGATAGGAATGATTATACATGCGTAGCTAAATTAGGAAAAGAAATAACCGAATAATGCTTGTATATGTTGAGAAAGAGAAAAAAATGTAGACGCGTATATGTCTCACAATGAGAGCGAGAGAGATAGACGAACAGCTACTGAGCCTCGTATTACATGCACCGTATTGATATCGAAGAATATTTTATATTAAAAGACAGAAAGAGACTTCGGTGACTAAATTGTTTTGCTGCTGTTTATTCTGTAGAAGGAATTCGAAAGGTCGTGCAGTTATAAGAATTTTATATTCAATACCTGATAAAATAATTAGTGAAATGGGTGTCCATTTTTGTCATCTCATGTACGAATTCTGAAAAGGGAATACGGAACAATTCATTCCATAATCGGTAATTAATTTCCTGGTTTTGAATATTAAAAATTTCTCTACCTTTATCAGAAGGTTCCAATGTTTATTGTTAACAACCTCTTATCGTAATAATGCTTGCTTTAATTTCAATATCCCGTTCTCATTATTCCTCCTAGGGAATCTAAAGGACTAGGGTTCGAGCATTTAAAAAACATACCGCACGTATTGTGTTGTATCGTCCAATTACAAAAATTCGAATTTCTACACTTTTCACTTTATGTTTATAACAATAGTGTCGACAGTTTGGCAAGGTTCGCCCGATTAAAATGGGTCCAAACACGGCCCAAATTGGAGGAATTTTACCATCTTTTTATTATTTTCAAAATCTCTATTAAAATTCATTGCAAACAAAGTTCCTCCGATTTATGCATGGTGTGTACTCATTTTAATCGGGAGATTAAATTCTGTCAACAGATTCATGAGCTTCTCCCAATTAAAATGAGTCCAAACACGGCCCAAATTGGAGCAATTTTACCATCGTTCTATTATTTTCAAAATCTCTATTAAAATTCATTGCAAACAAAGTTCCTCCGATTTATGCAATGTTTGTACTCATTTTAATCGGGAGAAGCTCACGAATCCGTTGACACAATTATTACGAAGGTAAAACGAAAAAATAAAAAATTTCAATTCTTACAATTCTTACAAATTCTTTGAAATTCTCTAACCCATCCTACCCTGCACACTATGTCTTTCTTCCACACTTTCTCTATGTTCATACTTGTCAAAAGTTTCCAAACAATTTCTGGAATAATTTCAACCCCAACCGCCCGATTTGTTCATACTTAACCCTCGCTCTACCATCGAGGAGCGATTTCCTCCTTTAAACGAGGTACCCCGTTTGAAGTTCGTAAGCGTACCCCGTTTAAAGTGAAAAATGGTCCCACTCTTCCCCTCGCCACGGTATCCCTTCACTTTCCCCTCTCTCAGTGAAACCCGGCCAAGAAAAAAAAAAAAGAAAAAGAATCCTTTCTCGTTCCACACGATTTGAATTCACCGACAGCGTGTTGTTGCCTATTCCCTCTTTTCTGACCCTCCACCGACTCGATAAGCAGCACTTTGCATTCTTTTCCGATTTCTCCCTCGCATAGGCAACTTGTTCACAGAACGTGAACGCTCACGGTAGCAATTAATCGTCAGAGAGAGGACCGGGGCACTTCGATGGAAAAACTTGGCTTGTTGCGCTCACGTGCTAGTTCGTTGCAACTTGGTAAACGAATAGAACTTCTCTAACCAGCTAATGATCAGAATTTAATAGGCCACGGGCCTCCATCTCCCTCGATAGAAGTTTAATAAAGTTTCTCTGGTAGCGAGAAGACCACCGGTTCTCTCAGCGACTCGTTTACACTTCCTTATCGCGTCGACACCCCCCCCCCCCCTCCACACCCCTCTATCTTCCCGTTATCGTAATTTTCCACCACCTTGGGTCATTTACTCTTCCACGGACGAGCGGTTCGAGATCGATCGGGATCTCATCTTGGTCGACTAGCTACCCCGTCGATTCCAGACTTCATTATCGTCGCGAGACCAGGATTCCAGGGCAAGGCGTTCGGATTCGGATCGGGTGGCAAAACGAGAACGTGAACGGGACCGAAATCCGGCACGTTTCAGCTTTCCGCGAGCTGCCACGCGATGCCAGGTAATTTCCGTCTTCGAAATAGCTCCGTCTGTGGTGGTGGGGGGGTGACCGGAAGCAGCTGTCCCCGGGTACGTACGCGCCGCTCGCCTTTCAATTCCCCTGGCCGTAACGGGAACTCGAAAAGTCCGCGCGAAGGATGCAAATGCAATTAAATTAACTGAGCCGGCCGAGTTAACCGTGTTCCGAAGGCGCAACGTTTTCTTCCACGGTTCCTGTTCCCAGTTTCGTCTTACAGATCCCGTTTGCTGTAAATAAGCACCAGCGGAGGAATTAACGTCGCCTCTACCCCGAGTGCAACAACGAAAGAATTATCTTACTTCCTGGGGGCATCCTAATCGGTTGCCTCGACTTCTGAAGGACCATAGACACTACCTAGGTTTAGGTAATAACTTCTGGGAGTCGTGAGAACCGTCAGTGTGAAGGACAACACTGTGATAGCGATAGTAGGGAGTCGTTAGAGTACTCGAGGCACTTTGTTTCGTTAAGAGCTCACGTCTGGTGGTCCTTGTAGTCTTTCAAGTTTTTAGGGTGCACAAATTGAACTCTTCTCCCCGAGTGCAACAACTAAAGAATTATCTGACACAGAGTCTAACTTCGTAGGAGCTTCTTAATCGGTTGCCTCGATTCCTGAAGGACCATAGACACTGCCTAGGTTTAGATATTAACTTCTGGGAGTCGTGAGAACCGTCAGTGTGAAAGACAACACTGTGATAGCGATAGCAGGGAGTCGTTAGAGTATTCGAGGCACTTTGTTTCGTTAAGAGCTCACGTCTGATTTTCCTTGTAGTCTTTCAAGTCTCTAGGGTGCACAAATTGAACTCTTCTCCCCGAGTGCAACAACGAAAGAATTATCTGACACAGGGTCTAACTTCTTGGGGGCATCCTAATCGGTTGCCTCGACTTCTGAAGGACCATAGATACTACCCAGGTTTGGGTAATAACTTCTGGGAGTCGTGAGAACAGTCAGTGTGAAGGACAACACTGTGATAGCGATAGCAGGGAGTCGTTAGAGTACTCGAAGCACTTTGTTTCGTTAAGAGCTCACGTCTGGTCGTCCTTGTAGTTTTTTCAATTTTCTAGGGTTATTCATGAAAATTTTGAAAAGTCTTTGGAACGAATCTTAGAGAGAATTAAATTCCGCGTGAAAAAGTTAAGTAAAGTTTTTCTCTGTTTTCTTTGCATTGTAAAGAAAAAATTGAAAGAAGTCTTATTCCCGAGCGCTGCGCTCGAGTGTACTCGAGAGCACGAGTAACAATATTATTATAGGTTCTCGAGCGAAAGAAAACACCAGGTATATAAATCTTTTGATTCTCGTGGACGATTTCTTTATTCAATTTCTGATGATTTTTATAAGTATAATTTTCAAGCGATCTCTTAACGAATTAGGTTTAGAATCGACTTTCTTCGTTAATTGCTCGCTGTCGATAACCTTGAGAAACTGGACAATTCAAAGAGTTGTCAAACTTTCGAGTACAAAAAATACACAAGGTGTAACTCTTAAATCGAACATGCAAATTATACACGTTATTATCGTTAAAAAAAAAAGACAACCAAGAGGAATCAATTAAATGACAGCAAGGTGTGCAACCGCTTTTAAAGTCCTCTTAAAACTTCATTCAAAAATCACCGACCTGATTTTCTGCTTAATAATTGCTGAAATAATTTTAAACATTAATTAAAATATTACAAAATAAATCGTGAAATTGATTCAGCCTCTGGAGGCTCTCCCGCCACCTCGGTTAAATTCACCCGGTGAATAGGACCAAATCACGTTTTGTTTAGTCCGTTGATTATTTTATTCGATTTTCAAGCCCACTTTCGGTGACGGGGCACGGCGGTAGCGGCGGTGGCTTTCAAAACGCTCTGCTGGCCCGTCCTCGACGTCTTCGTGTCGAAGTATTCCGTCGTGTTCTGGTGACGTAAAAGGCCGTGGTTCCGCGCCGGCTTCAGGAAATTTCATCACGTGTGCCGGGTGTCGGAACGACCGGTGCCGTCTGCATACAAACCATCCTCGCGCCGCTCCTCCACCCACCTCTAACAGCCATTATTACCTGTCCTTTGAAAACAAACTGCTCGACCTCTTTCCTCATCGTCCCACGCCGTAACCCCTCTTTCTCATTTGCTGATAATAATCCACGCGCATGACCTGAGCGCTCCTTTCCTCGAACTCGACTCTCCCCCCTCCCCGGTCCACCCACTCCCCACCCCTTTCCCTTCTCGATTTTACTGTGCCTCCTTCCCCTTTGAGGCTCGGGCTTCCGCTTTCTCCTCGAGATTCTGATGCACCGATACAGCTCGCTTCTAATATCGCGATTTCGCGCACAGAGAGCTCGAGGAGCTCTTAACGTAGAGGAGACTCGAGAGGGTTTAACCCCGTTTTCGTGCAACCAGCGCGCTCTTTGCGTTCTCTTTCCAAGGGGACAGAGCGAGACGACACGAATTCAGCGAGCGTTACTTTTAACGAGGTTTTTCTTTTTGCGCTGCGTTTAACGTTTAATATGTTACAGTTAACGATAGATAATGTATGGTAAATGTTTAACACCGAGAATGGTAACAGTGACGTTTGCAACGTGGTTCAATTTGTGGAAGTAATTTGTTCAGTTTAACGAATATTTGGTACGTTGATAAACAATGGACGTTAACAAAATTATTATCCGAAGAGATACTAATTTTAAATCCGTGGATCGGTAGTAATTTTTGCGAAGACGCTATTGTGCAAATGTGTGTGAAAAATGTAAAATTTGAACGAAATAAATACGGGGTACAATTATTGCCTTTGATTTATAATTATCGAACAAAATATTGTGACAGGGTTGGGTAAATATGCGTTGTTAAATCGAAATAAACAGTCGAGGATTAAACTAATGTTTAACGTAAATTAATCAAAATTCTCGGTTGTTGGACTTGTAAATGAGTACACCGGCCATTGCAAATTATGTTCGGTATGTAGAAATTTCGTGATAGTTGAGTACAGGTCGATTTAAAATTAGATGTTCGAGAGATCGTTTTTGAAACGTCGATTCGCGAAAAGAGCGAGGTGATGCCCTAATTTCAGGAACGAAACCTGTTTATTCTAGGCCACAGATGCACTACATACGGCCCCCAGCTTCATTTGAATAAAACAATGAACTCTGTTAACTCTGGTACGACTATGGCCGGGTAACCGGATACACACCAACTTTAGAACGCTAGCGTGCGCACCGAGAAACCTGTTTATGTTAGAAACGATCATCAACAGATCTCTGATGACAGAAGCAGTATAAACGCTCCGAGAAAGTACTCGTATATATTCAATTCTTCATTTTGTTTCACTTGTACCAAGTTTTACATTACTTTCCGACCTAAGAAAAAAAAAAAAATATTGTAATCTTTTCATAATTATTGAAAATTCTCATTCAAAATCGGTCTACCATAAAAGCGTTACAAAGTGTTTGAGATGAATCTTAAACAAAATTAAATTCTGCGTAACAAAGTTAAAAAAATTTTATTTTTATTTTTTTCTAATAAAGAAAAAAATAATTTAAGCCAATATATAGTATACATATCCAATTTCCTAAAAGTTACACGAAATTCCATTAGAATATTAGGAAGAAATTGAAATTTCATTAGAAAATTTTTGTTAGGAAATAAAAATTTTTTGTTAAATTTTCATTCAGAATTAGAAATTCGATTCAAAAGTGAATAATAAAATAAGAGTCACACGGAATTTCATTCCAATATCAGGAAGAAATTGAAATTTCATTACATTTTGATTCCTGAGAAAAATTTTCGGTTAAAAAATTTTATTTCTGAATTAGAAATTCGATTCGAAGGCGAATAATTTCAATTAAAATTTTTCAAATCGATTTTATCCGGCATGTAACGCACAAAAGAAAAATTAATCTAAGAATATGTAAAAAAAAAAAGTTCAAAGAACAATTCCTCGGTGACGCTAACGCATTTTCTTTTTCTGCATTACAGGTGAGTGGTTTATTCTGTTTTGTCGAGGTCTTGGAGAACAAGCCGCGGTCGGCCACAGGTGAGTTCCTCTTCGTTTCCTGGTCTCCGCCCTGGGGATTACTATGTTTAGTCTCTATCAACGTCGCGTTCCGCTGCCGTGGAATTTCCACTCGCTTATAGTTGTGGAAGGGAAAGAAAACCGAAGGTAGAGCAAATAGAGTAATTCGACGGGGGAAAGGGGGGAAACGCAAATACTTCGAAGAACTGTTCGTCGAATAGCAACGCGTTAGCTGGAATTCAATCTTGTGTCAGTTGAATTTCGAAAAAAAATTCAACTTTTTCTCACTCTCTCTCTACACTCGATAAACAAAGGTGCTTTCGTTCCCATAATATAATAAATTTGGAGAAAAATCTGGTTAATTTTTTCCTAACCGTGAAAGGAAGTGGAGGGGGGATGAATTTGAAGGCTTAAAAAGGGCTTAAAAAATTTTCATAGTCCTGAAAGTGACTGTCTGAATTTAATATTCAAATTTAAGAGATTAAATACTCGTAGAGAAATACACAGAATTTTTCCTAACTTGTGATACCTACTGTTCGTGTTTCGCTTGATGACATGCAGAAGGAATGTGGGTCTAATTAGTGGGAATGAGAAGTTTACGCATTCCTTCGCGTGCATTTTCGATTCCAGCGTCCTATTTGTCGAAGAAGTCACATGTACTGTGCCCGACTGACAAGAAGTCCTGTGGAAGGAATGTGGGTCTAATTGGTCAGAGTGTAACGAACACGTGTATTTATTTTCATTCGTAGCTTATTGTTCATCGAGTAATGAAGAAAGTAACTGATACATATCGAGACCAATTGAAATAGTGCACAGTGAGTGCCTGTACTATTTCACAGGACATCTTGTGAATCGTGCACAGTACTAACCTGGAACGAGTGACAAGGAAAGTAACTCAAGGAGTCAATTGCTGGAACAAGACACTTCTTCCCCCTATATCGTTTCGTGTGTCATCAAGTAATGCCCCTACAGTACTTAAATGGCGATAAAATAATAAAAAAATAATAACAGAAATAAAATAAAATAATAGAAATAATTAAAAAAAAAGTAGATATAATGTGCTTCGCGGGAAGGTGTAATCGATTGTGAAAATTTCAAAGGGTGGAAATAAGAGACTTGTTGACAAAATTTGGTTATGCTCAAAAGTGCCATAAATTCTAAGGTACAAGGTTTCTTACATAACCTCTAAAGAAAACTATAGCGCACCATAATAGTCGACGATCAAAATCGATCGAGAACGATGCACAATTCGCGAAGATGAAAAACTTACGAAATGGGACTAGTTGGAAATGGGGGGGGGGGGGAGTGGTTTCAAAGACGGATTTCAAGTAGATTCAGCCGTCTGATTTTCCGGCCGTGGAGGCTTTTCACGGAAACGTATCGCTCGGCTGAGAAGCAGAACGGAAATCCTTCTTTCAGTCGGCTGTAGCAACGGTGAAGAATGGTATCGAACTTCGGGGCTTAGAACCGCGTTCCTTCAAACCTTCTTCCCTATATCCGCAAGGATTTGCTACATTTTTCACTGCGTGAAGCCAGCTAGCTGCCGTGGATCGAAAAACCCGCGGTTGTCGATGCCCACGCTCGCGAAACAGTGACTCCTCGTTAAAACGTCACGTTTGTCCCTCGATAGAACGTACAACGAATCATTGCCCACCACTCGACTCGAGTCATATGCATATCGGCGTGACGACTATTGTACTGTTGCAATATAAACATTTGTCTAATATATCTTCATGTTATCCTCGTTATATCTTCATGAGAGTATTATCAACAGAATGCAATTTAAACATTTGCATAAATACTCGTTGTATCTTCGCGAGAGTGTTATCAATAGATTGATAAAGTTGTCCCGTTGAAAATGAATCCAAACACGACCTTATTCGGACTACTTTTAATTACAGTAAAAAATTTTTCAAAAAAAAGTTGTATTGCGTATAAAAAAAGAAATAGGTCGTGTTTGGTCTCGTTTTTATTGGGAGAATCTCGTCGATTCATTGATAGTACTGTTGCAAAGATTCACTGGGACGTAAACATTTTTAGGTCGCATTAACGACTGTCATGTCGATACACGTGCGGTGTCGCTTTGAAGTTCGGTGACCGAGTGCCTGTAATTCGAGATGTGCTCGTTGTGTACTCTTCTCATTGGATAGTTTGCAGGTGGCTGAGTTCCAGCTCGAGATACGGAAGGTCAATTCCAGGAACAAATTCGTTACTATGCGTGTGTATATAAAAAAAAATTATTGACAAAAATGCTTTTATGTTTACGATGGAATGTGCACAACGATGATATCGAACAAAGTGGTAATATCCTCGTTTCGTCTAATTACTTTTGTACTTTACGAAGCTTACACTCGCCTGAAATAAAAGTCGGAATAAATTTACATTTTTTTGCAATTAAAAATACACGCGTTAAATTTTTTTTCACGAAAGTATGAATAAGAATTTAATTAAACTTTATTGGATTTCGGTACATATTGGGATTCATGGAAATCAGAATACAGATAGGTATGGCGAAAACAGAGAACATATATTGTTCTCTCAATATATTGTAAATTTTATACACAGATTTATGCGAGAACTTCAATAAAAAGGTCAAATTGCATACCGAAAACATAGTCGAAGGGAACAAAGACTTGGTTAAAGATTGTTGACTGTTTGTTTTCGTTGTTCGTTGATTTTATAAATAACAAAAAATACAAGTGTAATTTTAAAAATAAGGATTTAAAAATAGATTTACTAAGCCAAATATTGCAACGAAATTTCGTCTTTTTTTTAACATCGTATAATTTATGTACGTCGAAAGGTATTCTTACATTGTTTCCAAAGAGATAAACCAGCTAAAAATGAAAAAAGAAATTGTTGGTGCCAAGACTTGGATTAGTTTCAACCAAAAGAAAGTTTCCACGGGTTTATAAATTCTTTTTTCCTTTTCTTCGCAAAGCCTTTTTCATACTTCCGAGACATCGTTCATGGTAGCTACCGTGCAGGTGTAAAGCTACAAAACTTCAACATTTTTTAATTTAAAAACAGAGGAAAGGTGTGCCGAACTACTTTGTAACTTTATTAAGGATCACTTCCCAAGCATCTCAAAAAAATTTGATCAAAAAATTAAGGTGCAGTTTCTACGTCCTCTCGTACCAGCACAGGAAAAGCACACACTGGTCCTCGAGATATTAATAACGGATACATTGCATAATACATGGAACAGGGACCGTAGTATAGTCAATATTCCTCGAGTATACTCGATTACAAGTAACACTATTATTTCAAACGCTCTAGTTAAAAAAAAAAAAAAAAAAAAAAAAAAAAAAAAAAAAAAAAAAAAAAAAAAAAAAAAAAAAAAAAAAAAAAAAAAGCCGAATATATAAACCATTAATCTTCTCGTCCAATTCTAAAAGATCCTTCACTCATTTAATTTTTGCAATTATTTTCACCCATTGACACGTATCGATATTGTTAAATAAATAATAAAATTAATTCAATACAGAGACTTCTTCCACCAGGAATTAATTCACGAGTGAAAAGAGTTTCAAGCATAGGTTAAAATTCTCTTCTACATGAAAGTTTCCAATTAAACAACGAAATTCCATTGTTGTTAAAAATTGCAATCTGAATTTTCAAATAAAATGACACATATCAAAATAAATCATTGTACAATTATTCGTCGAATCGAATTCCCTGTATCTCGAGCCTTCCGGTTTGTCGTGAATCGTCAGCATTGTTTTCCAGTTGTTTTCCAATGATATTTTTCATCTACCATTTATAGAAGCGAACGAAACCTTTCCAATATCGCGAAGAAACCGCGGGTGGCGAACGAAATCGTGTTCAGCCATTTCTGTTGGCGTTCATAAATTACCGAGTGACTGGGATTCCCCCCTCTCCCGCCACACTTTTGTCCGCGGTCGCTGGCCCCCACCCCATCGCTCTCTTTCCCCCTCTACCCACCCTGTTTCCCCTCCTTCGGTTTCGACGCCGTGTAAACGACACCGAGCCACTTGTAAACGATCCTTTAACGAGCCGAGTAACCGAGTTTCCTTAATGGCCCGTAAACCGTGCCCGCCGCGATTCTCTTTTTCCCCTTTTGCTGCTCGATTATTGGATTCCCGGGCCGCTTCGTGAATAATAATCGACTAACTGCCTTCGAGGCGAGAGCACGCGTTTTGGCTACCGCCCCAGTCTTTTCCCTGAATTCGTTCGTGCTACCGTTTCCTGTGATAGAAGACACGCGTCATAGAACATTAACCGAGGGTCAGAGTCGTTTTACGATACTTCGAAATCGTACTTCGAGACGAGGCTGTGGTACTCGAAGGAAAAAAGAATTGAAAGATTTCTTATCCTCCAACCGCTTGAAAAAAGTCTCTGAACGAACACGTATCCGAACTGGAACGTTCCCAAACCGTATGTTCCTGATTACGGTAATACCTCGGTTAAAGATAGAATTTTTATAGTCTTCATTCTCCCGCGTCTTCGAAAAGTCTCTGAACGGAGGTAGCGGTGTTTTAATCGCGGTAATTCCTCGGTTAAAGATACAATTTTTTTTTAGTAGTTTTTGGAAACTCGAGAATCCGAATCGTATCCGAATGTTTACGGTTCCTTCGGCTTCGACTGTTTATTTATCTCGGTGGCTCACGGCTGTGGAATTCAAAACCCGCTGGCGGAGCTTCGAAGCGATACCTGAAAATTGAAAAGTTTCTATATTTCACGTTGCATCTTCATGAGAGTAATATTAATCGACTAGCGAGTATTTTCCAAGAAAAATGAGTCCAAACACGACCGAATTTGGACTGTTTTTAATTACACGTTGTTCGAATGATTTTTGAAAAATATTTTATCGCGTGTAAATCAAAATCGTCCGATTACGGTCGTGTTTGGACTCATTTTTCTTGGAAAATACTCGCTAGTCGATTAATATTACTCTCATAAGGATTAGAATGAAAGTTATCAAAAATGTTAATTTGTGTTACAAGTGTAACAGTTTCAAGAAAAAATTTTCTACATGTCCTTAATCTTAAGGGACTTCCATAGGCTCTTTTTTGACATTGACATGATCCCAGTTTTAGACATCGTAATCTGTCGTCATCGATTGCATTTAGTTTTTTCTTCGATTGTGTTAAATTTTTACGTGTAACGCAAATGTTACGCGGAAACTGTTACTAGAATAAGAAAGTGTGAACGAACGCTCGCTGCACGGATCGATTTCTATAAAGGTACCCACAATCAATATTATTAATGCAATAATATTGTGTAAATGATATTAATAAGCTGTAAGATTGGTAATTCACATAAACTGCTTGATATTATTCAGACAACATTTCTAATTTTTCTTCTTAGAGGATACATATACGCAGTTACTCACAAAGTTATTCGCCCACCCTATTACCAATTCTAATGCACTTTAATATAAACTCGAATTAACATACTTCGAGTTAGGATGCATTCATCTTAGAAATTATACACAATCCATTTAAAAATTGTGGTAGATGAACGTATCAAAACAAACTTGATGAATTTTACAATAAAAAAAAATTAGTTCAGTCTATATACAATATACCAAAATTTATAATAAAATAGAAGAGATATCCAATCTATAAGATTGACTTACTAAAATAAATATTGACTTTGAGTGGATATTTTTGTGTGCATTTTTTTGTTAATATCTTTTTAAATAAACTATACTTTTTTTAAATTGGAAACTTACTCAACCAAAGTATATTGAGCTGAATGTGATCATTCTGATTTTAAAATTGATATTCTGACTATTTTGCATAATATACCGGGTGCTTCGATGATATCATATATTTTTTTATTGCTTTTATGTATTATATCAATTCACAATACCCTCTCCGAATCTTTGAGAAAAGTACATTTTTCAATGTTTACAATAGTACAGAATATTCTCCGAAACTTTGACACTGACAAGTAATCATCGTCGACAGCGTTTGATTTATGCAAGGAATCATGTACAATAAACTGAAAAAGATTGGTGTCGCGCATTATTCACAGACGAATCGCGATTTTGCCCCAACAATAACGATCGTGGATTATTCTAATGGCGGTGACACACTTTTTATTCGAAGTGCAATAAATCAAAGATAAAAAATCTTTAATAAGTTTTTAATACGTCTTTATAAATGCTTTAAATTCATTGTAAAATAAATTACGAACAAAATTTTATTAATCTCCGTGAAGTCGTTTCAATCTTGAAAATTTTCAGAGATCAGAACCATCTTTAATTTTCTATTCTATTCTATTGGGTGGTTCGGAAAATCATTTCGTTTTTTTTTTTTGGAAAAAATAAAACACGATTTTTTTAGAGTGTATAAACATTTTATTAAATTATATATTCTCCATTTTGTAAAACGAAATGACTTCCCGAACAACCCAATGTAATATATTTCAAAATCATTGAAATTTTTAAAGTGTCACAAGTGTGCGCGGACCTTAAGGCTGGAAGCACACTAGCGTTGAAACAACGTCCGTGTAGAAATCATTGCAGTATACTAGATGGATATACTATGAAAATGCGTAGCTTTTAACGTATGGTTCAACGTGCGTTAATTTTTCATAGAATTAAAATTTTTCATTCTATTAGAACATACGTCAAAATATATGAATGCACGTTTTACATTATATATAGTTAAAGTACCGTTATATTTATATTACCTGCGATTTGTCATTTGCTCGTAATTAGCCAAAAAAAAAACTATCAAATAATACTGATACAGAATTTAGTCATCATTAAATTTAATATTGCTACCAGAATTCCATAGAACTTTTTATAGTCATCTTAATATCCTTAATAGAATGTATATTAATATTAATAACTTTTGTAGATTTATAAATTTGTTCACTTCTCTCATTACTTTTAGAAATAATATTACGCGACTGTTGGCTTCCCACTTTGTATAATTTTTGTTTGTTGAAGGATTTAAGCCGTAAATAAATAAATTGTAAATTGTAAATTAAAGCCGGTATCAGTTACAAGTCCTCAAGCGACCTACACATACCTTGACTAAGGTAGAACGGTTTGGAAGACTTTCGGGAACAATGTAATAGAGTTAGTCTGTCGTCGATCGTCGTGTCCACGTGTACATGTTCATTGTTTATTTCGGTGTCGGTTAAGTATATTTAGTTCTAAGTCGAGGGTAAATAAATAAATCAACGGCTGTCGTAGCGCGCGACACGACGCTTTCAACGCTCGTGTGCCCCCAACCTAAGGTCTTCCGTGAACCGGCGTGTGTGTGCTAGAGTTCCGGAGAAACGGTTGGCCACGTGCGTTCCCCCCACCTTCCAAAGAAATCGATCGCTTTATCGTCGGCTCGCCGACTCGACGCGACACGACGCACCGCGAATTTATCGCGTTGCCTTCTGGAAGCTTTACGCATACGGTTCCGTGGAAACGATTAGGTCCGCGTCGATTAGCTCTCCGCTAAGCGGACGCGGAACGCCGCTCGGGTTCTTCGGTTACGTTGATTAACTTTCTGGGAGCCTGGAACGGGTACTGCGCGCGCGTGCAGCTGTGGAACCGAGAAAGCAACTCGAAACGTAATTTCTCCGACCGAATGCGCGTACAATGGGCGCGCGGGCACGGCGCGGCGAAAGCCCTGATTCCGCGAAACCGAACGCAAGAACTGGGTTGATGAGAGCTTACGAGAATCTACCATCGATATTTCGGTATTCGGTTCAGCTGGATAAATGGGCGTGTTAGTTGCTCGAAGCAATTGCTCGGATTTCATTCTCGGCTAAATAGCGGGAACACGTTTCGACGGAAACTTGGACGAAACGATATAAATATTTTTTTTTCTTCCTTGTGTTTATTCCCTTTTATGGAATTCTACGTAAAATGGGTTCTCGGTTGTTCGCAGCGACGCGTGTTGTAATGTTCCGGGTATGGATACAATTATTAATTCTTTTCGAGAATTTTGTAAGGTTTCGGGTATTGATACAATTATTAATTCTTTTCGAAGAAAAGAAGCAGGCCTCAGTATACGAGGCAATAATTCAAATGTATGTTCTATGTTTAGCTTCAGGTGGGTTGTGGAAGTATATTATAATTTATCGCATTTTTGGTAATTTTCGTTAAATAAATAACTGTTTTCTAAAACTGTACTCGGCGCTATTTGATACAATTCTTTCTTTTGTAATAAACAAAAACACACATAGGTGTATTATGATGTTTATTTTAAAAATGATGTATTATTTAATTATGTACGTATTATTTTTATTATTTTAAAAATTGTATCGTTAATACAAACAGGTTGGAAAATACTAATTTAATCCTTCGAATATCAACGAGTTACGTTGCTGAATATTTTATGTATATTATTGCTATTTGTTTTATTTAACGTTTTCATCGCACAAAGTCTGCGGCATTCTACGCGCAAAGTAAACATTCCTTCAGCGTGAGAGGTAGTGGAAAAACAAAGTGTGCAAAAAAGCGAGAGAGATGCAGCTTCCAAACCTAACCTCAAAATGGACATACACAAAGTGTACACAAAAGGCATATAAATTATTGTTACTATTATAACAGCGCTTTAGCTCCCACCCTCCCCCCTCTCGCCTTTAATGCGTTTACATATCACGTATTTGTACCTTCAACTCTTGGGGTAATAAAGAGGTTAATAAAAAAACAAATAAAAATAAATCGTTTCATCGGTCTCCGTGCAAAACGGAGCGTTGATGTTTACACTAAGCGGAACTCTCGCTGGAACTTCTCCCCCAATTTCCTGCCCGGTTAATATGTTTTCACGAGCAAAAGTTCGGGCAAACGGAATAAATTACCCTGTCTATCGGTGGAGCTGGTGTTTTCCTTTCGTCGATGCACCAATGAAATTGTTTTTTTTTTTCCCGTCGCGTTTCTCCAGGCGCAGACAAAATTGCTTCGTCCTCTGGGTACCGTTTTCAGAGCGGTGTGGGGAGTGTTCGTAACCTCAAAATATTTGCGAGTCACTTCGAGGTACTGTTCGTCCGCAAGAAGAACGTTGACGAGTGTTTACGTCCCCACTTCGGTCTCCTAGCGCCCCCCACCACCGCGCGCAGTGTCACTATTGGTTACCGTTGATCTGCGTCACCGGCCTCGACCAATAGAGTGTTTACATCCCCACTCTGGTCTACTGGCCCCCACTCATGGTTGAGTCATGCATCTTCGCCATAAACTTTCATTAACAGACTACAGAACTTTCCCATACGTTTTATGGAACACGAAATTACGATTAATCGAGACAAAATCATTAATTTTGGTGCAACGATCCATCTACCACCAAGACAACGTGGAATAGTTTTATTTCTATTTTTATTTTTATTCATACTATATCGAACCTCTTTACTGTGCAGAG
This sequence comes from Ptiloglossa arizonensis, assembly GCF_051014685.1. NCBI lineage: Eukaryota > Metazoa > Arthropoda > Insecta > Hymenoptera > Colletidae > Ptiloglossa > Ptiloglossa arizonensis. Next base: position 25,355,441 of record NC_135052.1, on the reverse strand, counting down.
TTTACTGTATGATAATATTCGTTTAAATTTAAACAAAAATTGGAGGTTGATATTGAAATTACTGCAATATAGGTTCCGATTTTATTTCAAGAATTTTTTCAAGCTCGAGTTTCGAGGCTCTTGACAGGGAAGGAGAATAAAAACACAATACGCTATGATAAATTGTTCAATTACAAAAATGAAAATTTTTCATTATGGTATCATTGAATCGGCGAGGTTCTCCCGATGAAAACGAGTACAAACACGATATTGATTGGATGAACTTTAGTCGTAATAAAATTAGACTCCAAATTTCGAAAATAATAGAACATTAGTAAAATTTCTCTGATTTAGGTCCTGTTTGGATTCATTTTAATCGGGAGAACCTTGCCAATCCATTAATAACCCTCGTGAATTTACAAAGAGAAACATTAAAATGATCAGTTTGCGTTAGTATCGTCGCACAAATATTTCGTTCGTTTTTCTCATCAAACCGTCCACACCTAGCCGACTCGGGATAAAATAGGTCGATTCCTAGAATGAATTGGCGACCAACCCCGTCTATATGCGAATATCCAATTTTTCCCCATACAGTCGAGCACTACTACAGTCGGTCGAACAGCAATATTCTTGATCGTAAACGATACTAGAAGCAGTTTTCCAATAACCTCTGCCGAGTCCCCCGATAAAGAAAGAGAATTCGTATGGATTTAACTTCAAAACGACTACTCTGAAATCTCCGCTCCCAGGCGCCTAATTCGAAACAATCTGGCGTCTTTATCTACGAAAGAAATTTTTTTCTACAATCTTCTTTATTTAATATTTTCATAATTACGATAAAATCGTTAACAAAGGCTCTTTCCTCTCGATCGTCAAACACGTTCGATCGTTGTAACTAATACGTGTTAGATTTGTCGGCAACAACGCCTGAAAGGCTCTTTCGAGCCGCCATAAAAAAAAAGGACGCTATAAATGAATTCAACGACGAAAGTTCCAGTGAGGTAGCGCTGTAGTCGACTACGGGGAGGAGGGTGGGGGATGGCGGCGGCGGCAGCGTGCCGACAAAGGAAAGTTTGCATGAAAAGCGGCCAATGTTGTTACGGCCGAAAAACAACGCCGTCCAACCGGTTGGAAAACTTTTTTCCCCCCTGTGCAGTTGCAGGGATTATTTAGCCCTCGCTCCGGAAGGTTGACGCGGATTTACTCGTCCCGCGAGGACGAAACTTCGCTCGTTAAAAAAGCGCGCCAACGCGTCCGTATTTTACGGGAAACGTTCTTATTGGGTGCGTTGCAAACGGACCGGGAAATTGTCGCCGGCGCACCAATCCTTCGAACCTGAAGGCTCCAGTAAATTATGCGACGGGATAATAGCAAATTCGAAAAAGAACCCGTGGGATATTTATTAACATTTTACACGACGTACAATAATGTTTCGGTTATCGATAAAATTCGTTGCCCGGATTCATGATCAAGAGTCGTCCCCACTACTCGAGAAACTGTCGCTTCGAAGAATATGTACATTCTCGACCAGAATTATCAGGACAGTTGTCAGAGTTGAATTGAAAAATGTTACAAATGCACCAAAGGAATTTTTATATTGTAAAAAAGTAACTATTAATCGTGAACCTGTTGGATGGAAATTTGTTGGTTAATAGCAAATTCAAGAAAGAACTAGTGGGATATTTATTAACGTTTTACACGACGTACAATAATGTCTCGGTTATCGATCAAATTCGTTGCCCGGATTCATGATCAAGAGAAACTGTCGCTTCGAAGAATATGTACATTCTCGACTAGAATTATCAGGACAGTTGTCAGAGCTAAATGGAAAAATATTACAAATGCACCAAAAAATTCGAAGGAAATTTTATATATATTTTTTTTTATATTGTAAAAAAAAGTAACTATTACTCGTGAACCTGTTGGATGGAAATTTGTCGGGGTTACGTTATTTTTGCGATGGGAAAAGGGGACATTTTTTTATATAGATAGTTTGAATTTTTGAAAATGATATAAAAAAGGTCGTATCGAAAAAGTTGCATTAAGGATAAAACTATAATCATTTATTGAGAGTTGAATTTTCTACGATACGGATTTCATCATTTTTTTTATGAAAAATATAGGGTGTCCTAATATTTAAAGGCAGGGGTGTACTTCTATCAGTGTTTCGCATATTGATAATTGTCTTGTTTATAGAGCAAATAGGAAATTTGGACTAGTAAATTATTAGTGTCCAATGTTAAACTTTCTTCAACTTCACCTCCGAATCTGGTGACAATTAAAGAAATTTTATTTACTATTGATAAGATACTATTACACTATTGGTCCCCTCCCATTTCAACAAGTTTTTGCAAGATACTACAATATACGTCCTTGATGCACTATGTAAAATATTAGATGCAGATACTCGATCGTTTTAAATATACAAACTTTTGTATATATAAAATATGTAATACTTTTGTTTAATATGGCGATAAACAACTCCTTGTTTACAGGAGAAAAATAATAAAAATAATAAAGCGATATACTACCAACGTTAATTATTTATATCTTAAAAATTATCGACCATCTACACTTGATATTCCATACGATGCAACAGATACCAGTTTTACACCATTTTGCAAAAGCACGTTAAAATCAAAGGGGGACAGGCCGAGTCTTTCTCTTCTAAGTGTCAACGATCATTGTTCACGAACAGTTTCGCATTAGTGGAGAGAAAGTTTCCGATTTTTTCACTCGAACGATAATAATACGTTTCTGTGTTACTATATAGCGTGGATGTTCAGCAATGGAAACTTTCATCGTCGAAGTCTGTGATTTTGAACTCGATGGTCGAGTTCAAGTCAGCTCCTTCATTACGTATGCATTACGATTGCGAAGACAGACTCCATCGTCCAATGGAGCATAGAAATTCCGCAATACCGAAGCGGATACTAAAGTCGCTGGGTGTATAAAATACCGTTTTTGATCAAACCGATGGCATTTTCTATATTTCGCGCGGAAATGGCAAATCGAACCTGAGACCTACAATATTAGAAAATATCTACAATAATAGAAAAATTCTGTAAGGTCTTGTTGAGAAAAGAAAACCAATAATACCATTTCTGTGGGCGATATTAATAAGATAGAATTCGGGTTAAAATCTACTGTATCTAAAAAAAGAAAATACAAAAAAAAGAACCACTTAACAAAGCTGTTGAATATATAAAAAAGACCTCACAAAGAATAAATCTATAAATTTGAATAAACTCTTACCATCAATAATATACACTTTTGTTACAAACTTAATTTAAATTACTCAATTTTTTAGCCAAGCTGTATTTATCTTTTATAGATATTTTCATCTACACAATATTTCAAAATATTGCTTTGCAAACTCAACACTAAAATCTTCTTACCCCCAAAATTGTAATATTAAAATTAATTTGCACCATTGGATAAACAAACTTTCCATTCCACTTTTAAAAAATTTCCTTGATTTATTGCTAAAATACACAAACCACGCTTTATTTCCTAATCAAAAAAGCGACAAAGAAATATTCCTATACACATAAAAAAAACACCTTTCTTTATTTCTATCCTTCGAAAATCATGGAAATATTAATTTTGGAATATTTTTTCAAAAATTTGTACGCAGATTTGAGAAAAAAAAATTTTCCCGTAGAATATTTCTTATTCCTTCGTACGGTGCAAATGGGGTTAAGTGCACTCGAAACGGTGCCTAAATTACGATAATTTACACATGCAGTGAATTTTTAATACACGCGCATTAAGATCGTCTCCCTGCAGGAATCGTCTCGGTCGATCCCACGCCATTAAGAAGCGCGCATTCTTTCGGATCCCCGCGAAGCAATTCCCACCGGGCGTAGCGGCGAGGGGTGGGGGGAGAGAGAAACGAGAATCGGCCCTAACGACCGTCGACGATCCATTCTTGGGTCCTTCGCGACGCTATCGTCACGGGCCGTACTAATTGCGTGCTCGAGAAACAACGAACAGGACGCGTCGAGCAGAACCGGTCGATGAAAAAGGACACAGGATGAGCCGCGACCTGATGTACGAACTCTGCTCCATGGATAAGCGAGCCGGTTCTCTTTGTCGATCGACAGCCCGCATTTAGTCGACACCGAGATACCTGGCGCTAATTCGCCATCACGGCGAATATTTTCTGCCCGTTCGTCGCCGTTAAACCGTCCCCCCAGTTGTCGTTCGAAAATAAAACGAAACGATCGGATCTTAGGAGGTCTCCGAGAACTGTTGTCGAAGCTTTCAGCCACCTATGTGGCTTCTGTGAACGACTTTCTACACGAGTACGATAGTTTTTTTCTTTTTTATTTTTTTATTTTTGTTTCCAGCTACGCTCGAAATTGAGAGGTGGGGCCCGGGGCAATTAGAAATTGCTGAACCGACTATTCTGATGTAATTAAACTATTTTCAAGTAGGGGCCTTTTTGGTGTACAATGTTCTTTAATAATCTATATTCTTTAGGGCTTTATATTAGGTTGTTCGAAAGGTCATTTCGTTTTCCAAAATGGAGAATATATAATTTGATAAAATGTTTGTACACTTTAAAAAAATTGTGTTTCATTTTCATTAAAAAAATACGAAATGACTTTCCGAACAACCCAATATTTTACGCGTGTCAATTTTCTTGGTATTATTTGCAAATTATTAAAATTTGAAATTATCAATATTTTGTTATATTTATATAGTTTGCTCGGTTTATCTGGTAAGATAAGAATTCACATAGAACAATTACTGAATAAGTTACACTTGTGCCACACCAACCTCGATAATATAATAGGTTATCCTAGATACTATATACTTCAAGGTATATTAAACTTTAATAATTTATATCTCAAGAACCATTGAGTATCTACGCTTAATATTTTACATATTGTCTCAGGGATATATAATCTACCATCCTGCAAAAGCACATTACAATTAAAGGGGGACAGTTGAGACAGTTGGGACAGTTGGGACCCTTGGGACCCTTGTTGCATTTTCACGTTTCGTGTGACTATCAATATTATCACTCTGGTGAGATAAAATTTACCTAGAATAATTATTGCATAAGTTACATTTGTGTCACACCAACCTCGATAATAGGTTATCCTAGATACTATATACTTCAAGGTATATTAAACTTTAATAATTAATATCTCAAGAACCATTGAGTATCTACGCTTAATATTTTACATATTGTCTCAGGGATATATAATCTACCATCCTGCAAAAGCACATTACAATGAAAGGGGGACAGTTGAGACAGTTGGGACAATTGGGACTCTTGTTGCATTTTCACGTTTCGTGTGACTATCAATATTATCACTCTGGTGAGATAAAATTTACCTAGAATAATTATTGCATAAGTTACATTTGTGTCACACCAACCTCGATAATAGGTTACCCTAGATACTATATACTTCATGATATATTAAACTTTAATAATTTATATTTCGAAAACCATTAACCATCTACGCCCAATATTTTACACATTGTCTCAAGAACCCATGATCTACCATCCTGCAAAAGCGCGTTGAAATCGGGTAGGTAGAGTTGGGACCCTTCTATTTTCACTATTCGCGTGGTCTTTCGATGCAGAGTCGGTGACTTTCGCCCCGACAACAGGCACGAAGCGAGCAACGCGAATAAAAGGCATTTAAGGGTCGAAGTCGCGCGCCTTCTGCGAGGAAAGCGTGTCACGAACAAGTTTCACGGGCGGAGAGAAGACGAGAATTACAGCCAGTGTAAAGGAAGAAAGCATCGGTATTCCTGGTCGGGTGCCCGAAGATCCTTTTCAAGTCCCGGATAATTGGATCGGCGCAATCTCGTCGGGCCTCGGGGATGATCCCACGTTCCTTTTTTCGCCGCCGAATTGGCCCGAGACGGGATCAAATTACTAGCCAACGGACCGCTTTAATTGCGTCTATCTTGTTCACGGAAATACCGGTTGAAGGGTGGACGCGGGATGATGGATACATTTGTGTGATGTTTCTTTTTTTTTTTTTTTTTTTCTTTCAAGACGACGAATGAGAACCCCTTTCGTTTCTCAAGCTCGTTGACATTTCCTTAATCCTTCCTTCGTTCTTTGACCGTTGGACGGGAACGAAAAACAAAGATGTAAAATAATTTATCAACCGATACAGACGTGCGTCCCCTTTTCGTTCCATGGCAGCTGAGTTCCGCATCCAAGGCTCTGCAATGAACGTTAATACGAAGCACAAGTTATCGTCCCCGAACGTGTCCTCGACAGGTTCCCCTTTTAATATTCTCGCGTCCTCTCTCTCTCTCTCTCTCTCTCTCTCTCTCTCTCTCTCTCTCTCTCTCTTGCGCGCGCGCACCCTACTTTCCTCTCTTTTCCGCACGCGCGCGCGAAGATGAAAGTTCGAAGGCGAGGCAAAGTTCTCGCCGGACCGTGACACGTTCACTGTTGCTGGATTCCCTGCGGGAGCTTCGTCGACCGAGGCTAGAAATAACAATCCCTGGGGAGACGGCTTGGAAGTAACGGTGAATCGTTAATGCGACAGGAACTCGCGCGGAGAGGTACTCGGATAAACGAAATCGAATTGAGAGTGAGTTTTTAGAACTAACCGATATTCGTTGACCGTATACGCGTAATCGTCATCACGAATTCTGCACTCGACCGTGCGCAGACCCACGGGGAGTGCAACGTTCAACAAAGCGGGGTGAATGAATGTCGAAATTGTAGTCTTTTTTTAAGTATGAGTGAAATATAGGAATAGCTACGTCTTCGTCCAAGAGATAAAACGTAAAAGAACACCGTATTGCACGGGGAATGCAATGTGCAACAAAGCGGGGTAAATGAATGTCGAAATTGTAGGTTTTTTAAGTATGAGTGAAGCCTTGGAATAGCTACATCTTCGTCCAATAGATAAAACGTAAAAGAACAACGTATTGCACGGGGAATTCTATGTGCAACAAAGCGGGGGAATGAATATCGAAATTGTATTGATTGTTTATGCAAACTCAATCCTTTAATTATTTGTTATATCTGCGAGAGAGCAGTATCAATGGATCGGTGAGATTTTCCCGGTGAAAACAAGCCCAAACTCGACGTATTTTGAGCGGATTTGAGTAACAAAAAAATTTTAATTTTTAAAATTACTCGTCGCTAGGGAATTCAAAATTGTCCGAAAGTAGTCGTGTTTGGACTCATTTTCATCGGGAGAATCTCACCAATTCGTTGGTTCTGGTCTCGCGCAGATATAATAATCAATAAGACAATTAACGTTTCACCAAAAATTAGTGTTTGACACGTCGATTTTTAAACCCACAGATATTGACTGCTTTAACTGGAGAAACATAAATGGAGAATTACTCTACACGGTTGTGTCTTTACGTATATATTATCTTAAACGCATAGGTATCTTTAGATATTGAACAATTTTTTCTTTTCCTCGATCTCACGTTACAGAAAGTCGTATATAATTCCGTTCGACTTAAATTATTTTTTGAAATAAAAATTGTACACCGAAATTACATTTATATAATTCCACTTATTTAACCGCGTAATTGAAGCTCTCGTCGTATTGGTATCGATCGAGTATCGGTTATCATACGTATCGAAAATTGATATCGATACCTTTCGATGCATCGTACGAAGTACATCGGTATCGATTTGCTGAACTCTCATCAATATGTATCGGTGTTCCATCGCCGACCATGCATCCCTTTGCAACCCAGCGACGTCGCGGAGAACAGCTGTAACGTTCTTCGGCGCTGGTGAGCGACGAACGAGCGATCCCGAGCCGATCCCTTTAAATAATAACGAGGTCGAGTTAATTGCATTCGCGAGAGAAGGCCGAGACCGACCGCGTCTCGGATTGAATTTCCAGGAGCCGATTTCTTTAATCGACCGTCGCCAATTATTCCACGAAATTACGCCCCCCGTCTCCCCCTCGAACAATTTCGTACTTTGCGCACACTCTGCAATCACTCTCGATCATCGCGAAATCGTCGATCCTTCTCGAAATATCGCGTAGGGGAAAAAAGAAGGAGGGGGACCGGGAAAAAGAAATACAAACACCGTGCCATTATTTCAGTCCAGTTTGGAACTCATCATTATCATCGTTTCAAGTTGAGACTCTGCCACGCCGCAGAGTGGCGCTGCAATCTCGAAAAAAAATGACAAAAATTTAAAAACGGAAATTTCGAAAATTCGTTATTTCTGACTGTCGAATTACAGTTGACGATATTCTTTAATGGAATTCGAAATATAAAAATTTGTAAATTTGAAAATTCGTAAATTTAAAAATTTGAAAATTTGAAAATTTGAAAATTTGAAAATTTGAAAATTTGTGATTTTTTGTGATTAAACTATAGTCGACAATATTCTTCACAGAATTAGATAATTCGTAATTTTTGGTTATCAATTTATAATTGACGATATTCTTTAATTGAATTCGAAATATAAAAATTCGAAAATTTGTGATTTTTGGTCATTAATCTACAGTCGACAATATTCTTGAATAAAATTGAAAATATGAAATTTCGAAAAGCTGCTCTTAATATTTCCAAACTTTTAGTTTCTTCGTTTGGATATCGAACAAAAAAAAAATGGAATTTTTAAAAATTACAAAAAAGTTTAGGAACATGACTAAAAATTTATGAACGTATAAATGATTTGTCGTTTTTCCAAGGTAACGAAAAAGACCGCTATATCTAATTTGGTTTTTTCATGTACTTGTAAAAAATACACTTGTACAAACATCTTTTTTTATTTTCTAATTAAATTAATGTACACAACTTGGAACGTACATGACATTAATTTCAGCATTCTAACGCCTCTATTGTCTTTTGATTTTATCTAAGAATATCGTCGAATACAATTTGATGATTTAAGACTGTAAGTTTTCAAATTTTTATATTTTGAATTTTTGTCAGGATTTTGGGGTTTGTGCCTCACAGTGCGCCTACCGAATTTCAAGATCTAACCGAGTTGCACCCTATTCCACCGATACGTGACTCGAATTTCGTATTTTCCTGGGAATTAATCGCTCACTCGACTGTAGAGGGTTGCCCTCCTTACACATTGTAAGAGGAGAGGAGGGAGAATTCGCAGATGTTTTCTGTATTCGTCGCGAGATCTTTGTTCACCAGAGATGCTCAAAATTTTTATCCAAAAAACAATTTCGAACAAAGAATACAATCTTAACAGTCTTTGACACGTTATTCGAAAATTGGTCACAAAGGTAGCTATAGATGGCAAAAAGTAAATACTTAAAAAAAAAAAAAAACTTTTTCATTATCGAAGTGTAAGTAATTTATTATACGACAAATGCATCAAAATTTATTTTTTACACCACACCACCTTACACAATTCTACAATATTTTCACTTCAATGTTTCAGTTCTTTTATTTAACAAGTAATAGTTTTACGTTATAAAATAAGGTGTAAAAGTTTATTATATTCATCGAAAGTGACTTAAAATCCCAATACAAATAGCCTTTACCGATCACACGAAGTTAAACAATAATAATGCAGAAGTTGAAGAATGTAATAGCAGGTTTCAAAAATTTCAAAAAAAGAAATTTTATTCATCTATTTTTTCAAGCAAAATTTTTTTCACTTTTTATCGCAACTTCTAACCCAAGGGTACTTTCAAACGAACAGCTCGTTTTAATATTCATCGAACTCTCGGTTTACTACCAGAAAATGTCAATAATACATAGGTCTCTACGGTATGCGACGAAACAGATAATCTTATCTGGATCGTGCACCCTCGAGGATCACACAAACTTTCAACTGTAGTTTTCGAGAACGTACGTTCGGGTTGTTGGCGTTGAAACCCCAGCTTACAACTTGGGAGAAACAGAAACATCAAATACGTATAGTAGTGCCTCGCATAATGTTCGAAAATCTGGACCACCGAGTATCAATATGCGAGGTACGGTAGAGAATTTTTTATCACGACTGTTCTAGTTTAAACGCGCTTATTATACTCCTGAAAAAAATACAATAAAAATAGGATGGAGTGGAGATGATTCCGGATCATAAATCCGAGCAAGAAATTTAATCAATAAACGAGGCAGTACTATGCACCAAATTTAGAATCCTTCGCGAAATTATTCGCTCGATCAAACGTAATTATACAATATATTAATCGAAATTGGGTATCAATCGGATGATTATGAATGTTAATTATTTCCACCTAGACATTAATCTAGTCGATCAATTTATTTTCTCCAAAACTTTCGTTCGATTGAATTTTACATTATGTCATTTATTTGTGTTTAATCGTATCTGTTATATTCTCTACCAAAAGGTTGTATCCTGTAAATAAATAAATAAGTAATATTAATAATAATAATAATAATAATAATAATAACATGAATAATAATAATAATAGTTTCCTGGTTACTTGAAACTTTAGAAAACTTGCTGCTAGGAATTTCTCGTTTCTTTACACATATGTAACTCTCCAAAAAGCGACTCCCCGGTATCAAGTCGACGGGTCATATATCCGAGCAACAAATTTCATCAATACCCGAGACATTACTACCCACCGAATTTACAATCTCTTTTGAAATTATTCGCTCGTTCAAAGATAATTATATACCAATCCAACGATTGTTAATGTCAACTAATTTCCATCTAAAAATTATTCGCTCAATCTTCGACTATCTTCAAAGCTCCCTCTTGGTCGAATTTCACACCCCTTTTTTTTTATTTTCTCTACCCGTTATCTTTTATTTTTATTTCGCGAACAAACAAACAATACTTCCAAATAATTCGGTTACTCGAGTCCGTGGAAAATCCGTTGTTAAAAAATTCCTCGCTTAGAAGTGATACCCCGCTATCTAGTTAAAAAATTCCTCGCTTAGAAGCGATACCCCGCTATCTAGTTAAAAAATTCCTCGCTTAGAAGCAATACCCCGTTATCTAGTTAAAAAATTCCTCGCTATGAAGCGATACCCCGCTATGTAGTTAAAAAATTCCTCGCTTAGAAGCGATACCCCGCTATCTAGTTAAAAAATTCCTCGCTTAGAAGCGATACCCCGCTATCTAGTTAAAAAATTCCTCGCTTAGAAGCGATACCCCGTTATCGAGTCGCTTCGAACCGATCTCCGACGATGTGGCAAACTTCTCGCGAGTTTTTCCAACTTCTCGATCGCGAAACGTTACGTTCGCTCGCGAACACGATTAAAAAGGTGTAGGAGAAGGGTGGGGGGTGGCCCTCCGTAAATCTCCGATGCGCGCGCGCATCCCGATCGACGAACAGGTCTCGAGCCACCATTTATTTAGTTACGGGACTTTCCTATCGATTCGACCTTTATTCACGGCTCTTGCACATGGTACTTGGAAGCTACGGACGGACAGACGGACGGACGGAGATGGACGATGCAGCACCCTCTTACAATGCCTTTGGAAATAAACCCGCGTCTCTCCTTCGTCTCGAACGCGAAACAAACGTCAGCTGCCTGTCGATCAGCGACTTCTCTCTCTCTCTCTCTCACACTGCTCGCCCTGACGCGCCACGGTTTTCGAAATCCTCGATAATTGACTCGTTCCACGCCTCGTTGAAACGCCAACGACGTTCACAGTCTCGTAAAACACGTTGATAGACGACCCACCGCCCCTGACGCGTGTCCCCTCCTTTCGTCTAGGAAAATAACTCGACACACGTGCCTTGGACCCTCGAAACGTGTTGGACATTGTGCTCCTCGTGTCGTATATCATTCCCTTTAGCTTGTCCCTGGCTGTTCGATTGCACCTGCCAAGTCACCTCCGATACGACGGATGCTGGTGTTCGAACACAGGTGTTTACGTACGGACGACAGTTGGACACCGGGGATAACCATTTGTGGACTTTGCCCGAGTTTGAACGTGCTCACGTGCTCGAACGAGCTACAGTCGTGTTCGAGTTGACTGTCAGGTCAAGGACACTGTCCTGACGATGGTGGCCACGATGCTCGTCTTTTTAGTTTCTCTCTCGGTGTCATCGTTGGTCTCTCTAGGTAGACGTAGTTGACTGTCCTCCATGACACTGATGTTGAAAGATCCACCATTTTGTATTATAGAGAGAATCAGAATGGCTGCTGGTGTGCACTGTCTCTGTCTCTTTGGCTTCAAGAGGGGAGACTCGAGAGACCCGAGTGAAATGTTGAAGCAAAAGTGATTTCTGGCTAATTTTTTTTTTATGTAAAACCTCGATGAAACTTTTCGGTATTTTTTGTGTGTATTCTTTAACATTTCGAGATGCACGTATTTTTTTTTTGTTAGAATTTATCGATTTTTTACGAAATAATAAATGTTAATCCGAATGGACCTTACTGTCGACAGCATGGAGTTTCTCGTAACAACCTAAATTGAGCTTGAAAAGTATATCAAATTAATGACAATACACAATTGATAAGAAATTGTACGACAGAATTATAATATTATGATTGTTGTTTTCCATCTCTGATGGAAGTTACATAAGATAAATTATGTCTTTATGTTATATAACAATCCTATGTGTCTTATTGTAGTCTGAAAGCTTTTGGGCGACTATTTACCGACACGCGTCCCCAGAGGGTTAATTCCGAATAATACTATTTATTCCGTTTGACGCTTCCAGCTTCTTGACTGTGTATCTCTGTCACTACTTGCATCATTATTGCTACTTACATACATTACATCCTTTTTCGACATTTAATTGTGCAATGGCATCACTTTCGTCATCACTTTCAAAAACGATAAATCTTTATTTGTCGTTGCTTCGTTCGTTGGTGCAACAAAAAATATCGAATAATTTTCCTTCTTGATCTTTGACTCTTGAAAGACAAATCTTTCCTATCCAAAGACCACACATTTGTATTACACACGTAACACATTCTCGTGAAACGATATCGTACAAGCGAACAAAACGCACGCGGTGAGCCTTTTGTAATCCTATACTCTAGACGTAAACACTTCATCGGCAGTTTTTTATTCAATTCCTCTGTCTATCGTTCCTCACTCGCTCGGAAATAGCACAAGAATAACACGAAATAATATTGTTCGGTGGAAAAAGAAATTTTTCTAAGAAGAAAGAATAGATGAGTAGCTTATAAAAATTGCACGACGCCTTTGAGATGTTCGACGCTTAAAACGAAAAGGCAGAGAGTAATTGATACAGTTAAAGAAGATTTATTTCTCAATGTAGTATAGTAATCCTCAATTTGAAGGTAGAATTTTACCCTCGAATTCAAGGCGCGAATTTATTCCCGACTATCGGTCATTTCTTCGACAATTACAATTTTTTATATTTTCCATCGGATCTACACCACAGTATTACCAATGAATTCGCGCGATTCTCCCGATAAAAATGAATACAAACACGGTCCCATTCCGATCATGTTCAATTACGCTCAAAATCGAACGTTTTTGAATTTTGTAAATACGTATACTTTCGAATGGGGTCGTGTTTGGACTCATTTTCATCGGGAGAACCTCGTCGATCGATCTATAATACTTTTGTAAAGATACAACGCAAAATATAACAAATTATATATCGTATTAGGAATTGACACAAAAATACCTGCCTGCAGGTGTGTCGCTTTGAAGTTTCAAGCTACCCGTTACTACTTTTCCTTGCTCATTCTCAATATATCCCATTCACTGTTGTCCCCTTGGAACACTCGATCCGAAACCGTGTTCGAAAACGAATTCTCGACCGACCCCGGATTCAAGGAAACCGAAGCGAATTTTTTGCCTCGAAACCGGGGTTCACCGTATCCGGACCAATCGCTTAAAACGCGAATAGGTGGCTAATGGAAATCGAATCTTCCCGTCCAGCGCGTTTCCATTCCTTGTTCGAGATCGCTGGCGACTTCGATGTATCGATTCCAGCCGGACGCTGGCGACTCGCGAAACAGGCGAGTCCTTTGAGCGCGACAGGCTTTTGATCTCATCCGCGAGAAGCAACGAGAAAAAGTGGATTTACGTGACGCGGCCACGGGAAATCGAGTCGCGTGGAAGATTTCCCTCCACTCCCAGGGGGAGGGGGATAGATTCATCTGATTCGCGAGCCGAGTATCGGCTCGACAGGATTCACAGAGGATGCTCTGAATCACGTGATCTGACGTCTGAAAGAGAGAATGGGACTGGACCAGTCAACCAAAAGACGTTCCTTTGCAGAGAGTCTCTTATCTGCTGCATTACGGATTACTTTACTTTGCTTTGGTTAGCGCGTGCGCGCCAGGTGACAAAAAGGGACAGTTTTTTTTTTTCTTCGCTGTGTATATGGAGTTGGAACGATCTCCTTGCGATACGATTCTTGGTTTCGTGATTGGGGGAGGGGGGGGGGGGCACATTTGGGCGATTGTTATTATTGTCAACGGTGTGTTAAGTATAACAATACAAAAATTACAATTTATCTTAATTGTTGTACAATCGAGTTCTTACATTACAGTTTTTATAATTTACAACCGAATGTTCCACGAACGAAATTCCCGGCTAGTATGTACAGTGATTAACTGGAAAGAATGCTTTTGGATGGAATTCGGACGTAACGATTAGTATTTTTTTGAAAAAGGTTATTTCATTATTGAACGAGAAGTAATTTCTCATCGAGTGTCTTGTGAACGAAATTCCAGCTGGAATGTACAGTTCGCAACTGGAAAAAATGCTTTTGGATGGAATTCGGACGTAACGATTAGAATTTTTTTGAAAAAGGTTATTTCATTATTGGACGAGAAGTAATTTCTCTTTGAGTGTCCTGTAAACGAAATTCCAGCTAGAATGTACAGTTCGCAACTGAAAAGATTGCCTTTGGGTGGAATTCAGATGTATCGATTAGAATTTTTCCGAGGAAGGTTATTTCACTATTTGTCGAGGACTAATTTCCGATTGAGTGTCTTGTGAACGAAATTCCACCTGGAATGTACAGTTCGCAACTGAAAAGAATGCCTTTGGGTGGAATTCAGATGTATCGATCAGAATTTTTTGGAAATGTTACTTGACTCTATTGGTCAGGATTTTGTGTCATGCACACTAATCGCTATCTCGAAAATCCAGTTTGACAAAGAATCACTGAAAAGCATTCTTTACAGCTGCGTACAGTACGTAAACGAAAGAATGCGACTCCCAGAGTTGTCGAGGCAAAGCGAGGAGACGAGAAATAGATGGGGTAAATAAATAATGATTATGTGGAGAGGTCGTTACCCGGTGATCTTGAACAGTCACTATTCTCTACCTACTATCTCCCCTCACCATCTCAGAATAGCGTCATTGTATATTTAGTTCAGTGACGAATCGATCAGCTCGGTTTCAGGACTCGTCGTATTCGTATCGATAAGAAAGCTGATTGGTGACTTTCAGCTTGAGTGGTAAGTACTGTCTACCAAGAGTATATTCTAGTCTACTCTGGTAGACTTCAGGTGTCGACAGCCATAAGCTGCTTTCTCCACCGAAAAACCGATTGTTCACCTTCCATAGGAAATTCCTTTATTAAAGCTCTGAAAACAAGGTTTTACGAGTCTTTGCCACGACTATACTTTGAATAAGAATTTTTAATAAAGATGCAAGTGACTAACCAACCTTCCTTTCGCGAAACCATACTTCAAACGCGACGCGGTGAAAACCATACACCGATTAGAATGTTACCCACCCACGTGACAGTTTGTTCCTAGCTCGACTTTACAGAATTTCAATTTTGTATCAATTTACATCAATGGTTTCCAAAAGCGTCCATCTGAAATAATTTATAGACAAAGAATCATTTTTTCTTTTTTCTTTTTTTTCATTTTTTTCTGCGTTGAAAAGTTTCTTGAAAAACACACATTCTCCAGATTAAAAAATCCTTTAAGCAATCTATGAATATCCACACTCTGAATGAAGTGTCTATTATCCAAAATAATTTATAGACAAATTTTTTTTCTTCGTCTTTCTAAGTGTCAAAAATTACTCCACACTTAATTTTTCTACGTTGAAAAGTGTTTCGAGAAACACACATTTTCTAAATTAAAAAATCCTTCGAACAGTATATTTTTCTCTATAGAACATTTCTTCGAGTAATTTACATTTTTCTCCATCAAAAGTTTGTCCAAGTCATCGACATTCTTTCGCGTTGAAAATTTTCCTTGCACTCCCCTCCCCTCGAATCCCCCCCCCCCACATTAAAAAAACACGACTTCACATTCACGTAGAAAAAAAAAGCAAAAAAAAAATAATATACTGCCAAAAAGAAGCAGCGTGGAATTCGCATTTTTTTCGAACGTCGCACGGACGAAAAGGTACCACCCTATATATGTGTGTATTTGTGAAACAATCCCTGCCGGGCGTAAGATGGAACGAGCATTTCCACCGCGATTACAGACCACCTCCCCCTCCCCCGTGTATCCCTTAATTCCCACTCGCGCGACGCTTTTTAATTACCGACGCGCTTTTAATTACGCTGGCGTCGCTCGAGCCCGCGTAGCCCAGCGCGGCATCCACCCATTCGCGAATTTGTATTTTATCGGATGATAGCCGATCAACTTTCGCCCGGTATAATTGTCGGCTTAGTCCTCTTTAATTGCTCCTCTTTTCGAGCGTCGCTTCAAGCCACGTCCACCGGCATAATTGTAACCCTGCTCGGCGGCCGTAAATCCGGGCTTTAACGATCGGGTGGTGGGGGAACGGGGCGGAGGGACGACGGAGTGGGAGGAGCGAACAAACAGCCGATCGTCGTTCGAGGTATTTTCGCAATTTCGCAAATAGCATTCGCTTATTAATCCTAGTAATGAACCGTTGATCGCGTGTCTCCCCATCTTTCTTCCCCAGCTTTTCTCGCGACGATAATTATCCTACCAGCTCTCCCAATGGAGGGGGAAATTTGATTGGGAATAATTGTCGACCAACGAAGAGCAATAATTTATTCGATTCTGTAATTCTATTCTTCCAAATGGAAGAAAAAATAACGACTGTATCGATTCGATTGTATAGCTATGTTCTTGTAAAGAAGTGTACTCTTATAGAATACTAAATAATAGATTCCATTTTACAATTATATTCTTCTTAAGAAAGAAATGACACTCTTATATAGTATTAAATAATGCTATCGTTTCAATTTTATAATTCTATTTTTGCAAAAAAGAAGTAATACACTCTTATAGAGTACTAAATAACACTCTTATAGAATACTAAATAACGGTATCGATTCGATTTTACAATTATATTCTTCTATAAAAAAATTTCTGTGCAATACTAAATTATGCTATCTGGATATTTACAGTCCTATCTATCGTTTCATTTACAAGGAAAAAATTATGCATTTGTAAATAAAAGATAAAAAATTATAGGATCGCAAGTTTTTATATTATATGCAATTGTTACATCGTATATAATTTGAATTGTTTATATCTTCACAATTATCGAGTGTCTACACTTAATGTTTTGCATATTGCATTGAGGATCTCTTTTTCATCGTTCTGCAAAACGGTGAGAAGTACAATTTGGAACGTTTAATCCTGTTTACAAATAAATTTTTATTCTAACAAAACCAATGTATTTATTAACATTTATTCGATCGGGCAGTGTAACTTTTCTATTCGTTAATTGTGGAATATTTGATTTTATGATTCAATCAAAATTATTTATCTCTTGTGGTTGTACGAAATTTTTACGCAGACAAGAATTCTACCCATTTCTGTTCCTAAATTAATCGATGATCGAGAAATTCCATGCTACCAAATTTCGATGCTCGGCACGGAGATTAAGGGGCCGCTTATTTCGGCTGAAATTATGAAATATCGATCATAATTTGATACAGGAATTATTATTATTATACCGGTAAAGACCCTTGGGTAGTATCCGTAGAAAATACACAATAAGTGGAAAATCGAGGGTGCAACTAAATGTGGTAATATGTGGAATAGTATTTATATTATTTATTATAATGAGCGAAATTATGTGTAAATTTCTTTAACAAGATTCGAAATGTAACAGGTGCTCTAGAAAAAGAAATCAATATATTTTAACTATAGTTATTCTTACCAGATATTGTAACACGTTGCATTAAGTGAAAATGAAAATTTTTTCCAAATATCCAGGTCGAAAAATTAAATTTAAAAAATTCTAAGCAACAACTATAATTATTCTTACCAGATATTGTAATACGTTGCATTAAGTAAAAATGAAAAATTTTTCCAAGTGTCTAGGTGGAAAAATTAAATTTAAAAAATTCTAAGCAACAATTATAATTATTCTCACCAGATATTGTAACACGTGGCATTAAGTACAAATGAAAAATTTTTCCAAATATCCAGGTCGAAGAATAAAATTTAAAAAATTCTAAGCAACAACTATAATTATTTTTACCAGATATTGTAACACGTGGCATTAAGTACAAATGGACAATTTTTCCAAATATCCAGGTCGAAGAATTAAATTTCAAAAATTCTAAGCAACAATTATAATTATTCTTACCAGATATTGTAACACGTGGCATTAAGTAAAAATGAGAATTTTTTAGTCGTAGTGTTAAATTTAAAAAATTCTAAGGTTACAAAATAGTCCATATGTATACTGCTATAATACTCACCCAACCCAAACTCGATCCAAACTCGGTCTACGAGCCTCTGGAACAACCCACGGAGGCTAGAGCCTCGCGAGAGCGATAGCGATAGAAACGTTCAGAAAATAGCACAACGATGAAAACGAAAGACGCATGCGATCATCCTAGAGTTCGAAATCGCGATAAATTCACGGCCTGTCCAAACGACCACCGACAGACACATTATAAGGGGAATGTTCCAAGAGACGACAATCGAATTCCCAGCGAGCCTGTTCCTCGAACAGGGAGGCGTGCATATGTAGCTCGCACCCAAGACGCGTGTTAACCATGAAATAACATTCCACGAACTCCCTTCCTAATGTTTACGGTTCGGGGAAACGTTTCGAGCCGTTGGAGCGGATCCATCGATCGCACCTGCCGCCCACGCATTATTATATTTATACGAGGTTATCTAGACCGAGCGCGGAACGCTAACTCGCCGGGACACCAACCGGGCCATGCTGCGCGCCAACTATTCACGCGGTAGAAAGTATTGGTCGTTCAAGGTCACTCTCCATGGCAGTGACCCCTTCTCTGTGCATTGTTACGTCAGCCTGAACATCTGTTCGAGAAGTAGAGAACGCGCGCCAGAAATAGAGAATAATATATACAGTGACGAAAAAACACTCTGTATAAGCATTCGGTTGTTCGGAAAATCGTTTCCTTTTCCAAAATGGAGAATATATAGTTCAATCAAATGTTTATACATTTATACTGAAAAAACCGTGTTTCATTTTCACCAAAAAAAAACTATTTATTTGCTCTGTGTAAAGGTTTATTCGATCGACGGAAATATAATTTAATCGTTCAATTTATATTTTTATAAACAAATGTTGCAACGAAAGTGATTTATCTTTTATCGACAAGTTGATTTAATTCTGACCAGAATTCAAAAGACCAGGAAAAGATTGACAAAATTTTTATCCGCATAAAAATTTCGAACAATTAGAATTTCAATTGCAAAATTAAATATTCCGATAAAAATTGTTCACTTTGTAGACGTCACGAATATATTATATATTATACATCGGTTTCGTTCGAATAAAAATTTTCCCCTCTCTGGCACCTAGACACAGGTGTGCTGATTATTTTTAAAAAAACTATAAAACGTAGAGGAACTATAAACGTTCGATATATAGCTAGGGTAGACTCCCTTACACTAAGGGGCACATAAATCTTTGTACATTATCGTTCTCGAAAATTGAATTCCCACCGTTTTGTCGTTTTATCGTTCTATCGGCAACGACGAAATTCTTCATTGATCGAGGTGTGCATCACAGGGAACGGGAGCCCGTGAAAATGCAGCACGGAGTTCCACGAATGCAAATATCATTTCGAGGCGGGCAAGTGCGGTAACACGGTTACCCAGCGTGCAATACTCTCGTTCCGCGAGAGAAGAGCCCGAATGTGAAGATAGAAAGGTGGAAAGGTTCAGCTAGCTTGGAGAATTTCTAGAATTATTGACAAGTCACGCCTCCCCTCCATGGAAGGGAGGAAATTTACAAACGAACCGCAGCGTACCACTCTGAAATCGCGAAAAGCCCAGGCCGACTTGTACGATTAATTTTAACATTTGATTTTAATTATTTTAGTAATTAGTCAACGTTTGAAGGTTCCAGTGCGCACATTCAGTGAGCTGTTACGTGTACTGAATTTTTGAAACTGTTATTGACAACTTTTCCGTGTTCACTGTAGTCCGCTCTTTGAGAAATGTATAGCCTGGCCAAGTGAGAGTGAGGTGCGCGGAGACGCCTGGGGGAAGTGGGCGGGGACAGAAACTTTCACTCCGCGCGAGGAGGGGCGAGCGATATCTTCGCGAACCAGAGCGCTCGTTTCAACTCACGCGCGGTCAGTGGGCTACGCCTGCAGGCCAATCGACGTCACAGTAGGCGGGACATGCGGAGAGCTGTCGCGGTATTGCTACACTTCTGTGCCTAAGACACCGAATAGGAAGTGGAGGGGGATGGTGCTCCGCACTGATCCCTTCTATCGGTTCATGCATGCGTATTTGGAACTTCACTTTCTCGAACGAGGTATATACACCGATGTACATTTTTAATTGTGAAAATTACTATCGCGAGCAATTATTAAAATCCGTATATACAATTTTGGCGATCTAATATTTATGAAACATAAGTCTGCAATTTGAATATCATAGTGTATTGTATATTATATAATTAGACCAATCTAATTTCCTTTTATACTCAAAAATTCTTTTTTTTCTATTACAGGATTTTTGCTCGTCTTAATTTATTTAAAGTATTTTTCATTGCCCCTAAAAATTATCGTGCATCCGAGTTTAAAATTGAAATTGTTAAACAATTGTTAAAAAATTATTGTACATATGATATTTGCTCAAAGTGTTCAAATTGTACGTTATATTTTTCAACTTACTCCGAGCCAACCGTGCAAACGTGTGACGCAAACATTGAAATTTTTAAACAATTATTGTATATTAGATACTTGCTGTAAGTGTCCAAATTGTACGTTATATTTTTCAACTAACTCCGAGTCAATCGCGCAAAATTTGAAAGCGTAAATAACACGTTCGTGTTACTTAGACTGAAAAGCCCGCGTATACGGGGAAATAAATTAGAAGTGGCGCGAATAGTATCTCGGCCAGCTTTGGGAAAGCTCTCTTATCCATCGAGTCTCGGAAGTCGCGTTTTCGGAGCTGTTTGCCATTTCGTTACGCCACACCTCTCATCCACTCTTTGCTTTCACGCTCTTAAACTCTCCGAGTCGCGTGAAAAAGCGGTGCAGCGCTGCTGCTCCACGAAAACGATATCGCTACCGTGTTTAACAAAGCTTAAATCATTGCTTTAATCATTAACTATTTAATTTTAATTACTATAATTTTTAATTATTTAAATTATTCTTTCACAGCCAACCGTATGACCGACTCACAATTTCAGATTCGGTATTAACAATTAAAATTAACAATTAAAATTAATAAAAATTAACAAATAAAACTAATAATGAAAATTAACAATAAAAATTAACATTGAAATTAACAATTAAAATTAATAAAAATTAACAATTAAAATTAATAAAAATTAACAAATAAAATTAACAATAAAAATTAACATTAAAATTAACAATTAAAATTAATAAAAATTAACAAATAAAATTAATAATAAAAATTACCAATAAAAATTAACATAAAAATTAACAATTAAAATTAATAAAAATTAACAATTCTCACTCGATAATAATCATCTTACTTCAATTTATTATTAATAGTACCTAAAATTTTGGTGTTACGATGATTCTGATTTATTTTCTATTTTTAACAATTTTCATTTCACTCCAACTGTCGAAGAAATAAAATTTATTTTTCAATAACATATTACGATCGTCAACACGGTTAATAGATTTTGAAAATCCGTAAACTTTTAAATTCTCACTTTGTGCACTCATCGGATCTCACCCGGTATACGCGATCTCGTTAGGAGATTATTTACCTGTATTTATCAAATAGAAAAAGTCACATGTTCTTGATTTTCCGGTGAGTAGATATAATCTTAACAAGCGTCGTCTCAATATGCAAACGATCCAGCACTGATATATAGCCCCTGATATGCTCTCCATACACAACATATACACATCGTCGTGTTGGTTGCTCACGTTTGTCAAGTGTAATAAATTTCAATGTCCGCTCTAGAAGTTTTCGTAATAACACTACAAATAGAATATTTACAATTATTTTGATACTTTATGCGAGAATATTAACTTGTTTTGCTCGTTATGCACTTTCGAAGTCTCTGTTCGAAAACTGCATTCCATTTCTCTAATTTATCGTTTCGTTGCATTTATATGAGACCATTCTGTGTCTCTATTTACAAACGCATTATCTATTCTGTCGTTAATGTTATACATTATTCTATCGTGTTTGAACGGGTCTCCAAGTCGTTAATAAAATTGTTATTATTAGACCACGGATTTTATGTATTTATAGCGTATGCTAATACGAGAATATGTGCAAAATGTAAGCAGAATATACTCCATGAACTAGTGCAATGGTATTAATATATTATTACGTATAAGTGCACACATTCCGTGGAAGTTTAGCGTATTGTTTTACATTCGTGTACGTTAAAATAGCGTAAGATAAAATAGGACAATTACTGCGCAGCGCAACAATAATTTATATTATAAAATAACCTTGTGTTCACATTGCATTAACATTCAGAGATAAAGGAATTCAATTCTCGCGCCACAATGAAGCACTTTTCCTCGCAAGGAAACGTCTCTTTGGCTCAAAATTTACTTAAACGTAATTAAATTTCAAGAAAGAAAAAAACACGATGTAAAAAAAAAAATACAAGATAATCTTTCAGGAGCAATGAAATACTTCAAATAAATTAAAACAAGGAAAAATCCTGTAATAAAAAAAAAAAGAATTTTTGAGTACAAAAGTGAAAAAGAAAATTATATTAGTCTAATTGTATAATATATAATAAGCTATGATACTTAAATTGCACACTTATGTTTCATAAATATTAGATCGCAAAATTCTATGCACGAATTTTAATAATTCAGTACAAAAAAAAAAAAAAAAAATTACAATACAACAAACGTTACGTTTTACGAGAAATTGTATGAATTAAAAGCAGAAGAAAGAATTCTCGCTTGGCAAAAATTTATTGATATTATAACGGAGCTTGATTGTTACCGAACAAAAGCAATCGGAGAAAAAGGTCCTGATTAATTATCATCTTCCTGGAGCAGTATATATATATATATATATATATATATATATATATATATATATATATATATATATATATATATATATATACCTACCGACTCCTTTCACGGATGTTCTCCCAGTCTCTTACTCGGTATCGGAGCCACGGTTGATTTCAATGTCCTTAACAGATCGTTGGAGTAGGATATTCGAATAAAAGGGGACGATTCCAGTATTCGTGGCCCGAAGCTCGGAATACGGTCGCTCCGTGGTGACGTCGATCGTAAATTTCAAGCGAAACGAAGAAACCCTCCGACGCGAAATGGAAACCGCGAGTACTCGCGACATTCGAGTCATCCGCGTGGAATCGAGATCCTCGCGTGACGCAAGAGGGATATACGGGGAAACGCGAAACCAGCCTCCAACCCCATTGATTTATGCGAGTTCGAGTTTTTCGTCGCGGTAAATAAAGAAATTGCGAATCGAAACGATCGATGGTGCGCCGACATCGCGAAACGAACCGCTGGGTGACGATTATTTATTCTAGAAATTAATTGTTGTTCATTTGTTCGCGTTTATCTTAACGATAACGGTACCGTTGAATCGGCGAGGTTCTCCCGAGTAAAACGAGTACAAACACGAGGCAAATCGCACGAACTTGATTCCTTCAAATTTAAATAGTCCGAATTTTGAAAATAATAAACAGCGGCGAAGTTTCTCCGATTTGTGCCGTGTTTGGACTCGTTTTACTCGGGAGAACCTCGCTAATCCGACGACGCCATTGTTGCAAAGATAAAACGAACCCTGTTGAAATTAAAAATTTTTTAACTGAATATTTGACTCTATCGCTATCGTTTTGGATCGTCGTAGTTTTAATGTATCTACTCGTCGTCTTTCTTTACAGGATCAGTTGGAAACACTGAACAGTGGAAATGCACTTATTATTTTATAAAAAATCAACGAATGCAATTGTACCGGTCCAAGCATTCAGTTTTGTTTAATGTACATTTACATCTTATATTCGGTTGGTAAATGTAGATTAAAAACTATACCGACGTAATTGAGACGTGTCGTAAAATATAATTCCCTGAAAGTATAGGTTGTTCAAGTGCATTATACACGCTATAGCGGCCGTTATCTGAGAACTTTTTAATTATATTAGAATAGAAATAGCGGGCCCCGCAATTTCTAGTTGCTCCGGACCCCGCAATCTCTAAGGGGCGGCATTGTTCGAGTTATTTCTCGACGATTTGCATAATCGGAGCATAAATCCCAACTATAATGACGAGCCGTCAGAAGTATTTCCACGTGGTAGTTCTACGCGACTCTCTGCCATGTAATTTTAGATGTTCCGACGAAAATTCAGTCTCCGTAATATCGCAGGGGAACTCGTGGAATCGACTCGAAGATTCAACGACGCTTTGCCTTTACCTGACAGCCCTTCGTTTACGTGGAAATGCATACGTAATTACCTAATCGAGTTACCCGTCACTCGCACAGTGGCGTCTAAGGAGCTTTGAAATTGCAACAAGACGACTCAAACGTTGATAAAAATTTACAACTTGGCGAAAATCTAGTTCAAGCTATCCCGATAATGTAAATACATTTTATACGAACGATCCCAGGGATGAGAATAACTTCGTTGTAAAAATTATAAATATTCATAGTGGCGTGAATATTGGGGAAGAAGTTTCGTTCGGTGCTTTATGATTCTTGATATTTTGCAACGAGTATGCGCGACTCGTTATTTAAACGAGCTACGAGCAGTTTCACCATCATGTAAGAGTGTCGTAATGGTAAAAGACAAACATTACTAATTTTAAAAATATTACTCAGAGAGAAAGTAGAAGTAAATTTGTTAATAATCGAATAAAGTAATTTTTCTGTTATTGGGTTGTTCGTAAAGTCATTTCGTTTTTCAAAATGGAGAATGTATAATTTAATAAAATGTTTGTACACTCTAAAAAAATCGTGTTATTTTCACCAAAAAAAATTTTTTTCCAAAATGGAGATCATATAATTTAATAAAATGTTTGTACACTCTAAAAAAATCGTGTTTCACTTTTACCCAAAAAAAATTTTTTCCAAAATGGAGAATATATAATTCAATAAAATGTTTGCACACTCTAAAAAAATCGTGTTTCATTTTTACCAAAAAAAATTTTTTCCAAAATGGAGAATATATAATTCAATAAAATGTTTGTAAACTTTAAAAAAATCATGTTTCATTTTCACCAAAAAAAACAAAACGACTTTTCGAACAACTTAATATAATTTTAGCTTGAAATTTTTCGATCTTTTTTATTACTAGTCTCAATTGGTAAGGGCAAAGAAGGACGAAATGAAGTAAGATGATTTTTGCAATAAAATTGAAAACCCACCGAAAAATCTGTAATGAGGTGAAACCGTATCGAAATAGACCAGTAGCACAGAGTGCACAATGCGTATCTTCGTTCGAACGAATGAAAATGAGTCATTCGATACCGTGATCGCGTCTGCCTTGGATAGCTCTAAATAGAGTATAAAGTGATAAGAGTGAACTGTTCTAAACTATAAATGACAAGTGTTTGGGTCATGGTGAAATAGATGAGTCGTCGTACTGGTTTCAGTATGTCTGTCACGATTAATGGGATTGATGTTAAAACAAGGATGCTACAATAATAACTAATGTAACAATGAAGACTCTTTCAATGATCCTCCTTGGTGATGAACCTTGACCATCTCATCTTGGTACTCTAAGGGTTGACAATACCTTATCTTTGTAACCGTTCTAAACTATAAATAACAAATGTTTGGGTCATGGTGAAATAGATGAGTCATCATACTAGTTTTAGTAAGTCTGTCACGATTAATGGAATTGATGTTAAAACAAGGATGCTACAATAATGACTAATGTAACAATGAAGTAACAATGAAACTCCTCTTTCAAGGAGAGAAAGAGTCCTTGGTGAAGAACTGAACTATGACCCTCCATGAACCTTGACCATCTCATCTTGGTACTCTAAGGGTCGACAATACTCCCTACCTTATCTTTGTAACCGTTCTAAACTATAAATAACAAATGTTTTGGTCATGGTGAAATAGATAAATCGTCATACTAGTTTTAGTAAGTCTGTCACGATCAATGGAATCGATGTTCAAACAAAGACACTACATCAATGACTTGTGTAACGATGAAGACTCTTTCAAGAATCCTCCTTGGTGAAGAACCTCGACCATCTGATCTTGGTACTCCAAGGGTTGATAATACTCCCTATCTTATCTTTGCAAGGAACGTACACTTGATCTTTCTTTGCTCTCGACTGCAGACAATCTTACAAAGACCTATTATTATTATTATTATTGTTACCAACCGTTAACCGTCTGCACCGTTAAGGATTGGTGAACACTTCGACTCGTCCAAGTCGGAGACACCGAGTATTGTACCACGCGGATGAAACCGCACGATGGGAGAAGGCAAACACAGTCTTCCACGTAGGTTTCAGCTTTCCATGAAGTTGGTGACTGAAGTGGCGCCGGAAGATCCGCTCCGGAGGGCAAAAGTTTTCAGGAAATACCCGTCGGGATGAAGCGGGACCGCCACGGCTACGGATCGTTGACTGTCGTTTGTTTGTTGCAACGGGGGAAACGAAATCGCGTTGGTCTGCGCTTTGTCGCCACCCAGTTCGCTCTGGTTTTCCATGGAAACGGTTTTTCCGAGAGTGTCGTTGAATAATCTCCCCGTTCGCTATCGATCGTGCTCACGAGGGACACGAAGGTCGCGAACGGTAATTTCATTCCGCTGGTCTGGCGTCGACGGTGAAAAAACGACGGTTATTAAAATCGTCGACCCATGGATGTATCTGATATCGAATCCTGGGAGTGAACGACGAGACAAGATGGATTCACGTTTGATAAAAAATCTGCTTTCGTTAACACTTCGCCGATAGTTCGATTCGCGTCCGGCTAGTGGCCTAGCCACCGTGCTCGATAACAGGCTTAACTTGAACTTGTGTAACCGATCGATCACCGAAACGAAATTTCGAAACAAATTTCATCCGGGGCTCTTCGGGACTTAATCCGTCATCGATCGTTTAATACTTTTTTGGCACAATCCGGATACACTCGTCCTGCAATGTTCCGGAAATGGTGAACGAATCTTGGATTCGATTAAGTCCGAGCGACGTGAGTTGATAATATTGTAGAGAATTTCTATTTTCGAGGACAGTAAGATTATTTTAATTAGTGAAAAGGAAGGAGCAAACAGTATTGGAAAGGGTTGCATCAGGGCCACGTAGGAGTACGTAACAAATGTTGTATAAAGAAGGATAGAGACTGTGGGTCCAATCTGACCCAGACTACTTATTCATCAAAAGTAAATAACTTAGCAAAGCTGACTAACAAAGAAAAACACTACCTCTAATGAAATATAGTTCAGTTGTGTATCAAGAGTAGGAAAGACAGAGGATAACTTTCGAGCCAGATCCAAAGATGTTATTAATGACGCTAGGAAATAGTAAAAATGTCAGAAGGAAGAAGCAGGTGCACGAAGATACGCTGGACACTGGTCAAGAGTTTTCACGGTACAGCCTGGTCGGGCGAGAACAAGGTTTGAAATGCGCATGCGCAAACCGGAGGGAGTGTTCGGTGCGGAGTCCTATCCACCTCCACTTGTCATTTTGTATCTTGGGCATTGGAACGTGCCACTTGTACAAAAGACCTCGTTCTTACTTGGCTGGGCTACATCAATTGTAGGTGATTGTCTGTGAGCTAAAATTAAAGCTCTAACTCACAAAGGTACCCATGTACCCTTCTCTAAATCAAGGTATCTGTCTCCATCCATTTTCACCAAGTACGTCCTGGAAACCTCATTCTCGTTTTGCCAGGCTATAGGCTATAAGGTACCCATTTACCCTTCCCCAAATAAAAATGTCTGTCTCTACCCACTTTCACCAAACACGTCCTGGAAACATCATTCTCGTTTGGCCAGGCTATAGGCTATAAGGTACCCATTTACCCTTCCCCAAATGAAGGTGTCTGTCTCCACCCACTTTCACCAAGCGCGTCCTGGAAACTCACTCTCGTTTTGCCAGGCTATACATTCCTCAAAGATTAGACTTCAGTGAACAAAGAAATGTCATCGATAATTTCGAAAATTTAATATCGACAAAAAGGAATTGTTTGGAATATTCTAACCAAAGTTTTCTGCCTCCTCCTACCCCAACAAAAGGCTCGCCTTTTGAGATTCTCTCTTGGCCAGGCTATACATTCCTTAAAGATTAGACTTCAGTAAACAAAGAAATGTCATCGACAGTTTCGAAGATTTAATATCGACAAAAAGGAATTGTCTGCCCTATTTTCAGCCAAGGTTTCCTGTCTCCTACTTTCACCCCCCATCCCCCACCCCCAACCCAACTCTCTCTTAGCCAGGCTGTACATCCCACCGCCCACGAGGTACGCGCAAAAAGTTGGAGCCCGCGAACAATTTAATTTGCAGCGAATCGCGATCAGCATTTTATCAGGGTAACCCTGGAAACAATTCTCGTTCACGGGATCGATCCTCGACGAGAACGAGGCATTTCCGGTTCGAACTGGCGAACCTTTCACGGGAAAACAACGAGTCTCGCCAGGACGGAAATTACGCGTGTAATCGTTGTGAAAATTCGCTGCACGAAAATTTTCGTTGCTAATTCGTGGCTCTATAATGCAAGCCCTGTTGGATATGAGCTCGTCGTTTTTGGGCTGATTTATCAAGCGACGCGCGTTTGTCACGGTTGCTGCAAACACGCTTTTGGATTCAACAAACTTCGAACTGCAGATTTATCCGCGTCGTTCGTGCTTCTCAACCGATTCAATCTACCAACGAGTCCTGATTGTCCATCCAATCCCAATAGTTAGTGAGAGTTTTTGCAGGATCGACTGATTTCACGACTCACTGGGTTTAGGTTATCTAGATAGATTCGATTAGATTCCTCGCGACAGACGGTAAGCGTATAAGGGCATGAAAGACCTTCGTGTTTTGGGAATTACTTTATCCTAACCACCGTGCTCTAGAAACTTTTGATCAGAGTACTGTGTACCCATATACAGTACGATGCACGAGGAGATTGTGATTCAGAGAGTGAGGAATCCTCAAGTAATCAGGGCTTCTCCACGTGAGCGTTTTACCTCGTGTAAAGTGTGTGGCTACTATTGGCCCCCAGGATGTACAGTATGCGTGTGAGAAGAATGCACTTGGCTATTTAAAGAATTCCCAAGTACTTACGATTACTTATATAGGCATTTTACCTCACATAGAGCATGTGGCTACAGTTGATTCTCTCTATGTACAGTATATATATGAAAAGATTACACTTGCCTATTTTAAAATTCACCGAGTACTTAGAACTCTTCTATATGTGCATTTTACCTCTAGAGTATGTGACTACAGTTTGACGCCTGAATGTACAGTATAAATATGAAAAAATTGCACTTGTTTATTTAGAGAATCTCTAAGTACTTAGGACTCCTCTACACATGCGTTCAATCTTATACAAAGTATGTGGTTATAGTTCTTTCCGTGGATGTACAGTATACGTGTGAGAAGATTGCACTTACCTATTTAAAGTATCTCCAAGTATTTACGACTCCTATATGGGCATTCTACCCCAATCATGGGGTAGAATGCCCCATACATATACAGCTTGGGTACCTAGATGTACAGTATGTATGTAAAAAAATTGCATCCAGAGTTGTGTACACATAGTAACACTATCTTTTACCAATTCCTAGCAAACTATTTATAAAGTAAAATTGCATATTGTATACTACAGTATTCTCACTGGCACACAGTACATTTTAGAGAAAAAAAAAGAAAATTTCAATTTTGACACTTATATTAATTTATACAAAATCCCTTCGATCTTGACCACGTCAGGTTTTGTGTCATAAATCCGTGCAAGAGTCTTCCTCACCGCCTGGTAAACGGTGTCCCTACATCGTCCAATCCCGAACTGGATTTAACCGCCAAGACATCGATTTGCCATGAGACCACCATTCGCTATCACGCGTCGTATCGTGGAATTTCTCGAGACACGACGACGAGTTCCCTTTGGGTGAACCGACTCGCCGTTTAAAAGCAACTAATTAAAGGTAATGAAAAGTCAGACCGATGTTTACAAGCTGCCACGATCGTGGCGTTGATCGCGTGCACTTTTATTTGCTCGAGCCAGTAGCCAAGCTGCTAATTAAAGCCGTATAAGCGATCGAGGCGCGTGAAAATCTCCCGAGCCGTTTTTTCGAGGCTCCCAGAAACGATCGTGAAATATTCATTTATTTATTCGACGGATGAACGCCTTTTGGTATAATGAAAAATAATTACAACGAACGAATGTAAAACGTATTTAACGGTCGATACGAGTTATCGATACTGTGTAAAAAAAAAAAAATTCGCAAAGTAGTACGCGAGATGGAAAATTAATAAATACACAATATCGCGTATATAAATAACGTTTAAAGACAGATAACGATTTTTTGAGAATATTTTTGTTCGATGACAAATAGAAATTCGTCGTACCGTCGAATATGTATCTACAAGTTTTTTGTCGAGGACTTCCAGTACTCGGGTCTTTTCTGACCCGAATATAATATTGCTTTTCTATAGTGGAAGCTATTATAATAGTTCGACCGAATGCTCTTATGTTTCCTTAAGAACCTAAATCCTTCCTAAATCCTTCCAGAATTTTTTTTTTTCAAATTTATCGTTAGAATGAAATTCAAGTTCCCGAAAAAATAACATTTACAAGACCAAAAGGCACGGTTCGAAAAAATTCTGTTTCGCAACGGAACTTTAACTTTAACAATCCATTTTAGGGGCACGTATTTTTCCAAAGGAAATTACGTTAAAAAAAACCATAATCCCGGTTTTGTTTTTTTCGTTCTCGGTTCTATCGGTAAACGCTCGCGCGCCAACTAAATGTGTATCGTTAAGGCCCATTCCAGTCGACCGAAGCGCTACTGTTCCCGGGTTTCAGTATGCGGCGCAACGTTACACCAGAATGTCACGGTGACGGTAACAATTACGGTTATCGTTATCGTATTACGAATTCAACCGCCTACACGAATAACGCGAGACAATACGAGGAACACGCTTTCCCTCAGGTTCTCGAAGCTTTCGTCAGTGACGTTGGAATTGACGCACCGTGTAGCTAGGGGGGTGGGGGAAGGTTTCTAGGACAACGCGTTTTCCTAGAAGCGGCCGCGATACGAATTGCAGTTGCAACATGCACGACCAACCTTCTGGTAGCGCCTCTCTCTCTCTTGAAATCGCGTCGACACGGCGAAATCCAGACCGAGAACTCTTCACTGGTTCACCGAATTTCCAATCCGTGCGTTCGTTCGACTTACTTAGTTTCTCTGCGTACAGAAACGGGCGGAATTTTTATTCAGAGCCGTGTAACTCGGGCCGACGCGGTAGCCAAAGTAACAACACTCGTGATATCTCCGACATCCCCACCACCGCACCGACGCCGGGCCTACCAGGAGCGCTACGAATGAAGGAAGTGGAATAAACGCGATAGCTAAGCGTGGCTCCTGGACGACCAGTTCTATAACCTTATCCAGATAAACGTTTGGAACGAAAAAGGACCTTCTTTTTATCCGTTACTAGTTGAATAAAAGCATTAGAATTTAAACTGTACAAAGAAATATTTCTTAACAAGTAAATGAAAAGTAATCCGATCGAGTAATCGCATTGACTTGTCGAGCGCTGTATACAGAAATATGGGTAGAATTTCTATCCGAACGAAAATTTCGGTAATTATTTACATACCTTTCCGATTCTCACGAAATTGAAATATGTTGTGAAAGTCAACATTCTGAACAACTTTCTCTTGTATATATAATAGCCACTCGGTCTTAGTTTCTGAGATATTCCTAAACAAATGTGAGTATTGTTACATTGAATTTTACGTATACGTACGTACATGTAACAGCATGCGTCACGCCGACCGGTAACCAATGTATATAACGGGTGATTGTACAATACCAAATATATAGTATTAACTTTTATGTTCACACTAAACCGTTCAGGTTTATCGGTACTTTCTTACCTAAGAGTTCATATTGCTTTGCCCTCTCTTACACAATCTGTAGAATATGTTCTATATGTAACAACTATTGTACAATTATTGATTCTTTTTATGTTTCTATTTCTATCTTTATGAACCAAATTCGCAAGGTTCTTTTTATTATGTATTTATTCCTTTTATCTATAACAGTGTACTCTTTCCTTTCAAACGTGTTTACTTGTTTATACAAGTGAATTCTTCTCAATTATGGTAATAAACTAACAATCTCATATATATCTTATTAACAAAGTTTTGAGTAGCGAATAAATAAGAAATAACTTTTTATTCCTTAAATAAAAATAAAAATTGGAACCGTAGAATGAAATATTGTATACGAACATAATAAATGGATAAAAAGTTCACTGACCGAATGAATGAACGTGACGAATCAATCGTTACGCGTTGATTTTATTTATAATTTTTTATTGAAATAAAATTTCACTCGCCTCTGACTGCATCGAGGATTCATTTATTCGTCCATCAATCTCTGTGCGTTGATTTTATTCGTCATCCTTTATTGAAATAAAATTTTGCTCTTCGCTGCATCCAAGATTCGCATATTCGCGAGGATGCTTCGCATACTGATCGTTGGCAGAACTCGATTTTCAAACATTATACGAGACACCACTGTATACTTACGTAAGGTTGGTCTCTCACGAGAAACGGCGTGTCGCAGATGCATAACGCGTGCTAACATGCTGACACATCGACGATTGATAATATTCAGTTGGCCTACTTGATACACTTTATTTGCATAGAATTAAAAACGTGCGCTACATTAAATCAAAATCACTATAAATGTAAACAGACGAACGATTTTCAACCGTTAGTGGTGAATATGTTGAGAAAATACTGCAAATACAGTGAGTGATCAAATTGTTATGAATTTTTTGAAAAAATATATATTTTATATTTTCGGTAGTATTATATCTATAATATATAATGGTGAAGTATATACACTTTCTTTTATTTTTTCATATAAACAGCAGCCTCGACTATAGTTTCATATGTTTACAATACTCATTTATTTAATTTGTTTATTTTTGTTTTTTTAATTATGGATTTTTATTACTATTCCAATAATTATAGATGCAAAAATATATATATATTTTTATATTGTAAAAGTTTTAAAAGATGTTGCTAAAAATATAACAGTTCATTTTTTTTCAAAACAAAAGTATCATTTTCGACTTTTCAAAACAAGAGTACCATTTTAAGTGCATTTTCAATTCCATTCACGACCAAACATTCAATTAATTTTTATTCAGTCTCCAAGTTTTCAAAATAATTCAATCATTCACCGTATGTATAATTTTATAATACTTTTTGCAAAAACTTGATTTTCTCTGCAAAATAGATATTTTTTTCTTAAGAAACTTGCCCCGTTTTAAAAAATTAAAAAATTCTCACTCCAAAGAGAATAAATTTTTCAACAAAAATGATCACAAATATCTGTACTCCTAGCGTGCCTACTAATTTATATTAAACATTTACATTGAACACGTTGTATCCTCCCAATAATCCCCCTACCCCTTCCCCATAAGACTGCACTCACTGCCCCCTTATTTCTCGAATTACCAAACAACAAGAAAAGCACAGAGGAACCATTTCGAAGAGCTCCTGGTCCCTTAAGGCGCGTTAAAAATTTCACGAGTATAGAGTGACGGGTGATCGAGAACGGATTCGACTTTTCGGTGAAAGGAGACCGGCAGCGGAACAGTAGGTGGGGCGAGGGACCGGAAGAAAAGCAAATCCTTTCGTTACCAGGAGGCTGACTCCTTTCTGTTTATTTTCCCTTTTTTTCCTGGTTCAACCTCTGATCCGTCCTCGGAGATATTGAAACGACGAAGGAGAAGAATAATGTAGCGCTCTTCTTCTCTTGTCCCCCCACCCCCCTTTCCGCTATCTCCCTCTTTCCAACTCGTCCTATTTCTCAAGGCTTTCACCGAGCTTTTTCCGTTTCGCGCGATAGTTTATCGAAGTCCTTTGACCGTGGAGTTTTTCCTCGAATTCTTCTTCGAACGTTTCATTCGACGAATCCACCTCTCCGCGCGTTTCTAGTCTCCTCACTCCCGCTCTATATACCCCACTCCTATCGCCTATCCCCACTCCTATCCCTTACCTCCACTCCTGTCCCCTATCCCCACTCCTGGCAACGTTGGCGCTCGAAAATCGAATAGCCGTGTTCCATTAATTCGCACCGATTAATTTTCCCTGGAAACGCGATCTGGTATCGTCTAGGGGGCGCAACGGTACACCATAAGAGGGGTGGGGGGGGGGGGGTGACGAAGGGAATTGTAATTAATACCCAGTCGCAGTCGATTAAGGAAACGCTCGCTGGGGAAGCAGCCCCAGAAGCGAGTAATCACGTGGAACGAATGGGAACTATTAAAGCACGGCACCCGAGACGATAATCTTCGCGAACTGTTTTGCGAGAACGGCGACGTTCCGCGAGACTCGGTAAACTGTTTTTACAACGACGAAATAATAACGCTGGGGGTGAGAACGATTTGTTTGGAATCTCTAGAGCCGATTTGTTAGATAATTCGAGAATTATGCGAGCGTGTATTCGATCTTGTACGGAAGGGAACGAATCTGTGGTAATCCTCGGTTTCAAGGCGACTAATCGACCGCGACACAGCTGTCTTGAATGGAGGGTCGGTAGAGAATTCTCGAAATTGGAGGTAATGTCGAGCTTAAACGAGCTCGAAAAAGACGGTGAAGGGGACACCGAGAATACTATAAGCGAGGTAGGGCAATAGCGAGGGTGTGTCGCTAAACTTGAAAGCGACGTGACGTAAATTTTGTATTATTGTTCATTGTACCTTTATGAAAGTTTTGTTAACGCGTTGACAGGATTCTTCAGAGACATTTTCTGTCGTGGAAATGTTTCGAGGTGGATAAACTTTTACGTTGTAAATAAGTCGGGTTCCTTTACTGTCAATTTTCACATTGTTTTCCATACTCGACTCTTTCGTTGTATAAAATATAGAAAATGTGACGGTTACGAACAAACTATCTCGGTGGGTACAGTTTCGAGTTACTGTTTTTCATAGTTATCAATAAACCATATTACCACGCAAGCACACAGTTTTTCCCTCGAGCGTAATTTATATTTCAATGCGGTTCCGGTTACATTAATTTGTAACGGGGATTGAATATTTGCGTTACAGCGCGATACGCTGCAAAGCGTCGAGCGAATGCACTATTGAAATCCGAACAAGGGGAAATTAGATTGAGTTATGGCGCAATATAATATATTTCGCCAACAGTTTCTTGCAAAACGTGTATACGGTAAAATATAAAGACTGTGACAGTAATTGTTAATTGGAAATGCTAAATACCGACTTCTGACAACTTGACAGCGAGAATAATTTTAAACACTCGGCTGAATTCGTAGAGTAAATTATGTAACAAATAAAATCTTATTCTCGTACATCGTAATATTAACTCGCAACGAAAGTAACATAATTATAGAACACAGTTAAAAATAGTACTACAATTGAAAATTCAATATGCGATTGTATTAAGTTGTTCGGAAATTTTGTTTTTCAAAATGGAGAATATATAATTTAATAAAATGTTTATATAGGAATATAATTATATAGGAAAAATCGTGTTTCATTTTCACCAAAAAAAACAAAATGACTTTCCAATATTTATTTATTCCAGGTCTTTAATTTGCAAGAAAAAAGTACCGAGAATCAAAAAGAAGAAAAACTTTCTCAAAGATTCGAGATCAAAATTTGTTCACTAAAATGCAAAGCATCTGTATATAAGAATAACATCTCTTCGTAGTACCAAGATTTTATACATTAAGAATTGAGTATGCGTTATTACTTTAACCTTCCGAATAGTACAATAAGAGTGCAATGAAAGGTTGAAGAATAAGAGAAAGAGAAGAAAAAAAGAACAAAAGGTATTATGCCTCTACGTATGGTCTGTCTACGTATTTCATTGCTGCCCCGAGGCGTCGCAATAACTAGGTACAGCCTTGGTTCGAGTATAGATTGCTTCGTTCGCAGTTACGATGAAGAGGTATTTTCACGTTGATTGATCTTGTAAGAAGAAAACCTTAATGTTCAATGGGCAGATTTCTTAAACTGGTTACGTAACGTTATTACAGCTCGGCGTGGAACACCGGGATAGGGGGAACGTCGACGATCTGGAAAAGAGAGACAAAGCGGGGAATCGATCGCGCGTGGCCGCAGTCAGTGGCGATGAAATTTCCGAGAACGACTGACGCGACACGACGCGACTCAACACGGTTGCAGACATGCAGAGACTCGGTGCCGTGAAACTGTCGTATCGTGGCCATAGAACTGTATCGACGGCTCCCTTTTCCCCTAATCGCTTCTGCGAACAGAAAAGTGGAAGATTACTCGGCTCGAAATCGATCCGGGAGTCGTCCCTGCGTAATCGGTGTATCCTGTCCACCGTTTCTCACATCACAATTTCCCAACCAGAAGAGCCCCTTTCCGTCGCGCGCGGCGAGATATACTACCTCGCCTGTCTCGATCGTGACAGAATGTGTCCTGGACTCTAACAGGACGCCGTCGAAGCGATTGACTCTTCGTGGGGAACTGTTGCTTCGAATAGAAAAACTTTTGAAACGTTAGTTGACGGTTTTTTTTTTTTTTTTGAAAAATTAAAACTTTTCGACGGAGTCATCTTAAAAACTTATAATCGGTTTGATTTACGTTATGTAAATATATTAATAATATATATATGTAAATTGTATATATTTTTAAATAATATATGTGTGTAAATAATATATATATATATATATATATATATATATATATGTATGTATGTATATATCGAAGTGAACGGTAATCCTCGGTTTCAAGGCTAAATACGGGACCGTCACCCGCCTTGAATTCGAGGTCGGTGGAGAATTTGTTCTCGGAACTGGTCGAACTATTAAACGACCTTAGAAAAGAGAGCGAAGAAGATACAACATCGAGAATGAGTGAGACGAAACAACTGTTTAACCTACAAGAGGGTCCAATACAAAAGTCAAGTTGGTCCAACACAAAAGTTAACTATATAATATGTTGTATTATATAGTTTGAGTAAAATTATAAAAAATTGTTTTTATTTATATGTAAGTTTATACCTTTCAAGTGTTACATAGGTTGGACTTTAAATCTTTAATATACGACCGGTATGTTCATGATATATGCACTGTTGTTTTCTGAAATTGAATGGATCACATGCATAACATTTTTAATTCGGTTAATAACAGATTGCAATTCACTCTGAATATATAATAGAATGAAATAGAATAGAATTTCCAAATTATTGATGGATCGTTAGCTATTGGTAAATTTATGAATATATGAACAAAGAACAATACATGAGGAACCTTTCCTCAATAATAGAATAGATTTTTTGGAGGTGTCGGTCATCAATTCTAATAACAGTATGACAACTAATTGATTGGTACATTAAACCTGCGTCATTGGAAAGATTTATTGATTTTTAATCTCAGCCATCCGGTACAGCCAAAAATTTGAATCATTTACAAACTAATTGACAAAGCAATATCTGTTTAATAAATCTGCAGCTCCACAAAAAGAACAAACTTTGTTAAAAATTTTGTTTATTAAAAATTTCATTAACAAACATATTAATAGAAGAATGTTTCGTTTTTCCAATAACAGTAATAACGTTGCCAATATGACTCCACCTCAATTCTATTTCATCTGGTTCCAATAATGAAAGTAAGCAATATTAAATTTTTTCTCATTGTTAATCTATATCTAACAGAATTTCCAATTTTATTAAAAAAATTAATTTTCCTAAAACACGTACACTAACTCATTAAAGATTTATTGAAAATATTTCTAGAAATTGCTTATAAGTAAGAATCAAATCTTAAGATTAAAATCCAAAACTTTATATTTGAATTTCATGAAAATTCATTCAACTGTTTCGACAAAATTGTTTAAATGAAAAAGTGTTAACAGTCATAGACATAGACATTGAAAAATCATCCACTAATTTTCCTTGTTTACAATACTTTTCTTCTTCATGAATTGGAAAGTAAAAGGACCAAATTAGTAATAATAAGTGACAGTAATCACTTATATAGTAGAGGTGGCACGTTTACCAAGCGATCGTTTCTCGCTTCCTTTCTACTGAAAGCGAGAACGAGATGGAATGAGAACGAGCGAGAAACAATACGAGATAGACGCAGCGTGGATCCTTTGTCTCGCTCCCTCTCGTGGGCGTCTGATACTCTGTCCTTAATGTGCGCAATCGATGTGCGCAAGGGTCGTGAATGCTTTACACGAAAAAGATGCCGCACACTTGGTTAGAAGTTTTACTCGGGATATGCATCACAGATTGTTCGCGTGGTTATTGTTCGTTAGTAAACGGAAAAAATTGTCGTCTAAGAGAATCGTTGGTCATTTGCCGATCTGTGTGGGATTCATGAGGCGATCGAGACGATCGATTTCATTCACGTGTTCCGAGAGTTTGTGTTTAACGGTGAGAAGAAAATGGACGGTAGTGTTTTAAATAAGAAAAATCCAAGGTGACCAAACTGGAATAATAAAACGGATGTTTTATGAACGAAAAACTGGAAAATCGTCTTTACATGTAGTTTTTAAAACAAACATCATCGGGGAAGTCAACGATGGACTTGTAAATATTGTAGAAGCAGACATGGAAAATGGCGCAATTTGCAGAAACAACAGAATTGAAGGTTAGCAAGGAATGGATGGCAAGATTCAAAAATCGTCATAACATTCGACGAGGGTATAGCGTTCGTGAAAAGGGAAGTGTAAATATGGTAGCTGCTAAAGAATTTGCAGAATCTTTTACTCGTAATGTAAAAGAAGTAGACAGCAATAGTGAACAAGAGAATGTCAGAGGACAACGCAAACAGGAAAAACAAAATTCTAAAGAAGAACCGTTCGAAGAATGACACAAAGAGATAAAAGATGCAGGAAGAAAAGAATTGGAAAAAGTTTTCAATATTTTAATATTATACACAGAACAAGAATGCCAATTTATTCAAGTAACGATTGAAAATTTACGAGAGTATTTCCCGAGAGATTTGATGGCCAATAAAATAAATCATCGAACGTATGCTGTAAAATGATCTGTGTTATATTTGTATATTCAAAATCTTTGGGAAGAATAATTTCCGATTTTTTACGACGTACGAAATGAAAGTGATTTTTGGTTGGCGAATATGTAGCTGTGGAAGGAATTATTGAAGTAGATCTGGCAAGTAAGTTTTGTTATAATGTATGCGATATAATATAAATAATGTTTAATGGTGCGAAAGAATATACATGGAAACATAACTTATCTTGACGTATTCAGAAATCCAGTGCCGGCAGTTGAGAGCGTCGCATGGTGCGCAAACTAGATGCGCAGAAGACAATTCTGTCGACTACCGCGTGGTGCGTTTTGCGCATCCACTTGCGCACCACGTGACTCCTGTTCTCACTGGCAATATTGGTTTTGTATTGTTCTTCTAGCATGTAGGTTAAACCGAGCTCCTGACGAATAAACATTGCACATGGATATTACGTCGTATTATTTCATCACTTCTCTTAATACCTATATCACGTAACTTCGTAGATTTCTTACGATCCATACGATGAGTAAATACTACTTTATTATCTTGTGGTTAAATAATTTTGACTTAATTTTGGAATTCTATTTTCGAACTATTTAAAAATCCCTTTCTTGTTTTGATTAATTCGTCTACACTTATTTTAATATTTTAATTTACACGATTTATCGACAATTAAACGTTCCACATTCTAATGTTCTAATACAAAACTTGTTTGCAAAATATCATTCGCCACGATTTGGCACAAATTTAATTACTAATTCCTATCACAATGCATTTAACATTCTACAATCTACTCTGTTCCGAATTCGATTATTTCAAATGTGAGAAAGATTTTCTTCGTGTTTTTCGTCGCATTGATCAGACTGAATGACGAAGAGCAGGCAACAACAAAAGATTTAATAAAAGTGATGATCGCCGAGGGCTGCACGGTCGCGTTCTTCTTGTTTCGTATAAAAATATTAGGATAAACTTCGTTCCATCGACGATTGATTTCTCAGTAAACAGAGTTAAACGGTGAAATCACCGTAGAGTAATAGAAATCGATGGGCGCAAGAAGTCGCTGCACTGGCTGGCTGGCTTCTTCTTCAAATAAACATTCCGGCTGAGTATTTTCGATCTATCGCGAGTCAAATAATAACCGAGTCGGTCAGCGACTTGTTTGCTACTGCAGGATTATTACGATAACAGGAAAAGAAAGTAGGTTGAGAATGAAAACAAGATGAGAGAAGTGCGCGTCCTTCTCTCACGTCCTTTTATCGAATAATAATAGAACAAATATTATAGTATGACATTTGAACGAAGAGTTAGTCTAAGGTGAAACATATATAGTATAATATATATGTATATATATAACTTCAGAGGCTTATAATCAACACTTGGCGCTTCGAAACCAATTCTTCTGTTCACATTCAATCTGCTGCAAAGAGAATTATAACAAAAACACTTTATTATATATTATATAGTACTTTTTTCTTTTGAAAGATTGAATCGTGAAACAAAGACGAGCAGAATTTTATTCGAACAACAGATGACGAATAAAAATTTCGTATAAGTATTTGTTAGCTACATTCGATAGTTGAAATAATGTTTTATTTGTTCACTACGATATGTATTAATTTAATCGTATAATTTTGACATCGTACGCATATTGTAGCTGCACATACAATCTAAACACTTTTATATTTTTCCTTATATTTTTTCGAGAGTAGAATATATATTTGAGTCATTTTTTAAAAATTGTTAATAATTAAAAACGGTCCGAATACGGTCATGTTTAGACTCATTTTCATCGGGAGAATCTCGTCAATATATTAGTAACACTCTTATGAATATATTATTTGAGTAATTTTTTCAAAATTGTTAATAATTAAAAACGGTCCGAATACTGTCATGTTTGGACTCATTTTCACCGGGAGAATCTCATCAATTTATCGACAACACTTTCACGAATGTATAAAAATTATTCGAGTCGAGAATCATAAATTTAAAAACAATTCGTTATTTATCGACTGATTACCGTAGTAACTGTTATCGACATGTTCGTCGTTTTTAAATTCGCAATCGTTGTTCGCGTTTGAAAGAGAAAAGACGTCGTTACGGTGCAGGTTCCGCACAGTTACAACGAAATAATCCTCGGGAACGACGCGACGCCCGCGTCCCGAGAAATGAGATCTGCGACGGGCGTGCGACCGAAATTATTTCGCGAAGTAGGAAGCGGCGCAATTTTTCCTAACGCGACGGTTACACGCGCCCCGCTCCTCGCGACATTATTAATATTTCTTTCGCCGGTG
This sequence comes from Ptiloglossa arizonensis, assembly GCF_051014685.1. Lineage (NCBI taxonomy): Eukaryota > Metazoa > Arthropoda > Insecta > Hymenoptera > Colletidae > Ptiloglossa > Ptiloglossa arizonensis. The sequence goes on along the minus strand of NC_135052.1, from coordinate 25,313,781 downwards.
CGCACGAATCGTGCGCGATCTCGCGCGTCCAATGCGAGCGAAGAACGGGGCGTTTGTTCGGGGAACCCCACGCAGCACTCGAGACTGATTTCAGATCGTTGAAAAGCGTTGAAGCGGAGCCCGGATGTCGTCGAGACGATTCGATTGGAATCCAGCGCGTTCTCGAAAATCGTGTACCTCGGGGCGTCCAAGTATCGAATAACGTTCGAAAATTCGTTCGATCGTCTTCGTGGAAAGATCGCCTTCCTGATTCTAAGAAGTCGACTTTTTTTTTAATTTCATGAAAAATATTATATTGTTCAGAAAGTCTTTTTTTGGGGGCGAAAATGAAACACGATTTTTTTTAGAGTGTATGAATATTTTATTAAATTATGTATTCTCCATTTTGGAAAACGATATGACTTTTTGAATAACACCAATACTATATTAAGGCGAAATATGTGAAATAATGGATGAGAAATTTTCTCTCGAAAATTATTGTACAATACTTATCCCATTTACTTGAAATTTTCACTGTGTTTTCGTATTAATATCCTGTAACTTTGTACGAAGGATTCTTCTCTGGTCTCTAATATTTTTTGTAAAAATTTCAAAAATTGTCGATTTTTCCCGGTAGAATTTACAATTTTTTCTTAAGAAGCTCGTCGTTTCTAAACTAGTCTGTAAAATAGCTTTCAAAATTCATTTGTCCAGTTTTTGAAAATTCTAATTTTACTGGAGTCTAACTATTAGAGACAGACAAATCAATTCTACCATGCGATCAGAAAATTTAAGTAGCGTGGTACAAGGATGCTTATACTTTCTGTATGGATAAATATTTTTTTATGAAAATTGGCAGAAATATTCCTCGAAGTATGTATATACTTCTAATATAGATACGTTTTTATTGGACGTTTCATATTGTTGAAAATAATTCCCAAAGATGACAATTTTTTTCAACTCGAAAGGGGGTGTTCCCCTTTAAATCTTGATTGGGTTTCGTTGAAAACCTTCGAAGCCATCCCCAGTGAATAATCATCGAACGTCATCGAAAGCCAATCAAGTGCTATTGGATATCAGGAATTAGTCATTGAGACTCATGGGCCGAGTCGATGAAAGAAAAAGGCTCTTGAGCAATCGATCATGTGTGTGTACTCGATAACGACCATTGTTGGACAAAGTGTGATCTAATTAACAGTTAACGATCACTATTACCGTGCAATCGAACCAGTGACTAACAACTATGATTACCGAATAATTGGTAATAATGAAGATTAACGACTAATATACGTAATCGAACTGAATTTAATAGCGTGAGACATGATTAACTCGTTAATTATTAGTTGCATTATTGCATGCATTTTTGATTGCGATCAAATAGATAAATTAATAACGAAATGTCAATACCGTCACTTGACGTATGTTTAGATGTATATATTAACTGTGAAAAGGGGAAGAGGTGAATTAATTATGAAACGTACATAAAAGTGAATTATAATATATAAACCGTATCATATTTATTATTTATATTAAACCTTGTAATTTATTTTTGATAGACTTTTGCTCGAGTGAGAATTTATTCCACGTTTTCAAAGAAAAAGTTAACTATTTCTGAACGAACTTTTATAATTTTCTTTTTTTAATGATAGATAGGTTATTTTGCAGCGAGATTTTCCACATATGGTTATTCATCTTATGAGTACATACAGTATTTTTTTCATCTAGAAATATTAAAAATTCTCGGAGTTATAGCTTCTTGTTTAATGGCTCTTCTAAAACAGATGTTTTCTATTGGCTTTCACAATTCCAGCTGATCCAATCAGAAACAGAGGGTGTGAAAGTATCTTCATTAGGAAGGATATAGTTACAGGACTAGGGAGAAGTCAAAATCTCGGTAAATAAAAAAAAGGCGAAACTTTAAATTTTGAATTTACATTTTTCAGATTTATTTTGCGTTTAATACGTTAAAAAAAGAAATAGTAAAATTCAATATTTTTAAGAATCTTTAATTCCAGCGATAAATTAAAAAAAAAGGTGAAACTTTAAATTTTGAATTTACATTTTTCAGTTTTATTTTGCGTTTAATACGTAAAAAAAAAAGAAATAGTAAAATTCAATATTTTTAAGAATCTTTAATTTCAGTGATAAAGGCATATCTCCTGAAGATACTCTCCAAATATGAAGTCAGTCGGTCAACTAGATCTCGAGATATCATGAAAACCACTTAAAAAAGTAATATTTTGAAAAAAAAACCATTTAAAGTTTCTCTTATCAATTTCACACGTAGCAGGAATCTATATTCGAACCTCTGTATCATCGGCATTTCCACGAATTGAAGCAAATGGTTTTGCACGTATATTTTCAAAGTCCAAAATGAAGTAAAAAGAAAATGAATTTTTTTTTGAAATTGTAGACCGCAATGTCCCCTTGAATTTTATTAGGTAAATCTTTGCGCGAATAAAGTGTCGTTCGGGTATGAATTTATTCCGCATTTGCGAAGAAAAAGTTTTAACGACTTTTCAATGAAGCATCGGCTCGACTCGGGGAGCAGTCTCTCGACGTGTCACGGACGCAAGGAGCATACGGCAGATATCGAAATGGCGTCGCGTCGCTTTGAAACGTGACGTTCCGTCCGATGGCGGCGGACAAAAGCGGATTTCAGGACAATGCCTCCAGTTCGTCTCGTAATCTCTTCCGCGTAATATACGTGTACGTAGATCGTGGTTCTGTTGAACGCAAATAAAGGTTTCTCAGAAGACAGGTGAACGAGCCGAGAGGCAAACGGACGCCGCGTCGTCGTCGTCGTCGAGCAGGGAGCGGCCCCCCCCTGAGAAAGAGGCGGGCCCACCGCGGGGGAAGAAAAGAAAACAAAAGGAACACGATGCGTTTGAAAAGTACTTTTCGATCGTCGCGCAGTACGTTTCAGAGACGAGCGAAATTTTTATCTGGATAAAGGTTTCAAGATTCGAATAAAACTAATGCCGCCTTCAACGTTGGGAAAACGGGGACTTGTCTCGGGGCCTGAATTTATCGCGTGTTACTTTCACATTGTTTAAAAATACACGAGTGTGATTGTATCATTTGAAACTTTCAATTTCCTTTTAGTAGTTTTTTGGTAAATTCTGGTTAGAAATAGTGGGCCTTACATTTATCAAGTACTTAAATTTTTCAAGAACATTGTAATTTAAAGTGTATTATAGACTTTGGTACGTCTTGAACAGAGACGAGCAATTTTATGTAATGTATTGCTCTGTAATTATTATGTAATTTTATGTAAAATTTCATTACACTAATTTTTATTATTATTTTAGTAATACATTTTTATACAATAATGCCTCGTTACCTGCACACATATTCATGAAAATTACGATCCACTTAAAGTCATCTGTACTCCAACATGGGGTATGACTCCTGATCATGAATCCGGGCAGTAAATTTTATCAATATCCGAGGTATTACTGGACACTGCAAAATAATCCAAATTAAACTGAAAACGTTGAAATTGCCAACAGCTTTCCAGTTTACATTTCATCAAAATGATTATTCAACGTCTGTAATGACCAGTACACGGATCATTGCAGGTTCACCCCGGTTTTGGTCGCTCGTCTTCGTTGATCTTTATCGTGTGACAGTCGGTCGAATTTGCGGGGAAACTTTCAATAGATTTCTGCGTGCGCGAATCGTTTTAGGTTTCCCTAACACCGTTTTTTCTCTTGTCAGTCTGGTCGTGATGCTCTCAAAGGTCGATTGAAAATTGTTTAATCTCCCACTAGCCGGAAGTGGAGAAATTCAACGTGCTCTCTCCGGTTAAAATACGCTAAGTTGGTTCTTTGATGAGGGGAGAAGGTGTCAACGGGACGACTGCCGCACGAGTGGTGTGTGGTTGGGAGGGGGGGGGGGGTGATAAAAGGACCGTTTTCAATTACTCAGGGTATTTCTCGCGTCAGCCGTTGGCAGAATTTATCGCGCACCTGGTTTGACTACGCCTTGTCGCAGCCTTGCGTGCAATATTCAAGACTGCATCGCGCGTTGAAACAGCTACTGTTCGCGCATCGAGAATTTGCATTTGACACATGCATGTTGCGCCACGACATATATGGACGAAATTGAAAATCTTGCAACTAACGTGAAGCAGCTCCATTGTTATCAACTTCAAGATAATTCTATAAATATTTATAGAATATATTTTTTCGTGCAATAAGTAGAGGTTATTGATTTGATGTTGAGTTTTTGTTTAAATTTTTGGCGAATTTTTCAAATTTAGAGCTATTTTTGAGTTTTCTGAGTGTAAAAAAGACGGTTGTATTTGAGAATCATGTAAAGTGTTAGTTATCAGGTGAGATGTATAGGTGGTGGCCGATTATATTGCACCTAATTATATTTCGACCTTTTCTAGCTTGTACAAAAGAGTAGTATGGACAAGTTCGAAAGTTATTACTTATTAGATTTACATCAAATTGCAATAAAAAGTGTAAACTTTTTTTTTGACGTGCATTACACCTAATAAACCACTAATTAATTTGTTGAAAGGTTCTCGGTTCTTATTTGGACCCAAATTTTTAGTAGCAAGGAAAAATGAACGTTCTTTATTTAAGTAAAAATTAAAAAAATAAAAATTAAAAACTTCAATTTTTTCAATCATTTTTATTTTAAATTTGAACAAAAAAACAAATGAGAAACTATAATTTCTGCAATCGAACGATTTATCGCAATCATATTTTAATAAACAAAACCTACTCATTGCACTATATCTTTTCCATTTACTCTTGCCTATGTTCATTCCCTTTCCGGTCGAGGAACCTCGAGACAATTCCTCGAATAAAATCTCTACCTGCTTCGTGATAATTTCAACGTCAGCCCTCGATTTATTTAAATTTAAGCGAGCATTACTGTAATTGGATAATTACAATGTCCCCTGTTCGATACGTGTCCCCCATTCGTGTCGCCCTCCCCTGCATTCATTTATCGAACGGACCCATTCGAGATTAAGACCTTTGTTGCTCGCATTGTTCCAGGTACAAGGACAACAGGGCTTATCCTTGGCCAGGTGGCGAGAGTCAATTCATCCTTTACCCGGAGAGTGCGAACCAGACGATTTACGCGCAGAAAGTGGAAGCCTCGGACGGTGGACGATATTCCTGTCGAGCCAGGAACGATACGACCATCCTGGAAGGAGACATCACTCTTGCTGTGCTCGGTGAGTCCAGTTTCTGTTCTTTGATCTTCCATGAATACTTTTCTTGGAATACACTTCTTCGTACATTTCTACATAGATGAAAATTCTTGCAATAAAAAATAAGTTTAAAAATTGATTAGTAAATTTAAACGATAGAAAAAGGAATATTTATTCGTGTACATGTAGATGAAAATTAATATTATATAAATATATATATATTATAAATAAATATAAAAGATTAGTAAATTTAAACAATAGAGAAAGGAATATTTATTCGTGTACGTGTAGATGAAAATTAATATTGTATATATAATAAAAGATTAGTAAATTTCAATAATAGAAAAAGAAATATTTATTCATGTACATGTAGATGACAATTAATATTTTACACACACACACAGAGCATATAACATGCCATTAGTACATTAATAAGTACATAACGCGTGGCGTAAGAAAAATAATGATCACAGTGGAAGGATTGTGAGCCACAATGGTAAATTTTTTTATTTACGTCTTTTTTTTTTAACGACACCCTAAATAACGTATTTGTGAGTTTCTTCTGATTGAAATGAGATGAAGCACGATAGAATGTGATCGAATTTACATTTCAACGTATAATATAAACGATATTTAACGAATTATCAAATAAGTAAATATAATACGAATTAGAACGTGTTCGGTTTCATTTTAACCGGAAAACCCTTGTGAACACAGTGGAAGAAGTTTCGTTCAGAAAGGAGCAAAGATAAAAAAGTTCGGTCGTTGCATTAGTATTGTCTCACCGATAGGTTTTTTTTTTCTCGTCTCGGCTCTCGGACCTCCTTCTCTTTCACTTGTCCTTTTCTACGTTCGACACAAACAAAGGCAAACTTCGAAGGACGGTCCGAGTCGTATCGAGGTTAAAATCGCATCTGTTCGACAAGTCCCTCGTTCAGGTTCTAATATTCGTGCAGTTATCCAACTTATATTGTATAACACGAGGTTAGTCAAGGTCATATAAGAGTCAGCTAGAAAAAAGTAATATTTTGTCGTCTAATACCATACCCGTCCAATACCATATAATTAATGACTCTTACAATGCACAAATAATGTGTTTGAAATATTTTTCCATTACTGTCATAATACTCTCTTTCAAGGAAAATTAAAGTGCTAATTTTGTATCAGGATACCTTGTATATTCAGGATATTTTGTAAAAATTAATACCTATTTATCTAACAATTTGTCTGTGCGTAAAAATGAGTGGGGTTTTGTTACAAACAAATTTTCAACGAACCGATGCACTTGTTCATTCGCAAATTGTTTTTCATTTGATGCATTTTGTAAAGCTCCGAACAGACGGTGGTTGATAGGTACGATATCCAGCGAATATGGCGCGTGCGGTAAAATCGACCGCACGAGTTTTTACATTTTTTCTCGCACGAACCAGATTATAAACAAATTTTTATTTTGCAAATTTCCGGTCGAAGGCCTCGCGTGAAAAATATAGGAAAAAATATGACCCGATTCTGCGAAGCTTTTCGTGTAATACTGGTAGTATATGTGGCATGGGTTATGTCATAATTAACGTCTTGACGAGCTGTTAAGGCCGCGGTGCGTCCTGTTTCGGCTAACCAACCAATGCCCTAACTGCGGTTAGCAGAACGTACCGGTCTCGCGTTTTATCATTTCAATTAGGTTTACGATCGATCTCGTACGCGTTTCAATAACGACATTTGTACTTCTGAAATAATTTTAGCGACCTTCGGAGAAATATCAGACTGTTTTCGTCATTCATATTTTTGAATGTTGGAAAAATTTCAATTGAAATTCATTTGGACAATTTAATACGTACTTGTGTTGATTTGGTGGAAGGTGAATAACAATTTGGAATGGGACAAAACAATTATGCTAACACATTTATCCGGTACTGTATATAAATTTGACTGTTACAATAATAGTTGTTTTGGAGTTGTTCGGGTCAAAATTGACCCGAGCCGGAAAAATATAATATATAAATAAATTTTGCGTGGAATATCATGGATAGTCCTTTGTAAATGTGAATTTTGATCCCAAGGCTTTTGCATTTTTCGAGGAAATACTATATTCGAATTAACTAACAATTCTCCTGAATGTGCAGTATTTTCAACGTAAAAGGAGCTCAAAAGCTTAATTTATCATAAGAGTCACTGAAAGACAAAAATCCTTGTAACTAGGAAACAAGGTCATATCGGACATTTGTTTATTTTTCAATCTTTTTTTTGTTTATAACTAGGAAACAAGGTCGTATTGAAGATTTGTTTATTCTTCAAACTTTTTTTCTTATTTATAACTAGTAAACGAAGTCATATTGGACATTTATTTATTCTTCGAACTTTTTTCTTGTTTACAACTAGGAAAGAAGGTCGTATCGGACATTTGTTTATTCTTCGAACTTTTTTCTTGTTTACAACTAGGAAACACGGTCATATTGGATATTTATTTATTCTTCGAACTTTTTTCATGTTTACAACTAGGAAACACGGTCATATCGGATATTTGTTTATTCTTCCAACTTTTTTTCTTATTTTGGTGCGCCCAATTCACCTTTAAAATCATGTTCATATATTTTGTAACACTCTGTGTATCGTACGATATGCATTTAATTCAGGAAGAATCTTGATAGTATTTTATTTATAAAAGAAATTTTATTTATCGATCATTTATCATTCGAATATTGTTTAATATTCTTCGTACATTTTTCTCTTCAACGTTTTATAAACAGTAAGATGTTCTTTTCTTGTTTCTTTGATGTAAATAAATTAAAAAAATAGACTAAATACGAAACAGTAAATAGACGTAAAACATTTACTAAATATAAATAGACCAAATGTGAAAATATTTTGAAACGATGTTCATTGTACGAAAGAAATATTATTTTTAATATTAAAAAGAATATTTCGTATAAATCTAACACTTTGTCGAAATGTTATTCAATGCCAAAATTCGATATAAGGATTAAGCAAAGGTGTACTAAAAATTTCCAATTTTCTACAACGAAATATTTTTACGCGAATGAAAGATATCAATAAATAAAACTATTTCGTAGATTAAGAGTGCTTCTATCCATCTTGCATGAAACGATATCGAAACTTGGTTGGGTGAGAAACGCGTTTGTCATTTTTGAATTCGATGTTTTTTTTCCATCCCATTTTTTTTTTCTTTTTTTTTTCATGCGACAGTCGAGAGCCACGGAGATGTCTCGATTTATTCCAGCTTCCGCAATCTCTTATCGTTTGCTTTTCGTTGAGCTCACTGCGAGATTGGATCTCCGAGCGGAGACGATGACCCGCGATCGATCGAAACTGAGATGAAAGATCAAGAAACACGTTCGAGTGTATTATTATCGTCGATGAATGAATTCTGAGCACTCGATATTGGGACAGAAGAATGCACTCTCGTCTCGTTGGCTGAAATAATGCAATACTCGTGGTTTGAAAAGAAAAGAACCCGTTTCACCGATAGTGTTTCAATTCTGTCTTCTGTTGTTTAACTTATTCATAAACGATGTTTCAACGATGTTTCAAATTTGTATTGTACATGGGTGACTGAAAATGTTTTTTTTCGAAATTTTTCTTTTTTGTATCGTAAGTATTAAAAGTATTATTAATAATGGTTAATATTGATATCGATCAATTATTGGTGATAGTTATTGGTACAATTATTATTGGTAATAATTTTCAGTTTACGATAAGAAAGAGTTCCTAAGAAAGAGTTTATAATAAAAAATAATAAATCAATTAATAATAATTGTTAATAATTATTATATGCTCATGATGAGAAAAACTTAAAGAAACTTCAAGTCGTAATAAAACTAAATATGAATAATAAATTAATAATAATTGTCGATAAAAATTTTAAGTCTATGATAACTTACCGAGAAACAACTTCGAGTCGTAACAATAATTAACAATAGTATAACTTAAAGAAACTTTAAGTCGTAATAAAACTAAATATGAATAATAAATTAATAATAATTGTCGATAAAAATTTTAAGTCTATGATAACTTACCGAGAAACAACTTCGAGTCGTAATAATAATTAACAATAGTATAACTTAAAGAAACTTCAAGTCGTAAAGAAAATAAAACTAAATATGAATAATAAATTAATAATAATTGTCGATAAAAATTTTAAGTCTATGATAACTTACCGAGAAACAACTTCGAGTCGTAACAATAATTAACAATAGTATAACTTAAAGAAACTTCAAGTCGTAATAAAACTAAATATGAATAATAAATTAATAATAATTGTCGATAAAAATTTTAAGTCTATGATAACTTACCGAGAAACAACTTCGAGTCGTAATAATAATTAACAATAGTATAACTTAAAGAAACTTCAAGTCGTAAAGAAAATAAAACTAAATATGAATAATAAATTAATAATAATTGTTGATAACAATTTCAAGTCTATGATAACTCACCAAGAAACAACTTCGAGTCGTAATAATAATTAACAATAGTATAACTTAAAGAAACTTCAAGTCGTGAAGAAAATAAAAATAAAGAAGGATAATAAATTAATAATAATTGTTGATAAAAATTTTAAGTCTATGATAACTTACCGAGAAACAACTTCGAGTCGTAATAATAATTAACAATAGTATAACTTAAAGAAACTTCAAGTCGTGAAGAAAATAAAACTAAATATGAATAATAAATTAATAATAATTGTTGATAAAAATTTTAAGTCTATGATAACTCACCAAGAAACAACTTCGAGTCGTAATAATAATTAACAATAGTATAACTTAAAGAAACTTCAAGTCGTGAAGAAAATAAAAATAAAGAAGGATAATAAATTAATAATAATTGTTGATAAAAATTTTAAGTCTATGATAACTTACCGAGAAACAACTTCGAGTCGTAATAATAATTAACAATAGTATAACTTAAAGAAACTTCAAGTCGTGAAGAAAATAAAAATAAAGAAGGATAATAAATTAATAATAATTGTTGATAAAAATTTTAAGTCTATGATAACTTACCGAGAAACAACTTCGAGTCGTAATAATAATTAACAATAGTATAACTTAAAGAAACTTCAAGTCGTGAAGAAAATAAAACTAAATATGAATAATAAATTAATAATAATTGTTGATAAAAATTTTAAGTCTATGATAACTTACCGAGAAACAACTTCGAGTCGTAATAATAATTAACAATAGTATAACTTAAAGAAACTTCAAGTCGTGAAGAAAATAAAACTAAATATGAATAATAAATTAATAATAATTGTTGATAAAAATTTTAAGTCTATGATAACTTACCGAGAAACAACTTCGAGTCGTGATAATAATTAATAATAGTAACGACGATAATAGGTCTTTATCGTGCCAAGACTGCACGTACCAGAAAGGGGATAAAATACACAGTACACCGAGGCGAAGAACAAGAGAGACATTCGACAAGATATAAATAATTTTGCGATTCGGGGCGTCGAAAATGATATTTCACTCGATACAACGGAACGTTTCATAATGAATTAGACGCGCAAACAGACTCCTATAATTACATCCTACAGTTTAGAAACCAACCGCCCTTACTGCAGCTATCAACACCACCTGTCTTGGAGTTATTTTCACAACAGAACCAACATTTACCGAGCATATAAATCGCTTGGGTTCCTCTGCATTTAACTAACCCAACCACTTCCGTAATCCGCATAGTCTGAGAATCTTATACGTATAATGCTCTTGTGCTACCACACCTTGAATATGCCTCGCTTATCTGCACTCCGTGTACTGTTAAATATTCAAAACCGTTTAAAAGCTTGAAAAACTCCCACAGATTTATCTCGCAGTAACTCTTTGCCCTCGAAGATTCCAGTGACGAAAACTGGTTACTCGATTGAAATTTTTTTACACATGTGAATCTCTATTCAGGCGACACTAGTCCAGCGATGATTCATTATACAGAGTGGACCATTTTTAATTTAATTTATCGACCACTTAAATATTTACGCTATTCATGGTTCTATGAAAAAAAAAGGTTCAGGACAAAAATTGCACCCTTTAAAGAATTTGAAGTCATTGATAGTTTTTTAAGTGGTACTCTGTAGTTTCTTCTCAATATTCTTGCAGAGTGTAAAAACAGAAATTCAGAAACCTTATGAAGCATACTGTGTCGAATGTCGAAAAATGTTCATTTTACATAAATGATGATTGTATAATACTTAAAATGATAAACTACTTGCGTTGATGCAATGGTTAAGTTTCTTTGTAAATTATTATTTTAGATTTTCTAGACACGCTACAATAATTCTTTGTCTCGTTTCTCTTGTGTCGTGGATTTGTCTACGGTACAATTTGCGAACAATATTTTTTAATTTTCCATGCAGATAGAAATCTAGTGGTGATCTGGAGAACGATCTGACCACTCCACTATTGCCCTTCATCCAATCCAATTTTCAGAGAATTGAGTATCAAGTTGTGACCTTGTTAATCTAGAATAGTAAGCTTGGGCACCCATCGTGCTGAAACCACATTATACTTTGCACAACATGTAATGCCATATGCGTTAAAAAACCATATGCGTTTGAAACAATGAAACAATAACTTTAATGAACATTCTCAATAACGAGAATCACAATATAAACTTTCAGAAAGAAATCTATGAAGCAATAAGTGTTTAATAACGTTAAGACTTGTTAATAATCTTATTGATATTAATCTTATAATAACGTTAGACTTATTCATATTAATAATATCCGGAATAGAATGGTTCATAAAGTTGTTGGATTGTAGCATAATTTTTTATAGCATACAAGAGTATAGAAAAAAGTATAGGGTGGTTTGAAAACATCTGTGATCTCAAATTGTAAAAATTAATCTTGGAAAAATTATGAATACTATTTTTACACGTGTTTTTTTAAACAATACAATTTTGTCGTGAAAATTTTGGTAATGGAAGCATAAATGACGGACATGCAATTGTTCATTTAAATGAGATATCCTGTATATTATTATGTTCATAAGACTCACAACATGTAGGGCTAGAGACATAATTACTAGAAAGATTTTCATAGAATCATAAATAAAGGAAGTACTTAGGTGTTCTTGTTTAAATAGTGCACCCTGTATATTATTACGTTCATAAAACAAGATGTATAATATTTAAAACCGGGTAAATAATTATTAGAAAGGAGATTTTCATAGAATCATAAATAAATTTTCCCATTTAAATAGTCCACCCTGTATATAATTATGTTTACAAGATCTAAAATTTGACACAATATCTAAAATCAGAAAAATAATTATTGGAAGGATTTTTTCATATAATTGTAAGTAACGGAGATATTTAGGTGTTCCCGTTTAAATAGTGCACCCTGTATAATAATAATTATTAGAAAGGAAATTTTCATAGAACCATAAATAAATTTTCCCCGTTCATATAATCTACCCTGCATATCATGCTCATAAGACACAATAACCAAAATCAGAAAAATAATAATTAAAAAGAAAATTTTCACAGAACCCACAAACAAGTATTCCCACTTAAATAGTCCACCCTGTATACCATTACGTTCGTAAAAGCACAATATCAAACACCAGTAATTATGAAACATAACCCTATCAATCCCTCACGGTAGAATTTCACCGTGTCCATAATTACTCGGCATTCGTACCATCTCTGGAAATATAATCAACGATAATATTTTCTTAGGCGAAATTATAAAAACAGCCCGCGAGGAAAGCGAGGTCCCGCGCGAGACCCGACGCGTAAAATTCTCTACGGCAGCGAATACCGACCGTAACAGGTGTGCGCCGAAAGTTCGAGCACCGATATCTACGTTCGCGATGGTGTGGCGTGTAGTACCCGTGTGCACGCCTATCGATCGAATACGTACGGTGAAAATTGGCTCGGTTCACGGTTATTTACGCTCTCGTCTTTTCGTTCGCGTCCCGCGGGCCACGGTACCGGGGAAGATTTACGCCGAACGAAAACTCTGGCAACGAGTGAGCCGATCGGCCGTTGAGGAACGTTAAGTCGATCGATGCGTCACGCTCTCGTCGGCGTAGGTGGTGGTTCTAGGAGGCACGGGTCGATTCTTTTTCCTGGAAATTAAACGGTCGTCGCGGTGGCACGGGGGCGGGCGCGAAAGACGCGGACACGGAGAAGGGGAGGGACCAACGTCGTCGCGGAGGCGCCGTATAATAGTTATCGGTCGGATGCGCGCAGCTTGCAGCTTGCAGCGAGATAACTCGGCGCAAGAGCGCGCGCTAGTTTCGCGGAATCCCGATTAAACGATTTCCCCGAACGAATTTCTGTCGTTTCACGGTATCTCGCGTGTTCCACCCGGCGACGACTAATTGCGCTCTCACGCTCGTCCCAGTTTGTGTGTGCATACCTACCACTCCTTTCCGAGTTGAATTTCTTTCCGTTTATGCGACTGTTTCGCCGACCGACGACCAATTCCGCGGTAAACGTCCCACGAGGGAAATTAATGGCTAGAAAGTAGAGTGCGTTGCTGGAAAGAATGTCTCCGGTGGAATTTAGATTTACCGGTCATAATTATCCGGGAAGGATTACTTCACTGTCGGACGGGGATTAATTTTTCATCGATCGTGCCACGAACGAAATTAACGGGGAGAATATACAATGCGTAGCTGGAAAGAATGCATTTGGTAATATTTAGATTTAGTGGTTGGAACTTTTGGAAAGTGTTCACTTTGGGCGAGGACTAATTTTGTATGGAACGTGCCGTGAATGAAATTAAGGAGAGAATGTACAGTATGTAGCTGAAAAGAATGCATCTGGTAATATTTAGATTTAGTGGTTAGAACTTTTGGAAAGTGTTCACTTTGGGCGAGGACTAATTTTCTATGGAACGTGCCACGAACGAAATTAAGGGTAGAATGTACAGTGTGGAGTTGGAAAGAATGCCTCTAGTAACATTTAAATTTAGTGGTTAGAACTTTTGGAATGTGTTGACTTTGGTCGAGGACTAATTTTGTATGGAACGTGCCACGAACGAAATTAAGGGTAGAATGTACAATATGTAGCTGAAAAGAATGCCTCTGGTAAAATTTAGATTTAGTGGTTAGAACTTTTGGAAAGTGTTGTTTCACTTTGGTTGAAAACTAATCTTGCATCGATCGTGTCACGAACGACATTAAGGATAGAATGTACAGTGTGTAGCTGGAAAGAATGCCTCTGGTAAAATTTAGATTTAGTGGTTAGAACTTTTGGAAAGTGTTGTTTCACTTTGATCGAGAACTAATTTTGCATCGATCGTGCCACGAACGAAATTAAGAATAGAATGTATAATATGTGGCTGGAAAGAATGCCTCTGGTAAAATTTAGATATAGTGATTAGAACTTTTGGGAGGGATTGTTTCACTAGTAACGCTCAATTTCGCAAAGTTCTACGAACGAAATTATTATTATGTACAATACGCAGATGGAGAGAATGCATTTGCATGTATTTCACATTTAACAATTGGAATCTTTGGAAAGTGTCATCTCACGTTTAATAGGGGACGAATTTTCTAGGAAAAAATTTATTATTTGAAATGTACTGCGAGCAGTTGGAAAGAATGCCTTAAGATAAAATTCAAATTCAGTGATCACGATCTTTGGGAAACGTGACAATAAAAAGAATCCAAAAGAATTTTACTCACACTATTTTTTATTGACATACAATTATTTTTACAACAGTACACGTATATTTTTTAGCAAGTTAAATACATTTATTTGTATATTTCGTAATCGTGTACTAAAGACCCGAAATACTGTGGTCGAGAACATGTTACACAACAAACGTAACAAACCGTGAGGAGACCTTTCATTCTCATTATGTGCTTAACTACTCGAGCAAATCTCCAAATATTTTTACAAAATAAGAAACTCTCGTAGGAAGGTAGTCTAGCGGAAACATTGAGTTTAATTAGCTCGAGGGTAGCTGGACAATTTATTCGACCATTAAGATTTTTATAAAGAAGGATAGCATTGGCCAACTTCCTGCGTGCTTCTAGTGTTTGCATATTAAGTCTATTAACCATTTAACTAGTGTGCTCGGGTATACTCGAGACTTGGCAACAATATTATTCTAGACACTCAAGTTGAAGAGAACGCAAGGTATGCGAATTAAAAAGTTAGCTCGTATGAACAATTACGTAAAATTTTTCGTTTCGTCGTTCTTCAATTTTTGCACACATTTACAAGTATGATTATTAAAAAATAAATTGTAAAATTCACTACAAAAACTCTTCTACCATTGTTTAATTCAGCGTTAAGTAGATTAAGGATAAGACCATAATTTTCTCTGTTTTACGTATAGTATATTCAACCTAATTTATACCAAGCTAGACACAGGAATGAATGTTGAACCCTTTCTAATAATATAGTATATGATATTTAATCTATCATAGGTATACTAAAATCGAGTTAAAATTATTAGTGACGCAATTTATGGATCCAAGCGTTTTTATTCGTTTATTAAATATTTTTACGCCATGGTAGAAGATTAACAAAGTATTAAAAATCTCACCAAGATCGGTTACATCATTGACGTTAATGAGAGAATCCTCGTAGCAATAAAAATTTGAGTTCGTTGTACGTGTAAATCAGATTAGAGTTTTGTGGTCGTTTTTATCTTCGAGGATCAATTTTATATCAACAGTGTATCAGCAGAGAATTTTATGAAAAATTGTTTACAACAAGATCGTTAATAAAAATAAAATAACTAGAAAGAATGTGAGAGTCTTGCGGGACGCCTGAAGATCCGTTGAAATTATCTGGGTAATAATTAAGAAAGCTAACTCGTGTCCCGTCACTTATACATGTAGCTATGTAACCAAGACGAGAGATTAGCTTGGAAACCAGAGTAATATAGTTTATTGGATGGAATATTAGACGGTGGATATTAGATTTGGGTAAAAGGATATGCTGTAATTTACTCAGTCTAAAGTTCTTCTAAAAATCTGTAAAATCAACGTTCAGTTGTTAGTTGTCATTGTACTTTGACAGTTAAGTTTTTTTTTGCAAGCAAGTTCAGTCGCTAAATGTATTCATCGGTTACTTTGTCTAAGGTAACTATAATTATGTTTGATAACAGAAGCAATAATCTAGGTGTAAACAATGGAGAAGCCTCTACTCCAGTTTTTCTAATTTGTTTATACAAATTTTGCTAAAAATTACTACACCTGTTTCTCTAATTTGTTTTGAAAAAAAAAGAATACAAAAATAGATAAAAATTTTCACAAATATTGGTTAATAGAAAGAGTTTTAGTTCAGTAGTATATTATTTTTCTATAATTGAATCTACTACAAAAAAATCTTTTGTTATATTATAAAGTTAAAAACACGAGACAATTTTTACCCATAACTTCTGACTTTGAGTGTATAGTCAATTGTAAAAGTGTTTTGAGTTCAAAGTACTGTGCGTTCACGAGAAGAGTGCTGACGAGTGTTTACATCCCCACTCTAGACTGCTAGCTCCTCCCACTCATTGTCACTATTGGTCACTGTCGTCAGACTATGGTGTTTGTATCCCCACTCTGATCTACTATTTCCCCTACCATTGGACGCTTTGTCGCTATTCGTGGAGGACAGTGACGAAGCTCTACAGTAGCCAATAGCGACAATGCGCGTGATACTAGGGGCGGAGTTAGTGAACTGTGAACCAGAGTGGGGATGTAAACAAAATTACGTTTGCCACGATTATCATTATTATTTTTTTCTTAATTCTATCTGTTCCATATATGCACTTTTTTCTTTAAATTATACACAATACATAACAACTCAATGTAAATTTTCAAGCAAAATTTATTATTTTAAGTACCTGCCAACTTTACATATCGTTATTACTTACAAAATCAATCTCTTAGAATAATAAACTCTATACTTGTTGATTCTAAAATCTCAACATTTCCATCGCGAAACAAACCAAGTATTCGTTAACAGTTACTTTACATCTAATAAAAAAAAATGTCTTTTTACCATAAAAATATACTCATCATATTTTTCCTACGATACCACCGGTGTAAAATCATCCAGGGGCACCGTGTGCTACCTTTGCCCCCTACCTTGTCACATCCCTGCCCGGTGTATCCGCAACATCTCGCAGAAAGGTTAACCCCAATAGACTAGACGCGTATCTCCTATTACCAAGCGTATTAATCACTTTGATCGGTTCACGCGAGCATCATCCCTGTATGCATGTTCATAATTTGAAACGGATCACGGTGTTGCCCTATCGAGTGTACCCTAACACGGTACGACAACCTCACCTCGTTGGCGAGGACTTTGTTTATCTTAGCCGGCATCAGTCGCTATGGTCATTTAGTCGGAGGTCTAGAATTTCGGTTGCCAAAGACACACAAGTTATACAAGTTATGATTATTAATCTAGTCGGCTGAGGTTCTCGGCAATCGCGGTAGAACGCTTTCTGCGCGGTGATGGGGGAACTGTTGGTTGCGGCCGGCTCGTTTTATTCGCCAGATTTTTCATTTGTCCCGATTTCTGTCTCTGCCCGTTCACCCCTCCTCGTCTTTCCACTTCTCGTTACACAGGCATCCGTCTCTGTCCCAGCGCGACAGCCTCGTTTCCCCGCAATTTCCATCGGCTTCCGGGACAGACTTCATCCGCCGGACGGGCATTATTCTTGCCAGCGTTGCCAGTGGAATGAGTTTTTTCGGCTCCGCGAAAACGGTTGTGCGTTTCGCTTCCGAAGAATCAAGCAACGAATGGCGAACGACGAACAATAGGCCAGCTAAAATGCGAAAAGGGTCCCAGTGCGTCGCATTAAGGAAGTTAGGGTACGTCTTTGTTACCCCTGTTGATAAGGACTTCTTCAAAGATTTATTTAAGAAAATTTGTTGGATGAATTAATTAAATTTTTTTTCCATCGGGATGTAGACATATTGTAGATAATTGGAAACAAATTTCAAAGTTGTATATAAACAAATGTGGTCAATAGATTAATTTTTACAAATGCACCCAGTACCTATGTCACCAGTATAGAAAAGAACTTCTTCAAAAATTTATTTTAGAAAGTTTGTTGGATGAATTAATTATTTTTTTTTTCCATCAGGATGTGGATATATTGTAGATAATTGGAAACAAATTTCAAAGTTGTATGTACACAAATGTGGTCAACAGATTAATTTTTACGAATGCACCCAGTGTCACCAGTATAGAAAAGGATATTTTCAAAGATTTATTTTAGAAAATTTGTTGGGAGAATTAATTTGATTGTTTTTTATTAACACGGGGATGTATTGTACGTAATTGGGAAAAATTTAAAAAATTGTACGTAAACGAATTTGGTCAATAGATTAATTTCCACGCGTGCGCGCAGTGCCCACATAGCTGGACTGTGTAATCAAAGTTCCTACAGTGATGCGATGTGAAGATGGATGGGATTTTATTAAACTTCATGGTACTAACTATGGCCTGTCGGAGGTGGATTTTTAAATTTTGAAAAATTAACGAAATTGCGCTTTTTTTTTAAACTAGAATTTTACGTAAAAATTGTCTGCTTTGTTAGCGAATAAAATTTGAAATATTAAAAAAAGCTAAAAAGTGACTTGTCATGTTGAAGATAATACTGTTACCTATATGTATGGTAAATTTTGTGAGTAAATATGTATAATCTCGTACATTTCAGTCGTACATTATAAATTATAACTTAGCTAATTTTTTAATTTTTTTTCCAAATTTTTGTAAAATATTGATTCGTTTGAACTCCATCAAATTATTTCTTGGAATATTCTAAATTGACTCGTGAATGCCAAAATATAGAGATTGGTGGCAATAATTGATGAGCAAGATAGAAATCAATTAATATGTGAAATTTTAAACGATAGCTGTAATTGCGTATTTTAGTCTCTTCTAGATTTCAGCACGTCTTTGCTAACGTCTGCAGAGAATTTATTAATGTTTCTACTGAGTTTAATTATTCTGTACAAGTTGGGCAAAAAATAATTGATATTTCGGTCATCTCTATTCGCTCAGATTTCTAATATGAATCTTTCTCGAAATAAAGCAATTAAAGAAACTGTGACATTTTTTTTTTCGGTCCATGGAGGGTGGTTGCCTCAAGTGACTTGGAACAGAGCATTAATCAATTGCAATACAGTTGCTAAATCAAACTTAAAATATATAACCACATTAAAGGGTAGAAAAAATAGGATATTGTTTATTTTATAATTTAGAAGAGCTCGTTTTATATTTTTGAAAAGCTTGTTTATATTTTTGAAACGTTTATTTCATATTTTTGACAGTTTATACATTTTTCAAGGAAAATTAATTTGTTCTGTCCAGATTATTAAGACAGGAGAGCAATGCTTCTCTAAATATGTAGTATTTATTGTTTTTGGGTTTTGGAGCATCGTATAAAGGTTACAACGATTTTTCAAAAAATAAATATTGGTGTTTCGTTCACATTCTGTTGGAGGAGTTGGTAAAGTTGACTCGGTAAACTTTGCCTTGGAGAAAATACTGCACATTTACAAAATCGTTGTTCCGATGATCAAATTGTTCAAAATTATATTTCTAAAATTTTACTTTGAAGAGCCTCAGAATATTTTCAAAAGTGTGGATTCATTTCATATTCTATATTCTAGATAGTACATTGTTATAAATAACTAGTTTATACAAAGTCGTGACTGTAAACGTCAAAAATTAAAAGAACAGAATTAATGTAACAAAAAATTAAAAAAAGTTCTCACAGATCCTTTTAAATAATTCAAATAAATTTTAACATACACGTGGAATCTACTGGGTTGTTCGAAAAATAATTTCGTTTTCCAAAATGGAGAATATATAATTTAATAAAATGTTTATACACTCTAAAAAAAATCGTGTTTCATTTTCACCAAAAAAAAAAAACGAAATAATTTTTCCAACAACCTAATAAATCGCCATGATCTGCTATCCATTCTTATCGATCGAGGTGCCAAGAGACAAGTAGTTACAAACAATGAATTTTTCCACGTAGGCGTATTGCGTCATAAAAAAAAAACATATACATGCTCTCGAAAAACAGATAAGCAAATCGCAATCGGGCACACTCGTATTCTCTCGTCTAGTTCGAAACCGATACCGATTTCGGGCTTTTACCAGGGCCCGGTGAGAAGGAACATCCGAGCGCTCACAGATGGCAGCAGCGTCGCTACGTACGAGAGCGTGTGCACCGTTACGTATAAATCCTGTAAATCGAGCATGAAATTGCGAATAGGAAGAAAACTAGGCCTAGATGTCGGGTGGAAGCCAACTTGGAGGTCAGTTTGTACTGGAATCTGGCTTTATAGACGAAAGAAGATTTCGTGTTCGAATCCCTGTTTTTCTTGCCATCTGTTGAACGGTAGGATCATAGAAACACACCGTTCTAAATTCTGTCGCGTGAATGAACTCGTCGCACTATAGCTCGAGGACGTGAGTGGGGGGTGGGCGGGACTAAGAGAGCGAAAAACGGGGCGGGCAAGGAAAGGAGAAAGGTGTGCCGAGGTCTGGTGAAACGAAATTAATTTCCGAGCGAGTAACCCCTTGAAACTCGGCCCGTATAAATATGCATACACGTTTAGCGGTAACACGGGACGGAGAGAGAATTATGAGCCAATACCTCAGGGCTAAGTGCACGGAGTGGTTGTGTGCCACATACATTAAGTAAATGCGTATGATCTTGCAGCGAGAGGAGGCTGCACCGATGATGCTGCCGGTAATGCAATTAGCCGTTGCACCGTGC
This sequence comes from Ptiloglossa arizonensis, assembly GCF_051014685.1. Classification (NCBI taxonomy): domain Eukaryota; kingdom Metazoa; phylum Arthropoda; class Insecta; order Hymenoptera; family Colletidae; genus Ptiloglossa; species Ptiloglossa arizonensis. The sequence continues at coordinate 25,292,914 of NC_135052.1, read as the reverse complement.
GCTATCTCTCCTGGCTATTTCTGCTCGACGAACGTCTTTCTCTGTCTAGCCTGCCCTCGCGTTTTACGAGAGGTTTAGCCGATCTAAAAAACGGGCTCGCTCCCAATAACGCGTACAAGGTATCTCGGTAAAAACGGGTCACCACCTTAAAGGGGTATTCGTTTTTTCCGGGTTGAAAATAGGTGATTTTATAATTTTTTTTTTTTCTTTTTTCTTAAGAAATTACAAATTATTTTTATCTTCAATTTTGTCGACACGATTATTCGTCTTTGAGGTAGCTGCGTCAATTCTTGCGTAAAGAGAGAATCAATATTTGAAAAATTATAAATTATAATTAATTTTGCTAGCGGGTATATTTATTTTTGAAGAAATGCCAATTTTTTTTTTGTAAGAAAAAAAATCGATGTTTGAAAAGTTGTAAATTATAATGTCGGTTGGAAATAAATAATTTGACTAACACCATTATTTATCTTGGAAGATGCTGTGTCAATTTTTATATAATAGAAGAAGTAATATTTTAAAGTTATAATAGCGCTTTTAATAATGGTCAGAAATAAATAATTTAAAATTATTTTAAGTTAATGAACTTGTTTGTATAACAAGTACCAGACTCATTGAGGAAAGAATTAAGTAAAACAAAATGGCGTATAAATTGACAGATATTTTTGAAGAACATTCAAATCTTATGCTTTTACCCAAGAAGAAAATATTGTAACAGTTTTGTGTGTTATGTCAAAAATATGAAAGATGGCTTGTTTTTGGTGACAGTGTGCTTGAGTGTGAACGATAAGTGTATGAGGCAGAGCGAAAGGAATTAAGAAAACGTTTAGATTATGATATCAGTTAGAAATAAAGTACTTACACGTGGGAATGATTTCTTGGAAGATATGTCATAAATGACAAATTGTTGCAACACGTATTTAACGTCACATTAAGAGAAGAATTAAATTAAATTATATGAATAATACGATAGGCCAGGTGTGTGTTTATAATCTATGTGATAAATTAAACAAGAGCATGAAAAACATGTTAAGCATCTGTTTATAAATTTTACCAATATTATCTACCAAAATATCGATTTCATTTTTATACTAATTAAAATAATTAAGAAATTAAACATTAAGTCTAAAAGATTATTTGTAACAATCTTTTCATTCTTGTGTATATATTTTTCATTATTCAGTTATTTCATGTATTCGCCATTAGATGGTACTTGTATTAAGTAATGGTAAAGAAATTGAAGAGATACAATTTAGGTGATCGGTACGCATTAGGCAACATTAGGTTAGTAAATGAAATATAAAATTTCATTGAAATCCACTAATACGGACGTTTGTTCAAAAACAATTTCTCTTTTTTAATAATCCAAACGTATATTTTGGTACCAAAAAATTTTCTAAAATTCTTCTCTATTGGAAAACTTTCCTTCCTCATAGGTCAGAAAATAAAAAGAGGCAAATTTAAAGAAAGAAATTTTTTTATAGCTACAGATTTCCTTAGAAAAGAAAGCTGTAGATTGGCTGACACCATATCGAAATGCATTTAAAACTACTTCTTTTTATTAAGTGATATTTTGCAAAATTTTTTTAATCAAATAAATGTATAAAGCAATTTTAATGTCTTCTTTTCATTTTTACAAGTTTTATTAATAATTACGTAGAAATAAACATTTAGTTGAAGGTTTCCTGCGTTTGGAATAAATTTATTCCAAAGATTGAAATTTTGCAATTATTTCATTTCCTGAGAATTCTCAAGAGTTGCGACACAATTCTTCCTTTCTTGAGCAATAAACATTCGGTTTCTGCGTTTAGAATAAATTTATTCCAAAAATAGAAATTTTGCAATTTTCTCATTTCCTGAGAATTCTCGAGAATTGTGATGCAATTCTTCCTTTCTTGAGAAATAAACATTTAGTTTCTGCGTTTAGAATAAATTTATTCCAAAAATAACAAATTTGCAAATATTTCATTTCCTGAGAATTCTCAAGAGTTCTGATGCAATTCCACGTTTCTTGGGAAATGAAAAATGTCGAGAAAATCAGGCATGCCACTTTTAACCGTGTTTATATGCACCCTGTTTATACCAGGACTCGTTACGTAATACGTAACTTATATTCGCAACGAGAGGTAGCTTCATTCCATCTCTTCACGTGGTAATCCCTCCGTGTCGAGTTTTATGGGTTGCGGGTACCATCGAGTCGATCGAGTATGCGAAAATGGCCAACGAAACGAAGGACGTCGTCATTCTCCGCTGTTCCATGCGATCTATGACCGAGTAGCGGCGACGCTTATCTGTATTTACAGCGACATAACCTGTGGAGGCGTGCAACGCCTTATCGGACGTGTGCATCCCAGAATGCATATGCATGTCCATGAACTGTGGATTATGCCCGCAGGTACGTAGCCTCCTTGCACGCTAAAGGCGGTGGTGAGTATGTGCGACAGGAAGCAGCGACGATTTCGGGACTTCCTTTGTTCTGTGTGACCATACGGGCGACCGTGTTCATTGGAAATGGCGTCGCGTTGAAACGAAACAGAGCTTATAACGAATAGGTGTTTCAACGATAAACTGGACATTCCAATATCGCAGTTTCTCGTTAAAACGTACACTTTAGGGTCGTTTGGAACGTTTCAAACCTTTCCAGTTCCATATCGAGAATGATTCGATATGATATTGTGTTACAGCAGGTCGTATGTCGAACGTGACACGACGTTTGAACGCAGTAGTAGTTCTAAGAATATTTCTCGTGGTTTGTGTACACTCTGTATAATATATCTGTGTGTAGTAATTTGACTCTTAGTATGGTAATATTTTGGTGGCTGGTATGGTGGAGTTGTTCATGGTCTATTATTGTTTTGTGTGGTAGTAATGAGTTGGTTTAAGTGATATTTGTAATACATAATAATTGTAGAAAAATACCATAAACAATATCGTCCATGAAAAATTGTAAGTTGGGAGAAATTAAAAATATTTATAATAAACATTCTATTTAATATTGTATGTTGCGTTGGACGTCTCAATTTCCTCGTGAGAGCATCACCAATGGATTGGCGAGGCTCTCCCGATGAAAACAAGACCAAACACGACTATATTTGGACTATTTTTCGTTAGATGTTGTACGAATAATTTTTGAAAAATTTTTTATCGCGTGTCATTAAAAATAGTATGTTTTCGACAAGCTCATCAATCTGTTTATAACATTCTTGGAAAAATACAATGAAAAATATCAAAAAATTCAATTTGCATTAGTGAAAAAGCTTGAAAGTTGATAAATCAATGAACGAAACAACGAAGATGATTCTGTACACTTTATCGAGGGGCAGATGCAACGTTTTAAGGAGGGGTTTCCGTATCACGAATTATTTTCATTTTCTGTACTTCTCTCCCGGAAAGAAATTTATCAACTTAATCATCAATATAACCTTTATAGTCCATAAAAATTTATCGAAAGATCGTCTCAAAATTATTATAAAACACAGTATTATGCTATCTCATAGTAACATTCTAAACTTGAAAAGTGATTAAAGATCGATCAAATTATTATCAAGTTCTCTAGTTTAAAAGTATGGAAATTTTTTAAAAAAATCCCAGAACAGTATTAAAAAAGTAAAAGTTGGAAAAGTATTCGTTTAGAGTATTCAGTTGGAACGTAAATTCCTCATAAAGTGTTTCGATCGGTGTTTAAAAATGAATTGTTACAACATTTCGTACCGAAATTTGTATTTTTGTCCGTTTCCATGGAAACGGGGAAAAGTACTGGAAGACGACTTACCGCGCACCAATCCGCGCACCAATCCGCGCGATGTACGAGTCTCCGCGGCGTTGATTCGCACAACGAGAGGCGTGGGAATAATCCACGTTACTGGCAACTTCTGGCGAGAGAAACAACCGGAAAGGGGCAATCTCTCGGAAGCTCCGAAATAAATCAGTTTCTCGGTCAGTAACTCGGCGGTCCATTGGAGGATTCCGATCGTAGTACGAGGTATTGCATCGAAGCGTTCGATCGCTTGTCCCGGCCACGGCAACGGAGTTTAACGGGGCAATAGCCTCGCGAGGATGTTAATCAATTAAGCAGAGCGGCTCGGTGTAACAAGGAAAAGCGAGCTGTCCCTCGTCGTCCTGTGGTCGCGCGTTCCCCCACCCCTGGCATCGTGTGTCAAGGATAAGCCCGTCAGAGAGCTCGCCGAGAGAATCCCTTCCACAGTGTCTCTGGTAGCCTTCCACGCGAGAAGATACATACACCACGACGTATCGAATGTTCCACGATTATTTTCCATTCTTACGTTTAATCCACCGAAATTTCCCGCAGTAATTTCAATACATATACATTAATACATATACTCGTGTCACTGTCGTCGTTCTACAAACTGTTGTTTCTCGACAAATATGTATTTAGTTTTTTTTCCGTTCGACGAATTTATTCACCATAATGGGAACACGTATTCGAGTTTAGTACGCGGTTTCTCGAATGTTTCTACGTTTCTGCAGCCAGAGGGCGCGCTCGATGGGGGTTCCCGGAATTTTAACGCGCTTTCGTAAGACGGTACATCGTTTGGGACACCATAGAATAGTAGATATTGGAAGATACAATTATTGCATAGTTTTTTTTATTTATCGATCAAAAGTATACATTTTTGTTTGTTTTATTATTATTGGGTATATTTACTTAAGGAAATAGTACGACTTTTAAAAGTTTTGTTATTATTATTTATAGATTCACTAATTTAGCAAAAGATCGTTGAATTATGATCGTTGATAGTTTACAATTATCTTAAAAATTATGTCTTATTATGTTCATCACTTATGTATTATAATTATAGCTTCTTCTTTAGTATCTTGTTTTCTTTTTCGTAACAAGAAAATCGTAGGTTTCACACTTACGATGAACTTGAAATTTGTTATCATTTCGTACATAATTAATGATAACAAAGATTAAGTGCTTCCTCTTTTATCATATCAATTGCATTTATGACTGTATGTTAGATCTCTTTGTGTCTAATTTTCTAGGGTTTATTCAATATTTTAAGTAAACCAATTTAGGGCAACAGTAATTGGATAGCTGGCAGTAAATGGGTCCTTTACCCCAGGTACTCGTTAATTTTCGAGATACAGGCAATCGAAATTCAACGAACCTAGGGTCGTACGATACATGTATTAACCTATTATCGAGGTCGTTACCGCGTAATTATTTGGTGAATCTAATTGTAGCAGTGCGACAATATCATAGGAACTTATGGTAATATTTTTACACAATATTAAATAACAGTATCTGAAATATCACGACCCAAATATTTGTGTGGGTATCCTTTTTTATTTAATGACTTTATTCGCCTTGATAAAATAATTAAAATTTAATATCTCATCGCTTTTCAATCATTGACGCGCTCCATTTTTATTTGTCATAATATATAGTAAGTATAATTTACCAGTGCATTTAATCATATAAAATATTATAAATCACCGTGGAAACTATATCGAGGCAAACACATGGACACTCGACTATATATCACGGTGCACGTCTCGCGCAATAAACAAGTAAATACACAAACACGATAAATCGTGATATTACAAACGAAAGGAATCTCGCCAAACGACACACGTATACCCACACACATACACATATTTCGAGTTAGAAATATACTCCTCGGTAAACCATCCCCCGATTTTCCACCGAAAGCGTCGTCTATCTATAAAGAAGAAATGTTTTACCGTTGACCCGAAAAGAATTAATAGTCGGGCGAATCGAGTCGCCTTATCGACGAGAGTGAAAATATTGACGTTTCCTTCCAATATCTCCCCGCGCGAGACAGTCGAGTCAAAGAGTCGTCCGAGGTAAAAGTTCCGTCGAGATCCGTTAATCCCATAGGGGCGGCGGGGGAGGGGAGGGGGGTCCATTAGCGAACCGATGGATTCGTACGGAAACGAACGAGATGATTTTCTTCGAGATTAATGGAAATCTTTCGAACCTCGTCCAGTCCCTGCGGTGGGGGACGGCCAGGTAGTGGGGGTAGGGGGCACGATTGCCGACTTTCGCACGGGACAAGGGAGAGAAAATGAGCGTGGTTCTCTCGAGTTATTACCTCCCGAGGCCAGTGTCTCCTCGGTCGATGGTCCTCGAAGCCGCCTCGAGATATCGAGTCGCGCATCCATCGATTTCTCGCCGCTACTGGCCCCTTCCCCTCTCGCCCGACGGATGGAAACAGCGAGCGGGCCGGGGGGAGGGGGGAGCGAGGCGACCGTTGAGGCGGTATAAGGTATTTGAATAAAGCTACCCACGCGCGCTTCCGAGAAGCCCTCTTAAAATCGCGAAAGGAATCGTGCGCGCGCGCGCGCCCTTTCTTCGCCGCGGTAACCGGGATTCCTGGAAGTCTTTCTCGGGCCTCTTCGTGGCTCGTCGGCCCGGTCTCTCGGTATCGCGAGTTAGTGGAGCTTTCGCTCGTAACTACGCCGACTTGGTACAGCTTTCGGTGATTCGAGCCGCGAGGAAATCGTTACCTCTCGGGGGTCGTTTAATTTATCGCGCGCGATCGCCGGTTTCAATTTTCCACGAACGCGCGAGTCTTCGTCGAACGTTACCGCCGCTTGGATCGGCAACCAAGTTGCAATTTGCCATTTGTCGTTCCCAGGACGTGGCAATTTTGTTGCAAAATTCCCGTGCCCCGTGAAATACCACTTGATGGTATTCGAACGGTGCTATGTAAACATTTCGCGGAGACTTTTAGCGTTTCTATGGACCGAAAAAATTTTAAAGTGTTTATGTAAATTTATAAACACGATGGGTTAGGTTGATTTAAGGAAGGCGTAAATACGACCGATTGGGTAAATTTAAAGAATGTGTTAGTACGATGGATTGGGTAAATTTGAAGAATTTATCAGTACGATGGAATGGGTAAATTTAAAGAAGGTATAAATATGAATAAAAGGAACACGAGCGAGTTTATTTACACGTACACGCGCACAGGGTGTTTCACTTGAAATGAACATCTACGGTATTTCTATTATTATGAAAGGTAGGGAAAGTGTTATTTAAATAGTTTCGAATTTCCATTATTATGAAAAAACGAGAAAGTGTTATACAAATAGCTTTGAAGTGTTTGACGACAACAAAGAATCTTTCTACTAAGGTCATTTAATGATTTTTTCGAAGTCATCGACATTTTTTGTACATTTACGATGAAATATTGAATTTTTATTATTTTATTTGGACGAATAAAGTCATTGAATAAAAAAGAGTACACACACACTTTTGGGCCGTAATATTAACATTTATTTTCTATAGTGCGATGTTATTGTTAACATTAAGATAAGTTCAATGATGTTTAATATTAAGACCTTGAGATGACCTTAACAATTAAAAATTAAATTAAAATTCAAAGATTACAGAAATGTTAATTGTAAAAAATATATTTTTTGCTTTTATTCGAAATGTCCATTGTTTCAAAATGAACTGAAAAAAAATTATATTTTTGATAATACAATAGTCGTATCCATCGATTATGATTTTTTCGAGGAGACCGTGTCGAGAATATAAGGAAAAAGAGTATTCGAAGAACAAGTATCGGACAATAGAGAGAGTAACTCAACGAGTTGGCAAACAACCCCCTTGGAAAACGTAGCTGGGGAATCCCCCCTCGTTCCAGGTCTGGAAGACAACAGCCTTTCGCGTTTCACCGCCTTGCTGCTCGAAAAATTCTCTGTGTCGACGCAGCAGTTCCTTTCTGAAAATAAAAAGATCCTCGAAGACGTTAAGCGATACGGAGAGACGGGAGAAACGCGAGTGTCAACAGAGAGAGGAGAGGCAGAGAGCGCGAAACACGACAAGGAAAAGCGTCTGTCGAGTCGTGGAATCGGCGGGATATCGTGCCTCCAATGCTGGCCCCAAAGATTACGGGGCCCAAGGCAACTAGGGTATATGTTTCAATGCAAAGATGAACTTTTTTATTTTTTATTTTCTTTAAATGAAAATATTGTATTTGACAGATCTTTACAATTGGGATATTCGTGACTCCAGTACTGGTCCCAAAAATTACGGGGCCCGGAGCAACTAGGATTAGTGTCCCAATGTAGAGATGAACTTTTTTATATTTAATTTTTTTTAAATGAAAATATTATATTTGACAGATCTTTATAATTGGGATATTCGTGACTTCAGTACTGGTCCCAAAAATTACGGGGCCCGAGGCAACTAGGGTATATGTTTCAATGCAAAGATGAACTTTTTTATTTTTTATTTTTTTTTTTAATGAAAATATTATATTTGACAGATCTTTATAATTGGGATATTCGTGCCTCCAGTACTGGTCCCAAAAATTACGGGGCCCGGAGCAACTAGGATTGGTGTCCCAATGCAAAGATGAACTTTTTTATAATTAATTTTTATTAAATGCAGATACTATATTTGACAAAACTTTTCGATCGAGATATTCATGCCTCCATTGCTGACCCCAAAAATTACGGGGCCTGGGGCAACTAGGGTATATCTTTTAACGCAAAGATGAACTTTTTCATTTTTAATTTTTTATCAATGAAAATGTTACTATATTTGTCAAATCTTTTCTATTAAAATGAGATTGTCCTTTTCTATAGTTCTCTCTGTCGATTAAATGCCGACAGAGGGGTCGGGTTTCCCGGATGGTCTTTTATAAATGTGCACTTCGGTCCCAAGGCTTTCACATTTATCGCGGAAACACGGTAGGGTGGATGTCCTAATTACTGTCACTTTAAGCTTATCGCGTAACTTCCTTTAATTATTTTGGAAGTTATTTAATATTTCAATTCTATGGATATAGTTTCTAATTTAAGTTTACCGTGAGAATAATACAGTTTCATAAGTACTTTAAAAAAAGAATTGAATAACTCGACCAGTATAATTCCATTCATTTATTTAAAAAAAATGTATGGACGTGCAGGTATAGTTTCTAATTTAAATTTACTGCAAGAATGATATAGTTCTACATGTATGGTAAAAAAAATTCAATACTTTGGCCAGTACAATTACATTCATTTACTTAACAAAATATATAAACATTTCAATCGTGTAATTATAATTTCTACCTTAAATTTACTACAAGAATAATACATAGTTCTACACGTTTGGTAAAAAGATTGGATGCCTTGGCTAATAAAATTACAAATATTTGTTTCTCAAAATATATGACAAACTTAAATTTCCAATTTAAATTTACTAGGAGAAAAAAAGAAATTGTAAAATTACATTTAAAAAATTGAGAATACCTGGACGATTGCGTTCATTCATTTTTCACGAAATGTAGAAGTAATAACAGGTGCAGGGCTCGGTGCAGGCGCCCCGTTTGCTCCCTGCTAGGGTCGCTACTGCGTGCTTCGAGCCCAGAGAATACGGAGCTGGCTTCTCTCCGCATAGGTCGAAAAGTCGGCTGATCGGGGAAAGTTACAAGTTTCTACGGGTTACCAGTTTCCCATTTAATGCCCTCTCCTCCGATCTCGGGGAACCCCGCATAAACTATCGAACAAAAGAAGGAATAACTGGGACTTTAGTCGATAAAACTGTCGCCAAACATTGCCCGTGAGCGTAACCGCGTTTCATAACGAAGAGGTGGGGGTTGTTTCGTCACAATCGAAACATTCATCAATCGAGAACTACCTCGAAAGTACTATAATACCGTGCGCGATCAAATTATTATGAACATTTTGAAACTACCGCTTATTTAAAGTTCCGTCGAGAATGGAATCGAAAATGCACTCAAAACGATATTTTCGTTTTAAAAACACGTATTGTTGTACTCGTGACATTTTACAACTATTTTGAAGCTCTTATAATAAAACAAAAATTATACTAATGTACGTATAATTATATTTAATGATATATATAATTGTAATTGTTATGTTATACATATAATTATAATTGTTATATTACACATATAATTATAATTGTTATATTACACATAATTATAATTGTAATATTATACATATAATTATAATTGATATATTACACATACAATTAATTATAATTATATGTACATATACATATATATTTGTTAAAAAAAATTATCACACACATACACACACCTATTAAATTATATATATATATACATATATTTGTTTAAAAAAATTTATATAACACACACACACAAATTAATTTTGTGCATATCATATAAATTTTTTTTAACAAATTTCAATAATTTCTGAGAGGAGTTTTTAACCATCAGTTTGAAAAATCCTTTAACCGTACTTAATGTTGAGAAGATTATTTTTCTTTTTATTATACTTCTAAAAAGTGTCTACCCTTATGAGAAAAAATTTTACAAAAGTTTTAGGAGGAAGAGGAGGAATTTCCTATTGTAAAAATATTATTTGTCTTTTATTCTCATACACCCATTTGAAATTTCAAAATAATCTCACAAAAATTCATACCGTCGTAATTTAAACACGATCGCCCAGAAATACTGTCGTACTTAAATATTTGCAAGAGGCCCATAGCGTCTATATCGGAGATTAAACAAACGGATTTTTCGAATAAATCCTCCTGAGGTCGTAAAGCTCAGGATTTCCATCTTAAGTATACATTTATACGGACCTACCACCTGCGAATTTAATCTGTGGTGACTAAGTGATAATACCTGTAGCGTTGGCATTTTAATACACGCTGGAACTTTAACCGAAATAGACGAAATGTGTTCGAATGGAGCAAATTGTATTATCTATTTATAAATACGTAGATAATGAATAGTTGTCGGTGAATTAACGATAGGTTAAATGGATCTTAAAGAGACAGCGTCACAGAAATAGTCGAGATAATTACTTACCTCTGAAAGTGTATATTTAGCAACACCTGCATTCTAACATTAATAATTTCGAGTAGATTGGATATACAGTTCAGGCGCGTGTACTCGTAACGTTGACATCCCCTTAAAAAGTAGGTCAACAGGGAGCTCGAACACCAAAAGAATTGCAAAACAGGAGTGAAATAATTCTGATGCATTTTTATAAACATCGTACCATGTTTCTGAAAGTCGTTCAACGACTCTTGTATTAACAATCGTTTTTTGAAATTTTTAGAAAATTTAAACACGTTTTTTTTTTTTATCTCTTTTGAAAGTTTGAATCGAGTTTAAATAAATATACCATGTCTATAATATGTGTAATTTAGAATCGACACTTTAAACATTTTATTGGAAACTTTTTTGTTGTTATTGGAAACTTGGCTGTTTTATAGTTATTTTTTTTTTCTAATTTTGTTCTAATTTGTATCGTTACATGTCTGATCCAAATTTAAACGTTTTTATGATAATAGTCCCCAAGGAAAGTAAGATATCTTGATTTTTAACGCTAAGAACAAAATATGGTGGATGTGAAGTTTGAACACATTCTCCTTTGAGTCTTCCTTTTGCTACCATTTGTTTTCATCTACGACAAAGTTTCTACCTGATAAATGTTTCACAAAATACAACGAGATCAAAAGAGATTGTTAAGTAATGTTTCGCAAAAAGTAAAGTCATTCATTTCTCTGAAATTAATTTTCCAAAGAAAATTTTATTTTGGAGCAACTTGATTTTACAATCAAGTTCAATTCTTTGAAATTAATTTCCCAAAGAAAATGTTATTTTACAGTAACTTGATTGTGCAGTCAAGTTCAATTCTTTGAAAATAATTTTTCAATGAAAATTTTAGTTTAGATCAACTTGATTAGACAGTCAAGTTCAATTCCTTGGAATTAATTTTCTAAAGAAAATTTTATTTTAGATCAACTTGATTAGACAGTCAAGTTCAATTCTTTGAAAATAATTTTTCAATGAAAATTTTAGTTTAGATCAACTTGATTAGACAGTCAAGTTCAATTCCTTGGAATTAATTTTCTAAAGAAAATTTTATTTTAGATCAACTTGATTAGACAGTCAAGTTCAATTCTTTGAAAATAATTTTTCAATGAAAATTTTAGTTTAGATCAACTTGATTAGACAGTCAAGTTCAATTCTTTAAAAATAATTTTTCAATGAAAATTTGATTTTAGAGCAACTTGATTTTGCAATTATCTGGATTTAATTTCCAAAGAAAATTTTATTTTAGTCTAACTGAATTGTGCAGTCAAGTTCAATTCTTTGAAATCAATTTTCCAAAGAAAATTTTATTTTAGACTAACTTCATTGTACAGTTAAGTTCAATTCTTTGGAATCAATTTTCCAAAGAAAATGTTATTTTAGACTAACTTCATTGCACAGTCAAGTTCAATTCTTTGGAATCAATTTTCCCCAAAAAATGTTATTTTAGACTAACTTGATTGAGTAGTCAAGTTGAATTGTTTGGAATCAATTTTCCAAAAATTTTATTCAGTATAGATTGATCGTGCAGTCAAGTTCAATTCTTTGGAATAAATTCCCCAAAGAAGAGTTTATTTGAGACAATTCGACCGTAACGGTCCTCTTAACGTGCACGTTTATTTTTTTACCTTTTTTTATCCTACCTCGCCGCTTGAAAAATTGTTCGAGACTCGTGAAATGATTTCTACGAGTGTCTCAAGGGATCGCGTATTTCACAGTGAATTGTAACCTGTCCTGACCAGCCGCAAAATTTCGATATGTATGCGCGACGCAGCTCGGTGCACGTGCGTCAACGACACGCGAGCTGCACGCGCATTGACTAAATAGGCGAGCCCCTGTGCCAAGGAACAGGCTGGTATTTGATCGTGTAGCGAGACTCTGGGATGAATGACAGAAAGCAAATTCGATTTTTTTTTTTTTTTTTTATATAACAATAGAGAACCAAATCCACGAGGTCGATAAATCCTCGGACATCGATGGTGGCAAGCTGTTTCCGGATTGTAAACTTTTTCAACTTTTCATTTTATTTCTGACAATTTTAATTTCTAGATTGTAAAATAGAATGATCATTTAATTATCCAAAATGAACTAATTAATTTTATTTTATATATGTATAATCTACTGTTAATCAGAAGTTTTACATACTGTGTATATATATTCTACATATATTCTTGTAATGTAAAATAAGTTTAAGAGATCGATTAGATAATTTAAATAATTAAATGAAAATATTTATTTCTCTACATACACGTGTATCTATACACGTACAAATGGTTTAAAAAAGAACAGGTGTGTAAATTTTCACAAGATTATATGAAAAATACGTATATAGCATGTATATATTCTAATTTATGTATTGTAAAAAATATTACGTGAATTTTCAATTATACAACCTTTACTTAATTTTTGCATTGTTAAAGACACTATTGTATTTTATTCGTTGTTAATCTTTTACATACGGTTTTTACCACGTTTAATTAACTTAACCTTGTAAATAAACTTATTTAAGGTATAGTGTTTTATTATTATTTAGATGAAATTTTTACATTTCTGACTCAATCTACATATCAATTTTGCGAAAGTTCCATCAAGTATTAATTTGTAACAATCGTCGTTAAAATGTGTTAAAATTTTATTATAAATTATTTCATCCACTTGTTCGAATATTCTAGGGTTTCATCTAAATTTTGCTATTATTTCAAACACACGAAGTATGAAGTTTTCGAAATATTAAGTTACCATACCATGTTGTTAATTCAGAATACCGAAGATGAATGTAAATTAGAATAGGAAAATCTACAGAAGGCATACTGCTGCATGCTTCTTCTGTAATGTGAATTACAGTGAAGACAAGAGGAGAAGAATGGGTGCAGTGTTTCATGCGTGAAATGTGGGTACACCGTGAATATGCTGGTTGTAACTCCGAAAGTTAACATCCATAGCTACTGCATGAAAATGTTCAAACTTAGAATTCATATTTACCAAAGGTAATTTTTTCTGTGCAATCATTTCTCCTTAATTTTCTTTAAAAGAAAATAATTTTAATATCTGTTACTATTCAATTTGATAAAATAAAGGTAAATCGAAATACCACTATTCTGTATCATTTTTCAATCAAATCAAACTTTCAAATATTTTTTCATACAGTTTAGTTTTGCACAGAGACCCTCCTCCTTATTAACGACTTCTTGGTTTGATTTTTTTTTCACTTATAATTTCTCAAAAAGTGAGATATTTTTCTTTTCGTGTCTACTATTTTCTGTACCAGTATTATTTTTCATTATTACCCAGAATTTAAAAAACAATATTTCAGTTTCTTGCATTCCAAATAATTTACATTTCTTTCATTTCTCACCTGTCGTTGCATTTCTGCAACATAATTTTCTCAATTGTGATTCATCTCGCTGTCAATATTTACCGATTGTAACGAACAAAATTCGAAAGAAACGTTACGTTTAAGGGTTAAGATAAGTGTCTGCACGATAAGAGTCCAGACACGCTATCAGTTTCCTCGAAATTAATTCTCTGAGAGGGCTCTGTTCGAAATCGTCTTCCATGGTCACTTGAACGCGACCCTGGTCATCTCGAGACGATTCTCGTCGCATATTACACACAGGGGGTCACGTGTACTCGCAATATCCACGATATATCGCTCGATGGGATCGCAAACCCAGGTGCGCGTGCACACGCTTACATGGAGAGGAACGTGTCACGTGTCGCGGTGCACACAAGCGTGGAACTTACGTATAGAGGCGTGCTCCGATGATGCAGCTACGGCAACGCGTGCAACTGACGCGTGCATATGTGTACGTCATCCGCAGATCCTGTATCACGCTTCTAAAGCGCGGAGGATACGGCCAGTTCGATCGACTGGTCGCCCCAGGAACGCGCTACCAGCACCCATTATCCTAACATCGAGAGTATCGTGCGAGCTTTTTTTGCCCAGCGATGCGAAAGAATCGAGGAGATTTTGCTCGCGAGCCACTGCAACGATCGATCAACTTGAACTATTGGTTCATCCAGAACGAGTCTAAGGTTCGAAGTGGGCTGTAGAGATGTCTTTCGGTGTGTCACATTTTCCCCCTTCTATGATCAATGGAAAAGATTATAGTGATAATGATAATTCGTTTCTATTGTGCCAAAATTGTACACATTGAAAAGATTGTACGCGTTAAAATGAGAAAAAATCAATTTTGCTTGTAAGCGACTGCACCGAAGATGTATACTTGGATCGTTGGTTCGTGTTCACTAAAGCGAGTGATGTCCAAAGTGGACTACAGAGATGTCTTTCGGTGTGTCATATTTTCTTCCTTCTAAGATTCCAAGAAAAAAAAAAATAATAAAGAAACTTTAATGCGATGAGACGCGAAAAATCGAGTGAATTTTGCTTGTAAGCGACTGCACCGAAGACGTATACTTGGATCGTTGGTTCGTGTTCACTAAAGCGAGTGTGATGTCCAAAGTGGGCTACAGAGATGTCTTTCGGTGTGTCATATTTTCTTCCTTCTAAGATTCCAAGAAAGAAAAAAAATAATAAAGAAACTTTAATGCTATGAGAAGCGAAGAATCGAGTGAATTTTGCTTGTAAGCGACTGCACCGAAGATGTATACTTGGATCGTTGGTTCGTGTTCACTAAAGCGAGTGTGATGTCCAAAGTGGGCTACAGAGATGTCTTTCGGTGTGTCACATTTTCTTCCTTCTAAGATTCCAAAAAGGAAAAAAATAATAAAGAAGCTTTTATGCTATGAGAAGCGAAGAATCGAGTGGATTTTGCTTGTAAGCGACTGCACCGAAGAAGTAGGATTTTTCCTTTTAGCATTCCAAGAAAAAAAAATATTAATAAAGAAGCTTTTGTGCTATAAGAAACGAAGAATCGAGTGACTTTTGCTTGTAAGCGACTGCACCGAAGAAGTAGGATTTTCTTTTAGCATTCCAAGAAAAAAAAATAATAATAAAGAAGCTTTTATGTTATGAGAAGCGAAAAATCGAGTGACTTTTGCTTGTAAGCGACTGCACCGAAGAAGTAGGATTTTTTCTTTTAGCATTCCAAGAGAAAAAAATAATAATGAAGAAGCTTTTGTGCTATGAGAAGCGAAGAATCCAGTGGATTTTGCTTGTAAGCGACTGGACCGAACTATACTTGGATCATTAGTTCGTTTCTTCCAGAGCAAGTGGAACACAAGAAGGATCACAAGAAAAAATTATATTAATATTAATAATAATAATTCGTTTTTATTGTACCAGAATTGTACACATTAAAAAGAATCTTTAATACGCCAAGATGAGAACGAATCAAGTGGATTTTGCTTGTAAGCGACTGCACCGAAGTATACTCAGACAATCGGTTCGTTTCTTTCAGACTAAGTTCGATGTTCGAATTGAACTATTATAATTCCTCTCATTGTGTGGCAAACTCTGTTCCATTGTGTCACATTTTCTCTCTTCAAAATGATCAATTCTCGTTACGACCCACCCTGTACACTGCAAGTGTAAATACTGAATTTATGGCCAGAGGTGTACTCTTCTAGAAATGATGACCACTTCCTCACAATACATACTAGTACCAGTATCCTGATACTTATGGGCAGAGGTTCTTCTCGAAACGATTTTCATCTCTTCCTTAAAAAAATATAGTAGTGTCCTGATACTTGTGGGCAGAGGTTCTTCTTGAAACGATTTTCACCTCTTCTTTATGATAAGTACACTATGTCCTGATACTTATGGGCAGAGGTGTACTTTCCTCGAAATGATTTTCACCTCTTCCTTAAAAAATATACCAGTGTCCTGATACTTATGGGCAGAGATGTACTTTCCTCGACATAATTTTCACCTCTTCCTTACAAAACATACTAGTGTCCTGATACTTATGGGCAGAGGTTCTTCTCGAAATAATTATCACCTCTTCCCTACAAAACATACTAGTGTCCTGATACTTATGAGAAGAGGTGTACTTTCCTCGACATAATTTTCAACTCTTCCATACAAAATATACTAGTGTCCTGATACTTGTGGGCAGAGGTTCTTCTTGAAACGATTTTCACCTCTTCTTTACGATAAGTACAATATGTCCTGATACTTATGGGCAGAGGTGTACTTTCCTCGAAACAATTTTCACCTCTTCTTACTTATAGGTAGAGGTTCTTCTCGAAATAATTTTCACCTCTTCCTTAAAAAATATACTAGTGTCCTGATACTTATGGGCAGAGGTTCTTCTCGAAATAATTTCCACCTCTTCCCTACAAAATATACTAGTGTCCTGATACTTGTGGACAGAGGTTCTTCTCGAAATAATTTTTACCTCTTCCTTACAAAACATACTAGTGTCCTGATACTTATGGGTAGAGGTTCTTCTCGAAACGATTTTCACCTCTTCCTTACAAAACATACTGGTACCCTGATACTTATGGTCAAACTTATAATTATCTAGGAACGATTTCCACCTCTTCCTTACAAAATATACTAGTGTCCTGATACTTATGGTCAGAGATATACTTTCCTCGAAACGATATTCACCTCTTCCTTACAAAACATACTAGTGTTCTGATACTTATGGGTAGAGGTTCTTCTCGAAATAATTTTCACCTCTTCCTTACAAAACATACTAGTGTCCTGATACTTATGGGCAGAGGTGTACTTTCTTCAACATAATTTTCACCTCTTCTTTACAAAACATACTAGTATCCTGATACTTATGGTCAAAGATATACTTTCCTCCAAACGATTACCACCTCTTCCCTACAAAACATACCAGTACCCTGATACTTATGGTCAAAGATATACTTTCCTCGAAACGATATTCACCTCTTCCCTACAAAACATACTAGTACCCTGATACTTATGGTCAAAAATACACTTTCCTCCAAACCATTACCACCTCTCCTTTCTAAAACAATACCAGTCTCCTGATACTTACTCGTAGAAGTTCTCACCTCTACGACAGAAAACATCCCGACACTCGCGTAGAGACGCGACCCGAGTATCGACGCGAGAGTTTCGTTCGCGGCGAACTGGATTTTCAAACGCCCCCGCGCATCACCGCCGAACGCCGCGAAGTGATTTACAATTCGAATCGGCGCGCAGCGCCGCGGTGTATTAAATTATCGAGGCGCAGTTGCAGTCGGGGAGATCGTTACGCAGCTCTCCTCCACCTCCCACCCCCCACTACTCTGCCCTCAACTGGATCGCAATTTGCCCCGCGTTAATTTTCCTCGAAGAGCACTCGTTACGTTCGAACCGTCTCTCGGATGATCAACGAAGCGCGATGCACCGCGGCCACACGGTGATCGATCTCGCGGAGCCACGTAACGGGATTAATTGGAGTGCCTGGAGCGAGGACCGAGTCGCTTTGTCTTTTTCCACCAAGGAGTTCATTTGTGTACACGGGCTCGAGGAATCCGTGGAAGTCGAGCAAAACCAGACAGGACGACTCGTTTCGTCGCCGTTTCACCCTCACCATCACCACCCCCCTTTTTCCATCCCCATAAACGACGACAGAGACGTCGATCTGTTATTGGCGCGAGCTCGATCGATCGAGCAATCATTTCGACGAAAACCACGCTACCTACAGACCACCAAAGTAAACCGAAACAGGGGCTGAGGAATATTCCAGGAATCTCTTCGAAGATCCTAAACGCACGGACTTAGGGGCTTGAACTTAATATGAACTAGTGGGGATGGATACTCCCCCCTCCCTTTACCCTTTGTAGTTTGGAAGACTTTGGCTTCCAAGTTTTATATTAAAAAAAATTACAAACGTTTCTGTTGCTTTATCGGAAATATTGTTACGGTGTTACATTAAGAGAGAATGACGTTTTTGCGCGTTTATCGATCGCGATGCTTTAACGAGGTAGGTGATCTGTTAGTTTTCATCGATTTTGATATTTATTTGCGACATATGGGTGCAAAATATTAGGTTTGGTTCTTTAATAATAATTCGAAGGGAAGGATCAAAGTTACATAACTTTAGTATATAATATTTAATTAGTTCTTTTAGAGACTGAACTATTCTATTCTCGTTCGATAAATTCCCAACACTTACCCTCGATAAGTGTCCCAATACTTCCAAACAGAGCAAGTGTGCAAATTAAAAAGAAAAAAACTTCGTTTTCTTTATATACACTTTCGTGACACGTAATATCACTTATTCTTGTTATACGTTTGCACGAATGTAAAAGTACAGTTTAAATTTAAAATTCAAAACACATCCTAAGAGAAAATTTATAATTCAGGGAAAAGTTGGTATAGAAATAATTGGAGCGATTTATGAAAGCTACCGAGAAAAATATTAATCACGGTTTAGTGAACTATACGCGGAAGCTGGGATAGTTCGCACAAGCATTCACTGACAGTGACCATAAATTTTTGTTCCACGACAAGAAATGGGACAGAGGATGTTGGATGAGAAATTTTAACACATCCTCTTTAGAGTCCTCTCTCCTCGTGACTGTCGTTTATTTTTCGTCCACGATAAAGTTTTTACCTGATAAACGTTTCATAAAATACGACGAGGTCGAAACAACTTGTTAACTAATTTTTCGCAAAAAATAAGTCGAGACTCGCATCCGCTGCTGGATTCCACAAGCTTGTAGAACCTTTGGTAAAAGATGGAACTTTCTACTTTGCGAGATCAAAGATACCGATTCTTTCCTTCTTTTTCTTTTTCTTTTTTTTTTTTTTCTTCTTCTTGTATCTCCTTTAAACTTATAATCTTACAGATGCGTCTCTAAAATATCAAATAAAAAGTCGAAGAATCGACAAAGTTACTGCTAGTTCGAGCAAACAGCACGCAGATATAAAACACTTCGCGTAAAACTTTTAAAGCCGCTTTGCCTCAAAACTACATTTTTCATCATTGCGTAGGCAATGGGTGAACGATCACTTTCGAGTTATTAAAAATATCGAATTGAAATCTTTACGATAATCTTAGAAATGGTTCTTACGTAATACGGAATTGAGTATTTGTTGTACACGTTGTAGATTTTTTTTTGTTATTAACAAAATACCAGCCACTTCTCTGTTAAAATACAATTACTTTTATTGTTTTATCATTTTATAATTTTTGTTTCTTCAGAAGATATCCCAGTTCATGCTACACTCACAATAGCGTAAATTCAAAATTTAATTTTTATTAAAAGAAATCTAATGTTTTGTATAAAAGTGTTACAAGTGTACAGTGTTCCGAAGTAAGTACTTTTTTATATTTTTTAACAAGAAAATAAAAGTTTTCTTTTTGTCTACAAAGTAGTTAGAGTCTTCGAAATAAACTAGCTACTTTCTCGAAATAAAGTTATATTTCAAGAGTTGTGTTCTTTTTTAAAGTTTGTCGTATAAATTTGCGTGGACTTTTTCCAAAAAGTAATACAACAGGTGGCGTTGATTAAGCTTGACTTGTAAAAACGGTGACGTTTTTCATTATGTCACTGTCTTGGGACCGGACCGTGACATTATGAGAGACAGGGCAAAATTGGACACAATAAGAGAGAGAGGGGGGGGGGGGGAGGGGCAACACAAATAAACGAGTGTAGAAGAGAGAAATTGAAAGATTATTTATGTGAGTGAGTGTTTATGTGAGGAGAGAAAAATTGTAACATAATCAGAGAGAGAGAGAGAGAAAGAGAGGGAGAGAAAAATTTGAAACACAATAAAGGAGGAGAAATATTTCAACATAAAGGGAGAGAAATTGTAACATAATAAGGGAGAGAGGGAGAGAACAACTGAAACAGAATGAAGAGAAAGAGAGAGGAAAAGAGAAACTTTAACATAGTAAAGAGGGAGGGGAGGGAGAAATTTGAATATAATGAGAAAGAGGGGAGAGAGAATTTTCAACATAATGATGAAGAGAGGGGCTAGGAAAATAATGATAAAGAGGGAAAGGGGAAATTTCAACATAATCAGAGAGAGGAGGGAGAGATACGTCAACATAATTATAAAGAGGGGGAGAGAAATTTCAATACAGTGATAAAGAGGAGAGGATTTCAACATAATGATAGAGAGGGAAGAGAAATTTCAACATAATGATAAAGATGGGGCAAGAGAAATTTCAACATAATGATGAAGATGGGAGAAGAGCAATTTCAACATAATGTTGAAGAGGGGCGGATTTCAACATAATGATAAAGAGGGGGAGAAAAATTTCAACGAAGTGATGAGGGGAGAAAAAATTTCAACATAATCAGAGGAATGGGAGTAAGAAATTTCAACATAATCACAGAGAGGGGAGTGAGAAATTTCAACATATTCAGAGTGAGGGGGGAGAAATATTTCAACATAATGATAAAGACGGGAGGATTTCAACATAATGATAAAGAGAAGGGAGAGAAGTTTCAACATAATAATAAAGACAAGAGAAGTTTCAACATAATGATAAAGAGGAGGAGAGAAGTTTCAACATAATGATTAATATGAGGAGAGAAGTTTCATCATAATGATTAATATGAGGGAAGAGAAATTTCAACATAATGATAAAGAGGGAAGATAAATGTCAACACAATAACAAAGCTGAAGTGGGAAAAAAATTTCAACATAATCATATGAAGGTGACAGAAATATTTTCACACAAAAAGAAAGGAAAAAAATTGAAACCTAACGAGCAAGAGAGAGAGAGAGAGAGAGAGAGAGAGAGAGAGAGAGAGAGAGAGAGAGAGAGAGAGAGAGAGACAGAGACAGAGATTGTATCACCTCAAAAAAAAAAAAAAAAAACGACTCCTCTCCCTTCTAAATCGATCACCAAACCCGTTCGTAAAACAGAAACGTTGCACCTGCCTAGCGAAGGCATCGTCGTTTCAAGCCCCACCCCCTAAACCCCTCCCCCTTTTCAACCTTACTCTCCGTGCGCGTGTCGGTCGAATTGGTCGGCCTAAGCAAATTGTGCAATTTGTCGCTGACCTGGACCAGCCGGTCGGTTACAGTCCAGTTATCAGAACCGTCGAACCAAGGACACACCATCCTGGCTTCGAATCACGGTTTAGTAAACTTGGTCCCCTCTTCTTTGTCTCTCTCTCTCTTAACGTGCACCAAGGTCGGCACGGTGTTCGAGGAGGAGAATCGTTTGGCAGTGGTCGGCGCGCGCGGATAATTTGCGGGATTCCGCGAGGGAAATGAAATTTCGTAATTATTCTCGCGAACGCGCACCACCGGCGACGGTCTTCAGCGTTGTAGCTGAACGCCACTGTGGAAGAGGAATGAATCGCCCGGGAAATGAAAATCACTTTAATAACGCCACTTTCGCTCGAGTGTGTAGTTCACCACCGTAACGAATAGTTGGCATTTCCATGAAATATTTTCCGCTCGTTAGTTCCTGGCTCTGGCCACGGGGGTTATGAAAAGCTCTCTTTCCCTCGTTGGGTGTCTTCGCTAAATAATTACGACTCGCGGAACCGGCGAAATGAAGAGGCACCTCTGCTGTGGTAATGGGTGGGGGAAGGGTGGGGCTGGGGGGCGTCGATTAAACCTTCCACCGCGGAAAGAGGGGGAAACGGTTGAAACGAAAGTTCTATCCGGTCCCATTAAGCTCAAAATTCCTGCTTCGAGACCTCCTCGAACTTCAAAGCTGGATCTGTCGAAGCTCCCACGGAGTTCCGGGCTTTGGACACCGAGCAGGGCTACGGCAATTGCTTTGTTAAGCAACAACCGTCCGAGGGTAGCGATCGACCAAGTTTTTTAGGAGATAATAAGTGACCGAGGTCTGTTTTTCCAGATGAGGAGACGTCAAGGGGATGAGGATAGTTAGTATAGGTGTCTGAGGAGAATTAAATTATTTTATGAGAATTAAATTATTGAATTATTTTTCACGAGGGATTTTCTTCTATAGAACTGATCTTTATAGGTATTCCTAAATGTTTCACCTTTGTAGATAAAAAATAGTTAAATAGTAATTAAAAATAGTTTTCCACAAAGATTGCAGACGATGGCTTTTTTCAGGGATTTGGAACTTTCGTAATCTCCAAGGTCAATCACAGTGTGTGATATTAATAAAATATTCGTGATTCTCAGGGATCGTCTTCAAGGGTCGAGATTTGTTGAACACAGGATGACAATTAATTCAGGGAAAGTTTATTCTCAGAGCAACTATTGACTCAAAGAATGCTCAAGTACTCACGACTCCTCTGTATTCGCGTTAACTGTACTTTGTACTGTACGCAGACGAGAAGATTACATCCAATGTCATCTTTCACTCGCGTACTATACATTCAGCCGTTTCGAGTACCTGAGTGTTCTTAAAATCCACGGTTGCTCTCCGAATAAAGGCCGAATGAATTATCATCGTGCACCGCAAAGTCTTTGTAAATAAATAATGGCAACGACGGATAACACCCCGGCCCAGCTGGCAGGAAAAACATTCTAGCAGGGAGTGTGTACATTTAATCGGCGCGTAGGGAACGCGAATTCCGTATGCTCCTCGACGCTACTCGCAACTGATATTTGCACGAACGAAGTTGGGCACAAATCCGTTTACGTTCCATTATCCGCTTCCTGTTTCCCATCTGCGTTTCGCGCCGCGTGAGTCGTTCCGTTTCAACCCCGAACAACGCAACTTTCGGGATCGTTTGTCGCTTTTCGAGTTCGAGAAGCACACACCAAGAATGCCTTTGAGAATCGAGTAAATGCTTTGGATAAAATTTGTTGTTTTCGGGGTTGGGGGGGGGGGGGGCTAGAGGAGAGAATCTCTCCCCTTTGTTTCGTCAAACGATACAACCTTTCTAAGAAGCTTCATTTTGCAAGCTTTACGAGATTTGGAATAGGGCTCCGGAGAATGTTTCCAGATTGTTCCGAGAGTTTCTGAACTTGTCAGAAGGAGCGTGAGAAAACAACTCGGTCGCGACATACGGTCCCCTTTGCGCCTTTTATTTTATTCAGCGCGTTACATAGTGACAAATTGCAAAATTTGCGTTCAATGCACTCACTGTGGCTCTCGACGTGAGAAATGCATTGATTCTAAATTCAATATGGCCGTGGAAATAAGAAAAAACAATTCGTGTAAATAAGTGCTCGATACGACTTTGTTCTCAAGTCACAGCTCGCTTAATAAATTGACGTTTTAATATTTATTAACCGGAGTTCTGTAAAGTACCATTCATACTATCATATTAGGTTGTTTTGAAAGTCATTTCGTTTTCCAAAACGGAGAATATATAATTTAATAAATTGTTTATATACTCTAGAAAAATCGTGCTTCATTTTCATTAAAAAAAAACGAAATCACTTTTCGAACAACCCAAATAATGCGATATTTACAAATTTAGACATTGAGTCAATATTTATGTTGTATGTACTGTGCGCGGTTCACAAGATGTCCTCCGAGATGATCTCGTCTACTTTTTTCGTCACCCGACCCAATTAAATCGTGTTCTTTGGCCAATAATACGCTACGCTCGAAAACGTGCACGAGACGAGGAGTGTCCTTTGCATTCCGACCATGAGACTCGCATTCCGTTCGCGTGACGTCTTGTCGACCGTGCACAGTACTGTCCGTCCCCTACTAGCCCCCCACCACTGCACGCACTCTCGCTATTGGCCGAGGAACGGTGGCCAGTAGTGACGTTGCGCACGATGAAGGGGGAGGAGCTAGTGGAGCGGAGTGGGGATGGAAACACTCATCTGCCTTCTTGTCACGAACGCATAGTATCTAGTACGCGGAAAGAATTATTGCAACATAAAATAAATTGTAACTTGGAAACAAAGTTTAGAAACATTATAAACATATGTTTATAAGAATGTTTCGTGCCAGACACCCTGTACATTTGTAATAGTGACAATACTGTTGGTACCAAATATCAATGTGTCGCGTCATTTTTATTGTAATTACGAAACTGAAATTTTTGCATCGTCCACAAAAATATGACGTCCACAGTTGAGAACCGTACCTTTCACGAAATTGTTTTCACTCCTTTTTCACGAAAAGCACAAAATTTCTTGACACTTGTAGACTGATGTGTCCAGATGCAATCTTCTCGGCCGCGTACTGTAGAAATCGATCTAACGTTGTACAGAGAGAACGCAGTATAGGTATTTGTGATACGAAGCGTTCTGGATCAGCCAAGCCATGCGTGCGTTGCTACGTCCTCAATTATGTTCCTGTTGTGGTGAAATTGGAAATCGATACACTCGAGTGTAGAAGAAAAGCCTTCGAACCTGATCATTTTATTGAAAACTTTTAACGGCGATATCATATTTGTCCTGAGCCGCTCAGTAGTATCTCTGTGCATCTTATTTACAAAATTGGTTGAATCTGTGCTGTTTCCTTCGAACCAACAATGAACAGAATTAGGTCATAGTGATCTCATTAACAGAGTCCATAATGTAGCAAATAGCCTTAAATCGATAGAATTACAGACATGTAGATATGTAAAATAAAAAAATTGAAGAAAAAATTGTAGCAACAAAATTGTAGCAACTGATATATATATATATATATATATATATATATATATATATATATATATATCAGTGAGTATAGAGTGTACATCGTTTCGAATAAAATTTTTACACATTATTTCATTATTATTAAAAATAAAAAAATTTTATTTATGCAATATATAAAATATGTGATAAAATAAATGAAATAATGTGTAAAAATTTTATTCGAAATAAAAAAATTTTATTTTTAATAATAATGAAATAATGTGTAAAAATTTCATTCGAAGCGATGTACACTCTATACTCACGAGAGGAATTGCAGAGAGCATTCGTTTTCAACATCGAATAAAATCGAGACTTCACTATCGTGCTCGTTGGTAGATCAGTTCTCGATCCAAATAGTTTATAACGAGTCTATTGTACTTTCAGGGGAGAAATCCGGCGGATACACGGGAAAGCCTCTGCCAACGTACAGGCCAGCCTCCCAATTGGTACCCCTGGGAGGAGCAGCAAGATTGTTTTGCGAAGCTTATCTGGGAAAGGTCGAGCTCCCGGATGCGAAAAATTCGGTGACCTGGTCGAAAAGCGACAGCAATGTCACACTACCGAATCATGGCAGGATCGCTCAGCATAGAGTGTCCAGGTGAGTTTTAAAAACACATGGCATTGAAATAAGGGTTCGTAAATAATTTTAGTGGAACGATCCAACGACTGTAAGAAGATTGTCAATTTATATAGGGACTCTAAAGTAACAACTAAAGGTGATTCTTTGAGAATTTTAACGTAAAAATGATTTTTTTTTTTGAAAATTTTTTGTTCCATCCAATAGTCGAAAAACAGGTTTTTGTTACTCAAAATATCAAGAGAATGTAAACAATACAAAGTTCCATGGTTTTAAATATCTAGAGTGAAAGAAAATATTTCAAGTGATGGTAGTTATGCGATACACGTTTATGCTACAGTACGCAAGTGAGAAGATTGCATCTGGAGTTTCGATGGGTCCTCTTATTTTAGGGGCCATCTTCTTGAGCGTATACAGGACAAACATATACTAATTGCGTGTGAATAGGTGAGCCCCTGGATTAATACAACCCGCCATAACTTCAGATGCAATCTTCTCGCGTGTGTACTATACACTGAGGTGTCCAAACTGTAAATGCATACTCTGGATAGGGTAAAAGGAAGAATTATTATAGTGTTTCGATTTGTAATTCATTATTAAAACGGTACTAAACTAATCCCTTCGAAAACTTGAAACACATTTTTATCGAATCTGCATTTTTTAAATTTGGTGACAGTATATGTTTCAAATTTCAGTTAAAAATCTTCAGTAGGTGTCCTTTTATTACACAAAGTCTGTTTCGTTTTCTATTCTTTCTAGCACAAAGGGAAAAGAGCACGAAAAAATCGCTATTCAAATTTCAAAACCTTTTTTTTTCAAATTCGTGATTTTTCCCGTGGATCATGCCATCCCATAGTCACTTTCATACTAACCGAGATTAGTATCTATTGACTTCTTCGTCAAAGCAGAACGACACAGGAATTACCTTCAGATAAATTTTCCAAAACACGTTTCACCCAAGATTATACAACTTCTGCAATTTTTATTATTTTCATTCGTAAAAAATCATGAACCTAGCATAAACATGGATAAACACGTGTGCGGAAACCCTGTCGCAAAAAGTAATCTGGTTTCGTTGAAAAAAAATCAGGAAGAAGTCGATGTGTTTAGACTAGATTATCAGAGTACCCTCTCAACAATGTGCACCAGTATCTGATAAAGCTCGGAGTGTTGTCCATCCAAAGCTGTGGCGCACCAACTCGACATCTTCTGGCGTTCATTGGAAACGAACCCTTCTGTAACATCATCTTGTTTCATTATGAAGGATTTGATGAGAACTCGCTCGAATGGACAACGAACGTACAGTATCAAAGCGACGTTTGGGAGACACAGAAACAACGACAGTCTCAAAGTCGTATCGACCAAAGAACAGCCAGGATGTCGAGAATATTCCACGTGATGGCAAGGCATTGTATTGAACCTGTAATTAACTGACCGGCTCACAAGGCAGTATCGGAATTTCCTTTTGATCAGGAGGGTGCATATCCTGCTTTGGGAACCACAGGAGACACGTGGAATGCATGCATTTCCGAATTGGTTAATAGGAAGTTGGCTAACGAAGGATTGGTAATGAAATCCCCGTGGTCATTATCCCCCCAGCAATGTAAATTCCTTTCTAGTATCTTTCTTTATTTCTTGATAAACTAGTCAAGCCACGTGATTCGATATACAGTAGTACCTCGGTTATTGATCAAATTCGTTCGTCACTGCTACTGTTTGTTTCTTCAGTTCGAGCCCCACGTGTTTCGGTGGACAGTAGTGCCTCGGTTATTGATCAAATTTGTTGCACGGTTTCAGTAACAGGAATCGTCCTTTTTGTTTATGTTTCTTTTAACGAAACTTATCTCGTCTAGCCCCGTTCTTGGTGATCGGATCAGTCGGTTACAAGCAACGTTTGAATAAAGATTCAATTCCTCTCCGACACGAAAATAAAAAAGCAAAGTGTGACAAGATTTTAACGCACGTCAGAAGATACTTAATTCAAGGATTCAAATTATCAAAAAATTTCAAAAAAAAATCGCTATCAAAATGTACCAGACCAGGAGTCGTGATGTTCAAATACATAATTTATTTTTACGAACAAATGTTACCTGTGTCTAATCAATTCTGTCACTATTAATATAATTTATAACTTTCATTTCACCATCAAATTATTCCTCTCAAATTCTCCACCTGTGCTTCGGATATTGAGAAAATTGCCAGTCTCGATTTTCGATCATTAAGCGAGGGTACTACACAAGCACTTGTCGATGAAACTATTTCAACCTCAGTGAAACAATTTTAAGTGCAATTTCAAGCTCATCCTCGATTCTTTCGTGACTGAAATATTACAAAACTATTATTCCACTTTTCATTGTCGAATTTTTATCAATATCACGTCGTATCTTCAAACCTCCTGGTCCAGCGTTACAAACGTGTGCAAACGTGTGCAAACGTCGAGATTAATTCTATAAACTATTGTCCATATACACACAGTAGGAATAGATATTACATAATCGGTGGGGAGGGGGAGATATGTCCTGCCCCTCCCCCCTCCCCCCCCCCCCTATCCGTTGTTCGTGGTTTCCACGAATGCAAATGCTTCTGCGTCCAACCGTGTGTTTCACGGGTAAATTTCGAGATTGTGCTGCAAACCTGTCCTCCAATTAGTGACCGCAAACGCAGCCACGGTAACGGTACCGCGTGGGTGGTGCAAACTGTAACGAGAGACTGCGTTTCAGTGTTCATACCACTGCCTCGACGACGAATTCGCGTATTAATTCCGAGACGATCGATCTCTGGCAGTCCCCCACGCCGGGACCAGAATCCGTGATACCTGGACGAGATGCAAATGGCGGGGCGAAGTTGCCTAATTGGGGACCCATTAGAAAAAGAAAAAAAAAAGAAAAAAACCGTAACTTTCGATCGAGAACATCTTTATCAAAATTGAACGCACGGTTTAAAAATTAAAATATGTACCCTTCTGTGGTTAGAAAATATGGGGGGGGGGGGGGATTTGGTTTCTTTAGAATACGGTGAAAACTAAAATTATGCAAATATACGT
Organism: Ptiloglossa arizonensis; assembly: GCF_051014685.1. Classification (NCBI taxonomy): domain Eukaryota; kingdom Metazoa; phylum Arthropoda; class Insecta; order Hymenoptera; family Colletidae; genus Ptiloglossa; species Ptiloglossa arizonensis. The sequence continues at coordinate 25,264,097 of NC_135052.1, read as the reverse complement.
AATGTTGCCTAATACGAGGGTCATAAAGTCGTTCCAGAGCATTTTTGTTAAAATTGAACACACGTTTTAAAATTAAAATACGTACCCTTTTACGAACTATTGGAAATTTAAAACAAAATTTGCTCTCATTTGTAATAAAATGTAAACTAAAATTATGCAAATTGTAGGAATCTTAAAAATAGCTTTCTAATATGAGAAATTTCTTTCTGAAATTTTTTTCTTTACGCATTAAATATGTGAAATCTATTTCTTGGATATCTAAAACAAGTTGGTACTATGAGATTGATTTTATTAGAAAAAATTCCAAGGGTCTCATATTCGGAAATAATAACATATTGACAATTAAGTAGCTTCTGGACTTTTTATTATTTAACTACGTATAACTAGTAAATCTTAAATGTCATTGAATTCACTATACAATAGTATTTATGAAAATAATTATACATTTAATGTTAGGCTTGACGTCAGTGCCAATTGAAAATATTCAAATAAAAAAAACTGATTCAAAATTATAATACGCACATTCTCTAAGCTAAGGGTAATAACATTGACACTAGATTGAAGCACCCTTTGAAGCACGAAGACTATAAATAATATATATACATATAGTCAGTATCGATTTAAATAATAAATATTTCTATGCCGTGGTTGTGTTAATAAGTCAATACGGTTGATAAACTGATCCGAAATAGTCGATAAATAAATTAGTTACTTCGGTTCCCAAATTAACTATTCCAGTTCCATGTTTCATCAAAGTTGGAGGGGGGTGGGGGTTGTCGAAATCCCACCCTTGTTCGATCTAGCTCCAAAAATATTCAACATTGCGATGTATCGCTAATTCGTACATGGCATTGTTTAATCAAATGCGTTTGCGGATATCGGAAAGGTTCCGAAAATCGATTTTTAATAACATTCGACACTAATTTCTCACTTAACCATTATAGTTGAGTATGTAGATGCGAAATATTGGGTTGTTTTGAAAGTTATTTCGTTTTCCAAAATGGAGAGTAAATAATTCAATAAAATGTTTATACACTCTAAAAAAATCGTGTTTCATTTTCACAAAAAAAAAAAAAAAAAACTAAATGACTTTTCAAACAACTCAATAGAACCGAATCTATAATTTGTTCACTGATGTGTGTACAAATGTACTGTTCGTCCGTTAAAAGAACGAGTGTTTATCCCCACTCTAATTTACAGTCTAACTCCTCCCCTACATCACACACATTACGCTATTGGTCGCTGACGATTTTCGTCGTCCAATAGCGGCGATACACGCGATAGTAGGGGAGCCAGTAGACTGTAAACCGAGAGTGAGGATGTAAACACTTGTCAGCGTTCTTTTCGAAAACGCACAGTATATACATACATCCTTAATCAGAAGGGTTAGGACACTTAACGAAAGTGAATCTAAATTTGTTGTAATCTAATCGAAGGAGTCGAAGGAATATTTCCTCATTTGGTATCTTACATTGTAAAATGAATAAGTTACTATTGGGACCTTATTTAAAGTAAATAGGTTACTATTGGTACCTTATTTAAAATAAATAGGTTATTGTTGGTACCTTATTTAAAATAAATAAGTTACTATTGGTATCTTATTTAAAATAAATAAGTTACTATTGGTACCTTATATAAAATAAATAGGTTACTATTGGTACCTTATTTAAAATAAAAAAGTTACTATTGGTACCTTATTTAAAGTAAATAGGTTACTATTGGCATCTTATTTAAAATTAATAGGTTACTATTGGTACCTTATTTAAAGTAAATAGGTTACTATTACTACCTTATTTAAAATTAATAGGTTACTATTGGTACCTTATTTAAAATTAATAGGTTACTATTGGTACCTTATTTAAAATTAATTGGTACTTTATTTGAAGTAAATAGGTTACCATTGGTACGTGTTGCTCCACCTTTACTGTAAATACAAAATTGAAATCTTTTTACACATAACCATAGTTTCAATCTTTAAAATAATATAAAAATTATCATATTGAAAAAAATTGTATTATCCACAAAAATACGACGTCTACAGTGAGAACTGTACTCTTCTCGAAACTGTTTTCACTCCTTTTTTACGAAAAATATTTTGCAGAATATTATTACAGGGAAGGAACAATTGGAAGGGGAAACCAGCACGTCAAGGGCCCTCGTAATATCTTTTCCTGTGGGGGAAATTTTCTAAAGACTTCCCTGACTCCTTTGGAGAGATCCCAAGTCCTATGGGACTCCCCCTATCTCAGAGTGTACCGTATGCCGGACCCCTGTCCATTAAAATCTTCATAGTGGACTGTTTCTGGCGTGTTGGGTGAAGGGGGATGTCAATGGTACTAACATCCAGTGCAGAAGTCCTCAATGTGCCCCTGACAGCGTTAAATTATTATAGATGCATCAGTTCACGCGCGAAGCATTTAGGGTGGTCAGTTTCCATCGTCGCTGTAACTGGAGCATATGTGTCAGTGGCATTCTGGGTGCGTGTACATGCAAAATTTATCACGACTAATAACGTCCTGTCAATACAACCGAAGTGGAAGTAAAATTATCCCAGTTGACAGAGTTGATGTAACGACGAATAACCGAGCAGTTACCTAAACTTGGAACACGTTGGATAGATCGCGACAAACTTGCCATAATTTGTAACTGTTTTCGACTATTGCAAATCACACTTGTAAACGGGGATAGTATCGATTCGATGCAATTGAGGGAACAGGTGATCCACAGACGTGGGATTTGTCGAGTTGCATCCATCGAGGAATGTCCTGATTTCGACGAAGACTGCTTTGGAAATGGCTTAACGTAATATTGGATTAGTTGTTTAGCAATCGATGCACTCGGTGTCAGGGATTTTTCTTAAAACGAAAGACGCCAGCTCCTCGTTTAAGGTTCGAGAAATAGGTATCGATTATCAATACGCGAAGCATTGGCGAAGAATTTTTTTCACGGATTGTTGAACTCAAACTGTGATGGGGATCATTTATCGAGAATCGAGACATTGCCATATATAGCAGTCCACATGGAAATATTATGGGTTTTACTTTGGTAAAAATCGACATGATGAAAGTTTGAAATGTTACAGTGTCAAAAATTATTCTCGATCACGAATCCGAGCAGGAAGATTTATCATATATGCTGGAGACATTGCTATGTGTAACAAACATCATCAGTCCCCTACTCTACTTTCCCCTAAATATCACTCGAGGCAGCAAACCTTCTAAGAAGACATACAAAAAACGATAAATTAATAAAGGAACACTCCATAGGTAGTTTCTAGGGGTTAAAAGGTCTACCTTTGTCATTTTCAAAGCCACAAATACCCCATGTAGGCTACTTATCACAGCATTCATTTTTCAAAACACTGCTATCCAATCATACCCTTTTCCCTAAAGACTAGGCTAGCCAGCAAAACCTATAAAGGAATACAAAAATCAAATGTAGTTGCTGTTAAACAATCCATAAATTGTTTCATCAGTTGAGACAGCAAAACCTCTAACAAGCCATACCAAAATGGATCATATTGCAACGAAATACTTAATAGACAGTTTCTAGGGGTCAAAAGCTTTACCTTTACCCATTTCCAAGTCACAAACACCATGTCTAGACTACTTATCCCAACTTTCATATTCCAAAACACTGCTATCGACTCGTACCCAATTATCCTTAAACATCAAAAGCAAAACCTCTAACAAGCTATCACAAAATGGATCAGTTCGCAACGAAATACTTAATAGAAAGTTTCTAGGGGTCAAAAGCTCTGCCCTTACCCATTTCCAAAGCCCAAACACTACATCTAGGCTACTTATCGCACCTCTCATATTCCAAAACACTGCTATCCACTCGTACCCAACTATTCCTGAACACCAGTCGAGACAACAAAACGTCTAACAAGCTATCCCAAAATGGATCAGTTCGCAACGAAATACTTAATAGACAGTTTCTAAGGGTCAAGAGGTCTACCCTTACCCATTTCCAAAGCCCAAACACTACATCTAGGCTACTCATCGTACCTCTCATATTCCAAAACACTGCTATCCACTCGTACCCAACTATCCCTGAACACCAGTCGAGACAACAAAACGTCTAACAAGCCATACCAAAATGAATTAGTTCGCAACGAAATACTTAACAGACAGTTTCTAGGGGTCAAAAGCTCTGCCCTTACCCATTCCCAAGTCCCAAACACTACATCTAGGCTACTTATCGTACCTCTCATATTCCAAAACACTGCTATCCACTCGTACCCAACTACCCTTAAACACCGTTCGAGACATCGAATCCTTCAACGATTCATACCAAAATGGATCAACTGGTAATACTCCCTATACCGTTTCCATCGTTGAAGAGATCTGGCCACGTTGGTTTCAAGTCACGAACGCGTCCTCTCGGTCTCGGACTGTCGCGATTCGTTCCGGTTCAAAAGCACAGCCCGCAATTTCGATCACCGGCTCCACCAGGCTGGCAGGCTCACCCTGGGTAGCCAAGGATCGCGGTTCCGCGAACGCGCCGCTATCCGACGGAACGAGAACGTGGAGCGTCGTCGAGCAACGCGATTGCAGGTACAGTGATTAGCCTTTTTGCGCCGGCCCTCTCCGGGCCATTATAGACGTAATAACGGCGGGACATACTCGGCGCAGTGTCCAGCCGAGGACTCGTCGGTTCGTTCTTCCACGGAACAAGCGAGAACCCATTCCGGGCGAAAGAGAGAGAAACGGCAAGAAACTCCTTGGAATCTTCGCCTCCAGTGAGAGGAGGAACGAGACAGAGGGAGCTCAGCGACTGCTCGAGCTCCGTCATTACACTAATGATACCCTGGGTCTCTTTCCTTGGTGAATCGGCCCCTTTTTCGAGGGCGCTCGCTGCACCAGTGCCGATTCCTCCTGCTCTGTACCCCCTTCTCTCTTTCTCTTTCTTTCTCTCTCTTTCTCTCGCTCCTTGGAACCAGCCAATCTTGCCTCGAAACTCGACGCCAGAACGCGGAGGAAACAGAGAAATGTCGGCCCGTAATCGTCCGTCCGTCTGTCTGGCCGGCAGCTCGATGCGTGCCGCCCAGGTCCCCCGATTTCTTGCTCGGTTTCGAGCGGATCGGCCGCCACGGAAGAACCGGCAGTCAACCACCGCGCTACACCCAGCGAGCTATTAAAGAGAGACAAAAATCGTACGCGGTCCGCTCGTAAATTAGTTCAACCGGTCCTCGTGGCTGACCTACCATGGAGCAATTTATCGCCTGGAAAGTGCTTTGTTTTTGAGTTACAACCGGGGGACGAGGGGGGAGGGTGCGGGGGTGAAAAATAATCGGTAGACTAGATCCCGAGGGATTCTCCTTTTTTTTTTTATCGGGAGCTGTTGGATTGATTTTTGGGGTAGTTTCAAGCGATCCGGAGGGAGTTTAGGTAAGAAGGATAATTGCTTTGTTGTTCCTTATGGGGAGTTCGGAGCGAGTGCTTATAGCGTGAAGGTGTGTAATGGGGAGAAGATCGATGGTGGAAATAATTGGAGCAGTGAATCCCGAGGGGATTTTTTCATCTGTACCAATTGCGTGCGTTTCTATGATAGGTAAATGTGCTTTGTTATATCTTAGAGAGAGTTCGGAGTTTGTGCTTATAAGGTGGAGATTAGTGTAATAGGGAGAGGATCTTATCGATGGTGGGAATAATTGGGGTGTTAGGTCTAGGGAGAATTTTTATTGGAACTAGTTGTACGGGTTCTATGATAGGTAAATGATTACTTTGTTATATCTTACACAAAGTTCGAAGTTTGTACTTATAACGTGAAGGTGAGTAATGGAGAGAATATCTTATCGATGGTAGAAATAATTGGACTAGTAAATCCAAGGAGATTTCTGCATACGTTTTATGATAGGTAAATGATTACTTTGCTATATGTTACAAATAGTTCGAAATTTGTGCTTATAGCGTGAAGGTGAGTAATGGAGAGAATATCTTATTGATGGTGGAAATAATTGGGGTGTTAAGTCTAGGGAGAATTTTTATTGGGACCAGTTGCATGGGTTCTATGATAGGTAAATGATTACTTTGTTGTATCTTATAAAGAGTTCGGAGTTTGTGCTTATAACGTAGAGATTAGTGTAATAGGGAAAGGATCTTATCGATGGTGAAAATAATTGGAGCAGTAAATCCAGGGAAATTTTTTCGTCGTTACCAACTACATAAGTTATATAATAGTTAAATAATGACTTTTTTTACAATAATAGATAAATTTCAAAAGAAATTTTTTTCTTCCAGAAATAGACTGACCGAAGTTTCTATTATTTTATTTTAACTTTCACAATTTTGAAGAAAAGCCTCTCTCTCTCCGGGTCAAAAAAGACCCAGGTGCATTACAGCGAGCGTTAAAAACACTTCAGCTTAACATTTCTTAATTTCCAAGAGAAGTTCTATCATATAATCAAGCAATACAAGTCTCTCTGGGTCAAAAAAGACCCAGGTGCGTTACAACGAAGTTCAAGAAAAATATTATCTTTCTGAACACTCTTGGTAATTCCTTCGACTCTTTACCGAACAAAACAACGAGAAATCCTACGTGTTGCTCTTCCAGAAAGGAAAAAGAAGAACAAGAACAAAGGTATAAGATCTCCCTTTCAATTTTTCCAAAAAAAAACACAAGAACAAAGGTGTGTAAGATTTCCCTTTCAATTTTTCCAAAAAAAAAGAACAAGAACAAAGATGTAAGATTTCCCTTTCGATTTTCCAAAATTTCCTACGGAGTGCACTCAGGTGGCCACGATCGAGTCAAGTCACGCGAGGGGGGGTGAGGGTACGACCGAAGGGAATCGAGATGCGGCGTTTCGACTGAAAATCTGCACGACTAGCCGATCAACCGAAGCGAAGAAGCCTCGTATCGACAGGCAACTCGATGCATCGATCGTCGACGATAATTCCACCGCAAAAGCGGATCTCAGAGGCAAAGGGACGGTTCGCCAGTGTCGGTCACCTCGGAAACGGACCGTGATTGGCAGATAGAAGCGGCTCTGGCACCGTAAGATACAGCCGATCGATCGCGAAGCACCGAATTGTCCACGGACAAAGACGGATTTTCCCTACCGTCGATTTTGCCTTCTCGTTCTCGGTTCTGCTTGATCGCTCGTCCAAGACGCGTCCTTTACGCGTGCATTCATAGGCGAATCGATTCCCCCTAACTCGAACACCGACTAAATAAATCCCATCCGATCGTTCCTGTCCCTCGCTTCGACGAATCTCGCGGATCGTTCTCAGCGCGCAGCTAGCGCCACGGTGCGGCAAACGATGGAAAAGAATCGATAAATCTGTTAATAAGTGGTTCTTGATCTTTATTTCAAGGTTATGGTCGAGAAATTGCACTTGGTGTACAATTTCTTATTTGTTTCATTCGTTCTTTTTTTACAATCCTACGTGCTGTAATTTAAATTGTCAATTTTTGGAAAATTAGAATTTAAAATTTGAAATTCTCTTCCCTCCAGTTAAAGGGGAAGGTTCAAATTTTTAATTTGAAAGTTTCTTTCCTTTAGTTAAAAGGTAAGGTTCAAATTTGAAATTTTTTAATTTTCTTCCCTATAGTGAAAAGGGAAGGTTCAAATTTGAAATTTGAAACAGTCTTCCCTCTAGTTAAATGGGAAGGTTCAAATTTGAAATTTGAAATTTGGAATTGTTCTCCTTTCAGTGAAAGAAAAAGGTTCAAATTTGAAATTTAAAACAGTCTTCCCTCCAGTTAAAGGGGAAGGTTCAAATTTGAAATTTGAAAGTTTCTTTCCTTTAGTTAAAAGGTAAGGTTCAAATTTGAAATTTTTTAATTTTCTTCCCTATAGTGAAAAGGGAAGGTTCAAATTTGAAATTTGAAACAGTCTTCCCTCTAGTTAAATGGGAAGGTTCAAATTTGAAATTTGAAATTTGGAATTGTTCTCCTTTCAGTGAAAGAAAAAGGTTCAAATTTGAAATTTAAAACAGTCTTCCCTCCAGTTAAAGGGGAAGGTTCAAATTTTTAATTTGAAAGTTTCTTTCCTTTAGTTAAAAGGTAAGGTTCAAATTTGAAATTTTTTAATTTTCTTCCCTATAGTGAAAAGGGAAGATTCAAATTTGAAATTTGGAATTCTCCTCCCTTCAGCGAAAGAAAAAGGTTCAAATTTGAAATTTGAAATTTAAAATTTAAAATTTGAAATTTGAAACTACCTCTCCTCCAGTTAAAGTGAAAGGTTCAAATTTGAAATTTGAAACTGTTTTCTCTCCAGTTAAAGGGGAAGGTTCTATTTTAAATTTGGAAGTATCTTCCCACCAGTGAAAGGGGGAGGTTCGAATTTTAAATTTAAAATTTTAAATTTGAAACTGTCTTCCCTCCAGTAAAAAAGGAAATTTGAAATTTGAACCTTCAATCAATAAAAAAATTTTTGCAACATGCATTTTTTCGGTACCACGAACATGCCCTAAAATTTTTGATATCACTGTAGTGGAGATGCATGATGTGAAGAATTAAAACAGAGCATTGTAAAGTAATTAATTTAATTCGAGCTTTAATTTGAAAAATAAATCATGATTTCGCGATAGCTTTTAACAGAAGTACAGTTGTTCGAAAATTGGCCATTCTTTGACCGAAATTTACCGATCGTTTAATTTTCCACGTGATTGTATTTACGGTGCTATTTATTCTCTGCACTCCTTTCACACGTTAACTGCACGTGACCCGTATGCAGGTGACAGCAAAGTTCTGAATCAACAGCCATCACTAGTATACGGGTGACGATTATATTGACTAATTGTGGACTTAGTAGGTATTTGGAAGGATATTCAACAAGATGTAATATGTCTGTTAAGTTATTGTAAAAATAATATCAAAAACATAACTATTGTTTTATTTAGATAATTATTCATTAGGAAATCACTTTTCTTTTCTTTTTAACAATACAGAAAAATAAAGTAGAAATTTGAAAATTTACACCACTCGTTACTGCAGCAAAAATACATTTTTTTGAAAAAAGATGAATCAATTTAATAATCAATCTCTCTCTCTCTCTCTCTTACTATTTCTTAGATGTTTTGTTCTCGACTACATATATCTCGTACAAAATAACGCTAAATAAATTTTTTCTTGCATAATACACTCATCGAATATTGCTGATAAAAACAATTTTCGTCAAAAATTATTTATCACCAAGGTTCAAATTGGCCCGAACAGTGCACCAAAGTGAAAGTTATTTTACTTCCATTGATAAAATAAAATAAAAAAATAGATAAAAAAATTAACCTTTTCAACATAATGCACTCTTTACCCTATAAATATACGAAAGTATTTCTTAATTATACTTTTCCAAAAAAAAAAGTCACATCTGTACTCTGCTGGTGCCCTCTACTTTTTTGGTGCAAAACCATACATCACCTTGTGGAAGATTAACAATGACTCGACACCTGCATAATAAATCGTTTGGAAGATAAACGAAGCTTGATACATTAGACCACACATTACTACTAATTATAGAGCAATGTTCGTTGACTGATAGGCTACTCCAGAGTTAACGACTTCATTTATCGCCTCAGGTAAAACACATACAAGCAGCATATATAATACAAGGAACAAGGTAAAAGGGCCAAGTTCGTAAGTAACATCTTACCGAGTCCACAACTTAATCCTGAACTTGTAATGTAATTTAAACGTAAGATGAAAGGTAAGATACCCAGCTGTGTGGATACAAGAAGAGGAAAATGTAACATCACTGGGAGAAATGGAACAGAGAATAAAACATCGAGCTGGGTGTTTAAAGGAAGCCGGCCAGAACATCGAAACGATGAACCAACGTGGTCTCGAATTCACGAGAGTGGTATGAATAACGAATAATCGAATCTCGAACCCTCTGAACAAAAGAGGATAGCTGAGAAGAGAGACTGGTGGGGCAGTTGTCCACATCGTAACGATCGAACCTCTAAGAATTGAGAAAGTACGAGATTGCAAAAGATGAAGTTGAGGAAAAGCAACATGGCGGCCAAGTCACCGACATGGATCAAAAATTGCATCGAGAGTCTCGTGGACAGCTTCAAAAAAAATAAAACAAATTGTACATGAAATTGTGGAGTGAACAAAGTCACAGTTTCTCAATGAGTATTTAAGTGACTGTCGTTCAATGCTAGTGATCTGTAAATTGAATTTAAATTTCGAAATGCTGAAATCAGAGATTTGCAATAGCGTTAAATGAATTTTGATCCGTGTTGAGAACTCTCTTAACTTTGTAATATATGTCGTGGATAAAATGTGACTCTCTGAATGTCAAGATAATGTGAATACGTTGACGAAAGAATATAAATTAAAATTTCCGATCGAAAACAATCAAATTTCACTTGTCATCGTCTAACTCCTTTTTCTGTATATGTCACGTCCGATCTTACTCGTGAAAAATAATAAAGAAATATAGTGTAAAAAAATGTTGATGCTGTTCAACCGATAAAAGTCATTCACCGATCACTCAAGTGGAAGCAATCGAAAGTCTTACCTATTTATCGATTACAATAAATATTGAAAGTTATTTCGGTATTTAAGAACTTGAAAAGAACTCGTTGAGGCTCGATTGAAAGAATTTTTAAATATAGAAATATAATTAAATATATTAAATTACAATACATATTTCGTAAGTGTACAAACTCGACTCGTAGATTTGTGTTGAAATCAGAAAAAGTTGTAGAGAATTTTGAAAAAATAGTTGTCGACACCAAAGTAAGATATACTGAGCTTAAAAGAAGAAACAATGTAAAAAGAATTGTACACTCTATTGAAAAAAAAAAATGTTTACTGTACGATTCAGAAACAGGTATTTCCCTAGGAGCAGTAACAAACAGGAAGAGATAAAAACTCTCGAGGCTATTGTAATAAATGTTCTTCTCACGTAGAGGCGATAAGATTTCCACACAGCTCATAATAATTCCACGTGACATGGAATCGAATGTTCAAAATCTGTACAAAGATTACGAGTACAAAATGTATTTTATTATTGATCGTAATCTAAAGTGACAACAATCGAAATACACGTATAAATATCGTAGAGGCCGATCGAGTCAACGTGAATTTATCAGAGATACGATAAGAGAATCAACTGTAGAAAATCTGGGAATAGTTCCACGAGTATATCTCTGATAACGATTGATCTGTGTCTATATTTAACGAAGTATGTATCGAAGTGATCGGTAACATGACTTATCGAAAAAAAATATTCGAAAAAACAATGGCTAGATCACGGATACTTAATTAAGATTAACTCGAGCAAAGTAGGCGAAGTTGAGTAACCGCTTAGAGCATTTCCCAGCTGAGAAAGTTACCAGAATCCTCGTCCAAACGTACTGGTAGTTTCGTAGCTAAATGGTCTATATTCCATAATTAATCCCACGATGATAATTTGCTGTGAATTTGTTATAATATATCTGGTTTAAGTAGACCAAAGTATCGAGTCACGAGGAATGAATTCCAGAAGCTCAAAGATCATCCTTCGATCTTTTCGTGCAGATCTGATCGTTGAGAATGACCATAGAAGAGGTGAGACGTGTAAGTGCTAGAATCGTGATAGTGAACTGTGTCGGTATGGTCTGTAGATTTTGATAATTCGACAGGTAGATAATAGATGTCGTTACCTGGCTCGATTGCGAGTGAAATGTATATCAAACGTTTCCACGAGACTGTGGTAGTAGAGCTGATACAGAAACTCAATGATACGATAGTCCTCAAGACGGTAGAGTGCAGTGTAGACTGAAACACAAATTTGTATTACAAAATTACGATATGGGAAAAATTACCACTGGCAGATGTAGGCAAAAGTTGAGATTGGCAATGAATAGGATTATTGAAGATTGAGACTAGGTCTATGTGGACACTAGCAAAGATTGGTACTTGGACTGAGTTGACATGAGTAAAAATATGCACTGAGACTAACTGGACATTAAAGTTGACACTAGCAAAAGGTAGGACTAGACAGATGTAGACAGTATTTGAGATTAACACTAGCAAAGAATAGGATTAAGATTGACACTAGGTCTATGTGGACACTAGGAAAGATTGATACTTAAACTAAGTTGACATGAGTAAAAATAGGCACTAAGCCTAACCTGACATTAAAGTTGGCACTAGCAAAAGGTAGGACTAGACAGATGTAGACAGTAGTTGAGATTGGCACTTGCAAGGAATAGGACTAGGCAGATGTAGACAGTAGTTGAGATTGACACTAGTAAAGGATAGGACTAGGCAGATGTAGACAGTAGTTGAGATTGGCACTTGCAAAGAATAGGATTAAGATTGACACTAGGTCTATGTAGACACTAGGAAAGATTGATACTTAAACTAAGTTGATATGAGTAAAAATAGGTACTAAGACTTACCTGACATTAAAGTTGGCACTAGCAAAAGGTAGGACTAGACAGATGTAGACAGTAGTTGAGATTGGCACTTGCAAAGAATAGGATTAAGATTGACACTAGGTCTATGTGGACATTAGGAAAAATTGATACTTAAACTAAGTTGACATGAGTAAAAATAGGCACTAACAAAAATTAGCACTAAGATTAACTTGACATCATTACATTTGGCGTTAGCAAAGGATAGGACTACCAAAGATTGGTACTAGGGCAAAGTTGCCACTAGTAGAGGTAGGCACTATCAAAGATCGGTACTAGTAAAAATTGACACCAACAAAGATTGATACTATCAACGATTGGGTACTAACGAGTGTAACCATTATCAAACGTAAACACTAGCAACGATTGGTACTAGGACTAAGTAGACCCTAAGAAAGGTAAACACTATCAAAAAATTGGATTGACTCAACGCTACCAAAGATTGACACAATCGAAAATTACCAGTAACAAAGAACAGAACTGTCAAAGCTTGGTACCAGTACCAAATTGCCACTGGTAAAATTAATCCCACCCAAAAATTATTACCAGAACAAACTTGGTACAATCAAACATCGGTATCAAGACTATAGTATCAGTAGACACTGTCGAACATCACGAGAAAAGATGTGTACCACAAACAAGGCAGCACTAGGACTCTGCGTGAAGAACCAAGGCCATTGAAAACACGCTCAGAGTAACGAACGTGAGATGACTGGACAGTGATCCGAAACAGACACGAGAACGATGACTGTGCCCTCCAGCCTCGGTTACGAAATCCGAAACACGCGTGCACGCAACACCGAGTTCGAGGGTCCAATTAAACGCGAGGGCACTGTGTAGCGGTGTCGATAAGTCGGGGCCCTGTTACAATCTCTCTCGGGGCACAGGGACAAAAGTCCGAGGTCAACCCGGGACGGAAGAGAGGACGAACCGGGTCGATGAGACCGGAATGAAACGGAGCCAGGGTCGCGGGCCTCTTCTGACTCCCGACCGGTCGGTTCTTCTCCCTCCTTTTGTCTCTCGTTTTGTCGTCCAGCTCTCGATCATCGTGGCGAGATAGCGAGCACGGCCGCGGCCATGGGTGGTCCATCGGGCTTCTCATATTCTAAGCGTCGCCGCTCGGTCAGGATTAAACGAGATCGTCGATACCCGAAGCGACTCACGAGCTATCCCCCCGCCCCCTCCCCTCCCACAAGCCTCCAATTTATATTCTGTTCGCTTTTAATCGAGCCTCCATTACGTGCTGGAGGATCGAGTTAATACGATCGCGGCGCGACGAGGCTTGCTACTCGCGTCTCCTCGATGGCCAGCGTACGATTAGAAGCGACTTTAAAGCGACCCCAGACATATGAGACTTCCGCCATGTCGTTCGGAAACCTCGTTCCGGTGGCTCGAAACATTTTTACCGGACACGAAAGCGACCTTCGGCTACCGAAATCGTGTGGTTCATCGGTGGGGTAACGTTTCGGTTATCGATCAAATTTCTTGCTCGGATTCGTGATCGGAAGTCGTCTCTCGCCCCTTACGACCTCCGAGTTTCGTTATGCCAGATTTCGTTATGAAAGAATTAGACGGATTTATGCCTCGCTTAATGTTCGCTAATTGGGACCGATTATCAATAAGCGAAGCGTGGATAGAGAATCTTTTTTGTCGCTTTTGGTCAAACAACGGGTCGAATTCGCGTTAGAATGTTCGTTAGAAGTTTTAGTACCGGTGATAGAATTAGTCGGATACAAGTAACGTTCGATCACAAAGTTTCGCATCCACGGTGTAAAAATATCTACGAGAATCGAAGAAGCAAGTTGTGGACGAGAGTACACAAGAAGTCACTTAAAATAACAATTTAAAAAAGAGAATGTTTGTAAAAAAAAATTCGCATTTTGACCCCGAATTGAATACGTAATTTGAACATTACTTCTATCCGATCATTTCTCTGTTTGGCCAGTTGCTACGAAAATTTCTCCAGCCATGTTTCACTCATTGATAATTGCCTTTGAGTTTTGAACATTGATTACTTTACTACTGTCATTATTCCACCATAAAAGAAAATCTCTGATCGTGCCTCGCTTATTGATAATCCCGATTTTCGAATATCGTGCATTTTATCATCAAATTGTTCGTACCTTTATTCGATCAGTTGCAACGAGACATTCTCTATCCATGCCTCGCTTATTGATAATCGGTGATCCAGTGTTTCGAATACTACTACACGAATACTCTACTCCAACGAGAGTGACCAACAGGAAACTGTTTGGTAATTGTGTTTTCATCGTCGCGATAAATGTGTTCGCGGTCTAGAAGAAACAAAATGGTTCCAGCCGGAGCAGGAAAGAATATTCGGTCATCTGTCTTCGAAGTTTGGGATAGTGGTCGGTTGTAAGTTCCCGGATGTAATGAAACCGTACGAGCTCGAGCATCGGGGGGTACCGACGTCTGGGAGGAGGGGGGACTTTGAAAAATAACTTCGACGCCAATGAGAGCCGTCCGGAAACGCGCGTCGAGACGCTGTGGACAACTTGAGGACTAGGTATCAGATTCTGTTTCTGATTCAAGTTCGAACCGAATGATTTATTTTTTATCGATTGCAACGACACATGGAAGAAAACATTGATGTAAGATATATACAGGGTGACTCAATAAAAACTATTATTGATAAAAAGTAACATAGTATTTTATAATTTAACTCTAACCTACAAGTTTAATTTAATTTAGTTTAACACATGACGAAAGGAAAAATGTAAGAATAATACAGGGTGACTCAATGGAAACTATTATTGATAAAAAGTAACATATAGTATTTTATAATTTAACTCCAACCTACAAGTTTAATTTAATTTAATTTAACACATGACGAAGGGAAAAATGTAAGATATATACAGGGTGACTCAATGAAAACTATTATTGATAAAAAGTAACATACAGTATTTTACAATTTAACCCTAACCTATAACTTTAATTTAACTTAACATACGACGAAAGGAAAATGTGAATAAGGGGATCCTCGAGATAGGTGATCAATTTGTTTATGTTAACCGTATCAAACATTTGAAACTCATCTTTTGGACGATTATGCCATCTTTGTTCGTATAATATACGCAATGGAATCAATAATTGAATTTTGAAGTAAAACGTACAGTGAAAATTTCTATTGAAAAATATTAATAGTAATATATTAATTAAATCGACTTCGTTTATTAGAGAAAATAAATGTCTGCTTAATTTATAGCACTACCTGGGACCTTTAACCCTTAAATTGTTTAATTTTACTCGGTTCGAGATAATTTGAAAATATGTAACCATGATTCAGGGTTAAAGAAGTTAGAAGAGGTTATCCAAAACGAGAACTATTAATTCAATTAAGTCAACGAGTTATTAACGAAATAATGAGGCCTGGGGGGTCTCTGATGGACCCTTTACGATCGTCCAGGGGTTAAGTTCTAGGTCGTCTTCAAATTTCACAAGGATTGTCTAACCCAACGAATAAAAATATTTACTCTGTTCTTATTTAAAATTTCCTCTCAGCGAATAGTAAAAAATATTCTTTTCATTTTCACTTCATTCAGAAATATTATAAATCGTTACTTTAAACAATCCTTGTAAAATTTAAGGATCCAAACTATGACCCTTGAATCAACGAGTTAATAAACTCGTTGACTCGATTAAATTACTACTCGTCGTGTTAGATAATCCACACTTTTAACCTCTTTAAACCGGTGCTGCGATTACGTGTTTCTCGACTCGACTAAAATTATAACATCAGAAAAATATTTCTACTTTTTATTTCTATTTCGAAACGATCGAAATTTTAACCCATCGAATTCCCGAGATAACCATAGCAGCCAACTTTAAACACCCTTTGGGAAATCAGGAGTGCGGCACAGTCTTCTGAACGAATCATAAAAAATTAAATAATAAATATTTTGCGTCCATATTCACGTACACGGATCACTGCAACATTGCAACCGGTGGCCATTAATCAACCAGACAAATTTAAATACCCTGTAGGTAGTCAAATGTGCCCAGAAACTTATAAAAAAATCATACGAAATTAAATAACAAATATATTGTACACCGATATATTGTACCGCAAACGGTGTTGATTATTCAGCCAATCGAACGACTCGAATGGGTTAGGTCTGGGTTAGATCTGGGTTAGGTCTGGTTAGGTCTGGTTAGGTCTGGTTAGGTCTGGTTAGGTCTGGGTTAGGTATGGGTTAGGTCTGGTTAGGTCTAGGTTAAGTCCGGTTAGGTCTGGGTTAAGTCCGGTTAGGTCTGGTTAGGTCTGGGTTAAATCCTGGGTTAAATCGAAGGAATTTATCGATTCGCTTGGCACGACCGATAAACCCATTAATTTGTTAAACAAACACACGACACCGTGTTACTGCTTGAAAAACTAGGGGAATTCCGTCCGGTGGTCGTGATAACGCACACTGTGTGACCAATCGTGGTGTATTCATCGTCGAGTGCATTTCTCGCGACGCATTAGCTTGAAACGTAGTGATCGATAGACCAAATTACCAGGTGTAACGAACAGATTCTGGTTGCCGATCGACGACGATCCAGTCCCGTAAATCTTGAGTGACCGGTTGCCCGAGGGGTAATAGAGACGAATTACACGCGCCGAGCACCACCGACGCGGATCTATTAACGTTGATTACGTTCGAATGCAAATCCACGATGGAAGAGAGACGCGCTGCCGCCGGTGCGTCGCGGAACTCGACCGGTGGCACTTTTGCTCGCTTCGACGGGACGTAATTGTCCCGGACACGAAGAGAAAGCCAGCCTCGAAGCCAGCTCGTTTCCCCGTGTTATTGTCGAATCCATCTCCGCGATCCGATTCCCCGTCCGCGTCACCGTTGCGTCCGTCGCATCCACGATAGGGAACTGCTGGGATTATTTATGGTCATTGGGCTCTTAAAATGGCAACAGATGCTTTCGTTGAAGGCCCGCGGGGGAAGTTCGAGTTCCTTGGACATCTGTTTACTAGTGCTGGAGTTGACTCGTGCGGTTGGACGAAAACGAAGAAAACTATTGTGACGAGCAAACCATCGTTACTTGCCACTGGAACGAAATATAGGGGGAGTTGTACCTACCTTGAATGTATTGGATTGTTGGATTTGGGAAAATCGTTTCGTTTTCCAAAATGGGGAATATGTAATTTGATAAAATGTTTATTCACTCTGAAAAAATCGTGTTTCATTTTCAGTGAAAAAACGAAATGACTTTCCGAACGAACCAATATACTGATAACATTAACCGTAATAATTCAATCGAATAATAACAATAATAATGATAACAATAATTCGATAGAATAATAAGAATAATAATAATTCAATGGAACCATAATAACAATAGTAACAACAACAATAATTCAGTAGAATACTAACAATAATAATAATTCAATAGAACCATAATAACAATAGTAACAACAACAATAATTCAATAGAATAATAACAATAATAATAATTCAATAGAACCATAATAATAATAACAATAATTCAGTCGCACCATATTAATAATGACGATTCAATTGCACCACAATACATAATAATAATAATTTAATCGCGCGATAATAATGATAGTAATAATAATGATAATTGAATAGAGTAATATTATATAGGTTACAACTTATAAAGGTCGCTGTCTACATGAGCAGAAGTGCCAATACACTTCAAACCGGGGTGAAAAATATTTCTAAGTTTCTCGGTTAATATTTCGTTACATTTTGTGAACTATTAAAAGTATGAAAAAGAAGTCCAAGAAAGTGTTATTTTTTTTGGTTGAGAAACATTGTTAAAAAATTTATCTAACGTTTCGTTTAAAAATTTGGGATGTACAGATTTGAACATATATACAGATTATAATTTATGAAGGTCACTGTCTATAAGAACAGATTTGAAAGTACACTTCAAACCGGGGTAGAAAATATTTCTAACCTTGTCGGCTAATTTTTCATTATATATTGTAAAAAAATTTTTGTATTATTTTTGTCAAGTATTATTTTTCATTAGAGACATCATTGAAAACTGTAAACATTTATGTAACGTTTCATCGTCTCGTTAAACAAAATATAGACTTTAGAATTTGGAGAATTGTTGACTCCTCGAAGCAGTGGTTCTCAAATTAGCCTACTTTTGCACTCTTCACGCAGAAAGGAACGTCCGTTATCCCCTCTCCGGTGGAAGTTTATCCACGCCTCCGAGGAAACCGAGAGAGGGGGTCGACCAATAGCGCGTTGAGATCTCGTAATTTGGGCCCGCCCATTTTCACCAAAGCGCTCTGGAATAAGATAGAATTATTAAAAGGAGATTGTCGCAAGCCACCAATTATTATAAAAATCGCAACTCGGTAGTTCATTTAATTTTAATAATATTATTTTATTCGTTCAGTACACACACAAAGGATTATCGTCCTCCGTAACAATTCTCATGAAGTTAATTGGGCGCGAAAAATGAAGGTTCTTCCTTAACATTACCAGCGGCAATCTTTTAATCTCTCAACTCGAGTTTACTCGAGCCCGGATAACAATATTAATCCAGATGCTAAACGAAAGAACCCACTAACTATATACACTTCGTTCATTTCGTTGACCATTCTTTAAAATTTTAATCACTAAGTTAAATTTTCCCGCGCGTTAAAAAATAAATCGTAATATCAATTCGACGAGGTTTTTCCCACCACCGATGAATTTCAGCGACGAAAAGATCAAAGCTCCGTCGAAAATCTCGCCTATTTGCGAACACTTGTTGGATCGTTCGTAATTTCACGTCGATTAACCACTCTAGTCTACGATAAATGTGTTATTGTTATTTTCACGGGAACGAGGGAGTTGCTAAATGAATCGAAGGTGCATCCGGAGAGCCATTCGGGGAAACAAATGATGAAGATCGCGAGTGGAGAAGAGGGGGGGGGGGGGGGTGGATGATGATAAAAAAATTAGAGAAAAAAAACGATGGGCCAAGTGGGGTTCAAAGCGAGCTGAGAGTAAAATGGGTTGGAAACGCGACAAAAAGAGCGGGGACAAAGACTGTTGAAATATCGAAAAGAGTCGAGAAAGAACAAAATGAAAAGAATCGTGACCGAGAGGAAGAGTTGGATGAGTACGGATGGTAGTAGGGGGCGGGGCGTAGGATACGCGTGGGGTGGGGAGAAAACGAACTGGAAGAGGACCGAAGAAAAAGGTGGAAAAAAGTGGACATCGGTGTAGGCGGGCAAAAAAGAAAAAAAAGAAGAAGAAGGGGCAGGGGGTAAAAACGATATTCGATGGGGCCGAGTTCTCGAGTTGTCGATGGGGGGAGGGGTGGGATGGGCGTCGATGAATGCGATGCAATTACCGGAGGTCAACCCACTTCTCTGCGATGCATTAATTGTAATGCTGCCGGAGGCAAAGGCAAAACATTTTCCGAGGGACGAAATACAAGAAACGGCCGATAAATGGAAGAACGAAGGGTGGGGGTGGGGAGGGGAATGTCTGGAACAGAGAACAGAGATGAACAATTGGTTTTCCCTACCCCCTCCCTTCCTCTCGATTTAATTACATTTACAGTAAAAATCTTTCGCAGAGTTACTACGATTACTTTTTTTTTTACTTTTATTGAACGTTACATTTTTACACCGCAAGCGTTGACAACAATGTTTCTTTGTGTTCTGTGACGTGGTAACGAGGAAACAGAAGAAGCAATCAGGGCGTGGCCTTGAACGGTCGAAATCTTCCGTCGTGTAATTATTGTTGTCGAACGTTTTTACCGAGGACAGGAGTATAAATGTATGTTATTGTAAACTGGAAGTGATAAAAAAATCGTGAAGGTCAGTTTGTAAAATGGTACCGGCCAGAGGCTGCTATTGAATCTGACCTCGAAGTAATCGCGCGAACAATTGAAGAAAAGGTGGCCAAGACGTGGTGAAAAAAATAAATTATTAGGAGGATGAGCCAAGGAAAGTGTCGGCGGATAAAGATCAGGCCGTGGAGTTCGAAAGTAGAGCAACTGGGGAGATCACGGATTCCAAAGGCTAGGGGAGTTGCGATAATGAGAAGATAAGTAGGAAAGCGAGGCCTGAAGTTTAAAAGTACGTCGAAGTGGGCCAGGAATGGATGACTGTGAACGGTCGGGATCAGAATCAACAGAGAGTGGTATGAAAGATTGGTGCAGACGAGATTGGCAAGCTAAGAAGAAGAACCGGTGTTAAGGGTCTTTTGGATCAGACAACGAAGGTAGAAGATCCATTTCTGCTTCGGGTCGAGGCAGCCAGACTTTTCAAAAAGAGTAGAGACGCTATCAAATTGACACGTTGTGCATGGAAGGTGAAACCAGAGGAAAGACACGAGGACCGTGTAGAATGTCGTAGTAATCAAAGAAGGAGATTACGAGAGGCTGAGACGAGAGAATGGAAAAAAGATAACGAGACGAGTGTAGTAGGCTATTGCTCGGATACATGAAACAATTGTACCCTAGAGTAATTGAAACGGGATTGTCCTTGTTGCTGTTTATGTTTCTTCGACTCCAACGATCGTCAACTGTGAAAACAGAAACCTAGCGTGACTTCAAAGCGACCCTTCTGATGTAACTGCCACTAGGGCAAATTCAGAGGAAAAACAAGGACCATCGTAGGAGTCAAAGAGTACGAGTGACTGGGACGAGAGAAATTTTCAAAGAATGGAAAAAAGATAACGAGGCGAGTGTAGTAGGCTATTGCTCGGTTACATGAAACTATTGTGCTCTAGAGTAATTGAAACGGGATTGTCCTTGTTGCTGTTTATGTTTCTTCGACTCCAACAATCGTCAACTGTGAAAACAGAAACCGAGCGTGACTTCAAAGCGACCCTTCTGATGTAACTGCCACTAGGGCAAAATGAGAGGAGAAACAAGGATCATCGTAGGAATCAAAGAGTACGAGTGACTGGGACGAGAGAAATTTTCAGAGAAGGGAAAGAAAATAACAAGATAGATCTAGTAGACTATTGCCCGGATACATGAAATAATTCTCCTGGTAACTGAGATGGATTCATTCCTACCACTATTTATATTTTCTCGGCTCGAATAAGAACTGGGCGTAACTTCAAAGCGACATTGCTGGTGTAACTGGCGGTAAAGCAAACCAAGAGTTTATATCTCTCATTGTATCTTTATATATGAATTCAGACTATTTTTAATTATACGTTCTTCGAATCAGTTCTGGAAAACTTTGAATAATACTGTAGAGTTGGGAAAAATAGCCCCCGGATGAAACTCAACAACTGGTAATCAAAATTCTCGACCAATCCCGGATTCAAGACAACTGACGGACGTGATTTTCACCTTGAAACCGCGTTTCAAGTCTCTTTCCTAAAATGAAATCGCAACCAAGCCCGAGTAACTGAAATATTGCGTTTTCGATCCCTTTCATATATCCGGAGAATACCACTCGCGAGGACTAGAAGTAAGGCTACACGACACAAATGAGCTCGCAACTTAATTCCAAATTCCTTTCCCGAAGGGAGAAAGGTTGCCAGATGTAACTTCAGAAACGATTCGAGCTACATACCCAAATGAACGAATCATTTTTTCATCTCCCGCGTACAAAGCCTTCTCTCAAATAGAAGGATGGCTGGTGGTGGAAGAAGGTTCGTTTAAAACGAGCTTTCTGCGAAATTCCATTGCGTGTCGTCATATCTCCGCGCATTCGCAACCCTCTTCATCCACCTCTTCACCCACCGCTCCTCCCACTCCTCCCACTCCACCCACTCCGCCCACTCCTCCCACCCCGCCCACTCTTTCACGGTAAGTTCGCGTCGAAGTTCATTGAATGGACTGCTCGCGAGCGCAGCCAGCCAGCTTTAGTTCGATGTCGTTCTATTGTTCACCGGCACACGTTATGTAATACAGTCGGATATCGATAGTCTTATCGACCGTTGTTCTCGTCGGTTTCTCTGCGCTCGATTATAATTGAGTTTCGGTCCCATGGTGGGGTAAATTTCGCGCGTTCGAAACAACCGTTGGAATTGGAACCGTGATGAAAATTTCGCGAGAGACGGAACAGTGGGAAGATGAAGTAGGACGTTGAAGATGGGGCGGGAAAAATAAGAACGAAAAGGATTGGATGGGGGGGGATTGCAAGTTGGAGACGGAATGTCGAGATTAGCGGGGACCGAGATGAGATACGAGGAAGATGGACAGTCGTAATTTGGAAACGGAAATGGGATGTGGCGGTTGAAATGTTTCGAATTAAAATTGTATATTATTGTCTCTGAATGTTACGTGTGACAACTGGGACCAGTGCTGCCCCTAGAGATTACGGGGCCCGCGATTTTTTTTCTAACATAATTTTAAAAATTTTCTAGTGTTGGTTGCTATAGTGTACGACGAAAGATTATATTTTTCGGGAAAGTACATTTGATATCTTAATTTTATCGATATTATTTTGAACTTAAATTTTTAACAGAAGATTTAATTCTGAAAGTACAGAAAAAAATGAAAACTCATTTTAATTTAAATTTTTATTTTTCCATGTTAGTAAAAATCAAATGCTTCGATTGGTATAGTTACATTTGTTTAATTTTTATCAAATTTAAAAGTAACTAATAGAAAGTATGAGATTATCAAGTACCCCGTTTGTTCTGTGCTAGGAGGGGCTTTACTTGCCCGGTTTCAAGTTAACAGTATTGTAAATTGTCGTATGTTCGAAGTGTTGGCTATTAGATCTAGAAAATGATACTTTAAAAAACTCGTAAGGCCGGAGTTACGGTATGTGCTACTACGTGTATTATTTTTGAGAGCCAGATTGTAAAGACCGGCCAGTAGGAAAAAGTTCAGGAAATAGTTCACCGGGAATAATTTTATTCTTCATAAAACTATTTTATTACAGCCGTTAAAGCATTGTTTATTTACAAACGCGTCCAGTCATTGTAATTCCAATAAAAAGAACACGCCATGAACCACGAGTGTTACGAATTCTAAACGAGATCGTAGCGCACCGCCATAAACCGAGGGTTGGTTTTCTTATACAGGGTGTCCCCCATAAGTTGGGGCCAAACTTTGGGTACATATAATACTCGTCGAAACAAGCAAAAAATTATTAATAAACACAGGTCCAAATAGTATTAGTTTTCGAGGTACAGGATGTTTTGTATCACGAGCTTTTAACAATAAACTAGAGGTTATATCTAAGATATGTTTCAAACTAGTTTAAAATGTAAAGAGAAATAGCTAATACTTCACTATTGAATACGTTACGTAAGTATAAAACAAACTGGACAATTAAATCCATATTCTTCAATACTTTTTTTTACTATCTGCTCCAAAAGTTTGACACCAACTTTTAAGGACAACAAGTATTTGAAGTTATATTTATCATGGACTTCAAAACGACCCTCCTGACCACCACATGCAGCAAAATAAATGACACCAGACAATCATCCTCTTTGATTCTTTTAACAAATTTCTGACTGGCTTTCGACACCTTGTATCCACCCTAACTCTTCTGTAGATCGTCAAGAAAGATACTTGTAGCTCCTCGATATAAATCACTTCGACGTCACGCACAACACATCGATGATAGACCTTTTTACTCTTTAATTCATCATTATCGCCCTCTTGACTCTTTTAACAAATTTTTGACTGGCTTTCAACACCTCGTATCCACCCTAACTCTTCTGTAGATCGTGAAGAAAGATACTTGTAGCTCCTCGATATAAGTCACTTCGACGTCACGCACAATACATCGATGTTCCGATTGCTAGACCTTTTTACTCTTTAATTCATCATTATACGAACTCGTTTTGCGTCAGTACCTGTTATTTATAGCACGACTCTTTATTAAATGAAACGTTATAGTTGATTTAACCCGGAGCAACTCTTTTCTCCTTGAAGCAGTTTGCATGATTAAATTGAAACAAACCGTACCGAGAAGCGTACCGTCGCTATAGTACGTGACCGAGATTTATAATTTCTCCATTACCAGTGGTACTGTATGTGAATTATTTGATAAGTGCTATTTGTTGCTCCAGTGAGCGGTTTAAATAAAATTTCAAGGGGAGAATCTCGCCCCTCGAGCTGGAAAAATATGCCGATATTTGGGAATTTTTTCCGGCGATACTGAACTATCAATATAAATGTTTCGTACATGTATCAAAAGTATGTACTTTGAACAATGTTTCTACCCATTTTCGTAAAAAAATATTAATGCGTGTAGAAAATACGAGCGATCTCATACTGTGCTACCGAAATCTTCTTGGTATGAATTTCTTTGGTATCAATGCTCGTAATTGATTAAAATTGTAATTTCGATAAACTGGACGAATGTTGGTATTTTTTCGAAAATTAATTACCTTAGATTTTCTACGAATAATTATTTATTTCGAAGTGAACGTTATCGTAATATTCGTGGAAAATATTCTAGAACAAATAATGGGGCTCTAAACGAAAGAAAGGTTTCTATTGTTTCGATCTTTCAAAGTGTTGTACTTCTTTCGAAAATGTACTCTCTATCGGAGACAAAGCTTCATTGCCAATTGGGCATTGGGTACCAATCGAAAAGGTCGAACCCAATTGGAGAAAATTAAACGAAACCACGCTGGATCGAACGATTGCAACGAAATAGTAGAAGAGCGCAAATTTGTTAGAGGCATTCGAGGAGAGTTCGAATGTTTCTAAAACACGATGTAAATGTTTTTATTTATTTTAAAATCGAGGCAATTACGTTGTTTCATAGTATACGTGTTGACCTGTAAGAAAATCTTTTTTTAAGCAAAGATTATTCAAGCCAAGGTTTGTTATTTTTAATATGTTTATAAAACAACAACAATAGAAACATTTTTACTTATTGTATTTTATAAACCACGATGTCTAAAAAAATTCTTATGAATGTTGTTTAGTATGGAGGGGGAGTGAAAATATTATTCGTACTTAAATATAATACAAATATTATTTTGATATTTTTGAATCTTTATGAAACAATTCATTGTTCAGAGATAAGATACTTTGTAAAAAAAAATGTAGTAACGAGCAAATTAGAAATATTTTTAGTTGTCAATTTATCATCGAGAGAACTTTACAATATCGGAGAAATATATTCGGACAGATTCTTTGTGATATTTCGAATGATTATTTGGCTGACATAAAATCAATAAAATCGCGTACAGAGAAAGGAATGATGGCACATCGAATACATACACGTACAGACAGAATATAAGATAATATTGCTAACACATATTCGTTAATATTCTGCAAACTGTATGTTTTCGATATTTCCATTACCATTGTAAACCTCAAGATATACAAACTTTCAAACAAAAACAAAAAAACACTCCCCCCTCCAATAACTAAAGTAGAATCAAAATGATAAATAAATAAATCGCCAAAGTAGATATCGAAACGTGTATTTTGTAATAATACAAAAAAATACGAATAACAAAAATACTCCATCCGAAAATATTTATTCAGTGACTATGAGTGCAAAAAACAAAAATAATCACCTTGGTAGATTTTAGGTGAAAATGTATGATTCTATAATAATATAACGAAATGTGAATAATAAAAGTTCCCTCTATCGGGAAATATTTATTAGGTACTGCGAGTGCAGAGAAAGGATAAAAAGAATCGCCTTTCACAGAGAAATGTTAAAGAAATTGCTCGGTCTCGTCGGTCGCTTATTTTTATCGCGTTATGAGCTTTCTGTCCCAGCGCGGGACGCGGGGCATACAGCAAGGCCATGAAATGGATTGAATGCGACGGAGGGAGAACGCGGAATTCGCGAAACGTTACGATAGCCTCGTGACAAACTGATTAATTAACATTTGACCGTTTCGCTAATTCGATTTCGCGATCGATGGAAGCGCGCTCGGAATGGGCCGCGATGGCGCAATTTACTCGATTACATTAGCGTATTATCGGTCGTTTCGATCGATTCTGGCACGCGTACGGATTTCGGAGTGTTGAGCTTATATAGAATTCGAAAGATCCGGTCGTTCTGTCGACCATTGTCACGCGAATTCACCGGTAAACTCAAAAGCAACAGCTAGAACGCTTCCTCCTTTTCGTTTCACATTTTTTTTTTTTTTTTTTTTTTTTTTTAAATTTAAAAATATAATTTGTACTGTGCATTGTTAGAAAGATGACACGTGGAAAGAATGCGGGCACGATTGATCGCAAGTGTTCTTAATTACAAGTATTTTATTGGTCGAAACGGTTACACCTACTGTTCGTTCGCGACAAGAAGGCAAACGAGTGTTTACGCCCCTATTCTAGTTTACAGTCTACCAGTTTTCTTATCACATTGTCGCTGTTGGCTTAGGATAGTGACGAATATCGTCAGCGACCAATAGCATATTGCGTGTGATGGTAGAGGCGTGGTTAGTGGACTGTACACTAGAGTGGGGTTGCAAGAAGATCGTCAGCGACCAATAACGTATTGCGTGTGATGGTAGAGGCGTGGTTAGTGGACTGTACACTAGAGTGGGGTTGCAAGAAGATCGTTAGCGACCAATAGCGTATTGCGTGTGATGGTAGAGGCGTGGTTAGTGGACTGTACACTAGAGTGGGGTTGCAAAAAGATCGTCAGCGACCAATAGCGTAATGGGCGTGGTAGTAGGGGAGGAGTTAACACACTGTAAACTAGAGTGAGGATAAAAGCATTTTAATATATACAAAATTATGACTTAAATTTCCTCTAATTACACGCAGATTGTAACATTTTAATTTCATTAAAATTTCTAACCTCGAAGTAACAATCATGGAACATTTTCGAAACGAAGTAAAGTCCCTACGTCAACGACCATACTACGCAAGTATACCAGTTCTCGTCTGATCACTGAAGTCAAGCTGCGTTGGGCGTGGTTTAGTACTTGGATGGGTGACCGCCTGGGAACTCCACGTGTTGTTGGCACATGTCCCTTTTTTGTTGAATTTTTTAAATCGTATTAAACACATTTAACCGTGCTCGCAGTTCACCGATCCACGTATAAATTGTAGCAATTTTTAATAATAACTAGTACTGTAATAATTCCTTCTCCGGAATCCCCCCTGCCCTCAAATAGACCTTGTCTATACTAAAAAATATCCTCGATATTTATCTCAACCGTAATGTAAAAAAATTTAGCCGTTATTTTATACCGTTACCAACGTAATGCTATTTAAAAGTTTACAAATATATCAGGGTCAGAGATTGCAACTTTAAAACGCCTGTCCCCGGAGACAGAATCGTGTTAATAAAAAATTGTAAAATACGTCGGTCGTTCAATTGTCATCGGTATTAGATTCACGTGGCGTCTGCTCGCGCTGTGGCGATTCCTTCTCCGGGATCTCCTCTCTCCCCCCCCCCCCCCCCCCCACTCCTCGTAGAAGTTGTATCACGACTCGTGAGGCAGGCAGCGCCACTCGGGCCACGCGAGCAGACAGAAATCGCTGCGCAGACACTTAATTCTGTGTGACCCGTGCCTACGCACGCGAAACTGTCTCTCGGTAGAAACTTAATCTGGCCTGATTCAGCCGGCTGGAATTTGACAGAGCAGTCCCGTCTGCCCGAGGGCTGGGAGAACGGGGACTGTCATCGCGGATTACAATGTGCCGTTTAATTATTCCAACCCGGTACGCCGCGGGCCCGACAGGAAATTACGTCACGCGCATTGTCCTCTGTGGCGCGTTCGAGGCTCTCGTCCTTGAACAGAAAAGCGACCCACTTTCCGTACCGGGGGATCATTTTTCCTCGAATCGAGCCGAGAAAACTCATTTTGTTCGGAAACGTGCGTGGAATGGTTGACCTAAATTTAAGTGTACCCTCGGCTCGTCGATTCCATGAATCAAGTAGAAGCTGTTGAAGGGCATTACGTTCTATTCGTTGGATACAGTATATACAGGGTGTCGTTTAGATATAAATTTCTGATTTATTCGACTCGCTCGGGATAGGGGAGAAAGTTTAAGAAGAATTGCACGAATGTATGGTTGAATTTATCTTAACTTTCTTTTCTTTTTTTTTTTTTTTTTTTTGATAAATTGTTCTTTTTTGTTTTATTTTTTTTTTACCTAAAATTTATAAAGCCTCTCGGAAGCAATTCTTTAACTTTTTTTTTAATCAAATTTATAAAACTTTTCGAAAGCAATTTCTTAACTTTTTATTTTATAAATTGTTCCTTCTTGTCTTCTTTTTTTTAAATAAAATTTATAAAGCCTCTCGAAAACAATTTCTTAACTTTTTTTATTTTATAAATTGTTCTTTCTTGTCTGTTTTTTTAAATAAAATTTATAAAGCCTCTCGAAAGCAATTTCTTAACTTTTTTTTTTGATAAATTGTTCTTTCTTGCTTTTTTTTTTTAATAAAATTTCCGTGGAATTTTCCTACTTTTCGGGTAATTATAGTCTGTTTTGGGTCCGTAATTCTTGAATCATTGACATAAATTTTCACAGAAAACAGAATTATATAACTTCCAAAACGATCGTCGTCTCCCCCCCCCCCCCGTTCCTTCCGGCAACGATAAACAAAACACCGAATTCCCCGCTTTGTTGTCGCTTCCAGGAACGCTCCTTGGCAGCACCGCCACCCCGCTTCAAGAGTGTGCAAAACTGTGAAAAGTCGATGCTCGGTGAATGGCAAAATTCTTTCGACCGAGTTAATTAGTTTTTTCACCGCGAATCAAGGTTCGCTTGTTCGCCGATTCGGAACAAAGGGAAGTCGGCGCCCGGTGTGCTTCATCGAAATTCTCCGTTGCCTTCGAGAAAGGAAATAAAAGAAAAAAGGAGGGGGAAAAAAAAATGGGAGGAAAGGAAAGAAAGGAGAGAAAAAAAAAAGTTCACGGAGGAAGGAACAATTTCACCATTTCGAATACGTATCGCGTTGCGCCGCGAGTTTCCAGGCCGTCGTGCCCGCTCCATGCAAATAGATGGGTGAACCCCGTCGAGTGCACCCGGAGACCGGAAGTCGTTGGACGCTTTCCAAGAAATCCCGAAACCTTTAACAACTCGGTCGACAGAGTAAAATTCGTTCGACGACCGACGGAACAATGCACGGTGGTCGGAGGAGCGCATCCCGTCCTTCTATTATACCTCCGTAAAATATTGATTTCGCGCGGATACGCTTCCCGTGGGGTCGGATGGTCCCTCCGCGACGAGCGTTTCACATTTTCCATATCAACATCGGGGAACTTTTTCGAGAAAATTGGAAAAATCGCGAAGAAAAGGAACTCGGTGTATAGAAATGCGATAATACCTCGCTTAATGTTCGAGAAATCGGACCGAGGATTATCAATATGCGAGGCACGGGTAGAGGATTCTTGTTCGAAACTGATCGAATGGGATACAATAGAAGGGACAATTCGATGGTGAAAGGGTCGGTAGAAATTTCGATAATGCTGATAGAAGTGCTCGGATACAAGTAATGTTTAAAAATGTGTTTGAAAAGTTTGACTCGAAAGCTTTCTCGATTCAAGATAATTCGATGGTGAAAGGCTTGGTGGATATTTCGATAATGGTGATAGAAGTGCTCGGATACAAGTAATGTTTAAAAATGTGTTTGAAAAGTTTGACTCGAAAGCTTTCTCGATTCAAGATAATTCGATGGTGAAAGGCTTGGTGGATATTTTGATAATGGTGATAGAATTGCTCGGATACAAGTAATGTTTAAGGTATGTTGCCAAAAATTGTGACTCGAAAGCTTTGCTTTCCGCGATACAAACTTTCAAAAGTGTTTTCTCAATATTTTTTTCTTATTTTGGAAATAAGTTACTTTGCGCGTCTTCTCGCATACATGACAACCTTGTCACAATTTACTTTTTGATGCAACACTTTAGCGAAGGGTGTTTAAAATGTTGTAATACGTAGTTCAAACGTTTTTGTAGCCGAGAAATCTCGTATCATCAATAATGGAACAAACGGGTTTTGCTTCGACGAAACGCAAACAATGGAAGTGACGTAATCACGAATCCGAGCAACGATCCTTATCATTTACTGAAGTGATACAGAAAACTACTCCTCTTGTGACCAAACATTTTTCTATGAGAACTCTATAATTGGTTTCTCTGAATCTTTTTATCTTATTTCTACATCCATCGACTGACAGGGATCGTGAATCCGAGCAAACGAACTTCATTGTTAACCGAGGTATATCCTTGATACAAAAAACCGACCACTCTTCCCAAGATCCAAAAGTAATCGTTCTTCTGTGGGAACTCTACAGTTGGTTTTTCCGAATTTTTTAACGAGTGACGGGGATCATGAATCCGAGCAATTAATTTTATCATTAACCGAGGTATTATAAAAAACTTATCACTCCTCTCGCGACTAAACATTTTCCTATGGGAACTCTACAATTGGTTTTTCCGAATTTTTGAACGAGTGACGTGGATCATGAATCCGAGCGACCGATTTTATCATTAACCGAGGTATTACAAAAAACTTACCACTCCTCTCGCGACTAAACATTTTCCTATGGGAACTCTACAATTGGTTTTTCCGAATTTTTGAACGAGTGACGTGGATCATGAATCCGAGCAACCAATTTTATCATTAACCGAGGTATTACAAAAAACTTACCACTCCTCTCGCGACTGAACATTTTTCTATGTGAACTCTACAATTGGTTTTTCCGAATTTTTGAATGAGTGACGTGGATCAAGGATCCGAGCAACTGATTTTATCATTAACCGAGGTATTTCAAAAAACCGACCATTTCTCTCGCGATTAAACATTTTTCTATGGGAACTCTACAATTGATTTCTTTGAATTTTCGTGTCGTTTCTTCGTCCATCGAATCTATTGAGAAAGATCGCATAATTGTCGCTGAAATCGCCTCCACGAATCGCTGCACGATGTTTGCGATTCCGTCCTCTGTTGTTCGAAAGATTAAAGCCGTTCCGCGAACGTGACATTTGCGGATTCCGTCGCCATTCCTGAAAATCCGACGATTTGCAAGCGGACTCTTGCTGTCTTTGTTAATTTCCAAACGAAAAACGATATTTTTACCCTGGTCGAGTATTTAAAACCGATTAAAAATAATTAATGCATATCAATGACACGTTTCGCGTAATTTAATCGAGTTCAGTTCATTTATATACCGCAAAGTTCTCAATGTTGATAATAAAGTACCATCAATTATATAAACAAATATTATTTTTTTTTGTAGAATAATTGTAAATTACGTTGAACAAAAGTTTACTTAATTTTTGCTGTAAAATTTAATTTTCCCTAGAAATTTTCTAAAACTTGTTTTCTTAGATTTGACAAATATAGTATGTATCCTAAAAAAAAAAATATGACAAGAGAGTAGTCATTATTCATAGACCAATTTTTCTGGTAATTGAACAATTTTCGAACGAGAATTAAAAATTTAAATATAAAGATTGAGTAGAATTTATCCAGTCGACAGATTTTGTTTTTAATTTTCAAAATTTGGTCAGCCGCCTTAAAACGTGTTTCTCTGTATAAAAATATTTGTCGAAATTTTTCTCGATCATTTACAGATCCTTGATATTCTGGTACAGATCAGAAAGTAAAAAAATTCGGGAACAAAGGCAAAAGGAGCTACTAGTAATGTTCGAGGCGTACGAAGAATTTGTTTACACGCACTCGATACGTGGAATGAACATTCTGCGAATTCTAAATTCAATTTCGAGTGAATTTATCGTTGAAATGTTATAAATTTCTCTCCGTACGGGTACTCCGTTTGTACGATCTCGTTCGAGAGGCTGAGCAACAAAATAATAAAACGTTTCGTCGCTGTCGAAAATTGCCACTTTCCTTGTGCCTGTTAAATTTGAATATTTTATAAGAGTTGTGAACCGTTGGCTCTTACGTCCACTGTTCGCCCGAGGTTGTGCAACTAGTCACGTCAGAGACTTGTACCATGACTCGTCTACGTAAATATCCACCGTAGCGTAACAGAGTAAATTTTGTATCTCGATAATAGTTTCGAATTACGAATAAATGGCAAACAACTTTTTAACCGTACGAAAGTAAACGTTAGCTCGTTGAGTAAACGTTAGAACTTGAATTCTGCGAATAAATTATTAGAACCAATCGTTAGAATATTAAAATTTAACTGTCCAATTGAACGAACGTCCATATTATAGAACACTTATCGAATACTATATTTTTTCCTACGATAGTACAGTCGTGGACAAAATTAAAGAATCGGTGATTTCGAGCGAAAATTGTCAATTTTCGAGCAGCTGTATATATATAATTTATAAAGTTATTAACTTATCTTTATATTGAAAATATAACATTTTTATAAACTGTATAAACCTGGATATTAGTTAATTCATAACATTTAATTCACTATTAAAAATTAATAATAAAATTATATCTAATAAACTAATAATACACCATAGAAAATAAAATGATTTTAATCAATTAAAAAGAGTTAGAAATTCTTCCTTAACTTTATTTCTGTCTAAAAATACATATTTTAAAAACTCGGTTAAAAATTGTCACAGGATGATGATTTTTTTTTTTAAATAAACCTCTATGTCTCTACTTTATGCATAGTTTTAATTCCGAGTATCATGTATCTTTGCTACAGTGTTACATTAAATGCAAGGACATGCGCGCGATATCGAAGAATTGCAAAGTTCGACGCTCTCTGTGGAGTTGCAAAAAATTTTTTTTACGCATGTTGTTTAGACTGTTGTAAAATTCGGTTCTTCCCCTTTAATCGAAGCTAAGAATCAAATCGCTGCGATTTTTTCCCGCAAAATTACAACACTTTTGGTAAACAAATATTCCTCGAAAGAAGTTTCTCCCGGAAGAAACTTCCAGAATTGTGTACTATCGTTAATTTTCTATTTTTTAAACAAAATTTAGGTTCGTACAATGTGTGGTTCTATTATGACAAAAATTCCTTCGATTTCTTATTTACATAAAAAAATACTAAACTGCACATCGTCGACCTAAAGATCTACTGAGAGTAACATTTATAACTTAGTGAAAAAACGATAAATTGTAACAAAAAAAAAAAGAATATATATGAAAAATATATATTTTATATAAATTATATAATCACATTTATAGTAGAATATATTATATTTATATAATATGCAATTGTATAAATATATAATTAAATAAACTTTACATTTATTTGACTCCCATGATAGTCAAATCAAGCATTATCTTTTAATACATAATGAATCACCCTATCTGATACATTAATTTATTAAATTAAATATTACTAAATAAGTAGTGTCTTAAGATTGAGATTCTGACCAAAAATCATAGAATCTCAATCATTAACAACCATTGTTCATATACTAGTTAAGACCGCCAATTAGAAAATATTGATTTTAGAAATTTATCTCTGACATAAAAATTACTTCGATATAAGCATAATTAATCGATAAGAATTTATCTAAATCACTTAATCATTCCAATTTGTACAATTTATTTAGTTACAAGTAGACACGATTAATTAAAAAAATTTTTTTTTCTCATGAAAAAAACATTCATCAAGATTTTACGCTGTGAAAAAATGATTGAAAATCGCTTTTATTTGACCATTTTATTCCCCCATTTTAAGTCTCTGAAAGCTCAAGAAAATAAGCCCAAAAGATAGTAATCTTAACTCAGTAACGATAATAATAATCGAATGTCCAGTTCGACGTGCACATGGCGACAAGCGATGTCAATTTCTTGAAAATATGGCGGCTCGGTGGCTGTCGACGAGTCCATTAAACCGCATAACAAGGTGTACGAGTAGAAGGGATTATTATCGAGGTTTAATTAAGACTCCACGGACACGGTAGTTGACGTTGGAATCGAATCCACCGTCACGACGAAGGATACAGAGTTTATAGGTTTCTCTTAATTAAGCAGAACCAGGCTCGACGATGTTGATACGTCGAGCGAGAAGACGAGAGGCCTGGGTGAAAAGGGGTAGGGGGGCTAAATTATTAGATTTCATCGATTTCCCGTCAGCGTTTACGAGATTAAAGTCTATCCTCATCCGCGTTCGTAACGCGCGTTTCTACGAACACTCTATAAATTCTGCGCCGTTAAGTCGATTTAAACTATTTCAATTGATGGGATACTTCGAACTTTTACCGCCTATTCTATGAACCTCCCGTTAGAAACGACCCATCAATCTTCATTCCTGTCGATTGATCCTGAAGATACACGCGATCGTCGACGGCCCTGGTTAATCGGAAAAATCAGGTGGTAAATTGTTCCCGGTACACTTAGCACCCCAACAAGTAGTGCACGTGTCTGTAATTTATTGTTATCTGTACACTTTTTGAAAGAATTAATGAATTTCATTGTAGTGGTCGAAGCGTAGAATATTTTTTTCAAGTGTTCCCACGAGTGTATCATTCTTGGGGTAAAATTAAGTTTGACTTGGAAAGTATAAGTTTGTGATGTTACAGGAGGGGGCAAATATTTTTTTTTTTTTTTTTTATTTAGTTTTATAAGTATATTATTGTCGGAGTAAGTTTAAATTATGTTTAAATGTAGTTACCTGAAAAATATAGGTTTTGAAAGTTTACTGTGCAATACTGTAAGAAGTATATTTGAAAACTTTTTAACTGTATTGGAAAATATCCTGTGAAGGATCTACTTACAGGTTTCCCCACTTAAGTGTTCCTCCACTTAAAGGTTTCTTCACTTTAAGATTCTAACACTTGAAGGTTCCTTCTTTTAAATAAAGATTGTACTATTCAAAGGTCCTCTATTTAAAGATTTCTTCACTTAAAGATTCTACCATTCAAAGGTTCCTCCACTTAAAGGTTCCCCCACTTAAAGGTTCCCCCACTTAAAGGTTTCCCCACTTAAAAATTCCCTACTTAAAGATTCCCCCACTTAAAGGTTTCCCCACTTAAAAATTCCCCACTTAAAGATTCCCCTACTTAAAGGTTCCCCCATTAAAAATTCCCCCATTAAAAATTCCCCAACTTAAAAGTTCCCCTACTTAAAGGTTCCCCCATTAAAAATTCCCCCACTTAAAAGTTCCCCCATTTAAAAGTTCCCCCACTTTAAAATTCCCCACTTAAAAATTCTCATCTTAAAAATTCCCCACTTAAAGGTTCGCCCATTAAAAATTCCCCCACTTAAAAGTTGCCCCATTAAAAGTTCCCCTACTTAAATGTTCCTCCACTTAAAAGTTCTCCCACTTAAAGATTCCCCCACTTAAAGATTCCCCCACTTAACGTTTCCCCTACTTAACACTTCTCCCGCTTAACCCTCCCCCTACTTAACACTTCTCCCACTTAACCCTCCCCCTACTCAAAGATTCCCCCACTTAACGCTTTCTCTGCTTGAGTCTCTACACTTACTGTCAGTTACTCCCACATTTGATCAAAAATATACAAATCCTGGTTGATGATTATACTTTTACACATCATCGTATTAACTTACGCGTTATTTTTTAACGTACTCTTACAATTACAATTCTTCTAATAAATTTAACTTAAGAACTACACAATGAAATTAAAGTGGACTCTAAAATGAAATATCCTGAAAAGTATAGGTTATAAAAATACACCGCACACTACAACGAGATTAATTCCTAAAAATTTAAATTATATTAAAATAAAAATAGCGTGCCCCGCAATCTCTAAGGACGGCACTGATTGTTTCTAGGAATCGATACCAGTCGACAAAAAATTCGAGCACAAAAGGAAAAAAAAAAAAAACTTACGTTGCGTAGAAAATCCTGAGATTGACCTTGAGGTCTCGTTAATGGTAATTGGTTGAACTTCGATCCAACGGACATCGTGAAAAGTGCATTTGAAGAGTGTAGAATCAACTAACAGAAGAATCACTAACGACGATAAAGTCTAAAAGTCTTGTTTGTAAGGGGATCCTTCAGAAACTCGAAAGTATGTTTGCGAAAATAAAATTGAATCGCAGGAACGAAGCAAACGCGCGAGAAATTGAGGCGATTTAAATGATCCATTTGGGGAAGGGGGTGGGGGGAGAAACCCTTTGGCTTCGGGGAGCGCGAGCTGAAACGGATTTAAAAACTTCATCGACTTTAATCCTGGAGAAGCTTAGCGGGGATAAACGTGAAAATATTATAATGACAATCTACGTTGGACGTTGTTGTATAAAAAAAATATAATCGTCCAAAGTGGATTATATAACATAAAAATATTGTAATCACCATACAAGTTAAACAATATTCTATAATATATACACGTATATATAAAATCATTGTCCAGGATGTGTATGATCGTATAAAAAATATTATAAACAAAGTACAGAATGTGAATTTCAATATAAAAAATTTGAATCGCTGTCTATGACATGAGTAGTACAATAATAAAGAATAATCACTATCTAGGGTAGGTATTATGACAAAAGAAATATAATCACTGTCCAGGATAAGTACCGAGTACTAATAATATAATCACAGTGGGTTCTATAATAGAAAATTTGGTCCATAACCGAGCAAAAAATCTAGAAATTTAATCCGAAATTTGAAACTTAAAAAAACTCAATTCTTCTCGAGAAAATTCAATATTATTAAAAATCTACAGGCTCGACAATAGCGACATCTACCTAAGCATTCTAATTTTATTACATTCTAACAAAAGTATTATATATACTTCTCGATATTTCATAGATAAAAATGTTCACATCCTCCTTAAAAATTAGCAATATTTACAAATCCATTCGAACATAAATCCAACGATATTATAATTCTTCTCTTCCTTCTCTCTATAGCTATTTCTTCTCTTACAACGTTCTCCCGTATTCTGTGCACGTTCATCACGCGTAGTCCTTACGCACAGTCCTTACGCGCAGACCTCACGCGCAGGATTCATTTCGTACCCATCGCCGGTAACGCAGAGCTCAGTTACCGGCTCGATGCACGCGACGCACGAACGAACGAATATTCGCACCGAAAGGTTCCGTACCGTCGAAAAGAAATTCCCGGCCACCGTTTCGGTAAGCGAGTCTCGCTGTTCGTCCTTTAATTCGAAATTGAGTTTCATTTCAGTAATACTCGTACCGTGATAGACGTAACGACCGTGCGCCGATTGTTTCGAATTTTCAGCGGGGGCCTTTTAATTAAAAGTCGTCGGGAATCGGACCAGCGGCGCCGGTGGTGGGGAGGGTAGCGGCGTAGCGAGGAGTGGGGGTAGCCGATTCGCGCGCGAAAAGTTGGTCAATTTAAAATTCTCGTTGGGCGCGAACTTTTCGATAACGAGCGGGACCGTCGGTTTTCACGCCCAGCGAGTGGACAAAACGTAAAGTTGCGGCACACGGGAAACGCGCGGTTCCCCCTCTTACGCCGCTACCCACCTCTTTCACCATGGCGTTGGATTTTAGCTCGTTCGAGGGTGCAATTAAAAGCGGCCGGGAAAATGGAATATTAACGACGCGAGCAACGGGGCTCGCTCGATAAATGGCGCTGGAGCTCGCTGGAATTCGCTTCAACGTTTGGGAAACGCGATTCCAGATAATCGAGGGCCGGTTGGACGTCGAGGGGAAAAAAAAATTCGCGCGCCCGGTGAATTCAATTTTAGCCACGGGGCCGTTATACGCGCGCAACGGATAAATATCGGCTCGTGTCGTAAACGGTTTACGATTTTTCAACGAGTACGCGCTTCCGCTTTTTACGGTCGCGTAACGTAAACGTCGTTGCGCGGTAACGCTTCGAGAGCTTTTCAGCCCGGCTCGCGAAACGTCCGAGAAAAATTTCGGAGGGGCGGTCGTTTCGTTCGCGATGGTTTTCAATCTTTTTTTTTTCGTGTGGGGAAAAGGCCCTTGGTAGCGATTACTAATATTCTTTTGGTCGTGACTTGGGCCAAAGTCGATGAAAAATAATTTGGAAAAGGCGATTTGTGGGATAAACGGTACTTGATGAAAAAGGGGAAATTTGTTTTTGGAAATTTAGTGAGAGAGATTAATAAATTGCTGAAATGAAAATGTTGGGATGTACTTGGTGAAATTGAACTTTTGAAAAAGTGATTTATAGTGTATACGATACTCGACGTATAGAGGAAAAAATTATGTTTAGAAGTTTAACTCTTTCGCTCCGGTGGGCGTATATATACGCCCTCGAAGAATGATCATTTATATACGAAGAGCGTATATATACGGTCTGTAAAAGTAGTCGTTGAGGTATGAAGAGCGTGTATATACGGTCTCGAAAAGTGGTCGCTGATATACGCAGAGCGTATATATACGGTCTGTAAAAGTAGTCGTTGAGGTATGAAGAGCGTATATATACGGTATAGAAAAGTGGTCGCTGAGTTACGAAGCGCGTATATATACGGTTTGGAAAAGTGATCGTCGAGATACGAAGAGCGCATATATACGGACTGAAAAGGTGGTCGCTGAGTTACGAAGAGCGTATATATACGTTCATGCAATATATACATTTTTATCTGGGGATTATCCGGATTATCGGATTATCCAGATTATCTGGGGATTATCCGGGACTTATCAGGGGATTATCCGGGGATTATCAGGATTATCCGGGGATTATCCGGATTATCCGGGGATTATCAGGGGATTATCCGGATTATCCGGATTATCCGGGGATTATCAGGGGATTATCCGGATTATCCGGGGATTGTCAGGGGATTATCTGGATTATCCGGGGATTATCAAGGGATTATCCGGATTATCGGATTATCGGATTATCGGATTATCCGGATTATCTGGGGATTATCGGATTATCCGGATTATCCGGATTATCCGGGGATTATCGGATTATCGAATGGTAGATAACAGATAAACAGATTTCTGATAAACAGATAAACAGAATATTCTTTCAAAATTCGCGCAAAATTTTAGTTCGCGGAAATTCTTGTAATTTGACGTGATTCCTAAGAATCCGCAAAATCGTGCCACTTCCTCGCATATCATGTGCTCCTACCTAGAGTCCCAAAGTCAAACATTTTCTCAAATTTTTGCCCGAATTTCGGACTTTGGTGTCAGGAGACGAATGTCAGGAAATGATGTCATCCTCAAAAAATTCCGCAAGTTGAAACTTGCAGAACTCCTCTTTCGACTTAGTATTCAGCATCAAGTGAGGGGAATGGGAGCAATGTATGGAAAGAAGGGCAACTCATGTTATACTTAATGAATTTATTGAAATGCATTAGACTGACATTCGTGTCTTTAAATTTGACAAAGGTATTAAGTTCTTCATGAGACTTTACAACAATCTTTTGTAATAAAGGATTCAACTGTTTCTTATATACTATCTAACTATTCTAAATTCGCAGCCAATTAGCTCGGTACTACCAGCGACGAATAATTATTGTTCATCGCTGGTAATACCAATTACCAGGTCTCACCACGTGGAGGTTGCTGCGAGCGGAGACCCAGAGAGAGATAGATGGATTCAAAGTTCCATCGATCTCCCTCGACACGCAATACAAACGAAGTTACTAAACCAAGAAGATGGAAGGAATCAAAGTTCCTTCGATCTGCCGGTTTAGTTCTGCCAAGCAATTACATTATGGAAAAATTAGGCAAAATTGGGAAAGACGCGACACGAACCGTGCAGTTGGTCCTACTAGATCTATCCCGTTTCCCCTCCGTGGTTCCGATTCCAAAGAAAACGAACGACGCCTACCACTCCCCTAGAGGAGTGCCCCGTTTCTCCATCTTTACGACGAGAGGGTCTTATTTTGGAGGCTTTCGCAGGGACCAGCAAAAATGCCTGCTCCTGTGCTCGCAACATGCCCCCTCTGGAAGCGGACACACCGGAAGGGACGGCGATAGACCGTTCGGACTACTTACACGGCCGGCCACTTGCTTGTACAAGAAGCAGTGGTGACCGGACGGAGGAACGAGGAAGCGAGCAAAATGAAGCTAAAGATTGGATAATTGCTTGGCAGATCACAGCCTTAAAACTAACTTATTCTAACTGCAGAGATAGAAGGTATCAATGTTCCTTCGATCTCCTGGTTTAATTCTGTCGAGCAATTACATTATGGAAAAATTAGGCAAAATTGGAAAAGACGCGACACGAACCGTATAGTTGGTCCTACTAGGTCTATCCCGTTTCCCCGTAATGGGCCCGATTTACGAGGAAATGCGCGACGCCGTCCACTCCACTAGAGGAGTGCCCCGTTTCTCCCTACTTCGCGTCAGGAGCCACGCAAGCGTGGACCTGACTCACGAAGGTTGACAAAGAGAGGGTCTTATGATGGATCAAGGGCTTCCGCAGGGACCGGCAATAATACCTGCCCCTGTGTTCGCAGCATGTTCTCTCCCAAAGCGGACCCACTGGAAGAAACGCAGATAGACCGTTCGGACCACCTACACGGCCGGTCACTTGCTTATGCAACAAGCAGAGGTGGCCGGACTGTGAGACGAGGAAGCGAGCAAAAGTAAGCTACAGATTGGATAATTGCTCGGCAGATCACAGATATTCGTACATGGTGGCCTTAAAACTAATTTAGTCTAAGCTTAGCTAGAGATCTTCATGGCGGATGGGAAGAGAAAGTCCTCTTGTGCCTACCTAAGAGTAACCTAAAGTCAAGGGATGATAGAAAATAGAAATGAAAAAAATAAACATGGAAAAACAAGTACAAATTAAGAGAAACCTAAAGTCAAGGCATGATAGAAAATAGAAATGAAAAAAATAAACATGAAAAAACAAGTACAAATTAAAATCAGAGAACAAATAAAGTAAATTGAACAAAAAAAAAAAAGTGAGAAAAAAAAAGAATTGAGAGAGAAGTCGCCAGTACCGACCACCCCTGTCATTGGCTAGTACCGGTTACCAAGATGGCCCCCTCTCCCTTCCAGATACCTAAAATCGAGAGATCCGTCCACCTCGGAGGCTCCCTGGGAAGTGAAATATTCGTTACGCGGGGGCTCTATATATACCCACCATAAGGTCACTCACCGTTACTTCGATTGTTTTTGTTCGATCAAACGGAATATTTCAAGAAATTGATAGCTTTTTAGCCATTATTTGCAGTAGAACATTGCTAATAATTGTTTAAGCTATAGTTCTACGACGATTGTTAATAATTATGATAAATAAACATCAAGATATTGCGAAATTTGCGAAGGCAAACGGTTCCAGTGAATGTTTGTTCATTTCCGTGATTGTTACTAACATTTATGCATGTTCCCAATATTAATCGAAAAATGTGCATCTTATTTATGCATTACAAATGATTAAGTATCCTATAGATATTGATTTTGATCGAGATTCGAAGTCAAAACGTGCTTGGTAAAGTTTTAAAGCATGGAAAGTAACAATTGTTTATTAGATACATAAATTTTACGTTTGTTTAATTTTTATAATTTACACAATACGCGTAGAAGTTGTATTTTTCACTTAAAAGCGCCGAAATTCAATTAATTGCTTCTTTAGATAGAAAAATCTTCGTGATGAACACTTGTGAATCGATAATCGATACCTGTGGCCTTGACAACGTCAGTTGGACCTCGATGAAAAATTCGATGACGAAGAAAGAATATTTCAACGAAATGATATTTTTAGCCATTATTTATACTAGAAAATTGTTACTAATTGTTTAAACTATAGTTCTACGACGGTTGTTAATAATTATGATAAATAAACATCAAGATATGGCGAAATTTGTGAAGGCAAACGGTTCCGGTGAATGTTTGTTCATTTCCGTGATTGTTACTAACATTTATGCATATTCCCAATATTAATCGAACAATGTGCATCTTATTTATGCATTACAAATGATCAAGTAACTTATAGAAATTAATTTTGATCGAGATTCGAGGTAAAAACATGTTTGGTAAAGTTTTAAAGCATGGAAAGTAACAATTGTTTATTAGATGCATAAATTTAACATTTGTTTAATTCTTATAATTTTCGAAATTCGCGTGGAAGTTGTATTTTTTACTTAAAAATGCCGAAATTAAATTAATTGCTTTCCTAGATAGAAAAATCATGCTGATGAACGTTTATGAATCGATAAACATTTTCAGCCTTGACAATGTCGGTTCAATTTCAAAAACCACAATACCATCGCTAACAAAGAATATTTCAACGAAATGAAATTTTAAGCCATTATTTATTCTATGACATTGTTAATAATTGTTTAATCTACTGTCCTACGACGGTTGTTAATAATTATGATAAATAAACATCGAGATATCGCGAAATCTGTGAAGTGAAACGATTTTAGCGAATGTTTGTTTCTCTATGCGATTGTTATTAATATTTACACACGTTTCGAATATTAATGCTACAATATCCATCTTATTCGTGCATTATAAATGATTAATTTGCTCAAGGAAACTTATTTTGATCGAGATTCGAAATACAGAATTGTTTCTCAAAGTTTTAAACCATGAAAAGTAACAATTGTTTATCAGATACATTAATTTAACATTTGTTTAATTCGTATAATGTACACTATACGCGTAGAAGTTGCATTTTTTATTTAAAAGCACCGAAATTCGATTAATAATTTTTCTAGATAGAAAAATCATCGTGTGGCCTTAACAATGTCAATTTTCAATGAAAAATTCGATTGCGAACGAAGAATACTTCAACGAAATGATATTTTAAACCATTTTTTATACCAGGATATTGTTACCAATTGTTTAAAGTATGGTCCAACGATGGTTTTTAATAATTATGATAAATAAACATCAAGATATTGGAAAATCTGCGAAGGGGAACGGTTTCGGTGAAGTTTGCAACACATTTTTCACAATTAAAGAGAAAAAAAAAGAATATTCACTTACGTAAGAACAATTATTTTTGTGTAATTTTATTTTACTCCAGTTAAGTATGATTTTTCAAAAATCCTCGTGCCTGCAACACGACATTTCAATATTTTTAAACGATGTCAATTTAATTCGCGACA
This sequence comes from Ptiloglossa arizonensis, assembly GCF_051014685.1. Lineage (NCBI taxonomy): Eukaryota > Metazoa > Arthropoda > Insecta > Hymenoptera > Colletidae > Ptiloglossa > Ptiloglossa arizonensis. Next base: position 25,221,017 of record NC_135052.1, on the reverse strand, counting down.
GGTGCGGAGAGAGTATTGGAGAGTCGGTAATATTCCACAAAAACTCGAAAATTGATATTTAACCATTAAAACCCCGTTCGGAAGTAGGTTACATGCGATAAAGAGATCATTTCCGAAATAATCCGACGATCGGTTCGCTTATTTATAACGTTTTTGTTACGCGAGTGAATAAACCCTACGTATATTTTCTTTAATTCGATTCAATTTAAATACTATTTGTTTCGTATTAATCGCGTGAAAATACACATAAAATAAACATACGAACCCAACCACATAATAAATTTTTCCAACAAATTTACCAGACTTTCAAAACTATTATTTTCCAATTTTTATACCTCACCTCAATACCAATACCTCGTAATAGGCTAACACAATGAAAATGTGTAATAATAATAAAAGTCATGTTCGAATTTAAACTCACTTACGCGAAGAATGAAAGATAATGTAAAAAGAAAAAAAAAAAAAAATACAGAAAAGACGAATATAGGTAAATTGTACTGTTGGCGCTAGAGAAGAATGCCGCCGAGGGTCTATTAATTATTTTCGTGCGAACTGGTAGGCGTCAGGCACCGACCAATGAGCCTCCTTGAACGAGAAGGGCCTCCCCCTCGAACTGACTTTCCACCCATACAGAAAGAATTAATGGCTGGCCAGCGGCATTCTTCTCCGGCACGTGCTATACATACGAAGTGTTGGCGGATGAAAGATATCCGATGGCGCGATTAACACGTACACAGTCCCCTCTTATAAGCGTGAATACCACTGGCACGTGCAGAAATTTTTATCAATTTTCATAGCAATAAATATTCCACCTCCATTTCGAAACAATGCGCATTATTTTTCCATGGTGGAAACGTTGCACGCTTTGTAAAAGTGAAAAAGCTTCCACGATAATCTTGTAGAGGTATTTTTCAAACTAAAAATATTTTTAGTCGAATTAAAAAAACACCGGATCAGTGTACTCTCGACGTGTCAAAAACAGAGTCGAAGAACGCGAATTTTGACAGAAAGGTAGTTACAGTTGTTTACTAAAGAATACTATATATGGAAAAACGAGGTTTGGAATTGAACGTTCGTAATATGAACAAAAAAATATGAAGAGGTGAGGATAATATTAATAACCCCTGGAATATTACATTTTCTTCAACGAGATTTAAATAAAGAAAAAGAAAATTTTTCAAACGCAACGAATTTCAAGCGTATTGTACACTATGTCTACCAGTTGTCACCAATTCGAAAGCGAGAGTTTGACAATTCAAGAGACAGGTATTGAATTTTTATCATTTCCGTTTATTGAATGTTTATCATTTGGTCAATACTAAATTTCGCATATACACTCCGTGACAAAATTATTATTGTAATTGTTATTAAAAATTATACCAGTTGTGGGTGAAAATATGTTATCGAAGTTTCTAGTATAAACCAATAATTCTACGCAGTTTAACATTCTGAAAAATCTTTATGCGAGTCGTTTACAAATTTCAGCTCACTATTTAACGATTGTTATTGATAAAAGTCGATTTTCAATGGAGCGACAAAATTACACAACCAATTCGTCAATAGGTTCACGAACACGTTGGAACCATCAAAATTGGGGATGGTTTAATTTTATCACGCAGTGTACTAGCAGAAATTACTTTGTTTTTTTTTTTCTCAATAAAAAAAATTCCACCTTTTGATAATTCTGTTGCAATTTACTTTTTCGCAGCTTCGGTCCAAAGTGACAGGTTCCTAAATAACCATTTTGAAATTATTAAAAACAACTCTTAATCACACGACGTGCTGTACTATTTTTAACAAATGTATTTTTACTATTTATTACATGTAGTGTAATGTAACATATACATAATATATGTATTATATATTATAATATGTATCACGTATTATACGTTACATATTATACATTATATATAATATATTATATTATATATAACATATTATGCATTATATGTCATATATTATACATTACATATTATACATTATATATTGTATATTATATATTACATATTATACATTATATATCATATATTATACATTACATATTATACATTATACATATTCATATAAATAAATAAAAAAGTTTCCTCACTCTTTAATACATTAATGACCAGACACGTTTTTCGAATTTAAGTCGTTGGTTGTAGATCTCGCTTTACATTTTTGAGGTTCAAGTTATCCACAGAATTATCTCCATGTAAACCTATTTTGTCGCCATTGTGTTTTGTCTCCCCCATATCTGACCCCGAATCATATTACACTACTCAGCGACCGTCTCTTTGTTAATTCCTAGAACCGTGGCTACGACTGTTCCCTATATGGAAACGTCACATTTATACATAGTTTTGATATAAGTGTTACAAGACTATTACCAGGAATTGAAACAACGTCTCTGCCAATGTGTAGCTCCCTGAGAGAACTATTTTCAAACGTAAATCTTTCATTAATTGCAATATAAAAATTTATACAAAATCAGCTACGTTACTTTTTGAACACTTGCATTACCCTCGTCCTCTGTTCATCGAAATAAAATATTAACAAAATTGCTAGTACGTGAATTATTCATATCAATGAATTATTATTAAGAATACCGATTCTTCTTGAAAAAAAAAGTCAATTTTTCGAATCGATAAGTATCTTTCTTAGAAAACTTATTTACTGGAAAATCGACTATAAAAAAATTGATCTTACATAAAACAAAATCAATTTTTTGAAATATCGATTCAAGTAGGACCATTACTTATACATACAATCACCTTACTTATATATACAATCAAAGTTTCCTAGAATGAAAAAAGAAAATCAATGCGAAAAACATAGAAACATTTTTCCAATAGATCAAACAAAGAAAATCATGTGTTCGTTTTCGCGTTGATTTTGTGTTAAATAATCGATTCACGACAACGTTGGTCAGCGAGAAATCGATGGAAAACGTATGGTTTATCAATGTGAAAAAAATTCGATCCAAGATCAGCATCCGTAATTAATATCCCCAAAGAAAGAGAAACAGCATCGTAGCTCGATAAGGTCGAAAGGCAACGAACACGCTCGACGCCATCTTGACAGGGAGGAACTGTCTTGCTCCTCGACTTAAAGGATCGATCGATCGATCCTGTAGGCTTTCCGCGGTCCCGTCGTCGTAACAAATAAGAAACCATTACGTGAGAGATAGGTGGGGGGGGGGGGGGGGCGTCGTCGGTTTATTTTTATTTATCGACAACTAGCCGCGTCCGCCTAAAGATTAACGATCTCCGTTTCAGGGAAAACAATCAGATCATCGGTTCTTATTTGGAGATCGAGGACATAACTCTGGAAGATTACGGGGAGTACAAGTGCGAAGTCAGCAACGGCGTGGACGAGGAGATCACGTTACCCGCTCACGTTTACCGACAAGGTACGTAACTAAGCCTGTTAATCTGTCTCGCGGTTAAGGAGCGCGCGCAGCGGTTATCTCTCGCTGGGACTGGAGCCGTGCGTGCGCGAAAACGCGAAAAACTGGCCGTGGACAAAAATTCCTCTCTGTCGTCCGTTTCCGCGCGCGCGTGGACAGGGGGAGGGATAAAAAAAAGTAAAAAAGAAAAAAAAACCAGGGATGACGGAAACCGCGTACAATCCCCGCGGGCTAATTAACGATCCCGACGTACTTTACATCGACGTGTCCCGTACCGATTTCAATCGGTTCCCATTAAATTCGCCGCTCGTTACCGTCGCCGACAGCGTGGCCCCAATTAATTCCAGCCAATTAACCGAAATTCATACACGCGTCTGTGGCGGTAGCCGTCGATCGCGAAATCGAGGATTTGCAACTGTAATACGTTTCCGATATTTCGTCTTCTCGATGGGTATTCTTTCTTTTTTTTTTGTGGAGGGGGGAAAATGAATAATCCGGTACGGAAGTGTTGTAGTATTGGTCGAGTATTAGACTTCGAAGCGAGGGTACCGTGCGGAGATCGTAAGTCGTCAACGAGTTACGCGCGTCTTCGTTGTTGGCCGGAGTGATCATGTATGCGGGTCTAGGCGCGAAGTCGCGAAGAGTGTGGTGAAGCGGTAACGAGGGACGACTAGAACGCATTGGCGTAGACACAAATCTGGAATATTAGTTATTAGGTGGAGAAAATAATGTATCGGTAACGAGGGACGACTGGATTGCATTGGCGTAGACACAAATGTAGAATATTAATTACTAGGTGGAGAAAATAATGTAGCGGTAACGAGGGACGACTGGAACGCATTGGCGTAGATAGAAATCTATATACTAATTATTTGTTGGAGAAAATAATGTAGTGGTAACGAGAGATGATTGGAACGCATTGGCGTAGACACAAATCTAGAATATTAATTACTAGGTGGAGAAAATAATGTAGCGGTAACGAGGGACGACTGGAACGCATTGGCGTAGACACAAATGGTAGAATATTAATTATTAGGTGGAGAAAATAATGTAGCGGTAACGAGGGACGACTGGACCGCATTTTGGTATAAACACAAATCTAGAATATTAATTATTAAGTGGAGAAAATAATGTAGCGGTAACGAGGGACGACTGGAACGCATTGGCGTAGATAGAAATTTATATATTAATTATTTGTTGGAGAAAATAATGTAGCGGTAACGGGAGATGATTGGAACGCATTTTGATATAAACACAAATCTAGAATATTAATTATTAGGTGGAGAAAATAATGTAGCGGTAAGGAGAGATAATTGGAATGCATTGACGTAGAGACAGACTCAGAATATTGACTATCAGCTAGACAAAATAATGACTGTACCTTTCGTAATATAATGATAGTCGTGTATGGAAGTATCAAAGTATTAGTCAAGTATTAAACGTTGAAACTTCGAACCGAGAGTACCGTGTAGAGATCGTAAGTTGTCAATGAGTTACGTGCATCTTCGTTGTTGGCCAGAGTGATCATGTATGCGGGTCTAGGCGCGAAGTCGCGAAGAGTGCGAGGAAGAAGTAACGAGGAACGACTGGAATGCATTGGCGTAGACACAAATCTAGAATATTAATTATTAGTTGGACAAAATAATCACCGTACCTTACGCAATACAATTTCGATGAAATCTACGTAATCACTGTTATTGTTGAGAATAAATATTGTGGTCGAGTAAAATTTTGTTAACGAGTTGTTTTCGGTGCTTAACATTTTATTTGGTTTTTTGATAACTTTCCCCTTGTATTTGTAATGTGAATTTTGTATCGATAAATGTAGATTTATAGTTCCTTGAAATCTATGGAACGGGATTTTATTAATATTTTAGATGACGAACTACCCAAATTCAAGTCACTTTCTAGCACCTTCCTTTAAAGCGTGTATTATATTTTCAGTCAGATTAGTGTCCACCATTTTATATATTTTATATGGAGATTCTATTCCAATGACACGTGGTATTCCAATCGTTCGATTTTTCGAGACTTGACAACCTAGGATCTCTACTCAGTACAACAATCCTCGGTTTCAAGGCAAAAAGATTAAATCCACTCAGCTGCCTTGAACGGAGGGTCGGTAGAGAATTTCTTCTCAGAGCTGATGGAACTCGTACAAGCTTCTCTAAAGAGAAAAAGACGTCACTTTTAATAGCAAATGGTATCAATATGGCAATCTCTAACATGACATAAAATTTTGTATATTTTTCATTCAAATAGTGCACGGTTCACCCCAATCAAGTTCTCTGTACAACAATTACATAACTGTAAGTCCAATCGTGTTAAATGGTATCTCTAACACACCTTGGGTCCTATTTTATTTCCACGTTTAAAGGGTTAAATTAATATCCCCGACAAAGCAAAACAAGCTGACCAGCGCTGACAATGGTGGAAGAACTAAGAAGAATTTTGTTCCTCTGTTTGCAGAACCACAGTTCGCGTTAGGACTTCAGAACGGATCCTGGAGGAAACCATTCCTGTTCGGTGTGCTGGTGCTGGTTCTCCTGATCTCCGCCGGCGCCTTTTACGCGCGTTGCTGGCTACCATTGGTGCTACTTTGTCGCGACAAATTCGCCCCCCTCGAGGAGAACGGTAATTATCAGAGGGGCACGCTTTTTCGCCGAGTTAATCGTGACTTAATTACCACGCGAACCGACCTCGTACCGCTCTCACCTTTCTCGGACTCCACTCACCTAGGAATTGAACAGACCTTCCGCGTCCCTTCTTACGCTTTTTCCTCCCATTTTCCTGCTTTTAATCTCCATAAAAGGGCCAATTGAGTCTCCCCGGCTCCCAACCTACCCATTTTCCTTTTCAACGATTTTAATCCCATCTTTTTGAACAAAAACACGCGATGCGGAAAAATTTTAATCCTTTAAAGCAGACGGGCTAAAACGGCATTAAAATACGAATTTTCTTTACCGGAGAAAATTTTATTCGCGAAGAAGGAAAAGGAAAAAAAAAGCACGCCGCGAATTTATTCGATTTCCCCGAGCACCGATGTTTATTCTCTCGTTGAGAAATATTTTTCTTCGACGGTTTTTCTTACTTCGCGACATTATTTGTCGTATTAAAGGTACAGAGAGAAATACAAACGCAAAGCGAAAGCGAGGTGCGACAAATATGGGCTGTCCTAATTTAACTTAATTCCAAACATATACAGAATGTTTACGCTATCACTAACCACCGTTTTTTTTTCTTCTTTTCTGTTTTTCGTAAATCGTTAACGTTGCAGAGAAATGGAAGAGGAAAAAGTTTTATAATTTGCAACGATGACGCGATAACAATCAATTTTTTGTATTTGTGTATTTTCCTTGACCTTCAATTTTGTAAACGTATATTTTTTCATCATGTACAAATAAGTGTGGGTCGAAACGAATTCGTTCGTGTACAATGATCTTCGAGGTCGTACGAGGTCAGAAACGAAAGAAATGTTTACGAATGTTTCATCTTGATTTGACATGTCGTTTATTTATCATTTACTACCACTATTACAGTCCATTTCTAGTTTTATTGTACAATGTCTTGTCGAATAGTCTCTTTAGCAAAGAATCCTTGCAAATTCTACGAAACATTCAAAACAATTCTTCTATTTCTCACTTTGCATGACTTTGGAGGTCATTGTATATCACATGACCTTGGAGGTCACTGTACATTACATGATCTCAGAGGTCATCCGACGTCACATGACCTCGGAAGTCACTGTACATTACATAACTTTAGAGGTCACTGTACATTACATGATTTCAGAGGTCACTGTACATTACATGATTTCAGAGGTCATCCGACGTCACATGACCTCGGAAGTCACTGTACATTACATAACCTTAGAGGTCACTGTACATTACATGACCTTAGAGGTCATTGTACATCACCTTAGACGTCACTGTACATTACATGATCTTAGAGGTCACAGTACATTACATGACCTCGGAGGTCACTGTACATTACTTGATCTCGGAGGTCACAGTATATTATATGACCTCAGAGGTCATCCGACGTTACATGACCTCGGAGGCCATCGTACATTATATGATCTCGGAGGTCACAGTACATTATATGATCTCGGAGGTCACAGTACATTATATGACCTCAGAGATCATCCGACGTTACATGACCTCGGAGGCCATTGTACATTATATGACCTCGGAGGTCACAGTACATTACATAATCTTAGAGGTCACCGTACATCACATCACCCTAGAGGTCACTGTACATTACATGACCTTGGAGGTCACTGAATATTACATAACCTTAGAGGTCACTGTACATTACTTGATCTCGGAGGTCACAGTATATTATATGACCTCGGAGATCATGCGACGTTACATGACCTCGGAGGTCACAGTACATTATATGACCTCGGAGATCATCTGACGTCACATGACCTCGGAGATCACAGTACATTACATAATTTTAGAGGTCACTGTACATCACATGACCCTAGAGATCACTATACATTACACGGTTGGCACAAAAAAACACACAACATTCGACAAAAAGAAACTAAAGTAACTTTCTAAAAAAAACTATCGTAAACATACCAAATCGATGCACTCTCTATCGTGTTCCTTCTTCCACTTTCCCTCGACTTTCGTTCGGTAAAGAATCTCATTCAATCGTGCGATAAAAATTCAACATTTCATTCGGCAAGCAACCGCTGAGAATCATCCAACCTTCTCATCTTTTATTTCATTACTCGTAACCTATATCCGGATAAAAATATTGCCCATCCACCGAAAGGATTTATGGTCGTCCCGCGGCTAATCCATTGAACCGAATTTAACTCGAATCGGATCGTTCGTCGTTTATATAGGTTACAATTCACCCACTTTCCGTTCTAATCTGTTTTTCTTTATCGAATCCATAAACAAGATGGTTTCCCGGGTTCCACTTTCCATTATCGAAAAACTGTCCTCGGGAATCGTGAAACCGATGCAACATATTTTCAAGATGCCATTTCTTCCTTAGGACACTGCTCTAGGGTAGGAGGAGGGGGTACTATACTGGTGATAGTGGATAGAATCGAAGGGGGGGGAGCTTCTAACGCTCGTGTAGTCAGAACACGGCCTTCGTGCACAGTCGAAAATTAACATATCGAATTTCCATTTCGTATAAGTTTTACGTATCCTTTCGATGGCGGCGGCCAGCAGCCCGTCGCTCGATACTCAACGAGACCTCCACGTTCCCCCTTTGAATCACTGGTAATATCACCCCTCCCCCGAACCTTCCGGAAAAACGATTCGGGGAGGTGGTGGGGGGGCCACGCGAAGTCGATGGCCGCGGCGTGGCCACTATTTAGTTCCCTTAATCTTGGTTTAATCCGCGCCGGGAAAGCACCACGAGCGCCGCGTAAACGACTTCTTCGTTCGGTGTGTGTGTTTTTTTTTTTTTTTTTTTACCATCCACCCTCCCCTCCCCACCGTTTCATCGTCGAAACTGGGAAACGAGAGAGTTTAACGGCCTCGCCGCTCGCGGGAACACTGGCGCCACCGCTGCGCGCAATTAGGGGATCCACCGCCGGCGGGCGAATCACCGCGAGAAAATTTACATAAATATCGCGGGGAACGACGGAATATTTTCGCCGGTTTCGGGATCGAGAGATTTCGGGAAGCTGTACGGGAAGTGACGGAATTGGAACGCGGTTTCGTACGGTAGGGAGCATTCTCGATGAGCGTGGAGTGGAGTGGAGTGGGGGGGGGGGGGGGAGGATAAGGATAAATCGTACCGTGGTAATTTCTTTGTTCGGGGTTTTGGCTTATTACGAAGGATAGTTGGAAGTTTGTATTGTTGATTGGTACGGTTGTCAATTTATATTGTTATATTTATATTGTCATATGGTAAATGATTCGAGAGAAGTCTGCGCGACGCTGTCGTTTGTAGAACAATGCGAAATGCGCAAAAATAGTGGGGATATTATCAAAGGAGTCATTGCGAACGTACAGTAGACAGGATTCGAAGTTGAACACTTTTCAAGTGAAGTGGATTGATGTTTGAGTGGACAAAAGAATCGTATTACGTGTATGTGGCAACGGATGGTATTATCCAGCTCGCAGAGTCGCGTATACGTGACAACGGCTAATAATATTCTGCTGGAAAAGTCACGTATACGTGACAACGGCTAATAATATTCTGCTGGAAAAGTCACGTATACGTGACAACGGCTGATAACATTTGGCCAGTCTTGTCACGCATACGTGACAACGGCCGATAACATTCGGCTGGGAAAGTCACGTATGCATGACTACGGCGGGTAATATTCGACTGGAAAAGTTACGTATGCGTGACTACGGCGGGTAACATTTTACCAGTATAGTCACACATACGTGACAACGGCTGATAACATTTGACCAGTATAGTCACGCATACGTGACAACGGCCGATAACATTCGGCTGGAAAAGTCACGTATGTGTTACTACGGTGGGTAACATTTAGCCAGTATAGTCACACATACGTGACAACGGCCGATAACATTCGGCTGGAAAAGTCACGTATACGTGACAATGGCGGGTAACATTTGACTGGAAAAGTCACGCATACGTGACAACGGCCGATAACATTCGGCTGGAAAAATCACGTATGCGTGACTACGGCGGGTAACATTTGGCCAGTATAGTCACGCATACGTGACAACGGCCGTTAACAGCTGGCAAAGTTGCATACACGTGACAGGGAACACGAAAGCGTTAACGTTGACACAAGTAATTGTTATCGAATTGTTATTCTCTCGGATATTTCCCTTTTTTATTTATTTATTTATCTCCATAAAACGTAGTAAATTTTGAAGATTCGAACCGAGGTGTAGAAGTGCACGAAAAGAGATGGGAATCTCTGGAACAATCGGGGGACAATAAATCGTCGGTCGTGTGGCCGTGGCTCGCAAGTTACACGTGTAAGCCGCAGCCTGTTACAGAAGGAGATATCCCGCCTCGCGAACGAGATCTCGTCCATGGGGGTTACACCGAGTGCCCGACGTCGTCGTCGTTGTCGTCGTCGTCGTCGTCGTCGCGAATGCTCCGTATACGGAAAGTAGAAAATTACCGCGATTACGGACGCTTCCAAGAACCACCGCCGCGACATCTCCCATTAACGTTTCACCGGAGCTCGTTTTCTCTTTGTTAACCGACTGAAATGTCCTCTCCGTACGCGACGTTTTCTGTCACGCCACAACGCGGACGATGGTCGCCACATCGACCTGATTATACGACAAATAGTCGCCTGAAACGTTCGAGTAACTTCGATTCGCGAGTACGGTAATGCCTCGCTAATTGATCGAGAATCGGGATGAGTTATCATTAAGCGAGGTACCAGCAGGGAACTTGTCCGAAACTTGTCGAACTCCATCGAGCTTCTCGTAGAAAATAATATCTTATTCGAGGACGTGTTCAAACGTTTCGCGTAACGAGAGTATTTTTTTATTCACTTGTATGTACATTTATATTTTTCTTAGTAGTGTTTCGTACAGTGTTCGAAAATCGGGAGCGATATTATCAACAAGCGAAGCACGAGTAGGGAATTTTTTGTCGGAAACTTGTCGAACTCCAACGATCCCCTCGAAGATAATAACGAATAGGATACAATCGTATCCTGTGCCCGTACAGCAGCGTTGTTCAAAGTTGGCTCCCAAGAGTCCCCCACCATCATCCGCCATTACCATAGTACAAGAGACGCAGCAGAGTACGGTACCTAATAAGATAACTCCTACAATGTTACGATCGTTCTAAAATTTGTATATACGAAACGAAGATTTTGAACCGTTGCTTTTAGAGAGACAATTTACGAATAAATACCAGTGCCGACCTTAGCAAAAGGGACACAGGCTACGGGCCCTGAATTTAAAGTACCCAGGGAAACTAATTCTTACTTACTTCCACGTTTTGTGAAAAATGAACGAATGTAATTGTACTAGTATATATCCAACTTTTTTTTTTAACGTACTTTTACAAGATTATTCTTCTTGTAATAAATTTTATAATATATAATATAATTTTATAAACTATAGGGGCCACCATCTGAAAACTTTTTAATTACATTAGAAATAGTTTCCTGTAGTTTCTAAGGGAGGTACTGATAAATATAAACTGAATCATAAAATTTGATAATTGTTTAGAAGTTTGGCCTCCTCGCCGATTTTGATGATCTCGAAATATGCTGTCAAAGTCATTCTGTATAATTTTCTCCTACACTTTATAGCGCTATTTGACTTTAATTTACAAAACAATTTACAAAAGAATATTGGTTCTATGTTATTGAAGGTAAAATTCGATAAGAGATATCTCCTCTTAATTTTTAAGACACCTTGTAAAAGTTCACTTTCGAAACGTTTGAAACTTCAACCCTATTCTAACCTAACTCAATTTAATCTAACTTGACCTATCCTTGAACTACAGGAATGTAGCATGATTAAATTTTATTGAGATTGGGGTATAGGAGGAGAGGCTTCGGTTACACGTTGAAATTCTAAATTCCTTTATAGTCAATTTAGTATTTACGTAGAAGCCTGGGGTTAGTAAAGCAGACAAAAACAGTAACGTACAGTTCCGTTCAAAAGTTTCCAGATACTTGGCCGAAACGCTATCAATCTTTAAATTGCTGTAACTTCATAAGAAATAGTTGTACAATAATTTTCATGATACCATTTTAAAAGTTGAATCCTTTAGTGAAAGATGGTTTTCTCAAAATTAAACATTTAAAGTAGTAATTGAAATCAATTTTTACAACTTTCTTATGGTTTAAGTCTCATTTTAAGTTAAAAATTGTTAAATAATATCGGTGAGTTGTTATTATACGTTTCACAAGTACCGGATAGTTACCCTATTGACAACAAATGACATTCCAATGCCGACAGGATACTTTTTATTCAAAGTAAAATAAAAAAAATCGTATGTAAACTTTTGAGGGCTCGTTATAAAGAGCAGGCTTTAAACTTCAATCCTATAGTAACCGTATATGCGTATAAAATTTTTTAAACAATCAGGAACGGTTTGAAATTTTTCAATTTCTTTTGAGAAAACCATCTTTACTTTTTCAATCGTTTCTCGGTGCAAGAGAATTTTCAAGTATATTCACCATAGGAATGTGAAAGTACAGAGTTTAACCTTTAAAATAATCCCAAGAGGGTTGTCGTACGATTATTTTTTACAAAATTACAGAAGTTCAAAGATTGATAGCGTTTCGATCGAGAGACCCGGGATCATTCTAATAAACAAAATGCAATACAGTAACTAATATATAGGAAAAAAGTTGTTCGAAACGATAACCTTGACAACATATATTTCACGGTCTCCGAAATCATCGAGAGAGGTAATTTTCCAAACGACCATTAAAAATTTTCCCGTGTAAATATTACTTATCGGCTCGTTGTTACGGTTACCGCCGTGTCACTCGTCTGCTTAGCGCCGCGTGAGTCCCTCGACCGGTGACGGACCGCGAGGGAAAGGTTGGAGTGGGGGAAGGACGGGCCTCGGGCCCCCTACGCCGGGCAGCGCCACCGCACACGAACACGAGTCGGAGAAACCGAAGTATATCGGTGACCAGAACCGATGCAGACACGCTGATTTCTCATTGATGTACAATATCGAACGGACACGATTTTTCCATTCGTCTGGTCCTCTCCAGTTCCCTTTGTCCAGCGTTTCATTTTCGAATCTACTCGCGAAAAATTGGTTCGTTTCCAGCGAACCATGAAGGGCCGGCAGTGAAATTGCACAAATAGACCGTGTAGAGAGGGGTGGGGGGAGGGGACGGTGGAGGGAGGCGCAGCAGCGGGAAGTATTTTTTCCCACCGATGTTCTTTTATTTCGAGGCGCGCGCAACTCGCGAGATTCGATAATCACGTGGTCAAAGGTCTCGGGGAACGCTCTTGGATCGCGCGCGTGCGCGTGCGTCGCCCGCCTCTCCCCACCACCGCCCCACCCCCACTCCTCCCACCCGCTCCGTTCTGCGTGATCGAACGATCGCGCAGGAGATTTATTGAGATTTTTAACTCGTCGCGCGAGGCGTCGTTTATATGCGAATACGTGCACGCGCGAGCGGACATGGAAGCGCCTCGCGAACCGCTTTGCATGCGATTTAATCACGTCAGGAATTTTATTTTCATTTGCCGGCCATTGTTCGCCGTCTACGGTACGATCTCTCCGTGTTTTCCATCGTACGTCGTTGCAAAAACACGGGAACCTCGAATTTTGATACGCCCAACGGAAACTGGCCGTTACGAGATTAATTTTTCTCGCCGGCGTTGATCGATCTTCGCGGCATGAGGGGTATGGGCCGCCAGGCGTGGGTCCAAACTGACCCGTAATTTAATTTCATGCAAACGCTTGGAACGAAAATTCTATTCTTTTATCGCAATTTTCCGGGTTACTGAGAGAAATTGCCTCCGGGTCCGGGAAGACCCGTGGTGCCGCAAGAGGTTAAGTAATTTCTCGCCACTGCGTAACTGAACCGATTATAAAATTTAACGATAGATATCTCTGGTACGGTGAGGGTTAAACAATTTCTTGCCACTGTGTAATCGTAATGAAATAAACTTTGAACGATGTATTTCTCTGGGTCAAAAAAGACCCAGACTTGTTACGACGAAATTCAAGTAATTTCTCGCCACCGTGTAGTTGTACTTGCAGTAACATTGAACGATACGTCTATTCGGGTCAGAAAAGACCCAGACTTGGTACGACGAGAATCGAGTAATTTCTCGCCACCGTGTATCGTAGATTTTTACAATACCGAGCCGATCTCACCGATTTCCAGGACTCTGGAATGTATGTTTGCGTGTGTTTGATCGTGGTTCGTGTATTTCGTTTTTTATATTCTCGCTTCTTTTATATCGAAACGTAGTCGTCCCCATCTTGCTCGATAATCCTTTCCCATATGTCTGGTAATTTCATTGCACTACAAGTTGGATAACTGTGAGAAACAATCCTCGATGCACGCCTGTTGTGCATCCCCACCACGAAGGGGAATTCCCCGTGACGCGGTGGCTGGACTACGTAACAAACATGTGAAACACATAACACTAATACGTTGACGATACTTTTTATTTACGTCTTTTTTTTCCGTTAATGAAACCTTCATCAACGTATTTGCGAGTTTTTTTCAGTTAAAATGAGGCCAAACACGATAGAATTCTGATGTTTTTCAAAGTTTAATATACAGAGTGTTTCGTGAAACTATAACCCGAGTCTGGGTCTTTTGAAACCGGGGGAGACCCTTGTAACGCACAATTATGCGGTTAGTACAGTTCTTCTTAGAAATTAAGAAACGTACGATAAAATAATAGAATCTTTGTTGAAAATGTTTGTGCAAACAAGGTCAAATGGTCTCAAATTTTTGGTCATCCAAATCGCCGGTTGCAAGAGTTGAATGATAGACGGTAAACAAAAATTTCGAAACACATAATGTACGCAAGAGTAGATATAATTTCAATAATTTACATTTTATAATTAAAATTTATTATGATTTTTAAGGGAGGTTGTGAGGGAGGTAACTCTGTTTTTGCCCTCTTTTCTGCCATTTTGTTTGTTTGACACCAAGTTCGTTTTATTTTTGAATTCTCGAATAAAGTCAACTCCTAATCTCACAATTTAAAAAAAAAAATAATCCCCTACTATTTTTGCTTAAATTTTGCTCCGTCGGTACTTACAACACACCTACAAGTGTCCAATTTTGATTTCGTTCCAAACATTCCCAAACTGTCACAAACACTCGACTTTAAAATATTTATTGAAAATTTCATCCATCTGAATATCAAGATGAGAAGTTTTTTTTGCAATTTCGATATCGCTGGATCCTTTTTGAAATTCACATAACACAATGGAACGAAGATAAACTTAGTTATCATTCGTACTTTTACAAAAAATCAGAAAATGAACAACTTTCACAGAAGCTGCATTTAGAATGTGATTCGAACATACTGCATGATATAGTTGGAAAAATAATAAATTTGCTACGCTCGAAACAGTACGAACTTTCTAGACGACCTGATCATTCAAGATTTAATTATTAGAAACTTAAAGCTCCAGCACTGTACCAGGCACGCGGTTGCTACTCAGGCGGTTTAGGGTTGCCAGTTACCAGGAGCGCGTCAGTTGCAATTGATCCAGTTGCATCATATGAAAGAAGGAAACATATATCCTTACCACCAGATTTTTTTTTATCCAAATACAGATATTTGAAAAAGTTTTACGAACTTAATATTTCAATAATTTTTTAAAAGATAAAAAAAAATAATTAAAAAGAAAAATAAATGTGTACATACATTTTTTTGGTAATATTATACTCCACATTTATACACTACTCCAATTTTAACAAGGTAGATATATTTCTGAAACAAACAGTATAGGTAAAAATATTAAACAATTATAATATAAAAGGATTTCTAATTTGATTAAAAACTAAAAAGAAAACTGAACAAAATTTGAAGGAAATTCTGTAAGTATAGAATGGAAATTTAAAAAATGCAATTTAACTGTATTATCCTCTTCTCGACCATCACTGTTCTTTCACAACGTGACTGCGCTAACAATGCATGTGGGTTAAAAGGTGAAGAGGGAAATACCAGGTATGTGAATTAATTTTAAAGATTTTTTTTTTTACTAAAAAAATATATTGGATAAATTCGTAAAAATATTTTCCTTCCTTTATAACCTTTTTCCACTTCTCTGGCAGCAGTTGAATGCCACAACGATAAAGGGATTTGTTCTTCGAGCTAATCCATTTGTTCGTGAACTCGCCACGACCACAAAATCGAATCTTGTGTACCAATCCAATTGTCTCGATGTTCATTATTTAAATACATAGTAATTAAAGTTGAGAATTACGTGCTGCAGCACGAAAGAACCTCTGCACCAGCAGTTTCAACACATAAGTCCCTTAACGTAAAATTGTTACATACGAAACATCCAATATTTAAAATAAATTTTAAACGGGTCCTTTTCGACATTAAGCCATATTCACCGAAGTATGCAATTATTTTCATATAAATTTGAATTCCTGAATTAGAATTTCATTCAACTTGCGTTAATTGCGTTTTTACGCTCAAACGCCCATATTCAGCTCTTAATATTTCTTTTTAAATACCGTGTACAAGTAACGTTTTTCTCGTAAAAACAAAGTCAAAATTTAGTATTAAAATTCTTCTGTTCGTGATTCATCGTGCATTATTTCGTTATTGAATAAAATAATTTAAGTGACAGTTATAGAGACACTGACAGTTATAGAGACACTGACAGTTATAGAAACACTGACAGTTATTGGGACATCTATCTCGTAATTTTTATCGTAACTTTTCTAATAATGTAAAACACAAAAGGGGATTGTTCTCCATTATAAATACTTCAATAATTTTCAAAAATTTTTCCATTTCTTTCTGACAATTTGATAAACATACTGACATTTGTACAGGTGTATACATCCGTAAAATGTTAATATCTATAAAAATTGATCTATTATTCGAACATTTTGCATTTCCACTGCAATTAAATCTTGAAAACCAAGAACGAGCAACAATTATTGTTCTTCGAATCGAAACACTCGTGAATACGTTCCCCCCTCTCTCCACCCCACCCCTCACGTGGTTTCAAAGCCGTTGAAATCAGCGAGGTCGACGCTTTTGTAAATAATTACGATACCGTGTGGATTTCTAAATCCAGAGTAACAGTGCTCGCGCCCGATTCGCAAAAATCGGCGTAATCGTGGTACGAAGGGCTCTGACTCGTCGTTCCGTGAAAAACCGATAAGCACGGTAATGGCCCGTGGAATTTTCCAGAGGATTATCGCAAACGACGATTCGCACGGCATCGTTTTGCTCGTGACTGACTCTCCTTATTCGTGCTACCAGCGAATCATTCCATAAACAAACCAATGGCCAACTTTCACTCGCGCGGGTAACCGCCACAGAATTCGCGACAACACGCTGTAACGATACTGAACGATCAGGAGGAGCTGTCGTAAACATTGTTTGAAAGTAGAAACAATTGTTCAGAGTTACAGAGAAAAAAACAGCGAGATTACAACGATACGAATCGGAGATCGAAAAGAAAAATAGTTAACTTTTGTTTATTTGTTTATTTATTTTTTTTAACAATTTTATTTAATTTTTTTTATGAAAAATCCCCAGATTGCAACGATACGAATCAGAGCTCGAAAGAAAAACTTTTGAATATGAAAAAGTTAACTTTTGTTTATTTGTTTATTTATTTTTTTTAACAAGTTTATTTATTATTTTTTTAAGAAAAAATATCGAGATTGCAACGATACGAATCGGAGATCGAAAAGAGAAATAGTTAACTTTTGTTTATTTGTTTATTTCTTCTTTTTAACACTTCAAATTTTTAACACTTTTTAACACTAAATATTTTACTTTTGTAAGATATAAAGGTGTCTGTATGAAATATTGACAGGAAACTGTTACATTTGAAAGTAATTATGTAATTTAAAGGAATTCGTAGAATCGTCTTCGTAAATGTCATTTGAAAGTAGAAAGTATAGTTTAGGGTTATAGAGAGAGAACCTTGAGGTTGTAACTATATGAATGGAAGATCGAAGAAAAAATTAATTATTATTTGTAATCTTTTTTTCAAATCTTTTCGACTCGAGAAAAGAAAAGAAAAGAAAAGACTTCTTTTTTTCAGTTGTTATTTAATTCAGAGCTGAGGATTCTAATTTACAAAATATTGAATTTAAAAATTTCGTGGAGGTGCCAGTTTCTATTGCAATAACGAAAAAATCTTCGAGCACAAAGGATAAATAATTCCATTCAAATTTTTCCTTTAAAAGGAATATGCTCGTGTCGAATTTTTAGAACTTTTTTTTAAAAACTATTCTTATGAAACGGACATTTTGGAATTCCCGTAACAAAAAGTTCCATGGAAACGATTATTTCGGAAAATTTATATTAAAAACGGTATCGTGAACTAAATCAAACTCTCAATTTACAGAACGCTCTAGATAATGATTTTTCTTTGAAAATGTAATATCGTGTTACACACGACATAATAACATGTTATTGAGTTTATTTCGAATAAACAATACGAAATAATAAGAAATATTGAACAGAAGAGTGTAAATAACTTGTTTACCATCGGAAAGATCTATACCAAGAAAATATCTATTCGTGGTAAACAAGAATTTTTATTTTTGTTTAATACAAATTCGATTTAAACTATAATTTATTATTTATTTGTCAACATTGAAATCATTTATCGAAAGCAACTTTTATTTTACAAGTTCCATTTAAATTGTCCCAACAGTTACCTATTGAAAAGGTTCAATAAATATTTCCATTTCTTTTATTAATGTACTTTTATCACACAGAGACCCCCCTTTTTGTAAACAACAAGCGCTCCGCGTCAGTTGTTTACCTTGTCGATGATGCATCCCCTTATCGCGTCTTATCTGGAATCTCGTCGCTTGTTTACTTCTTCCCCATTTCCGTGAACGTAGCTATCGTTGCCTTCGAAACCTTTTTCTTGCTTGGAACCGCATTAGTTAAAGAATTTCCACTGCTCGACACACCCTAAGTTCGATTTCGGTTCGTGACCTTCCTGAAGCTTCGAAAAATAAATTCTCGGTTTTGCCCCGGATTGGAGTCAACCATGTGATATACGAAATACCCGTTTACAAGAAAACCATCTATGTCTCGTCTAAAGATTTACTAATTTTGGACCGAAAAAATGTCGGTCTTTGAATCGCTGTAACCTTGTAAAAAAGAATCGTACAGTAGAGTACTTAGGCTTATTTTAAAGGGGGTTGTCTCTACTTTCTCGTTCTTGGATGAAATTTCCATGAGGATGCTTTTGCATCAAGATGAGGAGCAGGAAAGAGAAAATGGTTGTTTCAAAAATTTTGCTAATTCGAACGATTCCACGGGGTTTGATAAATTTTGTTTGAAATTCGTTTTATAATGTATTTGAAGGTGGAAACTTTCTCTTTATAACGATATATTAGAAGTTGGTGTACGATTTTTTGTCACCGATTTAACTCAATTTGAATGAAAAGTGTATTGTCTGCATCAGAGTAACCCCAAGGTACGGTCGGATTTATACCTCGTATGTGTATGTGTGTGTGTTATAGTGTCTCTTGTGTGTGTATATTAAGTTTATCTTCGCCCTTTAACAAGAATCTAGGTATAATTACTGTAAACATATTTTCCCCAAAGTTACAGTCGTTCAAATATCGACAATTTTTCTAAATACACTTCTGCTCTTAGAAACAGGCAAATGGGGCCTTAGGGCCCAGCACTTAATGTCAGTTACTTCTACATTTCATATAAAATAAAAGAATGTTAATGTATAATGAAGTTTCTTTAAATGTATTGGAAAACTTTTTAATTGCATCAGAATGGAAGTGGGCCCTACGTTTAAGGGGCCCCGCACTTATTGTTACTTTCACATTTGATAAAAGAATCAACAAACAAAAGCATCCATTTCTCGTTTAACGTATTTTCACAACAATATTTTCCACGTAATGAAAGTTAGAAACTTCCTAACTAACTATACCTTACCTAACTATACTTACCAACTATATCGTCAGAATTGAGATGTGTTGTAAAATGTAGCTTTCTAAAGAACATAAATTTTCACAGTATGGCTGTATTCTACATAAAATTGTTCGTTTATACTAAAATAGGAACAGGAGGCCCTACATTACCCAACAGTTGGCCCAGGTCCCGGAATCTCTAGAGACGGTACTGGAAAAATATTTTAAAATCGCCTATAAACCAGGGCCTTAAACCTCGTTCCAGATAATCGGCCATTGTAATACAATTTATTATTATAATCAACCGTTTAGACTCGATCAACAACAACCTTCAGTTCCAGGAACCTTTTGGGCCTTATTTCTTTTCTTCCTATACCCAACTGATCAACTGATTTCCTACCCCTCCATAATGATTTTCCCTTCCTCCACATCGATTCCTCGTTAACAGAGAAATAGGAAACCTCCTCTAGTTACGCTAACAACCATTCGTACCGTACACACGTATTCAATTTCATGCATATATGCTCCAAATAAACAGATAAACTAACAAGGGGACTCTATCCCTCAGGGAGGGGGTTTGATGGCATTTGGAGGGATGAATCTATCAAACGATGATAACATTCTGTAGAATATCTCGTATCGATGAGCGTACATGTTGAATAATCGAAAATTGAAATACAAAAGTTTTTAACTTCCTTTTACAATGGATAGGGAGGGCGGGGGGGGGGGGGTACTTGTGTTTTAATTGGTCTGGATCAAGTCTATTGTGAACGAAAAAATTCAATTATTCTGCCGTGCGCTCGCCTAACCCTGTTCCATGTGGAAAGAATTTTACACATGCTAAATTTCAATAGTTTATAACAAAAAAAAAAGAGAAAAAAAAATGCCCGAATGGAACGAAAAATATTTTACAAAATTTCATGAATCGATCTCCAGTTCCGTCGCTCCCGGTACAATGGAATTCGCTTATTGTACTCGCTTTGAGTATCGACATTTTTTATAACAAACATACAGAATAAAAAATGTTCATTGTGGAGCTCTATTCGTCGCAAACAAGCACGAAACCGGCTTTTTACGTTACCGTTCGAGATACAACGCACTAGTGTAAAAAAAGTAAAAAAATATGCGTCGGTTGAAAATAATTTTCGAAAAAAAAAGGCCCATTTAGTAAGAATTTTCTAAGAATTTTTATCATTCGAGGGCAATTATCACAATTGATACCAATGAGCGAAATTTGATTGTAACAGGCGGATTGTTTTTAAATAATTTTCTACATATTGTTTTGGGCCCGATTACGATAATAATCGATCGATAAAATTATCCGTTATTATAACAACCGGATTCCAAGTGTACTATAAAAATTCCCGGTTAGGTCTTCCTGTTAGTCGAAACCAGTTCTAGTAATTCATTCCCACGCGTAATTCAATCTCAACGCGACTCCGCTAGATTAATTAGCACCTGGAGCACAGTAGTATCACACTATAGAAGTCATGCACGTAACGATTTGTACAATTAGTTGTACGACGAATTGCAACGATAGTTACATCATTTTCTAAGCATGTGTACACGCAAAATTAATTTAATCAAATATTGTATAATTGTGATTTTACAAATTTAATCATTCGTATTAGTATAAATAAATCATTTTTTTTTTATAATTTTCACATAAATAGAACTAATAAATAACAATGGAAAATACATAGTTCAGCTATCTAACTACCAAATATATTTAACAAATATTTAACACGTTTCGAACCAGGTCCATTTACAATATTCATACTATTGCAAAAATCATTACTACTGAACAAAAATGTGTATAGTTTAAGATACACTAAAGAACAAAGCAAAAATATTTATTTTACTAAATTATCATCTCAGTACACTGTTCAACCTGTTCCCTGCCACGTGGGTTACCTGCTTTCACGTAATATTATTCAATGCTGTTAGAATTAATTTTAAACGAAAAATTTTGTTTCGAATAAAGGATACATACCTACGAGTTCTTCGATAAGAGTATAAAAACATTAAAATTTGCTTCTCAATGTTCTAAACAGAGATGCACGACCCCTGTTACAAAATTATTAAATAACCATTGAATTGTTCGAAAAGTCGTTTCATTTTTTGGTAAAAATAAAACAATTTTTTCAGAGTGTATAAACATTTCATTAAATTATACATTCTCCGTTTTGGAAAACGAAATGACTTTTCGAACAATCCAATATATATCGTTGTTGCAATTTACTAATTTTTTGGCAATTTGGTGAAACACCGACTAAAAATTCTTTCGAAGAAATCGTAGGGTGAATCGTAACGTGCACAACCCCCGTTACAAATGCTCGACTCGGTGATCGAGAATACCATGTAGCGGGAAGTCTTCACCATTGGCGTCGGAAGATGTACGATGTGTCGGTACCCGAGCCGGAAACGAAAGTTTCTTAGACGCACCGTACACCTTCTGATTGCGAAACAGCATGTTCGGTGTACGGCACGTATTTACCACGTACTCACCACGGTCACGAACACGAATTGCAGACGGAAAGGAATGCGATGCGCTGGTCTGCTACCACGAGAAGGACTCCAGCCTGGTCATCGGTATAGCGATACCCACCCTGGAGACGAGGCATCGGTACAAGTGCACGCCGCTCGAGCTCTCCCACCTGAATCAGAATTGTAAGTTCCAGCTTTAATTAAACGCGTGGGGCTGCTTCCCTTCGTCTGGAAAGCCCTCGTCGATAGCGTTGTTTAAGGGGTTATTGGTGTCTAGACTGTCATTTTTTTCGGTTCTTTGTACGATTTTTTTTTTTTTATGGTAGCTATGCTATTTTGTAGCGACATACGTTCATTCATCTTGCGAGTACGTGCAGTATTTTTTTCGTGGAGAAATATTAAAAATTATTGGAGTTCTAGCTTCTTGTTTAGTGGCTCAAAAAAGGATGATCCGTTGGTTTGCACGATTCTGACCGATTCGACATGATTTTTGCCTTTTAATAACCAGTGGGTGACAAGAATCCGGGAATCGAGTTGCTTTATCGGTCTCGGTTTTTAAAAAACATGAGTTTTTGTAAAAAACCAAAATTGTCAACAGTAATGAGGTATTACACGAAAAATAAGTTAGAAAGTTCAAAATTGGCCTTCAAAGTTCAAGTATTGATCTTGAAAAATAGAGAAGAGTTTCTCGAATATAGTGGTATATCATTTATTAATTTTTTTTGGTCCTAAATAGTTACAAATTAATGTCAAAGTTTATAAAAGTATCGGTGCGTGTAGTTACTCTGCACTAGTTTTGTATCTTTACGAAAAGTTCTTTAAATAAGACGAAAACTGTAATAGAGAGCGATTGACCGTTCGGACCAGCTACACGGCCGGTCAGTTGCTTATGCAACAAGGAGGGACGAAGGACTGAGAAACGAGGAAGCGAGCAAAAATAAGCTAAAGATTCGATAATTGCTTGGCAGAGCACAGATATTCGTACATGGTGGCCTTAAAACTAACTTAGTTTGAACTTAACCAAAGATCCCGTTAATTATACTTTAATCGATTAGATGTAATTTTTTCAAGAGAATTTTGTATCAACTCAAAATATTACAAGAAGAAAAGCCAGCCTCGGTGCGAATTTACACTATCAATTAGCTAGAGCAAAATTAATAAAATTATTTAGTTTATTTATCGACTAAATTATCATCAATCAAACATTTTTTAAATTAAGAAAATCTTGAAACAAAAATATTCTGTATTTGATAAAAAATATTCTGTATTTCGTTTTCTTTTCTCCCCAATTTAGAGAAACAAATGAAATATTAAAAATTGTAATTCCATCGTTGGATAAAAGTATTTTTCTATACAATATACTTAATTTTACCTAATACTTAATACTTAAATATCAAGTCAATTGGCCAAATAAGTTTTGATATAGATTACAGATTTAAAACTATACAAATTTATTTTTGTTATCACTGTGGGGTTCGATATTTGAAGAGTAGTTTCACCCTGTAAACTTGCAAAAAAAAAACAATACATATCCATTATTGTTGCTCAAAAAATATACCACAAAATTTCATCTAAAATGAAGTCATGGTGCCGACGAACCTTTCTTGTCCAATCGTTGGCTCGTATTTCGCTTCAGCGAGGGTACGGTCGCAAATTGGTAGCGAGAATCAACAAAGAGAGCAACGTGGTCGAGATTACCGCGAAGAAAGGTAGCCGAAAGTTTGCCATGTACAACGCGATCTAGTTTCGCGAAGGCGCGTCTCGCTTCTGCATCCCATGAATATCAACAGCTAGACGTGCAACGTGATAACGGTTACACGGTGAAAAATATTCAGACACTAATTTCCTTCTAATTGGTGGGACAAAATTGGGCCCCGTATAGGTGAGCGTGGGCGAGCGAGCGAGCTCGCACGCGCGCGCACCGCCCGCCCAACGACTGCGATTTTATTAATGCAAATTGCCGTACGTTGCCCGGCCGCGATCCGTTGATGCAAAGTAACCTATACATAAATTTCATTTCGCGTCCCGCCACGCTCTGTCTCTCCTTTTTCTCTGTTTTTGTCCGTAAAATTCCCTCTTCCCTTTCACCCCTTTGGTCCTCGCTAATCGCAACTATATCGTTACGCAGAATTATTCGGTGCATCTGAATTGTCGTGTTCCGCTAGATTGCCCGTCGAGGGCGACATCTGTCGCGAAACCAACGAAGCTTCGAACCCCTACGTAGAGGGACCATCGGAGAATTATTTGTCGATTTTTTAATTCTATTGCTATTCACAAGTGTAGAAAAAAAATTACGTTCTTGAACAATGGTGTGGTCGGTTTGTTCACTTTTTAATTCAGCTACTATTGAGAAGTGTAAAAAAAAATTTATCTTCTTGAAAAATGGTGTGATCGATGTTTGTAACCTAACTTTTTTAAAACTTTATTTAAAACACCTACTCGTGTAGAACTGTCGCAAGATTATAGAATGTTAATAATTGTAATAATTATAGTTAATAATTATAATAATAATGTTAATAATTATAGAATGTTACACGTGAGGCTAGTAATGGAATCAAAAAAATTGAGTCCGGCAGCAGTTATTTATATTAATGAAAATTTTTGATATAATGTTACAAAATTCCTCTAATTTACAATTTAATGCAAAAATATATTATTTGTAATCAGCGGTAGTTTTCGATTTGACGCAATAATGAATCATCCGACGTGAAAATATTAATTCCTCAAATCCTCAAAATTATTATTGTTTACATAGATACTAAATAATTATATATTCTCGCAGTATATATACAATTTTATCTGTCTAGTATTGTTCTTATTGGGGTCAAAAATTGTTGAAAAAAAAAGCCTCTCGAAGTTTCGAAAGCAATTAGTCTCCCCTAGGATAGCTCTCTTCGTCAATGATTGTACAAGAGAATCGGTTGAATAATGAAAGAAAAGATTACAATTCAAAGAGATTGTAATGGTAGCTACGAAAGTCGCGTTTCGCTCAGTTTTTCGCGTGGGATGCGTTTTATTATACATGGTGTGTAGTTGGAATATCACGGGGGTAGTTTGAGAATCACAGCGAGGAAGTTGGTAAATTGAATTAGAAAGTTGGTCGGTTCCTCGGACGTTGAGTGTCTCATTTGTCTACCGAAGACAGCCGCGGTTTTGAATTGGACATGTACCGGGAGGTGGCTCCACTGTCGTGTGGCAACTCTATGTTTTCGTTTCGCGAACTTCTGACGAAGCTCTGAAAACGGAAACTGTTTCGTTAAGGCTGGACCACAATTCCAATTCGTAAAATTTTTAGGTTACATTAGTGCTGTCCGCCGATACGTAATCGACGTTTCGAAACTCGAAAATTCAAAATCTGTAATACCGAGGTGACCGTATTCATTACAAGAAACCGGAAGTCGCCCTTACTGATTGAAATAAACTTTGGCATTGTGATAAATAGCTGTAATAAACATAATTGTAATTTTAACAATAGATGATAAATCAAGTTTGAGAAAAATAGCTATACAAATTATAAAAAATCTTATAGTTAGGATGTTTGTGCAAAAAACCATTCACACCAGTGGTTGTGTGGCGTAGAGGCTAATCTGTACGATTACTAATTTATTCTCCCGGGTTCAAATCGTTATTGTACATATATATTACTTCATTCATAATGATTAAATTTGCAGAAAAAAAAAGATTGGAAAAATTCCCGTAACAAAGAATGCGAATCAGCAGTTTCATTTTTTAATATATTTTGTCAGACTTTATAAAAATATTTAAGACTCATCATTTACGTGACAGATAACTATTTATTCGCCTTGTCTAAAAATCGACCCGTCGTTCGTAAACGTCATTCATATTTATTAACTATCGCTACGAGAAAAAAAGTATATCGAAATCAAAATTTTTTCGGGATTGCGGTCAAATAATTTTTCGGTTCGATAATTCGACATTTATCGCTATTCCATTTAAAGGATCTGACACCGCCATGTTTCGAAAAAGTAGCAAAAAACGCACTCGTGTATAATGGCAATGCTTTGAAAAAATAAACGCGTTTAATCGGTACTGCGACCGACGAGCAATGCGAATCGGTCAAAGAGTTCTTCAAATTATAGCATTTATTTGCCGAGAGCTTGTCGCTGTTTCCACCATTTCCGATTCACTCCTGTTCTGCTAAGGAGAGATGAAACGAAAGCATCAGAGGGACTGACAGCTTTGTCTCGCTCTGTCTTAAGGACGTCAAATGCTCTGTCCTTCAATAATGCTTCGTCTGCCTCACACCGTTTCTTGCTCTCGTTCTCACCCCCGCCTTCGGCGAAAAAAAAGCGGAAAACAACCGCTCCGCGAACACGTCCCCTTTACAGTACATAGCACGCGCCACTCCAGAGCATAAACACTGACTTTGTCTCGTTCTGTCTTTCGGACTCCTGATGCTTCGTCCTTCGCACGCAGTAGCGCTTCGTTCATCTCGTACTCTTTCGTTCCTCGTTCTCCTTCAGTCGCTCTCGTTCCGTCTCGCTCTTAGCAAAAAAGAAGCGATAGTCCGTACGAAATTCGTATCTCCTCTGTGTTTGTCTAAATGACTACGAAGCGTCGCGAGTGTGCTACAGCTTACCACAGTCATAGTCATATTAACCGATTGACTTTCGATCGATGAATTATCGATCGACGAACGACCATAAAGAATAAATAATTGTATTTCAGGGAGCCTGGAGATCGGTCCACATGCAGCTTCCAGCCGAAGGATCGTCGTCGTCCTGAGTCCCGCGTCCCTGGGAAACGTATGGAACGAGACGAGCGTCGGTGCGATTCTGAAGCAGCTGTCGTCGCTCGCGACACGAACGATAGTGATCACCACGAAGGATATACCGGACGTGACGACAATCGCGAAACGTTCGACTCGGGGTTGCGAGGCCGGTGATTTGTCCCTCGACCGTCTGAAGATCTTGCATTGGGACGAGGGCGGTGGCAGCGCCGTCGGCGGCGGATCGAATAACCAAAAATTCTGGTACCAGCTTCGACTGGCAATGCCACCTGTTCGACCGATCGGTAACGAAACCGGCTGCCAGTCGGTTGCCATGATCGTACAAGCGAACGGAAAGTGTGGACAGCAGAAAGCTCGCTCGCGCGAGAGTCTCGAGGTTCTTGTTTAAACTCTCGAAGGAATCGAAGAACGATCGGATTCGTTCACCGTACCTGCGTTTCTTCCTTTCCCGCTTGAACGGAGGTACGAACACGAGAGGATCATCGATCGAGAAAATCGATATCGAAAACCACGACTCGATCAATTCCAAATTCCGGCAACGTGGTGTTTGTTATTCACGCGACGCGTTTAAAAAGTTTCGATGGGAGTCGTTCGCGCAGCGATTTATTCCACCGCCGCGTTCGTGTTCGACTGTATTTTCTAATTAGGATGCGACTCGAAAACGCGGATCTCGTTCGATAATCGAATACGCACGACTCACCGAGAGATTCGAGAATCGAAAGTGGACAGTCGTGGCGGCGCAACGGTCGAGCGTCCTCTTTCGAAGGCTCGTTAGGTTGTTGCGCGAAATTCCTAATCTAATAAGTCGTTTTTTACTGCGAACAGTGTGTGCGTTTGTGGTCTGTTGGTGTTTCTCTGACTTCCAGCGACCGAGATATCGAAGCTTTTTGACAACGTCGAAGCGATGATGCACGGTGCCGATACCGTCGATAAACCGGACAAGGTGTGGTAACCCAACGTCTATTGGGAATGGAACCCGGAGTGTGATTCGAACCGAGTATCGATGTAAGTGTTCGAAACCAGAAACTCTATTTCCGAATTATGTTCGAAGAACACCTCGCTGCGACCCCTTTAAGCTCTTTTTGCGCTTAGTTACCTGCTTTACAATATGGCGCGCGAGTCGAGTGACCGTAACCGACGAACGTTCATCAAATTCTTACGAGTTCGGGAACACCAACCGTCCTTCTTCGATAATGACAGAACAATCCTACTGAATTGTAGAACTCTACGAGGCTACGTGAACAAAAGAGGACGAATCCTCGGTCAAATGTTAGAATTATTCGTAACTCATTGAGAACCTAGCGTTTTCTTTTTTTTTTTTTTTTTAATATTTCGAAATTTTCTTTTAATTTCGTTCGTTTTTAAGACGTTTCATTCGTTCGCGTATTTCGAGCGTAGGGATTTTTTTTTTATCATTTCTGTCGAGTCACGACGAAAGTAACGTTTCATTTGAACATCGACGAACCGCCACCGCGCGACGAAACACTTCTTAATTGATGTCCGTTGTAGCATAATAAATGTATACAAGCTCCAGCGCCGCTTTCTCGTCGAATCGCGTGCACAGACTGCCTCAAAACTTCGATTCGTTGTTAAACGTTTCATATGTCACAACTGTATTACTGTTTTAATATATTGGTACACGTTGTTTTTGTAAAATAAAAATTCAACTGAACTTTGACGCTCCTCGGTGTTCCTGTCCGAGGAAAGAGCTCCCCGATGAAAATAACTTTTGATAAAATCGATAACTGTGCTCGCAATTTCGTGGAAATGGTCGATAACGGTGAAATAGATTTTATCCGTGACGGATTCGATTTTTGAGGCGAATTGCGACTCTGCCGGTAATAGTCGAAACAGACTGTTATCATCTGGTATATACTTTTTATCGCGGATAGGTTGTAATACGCGTGCGTGATTTTGCTTCTGCGCACACACACAATCCTTCTTCTTTACTCGCCAAGCACGTGACGTCTCCCGACTGTGCAGAATTTGAGGAAAGAGGAAACGGCGAGACGCAGTCTTCCTTCTCGCGAGAGCACAAACTTTTCATTTGAGTTCTGTTTACCAGATAAAGTTTCTTACGCGATTTTTATCCATTCTGTACGCCGTGTTTGGTTCGTTTAAAAGGAAATGATCCCTCGTTCAAGGATAAGGCGAAAATGTATGCACTTGTCCTTCGGTTCCGGTACGAAAAAAAAGAAAAAAAGCACAAAAAAACAGTTTCAAAACTTCATTGGGTGCGCACGTGTTTCTCAGTTCCTAGAATCACCGTATATAGCGCTCGCGCACTATGCACTGCTGTAATAGAGTTAGGGAAATGTTGCTTTTGGTTCCAGGAGAGCAAACCCGTCCGACAAAGAAAAAGGAAAGCGAATCTCATTGTTCGCGTTACGTAATCGCTCGTTGCGTAAGCTTCTTTTCTCTGTTTGTATATATTGCATACATATCGGTGCTCTCTTATTTATTTAGCTAGCCATACTTTATTTATAACCGTTTAAATTTATCGGTTTTTCAAATGGGTTTCGAGAACTCGCAAACAAGACGCGTCTACGTTTCCGGACACACTTTTCTAAGGGGATTTTACGCGCGAATTCTCGTGAATCAATGTGCGCAACAAAGTTAACGAATACTAAGAAGTATTTTATACTGTTGTATATACATGTTCAAGGGAAAAAGGATACACACACGCGCGCGCGCGCGCGCATATATATATATATATACACATAATAGTATAAAATGTGTCTGTGTATAGTCGACAGTTTTATACTGTTCTTTGAGGATTATCATCGCATTGAACGA
The DNA here is from genome assembly GCF_051014685.1 of Ptiloglossa arizonensis. NCBI lineage: Eukaryota > Metazoa > Arthropoda > Insecta > Hymenoptera > Colletidae > Ptiloglossa > Ptiloglossa arizonensis. The sequence continues at coordinate 25,191,077 of NC_135052.1, read as the reverse complement.
CTGTGGAATACTTAGAAAATTGTATCTGCGAGCGTAACGAAAACGATAATCCTGTAACTTTAATCTTAGAATAATTATTACCTATAATTATACAGGTTGATCTGTTTGAATCTACGAACAAATTCATCGCGGATGATAAACAATTTAAAAAATTACATTTATGGCGTTTCCATCTATTAATACGTATCTGTTCTCTTAAAAAATCTTTTATCACGCTTATCTTCATTTTTTTTCTTTAAATTTGACGTTATCGAATGAATCCGTTTGTAGGTTAGAACGGAGCATCCTTGAATCACGTTCCCACGTAAATAAAGCGCGCATGCGCAGGATATGCGTGGGTGTGTGAATTTATACGTATTATATTGTAATTGTTAATCGAGTAATTGTACTTTAGACGTCACAGACAGATTCGCGAGGTGAGCTTAATTTTAATGTCGCATAGTAATCTCTTTACTGTCAGTATTACAATACACTAGTGTACTTGACTCGCGAGGACACGCTTGGACGATTCCGCGTCGCGGGCGATCGTTGCGAGCCGAGTAAGCAGAGTATAGACATAGACGTTACACTCGTTTATTCGTTTAGCGATAGAACCAGTAACACGAGGCAAACGCCGTTATTTCGAACGCGTGTCAGAAGAGTGTAAATCGTATTTTTCTTTTACACATTGTAATCACGAAAGCATGACCGCGCTCTTGGAATTTCCTAAGGTGACGGATCAGAAGAAACTTGTATACACACCGTTTGCTTTCCTTTTCCGGTGTATAATGTGTACGTGTAGGTACCGAAATCGAGTTTCCACACGCTGCAGAACGGGCTTGTGGCGCCCCTCTGGATCACGCGTGGAAACGCGATTTAACACGGTTCTATGAATTGAAAAGCAAAGGTCCATTTCACTTCGCGCCGACACAGGAGGAAGGAGGTTGTTGTTCGTGAAATCCGATAATAAACAAGAATATTTATATTTCCAGAAATCGTTGGAACGGTACTTTTTATCATACTTACTGTAGAAAATAAATTACAACTTCGCAAACATGGTGGAATCACTGCCGATATTCATTGTTACGTAAATGCGCGTTCGTTGTACGATCAGTGTTTATTCGAGAGATCCGAGAAGTAATTTCGGGAAAACCGTTTATGAAAGAAACGAAAGGCACACTGTATTATTAACATAAATAATGCTCTAGATCTATATTTTTCATTTATAACAATAAAATTACATAGGCACTTGTACGTAAGGTAATTGTTTTTCACCTAAAAGTACAATATACGCTTACTTGTACGACGACAAGAAAACAGTATACGGAACAATACATACGAAACGAACCTCTAAAAGTTTGTACAAGAAGAATTTCGCTCTTCGAAACGGTACAAATTGGCCAAGTGAGTTTATTTGCATTGGTAACGCGGCTCTCGTTCATTTAAGCGTATTTTACACGTAGAACATTGCGACGCGGGCAGAGAATCGAGAAAAACTTCGACTCGCGGATTCTTTCAATAATTATGTACATAATTGAAGTACATCTTCGGTGTTTTAATAAAAACTGTTTCATTATAGTACACGCATCGGTCAAAATAATGTTCTATCTTAGAAAGTAAAGACTCCTGTCCTTTTGACGTATGTCTTTTTTGTACTTACAGCACCAAAATAAGGGCAAAAAAATGAATATCCTGCATATACACATAACCCTTAAAAAATTACAAAATAGCAAGTGTGTTATGAAAATCAGTTTTTCCGTAACTGCGTACCATATACAAAAATAGTATATAATACGATTAAGTACAATAAGTCTTGTAGTAGCTTTTTATGGCTACGGCTTTCGAAGTAAAAAGACATTTGTTTACAAAAGGCAGCTGTTGACAAAAATCTATGTAATAATACTGAGTCGAGGAACGTGATATTCGATCTCGAAGGAATTCCGAAAATGATACATCACGATTAATTAAGAATTCTGGCAATCGTTCAAAGCATTTTGGCCGACATACTTTGATCGCTAAATAATCCGTAGATCCTTATACAAAAAGACTATTCGAAAAAAAAAAACTAAAAATTATAGTCTATAATAATAGGACTCGATGCAAAGAGTTCGACCCTGAAATAAGTGAATCGGTTGTGCAGTTATCAAAGAGCAGTCGACGTACGATTTTGGTAGCTCTCGCGAGCAACTTCTTTCAGGGATTTCGCCATCGCTGATCCAGTTTCGTTTACCATGTTCTTCAAAAATCCACTAGTTTTTTGTAGCAGCAGATAAGGAGCATCGAATTCCTACAGAGTATCAAATATTATAATTATAATAATGATAATAATAATAATAATAATAATAATAATCATTGTACCAAGATAATATACGAGTAGATCAAAAATGAAAATAATTCCGTATTGAGTGAAGAAAGAAAAACAAAAATGAAAATAAAAAAGTTATTTTGTAAAAGTAAAATCGGTACACGTGAGGTACAACTATATGTCGAGCTGACCTAACCTTAACAAGAATATAGTAACATTAATGACGTTGATAAGAAATAAAAATACAAACTAAAATTTGAATTTCTTTCATCGAATTAAATTTACTCATGGCTCTTAAACCGAGAAGAAAGCTTACCACGTCGCTGCCAGCGTCCATTACCAAAATACGATCGCTATCCATGACCGTGTTGAGTCGATGCGCAATGGTCAATACAGTGCATTTAGCGAACTTCTTCCGTATAGTCAGTTGAATCAATTCGTCGGTTCTCAGATCGACGTTCGCTGTGGCCTCGTCGAGAATGAGAATAGGATTGTTCCTGACAATCGCGCGTGCCAGACACACGAGTTGTCGTTGCCCCACGCTCAGGTTGGAACCACCCTCTTTGATCTGGGCATCCAGGCCTATCTCCTTTAATTCAACTTCCTCTAGCGCTTGCCAGAGCACATCGTCGTTGTACTTGTCGAATGGGTCCAAATTCGCTCTCAACGAACCAGAGAACAAAAATGGTTCTTGAGGAATTATACTAATCTTCGAACGTAGATCGTGAAGACCAATCTCGGTGATGTCGACGCCGTCAATGTCGATGGTGCCCTCGAGATCCGCCAAGCGGAAGAGAGCTGAGATCAAGGACGACTTTCCAGCGCCTGTTCTTCCGACAATCCCTATCTTCTCTTGCGGATAAATGACAAAGTTCAAGTTCTTCAACACAGGGGACTCTGCCGGGTCGTATCTCATCGCCACTTTTTTGAATTCGATCTTACCCTCCTCGGGCCAAGTGTCCCTGGGCTTTTTATCCGGCGAGCTTTCAAGCGCTGGCTCGCTGGCCACTTTGCTAAAAACAAACATACACATGTTCATCCATACATAGTTTTACGTACAGCTATATCTACAGAGTAATCCTCTCGTCAGTATCGCCACTTAAACACTCCAGAGATAATCACGTGTAAGTCTCGTTTTTAGTTTACAGACATTACAAGTACAGCAATCTCCGCTGCAATAATCGCACCCATCATCGAGTTGTTTAGATGGTATGTTTTTAAGTCCACTGACGAGAGGATCACACCCTGCCTAGATACCTTGGCCAGCATACCTGTATTCCAACACGCGTTCGACGGAAGTCATTTGATTCTCCAACTCGGTGCTTTGTCTCATACCCCATTGGAACATCCCTGTCAATCCTATGCTCTGCGTTATGGCCAAGCCAACGTTACCGCCGTACTGTGCCTCACTGTTATCGCTAAGTATTAGGAAACTAAATGTGACGAAGATGATGTAAATGACGCAGAAAAAGTCGAGCCAAAATCCAAACGCCCTCGAGGATCCGATGAATATGAACCAAGCCGACGAGTGTAGGTCTTGATGTTGATCGAACTCCTTGGTGAGGATCTCCTCCGCTTGGAAGGCACGTATGGTTGTCAGTCCTTGTAGAGTGGCGTTGAGGTGGCCAAACACCGGTGATCGAGCTGGAGATTATTTACCGTTACAATTGATCGTTCAACAATGATAATAATACTTTGATTATATCGGAACAGCGTTACAAAATTCCGTTTTCACATGAATATCAGAAACGATTAAATCTTGGAATGCAGGAAAGAGATAGGAGATAATTGAATTTGAAGTACTCACTAATTCCTTCCAGACGTTTCACGCTGCGACTGGTCGCTAGATAGAACATGCGAATGTAGTAAAAGAGTATTCCAATGATCACTGTGGGTATCAGTAACCATGGATTGGCTATTGCAACCACTACTACGATTCCGGTGAGGGACAGACCGATTTGTAAGCAATCGATCAGCGCTGTTGGTAACAGCTCGTCAATGGCGCCCATATCTTTCGAGAATCTATTGAGTACACGTCCCGACGTATTTGTGTTAAAGAAACGCATCGTCGCGCGACTAATGCTTCGAAACATACGATCGTGAAGTCGAATAGACGCTTTCATGCATGTCATGAAGAATGTGAACGAACGCGTTAGAGTAATGATTACCGTAAGTGCCGTCAAACCACTGTACAAATATATACAAAACTGACGGGTTATTATCGGGTTTTCCCAACTTATCTCAAGACTACCATCCTGGTTTTCTTTAACCTATAAATAAAATCGTATTCGTTCGTTTCAAATTAATTCGTGCCAAGAGGAAACATTTAATAATACAGATATACCTACGTATTTCTCTTCCATATTGACCCACTGAGAGATGAAGAAATCCCCGCCGCTGGCTGACATTTGTGCCAATACGAAAAATAAAAAGACTATGATTATGACACACCAATTTCCACCAGCTCGTAAATATCCTGAGTACACTTCGCCAGCAACACTGCCTCTTGAACGCGATTCGGCCACCTGTAATTGTACTTCATAAAACATTGCAATTCGAAAAATGTTAAAAATTTAATATACGACTTCGTGAACATTTACCTCGATCGGATCCATCTTGTCCGTGATAGTGCTCTGGTATGAATTCAATGACGAGATACTGGCATTACGGGAATTGCTTCTACTAGGAGGAGCAGACGCTGATCGTTCACCCTCCTCTGCGTGTGCTTCATTCTCTAACAGCCTACCGAAATCTACCCCCATGGTGGCTAATTCGTCGTAAGTGCTGCAATGAGGAAGAATGTTATTACGTAAGTATTAATAATTATTGAATAAAAATAATGATTAATTAGAAGGTGATCAAAGCGTAAATGACACTCACCCCTCCGCTTGTATCGCCCCATCTTTCATAACAAATATCCTATCAACGTTTCGCAAGTATTGCAACTGATGCGTAACAAGAATCCTGGTTTTTCCCCTTAAGTAGTTGTCAATACATTCTTCGAACATATGCTTGCCAACGTGAGCGTCTACAGCGCTCAAAGGATCATCCAATAAGTACAGGTCAGCTTCTGCGTACACCGCTCTGGCTAAATTAATCCTGCACGTACAAATCGATTAATTAATCGTACGCACGCATTGTATACATTTCTCATAAATGACAGGCTCGAATTAATATTATAATTACCGACCTAGCGCGTTGCCCGCCCGACAAACTAATCCCTCTTTCGCCCACGATTGTTTTATCGCCGTACGGTAACAGACTAAAGTCCCTTTTTAATTGGCAAACCTTGACTACGCGATCGTATCGAAATTGATCCATTTTCTTGCCAAACAAAATATTTTGCCTGACAGATCCAGCGAACAACCACGGTTCTTGACTAGCATATGTCAACTTGCCATTTATCTGAAGAATAAAGGAGATAATTATAAAAGCTATTGTAATTTTATAGGTAATATTACATTATGCAGTAATATCACAAAATAAATTGCAAACCTCTACAGAACCCGTGTGCACAGGTAATTCCTTCAATATCACATTGAGCAAGCTACTTTTACCGGAACCAACTTGTCCAACCACAGCGATCAGCTCGCCCACTTTTGCTTTGATATTAATATTCTTCAATGTGTCTTCTGATTTGTGCGAAAGCCACTTGGCACTAACATTCTTTAGACTTATAAGGCTGTCATCTTGGTAATTATTCGAATAAATTTGATCGGTTTTAGTGTCATTCTCTTCTTTGGTTAGATTGTTAATATCATTATTTATCTTCACCTGCTCCGTTACTCCTTCATTTTTGTTTTGTTTCTTTTCTTTTGTAGGTTCAATTTCGTCGTTCAGCATAAATTTTTGCAAGCGTTTCACAGAAACGAGCGCTTCTGCTATCTGTGTTATACCTGAAATATCGACGATGTTATCAAATCATCGGTTACTTTTAATCTGTGCTCGTTTATTCGATTATACTTACCTTGTGGAAAGTAAACAGTCATAGTCTGACGTAAAATATTATAGTAGGCCGTCAACATAAATACTTTCTGGGCAGTTATATTACGGCCGTATAAAACATAAGCTAATATGGTAATGAAAAGTGACATTCTCGTACTAAATATAATGAAAGACATGGTAACACCTCTAATTAAAGAAGTGGCTCGTATTACGCTGATTTCTCTCCTGGAATAATACAAAAAAAAGAAAAATTTACATATAATTTCAGAGATTTTAGTCGCGTAAAATATTACCTTCTTGCTTTCTCGACTAGAGCACTGAATGGCTTTTCCCAAGTATACATCTTAATTGCCTGAATACCACTAATAATTTCGTTCGTCAGTCGAACTCTTTCATCTGTTCTATAGGCAGTTTTCAGTCGTAATATCGAAGATTTTTTGCCTAAATATCCTATATAGTTTGAAAATACAGTGTAATACTAAATACAACAAATATGTCGTAAGTATAAAGTTATTAATTTTCTTTACCTTGCAAAGGAATGAACATTAGAAGTGTTGCGACTCCGATAATAGCGGACACTTCAACTTCTCTGTACATAAAGTACATAATAATAATAGTTTCAAGCGGTCCAATCCATAAATAATGTAAAAATATAATTGCTACATCAAATCTATTGACGTCATTAGACAACAGATTAACCGCTTGCCCTACTGTTGATTCATTTAAAGCTGTTCTCGAAAGTTTCAATGCTTTTCTATATATTAACGAACAACAAGCCACACGCATTTTCATTCCCATATGAAGGATGGCCATCATATATGGATGGGTAACAAATATTAATATCCCTGAACATAATATCACACCAGTTGCATATAAATAAGCTTCTGTTTTCGTTATTGTTTCTACTTCTTTCTTTCTAAAGTAGTCCAATAGCTGACCGAGAAATATTGGTTGCAATACCCTGTACACAAAATAATAGAGAATGAGTAATGACATTTAATTACAAGCTTGAAAAACAGCATACCAAAACTATACTATTACTATTGTTGCAACAGTATGTTGCAGAGTAATTACTAAATACTCTTGCAATATTGAAAGAGGTAAGAAATTTACACACAAATCTTGTTAGATTTATCAAACATTGAAATTAGAAAAAATCAAACTTCTAAGAAATAAGTGCATAAAAGGATTAGTAGGTACACAGGATATAAGGGATTTAGGAACTTAACAATCTTGTCGCATCTTCATTTTCATGAACTTGCGAAGTAGAAGAATTGTATAATCTGGACGATTTCACTGTAGAGTGTCTAAGTTTCGTCTGATTGTAGTAACGGATTAGAAGACCAAGAAAGATGGGTTGTGATAATCTAAATAGGTAATAGAAAGATTTTCAAAATCTGTACTTGCTTCATAGGACATTTTATAATAATAATAATTTATGCAATTAAACGAGCTATCATATTTTTATTACATACCTGAGCACAATTTCCATAACTGCTAAAATTAATCCATATACCAATAATCGGGGACCAAAACATTTAATAAGGACTTTTGTTAAACTAGGCTCCTTCACTTTTCTTCTTAAATTGTATTCTCGGTTATTATTTTCTTTTTTATCGACTAGCAACTTGCGCTTTTCATATGCTTCGCATTCTTGTTCCCATTCCTTTTGAATTTTTGCACCTAAAATACTGCTTGTATGTTCCTTAAGAGGTCTGCATAAATCATTTATTTCTAACTCTTTTTGATAACCCACCCAAAAAGTACGTAAAATCCATCTATAAAAAAGTAAATCTTTATTACTGTAATAAATTGTATTTTAATCAAATATATTTCTAATACTAGAAAAAGAATAATACTATGAAAATAATTTCATCTTTCAATATTTAGATTAATGATTTCTCCAAACATTTCAAGATAGAAAAATTATCTTTGTTTTTTTTTTCATTTTATATCAATGTTAATTGATTAAAGATAACAGTCTACTTCCTTTAGCAATTTCTATGTAAGAATACTAATAGATAACGTATTGAAACAATAAACATATCGAAAAGTCTCTCTATTTGTACGGTAAGGGAATTCAAGATAGTTCCTACTCTATTTACAAAAGACTTATTTGTATCTGATATGGAGACACTTTTAGAGCACGGCTCATTTATCACCTTGATTTCACATTTCTATAACAGACAATGACAAGGAAAAAAAGCAACGAATCATGTATTTTCTTTAAAACTTACGAAAATGTTAAAGCACTAAGAGGATTTGCTCCTTCTCGTGGATTCTTTACTCTCTCCGCTTTTACTTTCCCATCCATGATAGTTTTGCATTTATTTATTTATTTTTCCTGTAAAATTTGTATGTACAGGTAGCATAAAACATTGTACATACAATGTAAACAAAATTATATTACTTTAAATATAATCAGTCAGTACTTAAACTGTTATAACCTAAATGAATCATATTAAAAACAGGAGTATCAATCACTCTAACAAATTAAGATAAGCAATGTACCTTATTCTTTCTTAGCCTGATAATAATATCGATCATGTAATTTTTCGTGAAATACACTATCTTTGAACATGTTATAAGAGAAATTATAATATCACTCTGCTAATATTTGTATACATTTTCATTGAGAAACTACAAATGCAATAATATGTAAAAAAGAACCAATTATAATGATGTGATAAGGAGGAAGGTCAAAGTGACACTTGTAAAAATATGTTTATATGTATTGAGATTAATATACCGAAACTTTTATAGCAAACTCCTTTATGACTTTATAAACTGTTAATGACAATAAAATTTAATAAAATACATAAAATAAATAGGTGATTATTAATTTGGTTAAGCACTACACTTAAAGTGATAATATATACGATGATACTTTAAATAAGAAAATATAAAATATATTCTGTAAATAATAATTTTAACTTTGCACCAATTTCAATTTCTAAACATAAATGAAAAAGTAATAAAATTATATACAGAATACTTTGAAGTCTCTTAAACATACATTTAACATTGTATAAAAGACAGGATTATGCAATACTACACAATAGTTATAACATATGATTTAATAAATAAAATATCCACTTATCAAAATGTGTTACAATAATAAAATTTGGTAAATAATGCATTTATATCCATTAAACACATAAAACAAACTTTCACAGAAGCATTTATTTATTTATTTATCTAAATCATGTATCCTGACAAACTTTACTCATTACTTAATTGCCTAAAGAGTTGACACAAATGATACATAGTTACAGTAAGTCTTGTGGTAACACATGAGTCATAAATTTAAAGGCGCTATAAATTCTTTGTTACCAGATTCCACATTGTGCTAATTACTTAATACCAAACATTTCTGATTTCTTATAATTTTTGCTTTTCAGACTTGTTCAGAAAATAAATTCATTTTCTATGTAATACCAGAAAAAACATAATACTGTGCGTAACAATTTCTTGCTTCGTTTTTCAAACACAAACATTTTTATGCTTCTTCTCAAAACATATATTCACTTGGTTCAAACTGAACTAACAAACTGTTTCTTTACAATAACATTGTCTTTGAACTACAAACGCCTTTCTCGTAAAAACATAACAATTTTTATAAGTTTAATCGAAGCAGGTTTTGCAATTAAGAGCTCTGTCAAATCACAAAAACTACATTATCATGTTCCTCTGCAATTATACAAGGTGTCTCAAAATATATCGTGCAAGCCGAAATGAGTCCTCGAGAAGAAATGAATCGGAAATACGGAATAAAGTTTGTTCGTAAGAGCCATCATTTTTGCGAAAATCGATTTTGAAAATACTCGGAATGCGGAATCTATTCGATTCAATTTTGACTGAATGAATTTCAGTATTGGCAGTTACATGAAAGGAGTAATTCATGTAACAAAATGTATATCAAAACATATATATTCTTAAAAAACATATTGAGAACCTTTTATGATTCATAGAATAAAAAGTGTTGAAACATTTGTAGTTACAAACTCAATTACGTTAAGCCACACTCGTGTCGCGTCGCGTCAAGCGAACAATGTAGACAAGATACATTCGAATGAACAAAGAATCGCTTTTGGGGATAATGCGTACCGAGTACATCATTAGCGCGATAAACGAAAAAGTACATTCTCATCAGCTGCACTAACTCAAACATTGTATACTTCATGCGTAAACACATTAAGAGATTCGCATAGGATCTCGTGTAGATAAACGCGGGCCTCGCATATTTTCAAACTTGATTCTCAGAAACGCACATTCGTTTTCACTTATATATTCGATTTATTTTTGTGACTGTAATTATCTATTATCGGATAACAATTACATAGAAACTTATTATTGTAAAGTGCTCTCAAGCAATTGTTAGTTGCCTTACTAGTTACCTACTAGTTAGCCTAGTTAGTTATCTTACCTTGTTCAATCGTGTAAAAATTTACAACCATTAATAGGTTTCAATGAAATCAATTTAGATACCTAATATATAAGGGAACTAATATACACACAATTATTTCACGAAATGCAATTTTGAATTACACGTTTCATCTTTGCGTTTACAGCATGCACATTCGTGAATCCGATGGGAGAAATATTTCGTGTTAAGAAAGAAAATTGTAAATTGCGCGCAACTTACATAATGACAGAGCACGATTAAAAATTTCTAAGCTTCAAACGATCGACCAAACAATATTTCTGTAACCGCCAATAATGATTCATTTAGTGTTAATTGAATCGCATTCGACACTTGATCAATCGCGATATTTCCACGTTGTCTCTTGCCTGAAGTCGATAGCTTCGATCAATCGATGGTGCGTTGAAAATGATACAATAATCGAAGGAAAGCACAAAGAAATGTGTCGTATCACTTACGATTGGAGAGAATAGTCCTGTCTAGTTTTCAGCACGTGAATGTCCCATTACTTTTCAATTGTTCAACAATTTATGAGACAACAACCGACATCCACTTAAGTAGAAGGCCGTTTCTCAACTAATGCTCAACTGGCCGACGCTCGCATGTGTCATTGGTTAACCTTATACCAACACGTGATCAGGACAGACTGTGGTGGGTATACTTTTGGTGATTCTCCGAGCTTCTAGCGTTCTAGCTGCGTTTTCCCTATCATCGTTCTGTTTCTTTCCACACCAGCGATCGATACGGCATCTTACGAGACGGAGACGAAAATATAATTTTCTTATCATTTAGTATATCTAAGGTAACATATGATTAAAGAGCATTGTCATTGCGATAACGGACATGGTAAATAGGTGGATTTCTTGTAATCAGGAACATGACATCATTAATTGATAATATAAAAATGGTTTCGATTTCAACAATTTCGATCGAAATAGATCCTGTAACGACACCTATGAACGAATACACAAACTTGCTAGATTTTCTTACTTCCTTAGCACTGAAATCCAACGTTATCGATTTAAAGTGAAATAAAATTTTTTGTAAAAATTCAAATTAAAGACAATGAGAACGTATACATATATGCACATATATATGCACTTATGCTGGTCGTAAAAGAATTTGGAAAAAATCTCTCCCGCAAATATATTATAGAAATTTTTTTTCAATAGAAGTATAAATAAGTAAAGAGTAGATTCTGTATTTATTGATAGGATAGAACATCCATTATTTGAAACAATAGGGAGATACAATATTTTCGTCAAATGGATTTTTGAACAATTATATCCAAAAAAATAAAGCAAATCATTTTTTGGTTATATCAAATTTTGACACGAAATAAAAGAAATTGTATGCAGAATGAAAGGTCTTCCTTGAATAGGCTTCATTCTGAAACAACTACGAAATATCCTAACAAACTATTTTAATAAACCAGGAATACGCAGATATGTGTAATCAGGCCCGGATGTCATTAAAGCTGCGATATTCCCCGAGGAAGAACACTAACTCTGCAGAATACAGATGCTTGTTTCTCTTAGTACCCACAGAACTACATCTTCAACTACTGCTAAAGCTATTACTAGATATAACTACTAAAACTATTGTTATTACTACTAATTATTAACATTATTATTATTATATATACCAATACTCATGTTTACCTTTTTCGGACTCAAACTTTTGTTTATAAAATAATGTTTTAATAAAAATGAAGTTTTATTTATTTTCCCCTCATTTTTCTCTTCCCTTGCACAGATTTTTAAAGTTGTGACATTTTTTCTAACATGTTCTAAAAATTAAAATATTTGGAATTTTGACAAAATATTTCGACCGATTTAAAACTTTCTATCAAGTTAAAATGATAACGAAAGAAGTAGTACAATTTCGATTTTACGTTTCCTTAATTAATGAATAAAAAAAACTTATGGAAGGTATGACAGAAAAGAAAAAGGAGGATGTAATTAATGAAATACTAAAAATACTTTAAATATGTATTGTTTATTAATTAAAAAAATATACATTTCACATATGTTAATAATAAAAGCCTGGTATAAATATTTATGCAATAACAGATACATATACATAAAAAATCCATACAATGTTACTTTTATTCCGTTCTTAATGACTATTTACCTGTTATTAACAATAATATGTATTATATATATTATTATATGTATATATAATATATATTATATGTATTTTACGTTATTAATAATTATGTACCAGACTAATAGCAGTTATTAATAATTGTGTATCCGTTATTAATAATTATTCACAATTATTTGACTATGATTCTTTTGCTTAGGAGAGAAGTAAATTAAATATTGATTTATTTGTAGAAAAAAATAATCTTTGAAATTTGATTAATATCGTTCTTAACATTGATTTATCAGTGTAAAATGAAAACGATAAACCTCCAAACAAAACATAATCGTAGATTAATTTATATTTGAGAAATTATTATTATTTTTCGTATCTTAAAATTTCACTTACACAAAAACATTAGCATAACCATCGTTTACTGTGAAACTGAATTAAAATTGATTTATGTACACTATAAACCACAAATAATATGTATATTGCACTATTAACAATTCGAGGATACCGAATAAACGTTATTAATAATCACTGATTTCAAATTCTCTTGGCAATATACATCGACTCATTGTAATCAAAGATGGTTAGAATCTTGTCTTGAATCTAAAATTACTGTATTACTGAGTAACCGTTACAGCAACTATACTTTGAAAATATTTTTAGTTTCATGGTGCTATAATAATCAAAATTCTATCTGTTGTTGGATCAAACTGTGAGAATGAATACAACACCTTTTCTAAGGTTGATGGGTTCGACAGAATGACACAAATCGTCTAAGTACAATGACAAGTTTTCTACGTTTACCTACCTTTACCCCAACTTGATAGTTTAGTTGAATGTAGTTCCTAGAATTACCGTTCGTAAAGGAAAACGTTGCTCTAAGAGCTCACGATAATTTATGAGGTCGGTATTTCAGATCGTGCAACATCATTACTTCCATAGTAAGTTAAAACATATTTAATTCTATATATTGCAACGTTCTAGAAACTGTGGTGGTGTACCAGGTAGACTTTAAAACAGTGTTCTAAGATCGGATAATTTATAATATCAGAGCACGTAAAATACCCGAGGAAAACGAAGGAATGAAAACGACGAAAAAGGGTAGCTTTTATATATTGTTACTTCATTAAGACTACAGTTGATGGTTTCTACCCTAGATAGGTGAGACATATTTCAAAACTTGTATTTATATTAACGAGAAAATTAAAGATTTCTTCGGTACCGTAACAAATAACCGATGGATATCTCATCTGTGGTATGTAGTGCCTATATACATCAACAGATAGCGCATTCATTTCGCGTATGACGCTTATACTTTATTGTAATTCAACTTGTATTACATACCGTTGGTTATATTACAGTTAGAAGCATCGTTATCTATTGAATATACTTGCAATCCATGAAATTCAGTATAGACAATACTACTTATAACAATACTTTATAAGGTCTTTTGATTTTTGTAGTTTTGTTAAATGAAAGAAATTCGGGGTTTTAAGTGAAAGAACGGGTGATTAGATTTAGGATTTATTTCATGGAATCCATCAAACATTCGCTAACATTTTTGTACAACGTATATAGTTACATCTAATACGTATTAAAAGCTAATAATAAGAGAAGACAATTGATTACAACAGTATTAGAACATAATTTAAGTACATATCATGCGCGCATACAAAGAGTTACCGTTTGTCGGTAAATACGAATCGTTGTGTATCTTTGAGTGGACGTTAGTGAGAATCGACCACTTTTACCATCAAATCCGAGTCTTTTATCCTTAGTTCCTATACTTGCAAAGAGCAACTTTCGTCAGAACTGAATCAGAACTGGGCGCTTCCGAAATAAAATTATTTCGAATCCTTTTGAAAATAGTTATTGACAAATTAACGTAAATACGTTAACTCGTAAACGATGTTTGGAATGTTCACATTTACATTACACTACATTATATTTGCATTCGTCGTCAAATCCAGCTGAATTAAAAGTATTGAAAGAAACTGCCGCGATCCTTACTTTTTTATCGATGGTTGAAATCAATTATCGAAACCGAGTCTGTTTTATCAGGACCGTGACAGGATAGGGGCACAACGGCCATTGTTAAAAATGACAAAATAAAAAACTTGTCTACTTTAACACACTTTTCCATCGAGTTTGTAAAAATGATTCTTATTTACCCTGGTGTTTTCTAAATGAATTTCGAGATCGAAACTTCTTTACGGCACAATGTAAAGTGAATTCCCATACTTGCCCCGAGTATAAAAATACCCAAGCACGGCCCTGTATCTACGGTGGACGAAAGTATGAAGAATGTGGTTTCGAATAATTATTTTTCGATTCAACTATTCGAGTACTTTGGATGCTTACAAATGTACCAGGTACTCGGTGCAGTTAACGCTTATAGACTTTAGGCCAATATGCTCAACAAATGCAACTATAACATTTTCCCGCACCGCGCATGCTCAACCTGCAAATCGTAGCGCCGAAAGGGTTAATTCCTAAATTCAAATAAAATTTGTCCGTTTCTAGTTTAAGTACATACCACCACGACTAGTGCATCTCGTAGAAATGATTCTCAGAGACGAACAGTTAGCGGAACTTGTCGGTAATCGAGGAAAATATTAAACATACTAGGAACTGGTATTTTTCATTCTTTCCGATACCTCCTTTCCCCCATCTACTGTCGCGCTAAGTCGTCCATCTTTAATTCCAGCTTCTGTTGCTTCGTATGGGCGCATACTCAACGAAAATTCGTAGAATTGCATTGTAGTCAAACTAGTTGCATTTGGCATCATTTATGTTCAATTCGCTCTCTCGATTAAAACAACTACGTAATCTCGTTAAAAAAAAAAAAAAAACAACGAAAAAAAAACAACTCGTGTTGGACGAAAAATACCTTGCGAAAACAACTAAAGAAATAACATAGACTTTTCTTTCTCTCGTTAAATACAAATAAATATGATAATAATTAATGTACGCATACGTGTGTGCGTGTGTACGCATAAGTGTATACATCTTTACAATGGTTTCGCTTAATGTAAAAAGGGAAGAATATCAATCACGAATTTGTGTTCCATTCGCGACGAATAAAATTCGCTCGAATCGCAAAAGAGAATTTCGAACAGGTCTCATTCGACGCGTATAGGACGAAATTTGAATTTTCGAAAAGGATACATCCGTGCACGTTGATTCGATCGTACTCCCTTGCTCGATTATAATTACAATTACAAGCGCGATACGACGATTGCGCGAACGCAAACACGCGAATAATTGCAATTATGAATTGGTGTACCCGCGCAAACGAGATTTTTATACGTCTCGTGGATACGAAAAAGAGAGCCTCACAAGGGTTTCAAGGTACGGGGGAAACGCGTTCTAGGTACAAAGTGTTTTGTTAAAAACGGGCCACCTTAATTTCCTTGCCACTTTAAATAATAGGAATTTTTTCATTTATCCACTCCTTTGCTATTTTAAATAAAAGGAATCTTACGCATCCCTACCCATAATATTTTAAATAACAGAAATTTGTATTCGTCGATTCTCCTTTTATTTTAAATAATAGAAATTTTCATTCATCAATTCTCTTTCTATTTTAAATAATAAAAAAAAGCAAAACCTTTAGTTTATCAAAGTTGTACAGCTACGAGGAGAATACAACATGGTGTCACTTTTCAAGGTCAATAAGAAGGTTTCGCTGACTGAACCTTTGTCCTTAACAATAGAACAAATTTTCATATTCTGATTAACAATGTGCTATGGTTTCCCGCTTAGTAGTCACTCTACATCAGATTAAGGGTAAAGCCCGCCAATTCCTCGACAATATTTTAATAAAGGTGTAATGAAAAATATAAAAAAATTTATATCTCACTAGCGGTTGTCATACGTGCACAGTATCGCTTTGAAGTTTCGAATGCCTCGTTTGTTGTTACTCTATCTCGCTTACTGTCAGCGTTGCACCCCGTTTACTGTCCTCAAATTGTAGCATTGAGTTCGGTCGGTTTCGAGAACAAATTTTCGACCGACCTGGGGTTCAAAGAAGCACGTGGAACAAATTCTCGACCAACCTCGGATTCAAGGCAGCCCGCGGAACAAATTCTCGACCGACTTGGGGTTCAAAGAAGCCCGTGGAACAAATTCTCGGCCGGCCTCGGATTCAAGACAACCCGTGGAACAAATTCTCGACCGACTTCGGATTCAAGGCAACCTGTGAATTCGATTTTCCACCTCGTAGGCAGTGATTATTGTATTGTCACCGTATTATACCTCTCTCGAAGCCGTGGAACTGTTCCAAGTAGTAAAACTTCTTATAATTGAAACTACTCGAAGATATTAAGGTGACCTGTTTCTAACGATGTATATATAACGTATTACACGATACGCTTCTAGTCGATTTTCGATTTACATGATTTTATAAAATTCGGCGACGATCACGGCCGTTAAAAATGAACGTTGAACGTGAAAGGGCTGCCTGCAAAACGACAGAACATTCGAAATAGCTCCGTTCTCGATTGAATTCACGTAATCGTTGGTAAAGCCGGGCCATAATCGTAATCCGACGTAGCAACGATTACCTTCGTTGGACATATATGTATTTGAGCGTACAACCGCAATTTTATTTTATTTTATTTTGATACTGCTTTCTCTCTCTCTCTCTCTCTTTCTCTCTTTCTCTCTTTCTCTCTTTCTCTCTTCAGCACCACACCGCATACAGAAGAACGAGCCGGTTTCACGGTCTTCCAGAAATTTACTTGAACCCAGCTCGCTCGCTCGAAATTCAACCCGCTTTGCACCTAAAAAGAGAAACGTCGCTTAAGAGCTTAATTTTACCGCGACGCATCGCTGTACAGATGTGACATAGTTAAAATGATAAAATTAATAATTCGGTGGGTAATTTAAAGCTTGTCGTAAACAACAAAATCGTACGACGTACTCGGCCGAGTTTGAAATTTAATTACAGGAGGGAATAAAAATTTCCAATATAATTGAAGAAACAATCTGACGTGTCTCCTGTACGCGTTACCAAACGACGGACGTTTAAAACGAATCCCTTTTATCGATTAGACAACGACCAGTATACACTACACATTCGTAATAACCAAGCGTTATTATTATTTTTCACTTTGAAAATTGTGTCCTCGTTCGCTATGCTACACGATGACGAAATTGTTTCCTGGTACTTAATAATTCCCAGTACCTAACGATCCTAAGAACTCTAACAATAACTACAGTGACCTCTCGTGAAAACGTCGCGTCGCTGTATCCGTGTGACAATCACCAATACGAATTAAAAATGTACATTTGACATTGTATCTTCGTGAAAACATTATCAATAGATTGGCGAGGTCCTCCCGATGAAAACGAGTCCAAACACGACCCGGTTCGGACCACTTTCGATTATACGTTTTTCGAAAATATTTTCGAAAAACGTGAAACACGTGTAATTAAAAACAGTCCGAACAGGGTCGTGTTTGGGCTCATTTTCATCGGGAGAATCTCGCCAAACCGTCGATAACACTCCCACGTAGATACAACGAGAAACATAAAAGTTTTCAGATTGAATCAATATTGTCGCACCGATACACGAGTGACATCGCTTCCAAGCTCAACTACCGAGCCCCTCTAACGAGAGACTCCACTCACTGTCGCGCTGAATCTCGGTGAACGTCGTCTCGCTCTCAGCTCAAGATACAAACAGTCGCTTACAGGAACAAATTCGCTACCGACCCTCGTTACAACGCGTCGTGCTTACTGTGCACACCTACGTCTACCATACCTGACGTTCCAGTCGACGCAACGGTGCCCGTCATCGTTCAGGTGTTCTCAGGTTGGTTCAGGTTGCTGTTGAGCAATTCGGTGTTGGCGTTGCTGGCGTTCAGTCTCTGTTCCTCTTTCAGCTTCTTCTTTCGCCGTTTGTTCCTCTTGTGAACGCAAAACAGACCGAGGAACAGACAGAAGAGGAACGCGGAGATGCAGCAAGCGATCAGGATCCACGTGCTCCTGGCCTTCTCGGTCTCGACTCGCAGCCGCAAGATGGCGGCGCACTGCTCGTACAGCTCCGCTGTTCTGTTGGTGAACTCCGGCCTGGACGAACATCCATGTTCTGGCTCCTCCGTGCAATTGAACGCTGGTAGCATGCGGATCTCCCGTGCGTTCAGCCACGAGTTCAACGCCTGGCACTCGCAGGTGGATGTGTTGAACCTGATGGGGTTCTTGGACAGGTCCAAGACCTTCAGGGTGCAAAATGGGGCCAGCTCCTCGGGCGTTACTGACACGATGAAGTTCTCCGAGACGTTCAGATGAACCAGGGTGGGTACAGGACCCATCTGTGGGATCCTGCACAGCCTGTTCTTCGACAATTGCAGAAAGTTCAACGGTGACTTTATATCCGCGTGATTGAACAGGTTGTCCGAGAGCCTGTTGTTGTGCAAGAACACCTTGCGCAGGTAGGGCAACTGGAAGAGGTTACCCGGCAGATCCGTGCAACCGTTTGTCGACAAATCCAACACCTCCAGGTAGTGTAGATTAGTGAACGCTGCCTGGGAGATACTCTGGAGGAAGTTGTCACTGAGATCCAGGTACGCCAGGTTCTTGTAAGCTGCCAGGCTGTCGTTGGTCAGCTCTCGCAC
This sequence comes from Ptiloglossa arizonensis, assembly GCF_051014685.1. Taxonomy (NCBI): domain Eukaryota; kingdom Metazoa; phylum Arthropoda; class Insecta; order Hymenoptera; family Colletidae; genus Ptiloglossa; species Ptiloglossa arizonensis. The sequence goes on along the minus strand of NC_135052.1, from coordinate 25,171,708 downwards.
TCTGTTCACCGATGCATCCAGCACCTGATGGAAAACGACTCGGGTGAGACATTGGCTGTCACTCGTGGAGAAACGTTAATTATTCTTTTTTTTTTATTTTTTTTTGTTTACGGTGTACAGTAACCCCTCAAAAAAAGTAAACGCGGAGCTTTTGAAACCCTTCGCACATGGCGACCTTGATCAGTTTTTCATCCATGCAACCGAGAGTAACTTTCGTGTGACCAAGCTGAAAGTTTAAATACAGGGTCGAGGGCTGTTTACATACACCGTATGGACCCTACTCACGTACTGTCCGTTCGTGAGAAGAAGGCTAACGAGTGTTTACATCCCTACTGTGCAGTCTACCAGCTCCCTCGCCATTGCACGCTATTGGTCGAGGATGATGATCAAGATCGATAAAAATAATATTTTCTTAAAACATTTACTTTCCTCTTCTCTCTACAACTTTCGTTTAATTGTTACGAGTGATGTACGACTCTAGGGATAAAATAATTATGGAAAAAGAAAATACAGTATGATATTGCTTTTGAACAATAATTTAAAATCTCGTGGAACAATAAATCAAACGTTTACTATGATGAAAATATGCATAATAGATAGAAATAAAATGGTAAACTCTCAGAGAGAATCTTTCTGATGGTATTTTAGACTCCCGGACTCCCTAACCTCAAATGTATCGAACTCGCGGGACTGAAATAGACCTATAGTCATCTAGTGGCAAATATTTGAAGCTTTCTATGATTGCAGTGTGCATCGAAAATTCGGTTCGTAAAATTAAAGATACAAATTGAGGATGTCGACCAGCTTAACGAACCGGTAGGAGTATTTCCACGAGAGGGAACCCTCGGTGACCTCGATGAGTCAATTTATTCTACCACGAGTATGAAACTCGGCTAAAAAGGAGTCTCGAGTAAGGTTAACCGGGCTCCACCTGAATATCCTTCTTCAAATTCCGTGGAATCTCGTCTAGACCCAAATTGACGCAGCGAACTTGTATCATCGAGTGCTCCCTGCTGTACCGACAGGTCCTTGAAGGTATGTCCTGGTCCATGACAAACATAGAGCCCGATGCACCGAGCACCATAAGCCCGGGCACGGTGGCTACGACGAAGCCCAGCATCAGGAGTCCGTTAACCAAAAACATACTCCTGTCTGCAACAGAGAAAAGAAATATTCTCGCTGAGTACTCGAGTCTGATGCGTGTTTCGTGAAAACGACTAGGTCTCGAGAGCAACGTCAGGTATCAACGACCCCTCTATCGCGAGAAGCATGCCACGATTGTTTTCAATCTTTAATCGTTTAACGATCACGATAACGATAACGATCACGGTGACCATACAGTTTAACGTTTAAAAAATAAATAATATAATATTTTTTTTAACGTGTCAACGATCGTTGATACTAAGGTGATCTTACATTTTAACATAGAAAATAAATAATGGAACATTTGTGGAATATTTTTTTATTTGTAGAATATTTTTTATTTTCATTTTTAGAATATTTTTAGAAATTCTTTTTTGTTTTTAAAATATATTTTTATTTTTAGAATATATTTAGATACTAAGTCAACGATCTTACATTTCAACATAGAAAACAAATAATGGAACATTTGTGGAATATTTTTTTATTTGTAGAATATTTTTTTATTTTCATTTTTAGAATATTTTTAGAAATTCTTATTTGTTTTTAGAATATATTTTTATTTTTAGAATATATTTAGAATACTTTTTTATTTTTAGAATATTTTAGAATATGTTTTCATTTTTAAAATGTATTTAGAATGTGTTTTTATGTTTAGAATATATTTAGAACATTTTTGTATTTTTAGAATATTTTTATATTTTTAGTATATTTTTACCATGTAAATCGGGGTACCCATTTGTTCCAAATTAAATCATTTTGTCCACGTTTGAATTGAATTATCGTGAAATGTTTCGTTATATGCAAATTTCTAGATTTTATTTTACTTTAATTTAGACAAGTAAGGTAAGTTTTTTTTTTTTTTTTTTTTCTTTTTTTTATATATACTTCCTTGATTAATTGTACTAGATGCTACCCACCGCTTCTATCGTTCATTAACTTCTTGGCTCCCACTAGACCATTAAGGTCTACTCGTATCTTTTTACCCGAGAGATACTTATCATTTTTGCTCCCTCGGAAGAAATTTGTAGAATACGTTCTGTATTTAGTAATTATTGTACAATTATCAATTACTATCGATTTCTTTAACGTTTCTATTTCTATTTTTCGTGACTCTGTACGTAACGTTTTTTAATATTTTTTATATTTTTCCTCCCTGCAATTTGTGTACTTTTCTTCACATCTGTTACCTTACATATGTGAACTAATGGGTTCTTTCAATTTATAAATATAAATAACTATTGTCTGTCAATGAGTGTTTACATCCTACTCTATAGTTTACTATATCCCCTACCACCACTCGTATTAACCAAGAACAGTGACGAATATTAAGAATGCAACTAAAGTAGGGTTGTAAACACTCGTTGGCATTCTTCTCACTGGCCAACAGTACATTCTCGCGCAGATACATTCACAATAGACAATAGTGAATAAAATACAGATTATATCGATAACTATTCATTACCAAAAATTACATAAGAAGTCACTGACAATCTTCGTTACTATTCTCAACCAATAACGACAATGCATGCCACAATAGGGGAGGAGCTAGTAGACTGTACACTGGAGTGGGGATGTAAACACTCGTTGGCCTTTTTCTCACTGGCCAACAGTACATTCTCGTGCAGATACATTCACAATAGACAATAGTGAATAAAATACAGATTATATCGATAACTATTCATTACCAAAAATTACATAAGAAGTCACTGACGATCTTCGTCACCATTCTCGACCAATAACAATAATACCTATGACAATAGGGGAGGAGCTAGTAGACTGTACACTAGAGTGGGGATGTAAACATTCATAAGCCTTTTTCTCACCGAGGAACAGTACATAGTTCTGCAACATCGATCGAGTAAATGCCTTTAATATCTTTGTACGTTTCAACTGGAGGATTTTCGTCAATTTTCACGGATTCGTTACATATCAGGCGATCCATCGATAGGTTAGGGTTCCTCGAACCTTCCTTGGGGATTACCTGTCCCAATTTTCAAGCCGAGAAATATGGTCACCTTATCGATACCGTATCGGACGAGAATTCGAGAAATCGTTCAAAATCCTTCTCGACGGAAATTGCTAAACTTGGCTCACGGTGTCCCAGGACAGGACACAGAGCTGCTAGGTTTCGATAGATTATTCTATGCTGGCCTAGCTACGGTCCCTTTCGAGCGTGAACAATGACGAGAGAATTTCTGAGAGGCATTCTCGATGCAGTCTCCTAGGGAGGCACGCGTGCGAATACCGCGCATGAATTTTTTAACAGGTCAGAATACCTGCCTGGTGTTATGTGCGCTGTTGTCCACGAGTCTCGGGACACCTTTGCTATTCCAAAAGAAAATCGCTACCTCGGACGTGCAAATGTGGGGGTAAGTTTACTGTATTGGACTGCTTCATAGTGGAACTACCAAATGGGTCAATTTGTTTCGAACTTTTTTTTTTTTTTTTTTAAAAATTACTCAATTATCGACTTAGTGTCTCCATCTATATAATATTCGTGGACAATTATGGAAATGGACAACTAATGGTACTCGTGAATTAATTTGCCCTTTCTTTGTCTAACTTCGAAGATGTATGTGATCTGATAGTGTATTTATTAGTTCTGGTGTTAAGGGAGGAGACTCGAATGAAATGTTAAAATAAAAGTGACTTTCGACATGTTTGTTTTTTATAATGTGAAATATCGATGAAATTTTCGTCACTTTCCATATGTACTCTTTGGTATACCAAGATATAACAATATTTGTTTTTCCTCGTTACAATTTATTGGCTTTTTGCGTGGTAATAAATGTTATTCTCCATGGACTTTCCTATTGCAGAGGTGCGGTTCAGCATTTTTTTTTTTTTTTTCTTTCGTGTTGACCTGGAATGAAAAATCAAACGGAATTTTTTTTCGTAATAGAAGTACGGATCTTTTATACGTGAATCTTGTTTAAAAAAAATATGGAATTAACGGTAACACGCGATTCTGGAATTTCTTTTGAATTTATTGTTATTAACTTGTCGTTAGTTTCATATTTTTTAAACAGGATTTAGGTCCGCGGAGAAAAAAAATTCCACTTGATTTTTTATTCTAAATCAACGCGAAAAGGAATAATAGTCTGCACATCGTCGACAGGAAGGTCCATGGAGAATAACATTAATTACTTCGCAAAAAGCAGATAAATTGTAACGGGAGAAAAAAAGTGCTAAAAAAAAAATATTTTCAAAATCATTGGTCCAATATAGAAAATTGGTTTCCTTATTTGGATTAAATTGGACCGTGTCTATTTTTTATTATTTTCGGTAGAAACTTTTATGAAAAAATATACTTACATTCTATAAAAGAAAGAAGAAAAGAAAATAAATGACGAGAGGCATTTTATAGCATCCTGAGAAAAAATAAACTCGCATTCGACAAAATAATCAGTCGATGTCAGACTTGCAGTTTATGCACTCGTAAAGATCGGTATTACGACCGTTAGTGCAGCTGAAATGGACCCATTTTTCTTGCAATAATGGCACTGAATCCATTCCTCTTTTGCAACTGATTTCGAAAATATAGGTAAACGTAGACAAACTATTATTTTATCTTTTTCATTCTTGTCATTATTTTTGTCGAATTTTTTTTCGTGATATAATAATTTTTTTCGAATTTTTTTTTGTGATATAATAATTTTTTTCGAATTTTTTTTCGTGATATTATAATAATTTTTTCGAAATATTAATTATTTTTCGATTCATATGTATTTGAATCGGTCCAACTTAATGTATTGTCATCCTTGGTTTTTCTATTTTTGAATACTATACAAATCTTTATCGAAACCCTCTTATTTTGTAACAAAAAGATATAGCAAAGAATATAGCAAAAATTTTGTTACACATGTATTGTCACATTTATCAAGTGTTGTCAAAAGTAAAAATAACGTAAGTTACGATAATGGTAGTGAAATTTTTTTACAAAAAAAAAAAAAACAAAGAAAAGAATTTATGCTCTAAGGTAGATAAAATTCTCGTCGTGGAGAACGTTATAAAAAATTCGAGAGTAGAGCAATTTCCTTCTGACCAAACCAACATTAATGAAATCGTAAGTTTGTTCTTTGGAAATGATTTCTTTGAAATGCTTTGCCCTGAAACCAACTTATATTCTTCATCAAAGTGAAGGCAAGTGGAACAAAAAATATAGAGTAGTAGAAAAAACACTCTTATGAATTTTGTTCAGTACCTCTTTTTCCAACGAAATTGTTTCGAAACATACCACACTAAAACAAACTACTAGTTTGTCAATATACGTGCACATTAATTTTTAATACAATACACAATATTATTATAATATAAGCAAGTGATTAAATATTGTTAATATACAATAATTTGACAATAATAACTACAACACACGTCAATGAATATACCCATCAATTTTTAATAAAAAATTTCACTTCACAAAGCACCTTTATGAAGGTGACTTTTAATACAATACACATTATTATTATTATATAAGCAAGTGATTAAATATTGTTAATATACAATAATTTGTCAATAATAACTACAATACACGTCAATGAATATACTCATCAATTTTTAATAAAAATGTTAACTTCATAAAGCACCTTTACCTTCTTTTGAATAATCACGTATTTCCCATCAAAGTGTACAAGGCTCGATTTATTTTATTGTATACCATCAGCGACGTGTTAAGAACCATTAGGTGCTTCTATTTAAGAAACTCGCTCAATTTTGACGTTTACGCGTGATAAACCAAAAACTAGTGCAAGCATCGAATAAATTTTACGAGAATATTACAGACACGAGCGTTTTTTAAAAAATTGCAAACGCGAGGAACTGAAAGTTGTGTTTACGTTCGAAAGTATACCGCTCGAAAGTTACAGCTTATGTAAACCGAAGCCGAGATTTCATCAGCCGGGATCGAAACAATAGATTCGTCGCGCTTAAGTTATCACTCATTTCACTATGTTTTGTTTTCATACTGTTACCGAACAATATCTGTGTTAGAATTCCGGTAGATGTTGTCTCGATCAATTTAAATGTCAATAAAGACTATAGTCCAATTTAGGATCCAGTTCAAGTTAGGATAATTTCTCCTACGTTGATTGTTAAGTTCAATGGTCACCTATCACTGATAATTCGCGAGAACAATAACCGAGGGTGATGAGAGTTTCAAGTTTCATGCTGGACGATAATTACTCGAAGATGATTGGAAGGTAGTGATTGAAACAAACAATTAATTTTTATGGTGAAAGTTTGAAAATATCTGCTAGAAGAATTTTTAAAAAGTTCCTAAATTTTTTTTAAGGGAAAACACAAGTTAAGTAATTGTTGAAAAATAAATATTCAACAGTTTTTATCCAACTGTTGACATTCTTATTATTCCGTGTCTTTTATTTGAAATAAACTCTGTATTTTATTATATTATCAAAGAAAACTATTACCTGTAAATATTTTATTACATTATCGAAGAAAATTATTATCTACAAGTGTTTTATTATATTATCGAAGAAAATTATTATCTACAAGTGTTTTATTATATTATCAAAGAAAACTATTATTTACAAAGTGCTTGAACTATAACTTACCAATTTAAAGATTTATTTATTTTTCGAAAGTTTCTTCAATAAAAGGTTCGAAATTTTCGTGGAACTTTTATTGTATTTTAACGTAAAAGTTCAGCTTCCAATGACTCTGTTCGTACTTGTACTTTCCCTTAAAAGAATGTCCATTCTTCTAGCACTTTTACGAGACAAAACTTCTTCTTTAAGAACTTTCTTAAAAATTGTTCTCGCGGAACAGATATTTTAAAACTTTTACAATAAAAGTACCAGGACAACAGTGATATCGAAACTTCTGTCAATGAAAGTTTCATATAATACAATAAATAAAATTTCAAATTTATCGTACCCTGCAGGTAATAGTCTTTGACATAATATAATAATCGTATCATTGCGATTACTAAGAATAATATATATTATTATTAATAATAATCTAATAGTTACATAAGAAGTGAATTTATTGAAAATAACACCTGAATAACTATTTTGTTGTTAACGAAGAAAATATTTGTTCCTGTTTTTATTTTCACTTTTTTCCAAATATTGTTCGAACTAGAACTTTTATTTATTCGTTATGATTGAAACTTGCAATACGAGAACTTTTATCGCGTAACTTCTATTTTAACTGTTTCAACCCTGTGTAAAAATATTCTTGTGAATACTGAAATTGACGCAAGTCTGTTATAAGATGATCTTGACATTTTAAGCTTCTGGTGTCGAGAGAACGAGCTTTCGTTCGATATAGAAAAGTATAACCGTAATAAAGTGCGCGAGGAATGCTTCGAGTATCTCGTTTATCTTTTCCTATAAAATTTACCCTGCAAAAACCATAGGGTTGGACAGTAAATAGGAAAGGTATACTACTTCTCGAGCGAAAAATATTTCGAAAATATTGAAATGCTTGTGTCTTTCACATCGATGTATAACCCTTGCAATAACAAGTTTTCCTTTTTTTTTTTTTTTATACATAAACTAAGAGAGAGGGTTATTTTATGCTTAATAAAATCTTGCAATGCATAACAGTAACTTTACAAAAATTTTAGGATTTGTATACATTTCAATAAAGTGTTTGAAACAAACTATTCCATTGAAGTGAAAAAAATGGATTGTAAATAAACATGTTTTATAAAGTTTTTTTTTTTTTTTTCAAAATGTCACTTTCACTTTGACAATCTTAAAACATAAAAAGATTTGTATTTGTTACACGACAACATACAATTGTTGCCTCGTTTAATTTATTGTATTTTTCACGTTCGTTTATAACATTCAGATATACCTTCAATTGGTTGTTTTATGGTATTTTTACGTTCTATTTTTTTTTATTGTTTTTTTTTAATATTTTCCATAACGGAGAGACACAAATTAACGCAAAAACATTTTTCTCATATTAAATTTATTATTATCTCAGTCGGAGAAATTTATTTGCAATAATGACAAACCACTGAATTGTACAATATTGAAAATTGCATGAAAAGCTGGCACTGATTATTACTGATTACTTTGTGTCCATCTCTGGTATTTAAAAAGGATTCTTTTTTTTTAAATTCGAATGAAACAATATTTATGCACTTTTATAGGATCTCCAATTTTTTCCAAATTCTTCTGTAATTATTTCAGCGGAGATTGTCAAAATTGTAACTTTGATCACTTTAAGTATCTTCATTACTTTTAAGAATAGACAAAAGTTGCACGGTATGGGAGAAGACATAATATGACGGTAATAATTTGTTTATAGTCGAAAGATTTTCCGAGGTTTCAAGGTCACCACTTTTTTTTAAACCAGAACGCTTATTTTTCCTTATTTATCAATTTAGACAATTTCAACGACCAAAAAGAAATTTTCACTCTTATAAAACATTCAGAAAAATTATTATATATTCTATAAAAATTCACATACAAATAAATTATTTTAATAAACTTTTCGTACCATAACTTATACAACGGTAAAAAAAAAATGATCACACTATAGTTGCTTCCATACCGTAGAACTTTCGTAGAAGTTTCTGCGTATCTCCAAAAACAATGGAGATGTTCAAGGTGATTAAAATTACAACCCTGTATGATAGTTTGAAACAGTTATTTTCGGGACCTTTGCTATTGGGGTCATGTTCATGCAGAACCATCGAGATCCTCCTCGTTCGTCACTGCCTGAGTAACACAGAGGTCGACACTCGTATAGCGGTGCCCCAGGGGGGTTAGATCTTTGACGATTCCCCCCCACAACACCCCAAAAGACAGAACGACGGGGGGTTGGGCGCTATCTGCGTGGAATTCCTTCGAGAATGCACGGAACGGGACGAAGAAATCAGTTTCATCGTGGAAGTGATTCACGGCTCTCGTAGTTGGCGAGTTTTGAAAGAAGACACCGGCCGTGGCTGTTTATTGTACCAAGCTCCGACGAACTGCAGAGTCAGCAGCAGTGTATCCTATAACGTAAGCCAAACCTTATTCACGTGGCCAGACTTCAGCGAAACTCTCGATACGCTATCTGCATCGCGGGCGTAATTCTAATCCTGAAACCGTGTTCCCGCGGTTTAACCCATGTGCGCGCAATCGGGTAACCGTTTGTACGTTTCTTCGGATAATTGACCGTGTTCTTGTGAATAGATGGCAAGAAAGGTCCACGATAAGTGTGAAACCGAGGCCCGGGATGAATGGGATGTTGAAACACGCGATGTATGCGAAATTGTGGTACACGATAAGTGTGAAGTATGGTGTACGATAAGTGTGAAAACATGGTGCGCGATAAGTGTGAAAATTTGGTGCGCGATAAGTGTGAAAACATGGTGCGCGATAAGTGTAAAACATGGTGCACGATAAGTGTGAAAACATGGTGCACGATAAGTATGAAAACATAGTGCGCGATAAGTGTGAAAAAAATAGTGCACGATAAATGTGAAAACATGGTGCGCGATAAGTGTGAAAACATAGTGCACAATAAGTGTGAAATATGGTGTACGGTAAGTGTGAGAACTTGGTGCGCGATAAGTGTGAAAACATGATGCACGATAAGTGTGAAAAAAATGGTGCACGATAAATGTGAAAAATATGGTGCACGATAAGTGTGAAATGGTGGTGTGCGCGATAAATGTGAAATTGTGGTAGGCGATAAATGTAAAGTTGAGACCGGCGATTTTTGGAAATTGACCGACCACCTACAGCTATAATTCCAGTTACAATTGTTGTATATGTAAATTTACGAGCCAGCCATGTTGTATTTAAATTGGTAATAATGAGTGTTCAAGAATAATACTGCACAGAAAATTGTATCATTAATGGACATTCTACTTTTACAAAAAACTGAATCAAACTGATTCAGTTTGTTTCGTGGAATGGAATACTTGTTTGTGTAAACATTTTGGTCACACAAGAGTTAAACCCAGAGTAGCCTTGGCGCGCGAACTGGTCTCGATAAGATTTCAAGGAGTCGCGTTCGCGTGCAAGGTGTTCGAAAAATAAGTATTCGTGCACCACGAGATTTTGCGGCCATTGGCAGAGACAAATCTCCTCTGTGGAAACAGAGGTGCCACGTTTGTCGGAAAGTTACAAAACAAAAGCAAACCACCCAAACTAGCCACCTCGTTACACAAGACTTTTAGCATCAATCTAAATATAAACACTGCACACAGCTAAATACAACATACAAGCTTGCTAATTACAGAGGACGCCCTTGCACGAAAAATATTTAGTAATCGAAATATTAAAGTTTTTAATTGAATTCCATAATGATAATAATATATTTTTGATTATTTTTAGATGTATCATTTTTGAAAAATTATACAATTCAAGGTATTTGTCAAGAATGTAATTTTGTTAATAAGTTTTGTACCCACTTTTAAATTCGACATATCGTATTAAAGTTACATTTAATAATTTCAATTTGAATTATTATTGCTTCAGTTTGTTAATTTTAAATTTACCAATTTTTTAAGTTTAAACTTTGTAGATGATGAATGTATTTGTTCAATTATATACATTTTTATTATCGTTATTAATTATTTTTATATCGATGAATATATCATTTTTAATTTTAACCCAGAACTATGTGGTGTATCTGGACACATCGTATATTGCAAAATTGAGGAAATCAGCTCCGTTAATTTAACTTTTCGAGCAATTGGTTCGATCAATTCACCCTCTAAGAAGAAGCTCTACCATCGAGATTAGGCAAGGGAAAACAGAGCTCTCGATTTAGGAATTGTAAGAACGTAAGAGTAGAATCCTTCGAGACTTCGAGAAAGTTTAAGACGTTCTACGCCGACCAGTAGGATTCGTTAAGACTTAGGATAAGTCAACCATTCTGACTGGAACAATAAGAACACTGAGCCCTTCAAGTGTAATAGTGAAGCAAACATACATCCTTGTTCAAAAGTTATAGGACACTTACCCATTTTAATAAATTTTGATTATATATTATAAAATATTGAACACTTTCACATTTTAACAAATTTTGATATAATGTAAATTATTGAACACTTACACATCTTAACAAATTTTGATGTAATGTAAATTATTGAACACTTACACATTTTAACAAATTTTGATGTAATGTAAATTATTGAACACTTACACATTTTAACAAATTTTGATATAATGTAAATTATTGAACATTTACACATTTTAACAAATTTTGATTATACAACAAGTATGAAAAAAAAAAGAAGTATTTAGTCGTTCAAATGTTTTAAGTAATAAAAAACATATTGAAAAAAAATCGTCCAAAGTCACAAACGGATTTATGAAATATTTTATAAAATAAATTGATCGGTATTAAATGAGAAATTATAAGAAAACTAATTGCCAGGACACCAAAATTAGTGGAAATGAAATTTTTTATTTATTAATTTTTTATAATTATATTTGTCATTCTACACCCAGCTGTGATAAATGTAAGAAAAGATAGTTCCCCGTTAAAAGTTTCAACGATTTCCATTCTTTCTTTACAACTGTATAACATTTTATTAGGTGTCCTATAACTTTTGAGCAGGAGTGTACCTGATCCGGTGGTATTTGTCAGTCCCTAAACGTAATTTTTCAAAATACAATCAATCTTCTTTTCCATATATAAAATAAGAAAGAAAAAAATACAATTTTCTAGTAAAAAATATAAATAAAAAAAACTAGAAAAAAAATAAAAATAACGGTACTTGTGAACTAAGTAAATAAAAGTTTGACGAATTCGGTTCGAAGTCCTCTTGTATTTCCAATATTTCGAATTTTTCAGGCTCGAAACTTCAATCGAATCAATTTTTTTTTTTATCTCCAAACTAGATAGTGTATACCCCTTAAGAGAACTCGATGGAAAATCTATAAAATCGCTAAAATCTTTCCTGGCTTCTCCCAGCTAGAAAACTGCGCGTGAAATATTTAAAACGTGAAATGGAATGCCAGACTCGGTTGAATCGGCCAGCTTACAAATGCAGTCTTGTATTTTCCAGTGTGTAGAGGCGCCCGTAACTAATCGTCAACTCGAATTAAAATCACTTACCGATTAAATCTACAAATTCGATGGGACCGTGCATTCCCCTCTCGAACCATTGCACCAACCTTTGGACCACTTTTTTCACTCACGTCACGTTTTTCGGTTTCAATTTGCAGCGCGTGCGTTTTACGAGAACAGTCAGCCGCAATCATTCGTAATTGTTCAAGTCGCCGAGAGAAACATCCAACGCTGGGACGAAAAACATACGAGAAGTTTTCGTTTATTGTTCTTCGACTGCGGAACGAATATAATTTTCTCACTATCGTACGAACAATTTTAAGACGCAGATATCGTCCCAATATTAAAATATTAGCGTTCTGCGATTGCAGTCTGAAACCTAACCTAGAAATTTTTACTTTTTTCGATGATTAAAGAATTCAATTCGGTTTATTTATTATTGAGGCACGAATATCATTTTAATACTACTATGTATTATCGATGCTTTGCTTGCATTTCAGTCCTGATTAAAATTTGAAACTTAACCTAGAAATTTCTACTTTTTTCGAAGATTAAAGAACTTAATTCGGTTTAATTCCTACGATCGTTATTAAGGCACAAATATAGTTTTAATACTACTATGTATTATCGATGCTTTGGTTGCATTTCAGTCCTCATTACAATTTGAAACCTAACCTAGAAATTTCTACTTTTTTCGAAGATTAAACAACTTAATTCGGTTTAATTCCTACGATCGTTATTAAGGCACAAATATAGTTTTGATACTACTATGTATTATCGATGCTATGGTTGCATTTCAGTCCTCATTACAATTTGAAACCTAACCTAGAAATTTCTACATTTTTCGAAGATTAAAGAACTTAATTCGGATTAATTTCTACGATCGTTATTAGGGCACAAATATAATTTTAATACTCCTACGTATTATCGATGTTTTGGCTGCATTCCAGATCAGATAGCAATTTCCACCAATAGGGATCGAGACTGAAATTCAGTTGAAACGTCGATATTATTTGGTATTAAAATTATAAAACCAATTAAATTTCATCGCCTGTTTTGAAATTAATTCTCGAAAAATTGAACACAATTAACTACTGATAATAGTTTTAAGCAATTCTTTGAGGTTAGATTACATTACATTTGACTATATAAACTAAATCAGTTAAGCAGGATTTAACATCTTTGTTAAAGTATAATTCTTAAAAAGTTGAACGTAATCACTATTGATAGTACATTTAATTAATTCCAAGGTTAGGTTGTATGTTACTGTATAAAAATAATTCTCCGAGGTTAGGTTATGTTTTGCTGTAAAAAATAATTCTGCGAGATTAGGTTATGTTTTGCTGTATAAAAGTAATTCTCCGAGATTAGATCCTATTCAATTGTACAAAACAAATTATCAACGATTAACTTCGATTCGACGTTAATATCGAAATTGGTTTTCGAAAAATTCAACGCGGTTACTATTAATAAAAGTTTCAAATAATTCTTCGAGTTAGGTTTTATTCGACGGTATCGAACGAAACAATTAACCTGGATGCGACGCCTATATCGAGAAAAATTCCTAAAAAATTGAACACGATCGTCTATAGATAACAGTTTTAAATTTTAAACAATTCTCCACGGTTGTATTATATATAACAGCACTTTAGCTCCCCCTCGACTCATTCCACTGTTATTTCATTTATTTTACTATTTACCTAATCTTGTTTTCCTTTCATTTCATCGTTTGTATTTTATATTCGCAAAATGTGCAATAAAGACGTGAAATAAATAAATAAACAAACAAGCAAATGCATCGATAAAATGATTATCGATTCCCGAAGCTTGAATACAAATATATATATATATATATATTATTAATTCAGTAATAGTATTGTTATTAATATAGTAATGATATTATTATTAATATAATAGTAGCATTATTACTAATACAGTAATAGTATTATTACTATACAATATGGTAACAGACTTATATATATAAATTTTTCTATATTTAATTTATATATTAATACACATATTTTTCTGTATTTAATTTATACATTAATATACATATTTTTCTCTATTTAATTTATACATTAATATACATATTTTCCCGTATTTAATTTATATATTGATATATACAAACTTTTCTATATTTAATTTATATATTAATATATATATATAAACTTTTCCATATTTAATTTACATATTAATATGTATAAATTTTTCCCCACAATTCCCGGCACGTTAAAACGATCAAATGAAACAGTCAGACGTGCTTTTCAAGCTTTCCAATGCCTTCGAAAACACATTTCCGCGGAACGTTTAAGAACCGCGTAAACATTTTCGTCCCCGCGTAAATATTTTCCCGCGGTCTGTTTTCGTCGATTATCACGACAAGTAAGCCATTAATCCGTGTGCACAGGCAAAGGCAAAAGTTCGCGGAGTTGTTCCATTTCGACTCTGCGACACGATCGCTGGATCGTTGGATCGCTGGATCGCGTGCACTTTCCCTCGTTCGTCTCTCGACTCGCAAATGCACTTTACGAGCGTCACCGATCAACGCGCTGTGTGCATCGAAACGCACGTTCGCGTCTACTTCGCTTCATTTTTGTCCCGTTTTTCCTCTAGAGTTCTGTTTTTTTTTTTTTTCACTAGCTTGCAACAAATTCGCGAAATTCGAAATTTTATCGGGTTGGTCGATGAGAAGTCACTTTTATGAAAGCAGAACGAAATCAAGGAGTCAACGAATGTTCGTTACAGGGGCCGGTAAAATGCAAGAAAAATAAGTTAGAATAAAAGAATAGAAGACAATAATTAATCGAAAGTAAAATAACGTTTTAAAAGTAAATATATTTTTATTGTTGTTCCAGTAGGGGAAAGTTTCGGTATTTTTTCATCGTATGAAAAATTATCACAGTATACTTATTTTCTTTTTTTACGTTTTTATGGAATATTTACGTTATCATGCAGAGGAATACTTTTGGAAGATATCTAATTTTTATAGAATTTCTAGGCGAGTTTCTCAGTGGAAATTCTTAAAATAATAATTCGATTGGGGGGTAATGTACCTTCGGAGTCAAAAGTATTCTAGAATTTTATATTTCCCTCGTTTGAAAAGTGTAGGGGAAGAACTGTAGGCAAATCCCGGTCAGAGGTCAATTTTCTCTGTTTATAATTATTGCTTTTAAAAGGTCAGCTTCGTACGTTTCATATTTTCGCACGAAGAAAGAAACACAATTTTCTACCGAATTAAAAATTGAGGATAAATTTAACAGTACAAGCTTGTTATTCAAAACACTTTACTAATAAATAGTAATAATACTTTTACTATTTAATATTATAAAAGTATTGCTACCAATATAGTAATAATATTGTTAGTAATATAGTAATAGTATTGCTACTAACATAGTAATAATATTGTTACCAATATAGTAATAGTATTTTTACTAATATAGTAATAGTATTACTAATAATATAGAAACATTATTGCTAATAATATAGTAACAGTATTGCTAATAATATAGTAACAGTATTACTAATAATATAGTAACAGTATTGCTAATAATATAGTAACAGTATTTCTAATAATATAGTAACAGTATTACTAATAATATAGTATAATATATTATCACTATGTCAAATAGTAACAAACTTATAATTTACCAGTAAATTATTCTAAATGACAAACCTCTGTAGTTGAATTTATCTCAATTGTTTATTCGCAACAGTAACAATAACACTATTACCACATAATACTAAATATACAGTTATTAAATGTATTATTACTTACGTCATTGTTACATCATTACTATACAATAGTATCGTTACTATTTAATATAGTAATTTAGTATTTACCAATAAATGTAAATTACATTCACTTGAAATCGGATAAACAATCGGAAATATAAACTTATACCGCAGCCCTGTCATAACTACTTCACGATGTACGCTCGTTGTGTAAAAGCGGCTGTTGCACGACGCGTTTGTTTTTTTAGTAACTAGACCGGTGTTGAAAATTCGAGTCAACGAGGGAGCGGCGAGAGGTGAAACTGAAATGTAGAAAATTCGTGTTATCTTTCCCCGAAAAAAAATTTCATGTAGTTTACGACAACGGGGCTCTCGTGACGCATCGTATCGTTGTAATGCTTCGTTTCTTCGTAGATAACAGCTTATCACGGGCTTGTGTGACTTTAGTTTCAACACAATTCCAAGTTGTTCTATGCCTCGACGCTTTGTATTACGTATTTAAGTCTCCATTGCGTTTCGTCACGTTCCAGTCATGTCCAATAACGCTTCCGATATAATTACTCGTAATCTGTTTGCGCAAAGATCGACACACGACCGCGATTAATTTTTCAGTGTCGACGTTCAGCTCGAATGTGCGTTCTGCGCGCGCTAACTAACGCGCAATTAACGTAATGATTCAGGAACGAAATTCCACGAGCAATAGAATATTAAAACTTTTGAAAGCGTTCGATTTTCACTGTTCAATTTTTGATCAACGAAAAGCTGATTAAATAAATATCCGTATGCAATCCGATATGTTCTAGGAGCCGCCGAGGGTTCGAGTGAACGTTAACTCCGAGCATTTTTCATTTAATAAATCGGCTATAATCGAATATTCTATTAAGGGGTTATTTCCATTGGCGGAAGTACGAACGTGAATAATTTGAAATTTTAATGTACGATTGTCGAGTGTATTTGCTAGATTTTGAGAATTTTTCACGTTGAAAATATAAATACAATGTCTTTCGAGCCACGTTCGAATATAAACTGTGAAAAAAACATCGTTCGTGGAACAAAATTCTCGGTTACAGTTAATCGATGATAATAATTTCAATGATCTTGTATAATAGAATTACGATGAGATCTGATACTGTAACAAGTATTGTATCGTCGAACGATTGAATTTTACAATTGTAAAATTGGAACAACAAAAAGCATTTGATTACTGGTCGAATTTAAATATCCTTTAGAGAGTAGGAAATAGTTAACTAAAAGAAAAAAAGAATACGAAGAAAGTAAAAAATAGTTAACCTAAAGAAAAAGAAAAAAAAAAGAACGACAAAAAGAATACGAAGAAAGTAAAACATAGTTAACCAAAAGAAAAAGAAAAAAAAGAACAACAATAAAAGGAATACCAAGAAAGTGAAATCCTCGCAAAAAGAGGCACGTGTAACAAGGACTTCGCGAGAAATCGCGGGGGGGGGGGTGAAATCGGGAGATTCGGGGTGGCGGTTAGGCGGTTAAGCCACGAGTGCAATTTTAGCGTGCACCGAAGTGCACGTCGATGCATCTGGAAATAAAACCGGCTCGAGGAGAAAACCGCCGAAAATAACGGGGCAACGAGGCGTCCCGCGACGGAAACGAAAACATCTCGAGGAAGGAGAGAGCCCCGGTACTCCTTCAAGGAGCCCTTTGTCGCGAGAACGCAATTTCGCGAAGCGAAACGACGCGCCGCGGGGTGGGCGGAGCTCTCCGGGCACGCTCCGGGCGAGAGAGGAGGGGCGTGGGGTGGGGCGGAGTGGCGAAGGGTGGGGAGAGCGCTTCGCAGAAATTGCGAGAACGCGCGCGAAACAACGCCGAGCGAATTCGCGACTCGTTTCGAGATCCCTCGCGAGATCCCGTTCGCTGATTGGAATAATGAATAAGCTCCCCCGCGTTATTTGTTCGACGATCGAGGGAATGAAAATTGCCGCACCCTCGATACGACTACAAACACAACCGTGCACAATTTCAAATTACAAACGACAAAGCGAACGACGTTCTATCGGGTTCAGTCGCGCTGAACGCGAACAAGTTTGGCAGCAGCTTTTCGGACGGTGGCGTAAAACCGATTCCAGACGATAAATACCGGTCGTTAAACGTAGAAACTGTTACACATTAACGTGCCCCTTATGCGAGCGTGTGTCGATTTTGATTTCTTGTAAATAAAACATTCAGATAAATTCAACAACACGAGCTTGTTATTTTAAATAATTTACTAACAGGTAATAAGAAGAAAAAGTATTTAGACTGTTCAATATAGTAATCATACCATTATTATATTAGAAATAGTACCATTACTATATTACTAATAATACTATTACTATATAAAACTGTAAAATACTGCACGGGGGGAGGGGGTTGGTGGTAAATGTACACACTGAGATGAGTAAAAAATATTTTATTTCGAATTATGGATGTGTCTGAAGAAAATGTTCAATGTCAGAAAAAAAAGCGATTTTAAAAAAAAAAAAATTACTAGAAAATACTTCCAGCTGTCCACATTTATATATTTCTCTATAACTATGGTATTACCCATTCCCCTTAAGGGGAGAAAAGTTGTTTCTCCTAGGTAATCTGATTTCAAAAAATTAATTTTTTTTTTTTTTGATCCTGAACCTTATTTTTTTATCATAATTCAAAGTATACAGGGCATGCGTTCATAAGACACATTTTATTCATTTTAGTGTCCAGTTCGTCCCCTTGAAGTATCATATTTTTGAATCACCCTGTAGTTTGTATATTTCCAATAAGTACAGCGAAAGTGGCCAAATACTTATGGACGGTAATGTATATACCTAGAGCATATCCGGATCACTGAATTTCCTGTGAAATTTACCTGGACAAGCGCCGATTCGTCTCGTTCGAACTCGAACACGTGCGTGCAGTTTCGTTCGATGAATTATACCGCTGGCTGACAGACATTTTCATGACGCCCGAATATATGCATTCGATTGCTCAGAAATGTACCAAATTTATGAAACTCGTATTTTTAACTTTATAACACCGCGAGAGAACTAACAAAATCCGTCGTATATTTCATAACTACTCTAATTTAAAAAAAACAATATACAGCTATACCCGCTTCAATTTAAATAAATTTAAGGTTGGCGTTGAAATTATTGCAGGTAGCGACTTTATTACAAGAATTGTCACGAGTTGGAATCTCAAGGCTCTTGACAAAGAAAAAAAATAAACATGACGAGAGTGAGCGAGAAAGAAATAGTGGATGGAATGGGCATGGTCGATTTCGAGCACTTCAAAGGAATGCCGCTCGCACTGCAATGAATCGTCCAACTACAAAACTTAAAATATTTCATTTTTTTAATTTATCTTTATAATAATGGTATCGATAGATCGACGAGGTTCTCCCGATTAAAATGAGTACAAACACGAGGTAGATCGGACAAACTTTATTCATAATGAATTTAAATATCCCAAATTTCGAAAATAATACAGTAGTTGTAAAATTTCTCTAATTTATGCTGTGTTTGAACTCGTTTTAAACGGAAGAACCTCACCAATTTCCCGATATTGTTATTACAAACTTTAGAAATACTTTGACTTTATCATTTTTATTCAGCACATTATTTCTTCCTCTATTTAATATAATTTTATTTTACCGCGATTATTTATTTGATGAGATGATTCCCTATCGTACAAAAAAAAATTACACTAAAAATGTAGATTTTAACAACTATTCTTAGAGTTTTGGCAATTAAAAAATAATTTTTAATGTACGCAGTTGTTTAGAGACCCCGAACAAAGTGGGCTATTAGAACTTTCATAAGTTATACAAATTATTTCTTTTTGTTCTTACAACTCGGGGTTCTTCTCATCCGCTACTAATAATTTTTATTTTTATTTTATTTTAAGAGGGGAGTCTTTCCCAAAAACATTCATTTTTTAAAAGATTCCGGTACAATTTATTCTTCCAGGGGCTAATCCAAAAGAATGACCGACCGTGTACATGTATGCGGAACAAAATTGTACAGAGTGTAATATTAACGAGGTTGTGCAGTCTTCTTTATCGAGGGAAATATAGAAACGAACTGAATCCCCGTTTGGACGATCTCCAATTCGACTCTAATTCACTACTAATTTGAATTTTGAAATAATTACGAGATCACCGGGGCTGTTCGTTCAATTTGACGCGATAGGGTCGGATGAAAATTCGAAACTTCTTTTTCAAAGGAAAAACGGGACAGGGGCGAAGAAAACGTAGAAATCCTGTCTCGTCAAAAATTCAGCCCTTGCGACCCGGTCGTTCAATCTTCCTCGCATTCACGTTCGACGCAAACATCGGGAACAGATATTTTCTGAGCAAACAGTCGTAGATTTCGCCACTTCCATTAATGGGCAGCCCTCCTCCGAGGTAGCAGTTTAAATAAAAAATAAATTAAACGAGAGGCGGCGAGTGGGCTGTCGCACGACGTTGATATTTGCTGGAAGGGTACCAGCGAGCTTGCGTCTCTTCCAAAAAGTTGCCCGTATCTGGACGAGATATCCCTTGAATTCCCACGATCCTCCCTCCAACGTAATTCGAATATTTTCTCGCGTTTCACGCGACCCCTTGGTTATTGGGCGACCGCGTGGCGTTGCAATTCGCGGCCCTGTGTCAGCTGCTCGTCCTTGCTGGACACCTGGAATGCCCGCGCGCCTCACAGACCTCCATATTTCTTTTTCCAAGGCTTTGCCCATCGAATTTCGTTAACGAACCGGTTAATTTCTTGAGGAGAGCACGACCCTTTCCAAACGACTCAAAAATAGTCTCCGAGAGACGTTACGATCGAATTACGAAGGAGAGAATAATTATTCCTCGTTAAAACGCCGCGTTAGTCCCTCGATAAAACACACCGGATTGTTTTCACCACTTTTCATGTTCCTCGACTCGAGAAAAATAATACGGATTTAAACACTGGACGACCGAACTTTGAAACGGTGCCATGTTTATCGATGTGATCGTGGAAACTAAAATTTTGTATACTTTTCAGTGTACCCTCGTGAAAGTATTATTGATGGATCGGCGAGATTCGCCCAATGAAAATGAGTACAAACATGACATCATTTGGACTATATTTAATTATGTATTATTTCTGACATTTTTCAAAAATGAGGTAGTATGTGTAATTAAAAGTTCTCCGAATATGGTCGTGTTTGGACTCGTTCTCATCGGGACACTCTCACCAATCCATTGATAATACTCTTACGAAGATATATAGTTACTCGAGACACTTTTAACAAATTGAAAACTATGTATAATTAAAAGTAGTCCGATTATGGTCGTGTTTGGACTCGTTTCCATCGGGATACTCTTGTCGATCCATTAATAGTATTCTCGCGAAGATGTATAGTTACTCGAGACACTTTTAACAAATTGAAAACTATGTATAATTAAAAGTAGTCCGATTATGGTCGTGTTTGGACTCGTTTCCATCGGGATACTCTTGCCGATCCATTGATAGTATTCTCGTGAAGATGTATAGTTACTCGAGACACTTTTAACAAATTGAAAACTATATATAATTAAGTACAATCCAAATATGGACGTGTTTGGACTCGTTTTCATCGGGATAATCTTACCAATCCATTGTTAATACTCTTACGAAGATATATAGTTACTCGAGACACTTTTAACAAATTAAAAACTATGTATAATTGAAGATAGTCCGAATATGGTCGTATTTGGACTCGTTTTCATCGGGATAATCTCACCAATCCATTGTTAATACTCTTATGAAGATATATAGTTATTCGAGACACTTTTAACAAATTAAAAACTATGTATAATCGAAGGTAGTCCGAATATGGTCGTGTTTGGACTCGTTTTCATCGGGACAATCTCGCGAAGGTATAATGGGAAATATAAAAGTTTCGGGGATGCAGTAGCACATTTTAACAAGGGGTTACCGTATCGGCCGCGAGCCGAGGGAAGAGTATAAAGTAAAAAAGAAGCGCGAGAATCGTGGGGGACTCTGTCGCGAGCAATTTATTCGCGCCAAGAAGGAACGTGGCGACCTGTCGAACTTTCTACTAACGGTGATTATTATTGGCCTTCTAGGCCAATCTGCTTATTGAAATCTCTACGCTTCGATCGAAATAAAACCAAGTTTCCCCGCTGTCGAGCAACCGGGCTGAACTTTCGCCTTTCGCTCCCCACCTCCATTGTATCGCGAACGAGAAAAGAACCTCGCTTGGAAGTAACCTCTCTAATAAAGAATCAAACTTTTCGATGCGTTCTCTCGCAGATAGTAACGAGCCGCGAGCTACTCCGTGGCATGGGCTAAAGATCATTTCTTCTTTGGATAAACAAGCGCGTGTACGGGCAAAGTTCTCTCGCGAATTGACGTCGAACGAATCAACTCGTGGCAGAAAAATAGGAACAAAAAGAAATGCTTCTTTTTTCTTCACTTTCGAACAACCGAGATTCTTACAAAAAAAAAAGAAAAATCTCTATAATATTCAACGATGTAAAAAAATTCTAGAATCTCATTGCTGGTAAACAGTCGATGGAAATACAAAACTAAGTAAATGTACTTAGTAAATTTTCGTTTTCAACTTGCAGTTGCCTAATTGGCAATTTTTCTAAAACACAGCGAACAGAGAATCGAAGAAATTATCACACACGTTTTTTTTTTTTTTTTTTCTTTCGTCCACGAGGGATGAAAAATTCTTGCAATGTTCGCGAATAAAAATCCATAATTACTCGAACAGCTGGGAAACTAATGGAGACAGGATCAAATGGGAAGTATAAAAAACGTTTGATTTAGGAGAGGAGGGAAGTTTACATTTCACTGAAACACTCGGTGTGCTTTAGACACTCGAGTAGTTTCAATATTACGTCTTTGATCTTCAACTGATCTTTATTTGCAACTTTTACATCGTGACTGTTAGAATTTTTCGAAAATTCTTTTTCTTCGCCACGATGGAACAGTTAAAGTGACACCTAATCTCTGCTCGGACCACCAACAATTTCTTTTGAATATTATTATAAAATCTGTTACTACGAATTGTTCGGATCACCAACAATTACTTTCGAATATAATTATAAAATCTGTTACTACGAATTGTTCGAACCACCAACAATTTCTTTCGAATATAATTATAAAATGTTACTACGAATTGTTCGAATTACCAACAATTTCTTTCGAATATAATTATAAAATGTTACTACGAATTGTTCGAATTACCAACAATTTCTTTCGAATATAATTATAAAATTACTACGTTACTACGAAATAAGACGAACACCCAATTCGTATTTAAAACACCTTCCCCACCATTGAACAGTCCCTTCGTTTATCGATTTAAGTTACACATTATCGATCGTTTCCTTCGCTTCTTGGCTTCCCGTAGAAATTACGTAGTCAGCTCAAAGGAACGAGTAACGTCTCCGTCTCATCGAAGCGTTTGCTTCTGGGTGGTCGTCGTTCGTCACGAGGCATCGTCCCCGGTTGCTCAGAGGACAAAATAGGTTCGCATACTGGCCATAAGTTTTCGAACGGACGCCTGACAGTACCACGGAGCCCTCTAATAAAATATAGGGTAAACGCGCGCGCGCTCGCGCGCGTGATCTGGAACGCCGCGGAATTCTCGACAGGTACGACAGGTGTAAGTAACAAACGCTACCCGCAACCGTGTGGATGACTTCCGTAGAGAGACGAGGGGGTGGGTGGTGGGGGTATATTGACTTTTGTGCTACGCTCGAAACTCTGGCGTTGAAAGGGAAATATTTTTGCGTTCGAAGGTGCTCGAAACTTCACGGAAGGTGTGCCGAGAACTATGAATTTTTTAACGCGGATAAATTCAAATGCACCGCCACCTTAACGGGATCGTTGAATACACGTTGAATTTTTCTTCTTGGTGTTGTTGTTAATCGTTACTCGCGTGTTACGCAATGTATTGGGTTGTTTGGAAAATCATTTTGTTTTGGTTTTTTTTTTTGTGAAAATGAAACACGATTTTTTTAGGGTGTGCAAACGTTTTATTAAATTATATATTCTCCATTTTGGAAAACGAAATTACTTTTCGAACAATTTAATAAAATATGAATGTTTTATACACACTGTTGTATATTTAATACTACGGGTAGGTTGTATTATTAAATTGTAAACTATTAGATTATCGATTACAAAATTCTGGGACAAGCGAATTACGATGATTTTTTGAAAAATGAAACATTTGTTTACTCTACTGTTTTTACTCAATTGAATAGGTACTCATTTTTTTTATTTTAAATAAAGTTTCTCTTTCATTCTTTTATTTAAATAAATGGGTACTCAACTGTTTCTAGCAAGAAAAATTCAATTTTTCGGGTTTTTTTTGCAAGCTTTTCAGAATGTTGATTTTATAACATTCAACATGTTATGCACCATCTTTCCAAATTGCTAATTGTGAATTTATCTTTTTCTCCCATATGTATCTTTTCTTCATTTTGTCTTGAGGGAGTACTTTTTTTTTTTTTTTTTTTTTTTTTTTTTTTTTTTTTTTTTTTTTAATTTAATTTTCTTAAGGTGAATACACATTAAATATACATTCCTGCTACGTGTAAAATCGATACGAGAAACTTTAAATGCA
The DNA here is from genome assembly GCF_051014685.1 of Ptiloglossa arizonensis. Taxonomy (NCBI): domain Eukaryota; kingdom Metazoa; phylum Arthropoda; class Insecta; order Hymenoptera; family Colletidae; genus Ptiloglossa; species Ptiloglossa arizonensis. The sequence continues at coordinate 25,147,255 of NC_135052.1, read as the reverse complement.
TTTTTCTCAAAAAAAAAAAAAAATTTTTTAAACTGACTTCCATGATATCTCGAGATCTAGTTGACCGATTGATTTCATATTTGGAGAGAATTTTCAGTAGACATACCTTCATCCCTGGAACTATAGATTTATAAAATATTGAATTTTGCCATTGTCTTCAACACGTTAAACCCCCCAGAAAAATCTAAAAAATACAAATTCAAAATTTAAAATTTCCCCATTTTTTTATTTATCGAAATTTTTACTTTTTCTTAGTTCCTCCTATAACTATACCCTTCCCAATGAAGATACTTTCTCACCTTCTGTATCTGATTAGCAATAAAACCTCTTTGTCAGAAGAGCCGTTAAACAAGAAGCTATAACTCCAACAATTTTTAATGATTCCGAATGAAAAAAATACTGCACCTACTTGCAACATCGACAAACACACTTGCAAAAATCTCTCCACAAAATAACCTATCTATCGCTGTTAAAAAACAAATAAAATAAAAAAAAAAATTCATAAAAGAAATCGAAAAAATACAAGTCGAGACAGGTAGTAACCCCCTCCAATCGGCCAAAATTTCGTCCCAGAGGTTAAGTAACTCACGTTTGCGAGATTGCACGATGTTACAATGCGATTTCCAACGACACCGACGAATCTGTTCCGTCTGGCAAGACGCCCTCGAGGCCAAAAAACAAAGAGGAGAATCGTGAGCGGATTAACGGGCGCGCAACCAGCCTCGAAAACAGGCTCGTCAGTTTCTCCACTTCTAATATATCGCGCGTCGATCGCGAGTGGATGATCCCTTGAATATTTATGAAAGCAATCGCTCTGTTGGAATATATTGGCGGGAATGCCCACGCGACTCCGCGCGCTTCGCTCCTATTGCGCGAAGGATAACCCGAGCACGCGATCCCCCTATATATCGGGACGAAGTTAAATATAAAAATGGCGGAGAATAAAGGGTGGGGTGGGGGGTGGAGTGGGTGGTGGGGTGGGTGGGTCCTTCCGATGCGTCGTGAGAGGAACACCTGCTACCCACGAGTACTGGGACAGCTCGTACGCTTTTGTGCAACGAGTACGTTGCAGCACAGGATGTTCCATTATTAGCGAGTATAACTTCGGGGGTGAATTCAACGTAATATCTATATTTTCATGGCAGAGGTGGGGGGAGGGCACCTGGTAAAGAGCACGAACAACGAAAGAAGGAAACCTTTAACGAAAATACATTCCACGTCGATCAAAACTCCGCAGTTGGTTTCGATAGAGATGTAACTGTTAAAAGTTCTTGAACTATGAGTTGGGTCTCTGAGAGACGGGATATTTAATTTTAGTAATTATTCGTGCGATGGTACAGCAGAGTACAGCAGAGTACAGCAGAGTACAGCAGAGTACAGCAGAGTACAGCAGAGTACAGCAGAGTACAGCAGAGTACAGCAGAGTACACCAGAGTACACCACAGTAAATCACAGTACACCATTGTACACCAGAGTACACCAGAGTACACAATAGAATATCACAGTACACTAGAGTACACAATAGAATATCACAGTACACTAGAGTACACAATAGAATATCACAGTACACTAGAGTACACAATAGAATATCACAGTACACTAGAGTACACAATAGAATATCACAGTACACTAGAGTACACCACAGTATAACATAGTATTCCACAGTACACCACAGTATAACATAGTATTCCACAGTACACCATTGTATACCATAGTTCCCAATAGAATACCTCAGTACATCACAGTACACCACAGTACACCACAGTACATCACAGTACATCACAATAAACTACAGTACACCAGAGTACACCAGACTACACCACACTAGACCACAGTACTAAACAATACACCATAGTACGTATTTTTTTTTTTTTTTTAATTTTAAGAAATAACCAAATATTTAAGAATAATTGCTTAAAAACCAAATAAAAGAATACTCGTTTAAATACGAATATTTGCAGAAATTACTACCATAATTTCTTAAAAATGATTAATATAAAAATTAAAGAAATATTTCACCCTTGCACAGAGGATCAATAATACACCATGTTATAGAATACTCGATCAAATATAACTATTCGCAAAGTTACTAATTATCATAACTAATTCCTTGATCATTACAAGTGAAAAAATACAATTCTGTCTAAAATTTACCACAATAATACAATCGTAATGCCACGTTAAAAAAAATTTAATTCTTCGACATTCATTTAAATTTTCACAAATACAAACCTAACGACAAGTACAGGACTCTCGAGCGCGGGACCCGGGGCAAGTGGCCCGCTTGCCCCGTGTCAAGGGCAGCACTGACCCGGAACGGTACAAATGTTACAATTTTATCGAGGATTGAAAAATAATGCTGCACAGTTGCTCGAAAGGTTTGTTTGCCTTACGTATCGCGTTAAAAATCGTGTCGACACCACTTAATCGAAACCGTTGAACGAAACGGAACGGAAAGATCCGCGAGATTCGGGGCACGGGAAATCGAGTTTGCGAGCAGGGTTTCGGTAATTTCTAGACGGAGAAGACCGGCCCTCGACGTCGCGGCGCGAGGCGTTCAGACGGCTGGAATCGAATAAATAAAATCACTCTAACCCCCGTCCTGCGCGAGCAGAGAGCAGAAGTGGTTGTTATTTTTAGTAAGATACACGGATGAAACACGTTCTCCGACCGTGTGATTCGTTTCCGGGCGGTGAGCGGTGGGAGGGGCGGCGGAGGGGGAGGGGCTTCGCGCTCCAACCAAGTGGAACCGATGAAGAGCGCGCGGTCTCGGTCGGTGTTATTGAAGCGAAATAAATAAATAAATAACGTTAAACGGAGATGTCCCCGTTCACGTGTCGTGATCAGAAGTTAATGTTGTTTCGTTAGAGTGTGATAAAATTGTGTTTAATAAAATTAAGGGGAAGGGGGAAGACTTGAGTGAAACGTTAAAATAAAAACTATCTTCGACAATTTTTGTTGTAATTGTACAATTTTCATATGTATTCTTTAATGTTCCAAATTATAATTATTTTGTTCTTTTGTTACCATTTATCGACTTTTTGCGAGGGAATATTATTCTCCATGGTCTAACATTTTTTTGAAGTGATCTAGAATAAAAAATAAAACAGAGTATTTTTCTTAATAGTACTATGCATCTTGTGAATCTAAATTTTGTTTAAAAAAATATAAAATTAGTGATAATAAAATTTCTTTAGAATTTTTTCAAATTTCTCTTAAATCTCTCTTGAATTTTCCTTGAATTTGAGAAAAATTCCAGAACCGTGTATTATCATTAATTTTACACTTTTTAAACAGAATTTAAGTTTATTTTATTTTTAAATATTACGTGTAACTAATTACAATATTTCAGGACAGTAGATAATTTGTAAGGTTCGTTCAATAATACCTGTATTTCTTTTGGAAAATTTTTTAAAAACATTGAATAATTGTGAGTGCAATTTACATTCAAATGCAATCAATTTTAACATGCAACCGACTAGGTGAATAGGTTAGAGTGTTTACTTCAAGAGGCGATAGTTTGATTTATAACTTCGGTTAGAAGGACACGTTCGATATTTTCAAAGTGTATTTCTAGCGAGCTCGAAATACATTATAATTGTGACGCATTACATTTATGGTCTGGCTGTGCTACAAGAGATATTTATGAATATACGTCATAAACTATCGACGTATACCGAATGTTTCGAACCATTGGTCTCTTCGGTTAAAAAACACGCTCGTTTTATCTCGTCTCACATGATTACTAAATAAACAAATTGATGAATTCAAGAACAGTACAAATTTAAATTTAGACACTTTTAAATCATCTGAAAACTATAGGTACAGGATGGCCACTGAAAGACTGAAGAATTTGAAAAAGTCATAAGTTTAATACTAAAAGAATCCATTAATTTATTATACTTAATTTATCATATTCATTAATTTATTTTATTTATATTAATTTATTATATTTCCAAATAAAATAATATAAAATTTTAAAAACATGTGTTTGTAAAAATTATTTTTGTTTTATATTATTCAGTCTTTCAGTAGCAACCTTGTATGTAAATTTAATCGGTCCATAAATTCGTACTGTTTTTACTGCAAATTAAATTTTCTGCATAATAATTGTTCAACGATTATGTCTCGTACATAATTCGATAGCTTTTGTATATTTTCTTTTACTCGATTGTTTACCTACCCGTTCTGTGTCACTAATAAAGTTAATAAATTTTCAATAATTATGGAGCGCCACGTTAATAAAAACGAACATCTCTGTGTTTCGTTTTACGAATTTAATCGTGGTTCTAAAGCTGTTGAGGCAACTGGAAAAATTTATGCAGAAGATTATATCGTTAACAGAACAACGCAAAAGTGGTTTTCTCAGGATAAGGGTTGCATAGTTCGAAGGGACAGGTGCAATAGTGGCATTATTATCTCTTCATGGTAATGTGGAGACAATACTCGCTTTTAAACTACTCTAAACACAAACTTAACACATTCGAGTAAAGCACACTTAAAATATACACTCAACCTGCACTAAACACACATATACATAGGGTACAAGTCCGACCGTGCAACTTCCTCGTGGTGCACCTTGGGTTATTCTAACAGGGCGGCCCATTTTTCACTTAAAATGCTGTAACTTCGTGGGAAAAAATCACAGCGACTCGTTTCTTCTCTCTAATTAAAGGGGAAAATCCGAACTTTATAACGGTGTAAACAGCACGCATCAAAAAAATTTTTGCAATTTCGTAGAGGGCGTTCAACTTTGCAGTACTTCGATATCGCGAATACGCCCTCATATTTTGGATATCACAGTAGTGATGACGCACGATATTTAAAATTAACATCGAGTATAAAGTAGAGACGTCGAGCTTTAATTTAAAAAAAGAATCACGATCCTACGATAATTTTTCACGGAGTTACAACTGTACGGAAATCTTATAACTTTTCAACGGAGTGTATTTTTAATTTTTCTGTCCAGAGGATTCGACGAACGAGCTGTACAAGTTGGCTGATAGCTCGAGTGACATTTCACCTTTTTTCCAGCAAAGGAAAGGTTCAACAACATCGAAATTAATTATCCTTGGGACCGAAGAGACGCAAACTTGAACATCGATCTGCCTATTTCCAATGCACGAAGGTTAAAATGATTTAATATACCTATTAAAACGAAACCCATCTGGTCGAGTTTGGTCCCACTGAGTTCTCTCAGCTCCTACAAAAAATTCTCCAACCTTGTTTCGCGTATTGATATGCGCTCGTCTCGATTTTCGAACATTATGCGAGACACTACTGCATTAACCCTCGCGAGGCGGATCCTCCACGCCAGTGGTCCTCAACCTGGATCTTACTGTTCACTAGTCGATGATTTAATAATGATTTAGTAATTTAATAATAGTTTATTATTAATTTAGTAATTAATAATAGTTTAGTCATTTCATTGTTCTTGCATTTAACAATTTTTTTTCTTCGATTTAAGTACCTCCTGCACTAGCAGATGCTGCACGAATGGAAATGTAGAAATTTATTTAATTTAAATTATACATGTATAAATATACCTAAAGAATAAACAAAAAGATAAATTTAAGTACATATGATTCATTATCGATAGAGGGACAAAGGTCCCTCTATATATAAATTCGACAGTGGTGGATATTAAAAACTCTGACAAAATAAAAAAATACGTTATATACAAATTTGTGAAAAATTATAATTAATTTATCTTGTAGAGTCAAGCTTTAGTGGTGCTAAACATATTATCATCGAACAATGAACTGTCTAAATATTATCCGAAGAGACTTTTGCTTGTTCCTTACCAAGATCGATCCTGGCGTGGGTCACAACTGACCCACGCCGAGATATTTCCACTAGAATTCTTAAAAATGACACAAATATTCTCAACTTATTCTCTTCTAAGAGATCACTATCATTATCTAACAACTTGAAAACAAATTATCGCGGTTGTGTAAGGTTATTATAATATTTGTTATTTCACGCGTCACAAAATGGACGCCACCACTAATTCCGAACAAGACTAATACGCAGCTCGTATCAAGAAACGAGGTAAGATTGCAACGTTGAGTCGTGTAAGTTACATGTCGCTTACCCTCGCCCAGAAGACACTTTTAGTCGCTTTGAAGACAAACTACTGTCAAACGAGTCGATTCCTGCCATCGATCGCTCGGAAACCCTACGTTGTGCCCTTCCTCCGTAAATATCTCACGTTATCCGACGTCCCTTTGTTTCTAAGCAGCCTGTACGTGCCAGAACGTGTACGTAGCGAATATACAGTGGACATGAATACGTAGTTAGTGCCCAATATCGCACGGTGCTGGAATACTAGAACTTACGTATATAAATTAAGCAATGTCGGTGGTCGTACGGTCCGTGGCACGAGTTTCACCTTTTTTCAACGACAATCGCGTACATCCCTCCGAATGCACAGATTCCAAGACCATTTAAGGGGCCATAAAGGGCCCCGAAAGACGCTCGTTAAGGGACTCGGGGAACGTTCGATAAAAATTGAAATTTATACGCAAAAAAGGTTCTGGAAACTTGGATGAAGAAAGTTCATAACTGCCCATTAACTCGTTTGCTCTGGCTGCAGCGAGGGCTGCATCCCCCTTGTCGCCAACCCCAACACCAATGGCGTCCCTCCCCCCCTCCCACCGGTTTTTCCACAGGGAAAAAAAGGACCTAACCCTTTGCCTTTGTCGCTGGGTGCTATTATGCATCGCCTCGAAACTCTGCCACGTGCAATTGCTTCGATAAACGCTTCCTCTAATTCTTCCCCCACTTTCACCCCCTCCCTCCCACCCCACCCCACCCCTAACATTCCTGAACCGGAAAATCGGCCTGATTTATTTTCCAATGCGTGCCACCGATACTAAATACTCCGTGGGCGGGTTCGGGACACGTGAAATAATCGAGAACCATGGAATGCATTTTCTTGAAATCTTTATAGCGTTTCGGTTCGGGGGAGATTGAATAGGCGAATTTCGGGTAAAACAGAACGTTTAACTTTGGACCGTGATGGCAAAAAATCGAGAGGCAAAAAATGTACAGTAACGAGAGAAAACACTGGACGACTGGAAGATTTTGAAATTTCAAAAATTTTGAAATTTGAAGGATTTTGAAATTTGAAGGATTTTGAAATTTAAAGGATTTTGTAACTTGAAGGATTTTGAAACTTGAAGAAATTTGAAGAATTTTGAAACTTGAAGAAATTTGAAGAATTTTGAAACTTGAAGGATTTTGAGACTTGAAGGATTTTGAAATTTGAAGAATTTTGTAACTTGAAGGATTTTGAAACTTGGAGAATTTTGAAATTTGAAGAAATTTGAAGAATTTTGTAACTTGAAGGATTTTGGAACTTGAAGGATTTTGAAATTTGAAGAATTTTGAAATTTGAAGAATTTTGTAACTTGAAGGATTTTGAAACTTGAAAAATTTTTAAATTTTTGAATTGTAGTGCGAGTCCCCCAATAACGCAAAATTATTTTTCCTTCGTGCTAAATTTAGTACTCGTATGAAATTTTATTTAAATTATTTTAAGTGAACGAAATCGACCTCGAAATATTCTATATTTTTCAGTTTTTTGAGTGTAAATATATGAAAAAAAATGGTAACAAGAAATTTCTTCTAATTTTTATTTTATCGAATCGTTCGAAGAGTAAACTTTTTTGTATATAATAATCATTTCTATCGTTTGTTGTTAATTACTCATGCGCAAAAAATGAACAAAATTTGTTTATAGAACATAAAAAACTGAACAATTTGTCTACTGATAGTTTTCCTCGTACAATTATAGAGTTATTTTCGAAGAATTGAAAAGTAGAGAGAAAAAAATTACTTATAAAATTCTGAAATTTTTACCCCGACTGTACCCTCATCGGTAAGGGGTTGTTCGTGTCACAGTATATACGAATAAAAGCGTTAAAATTATACTCAAATAAAATCAACGTAGAACCTTTTATTCTTAGGCGAGCAAAAGGAATTTGTAGTCATGGTTACAACAAATTTGAATTTTTATTCCACCAATGACGTATGAAAAATTGATTTTTTCTATTATAGATAATTTAGAAGATTATCTTTTATTTATTGTTCAAGATTTGTGTGATCCCACTGAAGACACAGCACGAACAAATTATAATTCTTTGAGTACACCATACTGATAATTGAAAAATAAAATTAACAAACAACGTCAGAAATGTCCACAATTTCCATCAGTTTAAAAATTCTCTCCAAAAACGTGTAATTGCATCAAATGTTTATATATCACCCAATTGTAAAAATATTCAACTACGAAAAAATTTCACAAATAAATTTAAATTAATGAAAAAATTACAACCAATTACACGAAACACCTCGAGAAATAGATTGTTCGTTGAAAGCAGAGCTAATCACCGAATTGTTCAAAACATACAAATCACTATCACGAGCCATAGTGATTTATTTCCATTTTCATTTTCCTACCTTTTTATCTTGTAGTTCGAATCGAAAGCGTAACGGACGTAAAGACTATTTATTTTTTATTTGAAAATTTGCATCGGTACGATCTCCAACGAATGAGAAATTAAACAAAACGGATCGTCCACAAATGAAAAATTTAATTCCCCCGGTGAGGAGCACTTCCGCGCGAAGAAACATTAATGCAAAAAGCCAGTTTCGAAACAGACGCGGATCAGAATAGCCAGCAATGGCTCGAAGGCTACGAGAGAATTACACCCGATTAATCATCGAGGGCGTCGAAAAAACAGATGGACGCGCCAGGACGCGAGAAGAAAGGCGCGTCCTCGGTGATTTTTACTACAAGTCGTAGCCTCGACCTGTCCCCGGGGATCATTGGACGAAATTTATGGACTACCGGGCTCCTGGGCCCAAAAAATAGCCGACCGCGAAAATAACGAGACTCTTTTTCCGTCGTCGCGTAATTTCGTAAGCAGTCTTTCACGGTGGGACACGTGTCCTCGCGGAAGAACACGCTTTCTTCGGGTAGGTTATTATAGTGTACGAGAGAACGATATTTCAAGAGTGGGTCAAGTTTAACGGTTCACACTTCCCCCAACGAAGTGGCTGCTGCCTACGTCGATTCGTGGATTCGTCTCCGCGTCTTTTTATACGAAATCCGAGGCACGAGGGATTCTCGATTTCGAAAGATCGATATACTCGGTGAGCCGTGCAAACTGTTGCAGGTCGTATGGTTATCGATGCACTTGGAAATATATCGGGGGAAAATTGATTTGCAATTGCTATTAAGAATTTGAACCTTTCTTCAAATTGGAAATGTATATTTTTTGTTTTTGCATTTCTTTTAAATTCAACAGTGCATGTGCAAGTAAGAATTGCATCCTTTCATTAAATGGAAATGCATCTTTTTTGTTTTCAGATTTTTTAAAAATCCAATGGTGCATGTTCAATTAAAAATTGCATCCCTTCATTAAATGAAAATGCATCTTTTTTGTTCTCAAATTTTTTAAACATCCAACGGTGCATGTGCAAGTAAGAATTGCATCCCTTCATTAAATGGAAATGCATCTTTTTCTGTTTTCAGATTTTTTAAAAATGCAACGGTGCATGTGCAAGTAAGAATTGCATCCTTCCTTCAAATGGAAATGCATCTTTTTTGTTTTTGGATTTCTTTTAAATTCAACGGTGCATGTGCAAGTAAGAATTGCATCCTTTCCTCAACTGGAAATGCATATTTTTGGTTTCTAGATTTCCTTCAAATTCAACGGTGCATGTGTGTGTAATTACAAGTTGCATCCTTCCTTTAAATGAAAATGCATATTTTTAAATCTTTTTAAAAATTCAACAGTGCATGTGCAATTAAAAATTGCATCCATTCTTTAAATGGAAATGCATATTTTTTGATCTTTTTAAAAATTCAACAGTGCATGTGCAATTAAAAATTGCATCCTTTCTTTAAATGGAAATGCATATTTTTAGATCTTTTTAAAAATTCAACAGTGCATGTGCAATTAAAAATTGCATCCTTCCTTTAAATGGAAATGTATATTTTTAGATTTCTTTCAAATTCAACGGTGCATCTGCAAGTAAGAATTGCATCCTTCCTTCAAATGGAAATGCATATTTTTTGTTCCACAGATTCATTCTACGTGAAAAATTATTAAGGTGTCATGGCAAAAAAATTATTAGTTTTCGAGATATTTTTAAGAAATATCTTTATTGAAGAAGACACTGATTTGTTGATCCGAAGATTTGTTGATAATGATACTGAAATGTGTACAAGAAACTGATATGTGGACATTGAAAATATCTCGGAAACTAATAACTTTTTTTGCCTTCGTACCTTAATAATTTTTCACCTAGAATGAACAGGGGTACAGATCTGTGGAACAAAGAAAATGCATTTCCATTTAAATAAAAGATACAATTCTTAATTTCACATGCACTGTTCAATTTGAAAGAAATCCAAGGTCCTACAATTGTAGTGCTCTTCGGGCCATTTACCTTCTTTCCTTTGACATCTTTTCGTAAATGCATTAATAACGTAGTTATGACTTGAAACAGTTATATGGACCACCCAGTATATTCTCTTCGTTGCAGTTCCTTGAAATTTAACGCCTGACGATAAATTTGAATCGTCGCACTGCGTTTGAGATCGAATTTACGACTTCCAATTTTTTCATTTTCAACCTGGTACTCCTGGATACTTTTTCGAAGAAAGTACAAATCTGTACCAAAAAATATTAGCACGCTGTATTGTAAGGAAATTCTTCTTACCTGTCAGACCGATTTTAATAAAAGTTTGTGTGCATATAGAGTATAAAAGTTTATATATAGAGAGATTTTTTTATCCACAGACAATTTCTTCGAGAAGATGAAATCAAGTCTCGAAAGTTTCAAGAAATTTTTTTTTTATTTTGTCGGAGAGTTAATACGAACAATTGATTGATAAAAAAGAAACGTAAAAAAAAGTTGCTCTTTTTATAGAATTTATATCCTTTGATATTTATACTAATTTCATGTAAATTGCAAAATTCGATGTATAATAAAGTTTCAGAAAATGTTGATAATAAACACAAACCAAACACCCATATTACCATCTCCTGTTATTTTTTACAATAATTTAAAAATCTCAATGTGATATTCCCAAATAACTAAATACAGCTTAAACTTCAATCTCACGACTAATACACGACATTTATCAATTAGTATAAAAAAAAAAAAAAAACAAAAACAATGAATTTTACCTCGAACGACTTTTAAACGAGTAAAAACAGTCGTGGTCGCTTTTTAATTAAAAGAAATTGAATTAAATTAAAACAACTTAATGGAGACTTAATTGTTCCATTTGTTTCAATTCTGGACACTTAACGGAGATATAAGGACCTGGTCCATATTCCTAGCTTCTCCCCTACAGTGATTATTAGTTTATCAACGAGACGGAACATCGATGAGAATCGCCAACAAGAGGTTGCTATATAGTGCAAGGCCGAAATTCTGGGTTAATTCGGTTAGATCTAACATCTTTGTTCACAGGTAGTATGCGAGCACCACCGAAGGCGAGTTTTCAGGCGCAGATTCGCTCAAAGGTATACATTTCAGAGGATCAATGGCAACACGAAGACTCGTCTGGCAGGATTTAATTCTGTCCAGTCGGAGACTCGGTGGATTCGACGAATGCAACTAAAATCTTTTGCATTCCAAAAGCGTCCATAGGTACGTACGCAGCAGCATTAGCGTGCACGTAAAATTTATGCCTCTGAAAGCTGACCTGGAAGGCTGAATTATCAAGCTTATCGTATCTTGAAAAATATTTAATAGAATCACTATACTGTGCACACAAACGAGGAATTGAACGACGAATGAGTTTAACGAGGATAAACATTACTTTAGAAGTAACTAAATTTTTTTTTTTTTTTTTATATACTAATTGAGAAGTGTAATACGTTATACGTGGAGGTACAATTAGTCGTGAGATTGAACTTTAAAACACTGTATTTAGTTATTTGGAAATATCACTACCACGTTGAAATTATTAGATTATTGTTAAAAATGGCCGGAGGTGGTAATTATGGACGTTTAGTTTGTGATTATTGTCAACAAGTTTTTTTGGAAACTTTTATTATATATGAAATTTACGTTTTATTAAATAATGATAATTAAGGAAAAGTTGTTTGCGGAATTGATAAACAAAGTTTGAAATTGGGAGAAGAAAGAAAGATTCCATAGCAATGAAATTATTTATGGTTGGAATCGAAGAAGTCCAAACTTGACCATCCATCGACTTACCTATTTTAAATGCACATAGGTTAGAATGATTCAATATACCTATCAGAACGAAACCAATCTGGTCGAGTTTGATTCCACTGGGTTCTATTAACTCCTACAAAAAATTCTCCACTCTTGCTTCGCATATTGATAATCAGGCGTCTCGATTTTCGAACATTATGCGAAGCACTACTGCATTAATCCTCGCGAGGAGGATCCTATACACCAGTGGTTCTCAACCTGAACCCTACTGCGATGATTTAAGATTTCATGATGGACAATAGGGAACTACTATACCTTACATATATAAATTAAACAACGATGGATATTAAAAACTCTTGCAAAATAAAACATAAAAAACATTATATACAAATTTGTGGAAAATGATCATTTATTTTGTAGAATCGAGCTTTAGTGTTGTTAATCATACTATCATCGAACAGTGAATCGTCTAAATATTAAACTAGTATTAGACTATATTAGACTTATTAGTCTAGAAGAGACCTTTGCTTGTTTCTTACGAAGATCGATCTTGGCGTGGGTCCGTTCTGACCCACACCAAGATACTTCCACTCGAATTCATAAAAATGACACAAACATTCTCAACTTATTCTCCTGTAAAAGATCACTATCATTATCTAACAACTTGAAAACAAATTAACACGGTTATGTAAGGTATTAATATTCAGTATTTGTTATTTTACGCGTCGCAAAATGGTCGACACTACTAATCCGCAACAAAGCTAATACGCAGCTCGTATCAAGAGACGAGGGAAGATTGCAACGTTGAGTCGTATAAGTTATATGATGCGTACACTCACCGGAAGACACTATCAGTCGCTTTGAAGATAAACTATTATTATCTAATAACTTGAAAACAAATCAACACGGTCGTGTAAAGCAATCTGGACTCTACTGCGACGATTACATATATAAATTAGACAGTGGGGGATATTAAAAACTCTAACAAAATAAAAAAATACATACATTATATCCAAATTTGTGGAAAATTATAATTAATTTGTCTCGTAGAATCAAGCTTTAGTGCTGCTAATCGTATTATTATCGAACAGTGAATCCTCTAAATATTACTCGAAAAGACTTTTGCTTGTTTCTTACGAAGATCGATCTTGGCGTGGGTCCGTTATGACCCACGCCGAGATACGTCCACTTGTATTTTTAAAAATGACACAAACATTCTCAACTTATTCTCTTCTAAGAGATCACTCTCATTATCTAACAACTTGAATACAAATTAACACGGTTACGTAAGGTATAAATATTCAGTATTTGTTACTTTACGCGTCGCAAAATGGTCGCCACTACTAATTCGCAACAAGACCAATACGCAACTCGTATCAAGAAACGAGGTAAGATTGCAACGTTGAGTCGTATAAGTTACATGTCGCGTACCCTCGCCCAGAAGGCACTTTTAGTCGCTTTGAAGACAAACCAATGTCAAACGAGTCGGATTTCTGTCATCGATCGTTCGGAAACGCTATGTTGTCCCCCTCCTCCGTAAATATCCCAATGTTATCCGGTGTCCCTTTGTTTCTAAGCAGCCTGTACGTGCCAGACTGTATACGTAGCGAATATACAGTGGATATGCATACGCAGATCGTGCCTAATATCGCGCGCCACGCAATATTCGACACAGATCGTGTTTCTGCTAGTAAAAATGAGCACAATACCGAGATCCGATGTCTAGATCTCGCGCCATCGAGACGTGAAATTTGCGAGGCGAAATCGCGCGATGATATTTCGTCGCGACGCGAATCCTTCCTAAATCCTTCCTAAATTTGCGAACTTATACGGAATGCAGAATACAACGACTCTATCCCCGTGGAATCTCTTGATCACGGCCTTAACTCAGGAGTACTCCGGTGGGATCCGACAGACGACGGTCGACAAACATAGTCCATAACTAATCGAAACACGAAGCCTAATGCGCTACCTCTCGCCTATCCTCCAAGTGACTCATTTCGAGAGTGCCGCTGCATTGCCAATAAAGCCATACAAGTTGGTATGTCTTTTTTATCAGAGAATTGTTCACTATGCCTCAATGGAGTTGTAATGTTACTTTCTTTGACGAAATGTATACGAATAGTCAAACATTGACTATTGTGTGTGTGTGTGTTTGATTTTTTATTTATTACGAAATATTTTTCGAGGTTTATAATTATTTATTACGAAATATTCTTGTGTAATTATTTGTTACGAAACATTTTTCCAGGTTCGTAATTATTTATTACGAAATATTTTTTTAGAATTGTTTCTTACGAAATATTTTTTTAGAATTATTTATTACGAAATATTTTTTATAATTAATTATTACGAAATATTTTTCCAGGTTTATAATTACAGTAAAGAGTGAATATTGCAATTGGAATGGAGGGTAAATATTACAATTATAATAAACAATACAATTATAGTAAAGAGTGAACATTAATTTTAAATGACATGGTATAATTGTAAATATTATTATCCTATAATTATTGTATATTCTTTGAATAAATATTTTCGTTAAGGAACCTAACGATAGCATTGTGATAAGAACATTGATACGTTATGCTCGTTAGTCTACATCCTTCATTTTATGCAATTCCATATCCTTTGTTTTAATTATTTTGAACTTTTTGTATCGAGTCAAAAATGATTCTCCATCGAACAAAAGTTCGTATTGTCTGCTTTATCATTCTTTGATCATAATTTTGTAATAAAAAGAATCTACTAGTCCAAACAAATATACACAAGTGCAATGCCAACGTCTAGACTATTTATCAGAAAATAACATGTAAATAGACCAATTACGAGTGCGTAATGCATTTTTTCTCTTAGAATGTATTAATGAGACCTATATGGCAGTAGAAAAATTCCAATATACAGGGTGTTTCGTTCGAAAGGAACCATATAAATATCTCCTATTTTTAAATACATGAAAAATGTTTATGGCACAATTTGAACAGTTTTGAAAGGGGAATAAGAAAAATTTTCAATAAGAAAAATTTTTGCATTTCTTTTTTTTTATTTTTTAAAACATTTTTTCTACCTTTTGCATTCATACTTTTCATTGGAAAAATATATATTTTTTGTACAAATGGCCTCCTTTGGCTGAGACACTCTGTACATAAAAAAAATCAATTAGGCTAAAATCACGCATCGGTGGTATTTACAAAAATTAGTTCCGGGGGGCGGGGAGAGTCAAGTCAGCACCGGACGAAGCAATACGTTGCAATTTCTTGCATGACTACTCCAGGGTTATAGATTTTCTCGCTTTTTCCCTGCCAGTGGTCGCAAAGTCGTCTCGTGGTTCACGATACGCATTTTTCGAACACGATGCACGCGAACACGTCTCTTGGACTCTCGTTGCGCGCATCGAGACTAGTTTGCGCTCCAATTATCGGGGAGGCGAGGCGTTACATTGACGAGCATGACCTGGAATTGATAGCCACGAGACTTTTCTTTCCAGTATATTCCGATACATCTTCCGAAAGCTTTCCATCGAACAACTTTTCCCCCGAGCCCTATGCTTGGCGAGAAAATGGGACAAACTTTCCGCTACGATTTCACACTACTCTTTGAAATTTTCACGAAATCCGTTATACTCCTGTGATAAGTAACAATAGCGAAATACACATTAACCCCTTTACAAGAGCGGACGAGAGACGAAAACTCAATTGCGACGCCTGGTGAAAATTCGAGCGACTGAAATTTTATATTCAAAGGAACCTTGTCATTTCGCACGTTCATTTTCTACGTTGATTGTTACGTAATTTTTATAATTATTTATATTTATTCCACGGTTGGTTTACACCTGAGAAAATTGATTTTTGTATACTTGGTAAATTTAACGTATTTGTTTTTCATAATTTCTGAGCTTCAGTGCTCGTAGCCATGGTTGGGACTAACGAAATATAGTAATCTCTCGATAAATGTTTACCTTTATGAAACTTATCAAGTAGTTTTATATTTCTCGTTGTATCTTCGTAAGAATATTTTCAATGAATTGGTGAGATTCTCCCGATAAAAACGAATACAAACATGACCACGTTCGGACTACTTTTAATTATACATAGTCCGCAATTTTGGAAAAATAATTCGAGAAATCAATAATTGAAAATAGTCTAAATATGGTCGTGTTTGTACTCGTTTTCATCGGGAGAATCTCGCCAATCCATTGGTAATATTTTCACAATTGTACGTGATACTTAATTTTTTTTAAATATCTCGAATAACTATATAACTTTGCGAGAGTGTTATCAATGAATTTGCGAGATTCTACCGATAAAAACGAGTACAAACACGACCATATTTAGACTACTTTCAATTATTGGTTTCTCGAATTGTTTTTCGAACATTGAGTACCACGTACAATGAAAAGCAGTCCGAATATGGTCGTGTTTGTACTCATTTTCACCGGGAGAATCTCACCAATCCATTGATAATACTTTCGCGAGGTTACAACGAGAAACGTAACAGTTTTTCAATTACTTTAGTATCGTAGCACCGATACGTGTGCATCGTCGTTTTAAAACTCGGTGTCCATAATACGATTCACGAGGTACGAATAGTCGATTCCAGGAACAAATTCACTACCCCTCCTCCTTAAAGAGTTCCATGTGGCACCGATAGTGTGCGCTTTATCGAGGGGTCGCTGCGATTAGGTGTGAAAGTTTTCTCGGTCGTTCTGCGTTATTGCGAATAAAATAAAATGTAATACCCACCATTACGTGAACCGTCGACGCGTTCTACGGTTAACGAAACACGACTGTCCCTGTTACAATGTCGCTGCTTGTTGTATCGAGGCAGGGACGATGACTCCCCGGCGGACTTGATCGCGGGCGCGCATGCGGCTTTCTACGAGGGCCGCATGCGCGCCCGCGAGGATGGGGTGGTCCTGGCGGGATGCGAGGTGGAGGCCCTCAGGCGCCAGGCCCGGGAGTCCATGCTGCAGCTTTGGCAGCAGCGGCTGGCCGAGCCGTTGTTCGGCCAGAGGACTGTCCGGGCTATCCGGCCGGTCATGTTTGAGTGGCTGGGTAGGCGCTTCGGCTCACTCACCTACCGGTTGGTGCAGGTGCTGTCCGGGCACGGATGCTTCGGTCAGTACCTGTGCCGGATCGGTGTGGAAGAGGCGGCGCGCTGCTGGCACTGTCCAGCGGACGAGGACACGGCGCAACACACCCTCGAGGTGTGTCCGGCCTGGGGGGTGGAGCGCCGTGTCCTCACGGCCGTGATTGGGGCGGACCTATCGCTGCCGGGCGTGGTACAGGCCATGCTCGGCAGCGAGACGAAGTGGCGGGCCGTGGCCTCCTTCTGCGAGGAGGTAATCTCGCAGAAGGAGGCCGCGAGCCGCATTCGCGAGAGCGGGAGACCGCGAGCGAGGCCCCGTCCGAGGCCGGGGGCGGGTGGGCCTCCGGAAGGGCCGGGGAGGCCACCCTGAGAGCGGCGGGCGGGGGTGCGTAGCCCTTGAGGCTCGTGCCACCGCCCGTCGTCTAAGGGGTGGGTAGAGTAAGGGACGGCGACGCTCTCGAGGGCGGAGAGGCCAGAGCCGCCCTCGGGAGCGTACGAGCCGGGGTGCGGCCGCGCCGACGGCACGGTCCCAGGGCCGTGCCCCCGGCGCGGCTATGGGGGCCGTGGGCGGTCGCGAGTGTGGGACTCGCGGCCGCCCTCGGGCGGCCCCCGGGAGTGGGACGTCGGAGCAGTGTGGCCCTGCTCCGACGTCGGGCGCCAGAGCGCCGAGGAGAAAACAGGGAAGGGAGGGTGAAGTACCCCCTCCCTTCCCTGGAACGGGAGGACACGGGCGCGAGAGCCCTGCACGGGGGAGCACCTGTTGTTATGATGTCTTCGGTCCCAGGTGCTCCCCCTGCATAGTGCGAGGATGGCCACCGTGGTGGGTTTTAGTGGGTAGGTCCCGCGCCCGATGGGTTTCCTACCGGGCGCGGGGAATCCCACACTCCCCCCGACCCTCCCCAGGCGGCGGGGGGGTCTTTCGAAGATTTCCCCCACGTTAAAAAAAAAAAAAAAAAAAAAGGGACGATGACTCGCTCATTGACACGGATGACGCGTGAAAATCGTGTTAACCCTTTGCAGTCGTATGTCTACTCTCAGCCACCAAAGCTTTTTTATTGTGTCTGCGCATATTGCGGCACTGCGAAGACGTAAAAAATAAAAATTGTTCTGTTTGTTCAAATAGAAAAATTAAAGGCCAAACTAATTATTTTTGCGACACGTGTTCTCAAAAACCAGGGCGCCATATTGGAACATTACAATATTTGAATGTTTTCGTAGTCGGTGATTTCAAATCTGAAATAAAAATTGCTGTCAACAAAATGGTAGATTTGTTGAATGCATATTTTAAATAATTGTCATATTTTCATATTTTATTGGCATATTTACTTTAGTATTCAGAACATATCAAATTTATTTATTACGAATTAGTAGACTGAATTCACAGAGGTGAGGAATATTCAATAAAAACAAAATGGCGGAGTCAAAATTAAATATGAGTTTGAATTAATCAATCGAGAGTTTTGAGAAGTTTGTGGAGGACTTACAAAACACAAAAAGTAATTATTAACGAGAAAGAATTATTCAAATAAAATTGATAAAACAATAACAATTAAAGCGTTTCATACATATTTAGTTCACTGACGCTAAAAAGTTACATCTAATTAAAGTCAAATAAAAACTCCCTTTTGTGAAATTTGTTCTACCGAAAACATAAACAAAATTATTGATTTAACGTATGTTACGTATTTAATTTTGACGTTGATAATTAAATTATTAACACTTTCTTTCATTAAATGTCGTCTTCAGCTAAAAGTGCCACCTATTCTGTATTCTAACCTTAACATTATATTTCTCACAAACTATAAGACATTTTTCAAAAACTTTTATTACTTTATATACGTTAGCTGTCCCAGTATGCATTGAAAGAAATTCGTTTCTTGAAAAAATTGGACTTTTTCCCGCCTTTGAACGTCTGTATATCGTGGCGACTGAGAGACGCCTTTCGAGCGCAAAGGGTTAATCATTTGAACGTCAACAATTCTGATATGCGTTCAAAAAAATTCGGTTCTTAATATTGAAAAAATTGGACTTTCTCCCGCCTTTGAACCGCTGTGCTTCCCTGCGACTAAGAATCACAATTTGTAAGTTAATAATTTTTACGTCAATCCTACTATACATTAAAAAAAAATTTTGTTTCTTGCTACTACTATAAATTCATTTCTTGAAAAAAATTGAACTTTTTCGTGCCTTTCGAAGCGCTACGCGTCGTGGCGACTGAGAGTCGCCTTTCGATCGCAAAGGGTTAATAATAAGAGAGTCGAAGCAAGGGCGAGGTGCACGCAAATTATGAACGCCTATGGCAATGAATCAAAGGGTCCCGATGTTTCCCCCCGAGGCTGTGCGACTCTTTCGCGAGCGAACGAAGCATAACAGCTTCGACGGCGCGACGTTGATCCTTGGCGCGATTTATGGCATCGGATGGGGAAGGGATCGTGAATCGGAGATTCGTCGTCAGTCTCTGCCCTCTTCCAACGGCATTGTTTCCATCGAGGCACGAAGAGAACGCGCCGTTATCGCTCGCGATAACAGCCATCGTTATAGACAACGACGCGACCAGATATCTGGTATAATCATCGACGATAGATCGTTACGGTACTCACAGGCTTGAAAACATTCTATCGTTGCGTTTGTTAACGCCGTGACTCTTATGACCGAGTTCTCGACGATCGAATATTTTCTAGACTAACGTCTATCGTGAGTGTCAGCTTTAGATAAAAGCGCGGGACAAAGACTTGCAATTATTTAAAAATAAAAAAAAAAAAATAAGAAAAAAAAGTGAAGTATATTCTATGCAGAAATGAATTCCGTTTCGGGTTTTCGGGTGGAAATCAATAACTGACGTTTGTTCTCTGTATTCGCGTTAGTTTTCCTCTTTCTTTTTTCTTTTTTTTTTTTAATATAAAATTTCGACGCCACCAGGGGTCCTCGTTTTAAAGAAAATAGACGATCGATGCAACGATCGTAACTGACAAAAGAGAATGGATAGTTGTACAGTACAATTTTTTGTGTTTCGATTTGTTAATAGAGAACAACAGAAGTTGGTTACTTTAGTAGTTGTGATAGTATCATATAGTAAAAGTTGGTTGCTTTAGTAGTTTGTGATTGTTAGTATCATATAGTAAAAGTTGGCTACTTTAGTAGTTATGGTAGTATCGTATAGTAAAAGTTGGTTACTTTAGTAGTCTGTAATTGTTAGTATCATATAGTAACAGTTGGTTATTTTAGTAGTTGTGCTAGTATCGTATAGTAAAAGGTGGCTTCTTTAGTACTTGTAATAGTATCGTATAGTAAAAGTTGGTTACTTTAGTAGTCTGTAATTGTTAGTATCATATAGTAACAGTTGGTTATTTTAGTAGTTGTGCTAGTATCGTATAGTAAAAGGTGGCTTCTTTAGTAGTTGTGGTAGTATCATATAATAAAAGTTGGTTACTTTAGTAGTTGTGATAGTATCGTATAGTAAAAAGTGACTACTTTAGTACTTGTAATAGTATTGTATAGTAAAAGTTGATTATTTTAGTAGTTGTGATTGTTAATATCGTATAGTAAAAGTTGGTTACTTTAGTAGTTGTGGTAGTATCGTATAGTAAAAGTTGGTTACTTTAGTAGTTGTGGTAGTATCGTATAGTAAAAGTTGGTTACTTTAGTAGTTGTGGTAGTATCGTATAGTAAAAGTTGGTTACTTTAGTAGTTGTGGTAGTATCGTATAGTAAAAGTTGGTTACTTTAGTAGTTGTGGTAGTATCATATAATAAAAGTTGGTTACTTTAGTAGTTGTGATAGTATCGTATAGTAAAAAGTGGCTACTTTAGTACTTGTAATAGTATTGTATAGTAAAAGTTGATTATTTTAGTAGTTGTGATTTTTAGTATCGTATAGTAAAAGTTGGTTACTTTAGTAGTTGTGGTAGTATCGTATAGTAAAAGTTGGTTACTTTAGTAGTTGTGGTAGTATCGTATAGTAAAAGTTGGTTACTTTAGTAGTTGTGGTAGTATCGTATAGTAAAAGTTGGTTACTTTAGTAGTTGTGGTAGTATCATATAATAAAAGTTGGTTACTTTAGTAGTTGTGATAGTATCGTATAGTAAAAAGTGGCTACTTTAGTACTTGTAATAGTATTGTATAGTAAAAGTTGATTATTTTAGTAGTTGTGATTTTTAGTATCGTATAGTAAATGTTGGTTACCTTAGTAGTTGTGTTAGTTGGGTACAGTGAAATTTTTAATCTTTTGTTAAATTTATTAGAATATTTCGTGCGATTATTTACCAAAATGTCAGAGTGTGCTAAAGAACTTAATGATTCGGCTAATTGTTCCAGCATGACACATTTAATTCTTGTTACTTCCAGTTATCTGACAATCTCTGTAATCCGAGAGTGCTTCGATCAAATATATACAGAGTGTCTCGTTTAAATCGAACATCCAATTTATTTCCACTATTATCGAAGCTAAGAAAAAATAACCAACAGGAGCTTATTTTCGTTATTAACAAGGTCATCGATCTTTTTTGCATTTTTTTTTTAATTGAGGGATGAAAAATGTTGTAAATTGGAACGATATAAAAATAATAAAACGAGAGGCGTACAATAAATCGACATATTTTATTATGTGTTCAAAATGCTGACCTCCTGCATCGATACATTTCTGCAACAATTGCATTTTTTTATAGCCGTTGCAAAGCTCATTCATAAAAACGCTTTGTTTGCTAAATTCTGTTGAAATACGATGCGTTCACTTCGCTACAATTTCTACAAATTATTATCAGCATTTTGAACGCCCAATAAAACAAGGCACTTCATTAAAATTTATTTGTCCTCTTCGAGGTCACTTCAAGGTCGATCGAATTCGTCTTGACACCGATCACAACATTCCATCATATAAAAAACAATTATTAAAAAGAAAAAAATGTCTTACATAATTTTATTAACGCTTAAAGGTGCTTTTAATTTTCGTTTCTATTTTATTTTACCAAAGACGATGATAAACATTATATATAAAACGGTACACAAATATTTATGACAATTACACGAAAATATTTGTAGTATTAATTTCCTTTAAATCGATACGATTAATTTTAATTTATATGAAAATTACAATATTTTGTCCAATTAATTTCGTTAAAACAAAATAATATTTCACTCGTGCACAGAGGAATAAAAACGACTTCGTCGAGACACTTTTTTATCACCATTGGATGCACACCTGGAATCACTGAAACTTTTCTAATTTTTTTTTTCTTCTTCTATAACTCTGAAATTAATTTCGAACGAGACACGTTGGTACATCTACTCTAGCTTATTTTTTTTTTCTTCCACGAT
Source organism: Ptiloglossa arizonensis (assembly GCF_051014685.1). Classification (NCBI taxonomy): domain Eukaryota; kingdom Metazoa; phylum Arthropoda; class Insecta; order Hymenoptera; family Colletidae; genus Ptiloglossa; species Ptiloglossa arizonensis. The sequence continues at coordinate 25,124,649 of NC_135052.1, read as the reverse complement.
AACGGTGGAATTAAGTTACAAACGTCCGATTCGAGCGAGACACCCTGTAGGTACGACCACCGAGAGATCTTACTCACTGTATTTGCCCCGCTCGCGAGTTACTGCACGCGATCGGTATCTCGATGCACCGTGAACCGATCCGAGAACGAATCCGTATACGTGGAAGTAGGTGATCCGTAACGAAGGGGGTAACTTGTAGCGTTACTATGACACTGACTTTCATATATCGATTACGTAACATCAATTAGCCCGCGATTCCGAGCAAACTAGCTTCCTGTACTGGAAACGGGAACAACCACGTCCACGTACGAGAAATCCAAGACGTTCGATAGCATCGCTCGCAGTCGCGTTTCATTCCGCTCTCTTTGCTGGCGCGGAGCATCGACGATCTTACGCTCGCTTCAGAAACTTCGTACCACCACTCTGTGAAATTTTCTACTCACGGTGCCTCCGTCTCTCTGCAGGACAGAGACGTCTGTTGCATTTTTGATACGACACTTATTACATTCGTGTATTACAGTTATTTTCCCTTCGGGTTACAATGACTGGGCTTTATTGGACAGAATCGACCTCGACTGTTTTGGTATTCCGTGGAAATAACTTTTAACCGTTCCCTCAGTTTTATTGCGTAATTGATACTTTTATGCTAATTAATCGAATTATTTAAACTTATGTTTTGTTTGAATATTTTATATTTTTATCGAAACTTATTTTTGAAGGTGATTTAATTTAGAATATAAGTCGAGGAGAACACTTTTTTTTTTAAATAAAAAATTGGGACTAATTATTGTTCGAGTAAAAAATATTTATTGAATTAAAAATTGTAACCAATTGTTCTGTGGCAGATACGATACTAATATGGATACAATACAAAAATGTATTCGGACAGTTACTATGACACTTGTGTTTTATTTAAATATTTTGTATTTTATACTTTGTGTAAAATTATATTAACTTATATTTTATATTTTTATTGAAACTTATTTTTGAAGGTGATTTCATTTAGAATATAAATCGAGGAGAACACTTTTTTTTTAAATAAAAAATTGGGACTAATTATTGTTCGAGTAAAAAATATTTATTGAATTAAAAATTGTGATCAATCATTCTATGGCAGATACAATACCGGACAAATGTATTCGGACAGTTGGTTTATGATATTCTGTATTGTTATTTGCCTGACACCAAATCAATAAAATAACGGTCAGAGAACGGAATGATAAATAAATTGTCCCAGTAAGTACCAACGGAAACATAAATTTTACAATAATATGCAAAAATGTGAACGACAAAGATACTCTTTGTTCGAAGTCATTAAGTTCATCATTAAAGTTTAATAATTATTCTTTGTTTGAAGTCATTAAAATTCATTATTAAAGTTTAATAATTTATTAAAGTGCATCATTAAAGTTTACCTAATTATTATTTGCTACTATTTATTCACGACAATTTCTATGTTTTACTTTTTAATAAATAACAAATCCTTTTGAGCAATATGGATATGGTTATAATTTATATAATATGGTTATAACAATTTACTAAGTTTACAAGAGAAAGTTACTAATAATGCTAATAATACAGAGCACAACAGAATTGACTACTGATTGTGTGTGTATATATATATATATTTTTTTTTAAGTTTTTTATTAACTAGTACACAAAATTTCTATTCAACGATTTTAAATGTATTAATTGCGATTATTCACAAACGATGACAATTGATTGTCGACTTATAAAATAATTGTTAAACAACTGCAAAATTTTTCAAATTTATAAAAAACTGTAATTAAAGCAGCATATATAATAAGAAAAAAAAAAAAATTAAGAGTACTTTTGGCAGCCCCTAGATACGTGGCATCCTGAAAGAGTGACACACCCCTAAATATTTTATAAGACTTAGATCGAATAGATAAATAAACGGACAAAAAAATATTTTCTCAGACCAGAGCAATAAACACTAGTATATTACCTTAAGGCCCTAGAAAAAGCAGAACATTTATTATTTAACATCTTAGTCCCGTACGATACCAATACATACGTAATGTACAAACTTTGAAATATTTTATTAGAATTTTTAAATAAACGGAAATTTAAAAATAATCTCAATTTCATCTGATCGAACATTGTGCTAAATTAAGTGTCGTCTACTTCCATTCGTTTAAAATATTCCAAGTGCCATTTCAACATCAAGCTATCAAAATAGATGGGACTTAAAATATTTTCTTAGGTTGGTAGGACTTAAGAAACTTTCACCGACTAATGGATACGTATTTAGAATGTTTTCTCAAGTTATTAAGATAAACAGAGCCCAGAGTACACTATTAACTAATTATCTCAATATCCTATCATTATCGGGGTAAATATACGTAACATTACAATTTTCATATTTTATATTGTTTTATTACATTCTTGCTATATTTGCTTTTAAGGTTAGGTTAATAGCAATATACAGCTATAGTTTGCCTTCTACTTATTTTGATTTCCACGTATTAATTTCTTTTTATCATTTTCTCTTTCTTTCTTTCTTTCTGTCTTCATACAATACTGCCATTTTACAATGCATACAAAGTTCTTACTATTGTCTTTTTTCCCCTTTCTATCTTTCTTCGCACAATACTCCATTTTACAATGTATACAATCTTGGTACAATAAAAACGTATTATTATTGTTATTATACCGTGCACTTTATTTAGGTTTCTTTACCTTTATTCAAACTGCCCGCGAAATTGTAAAACGTACGAAACAATTTCATAGAAGTAAAAATTCTGTCTGGAACTGAAAATTCAATGCAGAAAAACATTCAATTTAGAGACGAATGGAATTTGTATGCAAATAAAATATTTTATACGAATAAAACAAAATTTGTATGCGAATAAAAAATTTTACACAAGTGAAACAAAATTTGTATGCGAATAAAAAATTTTATGCAAATAAAACAAAATTTGTATGCGAATAAAAACTTTTACACAAATAAAACAAAATTTGTATGCAAATAAAAAATTTTACACAAATAAAACAAAATTTGTATGCAAATTAAGAATTTTATGCAAATAAAACAAAATTTGCATGCAAATAAAAAATTGTATGCAAATAAAACAAAATTTGTATGCAAATAAGAAATTTTATGCGAATAAAACAAAATTTGTATGCGAATAAAAAATTTTACACAAGTGAAACAAAATTTGTATGCGATAAAAAATTTTATGCAAATAAAACAAAATTTGTGTGCAAATAGAAATTTATACGAGAATAAAACAATTTGCAAACGAGAAATATTTGCACAAAAATTTGGAATAACGAGCCGTAGATAAACTTTTTCCGTTCGTTACGTATTGAATGAAAAATAAATTTGAATTATGGAACGAAATACTACCCAATGAACAAATAAAATGTAACTGTCCAGTAGAATAAACGTCGCGAATAAATCTCTATACGTAGTCCCATTCGTCATCTTTTATTCGGTTCAAATTGTAAAAGCCTGTCATACGATCGTCCCTTATTATACTGGACATGAACTGCCTAGGGATTTTATAACATTTGTAGATAGAAGCAGCTCTAACCATTTCAACCCAAATACCTCCCCTTTGCGTTCAGGTCGAATTAATTTCAAATTGTGCTTTCCACTGTACAGCCAAATCTCAATATTTAAATTATATTATTTGGCTATGTGCAAATCATAACGTTTAATGCGAAACCTTACTCGATCGTAGTTTCTAATATTATCCCCCATACCGCGTCAAAGAGCCAAAAAGAATTATTTACAATTTATGAAGCATCAACGAATCTAAAATTTCGAAAGCTTCGAGTTTTGTGATAAAATTATAAATTAAAAAATCCTATCCGTTTCGAAAAAAATCCTGAAACCTTAGAAATATTATACCACGCCCTAGATTCTTTCTCGAAGGAACATTTCTCTTCTATTTGGAATCCCTACCGTCTCATTCAATATCAAACGCAAGTTCTTACGTTTTGCTGCATCTAAATTGAATCAACCTATCTCAAAGGCATGCCATGTACACGAATCGATTCTCAAGACTGTAAATCTGTTTACGCTTGGACAGCGTAGAGCTACAGTTGACTCGAGATTTGTATTCAAAGTTCTTTATAGCTATGTCCCTTGGTTTAGAATATTTAAACTTTTTCATCTTTATTCCGTTTATTTATTTATTTAAACGGAATGACATCTGATCTAGCGTATAGTGAACAAAAAAACAAAGAAAGAAGAGAAAGAGGTGGTGGACATATTGCAAAGAATTCTTGTATTTATTTAACAATTTCCAAATGATGAAATAAAGCCGGAAAAAAATTACTTAGGTTGCAATCAAAGTTATCATTTATGCATACACGATTAATAATGCTCTCGTGGAACACTTAGAAGGAATGTTCGAAAATTTGAAAATTTAAAACTTTGCACATAGGTCAAGTGACTCTGTTAATGGATCCATTTTTTGTTTTGGCACAGAAGCGATGAAAACACCCTCGTAAAAAAATATATGTTACATACTACCGGAAATATTTTCGAAACCATATAAAATATGGAAAAAAATTTAGTAGAAAATTTTACAGTATTTGACGTTTCACGGTGTGGCAGTAAAAAATTAAAAAAAAAATTTTTCAAAACCTACTCCCGAAAAAATTCGAGTTGCTAAATATTCTTTATTAGAATATTTCCCTTTTTTATCTAATGCTGCACACCACGATAACTAATGAAAACAACTGTGCAAGTTAATTAATGGTGCCTATTGTGAATCAAATTTTTTTTTTTTGAGCCACAAGTTCCCTGTAGAAATTCATTTCGAAAATTTATTTATTTATTTCACACGTACTATTTAATCGTTTATATTCGTACTATGCTTATTATATTTATGTTTTCCACGATTTTTTTATCACTATATGAATATTTTCTACCGCTATTAAAGAATCTTTATTCGTATAATAATAATATTAATAATGATATTAAGAGACAAAAACGGTGTAGAGCACTATTAGACACAGACTATAGTATGATAAACAAATCTAGAACTCTAGACTGTTGTCACAAAATATACGTATAATTTTGATAAATATTGTACACCCCTGAATTAAAACTCATTAACAGAGACATAGGCATAGAACGCTCAGAAGCGAAAAAGAACGACGAGCACGGAAAACACCGTAATATTATGTACTACAAAATTACGGGTAAACAAACAAGATCCAAGCCTCGTATAAATGGTTTCCTAATGAGCATACAAGATTCACTTCGTGCTATGCATAATAGGTATATTGCCAAAGGGGCTTCATTTGTGTAATATTAATATTAGTAATAATAACTTTTTAAAAAATGTGATGTAAGAATTTAATTATACTACTAGAATATTGTAATTATTTTATTATTATATGCATTGAAAAGATTAAGACAATAAGTTGTTAAATAATTTTCAAAGACAATAAATTGTTAAGCAGTTCAATACAATAAATTGTTAAGCAGTTGAAGACAATAAATTGTTAAGAAATGATATTGTTAAAAGCAATAAATTATTAAGAAGTTACATTCTTCGAAGCAATAAATTGTTAAGAAGGTATATCGTCCGAGGTAATAAATTGTTAAGCTGTATCGTTCAAGGTAGTATAAATTGTCAAGAAGTAGTAGCGTTGAAGGCAATAAATTGCTAAGGAAGTTTTATCGTCCTAGGAAATAATTTCTAAAAAAAAATACAAAAAAAGTTGTATCGTTGAGAGCAAGAATAATTTCTTAAGAAGTTTGTAAAAGTCAAGTAGTTGATAGTCCGTCGAGATTCATCGGCTCGCGGTTCCAGCTCGCCGCCGCGTCCGGATCGGGGTTCATTTCCGACGATTTTCCAGCCAGTTCTCACCAGGCGGCTCGAAACATCATCGACAACGTCTCCCGCGAGATTTTCCTTATCACGGGCGGGGATAGAAAATCCCATTATCAGAAACGCCACAGGTTCGTGGCGAGGCGGAGAAAGGAGGAACGATGAAGGAAACGGCGGTGGGTCGGCGCAATATTCCGAGCTACTTGGACGGAAATAATGTGGAAACGGCAAATATTATTTTAACCGTCGATTTATAGAGTGGGCCCGTCACTCTGACGAGAACCAAGCATTGTTGTTGCCCCGGCTATTTTACCGTTCGCACGCGCTCACGTTCGCGCGCCGTTTCCTTTCCAAAGCCGCTAATTATAAACGCGCGTGATTCGTCTGGCTCTGGGAGGAGAGTGTTTCGGGTCAAACCTGTGTGAAAATCATCGACTTCGATTCGTGCCCCGATCGTCTCCCGATCTCGCACGGGCAGCAGCGAGGAATTCCACTGTTTGCGCCCGAACAGGATGAAATACATTCGGGCGAGCAACAAGCTCGAACACGGGGAGAGAAAGGATCCAAACGCGTACCGTGGGTAAGAGCGACAAAGAGAATAAACGCGTGCAGTGGGTAAGAGCGGAATAGAATATAAACACGTACGGTGAGCGAAAGGGAGAAAGAGTACAAACACGCACTGTGAGTGAAAGAGAGGAAGAGTACAAACGCGCAGGGAGAAGGAGAGTACATACGAACCCACTGAGAGAGGGAGAGGGAGAGAAGAGAATACGGTTTACCGAGAAAGAGAAATAGAATATAACCCAATGAGAAAGAGTGAGAGAGAGTACAACTCACCGAGAAGAAGAGGTATAGGACAACCCACCGAAGGAATGAGCGAGAGAGAAAGAGAGAGGGAGAGTACTAGTCCTCTGAGAGAGAGAGTATATACAACCGCGCGGAGTGAGTGGAAGAGAGAAAGAGTATAAGCGCGCAAGGAGGGGAGAGAGCGAGAGAGAGAAGAAGTCCAAGCGCGCAAGAGAGGGAGAGAGAACGAGGGAAAGAGAAAGTAGAGCGCAGAGAAAGGAGGAAGAGGGAGAGAAAATAATGCCGTGAGTTGTATCCAGAAAGCAAAGAGGGGTGCATCGAAATCCTTTAACGAAATGAGCCGCGTAAAATCTGCATAAAGCACGCGGAATTTGTAACAGGTTAATTCATAGCGCTAGTATACCGTGTACGACGGGTAGTAATTTATTCTTTTTTACAAATATCTCGCCGGTGTCCCTCCAGTTTGATTTGTCACTAATTTAATCGTATTCCGCTGTTCGTATTTTTTTGGGGGAGACAAGTATCGTCCCCATTGCCTGATTCGTATTCCACGTACATTATTATCGATATTCTCGGCGCGCGGTGTTATCGTGTTACCTTCGGAAAACGATGAAAACAATACCCCACGAGGCAAACAAGCAAACAAAAATCATTGGACAGGGTTATGGGGAAAATTCCAAGCGATGCCCAATTTTCAACGGAACGCGGATCGGCTGTTTAACCAAGAACGGTTGCGATACGAACCGAAATACGGAAACTGATGATACAGCTATAGGCTTATTTGCATCATGCGCTACAGCTGTTGTTGTGGATGTCACTACTAATTTAATTCTTTTTCCTTTTTATATTTTATTTGATGTATTATATATTATTGTTTTATATTCTATTTTATATATTACATATTACTATTTTATATTCTATTTTATATATTACATATTATTATTTTATATTCTATTTTATATTACTAAATTTTATATTATACTAAAGCAAACAACACATAAACGATCAATACTTTAAAATATAAATAATAATACTACAAATTCTACACAACAGATAACAAATAACAGTTTCAAAACTATATTTCATACATAAACAATACTTTCATAGAAATTACAGTCTTCTGATGTATTCAAGCGTCGAAAGGAAAGTAATAATACGACGCTTAAAAATAAATAGCATAAACAAAAAATTAAATTAAATTGTTTTCTGCGGCAATTGTTCAGTTTTCAGCTGTTATCTTCTTCATCGAGCTATTTTTAATATATATGACCCGATCTTCGTTCCACGTGTCAGATTAATGTTCATGTTTGGTCAAAAATTATTATCACGAGTTAGACTCGTCAAAGTATTTACGTCAGGCGGTTAACGATGAGTCTGCCGGAAGGGAATCTTTTCAATCTCTCTCTCTTTCTTTTGTCTTCCATTAAAAATAGAAAAAGTTACGATTTCATTGTTCCTCTCGATCATCGATCCGCAGAGGACAAAAAGTGACACACGAGTGGCACGGGGAATTAATAAGGACCAGCTTCGACTGGATACACAAAGTTTGATCCTCGAAAGTTTAAAAGCCACGGCGAAGAAAAAGCACAAGGGGAGGTCAAGTTTCGTGAAGTTTCCCTCCAATAGAGACAATTTCGATCCCTTGGTTCATTTGGTGAGGATTGAGGAGGTACATTAACTTCCGGGAATTTTTTCCGTACATATATTAACCCTTACCACTCGTATGTCGAGTGTGACTCGACATCACATTTCTTACTTCAATCTCGAATTAAATTCGACATTAGACAACCACTTTATTACTTAATATAAATAGAAAATATATTTGGTACACTCTGCACTGTAACGACACTATGCAGTGCACTCTGCACTGTGACAACAGTACGTAATGCACTCTGCACTGGGCTGCATTCTGCACTACTGCGGTAGAACATTTTATTGAAACCTTGTTTTATCTATTTTTTAAATTAACAGAGGAGTTGTTGATAGGTAAAAAAAATTACAGAATGCAAACGGTTAACATTTAAAGCTTTTAAATATATTTTAAGTTTACTTAATATCAGGCCCAAGCTATTTTTCATACCAAAAGAGAAACTGTCTGCAAAAATTTTTATACAGAGCGTAGAAAAGAAAATACTTATTTTTTAATGAAAATTGATATATATTAAAGGTAACTGGGAATATACTGGATAATAGGATAAGATGATTTAAATTTTATGGTTTTTTAGGGTATGATACTTTTCAAAGCACTCTTCAATATTTATGTCTGATTTTCAGGTACAAGTATTAGAATAAAATTTAGTTAACATAGATAAAAAGCAGAAACAAATTTACAGAAATAACATGGCACAATACTTAACACCTTAAATGTACATCTGTATATAACAAGAGTGATGAAACGAATAAAATGATTTTTATCGCTTTTATTGAAAGAAGTATTTTGAAAATATTTATTGAATGAAGAATTTTGAAAACATTTGTTTTCCCGAGAAAAATTAATTCTTTGAGAAAACGTTGATTTTGTAAAAAAAAAATCAAAAGTTCTCAAAGTTTTCTCTAGAAATATTGGAACTGGAAAAAGATCTGTGCAACGGTAGGGAACATTAGTGAGAATATGTGGTTCGAATTTGAAGTCAGTCGGATAAGTAGTTTCTGTAAAAAGTTAGCCACCAGTTGGAAAAAACTTGTTTCGAGAAAAACACGTTAAAAGTTTAAAAATCGAAGCATTTCAACGGCTGGAGTAACTGCACAGAAAACGTATCTTGATTTATATTTTGAATTTCGATATTTATTTATTTATATACGGGTTACACCTTTTAATAAACAAAAATACAGAAAATGTTGCAGACAAATTATATAAAAAATATATTAAAAAAACAAAAACATCTAAAAAAAAATATATAAAAAATACAAATTTTATTTAAATATATATATTAAATTCTATCAAGACTATTAAACTGACCATAAAGTTCAAATTAATCATAAACTGTTCTATGGAATTTTGGTGGTTACAACAACATTAAACGGTATCTCAGTGAGGTCCAAAATATATTTAAATAAAATTTGGATAAAATATCAAGTCAGATGAAGGAACCGTATAAAAATTATTCTATTTGAAACTAAAAAAACAAGTTACATTAGGATATTCATCGTAGCAGGACATATTACAATTTAGATTATGCAATGTCAAACGCAAAAATTGGTGTTGAACGGTAACATCGATGAGGTGTCCACAGAACTGAACAGTATTTTAATTTATTTATTCATTCAGTGAAAGGGAGAACCCTTTAGTGCATAAAATTTACAAAATTCATTCATGGCTTGACAAAGCACGTATCAATTGACTTTTAAAGCAATTAAAAGATGAAAAAATTACAAATTTTCCGCAATGAATATTAATATACCTAATTATGCGATTCATACATTATAATCGTGGGCAAACTACGTAGCAGGACAAAAGGTACTACAGAATGCTGTTCTAAAAACGTTCCGTCGTAAAAGAAACACAAAGAAGAAAAAAGAATCAATTTGTTTAAATCGTAAAGCGTACCCCGATCGAATACATCAGAAATGAATAATTATTACGAAGTGAAAATAGATTAACGAGCAATTAAATCAATTTCAAAAGAAAAGATACTGCAGAATCCTATTCTAAAAACGTTCGATCGTTAAACAAAAAAAAAACACCAAAAAAAAAACCAGTTTATTCAAATCGAAAAGGGGTCCTCGATCGACACCCCTCCCCCCAACGTAAGAGTATTTTCAGAAATTAGTCCAAAGTGGAAATAGCTTAACGAGCAATTAAATAAATTCCAAAAGAAAAGATATTGCACAACGTTACTCTAAAAGCTTTAGAAAAAAAAAACACCAAAAAAAAATTCCCCCAGTTTATTTAAATCGAAAAGTGTTCCTACTGCAGAACTCTGTTCTAAAAACGTTCGATCGTTAAAAAAAAACACAAAAAAAAATACCAGTTTATTTAAATCGAAAAGTGTTTCTACCGCAGAACCCTATTCTAAAAACGTTCGATGGTAAAAAAAAAAGAAAACATCAAAAAAAAAAAAAAAAAAGAAAATACAAGTTTATTTAAATCGAAAAGGTTTCCCGTATCGACCCCCCCCCCCCCCCCCCACGGTAAGAGTATTTCCAGAAACGAACAATTAGTCCAAAGCGGAAGTAGATTAACGAGCGATTAGGTCGGTCCAGGTCCTCGTTGCTTGGAGAAATGTCCCCTCGATCGGTAAAAAAGTAAGGTACACCGCGAGGGGGGGTTGGAAAATTCCCGCTATCTTTTCTTTCCTAATTTTTCACTCGCGGGCACAAAGAAAATTCTTAGACAATATCGACTAGTGGAAAGCGTGGTGTCATCCACAGACACGAGAAGAGAAGACTTCGGTAATTTTCACGTGGCCCCGATAGGATTCGTTTTTACGTTTCGAAATTGCCGGCCGCCGAAGTATCTAATAACGTCTTCTTTACTGCTTTCATTTCAGCTGCAGACATTTCGTTGCCGCTGCTTGGAACGGTGTCCGACGACCGATTTGATTTTTCTTACGCGCTCGCCTCCTTCGACCCCCGCGGTGGAAAAACAGGAACACGTTCTCGTTCGTTCAGCGGTGGCGGTGGTTATAGTAATTGCGATATTACGGTAGAGAAACCGAGCGAAGACGAACGATCGCAAGAAACGCTTCCCGTTCTTGTTTCGAGTGCGCTTAAATTCGTTTATTACCGTGAAACTCCGTCACGATAACCACTGGCTGTACAGGGTGGGTGGAAAATCGTGATTCAGGGGATAACTTTGAGAAAATGAAGGAGAAACATTGCTTTACGATTTTTCCATCCTGGGCTTCCTTTTCGAGAAAATGAAATTTGATAATTTTAAAAAATGAAGGAAAATAACTGCTGTACGATTTTTCCATCCGAGGCTTTCTTTTCGAGAAAATTAAATTTGATGATTTTACGTGAAAAAATGAAGAAGAAAAATTGCTTTACAATTTTTCCATCCTGGGCTTTCTTTTCGAGAAAATTAAATTTGATAATTTTAAAAAATGAAGGAGAAAAACTGCTGTACGTTTTTTTTTCGTTTCGAGAAAATGAAATTTGATGATCTGAAAAAAGGAAGGAGAAAAATTGCTGTACGATTTTTTTTCGTTTCGAAAAAATGAAATTTGATGATTTTACGTGAAAAAATGAAGGAGAAAAATTGCTTTACGATTTTTCTAGCCGAGCCTTTTTTTTTCGAGAAAATGGAATCCGAATTTTGTTACTTTGGTTTTAGTTTATCACTTTGCAAGTTCTGGGAAATGTCAACAACCGATGCGTGTATGATTATGCTAGAAGAAATTAAGGATAACTGAACGAATCGTTACGTATTTTTATTTTTTAATTATTATTAAAAAATAGAAGCGTGACATCCGTTCATTAATCTCAAATTCGATTTTCTCGAAAAGCGTCTTGGGATGAAAAAATTTTACATCATATTTTTTTTCTTTATTATTTAAGCGCAAAATTACTGGTTGTACTATGATTTTCCACCCACCCTGTATTTGCAATGAACGGAGAATTTCATTACATCCGCAACCGAGACAGAGACTCGTGACGAGGGCCATCTTCAATCGTTCAATCTTGTTCCTCGAGGAGGTGGTCTCAAAATCTTTGAAAAAGTTATTTTCCATGGCGTTACATGTTTCAATGGTTACGATACAATTTTCTGTGCGATCCGATTTATCGAAAAATTCCAAAAATTCATCAAGAGACCACTAAATTTTGAACCATATACACCTAGTACTATAGGGAGCTGACAAGTTGTCGAGCAAGGACAAAAGGAAGAAGACCACGGAAACAGAATGGTGTAAGAAAACATAATTATAGTTTCCGAAAATTGTAATTATTCTGATAAAAACGAATCTAACAGTATTCTTCAAACTTGCCAAGTTACCAGCTCCCTATAAGGTAGGTGTCCCAATTACTACCACACTAGTTGTTTTTTTTATACGGCACATTTATCTCTTAATATTTATTTTTATTATTAACAATAATAAATATTCAATGTCTGTATATTGTTACGTAAAAACGAAGTTGAAATTTAATATTAAAATTGTTTTATACACGAGTCATCGTACATTATACCGTTGTTAAATAAAATAATTTAAATGACAGTTGTAGGGATACTGACAGTCACTCGTACATTTACCCTTGTACAGTAACGCACGGTTAACTTTTGCAAGATTTGAGACCGAGCAGTGAAAGTTTCGTGTGCAGGGTAGCGTGTTTTTCGTAGAACTAAACTCGAACGCTGCTCGACAAAGAGAGAGAATGGTTATAATAGGAGGAAGTGGGACAGTCATAGTACGTCGAGCGGCGATGACCGAGACTCGACGCTACAAAAGGATACCGCTACGATACAAAAAATGATCGTGCGATGTACAACACATTAGTTTCAATTGTGGTTATCGAGTTATATTTCTAAAAATAGTACCAATTCATTCTTCAAGTGCTCCTGATTAAAACGCGTCCAAACACGACGTAAATCGGACTACTTTTAATTAATTTAATCACATTCAATATTGCGCGATTTATGATGTGTCTTTCCTTTTCTACCGGGTCAGGCTTCGTTGAGCTCGAGACGCTCAGTAGAAGAGATTAGGGGAGATGAATCGTGGAAAGTTAACCGTCTAGATTATAGTGAAAGTTACCCGTACATTACTCCACTGTGCAGAGATCGTTATCGACGAATCAGATCAGTCGTTACCACCTCTTGTTACACGCATTTTCGTTATTGATTACAGCGATCGTATATACAAGTTTATGACGTGACAAAGTCGTAAGAGCCATCGAAACAGAGTAATGCGAAACGATAGCGAAAGATGACATGAACGCATTGGCGTAGACTCGGGATATTAACTATCAGCGTAACGGACCGTACCTTTCGGGATATAATCTTAAATATACATCTATAAATTCTACGTAATAACACTTACGAGGATAATTATTAAGTTAAGTAAAATTTACTCGATCGTCCACACCATGGATTAAATGAACCGTTTTCAAGCACTTATCGTTACGTTTGCCTTTTTAATAACATTTCCGTTACATTTGCGGTAATGGAATTTCAATTTTTTAGAAACTACGAGACGATACTTTATTAATATTTTAAGTACCGGAACTACCTTGATTTTTAACTACTTTTTAACCTCCTAAATGTGCTATATTTATGTTCGGATCTGTACTAAGGATACCGTTAATTTTATAAATATACACGAGAAATTTGGTTACGCAATAAAATTCACGTACCCGCGGTTTTGTATATTTCTCACGGATACGGAAATATACAAAACCGCAGATGCGGAGATTCTACTCCTATGCAATGTGACCTCAGCACTTAAATGTGGGGATCCCTGGTGGGGATTGGGTGGAGCAAGGGCCTCCTCTTGGCAACTTATGATCTCTGCACTGTAGATAGATACTGTTATTTTATTTTTACTTAAACGGGATAAAATTCCATTAGTATACGAATGTATGTAGCGTATATTAGCCATAAAAAAAAAGAATAGAGGACGCAGACGTGTTACAAAGAATTCTTGTATTAGTTCAACAATTAAATTTCTAAATGATATAGAGTCAGAAAAAAAACCAACCGATTTTACTGTTAATAAACCTATAATCACTGTAATCATGATTATTGTGTATCGTACAAAGCCCATATTTGCATTCTAATAACATCTATTATTATTCTAAGGGAGAGCTCGCAAGAAAGAAATACAATTATTTTATGAGTATATTTTTAAAATGAATAGTACAGTGTCTAATAAATTTAAGAGATCTATAAGAATTGTTTACAATGCGTTATGCTATAGGGACTTCCCGTATTCGAACTGTTATTATCCAAACGTTCCAATATCCGGATGTTCCGTTATGAAAATACTTCCTCCCATATAATGTTTCCATACAATATATATACATATATACACATATATATCTACCTAACCTCCCTTCGCACAACCCCTAAATCAAAGAGTGATTTCGTAAATCAAACTACTATACAGAAAATATTTACTTTGTAAATTTCTATTTACATTTAATTGTAATACTGTCGAGGATGTTGCAGAACAATATAAAAAAATTAATTGAAAAGATTATTGTTATAAAAGTAAGTGGTGAGAAAATTATTATTCTATATCACTATTTTCGTCTCGACTATTCGCTTCTCGATCATTATTTAAATCATTAACGATACAACAGGACAATACTGTACCAGGAAATATACTCTTTGTATAATAAAAAATTCACACAACGAGTGTCCATATAACAGAGATTCTCCTTTAAGAATTTATCACTTTCCTATTAATGTTCGACTGTATACCTCGATAAATGTAGAGAACAGCTGTTAGTTCTCTCGTCGACAACGAGATGTTCGACAGTTGCTCTGGAGATTTCAAAGAGATACGATATTCTATTCCCTGTTCGCTAATTTACATTCGATAATATCGTTTTTTTTTCCTCGACATTTTATCATCCCCATCGGAGAACTTCTTTCCAGAGAAATTTTATAGAAAATTAAGGAAGAAGTTTGCACGAAAAGAACGTGTCACTGTAAGGTAATTTATCTGTACACGATCGAGATTTATCGATCGAAAGGCAACCAGTGAAACGGTGCATCAAGGGAAGTATGCACTGCGGTGCAACAGGAACGAAGAATGAGCTTTAATGGGGTAATTTTATCTAGAATTAAAAAAGAATCAATTTTTTTTTTTTTATTGCTCTCTCTTAAAGTATATGTCGTCGATAATATATCTGCAACAGGATTTGTATGAATTTGTAATATTTACAAAGTTACAATCGTTTAAATAAAACTTTAAACGTGTGTTTCTCAAAACCTCGTTTCTTGAACTGTTGTGTACAAATTATACTTCACCAATTAACTTCAAATTTTCACAGAACCTTCAACAGACGTGCCTTTACCAGACGAACAATGGTTTTTAAAAAATGTTTATTATTTCATATTTTTTCAACATGTTATAGACTCCAAGTAACGAAAGAAAGGATATTTAAAATTCAAAATGTCACCATTTCTTTAATTATCAAGATTTTTCATTTCTGATGGTTCACACCATAGTCATATTCATAAAAAACAAGATACCATTTGGTGTGTTTGTTTCAGATTGAAGGAACGGTCTGAATCTTGCACACAAGCAAAACCTTTTTTTTTGTAATACTTTTTCAGTCATAGTTCATATAATTTGTATTATTTTTGGTTTAAAAAAATAATTCTGTACAGTTTAAATGTTAATAAATGTGTGAGCCACAACCCATATACAAAAAGATTTGTACTTTTTTTTTTTAATCTGGAAAAAACCAAAAATCACATTCTAGATAAGAATACTCCCTTAACACTAGTGTAATAAGTACAACACACAAATGCACTTATTTCAAGATGTTAAAATTATATTGAATCAGATCGTATATTTATTTGTCAAATTTGGAAAAAATAATTGACAATATTTCCTAAGAAACTTACAAGTCGTTGAAAATTTCTCTAAGAATTTCCAATTCGTTTGCAACAATTTAACAACAACTCAATTCCACTTAAACACTCCACTACCTTGAACATATTCCTATTTGTATCGTCCCACATACATATCCTCGAAGCTAGACGAGGAAAGGGCAAATTAATTAACAAATACCATTGTCCACGAATACTTTAAGCAAAGACACCGTTAATAATAATATAATTTTAAAAAGAAGTTCGAAACAGGTGAAATTGAGCCATTCGGTAGTTCCAGTGTTAATAAAGGCGAAAGAAACTCGACTACAAATAGCCTCGGGTATAGTGTTCGCGAGGAATTGTAGGCTCGTTGATCTTTCGCGCCAAGTTCCCACCAACTTTCTACGTACATATCGTGAACAAGTTCGAACTTATTGTTCGAGAACCTGCCAGGTTCCATCGTTGTTCCAACGGCGTTGGTCTTTGGGAATCTTCTAGGTTACGTTGGTGGATGTCTGGTATCGGGAGAAACGCTTCCTGTTTGCTTTCCCTGTTCGTAGACTACTCGAATGAGTTTATATGCGTAAGACGGAGCTCCGACAGATCGGTTATCCTGACGGAGGCACGAACCCTTAACAACTCTTGCCTGCTTTTAGGGCCAACTCGTGAGAGTACATAAATAGAGACGTCGGTCTGTGGTCCAGAGCCTCGTCCAGCCGCTAACATTCCCATCGGTGAGATATACACGGTGGGTCGCGAAAGTGGAACGAGTTATGTTCCGAATTTGGTGAGAGATGGAAATTAAAGGTGGAGGGGAAAATCGAATAGTAGGGAAACGTCTATTTTTGTATGATTTTGTTTTTCTTTTTCTTTTTTTATCAATAATGTGCCTCGAAAATTTTGATCCAATTTTTTTTCATGGAATTTCAAGTTTTATTGCTATTATTTTCTGGGACAATCTGTATGAAGTGGTAAATAGTAGAATAAAATTGTTTAAAAATCAATATTAGTTAAGTTAATCACGTGTTAATTAATATTTACAAAATCAATATTACATGAGTTAATCACATGTTAATCAATGTTTGAAAAATCAATATTAGTTAAGTTAATCACGTGTTAATTAATATTTACCAAATTAATATTAGATGAGTTAATCAGTGTTTGAAAAATCAATATTAGGTAAGTTAATCACGTGTTAATTAATATTTACAAAATCAATATTACATGAGTTAATCACATGTTAATCAATGTTTGAAAAATCAATATTAGTTAAGTTAATCACGTGTTTATTAATATTTACCAAATTAATATTACATGACTTCATCAATGTTTGAAAAATCAATATTAGTTAAGTTAATCACGTGTTAATTAATATTTACCAAATTAATATTAGATGAGTTAATCAGTGTTTGAAAACTCAATATTAGGTAAGTTAATCACGTGTTAATTAATATTTACAAAATCAATATTACATGAGTTAATCACATGTTAATCAATGTTTGAAAAATCAATATTAATTAAGTTAATCACGTATTAATTAATATTTACCAAATTAATATTAGATGACTTAATCAATGTTTGAAAAATCAATATTAAGTAAGTTAATCACGTATTGATTAATATTTACAAAATCAATATTAGATGAGTTAATCAATGTTTGAAAAATCAATAGTTTGCAAGATATCTCACATTTTTTCAGAAGTCGACTCGAAAGAACGAATCAAACTACGTACCATAAATATAAATCGTGACCGTATTAATTCCGTTTCGAAAGCCATAAAGAAACGATATACGATACACGAAGTGCTTACTGTTATGCGGAAACAGAACGTTCGAATATCTTCTTTAATAAAGTACACGACTTATAAACGATGCGATATCTCACGGAATATTGAATTTTTAAACATTGTATTCCGATACCATCTTATAGAGAATGCTCCGTGGAGTTGATCCGAGTAAAAAGAAGCATGGATTCCGTTTAAAAAAAGAAGTGCATTTGCATCTTTCGAGTGCATCGTTGCATTTATGATGAAAGTGAAGTCGTAGAAAAACTCGAAGAAAAACTATAGACTCACTGTACTCATATATTAAAAAAAAAGTGCATTTGCATCTTGCGAGTGCATCGTTGCATCATTGCATCGTTGCATCGTTGCACTTTATGATAAAAGTGAAGTCGTAGAAAAACTCTAGACTCACTGTAGTTGTGTATTAAAAAAAAAAGTGCATTTGCATCTTTCGAGTGCATTTGCATCTTTCGAGTGTATTTGCATCTTTCAAATGCATCGTTGCATCATTGCATTGTTGCATCGTTGCATCATTGCATCGTTGCATCGTTGCATCGTTGCATCGTTGCATCGTTGCATCGTTGCATCGTTGCATCGTTGCATCGTTGCATCGTTGCACCGTAGCACTTTATGATAAAAGTGAAAAACTCGTTGAAAAACTCTAGACTCACTATACTTCCACGTGAAAAACGGTATTTACTATATTTATATATGAAAAACACCACTTACTATACTTATAGTCGAAAAATGATACTCACTGTACCCGTATGTGAAAAATAACACTTGCTCTACTCATATGCGAGAAAATAGTATTTACTGTACTTATAAGCGAATAACAGTACATACTATACTGTTCGACTTTTTCTTCTAAACATTTTCTCGTCTCTTATCAAATTCAATTGCAACTCGTTCCAATTACAGTGACACATCCTGTATACGTATCAAACCACTGCACAGGGAATAACAGAGCATTGGCTACGATGTGTCCAAGGGACTTTAGTCATCCACGTGAAATAGCCTTCGATCTGAAAATCATTAGAGGATAGTAATTACTGGCAACTCTGTGGCACACCTGTTGTTACACGTAACAACGTTGTCGAAGCGGTTACAGAGTGAAATCTGCTTGGAATCTAGAGTTAAAGGGTTAACCCTTGAACTATTAATGCAGTCATTTGCACGTACATTACACCTGATACTATTACATTTGAATGTTGTACTCTGATGCTTATTTTATCTCAATTTACTTCGTGTTACTATATAATTTTCCTTCAGATGTAATTATCATCTTACGTATTTTAATTGTTTCTATTTTTCTTTCACTCGTTAAGAAAACTATTTTTAAGATCAGGTTGCAGCTCTCATTGCACTTGCAACTTGCAGTTAATTTTATTTTTCACGTGTCGGTGTTTTTATCCTACTTTTCTTCTTCGCATAATGTTGTATTATTATTCTGTTTGACTTTTTAACGTACAGTAAAGATGTATTATTATTATTTTTATCCGTGACTGGTATCAAAGTTTTCCTTTCAGATTCCTTTACGATAAGAACGTATTACCATGATGATCATTATTATTATTCACGACCAGAATGAAAGTTTCTCTTTGAGTTCCTTTTACAATAAAGACGTATTATTATTACTCTTCGTGCCTGGTTTGGAAGTTTTTCTTTGAATTTTTTCTTGAAGAACTCGTTAAGAAAATTTATACAAAACTTCGCACCTCATTGTCCAATCATTTACAATGGTATCATACTTATTATATAATACCTTCTGATATGAAATACCTAGAAATTAATAATAATTTCTAACTTTATTTTCTATCAATAATGTATTTTCGTATACTTTTACCAAAGTGTTTTGATGCTTATAATAATAATAAAAATTAAATTCTTCTGGCTATGCTCGTCTCTTTTTTATGTCAATATAAACATTGCTTAAAGTACACATTACTCTACAGTTATGTTTAATAGGAAACTCGAATCGCGAGGATCGATTTCTTTACTCTATTCTCTTATTTTTCATTACGTTCTTGTTTTACTCTTTTAAGTTTACATTGTTAACGTTATATTGCTTCGACTTTACTTCGATATATTGGTTCTTTCTTTTCGTTTCCTTCTTTTGTGTCATTATTTTTTAATGCACGCTATTATCCACGACTGAAAGTTTCCCTTGAAATTTCTTTTGAAAATTTGTTCAAAAAATTCTGCATTCACTTGTACTCGTATCGTACCTACTATATTTATTTTATACCCTCATTTTCCGTTAACTATGCATTTTCCATGAAGATATTATTATCAAAGAATTTTTACCCGCATAATAACGATAATAAAAAGAAATTTCTCCAGTTACGCTCGTCTCGCTATCGTATTAACATAAACGTTGCTCAAAGCACACGTATCGATTAATAACGTCGAAAACGCAACTCGAATCCAAGTAGATGGTTTCAGCGAAGATCGATTTCTCTTCTTTACTCTCTTATTGCGCTCTTATTGTATCGGTTCCAAGTTTACGTTAATAATGGTATATTGCCTCGCCTGTGTATCGAATTTACAGTTAACTTTACTCGTATACGTTAATCTTTTATTCTTTCTTTCTTCACGCAACACTGTGTGCAATAATCATAATAATGATAAATTCTTCCAACCACGTTCATCTTTTTATTTTACCAAACGATTTTTACCCACTGAATAACGATAATAATAAGTATGATAATAATAGCAATAATGATCGTGATGCTAATTGATGATAATGATGATGATGATGATGATGATGATGATGATGATGATGCCAATGATAATTGATGATGGCAATAATGATTGATGATGCTGATCATGCCGATAATGCCGATGATGATTGATGGTGGTGGTAGTTGTGATGATGATGATGATTATGATTGATGATAATGATGATGATTGATGATTGATGATGAGGATGATGATGGTGGTGGTAATGGTGGTGGTGATGGTGGTGGTGGTCATGATGATGATGATGATGATGATGATGATGATGATGATGATGATGATGATGATGATGATGATGATGATGATGATGATGATGATGCCTATGATGATTGATGGTGGTGGTGGTGGTGATTATAATGATGATGATGATGATGATGATTGATAATACTGTTGATAATGATGGATGATGATTGATGATGGTGGTGGTGATGATGATGATAATGATAAGAAACGTTGTCTAAATACATTATTCTATCGACTAATTACAATTAAATAATTTGCAAAGCACCTCCATTTGTATCTTCATTTCTAGCACACTATATATTTTCAGTGTGACTATATATGTTTTATATCGCTATATATATATAACTGTATGACAATATATATGTTCTGTATTTTTCACTGCCAAAGCATGTTCACCCATTTAATAATTACAACAACAGAAACAAATTCTTCCATCCACGTTCACCTCTCCATTTTACCAAAAAATTGTCACTTCAATAATAACAATAACAATAACAAAAAATTCTCTCACCTCTCTCTATCGCCATAAACATTGCCCGAAGTATACTTTCTATCCATTGATTATGCACCTTGAACGACTGCATCAGTCAAAAAATTTTTCTTGTCTCTATTCTGTCAGTGTGACCAATTTTCTCTGTCACTGTACACATTCCGTACTTCTCATTACCAAAAAATTTGCACTCCTTTAATAACAATAACAGTAACAAAAAATTCTCTCACCGACCTCCCTCTCTCGCAATAAACATTGCCCATGTTTGTTCCACCCTATCGATTGATTATGCACCCGGTCCCCATTCAACGACTGCATCACCGGTCAAAATATTTTTCTTGACCCTATTCGGTCAGGATGATCGTGGATGCACCGGATACGTGTCATAAGCTGACGTCGCCGAAGGCCGGGCACGTCATCGCGACATGACGAAACAACGTCCCCCGGAGGAACGTTTGACGTGTTCTCGATGAACCACAGAGGTGCACAAAGGTTTCCGCGAGCGATTTCTCTCGTTCATCTTCGCCGAAGCTTCATAAATATTCGCGAGCTCGGTGGATGGATATTGCACGCGGTGTATCCATTACCGAGGCTCGTCGGACTTGGACAAATGAACTCGCGGTTCTCTCTTCTCTTCACGCGCGTCAACCACCGATGGGAAAAACAACCCTGAAGGCTCGACAACCTTTTCGAAATTTATTCGACGCGTATCGAAAGCTTACGGGACCATTATGAATATCGATACCTCGTGTATCCATACGGATTTTAATGTCCATCTGTGCGGAATAACTTTATTCCGATGGAGATGAATGCGCGAATTTTAATCATAGGACGCACCACACTGACGAGTAAGAAAAATCGAATTCTTTTTTTTTTCTGATTTTCTTAAAGTTTGAAGCGTGTGAAAAACGTTACGTTGGAAAGATATTTGGAAATTCACTCGATGAATAAATTATACATAGAGTATTCTACAAATTAGAGTAAGATTTTTTTAATATGTTAATTACTTAATTTTTTACAAACGTTTAAAGTCGTTTTTTTTTTGGAGGGATAAAAATGATTTTTTTCTTTGAACTTAGATCATTATTACAATTATTAAAATTGTCGAAAAATCGTACGCTATGTTTTAGATAATAGTCTGTAGTTTATGAATCGAGAAAATTTTTTTATTTTAAATCTCCCGGTTCTCGTCAACTCTGGCGGCCGACAAACAATGTTTTACCAGAAAGGGTCCTGGGAACAGCGAATAATTTCGCCATTTTGTACGATTTTTACTTTCGTAAAATTGTAAAACGAAGTTGAAAGTTATGTTAACATTCTCCGAAAAAGACTAGATTTTTCATTTGGTAATTATTTAGGAAAAAAATTCGCAAAATTTACCCCATTTTTTCAACGTCTCGGAGTGGTGAATATCCTTATTTATTGCTTCTATTTTTAATAAAATATTTTCAGATTCAATTTTGTGAAAAATTGAAACAACTCGACGTAAATTGCAACACGGTGAGACTGTTTATATCTCTGTGCGATCTGTATTAATTTTTAGTGGTCGTTGAATAAATTACACACATGGTCAGTTACACGGCGGGTATGGTTAATATTTCTGGACGATTTGTGTCCTTTTATTAATATAAAATAATTATTAAAGGTCGTTGAATAAATTGCACACGGTCTGTAGTCGCACGGTGGGTCTGATTAATATTTCTGTGCAACCTGTATTATCCTTTTATTAATACAAAGCACTTTTTGGAGGTGAGTAAACGAATTACAAATATTCCTTTTAATGTACAGGGTGTCTCGCATAAATAATATCAATTTTATTTTTTGTTGTGTAAAAAAAAAAACTTCCACGAAATTGCATCGTTTCAAGAATTAACCATAGGAGAAGTTTGTTCTTAAGCTAATTATTTTTACAAGATTTCAAGATCATCGGTATTTTTTTTTTTAACCTACAGAATCCAATGAAACTAATTTGTTCTTAAGTTAATTATTTTTACAAGATTTTAAGGTTATCGGTATTTATTTTTTAACCTACAAAATCCGAAACGAAATTAATTTAACCACAAAGTTGTTTACCCACGAAAAGAATTTTATTTAAAGTCTCTTTTTTCCTTTTTTATTTTTTTTTTTTTAAACAAAATTTCAAGGTCATCGGTATCTATTTTTTAACGATACACTATATTTATTCACAGACTGTAAAACGACAAATTTAACGACCATAATTAACCATACGCTCTTCAACATTTATTGCCGAGATATTTGCATCGGAGGATGATTCACTTTTTTTAAACATTCACGCGGCGAATTCGATTATGCATTCGTATCCATGAGTAAACGCTCGGTGTTATTGGAAGCGAGTAACGAAGGTTTTTCGCCCTCCATTTGCAATTCTTAAGGCCACGGTGCACAAAATGGCGGCCGTTCGACCCGATGCGTGCACGAAATCTTTTAATTAATTCTTCGCGCACGTCGTCCAATTCGTGCGATGTTAGCGTCGTACGTGCACCTTGGATTCTTTTCGTCGTATTGTTCTCACGGTGAACGATACTTTTTAGTCTTCACCAGCGAAGAAAACTATAGCGAGGCAATATCGGTGGAACGAAGTGGTCACTGCACAGTTCCACCATCGACCGATCGAACAGCTTCTAAACGTTTTATTTAATTCCCTCGAGGGAGTGTTTATTTAAAATTGAAACATCTTACGATGCAAATCGTCGCGAGAATAAATTCCGGGAACAGGTATGGTAATTATGGTCGTCGAGTTTATTTTTTCGCATGCTCGACAAGGTTCAAGGAGAACAAATGGTGAAATATTGTTAAGGGAATATCGACGACCTTGAGAACTAGGTTGGAATAGAAACGACCTTACAAAAATATTTTCCATGGTCACGTGTCGCCCTTGAAATGGTATAACAATCGTGTTTGTTTTTTTTTTAAGCTTTGTAAGGGTAAGGGGAAATAATAAAAATAGAGGGGTGTCGTTTAAAAAATGTCGATGACCTTGAAATATTTTAAAAATTGATTTCGAGAACAAAATTCTTGCTAACAACCTAGTCGTTATACTAGTTTTTTTGTTATTATATAAGTGAGAGAAAAATATAGGATAAAGTTTAAAAAAAACTCGATGACCCTAAAATCTTTTAAAAATTGATTTCGAAAAAAAATTCTTGCTAACAACCTGGTCGTTATATTAATTTTTTCGTTGCTGTATAAGTAAGAGAAAAAAAATAGAATATCGTTTAAAAAGAGATCTATGACCTTGAAATCTCTTAAAAACTGACACTAAGAAAAAATTTTCCCATAGAAGCTCATAAAACAGATCGAGACACTCTGAATGTATATATATTTTAACAAACTAAAGTGTGCGATTATGTTCGTGAATGTATACACGAGTGTGGAAAATAAAGAACCTAGCTATTAAATTATTCAATTAATCTAATTTTTTAATTTCCATCGTCTGTATCATTTTACAACCAAGTAAACTGGACAGTACAATTATTGATTGCATTTTCAAAAGTGTTATTTTTATCCAAGTAAATTGACACTAGATTTATGTCAAAAATTCGCCAAATCTGCGATTTGGCAACCGAAACGATCGAGTAGCGGTTTGTAAAGTTTAAACCAGTTTTTTCTGTTCTACTTTATCTCCCTGTTGCAACCATAACTCGAATACGGAGGTACAGATTCGTTCGAGAAAAAATACATCATATCCGCAACACGTATATTTTTGAAACGAAAGTGCAAAAAATTTGTGAAAACATTGTTTTCTGGGCGAGAAAAAAATTGTTTTTTTTTCTCAGGTAGACAGTTTTACAGTGGTTTGATCATTTTCTTTCGATTTTTTAAAATTACAAGTTCTGGAACAATTCAAAAAATTTTGGTACCGTTATTTTCGAAACTCGACTCATTGCAAAACCAATGTTACTTTAATTCATCGATCCCAGCCAGCGTCATTTTTAACACGTATTGTGTAACTAAACAAAAAGTTTCATACTCATTAAGATGCAAATTGGTATTTCGTAAGAGGAAAAGTATGGACTTGCATTCATTTTCGTGGAATTAATTCCCAAAGAAGACTTTAGTTTGGAGCAATTTAAACACTTGGTTGCCTTTAGCTTCGAAAAGACAAAGAAATTTTGTTCATAGGAGATAATTAATTTTAAGTGGCCAATCTTGTTCAGTACTTGAATGTTAAATTTCTTAAGTAATTTTAAGTTACATTTATGAACAAATGTGCACGTACTCGAATGAAATCAAATTGTCCATTGGGAACCAAACATTATGAT
Organism: Ptiloglossa arizonensis; assembly: GCF_051014685.1. Classification (NCBI taxonomy): domain Eukaryota; kingdom Metazoa; phylum Arthropoda; class Insecta; order Hymenoptera; family Colletidae; genus Ptiloglossa; species Ptiloglossa arizonensis. The sequence continues at coordinate 25,099,006 of NC_135052.1, read as the reverse complement.
GCTGATAATGGTAATTGGAACTGGTAATAAACTATTGGAACTGAACCGACTGCTGTATGTATAAATATGTGTAATAAAATTAAATATTACAAACAGAATAAGTGTATATTATTAGTAATAAAGGATAGTATATTATTAGTATATTATTAGTAATAAGGGATAGTATATTATTAGTATATTATTAGTAATAAGGGATAATTATACAGATATAAGGTATAATAATATTTATGTATATGCGTAGTTTATGGTATAATATTATAATGTGTTTATGATTAATAATAGGGGATAATTGTAGAGACATTAAGTATAATAATATTTATTTACATAGTTACAAATGGATATTAGGTTAAGCAATTGTAACTCAACTTTTTGTAATTCTACATGAAAAACGATAAACTTACTACATACTATTATATAAATACTATTATAACAAAGAAGATAATAATCAATATCTTGCACTATTAATTAATAGAAACTAGAAAATGGTCAAAAATGTTTATCTTGATAATGGTCTCGAATAACAAACGCAAGATAAATAAATTTTTATGTACAACCAATTGAATACACATCTCTTGGCCTGCAAATTTTATTCATTTATGACTTTGCACGAATATAAAAAAAGAAAATATGCTAAACTTATGCAGAATAGACGCCATTTATGAGAAAGGTTACATTAATATTTTTATAGTAGTTTATGAAATATATTCTGTATACATTTTGCATGTGTTTCAATAAATGTCTATTCATAAGTCTCTTTCTGCTCGAATAAAATTCTACCCCTCTTTCATGAAAATATCTTGTATCCGATGCACCAATTATCAACCGGACTATCAACGATAGCATTACTATAAAGAAAATTATAATAAACGCGTGTCGCAATGCACCAATTAAATTGTAAATTTCGATCGTTGTATCGTTCATCTTTATCCACGAAGATTAAGACCTGGAGAGCTTTATGGCGTCCGTTAATACTTACGTTCAATTATAGATAAGCTACTATTGCCTCTGTGACTCGAATACCATGTTGCGAATGCGAGTTAACGCGATACACGAACATGGCGGAGAAAAATCCGCGAGTAATTAATTGGAATTAAAGATGTGGACCGTGAATCGTTATTTCCGATATAGAGACCGAAAGAACGATCGATTAACCTAAATCTAGCCGAACGAAAATGGGAATATAATCGACCCTTTGCCACCCCCCCCCCCCTTATCCGACATTAATATCGATGATAATGATAATGGACAATCTTAATATTCATAAGAAACCGCAGATTAAAACTCGAAGAATTCTTTGCTAACGAATTGGGTAAAAAAGAAAATTAAAACGTGACCAATACTGTCCCTAGAGAATTTAAGGCCCCCCTAGTAAATATTACGGGGCCCGCTGATCCTAGTGTAAAATAATTAAATTACTTAAGAAGCATTGGAAATCAATTGTGAACTTTCATGTTGATGTGAGAATTATTTATAGTTTGTGTAAGCATAGTATGCAAATGGTAATTCTATTTTAATAAAATTAAATTATTTATGAAGCACTATGAATCAATTGTAAACTTTTATATTGATAAAAGAATTATTTAAATGTAGCATTCAAATTATATGTAATTTCTTGTTCCATGGGGATCAAATTTATTGAAATATTACAATATTTTACCAATGAATCAATTTGACCAATATAATTCCGGTCTAGTGATTGTTTTAAGTGGACAAAAATTAAAAAGTTTTTTTCTGGTGTTAGTTGCTTCCCATATTCCCCTTGACCCCACCTTAAGGGAATGGAAAAGTTTTAGGAAGATTGTTCCCATGAAAAAGAAGGTGTTAGTCACTATAGTGTACAATGTAGATTAAAAAGCTTTGCACAGTGGCAATATCATGACCAATAAACTTCTACTAAAATGCAAATACTGCTAGTTGAAACAATATATTTTAAAAATCAATATTTTTCAGGACAATCCATCTCAATTCTGTCAATATATTTTCTAACTTAAACCTACTACAGGAATAATTGTTTTAAAAATACCTTCAAAAAATCTGGGGAGTATAATTACATTTGTTTATTTTTTCTAAAATATAGAAGTAACTAATAACAATTGAGGGGCCTCTTACACTCAAAGCTCACTGTTCCTGTTCTTGTTCCAGTACAATTAAAAAATGTTTAAACGTACAGAAACAGTAGTTTTAAAAATACTTTCAAACATTTAGGTTAGGTCAGTTTCTAATTCCCTACAATAATAATGCAGCTCTAAAAATAGCTTAAAAAAAAAATTCAACGGTACAATTACATCTATTGTTCTTTCTAAAATGTAAATGTAACTAACAATGACTATGGGGTCCATTAAACGCGTGACCCAGGGGCAAGTGCCCCGTTTGCCCGCTACCAAGGGCAAATACCGTGCGTAACACGCTCCGGGCTAGAATATCGCCGCCATTTTACGCCTCGCGGTCGTTTTCCAGTTACGTACCTTCAACCAGTAGCATATCGCGTTTTTCTTTCACCGGCAAACTTATCAGATTCCATTGACCGCTATCGTCTTTACAAACAATAATATCGCGCCACAATAAATGTGTTAATAAAAGAAAAAAAAAAAAAAATATTACCAAGAGACCGCGAAGTAGACGGCCTTCCATTCTCGCGAACAGAAAGCCACTCGATACCGAACCGTTGCATTGACATTCGATATTAATAATGTATTCCGTATCGGAACAGGATCAATCGGATCAGGTGAACGAAGATAGAATGCAAGGTCTCTTTGCGTCACCTCGAACAAAGCGCGTACATAATCGATACTTGTTCGAAACTGTACCGAGTAACGTGACCGAAGTGATATTTTTCGCATACTGAAAACCGAGTCGACCTTCTGCCCTTCCGTGATTTATTTCAACTCACGTGTGCATTATTGAACATTACCGAAACAATTGTCACCTCGAACAAAACGGTTTCGTGGTGTACTGTTCATTTAGTGGTGTTCTTTCTCTCCCGATTGGTCCAATGTACTCGCGGGACCTTGGCAGATATTTTGAAAAATTGTTTTTTATTAAATGATAGGTAAAAATTTTTGCGGACGATTTTTTATTCATTTATTACGATTATTCACGTTCGACGTGTGCCGAGTAACGTTTGTAAAATGTTTGTTCACCGATCGGAAATTTTCTAAATTTTTAAACACGACAATTAACAAGCCTAATAGAAGCTGCGGTTTAGGAGACCACGTGAGAGACCGTTTGGACCAGGCGTGGGTCCAAACGGACCCGAAACTTGACTTTGTCGACCAAACGTTGTTGATCGATCACAGGTTAACTCGTGTTTGCGCTTGTATTATCTATTTCAATTTCTGAAACACAGAGCGCAATGGAATATTTGAAAAACTCACTTTGGAACATTGTTTCAAAGTTTCAATCTCCGTATATACCTAAACAGTAGTCATCACATGAAGCAATGACACCATGGAGAGGAAGTATCAGCTTTAGAACGTATAACCCAAAGATAACGAAAGATGGTATTTTTAAAAAAATATTAAAAGTTATATAAAAAATACATCCAAAGTTCCATCTTAATTAATTACGTATTCAAGTTTATTTACACATTTCACCTTCACATTTCATTACGAAATAATAACCAGTAGTGACACGAGACAGTTTCTGTCTAAAATCACCCATCAACAACGTGTCAAGTTTACCCGCGCGTGGATTCGAAGCTGATTTTACCACGGACGAAACGAATTTGCAAATAGACGATATCGAGAAACAAACCTACTAAGATATTTCTCCAAGCAGCATTAACCGAACGCTACAACAACGCCCCCTACAACTCCACCGTGGAAAATTAATTTCCAATAGAACGGAGTTACCAAAAGCTCGCCATATTGCCCGTGTACTCGAGCATTTCACGTACTGGCGCGGACCGATTTGAAGTCTCGTTGAAAATTTCCACAGTGGAGGGGATACGACGATGGATTAACAAAGTAGACGCATAGAGCGCATAATTCCCCGCCCATCGTCTCGAGTAACGAGATTGCGTCGCCAAGGGCCAGTTTCGTCTCTTCTCATCGGGCCATTAATAATTGCCCCCACTGTAACCTGTTCACCCGGTGGCCGTTACAACGAGGATGGAAACGCTTTTGGGTCAAGAAGAACGAATTAAATTGAAGGACGCTCGTAGACTAAATTTAGACAAGGTGGAAAAAGAAATCGAGTCGGCTTGTTCTTCCGCTTACATTACCGCCGACGATGACGGCACTGAGGAGCCCAGGATTTCGTTCAATTTGATTTATAACCGCCCACGGTGTTCTGGAACGAACCACGCGGGTTTGTTCCGTGTAGCAATTCTTGAAAACTTAAAAATTCCTACGTAGTTCACGTCCTTTTGCACACGTGAACCTAATTCGAACGTTTTTTACGCGTTTTTCTTTAAACTCGGGGGAAATAAGGCCGAATGATTTATCTCGTGTGCTTGGATTGACGTTCTTTATTAGACTGACTGTCCTGGCCCACGTTCGCCTTTGTTTTCTTAAGAGATAGCGACGCGCGCATGTATGTGTAAGATAAAGGGGGTAGAGTGTACGCGTATGGTGTGATCCGTGTGGAGTGAGACGGAACACGAGGAACTTACACAGTTTCGAAGAAAATCGTTCCACGTAGGCCCCCGTGTATCCACGAGAACAGAAACTCGTTAATTTCTATTTTTTACGTTCGAACGAAAGATCGCGAGTGAAACGTTTAGAAACGGTGGATGCGTTAAAGAAATACAGCGGTGTCTTGGTTATCGATTGAGTCGAGTTTGGCAAAGAGAACTTATAGAGTTGTTTCCACTCACGGGGTTAGTAGGTGGTGTCTAAGCCTTTGATTTTATCCTCGGTAACGGTGATTCTCATTTGCTTCGCCGACGCGGTAAGATTGAAAATATTATTACGTGACAAGATGGTGGAAAATATTGCTACCCCTTGGAGTGGAAATTATTATTATTAACAGATATTGTAGTCTAGAAGTTGCAAAGTTTTTGTAGATTTATTTGTTTTATTTTCTCAACGAAATATTTTTACGTACCAAGATGATAGAAAATATTGTCATGCCTCGAGGTAGAAAATATTACTAAGGGAGTATTGTGGTCTAGAAATTACAAAAATCAATTATTTTGTTTAATGTATTTTCTCAATAAAATATTATTACATATCAAGATGATAGAAAATATTATCCTGCCTCGAGGTGGAAAATATTATTAAAGGGGTGTTGTAGTCTAAACCGTTCAAGAATCAATGTTTTTGTTTACTCTATTTTCTCAACAAAATATTGTTACATACCGATATGATAGAAAATATTATTCCGCTTCGAGGTGAAAAATATTAAAGGGGTATTATCGTAGTCTAAACCGTTTAAAACATGATTCTTTTGTTTAATACATTTTCTCAACAAAATATTGTTACATACCAAAATGGTAGAAAATATTATTAATGGGACACTGTAGTTCTTACCCTTAAAAAATCGAGTTTTAATTAATTTTATTTTCTAAACAACATATTACTACGTGCCAAAAAGATAGAAAATGTTGTTCCACCTGGAGATGGAAAATATAATATTAAAAGAATCTTCTAATTGAGAACTTGTTAAAAAATTGATTTTTTTCCAAGTAATTGCCCTCGAAAATATTTCTATCCCAGAATATTGATAGATTTGCATAATCCACGTAATTGTAAAGATTTAAAGGGAATATTTCCCAAGCTTCCGTCAATTTGAAAAAGAATCCATTACAGTTCTGTTAAACTGTTCCAGGTGTGTATCGAAGCATCCGTCGTGTTTAGTTTAGCTTCAATCGTCGAGCAAAGCAAAGTTTTGAGTGGAAATATGTATACAGTGTGTAAAATCTATCTACCAGTTCTATATTAGTTTTGGACGAATTTTTCCATAAAAAAGAAAGCAGAAGAAATATCTATCCATCTCGTTCTAGAAAAAGAACATCCTTGAAATTATAATTATTTTTCCAACTGATTACCATATCTCAAATTCTGACCAATTTTAGATCAGAGTCTTTGCCATCCATATTAAATTTTTCAAAATCCACTTCTTCTTGCTATTTTTTATCACGCTGATACATAAAAAAAATCGATAGTCCAACTTCGAAGTACCATCACATTTTTAATTTTCGATATTTTCTCACAATTCTAATACCAAATATAGCCACATTCATACCGAATAAAATGGTTTTTGGATTTTTTATTTCGAATAAACAGAACAGACGAAATCGTGGCAAATGTAAAGACACCTCTAAAAGAAGGGACTGTACTAAAGTTATGGTAACTTCTGTAATTTTCATTATTGTTGCATGAAAAAAATTGTGCATAGTCCTGAAACATAGACGAAAGATACGTGAACAAATTCGGTAGAAAAATGTGTTACCGTTTTGTTTTTAAAAATTTAAAAAAACACCTACAAAATTGCAGACTACGCTAGTGTATGCCCCCTTTCTTTGTAATGGAAAAAAATATAAAAATTATTAATTAGGAACGGAGAAAAAAAAATATAAAACTTGTATGATTTATAGTGCTTTGTTGCTCGGATTCGTGATCAGGAATTATCCCAATTGGTCGTGTATCCGTAACTCGAGCAACTGTCTAAAAATTCTCGACTCGCGCCTCGCGTATTGATCATCGGTCCCGATTTTCGAACATTATGCGAGGCATTATAATTCGGTTACATGTTACGGCATTGTTCGCAATACCAAGGCCGTTTGCACTGCAATTCTACAATGCACTAAGCCGCTATATTATGTCCAAAGTTTGGATTACTCCCATTTGATTACAGAAGTACTACACTTCAACGGATTTACCAAACATCGCAATACAGTTAAATTGTTCGCGATACAAGTTTCTAGGTTTTGTTATCTACCGTATTATAGCCACGAACAAAGTTTGGGAAAACTAAATCCCCCAAAACGCGAGCGATGGAGCCCGTTGTATAAGAAATTGATCTCTTTCGTTCAAGTTTCACATAATAAAATTAAAAAAGAAACAACAATTACAATCGAAACGAAATAATAAAAAAGAAAGAAAGAAAATTGAAATTAATTCAAATTTCACTTTATACACTTTACAATTGTAAGATATACAATTTATATTTTTTATTATACATTTATATATTATTGAACGATATATTTTAATGCCAGATTCGTTAACACTGATTGTATATGCATCTAAACCGAAACCAATTATATTGACAAGTTATTTTTATTATAGTATCATTTTGTTTAGTTTTAAATCGACAAATTTCAATTAATACAAATTTATTCAGTGCATTGCTCGTATATAAATCTCATTTTAAATGTGCAAATACACTAGTTAACTAATCACAACCAATACGCCGATTTACCAATTTTATAGTTTAAACATACTTTGCATATCATTTTAATTGCTCACGTTTAATTAATTTCAACGCCTGTATCGGGCCACCCAATTTGTATTATTATTGTTTAAGGTCCTATACGTAATTATCTCATACATGTTTTTAACATAAAAATTAAAGGAAGGAACACTCGTAGTAGTCGCAAATATTTATAAATAAATAATGCTCCCAAGGCTATAATAATTCTGTCAAATTTTTATCGTTAATTTTTCAAGCGACAAACTTACTCGATATTGTATTATTATTTATTTTTTTTAATGTCAATTTACAAAATCTTGGTACAATAAAGATTTATTACTTTTATTATTTAGTTCGATAAAAATTCACTGTGAAACTTCATCAGCCTCGTAAAAGATACTATAACCTTACAAAGTATGTAAGTGGAAAGGAAAGTCATCCGACCATACTAGAGAAAGGAGGCGGCTTCTCCTTTGCAAGGTCTCTCCACACACATACAGCCAAAGCAGAGAAATAATAATAATTGGTTATTACCGTGCCAGAATTGCATACAAAAAAAAAGAAAATAATAATAATAACACAGTATTTCGTAAAAAAGAACAAAACGAAAATATAAAATTAATATGTATATTTTAAAAAGGTATAATACGAAGTAGATTAAAATAAATAAAATACGATGTTAATAGACGATCGCTAGGAATAATGAAAGCACCGTATGCATTAAACGTATCAAAATTATACGCATTAAATTGTATACGTTAAACATTTTTTTAATAATACCACAGTATCCCCCCCCCCCCCCCCCCAAGAGAAGAATTGTATACATTAAACGTACCAGAACTACATACATTAATTTGAATATATATTAAAAATTATTTTAAAAAAATAGAAAAATATTTCATAAAAAAGAACGCACTAAAAAGAGGTATAATACAAAGTAATTTAAAATAAACAGAATACAAAATTAAGAGACGGTAGTTGTAACAATAATGAAAGAAGAAAATTAAAAAAAAACACCATAATGAGAAAAATATTTTAAAATGCAAAAATATTTCACAAAAAAAAAAACGAAAAGAGAAAGAAAGTACAATGTAAATAGGTATAATACAAAGTAATCTAAAATAAACAGAATACAAAGTTAAGAGACGGTAGTTGTAAGAATAATGAAAGAAGAGAACAAAAAAAAACACCATAATGAGAAAAATATTTTAGAATAATACAAAAATATTTCATAAAAAAAAGAAAAACACCATATTGAGAAAAATATTTTAAAATAATACAAAAAAATTTCACACAAAACAAAACACCATAATGAGAAAAATATTTTAAAATAATACAATATTTCACAAAAGCGAAATAAAAAAAAAGAAAATGCACTGTAAAGAGGTATAATACAAAGTAATCTAAAATAAACAGAATACAAAGTTAAGAGACGGTAGTTGTAAGAATAATGAAAGAAGAGAACACAAAAAAAAAAGAACACCATAATGAGAAAAATAGTTATCGTTGAAAACGTTCTGCAATGAATGGGATGGCTGCTCGCTCCAAGGAGTTAAAAGTTTGTAAGGAGCGAATCGTCAGTGTGGAGGGAGTGAGAGTTATTGTAATATACAAAGCATCTAGAAAGAAGAACCATGGTGTATTCGGATGTACAATAAAACAGGAAAGGATAAGTCGTTGTCGCGTCTAAATGAAGATCCATAGCGTTGGTAATCGTGATTTGTAACTACCAGAGGAGTTCTCACGGTTACGAAGTCATTTCGCTGGAATCACCTTTATCGAGGGAAATGATAAGTGGTCGACTGTCAAATATTTGTGGAACGAACTGGATGGTGTATTAAATTACACGCGATCGCTTCTAACCGATAATTAGACAGCTGGTGAGAAGTCTGGGCAACCTAACAGGTGTCATTTTTTTTTTTTTTTCTTCATTTCATTCGTCGTTTCACGAATGATCGATCGATCCACTTACAGACGCGTATTACGAGACTGTATTAGCATAAATTCTGATCACAGATCGGCCTTGAAACGTGCAATTGCGTATTCAGACGCGTGTGTCTGATGTACAAGTTTATTCGAGGCTCGAGACGCAGTCAGAGGTACGTGGATTTTCCGTGAATGGTATTGGAGAAGGTGTACTTTTCGTGTCATCGAAGAGAGCAGCCCTGATTGGGAATCGCGTGCACCTTTTCGCGCTGCACCTCGTTTGTACGCGAGACGCTCGCGTTCCCGATGAAAAACGAGAAAAATCTGCTTCCACGGAGCTGGATATTTACACCGATGAAATAATATCGCGTGTTGCTTCAGCCGTGTTCCGTGTACTGTGAAACGGGGATCATTAATTTTTTATAGAAGTCGGAGGTTCGAATTCTACGATTCAATGGAATTGGTACGGGGCCCACCTCGATAAACGGACGTGGTTTGCCTCTGTAAAAGGTATCGAATTACCCCCACCCTTACTTACCCTCTTCATCTTGGGAAAACTTTAGTTTTAATTAACGCAACTAACAAATTTTTACATCGTTCTAGCTTCGTGAAAGTATTGTCGATGAGTCGGTGAGATCATCCCGATGAAAATGAGTCCAAACACGGCCAGCTTCGTGAAAGTATTGTAAATTAGCCGGCGAGATCATCCCGATGAAAATGAGTCCTAACACGGCCAGCTTCGTGAAAGTATTGTCAATGAGTCGGCGAGATCATCCCGATGAAAATGAGTCCAAACACGGCCGTATTCAGACTATTTTTAATTATATGAAATTTATCGTTTTTCAAACATAATTCTAAATACACCGATGGTGGCAATAACAGATTTTTATATCGTTCCATCTTCGTGAAAGTATTGTCAATGAGTCGGCGAGATCATCCCGATGAAAATGAGTCCAAACACGGCCGTATTCGGATTACTTTTAATTACACAAAATTTACCGTTTTTCAAAAATATTTCAAATAACGTAAAATTTCAAATTGTCCGAATGTGGTCGTGTTTGGACTCATTTTCATCGGGAGAATCTCGCCAATCCATTGCTGACACTCTCGTAAAGATACAATGAGAAATGTAAAAGTTTTTAATCTCTCACTTTAAAGTTCATTCTCGTTCATGTCGAACGAAGTGTGAAAAACAGGAGAAAGCTATTGTCCCTCGATAAAACACACTTTTTTTGGTACAAAAGCAGCGATCAAAATTCTCGAAAAAAGAAAAATATCCAACAAAGCCCCTGACCATAACATTCTCAAAAGAAAATATTTTGAAGCTGTTTCCCGCGCAAAGCACTCGGTCCGAGCGGACCGATCGAAAAATACAACACCTCCCCAAAAGTACAAACACTTCCCGGAACAATATCCTAGCGTGGAATTGGAAAATTTTTGTCCCCAATATCGTGGACAATTTTCCAATTTTCCACGCATCGAACTTTATGCAGCGGTATTTTCAAGAGAAGGGAACCAACCTCGGAGTCCCACCCGGTGTAAATCCCATAGAAAATCCATGTGGGATACTCGTAAGTTGAGCGTTCGTAAAATGGATTGTTCGACCGAGAGAAGAATCACAAAGGCGATAATTCGGATGCAAATCTCGAAAGACCGTCAAAAATGAAAATCCACCGTGAACGAAAAAAAAAAAAAAAACATTCGTCCGGGACGCGAGAGGGTCGAGTTAAAAATTCGAACGAAAAGACGATATACCTCCTTGGAAAATTGCAAAAAAATCTTTATTCGATAAAATAACCCGTTAACTCCCACCGAGCGTTAATCCTCCGAATAAAACCGAAACGAAGCTCGGATTTCGTCGTAGAAAAAATTACCTGCTCATTTTTTGCAGAAAATCAGGGATCGAACATCGACGCAGTAGTTTCTTTTTTTTTTTCTCCCTCCCCCCAATCGTATTGTGCGATTCAAAAGTATCCATCCACCTTCGCTGGAATCAGCCTGGAACGATCGAATTGCTCGTAGTTTTACTTCAGCGTTGCTAGTCCTCGGCCCGATCCGATAAAACCTGTTTCGCTCGTACACGAGTTTCGAGTACATACTCCGATACTTCCAGTGTTCGAGAACACCTCTAGAAACATCGTCGAGGCTCTTCGTCCGGGCCAGTGTCGTGTTCGATCGAAAACTGGAATAGAAATCGCGATTCCATGGGATACTACCGCGGTACCGATTGAAATCGGTAACAATCGGTCGCTGGCCCCGTTTCACCGCTATCGGTGTCCTTCTCTTGCTGTACACAGGCCTGGTTAACACGATACACAAGTTGTTACACGGTCCCGCGTATTCAACTTCCGGAACGAAGTTCCCCGCTAATTTCTAGAAGAATGCATCCCCGAGAGCACTGTCCTTGGTAGGATCTACGTAATTATTCCTTCGGTAGCGTCCGCGACTTGCCGGCATAGTTTCCTCTCTCTTTTTTTTCTCCCTCTTTTCTCCTCTCCCCCCCCCCCTCTGTTTCCCGCGCCCGCCCATCCCCTCCACGCCAACGTTGCCACCGTTACTCTTCCATTAACGCTCATTAACATGCCGTGTGCAGTTTTAACTGGAACATCGATCCTGAGGCTGGCTTCGAAGTCACCCTATCTCGGTATTTCTAAACGAGGAAACGACTGGAAATGGTCGGTGGGCTTAGGGTATACCCCACCACGACCATCGCGAAAATCTCGACAAAATTTTTCTAAAGACGTTCAACGTGGATAACCAAGCGGTGTTTTAATAAGAGAGATGGACTCGTTCGTTAAAATTGTAGAGAAATTTAATTTAATTTAATTACTTTACTTTGGGATAAATACGTGTCATCTTTCGTGGGGAAAATTTTTATTTCGAGATGGAATAAGTACAGAAATAATGATCGGGTGATGTTTTTATGGAAAATTTTTATTCGAAATGGGGGAATTCTTTTGGGAATTGGATTTTGAAAATATGTTGGAAGAAGATAGTTCTCTGTGAACTAAATTTTGAAAATAATTAGGAAAAAGTAATCCTTTGTAAAAAAAAATTTTGAAAATAATTGGAAACAAGATAAGCCTTTGAAAAAAAAATTTTTGAAAATAATTGGAAACAAGATAATCCTTTGTAAACAAAATTTTTAAAATAATTTGGAAGAAGATAATCCTCGATAAACAAGATTTTAAAAATAATGAGAAAAAAGTAATCCGCTGTAAAAAAAATTTTTGAACTTAATTGGAAACAAGATAATCCTTTGTAAAAAATATATATTGAAAATAATTAGAAACAAGTTAATCCTTTGAAAACCAAATTTTTAAAATGATTGAACCTTCGAGATCCAGAAGAAGTAACAAGTTTGTTATAAATATATCGTACTGATCAGAAAATTTCAACCGAATACAATAATCATTAATATTAGTTATAGTATTTGATTACTTATTTATAATTTATTTGCCGATTGTTCCTCCTTGTATACAACTATTACAGCAAAACATATTACGATATATAATATTTAAATTCTAGAAACGAGATGAATAGTATATGGTATAAATTATTTAAAAAAAAAATAAAATAGTATGTGATTTAAACTGTACAAATAAAATAAAATAGTACATGATTCAAATTATAAAAACAAAATGAAATAGTATGTGATCCATATGAATCAATATTTAAACTCTAAAAAGAAAAAAGAAAATAGTATATTATTCATAGACGAGAATAAGAAAAAGTACAAACTGCTTTGAATGAAAAGTGAATAAACTTCAAGGGATGTCAGAATACCATTGAACGCCTTATAAACAAAAGATAGGTCCATTTGGATGCGACGGCACTCAAGAGAGACGAGTTCAAGTTGCTACTATAATCGTGAATAATTATGATCCAAGACAGACATAGAAAAGTCCTTATACGTGTCACAAGCATCTATTTTGCACCTTCTCGATAGAGTATTTAAAGTACTAATTGGGTGACCATAGTACGGAGCAATATTATTCAACAGAATAGAAATTATTCAAATTTATTAACAAAATTCGCTCTGAATTCGAGCCACTGTCCTTTTAAAAAAGAAGATATTTTTTCAATTTTTAACAACTTTAAATTATCAACTAAATCCAGCGAAATCTCTTAAATTATCAATTATCTTTATATTCTGTCCTTTAAAATTTGTTACTATTATTTGATTAAAAGACCACGCAAAAATTCCTAAGCATTATTCACATTAATAAAAATTCTGTCAATGCTGTTAAACTCAGCGTAAAGAGTCTTGCGAAGTTCTTGACGTAAAATAGAGTGGTGCCTCAACACTGTAATGGAAGTATTCAGATTGCAACGCGAAACAATTTACGCGAGGAAGTTATGAAAAATTGGAGTAAATAGATCCACACCGTTAAAATGGAAAAAAAAAGAAAAGAAACGAGGTGAGCATTCAAACGATATTGTAATCTACAAGTAGGATCATTAAACACGCTGTATAAATTATTATATACTTTATACGTTATTAAATACTTCTTTTCTTTTCTTTTTTTTTTTTTTTTTTTTTTTTTTTTACTTCGATTCAAATATTTATCATTCTTCTCGAAACACTTTTTATCTATAGAAGTATTTTGTTTCTTTTTACAGGTGTAATAACTCGAGTCTAAAGGGTGAAATTATTATTCGAAATAAAAATTAGTTTTCAAAATACTCTCTGGCTTTCGATTGAAAAAAAAAAAAAAAAAAAAAATACATTTGTACGCATCAGTAGAGGAATTAAAAGGAAAGTCACTTTTATCACCTTTCCAATATTTTTGTAAAAACGAAATACCAGTAACTTCCACTTGTGTAAGCCTTTGAATCAGTATCACTCGTTTCCATACGATCGAAGAAAATAGCAATTTTTTTTCCAACCATCGAGGTTTTTTTTATCTCGATTTGAAGATCGTCACGATGTACCAGATGAATGGGGGGGAGGGGAAGACCTTCATGAGGGTATTATCAATAGATTGGCGAGATTTACTCGATTTAAATGAATCCAAACAACGACCTCGTTTGTGCTTGTTTTTAATACACGTACGTGGAAGTTTTTTTCAAAAACGATTCAAATACTCGAAAAAACATTCATCGGAGAAACATCACTTCAAATCACCCAAACCATGTAAATATTAATATAAAACATATCATAGAACACTTACGCATTTTTTAAATATTAATATTACTATTTTATATTATTTATTGATTATTAATTCTAATCAGGGCAAATAAAAAATTGTTATTTCAACTAACCCTCCTCGCTTGAATGAGTTGTTAAAAAATGATACAAAATAAAGTAAAATTTGAAAGAACAGATATAAACAATCGTCGATAAAAAAAACCATTAGTTGTCTATTTTGATAATTGTCCACGACTATTGTAGGCAAAGACACCGTTAACAATCGAGTGATTTTAAAAAGAAGTTTTAAACAAATCAAATTGACCTTCGATGGTTCTAGTGTTAAAAAGAAAAAAATAATAACAGCGAAGATTCATTACCCACTACCAACAGCTTTGCAGTCGCTCGCTCTACCGACTTACCCACAACTTGCTGTATTAAAGAGATTCCAGACAATTTATTCCGTATTAAACTTTAAATCAAAGTATCTCGAAAACAAAGGCCCATTGTAAAGAAATCTATTGAGCATTTTTTATACTAGGTATGTAAATACAATAACTTGCGTCTACTACAGTTTCAAAAGCGATTTCCACAACTGTAGAAGTCCTCTTGTAAGTTACAAAGTGTGCCATCGATGCACCCGTTCGCATTTCGTTGGAAGTGTGGCGGTAACTCCCACACTCGCCGCTAGAGGGAAACTCGACCACTGACCGTTTCCCGCAAGTTCTCGTACCGACTCCGATCGGTATATATACAATATGTACCGATCTCCCACTAGCCTGGCGTATGAGACAGGGCTTGCTAGGACGTCCCTTACTGATTGGTCCACTAGCAGGTCCGGGATGAAACGTGCTCCTCCCCTTTTCTTATTCTCGTTCGCTCTCTCTTTCACATTTCCATCTAACCTTTAGTAGAAGCCACCACTGAATCCCCCCCCGTATCGTTATTATTAAGTATTCGCCTCTAACACCGAAGATGTTCGATCGAAGTTTTTGTCAGATTCTCTCTTGATTACAAACGGTGGAGATAGATAGATACTACAGGTCACCTAAAAGGGGCGCTTCCTAACGATAAACAAGATGTGCGACTGTATACCAAGCCAGCAACAGCTTAATTCCCGCGCGTTCGACCATTCGGGGTCGGCGAATTTACGGCTCTTCCAAAATCCTCGCGCGCGGCCCTCATTACAGGTTTCCTGGTTTAACGACACGGCCGGTTATAATGGCAGCAAACTCGTTTATCGCCTAAATATACGGACGGGCTAGGTCGAGCCTGATGGAATTAACGTTGGAAATTAACGTACCGGTAATAAGCGGAACGCGCTTCTCGCTTTCGATAGCTCGGAGAAAGCAGCGCGATTATAAATTAATAACACGAGCTCGATTTCAGTTTCAATCGGCTTACAACCAACCGATGATCGATCGATCAAACCTACGAGGAGGGAGACCTCTGTCGTTTGGAAATTAATGTGTCCACTAATTATCGAACGATTACATCGATACTACCGACAACGAGAAGTCGTCACGAATGTTTTATTCAGATGGTTCGCGATCCGGTACCGACTTTGACACTCACGAGGGACTTACAAAGGGCCCGACACTTATTTTTAGGCACTTTGGAAAAAATAAATTGATTGTAATCTTACTGATCGAGATATTCAATTATTTTTAACTATTTTTACAGCTGTACTATTCTTGTAGGTAATTTTAGTTCAAAAGTTATATTGTGTAATTTCGAGACTTATAGTATATTGTGTAAGTTAGTAATTTATAATATAAATTAGTAACTAATGTTATAGTATAAGTCAGTATCTTATGTTATAGTATATCGACAAAACTGAAATGTCCACATTTTATAAACAAATTTCTTTTTTTTTTTTTTATAAAATGTGGACATTTCAGTTATATATATATATTTCATATATATATAAACGAGTGTAATCGAGGCGAAGGACGTGAGGGCATCGGCGCGCTACATTTTACATTTAAAGAAATATATTTCCTCCGGGCTTCCATTCCACTATCTTTAAAATTAAAGAAAATGGAGCGTTTTGAATTATAACTTGACAGCTCTGATTATCATCTCGATACGCAGACTATCTTGACACGTTTCGTTTAAATATCATTATTGTAACCGTTATAAATGTATCTGTAATAAAATAATAAATTACTATAAATGATTGACGATATCATTTATTGCGAATTCTGTAGCAATTTTACTATATTA
This sequence comes from Ptiloglossa arizonensis, assembly GCF_051014685.1. NCBI lineage: Eukaryota > Metazoa > Arthropoda > Insecta > Hymenoptera > Colletidae > Ptiloglossa > Ptiloglossa arizonensis. The sequence goes on along the minus strand of NC_135052.1, from coordinate 25,082,370 downwards.
TTAGCAACATATCATTATTTAATACATTAATGTAGACATTTTACGTTAAAAGTAGATGGAGTAAATTCTTCAGCTAAACAAATTAATTGCACCAATAAAAAAAGTCTAAAACACGGTCTCAATTTTGACCGTTGTTTCAATCATAATATTAGAATATTGTTATTTATTTTTTGCAATTAAAACTTAACATTCGAATGTGCATTCTTCTATTGTCAAAAATTTTAGAAAAAATACGATAAGTTCGCTGAAATTTTAATAACATAACCTTCGATTCTTTGAACTTTAATTATACTAGTATAGGCATCCAATTTTTTTTTAACGTACTTTTACAACCAGGTTATTTTAATGTACTTTATAACTATGTTCTTCTTGTAGTAAATTTAAGTTAAAAACTATATCAATAGAATTGAGATTTACCGTAAAATGTAGTTTCCTGAATAATATAGATTTTTAAAGTACATTATACTGTCCGTCCGTGAGAAGAAAGCTAACGAGTGTTTATAACCTCACTCTGGTTTACAGTTTACTAACTCCCCTACCATCAGATCCCTACCATTAGCCACTGTCGATCTTCGTCACCATCCTCGACCAATAACGGCAATGCGTGTGATAATAGAGAAACTGGTACAATGTAAACCAAGAGTGGAGATGTAAACATCAATTAGTCTTTTTCTCACGGACGGACAGTACACTACACCGACCAATACCCGAACAATTAATTTAACTATATTATAATAGAAACAATGGACCCTGCAATCTCTAGGGGCGACACTGTTTACGATAGATTTATTTATCACAATATCGTTCACGTGATTTAAATTTCAAAATCCCAAGAAGGAAGTTGTATCTATTTAACGAACCTATTTAATAGAACGGACTTATTGTTGGTACTTAATCCGCTTGCTTCGAACCGACGCGACTGAATCGCGTTGAGATAACAATACCTAGAGATAGTGTCGTTTTAATCCCGCAAATCCTCACAGCTGCCACTCGAAACTGTTTATTATTCACATTCTTTTCAAAACATTCGAGACAACAATTATGCGATCAGTTTAAAACGTGATACCTGTACACCGATCATGGAAAAGTGTTTGTACGTTAAAATTTTAGGTTAGAATTTATTCATCGATATTTATACGATCAAATTCAACGGGACCCACCCATTCAAGACTTAAATGTTAACTGGAAATGGACGAAATTTTATTCGAATACAATATGACGGATAAAACTAACTCTATAGAGAATTATTGCTAAATATTTAATTCTAGAATTTAAATTTTAATTTCTATTCAACGAGTAACGGATAAAAAGTTATTTATCTTTTATTTCTAATTAGAAATTTTCAATTAGATACAAATTTTATCTATCTCTGTTAACCTTTAGAAGACCTTTAAGTTTTGATTTCCATAAAAATTAGTGCTTAGTATTTTTTTTTATCACCGATGACGAGCCTACGTTCGAATTCTTAAAGTTCTAAGCAATGGACCGAAATTATAATCATTTTTTGCGACTAAGTTTATTGCTTTACAAAATCTCCTTAGTCGGCTTTTCGAAGATAAATATGACCACGAATTCTTTGAACGTTATCCAGTATGATATTAAGCTCCAGCGAATAATGAAAAAAAAATTATTTCATTACGTTAATTATACTTATAGATAAAAATTAATTTAACCTACCCCGTACCTGTGCGACAACGTTGCATAAAATTTGCGTTACGTGTGTTCACTTCTTCCCACGAGATCTACAGTCCCGTTGAAAAATGATCCCCTAATTGTTAAATATCCGCGATAAGAAAAGGAAACATATGTAGCACGATCGAAGAACTGTACGGTATCGATTACACGGGCTGCAGTAAATTGTACGGTTTCCTCTTATCGATCGCGTGTTGTCGGTGAATGCAACGACCTGTCGTATCGATACGTAATTATCAAAAATATCTCCGACGAGCGACAAGCGAAACTAACGAAATATACAAGACACGTGAAACCACTATCTCAATACGCGAAAAAAGTTGTCGATTTTCATGAACAGGTCACAATTTAAAACCCGTACCAAGGTTGACAGCGCAAGAGAACATTGTCCGTGCACCGTACAAAAAAGCTCGATTTTATGCTCCCTCAATGAAAGATAGAAACGCTGAAATTGATTTATTCCTTCGTACGCTCGAAACCCCTTGGATGCAACGTAAAAGGAGCGCTCACGCATTGGTAGCTCGCACGTCTGCTCTCAAAATGGCGCGAACGGTTACGAGCTTGCCCTAACCAACAAAACGCCACGAGCATCGATACACCGCGTCGACGAAAGTGATCCGCGTGAAGAAACGACGCTACGCGTGCGGATATCCCGTAGTCTCGTTCTCGAATCATATTCGTGGGACGCCGATGTGCGTACACCGCGCGCTGCGCACCGACCGACTCTCCCCACTTACGAACACGACACCTAAAGGGCCGACCATTGCTCGTGGAAGGACGCGGACACTACGGCCGGCTAAGAATATACCTGCCTCGGACTCGAGAAACCCTGGCACGAAAAAAATCGTTTGCGTTTATGCGAGTCGATCTCGACCGCAAAAAATTGAACCTCGTTCCCGAGTTTTCCGCGAGCGAGGCACGAGCGAGGTTACGAACCTGAATCGCGGCCCGGTTTAAATAAGAAACGGTTTTCCGAGAAGAAAAGTGTGCCTTCCGGTTGTGGCACGCGAGAAGACAAAGGTGCCCCCACCCCCTTCCTCTACCTCGCCGTTCGAGCGCGAAGCGCGTGCCGATCGCGTTGCACAATGAAGCAAAAGCAATTATTCCCTCGAGCTCCTCGTGAATGGGAAACCGGCCAATGCGCAAGGATTATTGCATTTACCCGTGATGCAACGTCGTTTAATTATGCGTTTAAATACGTGAACGCGGTCATCAGGCTCAAGAGCGTATCGCACGTAGCAATGGGTTAAGAGCGAGAACCCTCGGAAAGCCTAGAATCGTTGGTCTCCGAGCGATCCTCGTGACAAAAAGTTTCTGGGATTCTCGACGAGTATCGGGAGCTAAGACGTTCGAATTCTGAACGATTTACGACGACCGACTGTACAGGGATGTTAACTGTACAGAGGCGATGGCCCGTGAAGTGGAATTAAATTAACGATAATACATTTGAATGTTACAATGTCCCTTCGTTAAAAATGAAATCCTTTAAAATCCACAGTCGTTAATAGATACGATAGTAGATGCGTATGGGATTATAAACAGCGTATGTAATAGCGAAAGAACGGTTGCACGATTTGTTGTCACAAAAATCATTGGTTCGTGACTGCTTTCAAAACATGTACCGTCTCTCGGTTCTCATTCGCCGGTGCGGATAAGAGTATAAAGTCGGAGGAGGGTGGATAAATGTTAACGAATCCTCTCTCTCTCGTCCTCGCACACGTTTGCCGCGACTTTAATATTTAATATGCGAAAAGAAGTGTACACGGGCGGACCGAATTCAAAGCGATAGAAATTTTAATTACGCGCGCGAATATTTGGATTGGGTGGAGAGGACGCATCACTCGCAAGAACATGATTAACGCACGAATATTATTTTAATTAAACGCTTTCCTCGTGTGCCCTGGTTGCTGGGCGGCAAATGGGGCCTCGTGTCGAAGCGCGCAGAGAGGTAACGGTTCCGATAATTCGAATAGGCGAGTATAATATCGTTTTCTCGATACGCGGCGACAATTTTTATCGCCGATGGTTATATTTGTCTCGGAGACTGTCCGTGGAATAATCGTATGTCTAACATAATGAACGGCCGATCGGAAGATACAACCGTTGTCGCGCTTGCGCAAGTTGGAAAAAAACCGTGAACGGAAAGCAATTTATAAACGTTCGAAAAAAGAAGATTAACTCTCCCCGGCCGATAACAAAGACCCGCGAGACGCTCGCCTCTCTTCAAGGAAAAGTAATTCAACTCGGTATTAATACGATCCCCTGCTGTCCACGCAAAAATCTCGCCGGTATTAACGTCGTAGTCGTCGGTTCCTTGCGATAGGACTCAAATGTTTGCACAAAAGCGACCGATGGACGTGTAATTGGGCACTTTATCGTTCCGTAACCGACGGAAAGAAAGTGCAACGTTTTACCACGGCCGAAGGGAGAACCGCGTAACGGGAAAGGTAATTACTAAATTGTACGCAATATACGCACAACCCGGCGAGTACAAAATTTAAGGTACGAAATTTAACGATCTGGACGTCCTTGGCCGAAAATATCGGCGGAAATTTACGACGGTGTAATTTTTATCAAATCGGTGAAAACGATTCGCAAAGGAAAATCGCGAAGATGTTCCGGATTCTCTAGAAAGAGATAGTTGCTAACAGTTGCGAAACACATTGTATCTTCGCGGGAAGTGGCTGTACGGGACGTGATCGATTTTTCAGGAAACTCGTCGTAATTCCTTTTGCGACGCACGCTTTGTACAATTTACGTCACAGAATGCGTTGTCGATCTTTCAGCAAAGGATGATTGAACGTGAGAACCGTGCGAGATATTATTCGAGAACAAAATCGCGATCTCGATCTCGATCGAATAAATAGATAATAAGTTTTTGTCTCACTTACTCGTCTCCTTATCGTTCCATCCTTGAGAAACAATCCGAGAGCGCCGCATGGTGCGTGAAACGGTATTTCGTCACAATCGAGAAATTTCTTTTCCACCAGTTCAAGATAATAATCTTACGACGTCTCATCGGCAGCACCGGGAAACCGTCGTGTTTTCAAGCACGCTGTTGTCATGTTGCACCGTTTGCAAAACCGACAAATAAACATCACACCACCACGAGACCAGACCGAACGGACAACCACCAGGGCATCGTGTATATCCTTGTCCCGCGTCGAGGAGTAAGTTCCACTATGTCATTATTACCATTTCCGAGAAACTGCTCTTCCAGAGTTCCTGCCCGAGCGGTTTTTACTGTTCCCACATGACTAACAGGTTGACCGTGAACGCCGACCGAAACTTGTGCCGATACACTATATACACTGAACGCTACGCGACTGCTCTCTTTTAGTATACAACGGAACAATTAATCGCACAGGGACAGGGTAATATAGGGAAATCGGTGGCGACGTATCGCAGGACTTGTTGCAGCGCGTCACGCATCTTTACCGCTTAAGAAAGGATTCGGAGAAATCTTGCTCCTCGCTATCCACCGTTATTTCGTCGAGATAGTGTTCTGGATAGGCCTGATCCTCGAAGGAACGAATACGGAACAGATACACTTGTAACCCGATCTCCTACTTTCTGAGAATTCCCGCGTAAACAAATATGATCCGATCGTAATGTTTTTTTTCGATCTTTTTTTCACAACGCCGACGTTGGTAAATTTCAGTGATATTCGTCGTTGGAAATTTCGAGAGGGAGTCGGTGGTTAGCAATCGTGAGCGAAAGATCGCGACGCATGAACCGCAACGCTGCTCCGACGACGTCTCGCGCTCGACTGCGAGGCCGCTCGCCGAGTCCGAAGACCGATTTAAAGCTCCGTCATAGGCTGTAGAGCAGTATCTCAAGCGGCCGATTTTCCTGTTCATTTTTCTCGTGATTGAAGCTGAAATTGAAGTCATACTCTAGACTATGAATAAGAGGTGACAGGTAATTAACCTTCTCAGTGACAACACAACAAAGATGGGCTCATTTTACCCGAAATTAAATTCGGAAAAATTCGCGTTATTTGAAATCGCGACAAATTTAAGTAGTACGTTTGTTTTAAATATCTATGAGAAATTAATTATATGCCCAAAATAATGTAACATATCGTTTGGAATAATAATCGAAATAACCATATTTCAAAAGTGCTCCAGGTTTTACGGTACAGTTCGAGACAAAAGGAATTGCCGTTATGCCGTGGCGCGTCAGGATTCACCGAGGGGATCTACTACACAGCGGTTAATTTTTGAAACCGAAGGACCCGGGCACCGCGATTGGTCGGAAGGACCCTCAGGTAGCGTGGAGCGGAGATGAATAGCAGAATCGATAAATTCTGCTTTCGTTCGACCGGATCTGCTGTACCGGCACGGGAAACGTTTTAAGATCCGCTCGAGTTCCTCGTGTATGTATGTACCTGGTCTGTAAGTGCTCCTATCTCAGACGAAGAGATTACATCCTGCCGCGTTCGGTAATCGACGATTCCGTACAACGGCAATTATTTCGAACGATATCTACTTTATTTTATATCGCGGTTGATCGGTCGACCTTCGAGCAATGTAACGTTTCAGATGAGAAATAATAGAATGTATGTACGTTGAGGGCGACTTTATCTGAGGAGAACGATTATTTCGATACACTATCGCATTTTCTATAAAAACGCTTTCAATAATCCAACTAGATTAATAACTGTCTGGTATTTCGAACCACGAAACGCAATCAAAATTCATGTTTGTACAATTTTTCAGTCTGGCTGAATCGAAACGTTTTGGAATTCCCACTAGACTTAGAAAAGTTATTCGTTTGCGCTTTGATAGGGAAGTTGTTTTTATTCCGTCGTGCAATTTTAATAAAAGTATAAATATTTAAATGTAACATTAACTTACAGCTTTAAATGTTGAATTTTTGATTGCCGAATATATATGTGCATTTTCTCGAATAGTAATAAAATTAATTTTCGAGTTTCAATTGCTTTTCGAGTAATTAATTCAAATATCAAGAATAATGAGCAAAATTTGACGAATTAACCCACTTAACTCTAGATAATTATTCGATTGACTCATTATATCTCAGAAACGATTTATGTTATCCAAGTCGAATATGCAAAAACTTTTGCAGTAATCTGCAATAAATAAATAAATAAAAAGAATACTTTTCTAAAAAAGCAGCTTGTATTTAGTAACAATATGTTTGTAACTTGTCACAAATTGTACAACTGTACAAATAATTCAGCTACTTTAAAATAAAAAAAGGTATCCATATAACTTTCACACGATAGTTTAATTAGTCCCGCCATAATCGCTATTAACTCCATCTCCTTTTTTTATAATCGTATCTGGTGAAAAAAGCACGTATGTATATGTATACCTGTAACGTCCTTTGTATTCCTGGCTCAAAGGTATATCCCCCTCCGCTGCCTATTGTTCGTTATCTCTGTCTACTTCGCATAGGGGGCGATCTTATATATTTTCGAGGGATTCAGAACTATAATGGCGTGAAAACAAAGAACATTGCCGTCCGGAACACCTGGAACTTCTTTTCCTCCCTTAAAAGGCTTTCGCACGCCGCTTGGAATTTACCTGAGACAGTGAGAATTTCGGTACGTGGAGTGGTACTTTCCAGGCATATTGGAAGTGCCAGAGAAATGAATAGTGGAAATATATTTTCTGTAGAGAAAATAAAAATTCCCGTGGATATTCATTTTCTTCCAGACGGACTAGCGACTATAGTATGGTCGCTCACTTTAACCGTGCACTAACGCTGAATAATATTCCTTCCAACAAAGCTGCTGCTACATTCATTTTTTACATGGCTGAGTATTTTGTTCCAAATATTCACTGACGAGAAAAATACGAACTTCCTCAAGTAGTTGTCGGTTTTAAAGGATAAATTTCTTGCAATAACGAATTATGAGATACACAAATATCCGTTGGAACCACCCCATGATCGTTAAAGGCAATTTATTTCCTTTAACGAAAATCTAAAATCCCGATATCTTCTTAAATATAAAATCGTATTTAGAATTGTCCGAATTTATTTCTTCTATTTTTAGCGTACAAGGATTAAGTGTAAAGTTTGTCGTTTGAATCTTCAAAAGGAACTTGCGACGCTTATTGTTGAAAATTATATTAACATGTTTAACTTCATCATGTGGGTTATTGAACTTACTTTATTGCTGTTCAAGTAACAACTACGAATTCTTATGAATGGTCACAACCTTTATAAGGACACCTTTCATAATTGTTTATAAGCTAACAGTAATTGAACTGAGAATGCACCGATCGAGCATTTTTTTAAAAGAAACAGGCATGGCAGACTTCTCCAAACATGCTCAAATGTATGTAATCTCGATACTCTAGCGATTGCATTTATTATGGTTCTGGGTTTTTTTTATAATCTTTGAATATTCTTGTTTAATTTGTAAGTTTACTTACATCTTACACCTTATATCTGTTCCATTAAGGATAATCATGGAAATATTTGATAGGAATCACAACTTTTACAAACAAATGTGTATTAAATAAAGCTATGCACATAAACATGTATTATATGGATTATACATATACATATTTATATATTAAGAAACTATTATGATACATTGTATTGTGAAGTGAATTTATTCGTCAGGAATTTTCTCCAAGCCCTGTAAAATTGGAACAATATTGCACAACAGTAAAAATATTTATAATTATTAAGTAATATAAAGCTATACAAATACTTACGGCTAACTTCCAACTTGCACCTGTTAACGCATCATCTCTGCACCACATAAGATACTCCTGTTCTTTTCGTATGCTTCTCATATATGGCTGTAATAATAAAATACAAAGAAATTGATTATGAGAACATAAACAGTAGAGGAAAAGAAAGTATAATAAACAACAAAACTGCAGTAAATGAAATAGTCTGTTTGAATAATTAATTAATAAACAATCTCACTTTGCGATTTATTATTTAAAATACTCATTTAACATTATTGTAAAAAGACAATTTTAAAGCTTCATATTGCATGTGTTATGTCAGAAACTTGAAATAATTTTATTACGTAAATAAATATATAGGTTAGGTTAGGAAAACTTACATTTCCCAAAGTAAACTTATTTATGTAGTATGGAAGACTGATTGGTATCGTACTAAATAGTCCTAATAATCCTATTGTTGGAATTAATTCGAACCACATTTTGAACGAATTTTTATCCAAATGCACAAGAACGAAACTGTTCTCTACTTTCAAATATCGACACAACCGACTTATTGCAATTTACTCATACCCAAGTTTCAATTGCGCTTGCGTTTGTAAATGTTTTCATCGAACGTCACGTTTTACATTACTAGTTTATCTTTCGTTTATTTGTAGAGAAAAAAATACTATTTGAAAACAGTAAGGATGAAATATTGTTCAGTGCATCGATAGTAGAATACAGGAGAAATTAAATATACATATATATCTACTAATATGACAATTCACTAATAATAGAAAAATCTTATTTTACTTTCAAAGATTTGTATAAAAAATAATTCAGATAAGTTTCTTAAAATATTTGTTTGTTAGTTTTACATTAAACGTTCAAATTTATTTTCAATTTCTTCGTACAAATAAATATGACCTTCTCGCTAGTTATTGTCTTTACCAATTAATGGTACGTAATGAAAGTCAATGTTACTTTATTCAAATTTTCTCAGGGGGCTGCATGCACAAAATAACAATAAAGGCGGTTGAAGGTTTTGAAAAAGCATGCTCGAGTGTGTGATATATATCACGAAATTTAACAATATTTCATCTTTATTGTGAAAATTGTAATAACGCTTGTTAATGTCGTTACGAAGCATCAGATTGGTCAGTGTAAATTTTGGATAGCATTCCTCCGCAATGACGTGATAATACGTTATCATAAAGTTCACGATGATACTTGACACAAGGTACTTATGTTTCGATTAAATAAAAGTCTTTTTGAGATTTTATTACTTCGTTTACAAAAATGGTAAGTGTTGCGATTTGATAGAAATTGCTTTTAATAATTATAAATTAATAAAGTTAATTTTTTACCAAATCTGGTCGAATATTAATGATTAGGTTCTCTTTAAATTCTGATATTGTAACACAGTATTATGTAAGCATTATAAATTATAAAAGCATTATAAATTAATTTAATATTTTAAAAATAAAATAATATTTTAGGAAAGTCTAAGAAGAAGTTTCAAGCCACCAAAGATGCTGTTAAAACTATATTCTCTTTTTATTCTAATTCTGGATCTTGTGACACTTTTAACTGGGATTTTCTTTGCGATCTTAATTGCATTGTATAGAACATTTAGACCTCCACCTCTGAAAAGTCTTCATGGAGAAGTTGCAATGGTAATAAAGTTATATTATTTAATTTAAAAATAATTTATTTCACTTGTAAGATACAATTTTAATTCAGGTTGTTGGCGCAGGACGTGGAATAGGCAGGGAATTAGCAATTCATTTGTGTCAGTTGGGTGTCAGTGTTGCTTGTGTGGACATTAATGCTGAAAATTGTAATGTCACTGTACAGAAGGCTTCACAAGGATTGGAAATAGCTAGAACATATATTTGCAATGTAACAAATAAAAATGAAGTAAGTATATTGTTTGTAAAATTGATGGTTACTATAGATAAGTTACGCATTAATTGAATTGTAAATTAATTATAATAGGTAGTTCGCACAGTGAATACTATTAAGTCAGAATTAGGCAAAATTACAATGCTTTTCCATTGCTGCAGTATACCTAGCCCTAGGGCATTAATTCAAGATAGACCAGAAATAAGACACACAATCGACTTAACAGTTATTAGTCACTTCTGGGTATATATTTGTTGCACAATATATATTTATATATTATATACTATGATCAACATTATAAATGTAAACAATAAGATCTGTTTTTAGTTGTTGGAAACAGTTTTACCTTGTATGGAACATATTGGCAAAGGACATATAGTGGTTTTGTCTTCAGTAGCTGGTCTATCAGGTGGTGCCACTGGAGGCAGTAGAGTTCCTTTGTCTACTGCACAATTTGCAGTTCAAGGATTAGCAGAATCACTGCATACAGAATTAAGGCATTCTAACAGCAATATTATAATTACCTTAGTTCATGTTTATCCGTTTATTGTAGGCGCAGAAGCGGCTAGAGATATTCGATTTAGGTATGCAATAAAACGAATAATGTCACATTCCTACAAATACTTATTATTTTATGTTTCATGCAGAATACCAAGCTATTTCGGCACAATGCCCGCCGCAGAAGCAGCTAAGCAAATTTTAGACGGTGTTCGTCGAAATTATGCAGAATTCAGTGTACCTGGATATTTACTTTATTTAGGACATATTCTTAGGTAATTTATTCCATTAATATCGCTATATATGTCTGTAAAGGGTTCGCGAGAATCAATTTATGTTTAAATGGTATTTCTAGAATACTTCCAAAAGAAGCATCGTTTATGTTGCGTGACTTACTAGATACAGGAGTTGATTTTGGATGATATTTAGTTTTTCTAATTGAGCGTAAGTATCAGCTTTCCTTCTGCAATTATAATACATATGGGAAAATGTACAAAAAAAAGTAAGTTTGAGATTTACATAACAAAGAATATTTTATTTACTCTTTCTACATTGTTCAATCGTTGAAGTGTCTTTCATTGTTTCATAGTTTTAATGTCAAATATACTACGTATTTACTTAGTTTTTACATGTTCTAATATTTACATAATGAAATAATATATGATATGTAATAGGCACGCTGAATAATTATGTATAATCTGTAGAATGATTTACTAATTAATGCAAGAAACAGACACACACACATACACAATGTATAAAACATGATAAATACACTTATGACACTTAATGTTTAAGTATAAATCAACAACTATGAGATAGTTTTAATACTTACTGTTTGGGAATCATAACATCTGTAAGGCCGAATATAGTGCAAGCGGAATATTTATCAAATAACACGGTATTTACACAGCGTAAATATATATATATTGTGAAACAAATAGAAAATATCACATTTCATACTGAAAGAATGGCCTATGTACATGGTGTAATGATTTAACATGGCAAAATATCTATTTTGCGTATTTGATAAACTATACTTTAGATTCCATTACCGATACTGTGTACAAATTTGTAATTATATATCAATATTTGGATTTTTTACCAACAATTTTTTTGTATACTTCACGAAGAATGCCGAGTATTAATAAAACTTTTCTAAATATAAATCTTCAATTAATAATGATAATTATGTTTGATCCCTTTTGAAATAAAATAAACATTCACAAAGAAATGAATCGTGTTTCATAGAATCATAAATGTCTTTCTCGATATGTACTTAAGAATATACTATATTATGACAGTAACATACATATACTCGTATATGTACATTTAAATGTAAGTAAACTTCTATTTACAAAACCAGAATTAAAATGGGGGTTTGTCAAAACTATAAAACGATCTGGATTTTCGGCAAAATTCTGAAACTGAAATATTTACATTTTGCACGTGACTTGATGAATACGTGGATCTAACGTTTCAGATTGTCTCGGAATAGGAGAAAAGAAATAATTCATGATTTACAATGTGAATTCGTTAAAGTTGGGACAATCTGTAGATGATGATTCAAATCCCAACACTGGAATGAGTTTATGCTAATCTAAACCAGGGGGGGCTGGTTCTGAAACATCAGTTTCCATTGTATCTGGTTTTTGTTCGATCGGATAGTCACCAGGTGGTGCCTGCAAGAAATTGGAGGAAAAGCTATTTGGATCAGTTAATATATTTATTTTGTTTTTACGATAATATAAAAATCGACTCTTTATATACAAGTATTTTTACTCACAATATCAAATTCATCATGCATGTCGCAAGGTGATTTACCCTGTATAACATCCATTATTGATTGTGGAATGTGTGCTTTCTGAAACGTAGCAATTATATTTTTCACATAAATAAGATTCCTGTTACTTGTTAATAAGGTAATACAATTGTTGATACATTATAACGATGATAATTACCTGATTTTCAGCAAAAGCTTCAACGTGCGCTAACAGAGGAGTTCGTAAATTGCTAGCCATCCTTAACGCCTCGGCTAACTGTGCCGGGGGAAGTTGTAAAATAACCGCGAAACTCTGTGGTTGTGTGCGTTCGCAACATTTTACGAAACCTTCCCAGACCTTCGGTTGCTTCCAAACTTGCTTCAGAATTAATCGTTGAAGTATATTCATTACGAATCCGCTTAACCTTGGGTACAGAGCAAGACTTTGTATCACTGTACGCATCAATAATGTAGGAAGCGGTGTCATTTCCATGAGATGTTGCATTACGACGGCTACCGTTTCCTGCGTGTACACTTGTTTCTCCGCGAAACATAAGGACGTAGCTGCAAATCGATTTTATCACATGATCGCAGAGTAAAAAATGTGTCCTTTACAAAAAAAAAATTGATTATATCACCTTTTATAATTGTTTTTAGTTCTGCTTTACTTGAATCTATATTATGCAAGGCTATTAATAGTTCAGCGGGTGTAATAGGAGACGTATGAGGTACACCACTTTCATTATTATGAGTACCCAGTAACCTGTTGAATACCTGTGGAAGAATCATTGAAATACGATGCTCAATCATATCTTTCTTAATTTAGATAAACATTGCCAAGGATACATTTACCTCTTTAACCACGATAGGATTTAATTTTATAAGTTTCGGAAGAGCGGCTATAACTTCTTTCTTCGTTAAGCCATTCAAAACCGGTATCAAGAACCGAACATCGGAGACTCTGGTCTGATAGAGTTCTCTTACTCTTGCTACTAACTCTGCACTCGGTGCAGCTAAACATGGAACAATGTATTATACATTCAAAACAGTATAAATATAGAGGTTGAAATTGAGAGCTTACATACATTTTTCTGTAAGTATATGAATAATTCTTGTAACTAGCGTCTCTGCTCCTTTTGGACAATTTTCAACTAAAGCTAGTAGTTGTGGACTACCCATTCCCAGAGATCTTACAGGTCCTTCTACTAATCTTAGAACCATACGTTTTACATCTGCGCTCATTGATGTGTACACTCTTGCCAATCTAAAAAGTGATAATTAATAAGAGTTTGCACGTACTTTTCAATATGTTCGCTAAAAAGGTAACTCACTCGTGGATTAAATCTTGGTGTTCGCTTAAGAGAGCAAGATACAATCCAAGGCAAGCTCTTGTTGTCGACTCAGTCCACTGGGTTTCTACTTGCGGTCTACCCCGATCTTGTCCAAAGACGATTTCGGGCGGAGTATGAAGCCGTAAGAAACCTAAATAAAGAACCGCGTACTCTTCTATGAGTTTACTTAATTCAGAACGACTATATAGTTGGCAAACTAATTGTATAGCAGCTTCTCTTATCTATTAATAGACAAAAAATTAAAACGCTTAAAGTAAAAATATTTGCAGCTTGGATAATACGTGTTTTTCAATATTCCACGAATAGTAAAAAGTATAAAGTAACTTACAGTACTATTTTCGTGACCCGTATGACACAATAATACATTCAGGAAAACTAGTTGTTTAGTTGGTCTGCGAATAACCATTTCTTTTAATAGTTGCAACGGTGCAAGCCCCCTTGTCTCATCAGAAGACACCATTTTTAAAGCCTCAACAGCATCTTCGGTAATCAAAGGGGCTTCCAAGTACAATCTTCTCTCAAATAAGTACACAGTTAATATTGTATTTCTTTTTGTTGAATATTTGATTAAATCTATTACCTATTTAGCAATGTGTCGCGATCTTTGCCTTGAACCAGATCTATTGCTGATACTAAGGTGCACAACAGAAAGTTGTAAGCCTGATGCGGGGCTTCCTGAGGTTTTGTGCATAATGTAGTTCGTCTTTGAAAACCTTGAAGTAACGCATATTCTTCATACAACCAACCTAAAGCTAAGTCCAAACGATTTCTCATGTCATCGGTAATATAACGTAATACTGCTTCTTTAATATAAGGATTAAATGTTGCAGCCAGAGTCGTTAAAATTTTTGATCTGAAACGAAATAATGAGATGTTTCAGCTTTAAGTAATGATACTTTTTAGGAGATAATGAATTTACGATTTTATTTACCTTATATTTGCCACGCCACCGAACACGGCTATCTTTTCAGATAGTAGGATTCTATTTACAGCCATCAGTAACATTTTTTCTTTTACTTCTTTCGGTAATGGTTTTGTAACCTCGGACAATTTCAAAGCTTTCAAACGATTTCTTGCTTTTGCAAGTGATTTTTCATGTGCCTCCAAAGATGCCTTTGCCTCTTTTTCTTTCTCTCTGTCTTTCTCACGTTTCCGTTCCCGTTTTGCTTCAGCTACGCTAATAGTTGGATTTTTCACTAAATCTTCCATCACGGCATCTTCATCTTTAGCGTCTTTTTTCTTTTTTGCTTTAGCTTGTTTTATTTGTGCTGCTAGCAATTTAGCAATAGTTTGACGTTGGACATTAATATCAGTCGTCGAAGTAGGCTGATATTCTCTTTGAAAGATCGTCGTCATTGTATCCGGAACCCATGCCTATGAATGTAATTTAATCAATAAAAGGAATAGAGGTAGTCCCTATGAAAATTGAACAGAACATATTAAATACCATGCTATCCATTACTAAGTCTGTAGCAATCTCTACACTTAACCGTTCTGTAATAAAGTTCTCCGAAAGTTCCATTAATTCAGGTAATTTTGGAGGAGGTACTGGAGTGGGTGCAATTTCTGGTTCATCCGGTATTAAAGTAGTCTCGATTTTAACGCGTTTTGCAGCAGAAGCAGCAGCCGCTTCCTAAAAATTATACAAATTAATCAATATATTTATTAATTGTCATCAATGCTCATTATTTATATTACACATGTGCTTACTTGTTGACGTTTCTTCATACGTCGAATGTCTTCTGGTTTTGGATAAGCCTTAATTATCTCTTGTTCTTTTGTCCCAAGTTGTGTTAATTGTTTAGCTATAGTAGACGCGAATTCTATGCTCGCCGGGTGTTTCATCAGTCCTAATAGAGTTAATTTTAATTGCTTCTGTACGCTAATTACTTGAGAGTCTGATAATGTTGGAGGTAAATCATGTTGTAGCCTTTGCAAAGCTAGAAATTAAAATTTTTTAATTATAGATTGAATAGAAAGAAGTTGTTTCCATAAATGTTATTTACCTTGTATTACACCCGACATAAATTGGGGCCTTGTTTTGGCAATCAATGCTAGAGATCCCATGCAAGTCATTAAATTGACACTACTGACATGTGGAGATCCATGAAACTTAATTAATAAATCCATTACATCGTTAGCTTCTTCTTCTAATTTTCGTCTACGAGCTATTTTTAAAGTTAATGGAATATCTTCTAAGGAAAAATCATCTGGTTTTTTTGGCGAATCTGGGTCTGGGTATGTTTGTATTAAAACGACACCCTCGAGAAATTTTACAGCTTGTGTTCTGATTCTGAAGCATACAAAAACTTAATAAATTAAAGTTGAATGATACAAGTGAAAAATAATTGAAATAATCTTTTTACCCATCATTATCGCTGTCTATCATATTTATGATTTGAATCTTAAGAGCACTAAGTTGGCTCCATGCTACTTCCATTTCTGGAGTAACTGTAGTGGCACTAGATATCCACTTCAAAGCAGCTCTCAATATTCTGCCACTAGCTCGAAGAGCTCTTTTAGCAACAGCTGATGATTCGTCGGAAACTAATCTTAAAAGTATTTGAACTAAACGTGGAATTACTTCTGGTTGTTTTACTCTATAAATATAATAAATGTATCAATAACAAAAAATCATTATAATGTGTTGTGTAATGCATTCTATAACCATCATTACCCAGCTTCTTCTATAAAACCTGTAACTGTTTTCCTAACTTCTGCATTTCTATCCACAGAGAATTGTAATGCTTCATCCAAATATAATGGTAACAATTGTGGTTCTTTATTTACTAAGATTTCTTGAACTTTGCATAAATTCATAACTTTTACATCTCCTCCTGGATTTAAGGAAGCCTCGTTCAACCATTCAACTATCTGTAAAATGCAATGTAATGCAAGTTTTCTAATTATTCTTAATTTTTACAGTAAAAACAATATTAGTTTTATAATTAAGAATTTTATAGATTCTACTAAATCAAATATTTGTTTATAAGTTAGTCATAAGCATTTGAGCAATAATTGTCATAGTTTTACGAAATATATGCGTATTTCTTTACGTTACATATACTCTATTTGGTTTCGTAAAATATGTCTTAAAATTGTTGAGGTTATGACACTGACCAAATCACCCGGTCCCTTTTCCAGCTCAGTTCTTCTATGTATTCGGGGATCCATATTATACTTTCTGATAAACGAGCCAAAGTTAAACGTAAATAAAGATTATTGTGAAAGAAGCTGTTGAACAATTGTATTCTGAAGTTTCGATATGCTATACAATCAACGCGTATATATCGCATGGATTAAGGCTTGCTGAATTTTCCCTATAATCAAAATTTAAATTTATGTTTTCCTATAGAATAATTTTCTCGATAATTTGTGCGGAAAATTCTAAGTTAACGAACAATAAAATCTGCCTTAATATCCAAGGAAATCGCTTGCGTTGCCATCTTGGCATTTTTTACTGTTCCAAAGCGCTATAATCGTTTAATGTTGAAAAAGCGGGAATTTCAACAGTATTTATGATTTTCAATTCCCAAGTATTGATAATAAATAAATAAATCAAATTGTCAGGTTATGTTTTCAGCACGAGTAACTTATGATCAAAAAAACAAGAAATCTTTATTACATTCTTTTATAAGTTTAGCTTCCGTATACAAAGAAATCTGTCACCGTTCACTTTACAAAAATAAACTTTTTGATGAAAGAGCATGTACTATGATTCAACTGCTATACTACTTTTAATCAATTTCGATATTGCTATTTTTTATGCAACAGCTTCTGTGTGATTAGAAATTATGGACATACTGTATGTTGGTAAGGAAAACGGGTGGGAAAATAAATACGAACGTATATATTCAAAACTAAAAACGTAATACATATTTTATTCATATATCTTAGGAGATAATTTGTAAAAAACTTTTTAAATAAAATTAATTATTCGGTTATTTTTAACAAAAAACTATTTATTTTTACCCATTAATTCGTCTATAAATTTCATATTTCCGGTATCATTAGTATTAATACATCCCTATAACATTATAGAGGGCATTTTATTTCAGAAATATAGTTTTCTTCGTACGTTTCTACCATGAAAATTATAGTTTTTTAACGTTCGCTAAACAGTTTCCATCGAAATTGGTTTTTTTATGCGCGAGATTAACAACTTCTGTTGTTAAATCACGCACATTTATTTTAGGGTTTATTTTTAACAGTTTTTTTCTACTTTGACCCGGTAGGATTAATGAATTATGTTCTAAGATGTACAAATAAAATACACATTGTTTTTTTATTTTTGAAGATATTCATTTCTATGTATTCTTTCACTTGTATTATTTATTAATGTAGATGTACGCTCAATTTTGTGAGTAACTGTATCTCTATTCAGAGTGACAAAGCCTTTGTACATTGGAACGAATAGATTGGTTGAGTAGATTGGAACACTTAATTTGACAGATAACAGGGCACAAGTTCACCGATAATAAGCAGAACGAAAACATAAAATCATGCATTATCGAAATGTAAAATTTATATTGTGTTTGACCTGATCGATCAGAAGTCAGTCGTCTATCGTCAACTAAAGGAATACGTAATGCGATTGATGAGCTCGTAAACAAGTGATATGATTTCAAGTTTTTATGAAAAAATCGTTGGTACATCTTCTGTAGCTGAGCGAAGCCAGCAGAAAATTCTTTGCGTCGGACTTAC
This sequence comes from Ptiloglossa arizonensis, assembly GCF_051014685.1. Lineage (NCBI taxonomy): Eukaryota > Metazoa > Arthropoda > Insecta > Hymenoptera > Colletidae > Ptiloglossa > Ptiloglossa arizonensis. The sequence goes on along the minus strand of NC_135052.1, from coordinate 25,063,807 downwards.
TTGTCTGGACATCGTGCAAACCTGTGAACATTATCCCGTTGAAGATTCTGATCAAAGGTGAGAGTTCTTTTGTTTGCGATTGCGCAATGTCGCGCTTCATTCATTATTTACACGATCAATTGATAGTGTCATTTTGACATGTTTAACACTAATTGATAACATCAACAATGTGCTCGTCATCATTTGACAGTGAAATATCATTTCATGTGGGTTATTTTTGATCGATATTATTGATATTTTCTATCTCTGTGATAAATGCAAAAACAATTGACAGGTTTTTGTCTTACCATTGAAAGAACATTGTATTACAATTTAGCAAAGTGAAATAAATCGAATGTTTACTAAAGTTTACAAATTTGTTGTTTAATCACTATTCTATTACTTTATAGATCTGTGGAATACAAATGGCAAAGAGGAGGCAATGCATCCAATACCTGCACAGTCATTTCCCTGTTGGGAAGTCCATGCGAATTCCTTGGTACCTTAAGTGCAGAAGAACACCTAAACTTTTTGCAAAATGATATGAGAAAGTATAATATTGATTTTTCCCACTGTCCGATGGTAGAAGGCATTGGATGTCCTACATCTACTGTTATTTTGAGTCTAAGTTCTGGTTCACGTACAATTTTGCATCATAATCCGTGTTTGCCAGAATTGACATTGAAGAATTTTGAACAGCTGTGTCTACAAGATTACAGTTGGATTCACTTTGAAGCCAGGAATTTGCTCGAAGTGTTGTCTATGATGCAGTATGTGGAAAATTACAATAACACATTGAATTATAATCAAGATTTTAGTAACGAAACCGATTGGGACCAGATGCCAATTACAGTTAGCGTAGAATTGGAACGTCCAGAACAGGAACTATTAGATTTATTACCATATGTTGATGTAGCATTTATATCAAAGGAGTTTGCTCGAAGCAGAGGATACGATAATATGAGTGAAACATTAAAGAATATTAGTGAAGATGCTAAATCTGGGTATGATTGAAACAACAAGATATTTCTAAATTGTAAATGTAATGTCAATACACTGTTAAGTCGTTTTTGTTTAGAGCAACGCTTATCTGTGCTTGGGGAGATCGAGGTGCTATGGCAAGAACACCGGATAACATTATGGTACAGTCTCCAGCCTTTCCACCACAAAAAATTGTGGATACTTTAGGTGCTGGTGATACTTTTAATGCAGCAGTATTGCATTTTCTAAATAAATCCAAACTAGACTATATTAAAATGAAAAAATTAAAATCAACTGAAGTAAATAATGCGATAGAAAAAGAAATACAATCAAAACGTAATATTAAAAAGAATTATAAAATTGAAAGCATAGAATGTAGTCACACGGAATTTATTACCCAAAATATGTTACAAATGGCAGTGACTTTTGGCTGTCAGGTAGCAGGTGTTAAAATTGGTTTGAAGGGCTACAATAAATTAGATGAAATTTTTAGAAATAAATTGAAAAGCTAACCAAAGCATAAAAATATATAATACTGCAGTTAAATATTTTAATATAAATAAATACTTTATTTTTTGTTTAAAGTTATTTTAATACTTGCAGGAATAGATATTAATAGTAATAACACCATTTTATATAAACATTAATTATATGTTTCTCGATCTAAATAGGGTGAAATAAAGTTTTTCGATGCTCTTCTATCTGTAACTGTCTCGATTAAGAGCTTAATCTTTACAGAGTACAATATACGTAAAATTACATAGGTACAACTAAACATTCATTTATTATTAATTATCAGAAAGAACAGGCCAGTACAAATTCGTTACTTATACATCAAGAAATATTTCCTAATTACACTTATTATGCTTAATTCCTTATAAGATACCAACAATAAATGAAACAAAAGAACTAGGCCATGCCTACAGATATTGGTGCTGCATATATCTTAAAATATTTCTTTACTTAACATAAAATTATCTACAAGTTCATGAAGAATAATTACACGTGCGCATACAAAAATTCAAAGCAGCACAGACAGAATAAAGAAAACTGCTCCGCTTTTATAGTTCAGGAACATTATTTCGGATTGTAAATCAGACACGTATTTTTTCACATTCCCATCGATAGATTATACGAATATCAGACATTCGTTAACTTTCCGCATCGACGCCAGAGTCTAGGAAGTTTAGCAATCCAATTATGCTTTTCTCGGGAAAACATCTGAAACAAGTGTAATAAATATCGATCGATCGTGAAAATCGTAAACTGATGCTCACATCGAACGTACCTCAAGAAACCATTAACATAAAGCCAATGCGTGGGAATTGATAATTCTCTGATATTTTGCCTCTGCGCTTTAACTATTTCAACAACTGCCTCTTTCGGTGAAACCACCGCCATGAAGCTTGGGAACCTAAATGGAAAGGACGCTGTTGATCGATTATTTTTCATAGCAATCATTTTTCGCCTATTATTTATTTCGTGTCATGTATATCTAACTTTCTTTGCTTTAGAAAATGTTCCTACCTTTGGTCAAATAATCCAGTCTGCATGAAAAAATATACATACGCGGTTTAACATTATTAAGCGAATGTATTGTACTGGGTTATGTACACACTGTAGCCCAAACATCGTGGTATAAATGAGACGAGGGAGATTTTATGTCTCGAAATAAGACAAAAATATAGAATAATAAAATTGTGTTTAAAGTGTCTTCCGCATACTTCAGGGACGCTTTGTTAAGTAAATATTGACGGTAAACAGTGTTCGATATTGGATCTTGTATTTACAAAACGAATCACAATATCCGTTTCTAATGTAACCCGTAACGCTAGTTATCAGTTAAATAAGTGTGTACCAGATCGATTTTCAAATTATTTTTCTCGAAAACGAAGCCTCCAATGGAATTTCGTTATTTTTTATTCTCGTAAGTCGTTAAGTCGTAAAATCTCCTCGACCACGTTTGTACTACGAAGTTTGGTCCACGGTGTATATAAGTTATACGATATCAGAGCAACGAGAAGGTACTTATGTAACAGTTCCACATCTATTTCAATTATTCAACCGGGGATAAGCTTCGTTAAACGAGTTTTGCCAGTCGCTCTTTCCAAGCGACCGTACCTGATTCTCGGTTTCTTGCAAAGACCAGTGTCCACCATGTACGGATAGATCGTCGTGAAATTGATGTTCGAAATCTTTTCTTTATTCATTGTCCGGAGTTCTTCGTTGAGTCCCTCCATCAGTCCTACGAACGTTAGAAAGGAGAGTAATCGAGGCGAGATTTCGTGCAAAGGAAGAAGAAACCTAAAGGGAACATAATTGTTACCTCTTACTGCGAACTTCGAGGCGCAGTAAGGAACCACGTTGGCCAAACCAATAAATCCAGCGATCGACGAGAGAGCAACGATGTGACCGTGATTTTGTTGGATCATGTTGGGTAGGAAAGCTTGCACGGTCTGAGGGAGAATTAAACGATGTTTTCGTTGAATCGAAGTGGTCAAAGTGGCGGAATTTCGCAGTGGTGGGAAGAGGAGGGGTATCGATAAAACGTTTCTTTGTTTAGCTCACCCAACAGTGCGCCAACACATTGATGTCGAATATTCGCTTGATATCCTCGGGCGTGTGATCCATGAAAGCGCGGCAAGGCATTATACCGGCATTGTTAATCAAGATCGTTACGTTCCCGACTTCCTCCCTCACTCTCTCGGCCACGCTGAACACCTCTTCCCTGTTTGACACATCGCATCTAGGAAACAGAAGATACAATTTATTATAACGGATTATCGTAAATTTTTGCTACACGATGAAAAATTACAAACGAAGCACATATATTTTCGTGCTAACAATGTAGATACCGAACGAATAAATAATTTTAGGGTATAAAATCGCAATGTAAATACTACGGTTTCTTAACGCGTGTTTTCAATTACGATATTTGAGATAAATAATCCATTCAGAATCGTGTATTGTTCCATGATAATATAGATTATATTCTTTTTATTTTTGTTAAACTGCGATAAGCTATATCTTATCTAAATACATACATATGTAATGAACTGGATCTTCGATATTTGTTAAGTAATCCAATTTCTTGTTTAACATTAATGACGAGTATCAATGTATTTGATAATCAATCTCTACTCTAGCATAGAAGTAGATACGTTATCGATATTTGGCGAGATATTGAAAATGGTTTATCGAGATCCGATGTAAACGAAAGCAACATTTTGTATACAATAAAAAATGTATATATTCATTTGAGAGAGTAATTTAATCTAACATTATAGAAATTTTTGTATTTTGTGTAATCTCGAATATGTGCTTCTGAAGAATTTAATTAAAATTTATCAAATTATCGGTACTGTCATTTTTTTACATATCTAAAAAAAGAAACAGGAGATACAGGAAAGAAGAAATAAAGAAATGTATTTTCTTTACTGCATAAATACAGTACCAGATGTCCTCAGACAATAAGTATTTTTGTCACTCACACTTTGTGAATTATTACAAAATTAATTTTGATTGCAATCTATTAAAGCAATTTATTTATTTATCATTTTCTTCTCTGTACATAATTTTATCGATTTGGTGTCAGTCAAATAATTTGAAATATCAAAAAACACCTATCCGAATATATTTGTCCGATACTGTACATTTGAGATTAATATAATGAAGATTATAAGTCATTGAAAGAGGTTATGTCGAAGAAATGGACAAAGAAATGAGAAGAAAAAGAAAAAGAAAAAATCGATTTACGTATTGAGATTAAGGATAAGGATTATTTAACGAAAGATTTAATACGAGTCTAGAAATCTTAATAGTTATGAGAATAAAAATTGCGCTGCAACCGGAAACTTTTGCGAATAGAAGAGACAGCGTAAAATCAGCATTGTGGAATACTTATCTGGTGTAGGTAATATTTCGAGATACAATAAACCGATTCGCTTAAAATTTTCTACAGATACAACCTGTATGTCCCTCTATAGTCGAGAAGCAAAATTAGCTTGGTATTTATCATACATTTCAAGTACATTTCTAGTGAATATTGAATTTTTCTCTCTTTAAGTGTTATGATTGTTAAACTCGAAGAGGAAGATTTACAGATGGAGCATAAATTTTTTTTCCAATTTAGGGTATTCAATATTTTGATGTTTCTTTTATGGAAAAAGATTTATAATCGAAGTGTAAATTTTCTTTCAGGTTTAGGTTACGACTTTAGAATATTCAATGGCCTTGATGTTTCTTTTATGGAAACAATTTAATTCTGGTCGTCAAATTATTGGATAATATCGTGTACGACGCTGTCTAAATATTGAAACAAATTACACGTGTCGGTATATAATTATACATAATTACAGTTTCCACGTACTTGTAACCGTACGCCTTGGTTCCCCCTAGTTCTTTAATTTCGTTCACAGTTTCATCGTTTCCTTGTTGGTTCAGGTCCCAGCATACGACAGTGGCTCCCAAGGACGCGTATTTTAGCGCCAATTCCTTGCCGATTCCGTGTCCCGCGCCTGTGACCTGTGCAAAAAATCAGTAGATGCGATATATATCATTTGCAAACGAGCAATAACTGACACAGGATGTAAGTATTTTGCAATAAACACTAATTTATTGCTGCAACGAAGAAGAGATGGAAAAAATACTCAGCCGAATTGAAGTCTCTAATATTGAATAATAGATGAACAATTTTTTATTCGTTAGTTGTTAAATAAAAATTGGAACTTGAATTCTAGAATGAAATACTTTTATAATAAACAATTCAATATTTGAAATATTGAAATATTTTATAATTAAAAAATTCAATATTTGAAATATTGAAATATTTTATAATTAAAAATTCAATATTTGAAATTTTGAAATATTCTATAATTAAAAATTCAATATTTGAAATATTAAAGTATTCTATAATTAAAAATTCAATATATAAAATATTTGTATACTCAAACATTCAATATTCGAAATATGTTTGTATTTAAAAATTCAATATTTGAAATTTTTCTACATAGAAAATATCTATATTTAAAATATTTCTATAATCAAAAAATTCAATTTTCCAAGTATCGAAATATTTTTACAATTGAATGTTTCAGATATTACAAAAATATTTCCATAATCAAAAATTCAATATTTGAAATATATCTATAATAAAAAATTCAAGTTTCTAAATATTGAAATACTTTTATAAATATATTTCAATATTGAAATATTGTAATATTTCTGTAATCAAAAGTTAAATTTACTCAATATTGAAATAGTTTTACAATCAAGTATTTGAAATATTGAAATATTGATTGAACGTGCGTGGCTAATAAACCGCTACAGCTGTGTTTTATTTATTCGAGTAAAATTGATCTCTTATAATACCAAGACAATTTCTCCTGCCACGTTCTTCTCCTCCACAGGCACGAACAGTCTGTATATTCCTTCCCCGATATAATAAAGAGTCTTCAGAAGTAACAGCAGAACATCTGCGAGGATCAAAACCCCCCCGTACGCCTTAACCATGATTTCCTGGAATCCTCTCCTGTAAGATGAAAGTTTTATTTTCGTCTCGAATTCGTTTTATCCCGGTTCTATTCGAAGTTAAGATCGCGAAGGAGAACACGTAAACGCGCGAACGAGGGCAAGTTATGATCGCGAGCTAACAAAGAACAGGTAAAGTTTATTTTATTCGGTTCGGTATATTTTGACAAAAACGTTTATTTTCGTACATCGAGTGTATGCTTTTAATTTTAAACCTGCACGTCGCGTTGTTCAATATTATCGTTTTGTTTGTTTGTTTTCAGGTTTTGCACGTTAATTACACGATTTCAAAATGAAATTTCCGGAAGTTCAGTCGAAATAGTTATATAAGTTAAACTTCGAAATAGTTATCTCTTATCGAGTTTGAATAATAACGAATCATCTCGCGACGAGAAAAAATGTCTCATTCTGATGTAACAATGGTTTGAAAATTTCTTAAAAATTTTTTCTTTTCGAAAAATTTTAATTTAATAATGGTTCTCGGGTCGATGGATTTTTAACGAACCGTAATAGTAACGAGGAATTCAATGCTTCAATTATTAATTATAGTTAATTTTAATAAAAGTTCTCTTTTATCGAGTACCGTCGAAATATTCCACGTCGAAAAATTGACTAATTTTTATTTCACTATGATTCTCGTCTCGATGAATTTTTAACGAGGAATTCGATGCTTCTATTTTTAATTATAGTCAATTTTAATAATAGTTCTCTTATATCGAGTACCGTCTTAATATTCCACGTCGAAAAATTGACTAATCTTTATTTCACTGTTTCATTTCACTCGTTACTTTCAAGGCGCCGTATCGCTAGCGGGAAATTCAATTTTTGAAAGACGCTGGAAATAAGTCACGCCCACGGTCCCTCGACCGATTGTTTTCTTATCGAAACGGCGAGCGGTGCATTTAACACGCAAGATCAGGCGCGCGAAGAAAGGCGATTACATAAAACGTTTGGTGCACGGCGCGTACCGAGTCTTTCAATTTCACCGTTTACGAAATAATCTATGCTCGTCGTGGAAGACTGACCAACTGCAACGAACCGATTTTCGCTTTTAAATTCGCTTCGGCACCTCTTCGTAGCGTCTCGCGTACGTTTTCAATCTCACGTTTTCCCGCGACCAATACGAAATCGGAACACATCGTTTGCTTGAAAGATCGCGCCAAAGATTTGAATTAATCGTAGATAGCTGTACCGCACCTATAATCTCGACGACATTTAATGTTAATTTTTTTTTTTATTTACCTTTTTTTCCTCTTGAACGTGTACAATATTCGTACAAAAACAGTGTAATATAACCATCATCGTTATAATTAAGAAGTATCTAATCCACGGGTCGATGAATTATTCAAAATTCGCTAATTGCGTGACACTTGTACACGAGGCAATTGTAATGTAAATATATTTAAATACAAATGGAATGGACGATGTGCTAAGAATATTAATAAACGAACCTTTTTTAAATATATTTGAATCGTTCGTTTTTCGAGACTTCCTCATGATATATTTTACATACATGTAAATTGTTTATACATATACATTTATACCTTTTCCGTACACTACTTCGTTAGAAACGATTTATCCTGTTAGTAACAATGTAACGTTACAATGATCATTATCAAAATATAATGTGACAGTTGTAAAGAAGACACAGTGTCAATGATTTTCAATTTTTGGAAATTTACAATTTTTGGAAATTTACAATTTTTGGAAATTTACAATTTTTAGAAATTTACAATTTTTGGAAATTTACTATATTTTTGGATTTTCAAAATATTTACAAGACCATTTAAAAATGTTAAAATTACTTAAGATTGACAAGAGAACAAACAAATTGAGAATTACCAAAATTGTTCAAAACTTTTGAGAAATTATCAAGAACGAGTTAAGTATTTCAAAATCGTTCGAGACTTCCGGTAACTTTCAATTTTAAATTCAATTTTACATTCAATTTTAAATTCAATTTTACATTCAATTTTAAATAAAATTTTACATTCACTTCGAACGACCATAACTTCGAAGCGACTGCACGCAGTGTGAAAATTGTTAGATTCTGTTTCAAACAAAGTCGATAAAAATTAAAAAGAAAATTAAAAATAATTAAAAAAAAAAAAAAAAGAAGAAGAAAAGAATCGATATTTTCATTTCTCCGAAACTTAAAAATTCAAACGAACAGTGTAAATTAAAAAAAAAAAAAAAGTAAACCAGAAAGGAAAGAATTGTTGCGAATTTTGGAATAAGTATTGCAATTTGTTTACCTCGTTCTCGAGGCGAGAAGTCTATTTTAATGAACTAGTCGCGTTAACGAACTTCAACTTCCTCTTTATTCTGGTCAGTGTTTGCTTCGTAGAAACTTTAACAAGCGGAGTGACAAACGTTCGTGGCAATCACCGTCGATGCAAGAAATATAATTAACTTGAACGTCTCTCAAGGCGGTGCCAATTAAGTGGCAACGCGAACAGTGTCACCGTGACTGCGAACCGTGAAAGATCAATTTGTAATAATTGTCGAAGGTACTTGTCATTTGTTAATTGACAGAGAACGTGACCGTTCATTGTATCGTCTGGTGTTTTGTAAACAGACGCACTATAGTCTTCGAGAGAACGTAACAACGAGCTACTCGTGAATAGGGAAAAGTGAAACGAGACCGTTTCGAATTTTAATGGAAATAACGTGTTCTTGAAAGATCTCGAAACGTAAATGTTTTCGAAGCAGCGTCCACAAGATCGTGTTGTAATTGTTTGGAACAATATCGAGGGGAAACAATTTGTTCGGATGGTTGACTTTATCAATATTTCACGTGGACGGTGCCCTTCGACCCCAAAACTTGCGAAAATTACTGAGAAATTTTTCAGAGATTTTAAAGATCGGTTGAGGATTCTTAAATCGTTGCAGATTTCTCGAATTTTGCGCACAGTGAGAATTTGGAAATTGTTCGAAATTTCTGAGAGATTTTGTTCATATTAAAATTACTCGAGATTCTCAACAAATTTAGAAAAATAGTTGAGAAAAACGTTACTATTCGAGATTCTCAACAAATTTGGAAAAACAGTTAAGGAGAATATAATTATTTAAGATTTGTGAAATATTTACAAGAGTGGTTGAGAATGTTAAAATGATATAAGTTTGACAAAAAAGTTTTCGAAATACTTAATATTGTAATTATTTAAGACTTTTAAAAGTTAAGAATATTAGAATTATTCAAAATTTTCCAAACTTAAGAATATTCAAATCATTCAAGATTTTCAAAATTTTTACAAGATCATTTAAAAATGTTAAAATTACTTAAGATTGACAAGACAACAAACAAATTGAGAATTTCCAAAATTGTTCAAAACTTTTGAGAAATTTTCAAAAACGAGTCAAGTATTTCAAAATCGTTCGAGACTTCTGGTAACTTTGAATTTTAAATTCAATTTTACATTCAATTTTAAATACAATTTTACATTCAATTTTAAATTCAATTTTACGTTCAACTTTAAATACAATTTTACATTCAATTTTAAATACAATTTTACATTTAATTTTAAATAAAATTTTACATTCAATTTTAAATACAATTTTATATCCAATTTTAAATTCAATTTTGAACACATATCGTAAAAATTTGAGGAACAATCTTACCGATCAGCGACTCCCTGTGTATATTCTCCGAGGAGAGCAGTTTCGACGATGAAAATGACACCCGTCTACGATGAAAACCACCACTCTGTCAGTGCTATGTTCGAAAGAATCGCGCGCCGAGTTCCTTTCGATCGATGAGACGGAAAAGCGACGACAGAGTTACGAAGTGTTTCCGTTCGTGTTCAGATCGCTACTAAACCATCAGTCTATAACGTTTCCGTGACCACTACTCGAGTAGAATCTTCGCATCGTTGGCAACTGGCTATAGGACTATAGGATGGTCGCGAGTGCCGGCTGGAATAGCAACCGCGGTTACGGTCACTTCCGGTAGCGTGTATCAATTTCGACGGAAAATTGTGGAGAGAAATAAAATACGATAAATCGTGACTACAAGTTCCTACGGAGAAATAGAAACTTCTCTGGCGACATTCTAGGGGTCTTCAGCCTCCAAAGAGGAAAAGAATCATCATTATCGAAGGATTTTTTAAGACGAGACCTGGTTGCTTTCGTAGGTTAATTCGAACGGACAGTTGATGAATTCTCCAACGTTTGGAATTGTTTTATTTTTTTATTTTTTCTTTGTCCTAGGTTCTATGTTGATTGACATAGGTTCTATGTCATCTGAGTTCTACGATCATTAAGTTCAATAAAGTTTTCATGTTTTCTGAGTCTTGGAAACTCTAGATACAATGTTCTTTAGGTATTATGTTCATTAAATGCTATGTACTCAAAGTACTGTGCCTTCTATGTCTTGTGTCTTCAATGTCTTGTGTCTTCTAAGTTCTGTGTCTTTTAAGTCTTATATTTTCTAAGTCCTACGCTCTCTAAGTCCCATGTACTATAAGACCTATGCACTCCCATGTACTACAAGAATCCTATGTACTGTAAGACCTATGCACTCTAAGTCCCATGTACTGTAAGACTTGTGCACTCTAAGTCCTATGTTCTATGTTTCCCAAGTACAATGTTCTTTAAGTTCCTGTCATCTAAGTTCTACATCTTCTAAGTTCTACGTCCTCTAAGTTGTATGTCCTATGATCTAAGTTCAACATCAAGCACAGAATATCTTTGGAAAAGGTACGAGACAAATTTCTCAGTCGTCAAAACCGGCCACCCCATAGTGTGCAGCGATAATTTTTAAATATATAAAATAAAAACATTTTCCATCAAACCCAAGACCAATACATTATCTAACATATACATTAACTAATTGTACCTTACACAATTCTTAAGACAGTTTAAAAACGAGAGTTAACCCCTTGGACTCCAGAGGAGATCCTCGGGCGCTACTTAATTCAGTGTACTTTTTCCAATCATAACCTTCGTGGCTTGGAACCCAAGTTAGAATTTAAATATTACACGCTTGTAAGACGCAAACGTATATACTTGAAATATTCCAATAAAAATGTTCCACTCTAAATGAATTTTATGATTCGAAGGCTTCTATCGAGGTGCCAGTTTCTAACAGTAGAAAAGCTTTGAGTGCAAAAGGTTAGATAATCACCTCTATCCGTTCCAATTTCTTACCTTCTTCCGATATATTCCATATTCCTAACTACAGGATCATAGAAACCCTCGCTACATCTATAGGATTGTCCGGAAACATTCGACGTTTATTTCTCTGTATACCAAGGCGTGTGATCTATACAAGGGAGGAAATGAACTTTCTCACAAGTTTATCTTGTTATGTTTATCGAGAGATGCGTGAACGGTGATGCTGTTACGTCGAGTCAACGAAGAATTGACCAGAGATGACCCCGGACGGATTAGATTCTCGGCAAAAAGCGCGATAACAGCGACACAAGGACAAGGGGACCGTAGATAAATATAACAGCGCACGCGCGTCAATTTCGCCGTCCTGCCAGCGGCATCTCTCGCACGAAACTGTACCAGGGACCGATCGCTGCGTACTTTTTCCTTCTTCGTTGCAGCCTCTATAGCGATACCGACTTTCGTGTGTCGCTTACGCAATCACTTTCGTTTCTCGATGCATGTCGCATCGTATTCGAACCTACCGACGGTCGTTTACACGCGGAACACTACTCGACCAGTTTTCGCCAAATATCCGGGCTCTATAAATGTAAATCAATGTTGAGGGGAATTTGAATCGACTTAGGGGTAATTCCACCCTTAAAGGGCCCATTTAAAGAGCCTTGTACTTATTATTAGTTATTTTAGTATTATAATTGGTGGCCTCTGAAAGACCAAAGGTTTTGAAACAGCCATAACTTGTTCATTTTCAATCTTTTCTATTTGATGGGCATGTTGTTTCCTTTTACACTCGATACTACAAAGTTCATTAATTATATTTTTAAATAAAATAATAAAAAATTTAAAAAAATTACGAAAATTATTTTTGTTTGAAATCATTCAATCTTTTAATGGTCATTATGTATAACAAGTAATAATATGATATACGGGGGCACTTAAGGGGCCCCATAGTTATTGTTAGCTATTTTCGTATTATGTAACAAGTAATTCTTTTTTCTTAAGTATCTCCATTTATTCTTTGCAATCTGTCTTGGTGACATGTGGCAAATTTTAATATCTATTTGTTACATTAGCATGTGAATAGCAACCTCCATTAACATGTCATTGTGTGTGGTTTAAACCTATGGATGTCATGTGCTACATGAGAACAAGCTCAAATGTAATAAGTAAGAACACGATGTAGATGGAACTACGTTATCGATACTCGATTATAGATTCTCAAACAACGTAGAATTAGTCTCGATATTCAGCCAATGCGTTCGAAACGAACGTCGCGATATAAGGCTACGTTACAGGCATTCGACTAAATAATTTGCGCGTGATCTGTGGATTAATATCGTTTCCAAATGTTTTCATATGTTGAATATTTTTGTTGCGGTTTGAAATACCATATCACGGCAACCGTGTAACAATATATATATAACGATGAAGATAATCGTGTAAAAAAAATTAACCCTGTTATCTCGAAACACGCCCAAACGACAATCCAGAGTGTCAAGACTATTCACACATCAGTATAAAATATATTTCATAGAAAAAATCACTCTAAAAAACGACTGGCAATGAGAATACCCCTATCGTGAATTTGTTTTTTCCTTTATCAAATTTACCACAGCTCTGCGATTATACTGGAACACCACGGCGCCACTTCTTCGTTCTTAACCTCTAAATTACTGCACACGAGTGTGCTCAAAAGGGGGTAACGATACTATTTAAAAAATACTAGGTTAGAAAAAATACCATAAAAATACTAAGTTAAAAAAAATACCATTTTTCGCGAATAATTCTCTCTCCTTTCCTGCTCGATATTTGCGCGCAATCGCGAGCGCAATTAATACAAAAATAAATTCTGAAACGCAGCCATCGAGGCTCTTTTACCATCACCGATTGATTCGACCGTGAAAACATAAACAGTTCCCACTTTTTAAACTTATTCGCGATCGATCTCGAGACTATCGTCGTCGTAGATGGCTCTCTTATTCGTCCGAGTGTACCTAATTTTCACCCGAAATTTCGAGAAAAAATACAATCGTACTCACTGTGTACTCGGTCCGTCCATCGCAGCGAGCCGGCGTGATGACGAGTAATGACGCTGTTGAGCGAGATTGTACAAGTCACGCTTGCGACATTTGGTCTGTGTGCCTGCGAGCGCGATATTATGTTCTCGATGATAAAAAAAAAGATTTAAAATTCGAGGCAAAAAGAAGAGGAGCTAAAGAAACTGATAGGGAGACAGAATAATATGTATGAGGTATGGTTTAGAATTAAACGCTCGCCAGTCTCCGATGCGGATACGCATCTCCCGAACGCGACAAATTCTGTACACGGAATAGAATTCCTTTTCCCTTTACTTTTTCTCACGCTGAAAGCTCGATTTTACAACGAGAACCTGTCCCCTGTCGTAGCGACTATAGACGACCGTGGGTCAATGCACCAATTCATCGATTTCCGATCCGGGGGTTAAAGCATCCGCGAGTTTAACCGGCTGTGAAAATTCATATTCTCTTCGGTCGTTTCCACGGATCTTCGTAACCGCGAGGGAGTGGGTGGTTCGGTGATTCATGGGTGCTCTCTGTAGCGCGGAGAACCACTGGCGCTTGTTTTCGCAAAGTGCACGCAACTCGACTAATTTTAGAACCGCGTTCACTCGAAACTCGGGCACACAAACGCCACCGCGGGGTTTCGATTCGGTTTTCGATACCAGTGCCAGGACGAACGGTGCACTCTCGGGCATAACCTCGCTTTTATTGTTATTTTTAGATTTTGTAAATAAATAAACGGAGAGTAATCGCCGAGGTATGCAGTTTTCTGTTTTAATGCACTTTTACACGTACATTATTCTTGTAGTAAGTTGGAAACTGTATCGATCGAATTGAAATGTCCATTTTCGTAAAACTTTTACAACTATATTATTCGGTAATTATGTAGAAAGCGAATGACTTCGTCGATATCAATGATTTCGAAATACGTTACGAAAATTCATATTTTGAACAATTTTTCTTCTATAGATGTAATCGCTCAACCTTCGTTTCCAAGTATTGATAAAAAATGCTTATACGTGTGCGTCGTAAACGTGTATGAGTCAGAATGTGATTCGTTTTTTTTTACCGCCACTATAATAAATTTTGAATTTCAGCTTACGAGATCGGCCGCTTGACAGCTACTTGATATTAACTTAACCTAATCTAATCGTTAAATGTGTAAGTATAGGCAAATTGAATGTATCAGTAGTACCGATAATTTCTTTTAAACCAGAGCCGAGTGACAACTATATGCATTGGAAATAGTTAACCTAATCTAATCGTTAAATGTGTAAGTATAAACAAAATTGAATGTAACAGTAGTACCAATAATTTCTTTTAAACCAGAGCCGAGTGACAGCATTAGAAATAGTTGTTTAAAATGTTCATTTATGTTAAATAATTACTAAAGTATAGGTTTTTTAAACATTCTGCGCTAACACGGTCATACATGTATTTATATATATTAATATTTATGCATTGTTATCATTTTTAAATACTCAAACAGCAGTTGATTCTCTTTTTCTCCATTCGAAGGATTTCTTATTTCTTGTTTACTATCTGGAAAATGATTATTTTATTATAAGAATACCTTATATAAACCCCCTATTATTTCAAATATGGGGGAGGGGGCGCCACTGTTTTATGTTGTTTTAAAAAATCGACTAGTATTTTTTTTATCACACTGATTTACAACAGCAAGCTTATTGAATGGGTACGATAAAGAAATATTTTTCGAGAAAACAGTTCACTACGATTTATTAATTATGGTCGTTCGCGTCAATCCGATATGGAAAATTCACGGTCGAGGAAACGTTAATGGAATGCAAATATATTGTGCAATATGTAACATGCGTACCAGTTCTCGCCATATTCGGAGTACCTAAGCGCATTTAATTGGTCCCGCGTACGCGAATGGTCGCGTCGCACCAAGCGTCGAATATACATATATGAAAAAATCGAACGATTGAAATGTGTTTCAATTATATGTATATTATACATAATATGCAAAGTGTGTGTGTGTGTGTATTGAAACAAAATCGATTTTTTTAAGGTTCTTCTGTTTATTCATCCTCGATATCGGTCGTGAAATGTAAGCAAACAGCCACCCAAATCTCTTTTAGTATGCCGACATGTACACTCGAGCGTATGGGCGCCGCTCGTCTATTGTTTCTATAAACATGTTGCGACAGCCAGGAAACTCGATCCTTTCGTTCGATTTCCTCGAGTAATGTTGGTAACGCATCGATATGTATCGAACCAGTATGCAACTTTTGTTCATTTACGGAATTCTATCGAAGTCGTTGATATTAAGAAAAATTAATACCATTTCGATACATATTTAAAAATATCGATAACCGATCGATACTTTTACGAGAATGTCGTAAGAGTGAGTATTGTTAAGAAATATTATTTTATTAATGTTATTATTTTTTTCTCAGATTTTCATCTAGAAAGTTGTTAAGTATCAAATGTGTATCCATATAAGGTATTTGTAAAAAGTCGAATGAGTTTTAATTCGATACAGTACTGATTTGGAATCACTATAAGGACCATCATTAACGAAAAGGGATACCAAGTAATACTTGAAACTTCGATACACGTCGCTACATCAATAGTATCACTTTCGAGCAACTCAGTTTTTTCAAGTTTTCAAATCGAATCGAATATCGAGTCCCAGCTCGGTTCGAGTTTCGAGATATTCGAGTATTTTCACAGCCTACTTGAACCATACTAGTTGAATCGAATGTTAAGGAAATCTACGCCGCTGAACAAAGCGCTCCTTTATGAATTTTTTATATCAATACCTTTGGTAATAATTATTTTAAACTTCGCATATTTATTTAGAGCAATGCCATGGATATCGATCGAATTCATTTAAAAGGAATTCAATGTTTTCAACTTTCATAATAGAAGTTTAAAAACTTAAAAACATTCCATGTACGTAAAGTTTGATCTTAACCTCTTTAAAATCTTCCTGTTTAAGCATCTGTGGTCGTTCTCGAACACCGGGGACTAATTTCCTATTTGTGTAAATAATATAAAAAAAGAAAGCGCCAGCGCGTTACTAAAATTTCCATTCTGATCACGCTCGACAAAAATTTCAGAGTTCGTGGATTTACGTAAACAGAAATCACGGGAAGCATACGAAACGATTAATTCCCTTTTACGATTAGAAATCACTGTCAGAGGACGCCCTCTACACCCCACCACCCACCTCCCACGCCTCGTGCATAAAATTCGTCATCGGTTGCAAACACGCTCTTGAGACTTCTTATCCTGTTTTTTTTCGCGAGTGTTTCAACCACGACATCGAACTATTGTTAGACCAGTTGATGCACGCAAAAGACGACAGTCCATTGACCGTTCCTTGTTGCCTCTAGGAATAGTGAAATCGATATAGGGTTCACGAACCCTCCCTCTGTTAGGGAAAGAACGCTTTGTACAACGAACGGTACATTAACGAGGCGAGTGGACGACTTCTTGAATAGAAAAAGTTCTTCGCGGAGTTTTCCCTGCGTACGCGTCAATTTTATTTAAAAACATCCGTCATCGCTGACGAACAACAAAATTTCACTCTTTATGTAACTATTATATATTCTTAGTTTTGCCACTAAATCGTTTTCATGGAAAATGCGAAATGGAAATACGATTTTACGAAATTATTATGTCGTTTACACGGTCAAATTCGTTAAAGAAGCCTGTGTTGAATTAATTTCTCTATTTATTTTTTATGAATTACAAATATATACAAAATTCAAATAAAGAAATAAAAACTCTTACAGAATTGTTCACAAAAGATTCGTTTAATTTGAGGATTTAGAATAATATCGTTACTCGTGCTTGAATGTACCAAAAGGCAGCAGGTTAAAGAAATTCGAGCTATAGATATATAGTGAAAATATGATGACGTGTTTTTTCGACTTATGTTGGCAAAACGTTAATAGTTATGCACATACGTGTGTATTTATGGTGTCGAAGTCATTCGATATTATAAATTTAATATAGTTTTAAAATTGTTGGCATTGATGATATAGCTTAAGTAACATTCTTGATAAAATATCATAAAAAATGTAATTAATATGTATAACAAAATTGTACTATAATAAACTTAACAAAGACAACGATTCAACAAGGCCCATTAGCTCAGTTGGTTAGAGCGTCGTGCTAATAACGCGAAGGTCGTGGGTTCGATCCCCCCATGGGCCAAGTAATTTTTGCACACAACGAAAAGTACTTTTAGAATTGTCACTGCATACATTTTTTAAAATGGTGCATAAGGGACGTCAGGGTTCAAGATGGCCCATTAGCTCAGTTGGTTAGAGCGTCGTGCTAATAACGCGAAGGTCGTGGGTTCGATCCCCCCATGGGCCAAGTAATTTTTGCACACAACGAAAAATACTTTTAGAATTGTCACTGCATACAATTTTTAAAATGGTGCATAAGGGACGTCAGGGTTCAAGATGGCCCATTAGCTCAGTTGGTTAGAGCGTCGTGCTAATAACGCGAAGGTCGTGGGTTCGATCCCCCCATGGGCCAAGTAATAATTTTTGCACACAACGAAAGGTATTTTTAGAATTGTCACTGCATACATTTTTTAAAATGGTGCACAAGGAAGGTCAGGGTTCAAGATGGCCCATTAGCTCAGTTGGTTAGAGCATCGTGCTAATAACGCGAAGGTCGTGGGTTCGATCCCCCCATGGGCCAAATATTCTTTTGCATGCGATGAAAAGTACCTTTAGAATTGTTGTTGCACACGTAATATAAAATATTGCACGAAAGGTTCCAGAGTTCAAGGCGACCAATTAACTTAGTTGGTTATAATATCGTGTTAATAACGCGAAGGTCATGGGTTCAACTCCCCCCATGGGTGGCCAGCACTTTTTGCAAAAAATTTTATTTTTCATTTATCTACAGTATCCAAATATTTTTAATAGTTACTATGAAACATGCGCATGATTTTTTAAACTATTTTTTTCGTCTCGGGAATGATTTTGACAAGAATTAGTGGATCGAACATATAATACATAACGTATAATTTGATCAACATTAGAAGGTTTGCTTATTATATAGTGAACATATAAAATAATGAAATTTATTATTTTATTGCATGCTTCTGAATCCTGAAATGAAGATCTGATTTCATAAAATTGTAAACTCCAGGTATCGAACAGGTATAGGCATAGGGTTTCGAGACGAAATACAGGATTCTGTACAACAGTAGAGATATAGAATAAATGCTTTATCTTAAGAGACTTAATGTTACACGAACTGAAATACCAACCTCCAAAATATCAGTGACTTTAAAGCGACCTCTTGCAAGTAAGTATGCTAGTTCTACGAATTATATTTAACTACACCATCAAAGTCGATAATGGTCGTAAATGTAGAAAACTCGTTTTTGTATATCATATGAGATTCTACAAAAATTATCAGTCTCAGAAGGTAATGCAATATCGTAATGTAACAATAGGTTCAGTTATTCACACAGATGGCGGTTGAAATATTTTAGCAACATGAAACTAAAAATATTTTTAACGTTTCAGTTACCCTTAAGTTAAACTTAAAGAAATAGAACTTATGCACACGATTAATTGTACCTATTAATAGTAAATAAATTTAGAGTATTTATCTCTTGTAATATTAAACTAAATGAAGGAAAAATTCATTGCATTATATTATTAGATCGAGTAGAAGGCTAGATACAAACTTAAAATTAAAGTTACTTTAAATCCTCTTCATTTGACGAAATACTTACCTAAGAAATGTAGTAAAAATACATATATATGAAATTTAAACAATGTACTATTAATATTGCATTTAGCTAACACTATATTATTTTATATAATTAAAAACCAAAATAAATAGGTTTTTTTATAGTATAAAATGTGCTAACCGACTCAACTTGTAGAATTATATACTGGGAATGTGTTATAAAGCCACAAGACTGCCGATTAATGAGATTTGAGTCATCAATGTTTTTATATCAATTGGAATCTTAGTCGAAATATCTAGAATTTATTTTATAAATTATGTAATTAATGTTAGTTGGAAATCTATCTGACTATAGAGATGACAGAAAGAATGTTACTACATAATTGTATACCGGGCTCGTTAGACTATACTGCTTTGTTTAGCCGCACATGCGCAAAAATTGTGGCACATCTGGCAACTTGAACTAACGAAAGCCGCTATTGGTCACATCTTTTATGCGATCGAAGAATTGGTTACATTATTCGAGGATCGCTCCGATTGGCTGTGTTCAGGCAAATTTAAGTTCAAATAAAGATAGCGGATGCTGTTTAACCGCCGCTTTACTACTGTCGAAGAATAAAACACAGCGGAGAGCGTTGTCTAGTTGCAGCGTTGTTTCGTTTGTTTTTCTACTTCGATTGGTTTGGTTTCACGATATATTATAACAAAAAATATGTGTTCACGTGTCAAATAAAAAATTTATTCTTATAAAAGTATTAGGTAATTTAAAGATAAACAATTAGTTTGTAAACAGTTGATGCGTGTGACTGCGAGGGATTTAATTGTATTATTGTAGGCTGAGAGGTTTGTTTTATTAGACTGCTGTCATTGTCGTTCGTATACATATTCCTTTTTACGAACAACACATTTTAGAATTCTACAGAGTTTGATTATAAGTAAACGATTTGCTCACTTGTATTTTAGTTGAGGTTTCTATAGAAGATTTTGATTTATCAACGAACCAAATACTTTTAAGATGACTAGTAATTTAAATAAGCATGAACGGTAAAGGAAAAATAGATTTGTTTCATAAAAGATATTTCTATCAATTGATCCATAGATATTTGGGTAATGCATGTGTTGTTGGGTTAACTGACTTTTTAAAAAGCTACTTTTGAATAGTTTTCATTAATTTGTATGATTATTTTCACAGATGGAATCACGTTTACCAAAACCAAAAGTTATTTTAGCAAATTCACTTAATAGTACAACGAATTTTAGTGTAACAAACATTAGTACAAAAATGGCTACGCAGAAAGCGATAAAAGATCTAAATGATCTGCCTCATTCGAGTACCAATGGTATGTCTGATATTTTAAAAAAGGCCAAAAGTGTAATGAATATTAACTCAAAATGTACAATTGAAAATAAACCTCCACCAAAACAGAACTTTGGTAGATCAAAAACAATGTCGTCGATCACCACTAGAGCTGTGAAAAGGCCAGCTACCAATGCAACTGCACACACTGAAGTTAAAAGGCCATTTACTAAGCCTGTTGTTAAACCAATAACTGTACAACGGAATGGCACTGCTGCTGGTAGAAATGCACAAACAACAACAGCTAAAAAGCCACAGAATATTGGTGCAGCTAAACCTTCTAAATGGGACTTAAAGGGTCGTTTGGCTCATACAAATGACGAGTTATCTAATACACGACAAAAGTATAAAGAAACTATGTTAAAATTTAATGAACTTCAGGAACAGTTAAATACTTTAGAAGCGAGCACAGGTGTGTATAAATCTAAGGCAAAGGAATATGAAACTTGTAACAAGGTATTAGATAATGAACTCAAAGAATTGAAAGTAGAAATGAGTGTTATTCAAGAAGAACGAGAAGATTTAAGTAAACGGCTGAAAGAATCGGAAGAATCGTTTAAAACTATTTCAAAATCGTTAATGGAATGTAAAGAGAAGTGCACTTCTCAAGAAGCATTGCTATCGAAACATATGTCTGAAGTAATAAATTTACAGGAAGACTTAAAAGTAAAGAAAAACTCTATTGAAGAGTTAAATGCCGTCAAAAGTGAATTACAGTCCTTAGTTCATACAATGGATAAGGATCGTAGAGTTTTACATAATGTGATACAAGAACTAAAGGGGAATATTCGAGTATTTTGCAGAGTGCGTCCTAGAACTCAGAATGAACTTGATAAACGGAAATTGTATGTATCGTATGTCTAATCAGTGTCTGAATTGTGAAATTTGGAAAATTTCCAAACAATCGTTTACACTGTTTGCAGGATGTGTGCTATGAACTTTGTGGATGAGTGCACTATTGAGGTGGGTAAATTCGATGGATCCGATGCAGTTAGTTGCAGTGGAAAGTTAAGAGGAATGCGACAAGAATTTACCTTTGATAAAGTTTTTCCACCTACTACTAGTCAGCAAGATGTCTTTGAAGAGTTAGCCCTTTTAGTTCAATCTGCCCTGGAAGGATATAATGTTTGTGTATTTGCATATGGCCAAACTGGTTCTGGTAAAACATACACAATGGAAGGTTTACCTGGCTATGATACAGAGGGTATGATACCTAAAACGGTATGACCATTTTGTTTATTATAATTTTGTGGTAGAAATAATGTCTTTTAATAGTATGAAAAAAATATATTTTTACTTGCATATTCAGGTACAGCACATATTTAAAGAAATGAGACAGTTTCAATTACTTGGCTGGGAGTACCAAATTGAGGCTAGTTTCCTTGAGATTTATAACGAACATATTATTGATTTACTTGATTCACAACCAAAAATACATGAAATACGAATGGCCGATAATAAAGGACATGACTTGTATGTCAGCAATCTTAAAATAGAGGAAATACATAGTCCTGAGGAATTGCATGAGTGCCTTTTAATTGCGCAACGTAATAGAGCAGTTGCGGCTACATTATCAAATGAACGGTAAATTTATATTTTTTACCTTTATTATTTATCACACATTGTGATTGATAATGGAGTATAATTTTCTAGATCATCGAGATCACATTCTGTCACAAGAATAAAACTTATCGGAGTACATAAAACGAAAGAAGAAATTTCAATAGGAAATCTTAATTTAGTAGACTTAGCGGGTTCTGAAAGATTGAAGGGTGAGGAATCAGTTCGAATGGTCGAAACGAAAAATATCAATAAATCACTGGCAAATCTGGGTAATGTTATTCTTGCTCTTCTGAAAAAGCAGGAACACGTACCTTATAGAAATTCGAAACTTACTCATTTGCTAATGCCTTCTTTGGGTGGCAATTCGAAGACTTTAATGTTACTAAATATATCGCCTTTAGACGATTGTTACAACGAAACTTTAAATTCGCTAAGATTTGCTAGTAATGTGAACAGTTGCAAAACGGGCAATGTGAAGCGAATACGGACGATTTTACAATAATGTATTTCAGAAGTTCTCACTGAATATTATTCTATTGTTACATTTTTTAAACTTTTATTAGACAGTCTGAAACCTTTGATTTGTAACGATTGAAGCTTTATGAAAGATATGTATTTATAATGTGTAATTCTTTTTTGAAATTATACAAAGTAGGTGTAAATACTATAATATAACGTATATTTTTAATATTGAAATTCTGAAATTCATTACAATTTATTTTTTTTAACTTATCAGAGTTTCATTAAATGTTCAATTCTCATTTTAGCTATTAAACTTTCTAAAAACATTTATAACAATAAAACGTATTTGTTTACATTTATACGCATTTTTATATATCTTTTCATGAAAAATGTGTTTATGAAACAACAATATTTGTATAAATACTAATTATAAGTATATTAAAGAAACAATTTATCTGACTGAACATTCATCAACTCATACTTAAACTTTATGAATGTATAAAATTGTTTACTACGATAAGAAATATAAGATAACAATAATGTATTTTGTATCTTGTAGCATATTCAAATTATTCAAGTTTTAAATAAAATTTCTCATGTAGATAAAAATATTTTATTTAATAACACTTGTGCGACAATTATTCACAAGTTGATTTTATATGTATAACATATTTTGTAGATACTTCTAACATATGTGGATAAAACAGTCGAGATTTTCTTGAATTTGCCAAAAATTTTTGGAATTCCGGCGAAGAGCTAATGATGCGTTTTTGTATACCTTTTTTAAATTGAAAATTACTATTTCTTCTATTATTATTCAAAGATACTTGATTATTTTCTGTGTATTTTGAATCCTCAATCTTTGAATACTGTCTCAACAAGTTACAAGTATTTTTTAATTGTTGATTATAGAAATAACAGTATAGTTCATAATTATTGAAAAGCAACATTGTATAATGACTAGAAATAATTTTATTTTGAACACTATTTCTTTTCAAAATAGAATTTTTATTTTCCTCTTCATAATTAAACTTTTTCTGTAGATACTCTGTGTTTATTTTATAATTTGTAATCAATTCAGATTGTAAGTTACAAAGATTGCTTTTGTTTACCATTTTATCAAATACATAATTTGTATAATTTCTTGCAATAGTTTTTAAATTTATAGCAGTTGAATAGACATTATATATTCTGTGAAAACTTATATAAATTAAAATAGAAGTACTACAAATTTTGCACAAAAAGGTTCTTTACTTACATGATATTCCATATTTTTATACTTTTTTTTATATGCTCACGCATGCATACAAAAAGTATTGTACAGCTCACAAACACAAAGACATAAATATATTTAAGCATAGCTTTTAATATCAGCATTGTATTGCACAAAGTACAATTTGTTGTAATATGTAAAATATTTTCCATTGACTCTGTTTCTGTTACAATGTTATATGCAATTCCAGAATTCCAATTTTGTTGATAAAACAATATAGCTACATAAGTAAAACGCACCATTACGATTAAATATATATGTTCTACAATTATACACGTAATATTTACCTTTCTGTATTAAAATGTCCAAGTTATATATATTACTCATACATAGAGCTATCCATAATCCAAATCCCCACAGGAACAAAATATTCCACGATATATAACGCGATTTTTTTTGCGCAAATAATTTTATGTAATAACTAAGCATTGCATGAGCAATATTATTTAAAAATATCTATCTTTTTCATTAATAGATAGTTAGATGCTAACATTTTTCTGGTTCGTTACTTTTAAATGAGGATTCGTAAATATTTGGTCAAAATAAATTTTGCAATGATAGATTAAGGGTGAATCGAAATGTTATATGGACAGAAAAAAAAGACAATCTATAAAAGTCATGACAGTAACAATTTTTTGCATATTTTGTTGCATCCCTTATTAAATGTCAGTAATATAACAAAATTCATAACAAAGATATAAATTAGTATTATGACATTAAATATATTCAATAAAATTTGGAATGTGCAATATATCAACACGACTTGATACACTAAATCAGCAGCTCATGATTATTTCTAAATTGCAAAAAATGGACGAGGAATTTGACACACATGCTCATTCAACATGTAAAAAAGTAAATACAATAAATCATATTTTATTAATTCACAACAATAGAAGAACATAATGTGTAAAAAATTATATATTTTATACAGTGTAGCATGCAGAATAATTTTGGTAAACTTTGTCATTGTTCATATCATGCTTTGTCTTTGAGAGAACAATGTAACAGATTAAACTATATTGAAGATTGTATTTCATGTGATAACACTAAAAAGAAGGTGTCATGTAATGCAAGAACATGTAATAAACGTAAAAAGTTATTTTTTTGTAGAAGTACTCAATTAAATGAAGGTATTTAATGTTATTGCTTTAACTAACAAATGTAATTTTTATTACAAATATAAAATTTTGTATCAGTTCAAACAGATTTAAAAGATGACATACAACAACCTAAACCTTATATTACTGATAAAAAAATTGACACATTTGAAGAGAAGAATGAACAGACTATTCCTACAAAAGATATTCATACTGAATTAAGTGTGAGCACTTCAAACATAAATAATGCACAATCTGAGACAGCAGCAAACAAAAGGAAAATTCAAACTGAAGCAGATAAAGATATTATACACAACAATAATGAATTAAGAGAAGTTTACAGCATAAAGGATATACCTGTTAAAGACAAGAAAATGTTTGAAAGAATTCAAAAGGTTTTACTCACAAAAAAATTATTTTTCTTATCCTTAATTTAGATTCATGTAATATATAATCTGCAGGATCTCTTAAATGAAAGAAAACGCACTGAAGAACTTGAAAAGAAATTAAAATCATTAACTTGCAGCATAGATTGTCTGAAAGAAGACAATGAGCAAAAAGCAGCTTGTTTAAAAGGTGCGTTAGAAACAGCAGAAGAACAAACTAAGCTTGCAATGGATTTGATGAAACAATCAAAAGATCAAAGAGACTTAGTTAAAACAGACAGAAACGAGCTATTAAATGAGAACATGAGATTACAAGTATGTATATGAGAAGGAATCATTTTCATTAATATAAGAATAATTATAATTTCAGCAACAGATAGTTAAAGTCACACATGCGAATACAGCTTTGATGCAAGAGCGAGATAATCTAAAAAATAAATTGGAATCTTTAACAGAAGATGAATCTAAAAGGTGATTTGTGTAACTTTTATTAGAGTTCTAATATAATCATGTATTTTTAATTCTTCAACATGTAATCTAAAAATCACTTTAGATATTAAAAACATGCTTCAATCGTACAAGGTGCGAAGAAGTTGAGCAAGAAGTAACTAGAATGAAAGATGCAGTAAAAGTAAAAGAAGATGCTTTAAATAAATTAACAGCTGGATTTAAGGATATGATCATGGAACTTACAAATGTGATTAAGATACAAAAACAAAGGATATGTGAAGTAACAAATATATGTAACAATCAACAACATATATTACATGAGAAAGATGAGATATTATCACAGAAAGTAAAGTATTAAATAACAAAATAAAAATTAATTTTGTATTAATGTACAACATGTTTACAGTCTACAGAATTATCAGAAGTGCAAAGTATGTTGCAATCAACTAATAGCACTTGTAAAGAAATGGAAGGGCAAATAGAACATTTAAAAAATTGCTTGTGTGAAGAAACAAGAGCTTGTGATTGTTTCAAGCAAGAATTAGAAATTCTTAAAGACAATCATTTGTCTGAGATAAGGATAAAAGAAAAGATTCTAGAAGAACAAAATAAGATTATTTCAAGACAAAGAAAGGTAGTGTAGTTATGTTAAACTTAAATAAAACTATTTGAGGGTAACTAATGAATGTTTATTTTTATTAGTTACTGCACGATAGTGAAGAAATGGCCCAACAAGCAGCATCTGAATTTGATCAACTCAAAGCAGAATTGTGTCAAGAAAAACAAAGAAATAAATCTCTGCAAGTAACATTGTGCAAGAAGGATAATGAATCAAACAAGTTTTATTCATTAGACTGTAAAAAGTGTAAAGCTTTAATCTCTGAAATGGATTATCTAAAAAAAGAAAAACAAAGGGCGCTAACAATTGCAAAATTTGCTTATCAAAAGTTAAATCAGTCTGTAAAAGAATATCAGAAGCAACTTTCTTGTGAAAAGCAGCAGCATAGGTATATGACATTAATTATCAAAAAAAAAGAAAATGAGATAGGATGTTTAAAAAATCAAATATATCAAAGTAGTTCAAAATCTGTTAAGAAAATGAGCAGTTACATCTTATAATGCCATATGATGTAATTTAATTATAGCAATTGTTTGTGTTCATAATATGTTATAATGAGCTTAAAAAATTCGAACCTTATGAAATTATATCAATAAATACATAATATGTACCATATATTATAGTATCTATATTCTATTCATGGACATTTTACAAATAATATATTATACATACAGATTTATATTGTAAATACAAGTAATGCATCACAGCATTTTCTTCATAATTATTATATTCAAGAAGTTTAACTGCAGTCTTTCAACAAACATTGATACATGAATTATTTAAATTTAAATTTGCCTAGTCTTACTGCCATTTCAAGACACACTAACTTGATGTTTTTCTTGTACCATGTAATGTTATAATCCAAGTGATTTTTCCAATTTTTATCCAAAAAGTGTTTATAAAATACTGACATATCATCCGCAGTAATTGATGTCTTTCCTTGTGCTTTCAAGCCCTGTTGAAATTGCTCACGTTCCTACGGTACATTCGAAATTCTAAAATTGTAATTTGTTTTTCATTATGATATCACATCAAATTATAAACTGTACTTCTATGAAGCTCGTATTATGTTGCGTCCAAAAATTTTGATTCCAAAGTTGAGTGTCTTCCCTGGCTTTTCTATATTGTGTCTCCAGTTTTTTCTCGCCATTATATTTTGCAAATATTATCGGTCTTAAGTTCGAAATTGGATCAGGTGGTCCGATTATGTCAGTTCGCAATGGAGTTTTTAGGTTAAAATGTGTTTTCTGATTAAAATAAAAATTATTATGCGTATATATGTATGCGTGATCGACAAAACAATAAAACTTCGAAAGACATAATAAATGAAAGGCTTACTGTGTGAAGCAATCGAATTATATTGTTATAAAGCTTTACTTGCGTGTAATTACACGCTCGAGCCATTTTGTATACGTTCACATCTCATACATCTTACCGTGGTTCTATGACTCTTATATTTAAAATTTGTAACAATTTTGAATTCAGATAATCATTTTTTTAATTTCAACTAAATATATTACATGAATAGCACAAACACGTACAAACGTGATTCTTATTAAACAAATAACGATTTATTAATATAAGCTCTTTTATAAATATGATTTAATAAATCTAATATTTGCATTTCATTCACTACATAAGTAAGAATCATTTACCTCTGTTAATACAGTTGGATACAAATCGATTATTTATGCACTTCTTGCGCAGTGTTCCTGTTAAAAAATTCGTGATCTATTCACGCAAAGAACACATTTAACAATGATTTAGAATAGATCTTTAAAACCAAAAAATTAATCAAAAATTTCATTGATGGTCTATTAATGTAAGATTTTTATGCTAATTCTCTTTCTAAAAATAGAAAAAAAGAAAGAAATCATAGGTTTGCGTTGTTACAAATTCATTGAAAGTTCAGAGCGATAACTTTTGGAAAATTTCTGCTTGCCTACATTAAGACTAGTTTTTTTTTTGTAAAAACATTCCTTCTGTTATACGAATAGTTGTTGAAGAAAACACATCTGGTATGCGTTTGATATTATACAATATTACAAGTTAGTATAACTATCAGAATATGCACGGTCATGTTTTCCAAAACATTTAATGTTCTCAATGGCGGTATCCTATAGTTCGTATTATGCTCTAAATATGACATTGACTCAATGTTTAATTTAATGATTTTAAATATGCTGTGTCAAACAAATCGAGCTCGTTCGTTAAATAATTAGCTTTATTCCGTAATACTTTAGCGCTACTAGTTGCATCCTCGACTATTCGTATTGTACTTGCAATGTGTTTTAGCTCAGTATCCATTTCGGATGTTGTTTCATCTACTAAATGGCATAAACGTGCAAAGGTGCTGGATAGCTCCCTACAATCATACAAAAATAATGTTAGAATTGATTCTATAAATAAAGACATTTCAATATTTGACAAAATAAATTCGACGTACTGTTGTACTTGATGACTACAATTCGCAGATGTGAGATCTACAATTAATTTCAATTTCTTCGTAGCATGAGCTACATATTGACGTTTGAATTCACGTTCCCTCGCCCTATTAGTCCATGTTAACCTTTCGTAAAGATATAAAGCACCGTATATAGTACCGACTACACCTATAAGTCTCCAACCGATTGTTTTCAACATCTGAAATAAGGAATTTTAGTACAGCAAAACTACTTTATATTTATAAAGACATTTCATAAGGTATACTTACGAAACCAGCAACTATGAGGCCTCCCATTGTACCTTGAGATGTTATAGATGCCATTGCAATTTTAGTAATCAATGACCAATCATCTGATCTCGATGAAAAGTTTGGATTACTTGATACAAACTTTAGAGAATCAATGCTTTCTGTAGGAGACATGATCGTAGGAGGTATCTGCGAATATGCAAATTCAATTATAACTTTATCATTGTACAAATAAGTACTTATTTTGTATCATTCGATAAATTTACTTACATCCTGTGGATAATTAGCAATAGTTAATTTCGAACTGTGCCTTCCTGCAAACCTATTAATTAGAGCTGTAATTCCCCAAGAAAATCGAAACTCTAAATCTTCATGGAAATCCGCACATAAATTGTCGCAATTTAATCTGTACAAAATCTCGAACGGTTCTCTTCTTGGTAAAATGTTCAATGACATTTGCCGTTTAGTTTCTGGCAATAAGCTTGCCATTCGCTCAGTCATTTCTCTTTGCGAATTTTCTATGTTCAACGCTAATGCGGTACTGAGTCTTGCTCTTAAGTTAGACCCTGTACGTTATACAATTAGAATTTCTTACGAGAAAAAAATATGCGTAATAAATTTAAAAATTACCTAAGCCATTTTCCACGTGTGTGTGAAGTTCTCGCTTATATACATTTAAAACTAATGGATCGGTATGAAATGGAACATTGAATTCGTCAATAAGCACAGCAAGTCTATGAATTTCTTCACTCAGAGCTTTAGATACTCTTTGTTCTACATCTTCCACCATATGATGAATTTTTTCCTTCATTTCCTGAGTCAACAATATTAACTGCTGCTCCGTGAAATTTAATTTATCATGAACTTCTTTTTTAATATGTAATTGTTCACTTTTTATCCGTTGTGTTCTTTCTAATATTACGCCCAAAGTTTGTCGAATTTCTCTAAAAAGATCATTATACTTTATGCATCAAAAAGCAAACACTTAAATAACAGTCAAACAAATGGTAAACAGCTTACGTGGCAATATATTTTCCACGTTGTGAATGCTGTTCAAATTTTGTTTTTACAGCAGACTTTGAGATACATTCCTCAAATTTTCGTTCGAAATCTTGAAATTCGAAATAGCGATTTTGGAATCCTTCTGCTAGTGCTCCATCTGCAATAAATTTACAGATATGTTAAATACGAATTATTTATAAAATCTTTAAATCAACAATAAAAGATCTTACTATGAGCGGGCAAGCCACGTTGTTCTTGCATTCGAGCTTGAAGGGTCTCTTTCGCTGATACAAAGAAAACGCGTTCCTCAGCATCTTTAGGAGTATAAACTTTTAATTCTCTTGCTAAAAAGTCAACAGCTCGATCTTGATGCTGTGCCCTTACCTACACAGATATTAAATGTAAATAAATATAACTTATATATTAGCTTGTAAAGCACAATTCAAGAGGCAAACAGCATGTGGTGAGACTTTTTAATATTAAAAACAAATCAGTAGTTTAAACTATGAAAATCGATTTGTATTAATGCCTTGTCATGCTACAAAATGTGTGCATAATGTGAATTACATAATGCATTATCAGTTTCATTTACAATTAGGACAAACTATAAATAATAAAAACTCTTAGTTAAAAATTATAAATCTCACTATAGATAATAAAATTTTACAAAACAGAGTAACTTACTTCCTTTTGCTCTTTGACCAGCTAAGGGATAAATGGGGTATTACGTAAATTATTTGAGTAAAGCTGCCACTGCATACAGCTTATGTATCAATGTATTTATATTTTACACATATATTTTTGAACATACTAATGCATAGCAAATAAAATAGTCTAGAGACGCGAAAATGTGGAGATACTAACTTTAATATGTAGTACCAGCTTTAATATCAGTATACAACTTTATTTTGTAAAAAATTTTCTTTAATATTAAGAAACTACTTTCAAAAATAGTTTTCGAATCAATATAATATATCATAATGCAATCTATTAAGCATTGTAGAAATTTAAATTTATATAATATATGCAACCTTCTACTATATACCTGCTCAAAGAATTCTGGTTCTGAAGCAGACGCATCCCATCGATTATTTAGAATGAAGATATTTGGTTTAGACAATTTTGTAGAAACTTTGTGGAAAAAGTTTTTTTCCTGTAATTACAGTATGCATTTATAAAATTCTTGTATATAAACAACTTAGATAATTATACTGATTGAAATGCAGCTTAAATAACTAATAATACTTACAGTAACCATTAAAGTAGATTCAGCATTGGCTACTAAAACAAATACATCTGCATCCAAGCAGTGTTTATCGATCCAATCATCCAAATTAGGTGTTACATCTACACCAGGGCTATCAACAAATACTACATCATCTCGTAACAGTAAACATTTCTCCTTTGGCCAAAATATTCTCACTAAGTGACTTTCACATAACTTCTCTTTGCAAAGAGCATGACCCAATTGACCAACTGATTGGACAGGTTGCTTTTCAGTAGACCCTTCAGTGATAAGGTACGACTCTCCATTATCTGATCCTTCCACTTGTAAAAAACAGTTTGTTGTGTGTCCTATGCCACTTGGCAAAATCTTATCACGTAACATTGCATTAATAACTGTACTTTTTCCATTACTAGTCCTACAATACATACATATATAAGTGTACACATATGTATAATGTATGATATTTAATTTAGATATCAATGCCACTTAATGTTATTATAATTACATACCTTCCAAAGAAAGCAACTTTCATGTGATCCCGTTTGAGTACATCTCTAATGGCACGAACTTTATCGACATAGCTTGAAGTTTTTTGTGCTTCTTCAGGTGTAACTATATTGTTTTCACTTTGTAGTGCTATAAAAAAATTTCAGTAGTCATTTGATATTGCTGTACCTTGTACTAAATATATCACAAAAATTATTTACATTTCATAAATTTCACAGTGTCCTGCACATAATCATCTATTTCTACAAAGATGTCATTAATCTTCTTCTTGGCCTTAACAAAAATCTGAAGAGGAGAATTATCAGATCTTATATCTGTTGATCGTAAATGGCTGTCTCCTCCAATCATGGACATTGTACGATTGATGTAGGCAGCCATGGTTCCTTATATATTTATTGTGTATGTGACTTGATTGGCAAAGAAAATGTACAGTGCAATACTTGAAACTGGATGTTGAAGCAGTGCACAGCATGCAGGATCAACTGAAATCATAAAAAAAAACAACAATTAAATATTTTTTAATAACTTCAATCTACAAGGTTCAACATATATCTGTTTTGTATGTACAAGCAAAGTAATTATAGGATACTTAACAAATACAAATAAAAACACATGTATTAAGCAAGAATGTATGTATAAAATTTGTTTATACAGCTATAGAAATTAAATGTAGAAAAGCAAAATTCTTATAACAAACAATTTCAAATATATTAATAATAATAATTCAGCATATTTATGTATAATATATTAAGCTATTAAAATACTACATATTTTGCTTTTAGAACTCTTATGCTCTAAGATGAAAGTTAATGTATACTTTAAATTCTCAATGTGTGTGCAATATGTATGAAATTAATTATATAAAATCTATCACACATAATAAATAATATGTAACATTTATGACAATGCAATAAAACCTTCTTGTCTTTAGTCATTGAAGTATCCTTTGTTGCAATTTAAACAAGATGTAATATTGAATGTCCCCTTTAGTCCAAATTTTCTAAAATAATTTATTACAATATCAGTATTAAATATATCTACTATTATTGCTAAATCTAACATGGAATGGGAGCAGTATAATTTATAAAATATGCATGGAATGAAATTTACATTACAGAAACTTTAATAAAATTATATGTGCACTATATTTTTGTTTGTATTCTTTTGTCGCTTGAATCGTTTAACTTAAACCACTTATATCAATTATGATATTTATAAATTCTGACAAATTGATATGTACGTTCTGTAGAACGCGATTGCAACAGAACATTTTGCGTCTTTGTATTTCATTTTCATAATTAGAACGCAAATTGCTTTGAACGTTAGTTAAGCAATAAATAATCATTTATTTTTTATAAAAACGTCTACATATAAGAAAAACAAGATTTGCGTGATTTAAAACTGGAACGTATACTTTGGACCCATCGCCAGAATATAACCTGTGTAGCACCTTAATATTCCTTCTAGTTTGTAAGCTTGCGATCTTACCGAACAATCACAGTTTCTCTAGCATCATATTTCTAATCGAATGTGGATTTTTAATGGCGATTAAAAAATATATAATAAACTAAGAATTAGATCGAAGTACACTGAAATAAATTCTTATGTGAACTGATTGGAAATGGTAGTAAACACGTGACATTCGCGAACGAGGCTCATTTTCATGTATCCACACAATTGTTTAGAATTTCAATTCAACTACGTATAAATAAAATATGTGTCTGCTAAACGATTGATAGCAGCAAACTGTGTTTTAAATAAATACACAGATATTTGAACTTATATTTAAATTAACCCTTTTAAAGGTCATAATTTTTACAAGTTTTGAATGGAAGTTTTACTATCGGTTTTTTAACTATTGATAACTATTGTCAAATCTGGTTATGTGTTGATTCATTATGTATCAAACTTATGATACACTCCTGCAGAAATGTAGCGGTTCAATTAAATTTTTTGTACTCATCAAGTTTTACTTCTGTGTATTCTTCAGTTGAATGTAGTATAATAACATTACAATTTTTAATATTTTTCCAATAAAGAGCACTATATATCTAATATTATTTTAATAAAATTTGTCACATATTCATTTCGTATATTAAAGTAGATTTTTCATACCTGCATTAAAAATCAAGCTTAATAATTTTGTGCGCATCTGCCAAGCATGATGGACGTGTGACGATATTTTATTTCTTTCACACGAGGCATACTTTAGTATAGTATCTAACGATTGATCTGTTATTTCGACAGTTAAATTAATTTGTATATTTTGAAGTACTTCTTACTGATGCAGTAACATGCCTAGCGGTTTCGTACATTCCGTAAAAGTCCCGAGACTTTATAAATTCGCTGCTAAGATTGTTCGGGACATCCGCGAGAAAGGTGGCAGCCTCAAGTCTTTGCTTTACGAACAAAAGCATCCTGTAAGTTGATCGATTACGGTTTAAAGTAGGATGAAACGATTAAACAGTAGAATAGATTTATTCAATATTTAAAAAATGCATCAAATAATTTGATAATTTTTTTCTTTTACGGCTACTTTAAGTGCATCGTAATCACGTGTTTTCATGGGTATTTTTTCTCGAATTATGTGAAAGTGTACATCTTGTTATATTTTTATCATAATTTGATCACCCTTGATTATAATCAATTACAAAATTAATGATAATATTTTATTAATTTTTTGTATTTATTTTGATCTCATAATGTAGAATGTATCGGCAATATACTCCTTGTGCCTTAATACGTTGCAAAAAGAAGCACAGCTAAATTATCTTCTAATGAAAACTGGTATGTTAATAAAAGAGCCTCGTTTGGACCCATGGTTGGCAAAAATTCTTATAACAGAATTACTCTGGGGAAAAAAATCCTTGAAAACTGATTGCAAGCCTGTTCAGACTATACTTACCTATCAGACTCAATTGTGGCAAGAATTGAACAATTGCAGTGACATAGAAGCACTTCAAGCATCTAACAACACAGGTATAAGTCATTACATTTAATTACCAATAAAACCGTATTATTTTTACAGAAATGGACCATTCCTGTACAGGAAAATTAATAGCCTGATTGAGCAACGAATTTGAGTCATTTTAAATCATTTTCTTTGTAAGGAATATCGCGCATCCAGATTGATGGTTTTAATCATCCGCAACAACCGAATATTTACTAGCCGGCAAACTAGGATTAAAAGATTTCTGTCTTATGTAAATAAAAATCGACAAAAATCGAATGAGAAAGAGACTTTTCACGAACAGAGTAAAGAAATACCAGTTATGAATCTTGTAACAGTGTTAGGAACATTGTTCCTATATAGCCTCGCTATGTTTACACTACCATTTGTTGCATTTTTTGGGGTAGAGCATATTATGAAGGCTGAGTTTAATACAGATAGATTTGTAACAAATTGCATTTCTGTACTTGCTGCAGTGATTACAGTAAACTTAATAATAGCTTCTTACATTTATCAGGCATTTCATGAACCTGATAATACTTCTGAGATTAATGAAATCACAGATCAGCCTTGTAAAGAAAATCTCAACAAAAAAGTTGACTAAACATAAATAAGTGATTATGAATGTAATAAAAATATATAACTATATTATTGTATTTACACTGCACATATATATCGATATTCAAAATATGTTATATAACATAATATAGTGTAATAAGTATACAGTAGAATGTAATTTATATATTTGTATATTTTTTTACTATTACTATTGTGTTATGAATTAAATAATGCCAGTATTTAAAATAAAAATTCAGTATGTATTTAACAATAAATAGTTTAGCCAGAAAGCATGACTTTTACTTTTTATCCATTAAAAAATTATGCACCTTTGCATATTTGCTAAAGTCGATCTCATTTCTTTCAGTTCGTAAGCCGAGATATGTTCGTGTCAACACTTTATTGTTGTCTGTAAAAAAGGCAATAGCTTTCTTTGAAGATGAAGGATGGTCTCTTCTGTCAGAATGCTCAAATTATACAACCCATCTAACGGCTGTAAAAAATTTATCGAAGCCAAAATTCATTCAAGATTTCCATATTCCAGAAATACTTATTTTCCCACCTGATACATCTTTCCACAAACATTCTGCATATCAAAATGGAGAAATTATTTTACAAGATAAAGTAATGCATACCGTTTATTAAAATGCGTAACTTGTGCTATGATAGCTTATTTGGTTTATGTTTAACTGATTTTTCTTCTTTTTTTTTAGGCCAGTTGCCTTCCAGCGCAATTGTTAAATCCAGAACCGGGATCTGTAGTACTCGATATGTGTGCAGCTCCAGGAATGAAGTCATCGCACTTAGCTGCGCTTATGGAGAACCAAGGGTACAATTTCTCTATCTGAAGTTTGTTTTGTTTATAAACAGTTCTTTAAATTTGATTTAATGCGATGTTTGTAGAAAAATTTATGCGGTAGAGAAGAACCAACGAAGATACATGACCTTATGCGATCAAATGAAAGTAACAAACTCTAATTGTGTAGTTACTCTTAACGTTGACGCGTTAACACTTGAGGCAGATGAATATCCTGATGTGGAATATGTTCTAGTAGATCCAACTTGTTCTGGCTCAGGTAGAATATTTTTGACATTTACAAATATATAAATGATTTAGAATGTAATCTAACTTAAGTATTTTACTGCAGGCATATTGGACAGACAATTGACGAATGAAAATATGGAATGTTCACCCCAACGTCTCCGGCAATTACAGGCATTTCAAGTATTTCTTTTGCGACATGCTCTTCTGAATTTTCCAAATGTAAAAAGAGTCGTTTATAGTACATGTTCCATCAATCCAGAAGAAAACGAGCAAGTAATAGATGAACTTCTCGAAGACGTTCAAAATGCCTATAAGCTCGTATCCATTAAAGATATGTTCAAGGAAAATTGGAAGAATTACAGCTCAAACCGATACAAATGTTCCGACAAGTGTCTTTATGCTAATTTCGAGGTAGATTTGTGCAATGGTTTTTTCGTTGCGGTCTTCGAACGGGACTTTGATGTAGCGTTGCCTGTGTATAAACGCAAAGGAAGTTACGCATCAAAGAATGTACAGGAGAACGGTGAATCTAATTCCAAGGAAGTAGGTCCAGTAAAGAAACGGAAGAAGCGTGGAAAGAGGAAAATCACGAAACAAGCTCAAGAAACTTCCATGGAAGAAAATGTCCTGAACGTTTCCACGGACTCAATTAAGTTTATTAACGAAATACATACCATTGATTTGGAAAACGAAGACAAGCCACCGGCGAAGAAGAAGCCGAAGAAATTAATTGGCAAGAATAGGAAGCAACCTAACGAAGGAACGCGATTTCGGAGAGAAATTAATACAAACTAATTAAAGTGAAGTCAACACAAAGGATAAAGAAATTGTAAAAAGCAAAAATCTCTAGGACAAGATGCGTTTCGTCGTTATGAAATATGCGTTACAACATTTTCTATGAATTAGCAGAAGTATTGAATATATCTTTTTATGCATCCACGTGTAATTCATCTTCGCCGATGCGAAATCTCTGCTTTGCCCTTTCTTTTCTTTTCCCCCCTATTTTGTTGTTTCTTCGCGCGATACTTTCGTAGCTATTTTTACCGCTATTTCGGATAAGATCGGCACCTCTTATCGGCGGTGTCGCGCAACTTCTGTTTTGACCACGACACGAAAACCCGTGCACGCACGGCATCAAAAAAATCCAAGAGGGTTGTGTCCTTCGGGTGAGGAAGGTAAAGAGGGCTCGTAGAAACCTGTGCAGTCATGTTGCCTGAAATTAACAACAGGAACAGGAAAAGGACCGTTTGTGGAGCAGTACCAACAATGTTGTTTCGACGAACGTTGATCATATCAATTTTAAACTTTACTCGACCATCCGGGTAGTTAGACACTCTTCATGAAGAAGCGTTGAGACCTAACGAACCGCTTAATAAATATCAAGAGTGATTACAACGTATACATGTTTGTGTTTAACTCGATATTATATTTTTCTTTATGGACTGGCAACACGGAAAAGTCTCGTTTTGAATATAAAAATCTACTCTCAAATATCATCGCGAATGTTGGGCACGAGGATATCGTTGAAACGTTCCAGATAATCCTTATGATGTATGCACATGATGTTTCCTTGATGCGCGGTGAAAAATATCCCTTTGCCACGTACCGTGCTTATCTGGACTTGCAACGAAATGCATTCCACATTAATGGTTGTACGCTTTGTCGCTCTGACATACAAGGTCTTGGATATCTCTTGATAAACGCCAGTTCATAGCTCAGATTATAGCTGATAACCACGTCTTATGGATCGTTGTAATATTCGGTGATAACGCAGTAATGATAATTATACAGGGTACAGCTGCATGCTTGCGTCATTAATGGGTACATGGATTATGCACGGTAGCAAATCAATCTCGTCTCTTTAGGACTTGTCCTTCTTGAAATTTAACTCTGATGAGCTTGAATTAATGACTCTGAATATCAAATTGATGGTGACAGTTTTAGAACGTTACACAGGGCAATGCAAAGATTATCGCCCAAAAGAAATAAAATCTAATGTCTATTTGTTCTTCTTAAAATATGAATACAAGTAATGATCTTAAATATATGAATTTAATTATGTTAATCGTCGATATTTACACACTGTACATAGGAAAACAAAGATTATTGTAAATTGCAAATAGTTTTCGTGATTTGTTTTATATGAAATACGAATGTAATGATTGTTTATAATTCTGATGAATATGAGCATTACGTGAATGGAGATTTTTGTCAAATACAAAGTTTTGTTGATGATTAATTTGAAATATAATTATAACCTATTATTTCTAATCTTTTAATTCGCTAAAATGTAAATTAATCGAGAAAATGAAATCCTTGTTGCAGAGGCAGGGAAACGTCTTGTGCAATTAAATGTGAAGAGTATTAATAACGCAACGTATGGAAAAGCGTGACTAATGGTTGTTAATACACAAATGTGTACTGCATAAATAAAGGAAGATAGCGATATCAGTATACAGGCGGTAGCCAGTCAACTGTGAGGTGTAGAGTTGGAATAGGTTATAATGTGAAGACGATATCTCATTATTTCATTTTAAGATGCACTTGTGATGTTCGTAATCAATGGATTTCAATTACATCGTTTCAAATAGTTGAAGGATTTAGTCTATTTTGGATACTGAATCAAATTCCAGAGATTATGTAGAATTATCAGTGCTATAATTTACACAAAACGATTCATCAGAAACAAAACAAATAAGTCTCTTTATATTAAAGAGAATTTAAAAATTCTATCTAGTAAACAGTACTAAAAAGAATTTTTTTTCGACATTATTATTTTTAGAAGTTTCAAAGTCACAGTGCTCGTAATTGATGCATTTCAATTATGTTGTTTTTACTGTAGTTTGTACAGAATGAACCATAGGAAACAGGATAATTAAATAACTCTTTCGTTTTCGAAGAGAGTATAAAAGAAGTTTTATACCAAGCAATAAACTGTCCAAAAAGAATGTTGTTTTCCATATTATCATTTTCAAAAATTTCAAAGTCAAAGTGCTCATTTTTAAAAATTCATTTCTACCTTGGGCACTCTATACGCATCGCTGAGAGTTATTTGGTGCATTATAACACGACCTTGAAGTGACCTTGTTCCGAAACAATTGAAGAAAACAATTAAAATCATCGAAATTGTTTAAATAGGCGATGTTTTTCTCAAAAAAAAGTATTCTCTTTCGAAAACACCTTCGAATTACTATACAGGGTGTACATTGGTAAACTTTAAATCTATGTATTACAAAAACAACACATATAGAAGTTGCATATAAAAGTTTTTCCATTTCAAGAGGAAAATAGAATTATTTTCTTTATTTTTTATTTGTCGAATGCTTTCAAAATTATATGAAGGGCAACTTTGTTTCTTTTAATTAACAGTTTGTTCTCTTTATGTGTAGGATAAAATCTCTGAATAAAAATATAGGTTCCCATTAAAAAAAAACAGTCATCTTCCAACTAACCTTGAAAGTGTTCAACAAATAAAACAGTTGTATTTCATTCTCGAAATCGAGAAACTTTTTTATCAAACTTCTGTATTTTGCATTTCTCCCAAAAATGTATCATTTTCAACGTACCTAAATCGAAAATTTTCAAATGCACCCATCTCGCATAATTTACCCAGAATGATTCACTTATATATATATATATATATTCAAATAATAATTCGGTTTCGACAAATAATTTCGTTTCGATGACAATGATTTAATTTTGTCTCGGTTATCGATCAGATTCGATACTCTCGTCCCCATTGCTTGCATTTCGTTCGACTGGATGGTCGTTTCGAAGAATCGCGAAACCGACGATACCAGTTTCCGACGAATCTCGAGCGTGTGCCTCGCTTATTGATAATCGCGCGCTCCCCGTACACCAAGCGGGCCGTTCCCCTGTTCGCGATCGCGTACGACGATACAGGAAACGAGGCGTATCGTTGAACGCGAACAACAATCGATAACGAGCACCGTAAATAAACATAATAAAAAAGAACCAAAGTGCCTATTGCTTTTTACGCCCGCCCGTTCGTCTAATAACGAGCGACGATTAAATTCAGAATTTCAAGCACGCACCTTCGTGACATTTATGGTGGTGTACGGCGAGTACACGGGGGAGGGGGGGGGTGATGTAGGGGTAGAGTGGGGGGTTGGAAAGCTCGGATATCGTCGAGACTTTCTTATCTACATCGGTCACGACGCTTTCTAGAGTTGTAAAAGAAAAATAGCGATCGAGCTTTCGGCCAATGGCCCCTTTCAGGTTTACTGCAAAGTCGATACCAAAAGGGGGGTGAATAAGGTGTGTGTATGTACGTGTGTGTTTGCCTTTACCCTCCCCCCCCCCCCATTTTTTTTTCTCTTTCATCGTGGAGGAAAAGTCCAACGATTTGCAGGTGGAAATTGCCACGAACTGCACGGGGTTCGCGTGTGTGTGCCCTCGTCGTTGGAAAAAAGGCCCCCTCTTCTTTTTTTTCTAATGGCTCCCCCTGGACTCAGGTATCGGTACTTCCGTGACGCGAGACTCGTTGACCTCCTTGGTCATTTCGCGGACTCTGCGAGCTCTCAACGTGTAGATCCCGAGCACGACAACGTTGATTTGTGAATAGGGGTTTTTTTTTCCCCCTGTCGTCCCCACCCCCTCCCCCCGCATCGCGAGGGAAAATCACGTCCATTATTCGTCGAACTGTTCCGTGTACAACCGAGTTTCCGGGTAATCCCCCTAAAATACTGGATTACCGAGTACGAACACCCCTGAGCGATACAAGTTATACGGGGTATGCGTGAATTGAAGTATTAAAATAATCAGGGTCCAAATTATCTGCAAGAGGGGCTGCTGATGTTATCTCGAGCTCTTTCTCACGCATATTGGCTCTATACGTTCGCTGTATAGTGAGTTGAAGAATTAACTTGAACATTTTGAAACTATTTGCTCCAAGTGTGGTCGAGAACGGTTTTGAACATGCACTTAAGTCGTAGCAAAGACTTACGATTATTTTAATGCTTTTACAATAAAAAGAAAAAGAATATATATTATAAAAAAAAATAAAAAAAAATATATATATAAAAAATATATCAAAGAAAAAGAAATATATATTTATTATATATATTTAAATATATAAAATATATTAAAAGAATATACTTAAAAGAGATATATATAAAAGAAAAAGAATATATATTTATTATATACAATATATATAATAAAGTAAAAATAAAAGTATCCTATATATATTATAATAAATTATTTTATTATATATATTATTTACAAATATATGTATATATGTATATATGTATATATGTATATATATACAGTTTTTTTATTTATATCCATTTTCTATTTATATACCTTTAAAACAGTTATTACAAACGTTAATACAAGTTAATATAAAACCGAAGTATTACTTGTAGAACATTTTTAATTCCATTTATCAAACTTCGAATAAGTAGTAGTTTCAGCGTTCATAATAATTTGATCACCCATTGTATGTTTAAAGAAGTATTTTCCTCTCAAATCGCGTTTCAATATTTTTAAAATGAAAATAATGAAACATTTTTAAGTACGTTATTATTTACTCGATACACTGTCTTTGAACGTTTTATTTAGTACTTTTGAATCGAAATAAATTAAAATATATTTAGTTAAAAAGGGTAAAATTTGTTAAATGTAAAAAAAGTTTATCAAAATGGATAATTCCTCGATCCTTTCGAAAAATTCACAGTTACGAATAACATTGATCATAATTCGTTCACGAAGAAAATCAACAAACACAGTTTTTTTCTAATTCCTGAAATTTATAGCGGGAATAAAAAGAACAACTGTTAACAACCCCATTTTTTCTTGATTTTACCTTCTAACGTCGGGTTTACGATAAGTCATTT
Source organism: Ptiloglossa arizonensis (assembly GCF_051014685.1). Classification (NCBI taxonomy): domain Eukaryota; kingdom Metazoa; phylum Arthropoda; class Insecta; order Hymenoptera; family Colletidae; genus Ptiloglossa; species Ptiloglossa arizonensis. Next base: position 25,021,423 of record NC_135052.1, on the reverse strand, counting down.
GCTCCCATAATTCACCCCTTCAAAAGATTTATTATCATTCACTGTAAAACATTTTCAATTACGAGCACTATTCTTATTACGATGTTTTTTTTTTCTTTTTCCATTGTTTCTACTGCTACTGTCTCTATCTAAACTTCATATTCTGCTACTTGTTTTATTTTAGTTTACTTTAGATTACAGCTCCTTCTTATCGATGTAATTATCATCGTATATATATTTGTTTTTATTTTCTACTTTTCTTTCTTTTTAATATTGCTTTCAAGGTCACCTCGCCTTTACATCGAACATACACTTAAGTTTACTTCTATACATTAACTTTTTATTCTCATTTTTTTGTTCTTTCTTCCATCATAAATGTATTATCACTTGTTTTCTTTTTAATGTTTTTTAAATTATTATTATTATTCAACGATCGGTAAAATATCTTTTCGTTTCATACTGATCCGAGAGTGTCAAAGAAATTAAGAGTAGCATATACTCATATATATTTAAAAATATCTTTCATTTGTTTATTTAATTGTATATACTTTTCGAGAGTACTTGTCAATTTATCTAAAATTTTCAGAGAAGTTCTATCATTAACGCGTATTTTTAATAATTTTATACTTTTTAAACAAGATTTAAATTCTATTCTATTGCAAAGAAAAAAAACGCATTTGATTTTTTATTTTAGATCAACATAAAAAAAATGCGATATTGCACTCCATCGATAAGAAAGTCCATGCAGAGTAACATTTATTACTTCCTAAAAAAAGTTGATAAATTGTGATAAAAAAAAATAAGTTTATATCTCGACATGGTGAAGAATATATATGAAAAGCGAGGAAAAATTTTACCGAAGTTTTGTCGTTAAAAAATTGTCAAAGATTATTTTTATTTTAACATTGTACTCGAGTCTCCTCACTCGAGTGAATTTTTCTCGTAAAGGTGAAAAATACTTTTAGAAGTTTATATCTTGGGATGTTAAAGAATATATATGAAAAGCGAGGAAAAATTTTACCGAAGTTTTGTCGTTAAAAAATTGTCAAAGATTATTTTTATTTTAACATTGTACTCGAGTCTCCTCACTCGAGTGTATTCTTCTCGTAAAGGTGAACACTGATGCAGCTTGAAGGAAAGGGACTCGAACGCGGAAGGGTTGCAGAAGATTCGAGCGAATCGATAACGAAATTCAAGCAATCCTTAGGGAAAGTTGGGATTCAGTGTTCAACGAATCCTGCTGATTCACGCTCACCGTGATATACGAGCCGCTCGACCGCTCGATTACTTAAGTGGTCGAGGAACGAATCTGGTCAGCCGCCTTCCATGGAGAACACGACACGCAAACCCGGCCGAAGTATCGACTATTCGCTGTGCCAAGAAAATATTATAAAGATGACCAACCGTGATACAACAAATTGTCCGTAATTTGTTATTTCACGTAATAGAAAACCTGTCGAGCGATTCATCCTCTTACACTCGAATCCTCTGAGAAAACTCTTTCGATAGAAATGTTCGCACGATTGTTCAACTTGAAATAAAATAAACGTAAAAGTTGAAATAAAATGTAGTAAAAAGAATATAAGTTTACATCTTGGAATGTTAGAGAATATATATGGAAAGGGAGGGAAAATTTTATCGAGATTTTATGTCGTAAAAAAATTGCCAAAGATGTTTTTCAATTTTAACGTGGTACTTGAAATAAAATAAACGTAGAGGTTTGTCGAATCGATCGATAAAATCAGTGGAAATTATATTGAAAATTATATTGCTCCGTAGTAAGTAGAAAAGTGATCTAATAGAAGGAACTTTTGTTTTGGTAATATGTTAACGATAACATCGTATGAATAATTATAATTTGAAGGTAGTTTGTCTTAATATTGACAAGTAAGCTGATAGAAATATAAAACTAAAATTTATCGAATATAAATTAACATAGAACAATATGATACATTTATGATACTTATAATAAAATTAGTAGTAAAATTGGTATAAATAAATACATTGAATGATTAATTTTTGTCGATGAAAAAGGTTTTTGATTTTATTAAAGCCTTAATAGGGCTTTTTCGATCTACTTCAAAACTTTGCGACTAATGCAAAAAATGTTACATCGATTACATATTATTGCAAGTGGTCGAGACAAAACTTTATCTTCTTGTTTTCTTATTTATTATAAGAATACTTCGTTCGAACACTTCGTTTTGTAACGATCGATAATTCAATACACCGTGTTGCAATATTAACAAATAGTGCCGTTGGAAAATATTAATAAAACATCGAGTAACATTAAGTAAATTCCTACAATATAGTCGACCGTTTCGAATATCCATTAATAATTTTCAGAATGTAAATCTTCTCGTTTCGCAAGATCAATTTTATTACCTGACGTCTGCGCATACATATGTATATACCACTGATGCATAAGAATTTAATTTTAACGAATATTGGAAACATTTCGTGTTCCTAAATTGGCGTTCCTCGTTCCAGGTTACCTGGACTCGTCAGTAAGGCTGTCCAGTAAAACGTTATCGCCTGTTTTATTCGACCTTCGCAGTAGCTGGCATTTGTATCTTGTATTCATATCGTGCATTCTGCAATTCTTAAGCTTCATGCAGCTAATCATCCTACTTGCCTTCCGATAAGACCATGTTTCTTCCTCGAAGAAATGCAAACAGTGACGTATTGTTCAGAAAAAGAGAAAAAAAAAGGAAATAAAAAAAAAACCGAAAGAAAAGGAGTGGAATTCCGTCGCTCAGAAATTTAAATGTACTGTACCTACTTTACATTGTTGCCGAATGCATATTCTATTTGCTTCATTGTAGCTACCTTGTCTTCGAGGCAGCAATTTCGATCCAACGTTGCGATCGACCTACTACTCACACTTTTGCACCTCGTTTGGTTAATTATTCCACGACAAGGTATAAATTTCGTACGAATAATTATTAACAATCATGCGAAAAAGAAGAAAAGAAAGCAAAAGAAAGGAAACGACAACGAATTTCGTCACTCAGAATTTGAAATGTACTGTACCTTCTTTAGATTGTTACCGAATGCAATTTCTAATTCTTTCATAGTAGCTGTCTCGTCTTCGAAAGAGAAATTTCGTTCTGATTTCGCGATCGACTCACTATTCACACTTTTGCACTTCGTTTGGTTAATTATTCCACGACAAAGTATAAATTTCGTACGAATAATTATTAACAATTATGCGAAAAAGAAGAAAAGAAAGCAAAAGAAAGGAAACGACAACGAATTTCGTCACTCAGAATTTGAAATGTACTGTACCTTCTTTAGATTGTTACCGAATGCAATTTCTAATTCTTTCATAGTAGCTGTCTCGTCTTCGAAAGAGAAATTTCGTTCTGATTTCGCGATCGACTCACTATTCACACTTTTGCACTTTGTTTGGTTAATTATTCCACGACAAAGTATAAATTTCGTACGAATAATTATTAACAATTATGCGAAAAAGAAGAAAAGAAACCAAAAGAAAGGAAACGACAACGAATTTCGTCACTCAGAATTTGAAATGTACTGTACCTTCTTTAGATTGTTACCGAATGCAATTTCTAATTCTTTCATAGTAGCTGTCTCGTCTTCGAAAGAGAAATTTCGTTCTGATTTCGCGATCGACTCACTATTCACACTTTTGCACTTTGTTTGGTTAATTATTCCACGACAAAGTATAAATTTCGTACGAATAATTATTAACAATTATGCGAAAAAGAAGAAAAGAAAGCAAAAGAAAGGAAACGACAACGAATTTCGTCACTCAGAATTTGAAATGTACTGTACCTTCTTTAGATTGTTACCGAATGCAATTTCTAATTCTTTCATAGTAGCTGTCTCGTCTTCGAAAGGGAGATTTCGTTCTGATTTTGCGATCGACTCACTATTCACACTTTTCCACTTTGTTTGGTTAATTATTCCACGACAAAGTATAAATTTCGTACGAATAATTATTAACAATTATGCGAAAAAGAAGAAAAGAAACCAAAAGAAAGGAAACGACAACGAATTTCGTCACTCAGAATTTGAAATGTACTGTACCTTCTTTAGATTGTTACCGAATGCAATTTCTAATTCTTTCATAGTAGCTGTCTCGTCTTCGAAAGAGAAATTTCGTTCTGATTTCGCGATCGACTCACTATTCACACTTTTGCACTTTGTTTGGTTAATTATTCCACGACAAAGTATAAATTTCGTACGAATAATTATTAACAATTATGCGAAAAAGAAGAAAAGAAAGCAAAAGAAAGGAAACGACAACGAATTTCGTCACTCAGAATTTGAAATGTACTGTACCTTCTTTAGATTGTTACCGAATGCAATTTCTAATTCTTTCATAGTAGCTGTCTCGTCTTCGAAAGAGAAATTTCGTTCTGATTTCGCGATCGACTCACTATTCACACTTTTGCACTTTGTTTGGTTAATTATTCCACGACAAAGTATAAATTTCGTACGAATAATTATTAACAATTATGCGAAAAAGAAGAAAAGAAACCAAAAGAAAGGAAACGACAACGAATTTCGTCACTCAGAATTTGAAATGTACTGTACCTTCTTTAGATTGTTACCGAATGCAATTTCTAATTCTTTCATAGTAGCTGTCTCGTCTTCGAAAGAGAAATTTCGTTCTGATTTCGCGATCGACTCACTATTCACACTTTTGCACTTTGTTTGGTTAATTATTCCACGACAAAGTATAAATTTCGTACGAATAATTATTAACAATTATGCGAAAAAGAAGAAAAGAAACCAAAAGAAAGGAAACGACAACGAATTTCGTCACTCAGAATTTGAAATGTACTGTACCTCCTTTAGATTGTTACCGAATGCAATTTCTAATTCTTTCATAGTAGCTGTCTCGTCTTCGAAAGGGAGATTTCGTTCTGATTTTGCGATCGACTCACTATTCACACTTTTGCACTTCGTTTGGTTAATTATTCCACGACAAGGTATAAATTTCGTACGAATAATTATTAACAATCATGCGAAAAAGAAGAAAAGAAACCAAAAGAAAGGAAACGACAACGAATTTCGTCACTCAGAATTTGAAATGTACTGTACCTCCTTTAGATTGTTACCGAATGCAATTTCTAATTCTTTCATAGTAGCTGTCTCGTCTTCGAAAGGGAGATTTCATTGTGATTTCGCGATCGACCCATTATTCGCACTTTTGCGCCTCGTTTGGTTAATTATTCCGCGCCAGGGTATGAATTTCATACAGGTAATTAGCAAATGTGGTCATATACCGTGATTACGGAGGAAAAAGTCGATTCGACACGCATTACACGGCTCAAACGTTCCAGACGAGATTATTATTGGCCGACGTTGTGGCGTTTGAAATTTATGAAGCCGAGATTTCGCGGGGCTATGCAAATGCGCCACGCTTGTACGCTCGAAATGTTTAAATACGAAACGCTTCCAAGAAATTGCAATCTTCTGCACGCAAAATGCAGTAAGCCACAACTCTCTGGATTTTCCTAATACTCCATAGGCGGTGTTCTTGAATCACCAGTTGGGTCATTGAACGTCATTCATGCGGTCGAGTTCTATTGGACGCGATTTCGATCTCCATGTGTGCACCGTTTTGCTATAACTGATCGTATTCGTCGGTTTTAAGAGTACTTTACATATATTAGCGATAAACTTGACAACACGATGAAAAGAATTTGGTTTAACCTTAATGCATTTTTTTGTTCGACTGCGCTCAAGGTCTTTAGGTAAAAAATGACATAAATGTATGAAGTTCGTGTTTTTAACTTCTTAATGGGAGAGTAGTGAACAATAGTGAAGCTTTTAGTGGAATTTATTGTAATATTTTCGAACGTGGATGAATAATGTATTGAGAGAACGTGATGGGTCAGAAAAGACCCGAGATACCCAGTAGGGTTAATTGTACGAGTAAGAGTTTGATTAATTTTTGTTCGTTTGTCAGAGAGGATAGAGAAAAAGTTTATTTAAATTTTGTATGGAAAATTTAATTATACATGGAATAAAAATAAAGTTTGTAACTTTTAGGATAGATGGTACTCGCCAAATGGAGCAGAAGAGTTCTAAAACATGGGTCGAGGACCTGATGTTTGTAAAATTATGATCAATTTTTGTTCTTATTTTTTTATTGATTCTATAACTGTTTATTAATCACTACAATGTGTAAACGGTATTGTTGTAGCGATACGAAGTCTCGTAATAATGTGTTAAGTTTAGTTGTAAGTCATTTACTTAAACAGAAATAAGAAATTGTTAACTATGTAAATATTAGTTTCTCAACTTATATTTGTTGGAACTTATCTGCTTTGACGAGTACTATCTACTTTAAAAGTTACGAATTCTTTTTTTCTTTTCACTCTGTATTGAATAATTTTTTCAAATTAATTTATATGGACACTGTTAGGAATGATAAACACCTTAAACAAGATTAAATTGTTGAAAGAAAATTTTGACATAATTTTAAGTTAAAAATTAATTCTGCTGCGTCGAAAAATCAAGGAAAATGAAAATTTTCATCAATATTTTAAAAATAATTAGAATCTGTAATATAGATCCTCCTAAGAAGATTTATGGATCTTTTTAAGTTTGCTGTGCTCTCTCGAGTAGTTTTTAAAATTCAATTATTCATCGATCTATTTATACGTGCAAAATTTCCATCCACCTCATAAATTACTTCTTCTGAGAAGTCTATGGTTCTTTTTAAGACTACAGTGTTCTCCAGAGTTGTTTTTAAACGTTGATTTCAGGAATTATCTAGCTGCCCTTAAAGTACAGTATTTGTAAGTGAAATTTATCGACCTGTTTCGACGTGAAAAATTTCTACTCGACTCTTTACACAGAATGAAACACGTAATTTTTTTTTTCAGGAGTGGGGGCACTTGCCCCTTATTTATGGGGTTGTTTCGCAAATCTGCGATTGGAGACGGAAAAAAAAATGTTATTCAAACAATAGGGGATCCCTCGCAGATAAAAGTGGTTGGAGAAAATCTTTTTGACTTACATTACCAGTGTTGATAAACGAGAATTGTTAAAATATTGTTCAGCATGTTCCTATTTACAAATGTACGCGTTTTCTCTTCGTTTCCACAGGAAGGAAGCGAATCTTGTATGCAGTACCTGTTCCACGAACAGGCAAACCTAAGCAGTCGCCTAAGGGGCGCCGAACAAAGTGGCAGAGCTCGAGGTTCCATAAATCATAAAAATTATAGTGTTTTTTTGTGGAATGTCAGTTTCTTCCTATTCGCTACAATCTGAAGATTTTATTTCTTATTGCAACGGGGGAAGGGGTCATGATAATATTTTCTGTCTAGTATCGTCGAACAAAATGGCGGTGCTTGAGTTTCCATAAATCATAGAAATTATAGTGTCTTTTTTATTTTAGGTTAGTTCCTTTCTATTCGCCACAATTGGAATATAACATTTTATTTCTTGTTTCAACTGGGGACGATAATAATATTTTCTGTCTAGTATCGTCGAACAAAATGGCGGTGCTTGAGTTTCCATAAATCATAGAAATTATAGTGTATTTTTATTGTAGGTTAGTTCCTTTCTATTCGCCACAATTGGAATAGAAAATGTTATTTCTTGTTTTAACTGGAGACGATAATAATATTTTCTGTCTAGTATCGTCGAACAAAATGGCGGTGCTTGAGTTTTTCATAAATTATAGAAATTATAGTGTTTTTTTTTATTGTAGGTTAGTTCCTTTCTATTCGCCATAATTGGAGAATAGAAAATGTTATTTCTGGTTTCAACTGTATAGAATAATAATATTTTCTGCCTAGTGTCGTCGACCAAATTGGAAGTGTTTAAGTTTTCATAAATTATAGAAATTATAGTGTTCTTTTTTTATTGTAGTTGTAGGTTAGTTCTTTCCTATAATACAAATAGAAAATTTTATTTCTTGTTCCAACTAGAGAGGATAATAATATTTTCTGTCTAGTGTCGTCGAACACAATGGGAGTTTCGAGGTTCGACAAATTATAAAAATTGTAGTGTTTTTTTATATATTACTTTTTTCCTATTCGCTATAATCTGAAGATTTTATTTTTCATTCTTACTGGGAAGGATAATAGTGTTTTCTGCCTAGACACGTCCAACAAAATGGAGGTACTTGAAGTCCTATAAATGATAAAAATTATAGTGTTTTTTTTTAAGTACAACTACTCTACGAAACATCCAGAATGGTCAAGATTCTTCACTACTCTCAAGACCCTTCATCTACATCGTTACCAATGCTTTCAATCGATCATTGCTTAGATAAGATCAAGAATAGCAAAGATTCCAAATATCAGTACTCTAGAAAGTACCCAAAGCAGTCGAGATCCTTCATTTAAATCCTTATCATCGCTTTCGATTAATCATGTCGTACATAAGAAGCAGAATGACAGAGAATCTAAGCAATACTACTCTAAAAAACATCCAGAGCAGTCAAGAGTCAAGATTCCTCATTTACATCCCTATCATCGCTTTCGATTAACCATGTCGTAAATAAAATGACAGAATGATAAAAAATCTAAGCAACACTACTCTGCAAAACATCCAGAGCAGTCAAGATCCTTCATCTAGATCCTTATCATCGCTTTCGATTAACCATATCGTAAACAAGGAACAGAATGACAAAAAATCTAAGCAACACTACTCTAAAAAACATCCAGAGCAGTCAAGATCCTTCATCTAGATCCTTATCATTGCTTTCGATTAACCATTTCGTAAACAAGAAGCAGATTGACAGAGAATCTAAGCAACACTACTCTGCAAAACATCCAGAGCAGTGAAGATTCTTTATTTACGTCCCTATCATCGCTTTCGATTAACCATGTCATAAATAGTATGACAGAATGACAGAGAATCTAAGCTTAACTACTCTGTAAAACATCAAGAGCAGTCAAGAACATTATCATCGCTTTCGATTAACCATATCGTAAACAAGAAGCAGAATGACAGAGAATCTAAGCAATACTACTGTAGAAAACATCCAGAGCAGTCAAGAGTCAAGATCCCTCATTTACATCCCTATCATCGCTTTCGATTAACCATGTCGTAAATAGAATGACAGAATGATAAAAAATCTAAGCAACACTACTCTGCAAAACATCCAGAGCAGTCAAGATCCCTCATTTACATCCCTATCATTGCTTTCGATTAACCATGTCGTAAACAAGAAGCAGAATGACAGAGAATCTAAGCTCAACTACTCTAAAAACCACCCAGAGCAGTGAAGAGTCCCTCGATACTCTCAAGCCACATCGTACAGATCGTTATTATCGCCTTGGACTCGGCCATTTGGTAAATCTAGGAATCTCGTGGCCGGTGATTCGAACGGAAGACGAGGCTTGCGCGAAGGTACCTGGCCGGTGCAACAAGTTCGGTGCTCGTTTCGCCGGCGTCGGTTCACTGACACTGGCGTCGATGCCGGCGTACGTCGACGGCAAGGAGAGAACGGCGCCGACGACGACGACGACGACGACGGCGGCGCCGGACTAGCGTGGCTTCGTCGCTGTCCCCCCGAGCGACACACTCGACGTCGGGACGCCATCGTCGAAGGACGCATGAATATGTAAAACAATCGCGGCCGGTCGGTTGTTATCTCCGCGTCCGAACGACCGAAACGCGTTGATCACTTAACGTACAAATCTACGGTTTCGATCCAAGCGATCGACAACCATGTCCGCGTTCGATAACGATCCGCGTGCATCGTCCCGTTACGTTGTCAACGAACTACGTGTACCCTGCCAGCAGTGATCATGTCGATCTTGTACGCGAAACCGATTGAAACTCGGTGCTCTCGAGGTGTCAGTAAGCTTCTAGTGGACCTCTCAAAGAGCCAAACATCGACGAAGACGGTACGGGAACAGTGAATGAACCTTCAGGGACCTTGCATCCCCTCCATTTCGGCTCGTGATGGATTATTTCGTGGCGAGTGAGTCTCTACGTAGAAATACACAAGGGTGTACGTCGTGGTGAACGTATCTCGCGAGATCGAAACGTAGAAACTACAAACGTATTTCTAGATTAACAAAAAGTGTCTACGTCGGACTTGACACACTTTGGCTCAGTTCTGTGGAGTTGCGTCTTCGTTGATCGGTGAGTGTTCGTGACCTTAGGAGCTCGGTTGGATTTTGAAAGGAACTGGAGAATTCGTTCGAGCATTTATCGTACAGGTGACACCGTTTAGAGAGATTCTCGTCAACGAGGGAAGATGTACAGCCGAGGATCGATCGATCTGCGGTGAACTGCAGCTATAAAATAAAAAAGTGCATCGTAAGCGTCGAGCACACCGATCGATCGGGAATCCCCGGCAATCACGCGACACGTGGACGACCAGCCCGGTGTACAAGGAGGCAGTTCTTTTTTCTCTTTCTTTCCTTTTTTTTTTCCCCCTTTTCACCTGCCAGTTTTATGCACACGTTCGGGTCACTCGTGCGAAAGAAACGGAACCTTGAAATACTGGGGGGTGGAAACGTTCGGGCGATCCATCACGTTTTGACAAGCGATTTCACGGAAGAGGAACAAGGACCGGTGAGGAACCTCGGCTAGCTGCAGTCCACCATTGAGGTACGCGCGAGCAACGTCTTCATCGCGCTCCGTACCGTGTCCAAGTACAATTATTTTCGTCGCGGAGAATCTTAACGAAATCGTGGACCTGGTGTGCGACTATGTTGGTAAAGTCACGTTTCTACGTGCGTTATTTTCCCTCGGTGAATAGTTTCCAAAAAGGAGTCGTTCGGTTACCAAAAGGGGGGATTTTTGAATTTTATTTGAGGATCATTTTTTTCTTTCTAAGATCAGAAAAGTGGAGAGTGATTCGATAAGTATTCGAGTGAGTTAGATGGTAATTAAGTGGCAGTGGGATTTAGGGGGAAGGGGGGATTTTCGAATTTTATTTGAGGATAATTTTTTTTTCTTCTGAGATCAGAAAGGTGGAGAATAATTGGATAAGTATTCGAGTGAGTTAGATGTTAGTTAAGTGGCAGTGGGATTTAGGGGGAAGGGGGAATTTTCGAATTTTATTAGAGAATATTTTTTTTTTCTAAGATCAGAAAAGTGGAGAATAATTGGATAAGTATTCGAGTGAGTTAGATGTTAGTTGAGTGGCAGTGGGATGGCAATTTAGAGGAATAAATAATTTTGTTGCCCGTGTAACAGTTTTTACAATTGAAAAGTTAGGTGCAATTGGTTAAAACGGTTTATTATTTCGACAATTTCGAGGAACCAACCATTCTTTTGTTTTCCGTGTATTTTGACATTTACTCGATCGATGTAAAATCGAGCAGTGCTCCGACAACGCTTACACTGTCTCTGTAAATAAATAATTTTCTTCGGAAGTGTAATCGATATTAACATCAACGTTAGAAACTATAATTTCGATATCGATTCGACTTATATCGAATTGAGCTGCACTTCGATAATATACCGGCTATCTCGAGGAATAAATTTCGTTTGAAAATATCGCAATACTTGTTAAAAGAAATTTGTCACGTTGATATAAAACTAGACCGGGTTTGCGACAACAGTCCGATAATGCAATCTCGGGAAATAAATAATTTTATCTCGAAGTAACAGCGCTTTCGAAGCGAACGCGATCGTGGCATTTTCGTTGAAAGGAACAACGAAAACGTGAGCGCGGACCCTACGCGATAAGAGCGCGATTAATTCGGAGCGTGTCACGTGGTGGCGTGGCACGGCCCGGGTGCGAGAGAAAGTAACACGTATGGGAGACTTGAACGCGGGGTGAACGCTGAACGTTTCCGTGAACGGGCTTGTTACAGGACTCGTCGAGCTGTGAACATCAGGATCGGTTAAGGAGGAAGAGAGGAGACGAGAAAAGGTGGCGGCCTTGCGCCGATGATCGCTGCTGAAGATCGCTCGAGTTCGCGTGCCGGCTCCAGGCTGGGGCAGTACGAGGAGGTAGAGGGCGACGGAAGCGTGGGTGGCGGCAACGAAGGTGGTGGAGCCGCTGCAACCACTACCTCGGAGCCAGGTGAGAGAGTCAATTACGTGGACAGATTGTCATCGTCGTCGCAGAAATTATATGAGAACCGATGTCCAGATCGTGGACGAGATACTCGTAACGTGGCGCGCACGATAATTGTCCGTGTCCCTGGATGCTTTTAACGTAGAGAGACGCGGGGATCTTTCGGGCTCTTCTATCGACTTTTCAGCGTACGATAACCGAGGCTGATGGAAAGCGTTGTTCTAAAGTCAAGGAGTAACTTTCATATAGGTCGACGCTTTTTATGTGCTCGCTATCGTTCGAGGGAGCTTGAGGCACATAACGTAGAGGACGCTGGAGTGTATTCGATAATCGAGGGTGGTAGAAAGAGTCATTGTAGAATCGAGAAGAAGTCGACAGGTAGCTCTTATGATGGTTCATATCTTTTAAGTGCTCACGATTCTAAAAAAGTTAAAGCAAATAACGTAGAGGATATTAGAATGTGTTCGATAATCGAGGGTGGTAGAAAGAGTCGTTGTAGAGTCGAGAAGAAGTCGACAGGTAGCTCTTATGATGGTTCATACCTTTTAAGTGCTCACGATTCTAAAAAAGTTGAGGCAGATAACGTAGAGGACGTTAGAATATATTCGATAGTCCAAGATGCTAGGAAGCATCGTTCTATAATCAAGGAGCAGTCGACAGGTAGTTCTCATGTAGACTCATACCTCTTATGTACTCACGATCCCAATTACTCGAAAGAAATTATGGCAGATAACGTAGAGGACGCTAGAGTATGTTCGATAGTCGAAAATGGTAGAAAGCATTGTTCTATAGTCAAAGACTCATATCCTTTATGTCTTCACGATCCCGATTATCGTTCAAAAGAAGTTCTTATATTGACTCATACACTTTATGTGCTCACTACCCTCACTATCGTTCGAGAGAAATTAAGGCACATAATGTAGAGGACGCTGAAGTGTGTTCGATAATCGAAGATGGTAGAAAGAATCATTCTACAGTCGAGGAGCAGTCGACAGCTCTTATGTAGGTTCCTACCTTTTAAGTGCTCACGATTCTATTGTTTGAAAAAAGTTAAGACAGACAACCTAGAGGACGTTAGAATGTGTTCGATAGTCGATGGTAGCTCTCATATATAGTCGTATCTCTTATGTACTCACAATCCTAATTATTCGAAAGAAATTATGGCAGATAACGTAGAGGACTCTAAAGCGTGTTCAATAATCAACAGAGTGCTAAAATGGTGAAGAGCATCATTCTATAGTAAAAAAATCAAAATGCTCTTAGCGACGAGGTTTCTATTCTATATGCGTGCAACAAACGATTGCACATTACGTTTGAGAAGCACATAACGTAGAGGACGCTGGAGCGTGTTCTGCGCGCTCCACACGTGAGAGCGTGACTCAAGACCGTTCGAACTATAGTCTTCGCGAAACACAGCTTCCACGAAATCCCTGTAATTCTGCTACCCACCGTACTTACTTGCCAAGAATGTTTTTCTCGCTAATTGCTAGGTGGATTAAATTAACGCGTTTACCGACCTACACGATCTTAGATCGGAACAGTTTTGACTCGAAGATCGCTTCTACGATTAACCCGGAAGCTTTTATAAAATTATAGAGATAACATATCTTTGAGAAAAAAGGTGTAATAAAATTTTCTACCTATTCGATATAATATTTATGCTTGATCGATTCAAACTTTAGTCTTATAAGGTAGTCTCGATAACATTTTACTTTAATGTTTACAAGATGAGAGTAACACTAGAGACGTTATAATTGTAATGTTTTCCGCTTGGTATGTTACTTTTTATTTTATAGCATCGATAACGATAGTAATATTACAAATTTATACCTTAAAAAAAAAATTCTAAGTTTGAAGTGCCGGTCACCAGTGACCACCATGGCACATATTCGGTCTTGTTAATTATTAGTTCTTGTTAGTCATTTGTTCAATGGGCAGTGAAAATCCCCACCGAGAAAATTATTACAAACAATTCTCTCCTCGATTTAAGGCTGTGTCCTAACTAAACGACAAATTAGACCGATCAATACAACAAAAAAGAAACAAAGGTTAAAAAAAGATGTCGATTGGTCAAATTTCAACAGGGAGGGTCAATCACCCCAGAGGGTCAGAGTAAATATTTTTTTAATTTTTAAAAAATTTCAAGGGGAGTCTATTATTCAAGAAGATAAGGGCAAAAATCCTTTCTTAATTTTGTAAGATTCCAGAGGGAGGTCTATAATTCCAGAGAGTCAGAGCAAAAATTATTTTATTTTGTAAGGTTTCGATAAGCTATTATCTCAAAGGGAGGGAAAATTCTTTTTTAATTTTATAAGATTTTGAGGTAGTCTATTAACCCAGAGAGTCAGAGCAAAAATTATTTTACTTTGTAAGGTTTCGATAGTCTGTTATCTCAAAGGGAGAGGGAATTCTTTTTTAATTTTATAAGATTCTGAGGTAGTCTATTATCCCAAAGGATCAGTGTAGGTCACCCTACGATAATTATCATTGACAAATAAATATTATGATAAACTATTGTTTATCGGTAGAAAAAAAAAACAGAGATTTCGTGGAAATTCCATACGGATGATATTCATTGGGTGCATCTCCGGTTTCGAAACGCAGGTGTAATGAAGAAGGAGGAGCAAGAGGCGCCACGAAACGAGAACTCGACGAAAGAGACGAGCGGCGCAGCGACACTAGCTACACCTAGCGGCGTCACTGCGACGATCGCGACGCCCGCGACAACTTTAACGATGCCTGGTGGGGGCGCTCGGAGCGACGAGGAGCAGGAGCAGGAGGAGGAGGAGGAGGAGGCCGAGGAGGAGGAGGAGGACGAGGACGAGGACGAGGACGAGGATGGAGTGGAAGTGGAGGGTGGAGCGGCGCAGGAGGCGGTCGGTGGCGGTCTGCTTGGGAGCGAGGGTGGGGGTGGAGGCGGCATGGCCGGCTTCTGGAGGCAGAGCAGACCCTCCAGTCCCCGCATGCCGCCTCCGGAGCAGCCGGAGCACAGGCCTAAGAGCCGACACGAGCCGGCGCCCGCGAGATACAACAACCTCGGCTATTGGAGGGCCAGAAGAGTCACTTTCTACAAGAATGGCGACCCGTATTTCCCCGGGATCGAGTTCAGGTGAGCCATCCATTACGGTCACGTTCGATCCTCCTGGTTCGTCTTCGTCGATCCGTGTGCACTCTCGCGCTAGTACCCTCTTCGGGGGCAGGTGGCGTTCCCGCCCACCCCCGTGGCCTTGATCTCGGCCCATGAATGAGATACCGCGACACGAAAGACACCAGGTGTACAGGATGTTTTCCAACCAACCGTCACGGTCACGTTTCTAACCCCAATGATTCCCTCTTTGTCCTTTCGCGAAATGACTACCCTCACCGTATACCCAAAACCGTAGGTGTCTTCACGATTAGTTCACCGATTGTGAAATTTCCAGGTTCAAGCCAGGACGGGACATCGGTTCCCTGGAGGCCCTCCTGGACAGGTTGTCCCTACGCATGGATCTCCCCAGAGGTGCACGGCACATCTTCTCCATGGACGGTGATCGAAAGCTAACCCTGGACGAGCTTGAGGACGGTGCCTCGTACGTGGTATCGAGCTACAAGACGTTCAAGGTGAGCGATAACGGGAGTTAACGATTTTAATATCGGAGCCGTACGCGGATCGTATGGATTTTCGATCATGTTGCGTCCACCTGGCCCGATCTGGGTGCCTCCCTTTCGGAAAATTGGTCAACGGGGAGAGTTAAAGGGAAAAGGAAAAAAAATAGGAAAGGGGGGCTCTTAATCGTCGTGGTCGAGAAAGTGGGTCGTTCGATCTGATACATTGCACGAAGAAGAAATAAGGTCCTTAAGACACAGGATCGCGTGTGTGTGTAGATCAAATCTCGGCCCGAGCCGGTTCAGGTAATAACCCCTTCCTCCTCCCACTTTACCCCCACCACCTACGACGAACGAGAGGGAACCAATCTCATTACGAGCGACGATAATTCAACATGTTGCAAGGACTTGTCGCGAGGGCGCAAAAGTAAATAGTCCTTCCGTGTGTTTGGCATAATTAAAACGAAACGGAGGCGGGATTGGGGGTGGGGCTGGGGGACGTGGGGCACACCAGGTCCTTAATATTCATGAGGCAGGACGGCGTCGCGAACCTGGCGCGTACACGCATAATCGTCGCGTCTGACGCGGGTTTACGAGTGGCTACACCCGCCGCGCGATACGACGATTTATAAGAAAGCTGCGTATATTGCCCCGGTTGCAATCTTCGTGCATCTGGCCCAGATCGAGCTTTAAACAGGCCGCACGCAACGCGGAGAACCCCACGGCGACGATCATCGTTCCACGACTATACTCCCCGAGGTACTTGGGCTATTGGATCTTGGAATAGGGATCCTCGAGAGGAAACACTGAAGGGTATCGTGATTGCTAGCACCTGGCTTGTTGATAAAATCGCTCGATTTGGATTTCTTTTGATCAGTAAGCGAGGGTAGAAGATCTTTCGAGAGGATAATGACCTGGGAGAGTCGAAGAAAGACAAAGAGTAGTGGTTAGGGTCTAGCTACGATTGTCTAAAGACGCTCTAGGTATTGCATATTGAAATAGGTCGTCCAGTAGTACCTTGCTAATTGATAAAATCGGTTGGTCCTAATTTTATCATTAAGCGAGGGTAGAGAATTTTTTGAGAGAGTGAGAAACCAGACTCCAAGAAAGGCAAATATTGGTGGTTGAGGTCTAGCTACGATTGTCTAAAGACACTCTGGGTATTGGATATTAAAGTAGGTCAAACGATTGAACTTTAACCCTCCAGGTGTGTCAACACCTAACTCTTCAAACTGTAACTCTTTCGACGACAGTGTCAACTGTGCGCAGCTGCACTGTTCGTAGCATGCCCCAACACTGAACTCTCATAGTCTTCGATTTGATGAACGTGATGCACAGATGCACGATTGTCAGTGATGTATTATACAAACGACGAGAGAGTGTCGGACAGAGAACACCAGGCATGAGAAGATTCGAAGGACCTACAGAGGACGTAGTCATTAGACATCATCCACGTCAGCTACCTGTGGCGGCTCCGGCAGGTGACACGCGAGCACTCTCAAGGATTGCTTCTCGGAAAAACGGTCCAATTAACCCTCGACCCTTTCAGCCCCGATTCCTCTGGACGGTTTTTCATTATTTCGATGAAGGCGCCGATAGGAAGGATCGGTTTCATCTAACAGTTGCGTCATTCAACGCCAAGGGTGGCCCACGCCCAACCTGATTTCCAGGTTTTAAGGTGTGACCGGGTTGCTCGTTACACACGTACGTACGGCATCGTTGTCGACTCCTGGCATGGTTGGACGTGCACGATCCGTTATTTCGATCGGCGTGAGTCTCGTGTCGGGTCAACCCTTAATCCGGCAAAGTGGTCGAAGCCTCAGCACGATCCTATCCTTTCCATAACGAATCGGTTACGTCGATTCTCTCGGATCGAAGTCTCTGGGATGAACGTGTCTCGACACAGGTGACCCGTATCCGTGAGAGAACACGGTTAGGACCTTGACCCGCATCCCCGAGAGGGAAATCGATAGTAATAAGTGGCTGGTAATTCGTAGCGTTGACCCGTCTCAATTATGCTACCGAAACCAAGACCTTGGATCTCGATTAAAAAACTATTCGTTGTAGTATGTTCATCGGTGACCTTTGTCACCTTGAGAATCATCAACGGGAAGATTTTGAGGTCCAGAGCACTTGGAACCTACCAACAGAATTCGCTAACCCCGTGTCGGGTAATTCGACCGTTGTTTACCAAAGCCACGTGGCATGGAAGATCGAGGTCTCGTGTAGGTGAATCTTGCGGTTAGGTGGGGGGGATAGGAGCGTTCCACTTGGCTCGAGAAGTGGGAGTGAGTGTTGCCATAGGGTCTACTGGAAAGGGGGGTGAAAAGGGCTGGCCAGCTGGGTTCCGCGGTTGCGCACCAGTGGCTACCTCTTCTCTACGCTTTTCGATCCTTCCTTTCCACCCTTGTCTTCGCTACCGTTCAAATGGTACCCCCGCACTGTTCTGCGTCGTTTACGATATCGTCCATACGGGCTGCACTGCATATTTTCGCCCTGGCAGTCGCGTCGAACCCGTTTACAACGCCGCGATCACGGATGTACTGTTCGCGTACGAGAAAATTGCATCCGAAGGTTCCAGAATTTTTTTCGCGCCAAATTCGTTACTTTTCGGAACCTCTGTACTCTTCGGCGTCGTCTGGTTGTCGCCCATACGCGTTGCGTTGTACATTTTTGTTCTGGTAGTCGCGTCGAACCCGATTCTGACATCAGCATGTACTGTCGGTGTACGAGAAAATTTCCGTCGGGGAAAAATCATTTTTTCCGCCTGTGATCAGCTCTTGCGGCAACTGAGATGACTAAAGGAGAATTTATTATCTCGTTATTATCTATACGCACTGCGTATTTTCTTTATCTATTTTCAACGTCACGATATACTGTCCATATACGAGAAGATTGCAGACGAGGATAAACATTTTTTCCGATCGAAAAAATTGGTTATATTCCGATACCCCTGTTCTGTTCTACGTGGTCTAATTACTGTCCGCACTGTATATTTTTCTGAACCCATTTCCAACGTCGCGACATACTGTTCGCATACAAGAAGATTGCAAACGGTAATCAAATTTCTTTCCCGGCGCATAATCAACTTCTCTATCAATCGAGACGACCGAAGAAATCGCTTACTTCTTTCCCGACTGGAATAAGTCACTCTCCGTCGGTATTCTTCTCATTCGTGAACAGTACCTCCTAACCCAAACTTCATCTACATTCTTCTCATTCTCGAACGGTATCTTCTCACTGAAAACCTGTCCACATTCTTCTTATTCGCGAACAGTACTTCCTCATCCAAACCTTATCCGCATTCTTCTCATTCACGAACAGTACCTCTACACCCAAACTTCATCCGCATTCTTCTCGTTCGCGAACAGTACCTCGAAACGTACCATTCCGCTCCGCGGTTACGACCCGAATTTCTTTATCGCTCGTTGCCGTTGAACACAATAATAATAATAATAATAATAATAAAAAAAAAAAAAAAAAAAAAAAAAAAAAAAAAAAAAACGTACTAATCCTCTCGGATCTGGCGCCACGGAACCGAATTAATAAGGGGCGAGAAGTGGGTCGGGGGTTTCGATCGCCCGTTAATTTGCACTTTCCATGTTTCCTGCCGCGTTCTTTTCACCGCATTAATCAGCGCAATACGATCGGCCCGTTCTAAATATATAAACGCTTGTCGAATCTCGCGAGCCCGTTTCGCGCGCGCAACGCCGCGACGAATCAAGGACGTTCGTGGGACCACCGACAGCTACGCGGTATCGAAGTCATCCAGTGATTTTCTACGTGGTCGAGTGCCTCTCCCAGGAGGCATGAATCACGGAGTAGCGGCGGGGTGGGGGGGGGGGGGCAGCGGCGGGGCCGAGAGGGTCGGTTCGTACTTCCGTTAAGGAGACCGATGCAGGGCTCTACGGGTCGTAGGGCGGTGAGCAAGGGAGAGACCGTATCTCATTGACCGTTGGTCAGCCCCAAGAGGGATCAATAAACACCGAGTTCTCCGCGCGGACGATTCACAAACAGTGTTTCTACTACTGCCCTCGGAGGCTTCGAGATTGGAGTCGTCGCGGGTCACTCGGTAGCTGGTAAGGAGGATGTTGAAAATTTCATCGCCAGTTGAAAATGAAAAATTCTCCAAGGGGCTCTGAGTGTGTCCCAGTGAGGTACCAAGAGGTAGCGAGGTCCTCGTGGCTTTGCTCGAAAGCAAATGGTATGGTCGGAACGAAGTCCAAACGTGTGAACGCGATAACGATCGAAGACTTGTACTTCATCCTCTTGGGGTATTGAATTATCTTCGAAACGTGTAACGAAATTGTTCGAAATAGGGATGATATATAATACAACGCGTATGTGAATATATACGTGTGCATGTATTTGAAGCATTGATACGTATGTTTGAAGTAATAATACCTATATATGAAGCAGTAAGATACGTATGTATAGACTACTTCTCATTGAAATAATAATAGTAAATAATTCTAATAGGTATTATTTTCATTGGAATAATAATAATAAATAACTCCAATAGGTATCATTTTCATTGAAATAATAATAATAAATAATTCTAATAGATATTATTTTCATTGAAATTATAATAATAAATAATTCTAATAGATATTATTTTCATTGAAATAATAATAATAAATAATTCTAATAGGTATTATTTGCATTGAATTAATAATAATAATAATAAATAATTATTTGTCGTTCAGATGGAAAAAAAAAATTTGAATTGAAACACTCCGAGGAAATATTTTCTTCCAAAAGTAAAAATCAATCGAAGAATTTTATTTGAAAATGTTGCTCCCTTCTTTCGATAAGTTTAGAAAAATTCGATTAAATTAGACGAGGATCGAGAATCCTCTTTCGAGTGGAAAAGTTCAAGAGGATTGGTTCGATCGATAGCCAATGCATCCTACAATGGAAATTCTCGAATCGCTTTAAGGAGGGACGGTAGCGAACACGTTCTCGGAATCGATCTTTCGTATCTCGAGACTGACAATAGAATCTTATTAATCGTGTTTCTCATTTTCATCGAGAGAATCTCCCCAATCCATTGCCAACACTCTCCAATAACTATACAACGACAAATATAAAAATATTCAACTTACAATACATCGATAAATAGTCGCTTTCAAGTTCACTCAAACGGTTCATACAATCATCAGATCGTTCGGAAAGTGATTTCGTTTTTTTTTAGTGAAAATGAAACGCGATTTTTTTAAAGTGTACAAACATTTTACTAAATCATATATTCCCCATTTTGAAAAACGAAATGACTTCTCGAACAACCCAATAATTTAAAGCTACCGAACGCACGAGTCGACAAACCGTAAACAAACAATAAACGAACCGTAAACAGTGATGAGGGGGATGTTACGTTTTATCGAGGGACGAGTGCGACCTTTTAACGGGGTGTTACGGTATTTAGAAACTTATCCGTTCATTTTTTATCGGTAACGGAACGGTGACGCGCCCAGACAGCGATAACGGGGTGAAAAATCGCCCGTTGCGGAGGAACGGAAGTGACGTGAAACCGGTGGAAGATATAGCACCGATCACGGGCGGCTGGGAGTTGACGCAATCAATTATGTTCTGGCCGTCTCTCGCGAGCGGCGTTACTGCTGCGGTCGGAAGTAACAGTTTATTACTACTGCAAACCGGGGCCGCAAGCGTACGTAATACACGCGCGCGTCGTTCGTCGAATGCCTTCGATCGACGCTATCGATTCGAATCGAGATATTCCCGAGACACCCGAGAGGGCGGACGTTAGTCGACAACGAGCGGACACGATCAAGCGGAGCCCAGTTCGAACGAGTGCTATACAAATGGTAGAGTTCGACGATCATAAACGAACCGTGGAACAAATATCAGGTAACCAGAATAATTTTTGCCCGATTAGGGACTCTCACCATTGTCGTGTGTATATGGACTGTACGTGACTTGCTACCGTATAGTCGTGGTGTTGTAATACCTAATGTGGAGGAACCGTAAGACCAGCTGGGAAATAAATAAAAATAAGTGAGTGTGTAATTTAACTAAAAAAATAAATTGTAATGTTTTCTCTCTTGGTAGAAATTCAATCTTTTATCGAATTTTAACAAATTTGGAAAAATGGATTTTTGGGTCAAATTGATCGAAGACGTTTTATTAATTGTCTTTAAATAATTCTGTTAGAAGTTTTGCAAACATTGATGATGAGATTCTGAAGATTTTGATATTTCATGGGTGGAAAAACGATTAGTATTGGCAAATAGGAAGAAAGTTTCGTTTTTTTCGAGATAAAGGCACTTGAGAGGTTAGGTCTGATCCGCCATATTTGTTTGACTTTTTACCGATAGATTTATGCTTGTTTATCGGTCTAGATAACCACACGAAGGGATAGTGATTAAAAAATGAAAGTGATTCGACAAAACAAACATTGAGCTTTTTTTTCGATAAAAAAAATATCGTTAATTTATGTATAATTTGTATCAGGATATCGATGAAAAATTAAACTGTAATAAGTATAATCATTCACGAACAAGAATAGTTGAACTTTTACGAGAATGAAGGTTCTTTAGCGAATAAATTAATTTGGAAACAAAAATTGTGTTTCTTTAATTTATTGAATAAAAAAAACGGCAAAAATTTGTCTGGTTACCCGATATAGTTAAATAAATAATCGAATCAGGTTTGAGATTTTCAGAGTATTAGTGAAAATGTTGTTCTGTTATCAAAATGCTGGATAAACATTTAATATTTTCGAACGAGAGTTCTCTTCGATGAAAGCTCTTTCTTGAGCATTATTATCGTAGAGAAATAAACGATTGATCATGGTGTTTTATGTGACAATATGTAACGTAACAAAGATGCAATTTGCGTTTCATTGGTATTCGTAAAATATATTAACAATACCATGAATATAACCGGGATCTGGAAACGATTAAAAAATTTAAATGCTCCACGATGCATTTATGAGAAAAAGAAAAGTTAACATTGATTTTTCAACCCTCGTGCACTGTTGAAATAATTGCTACCCCGGGGCTGTTCAAATTGACCCACATAGGAAAAATATTATAATGATTATTTAAGTAAATCAGATCTCCATTAATAATAACTACTGATTAGAAATATAGAACAAGAAATTACATAAAATTTACATCTTATTACTTGTATAAGGAACAAATAATTCGTTTTTTATTACAATTTTACTCGTTTCGCTTTTATGTTAGGAAAGAGGAACATTATTAATTTATACCTAACTTGAAACGAATCAAGATATTGATAAAAAGCTAAACTATAATACATATAATCATTCACAAACAATAATAATCAGAAATTTTAAACTTCAATTAAATACAAACAACAAGTGCCATCTCGAAAGAAAGTTACAAATAAATTTTTACCAGAAGTCACTATAGTTTCGAATTATCCCAAAACAAAGCCTAATTTACGCTCAGATTATAAATAACTATAAAAATTCCCTGAGAAACGAGACAAGTAATATAACTAACTACAGATAAGTATTTTTTTGAAAAATAAGAAAACTTTCGTTTAGAATAAATTCTTCTATTGTCAATATGTTACCAACATTCATATAAATTGGGTATATTGTCAAAAATGTTATTTAACATTTGTCCCGAAATTTTAAAATATTTTCGAACAAACTTCGAACGAACTGAATCGTAATTAAAAATATTGCTCACCCCGTGATCAATCGTTCGAGTTGCACAGGAGTTCAGTTCACTGCATTTGGTGTCACGCTATTTAATAGTGATCAGGCATCGATGTCTCCGCCAGTCTCATCGCTCCGCAGCTCCCCTAACTCGTGTCACCGTGACACGACATACGACGAAAATGAAAAATAAACATCCGACACTCGTAGAGGCACGTTATCGGTTCCTTGGTACAAGAGATTAGCCTGTTTAATATCCTTAGAGGATATTTACCATATTAAAATTTGTATATTTATTATACTGAAATTTTTAGTATATTTATCTTATTCAAATTTGTATATTTATTATACTGAAATGTTTAGTATATTTATCTTATTCAAATTTGTATATTTATTACACTGAAATGTTTAGTATATTTATCTTATTCAAATTTGTATATTTATTATACTGAAATTTTTAGTATATTTATCTTATTCAAATTTGTATATTTATTATACAGAAATTTTTAGTATGTTTATCTTATTCAAATTTGTATATTTATTATACTGAAATTTTTAGTATATTTATCTCGTTCAAATTTGTATATTTATTATACTGAAATTTTTAGTATATTTATCTTATTCAAATTTGAATATTTATTATACAGAAATTTTTAGTATATTTATCTTATTCAAATTTGTATATTTATTATACTGAAATGTTTAGTATATTTATCTTATTCAAATTTGTATATTTATTATACTGAAATTTTTATATATTTGTCTCGTTCAAATTTGAATATTTATTATACTGTTTAATGTTATCGCTCGGAAGTTTCGTGATCGAAAGTTACGAGAGCTCGGTACATATATTTTCTATGGGCCGCCATTTTGGCTAAGTTATCAGAATGACCTTTGTTTCGTTTTTTTTTTTTTACCGTAGCGTTGTACTTTCTTTTTATTGGGCTCGTAAAGTGACCAGGGCCAAGTACAATGATGCCACGTTTTATTCGGTTATAATGCGTGGGGATATAGCGAACGAAAAGTAAAACGAACGTTAAAAATGTTGGGGAACGTTCGAATTACACGAGAGAGTATCGTGCAACCTCAGCTGTCACCAAGGTTCCACGATATTGCGGTAGTCACCTTTGCACGTCCTTAATGTGGTATGAAAAAGGTCGTATATCACCCGGTACGAGTGTCTGGGTGCAACGTGGAACAATTGCAATGTAAATAATACCCTGCTCGAGATAATTAGAGAATTTCGTGTCTGTTGGCGCGACATACTGAATTATTCTCATTCCCGATGGTTCGTTTCCTCGAGTCGCTTAGGAGTGAAATCCTCTAATTATTTTTGGCAGGGTACTATTTGCCATGGAATATACTAGTTACTTTCATTCTCGATGGTTCGTTTCCTCGAGTCACGTACAAATGAGGTTTTTTTATTACTTCGGGCAGAGTATTATTTACGTTGCAATATTAGTTACGTTGCAATATTAATTACGTTGCAATAGTAATATTAGTGTGATATACCGATTGGTTGCTATTATTTTTGATTGTTCCTTCCTTCGAGGATATTTACCATGTTAAAATTTTTATATTTATTATACTAGAATTTTTAGTATATTTATCTTATTCAAATTTGTATATTTATTATACTAAAATTTGTAGTATATTTATCTTATTCAAATTTGTATATTTATTATACTAAAATTTTTACATTTATTATACGTAAATTTTCATATTCATTACGTTCAAATTTTTATATTTACCGCGCTCAAATTTTTATACTTAATATAAGAAAATCTGTATATTTATTACACTCAAATTTTTATATTTATCCCGGTCAAATTTTTTTCATATTTATTATACGAAAACTTGTACATTTACTAAGTTCAAATTTTTGTATTTATTACACTAAAATTATTACTCTTAATATGCTAAAATTTCTATATTTGATACGATAGAATTTTTATATTTATTACCCTAAAATTGTTCCAAAGTGTCTAATTTGACCATCGTGTCGAGATTGTAACAGTCCTTTAGATGGATAGCAATTCAATTGTTCGATGCATTGGGTTCCAGCGGACCGGTCCACCGAGCTTGGAAATTTACCTCGGCGCTCCTTATTACCGACCGTTCTACGACTAATTACACGAGTGTGATGTAAACGAGTGGCGTAACCCTGCCCGAATAAATTAGTATCCCCCGTACCGCGTCTTACACTTGAATAATCGCCGCGATTGTTTCTTTCTAATCGCCGTGGCACATTTCGAGCCCGGGGCGATCCGTCACGCACGTTACATGCTCGTTCTTCATTTTCATATCGCGTCGAGAGCCGCCCCGCGATAACGAGTCCTCCTTTCTTCCAGAACGGTCGGGTGGCGACGACGCGGTAGCGCGCGCGAGGGTCATTCGTTTCCACGCTGCGCCACGTAAATTCATAAAGGATACACACGCTCGGGAGCGTACTCGAAAGAAATAACTGTCGACTCGGCTTGAAATTCGTGTCGGCCACCTCCGCACGATTCGTCACGAAGGGACGAGAGACAGAACCACGCCTGGCCTACATGCGTCACGGAATCACGGCGAACACCCTAACGAAACGCAGAGCACATGTGGGGGGGGGGGGGGCCTCGTCCCGTGAGAGTACTCCGTCTTAAAGCGCGCAGACTTTGGGAATTTTTTCCCGGGAAACGAGCAAAGTCGTGAATCCCAAATTTTAAAGAAATGTTTGTACATAATTCAAGTAGCTGTGTGAATTTTTTCAAGTCACTGTGTATAATACTTTGGTAGTAAGAAATATCTCGGAGCGCGAAAAATTATGCAAATTTTGGGAATTTTTTTCCGGGAAACGAGCAAAGTCGTGAATCCCAAATTTTGAAGAAATATTTATACACAATTCAAGTAGCTGTGTGAATTTTTTCAAGTCACTGTGTATAATAATTTGGTAGTAAAAAATATCTCGGAGCGCGAAAAATTATGCAAATTTTGGGAATTTTTTTCTGGGAAATGAGCAAAGTCGCGAATCCCAAATTTTGTAAGAATGTTTATCCATTATTCGATTAGGTCTGAGAATTTTTTTGCGTCGCTGTGTATAATTTTGTAGCAAAAACTATTATTCTGTTGAAATACTATCTTCTTCTCTCTTCGAGGATACGATCGGTCGAAAGTTTATGTCGATGATCCACTAATAATCGGGCAACTCGAGTGCAACATTTGTACATTAATTCGAAAAATTATAATAAACAAACGATAATTTTTATTAACAATCTATATTATTAAAAACCACATGTAACATCGTGAAGCACAATTTTCAACGAAAGAATTGAAAATTTTTTTTTATTATTATTTCCATTAAAAAATCACTCAAAATTTCACCTAAATTCGAACACACTTTGCAACATCCACCAAAAATTACAAACTCGTTTTCCTTTCTCGAGTAACCTTTCAACTATCTAACGAAAGTACGTTCGGAAAATGAGAATGGTTGCTCTAATCGACGAAATGCTTTTTGACATTTAACTAAGGAAAATGAGACATTTATCAGCACGTCTGTTTTCGCGTTTCTACATTCGTTCTGAGAGTTATTCTTATGGCCACGATGCAGGCTCACCTACTATATTTACCTACTCTCGATCTTTTAGATCTCCTACACGATAAGAGTCTGCTACCGTTGAGCTTGGAGAACGCACGCGTTTCAACTACATCCAGCTGGAACTGTGTTCCAGAATTCTTCAAATGGAACATTTTTCATCAAATGTCTATAGCGTTCGTGCACCATTAACCGTAATTTTACAATTGGCCTTCTCCAGACTCAACATCACCTGGATGCATAAACAGTTGCTGCAAACCTAATATTCGGAATGAAATTGCAGCGATTATACAAAAGTCATAGATCAAACGAGAGCTCGAGAAGAAAATTCTTTGCGAAGAAGCTAATCGTTTGACCTACTTGAATGTCGAAAAGCTTTTCATCGATCGAGAGAGTTATTCCAATTTACGGAGTGTGCTTTTATCGAATAGTTCGCTTTGATCGCTACACTTCGTTTAATGCTCCTCCGGAGGATTCTGGATGATTGTTTATCTGCACAGAAAGAGACGATTTATAGACGAGTGATTGCAAACTCAAAATGGCGACTACAGTGACATCTACTTCGCTCCCTAACCTCACTTTTTTCGTAAAAATTCGCTCAACGAACCGATAACGGTCGAAATTTCTCGCGAGCTGTGTATAATTACATTTTATCATAAAATAACAGTTCTGTGATAAATCGAGAAAAAAAAAAAAGAAAAATACTTCGAAGCGTGTTTACGGTTGAAACATTGATACGAGCGTATCTCGGCTCGCCGCGCCCCAAATTTCGCCATGTTATCGTTTTTGGACCGTGGAACACGTTGCATGCCCAAGTTGCAGATTAATTGCACATTGAACGAAGCGAAGGAAAAATATTTGCACCGATAAACGAACCCCGCGAGCTCGTAAATCTTTTCTATATCCAGTTTCGGCTCGTCTCGGTACGAGAAACAGAGAAAGTGCATGCCCGACGGCAGTCGACTTTTAATCGACATTATTACGTCGATCTTTGGGACGATACAACCGAAATTATCGAACAATTACGCGATCCGAGTTCCAAGACTCACGTGTGACCCAAGTTTTCCAAGTCGAGTCCGAGTTTCCCTCGCTTCTTCGCACGCTTCTACAATTTCGTGAAATTGTTGTATTTCTTTTTTATCGCGACCGATCGAGTTCCGGAGAAACTCCAAAGGTTAAACGCATCCGGTCCGATTCTCATATTGCGCGACATCGTTTCCAGGGAGTGGATCTTGAATGCGGGGTGGAGAGAATAATGAGTAAGACACCATTCCGAGACGTCGAAGAATAGGGGAATTTTTTTTGTATATAGTTAGTAAGTGAAAAATGTAGTCGTTTCCAGGGAATGTAGATATAACTTTCAGCTTTGTTTTAGAATTTTTGGAAGTGAAAATCGTACAAAATGGCGAAGTTATACCTTTGCTAATTTTGGTGTAGAATTATTTTTGGAAGGGGAGAACTTTTGGAGGGAAAAGATCTGATATTTGGGAATTTTTATCGACGATGCGGAATAATCTAATATAAACGTTTCGTGCATACCTTAAAAGTGCATAGTTCGAAGAATATTTCTGCCAATTTTCATAGAAAAATGCTAATGTTTATAGAAAACACAAACGTTCCCTTAACACGCTACCCGAATTTCCAAGTCTCACAGTGACGTGGATTTCTTTGGTCCAGATGATCGATACTGAATAAATTTCGAATTTTTCGACACTGGGTAAACTTTAGTTACAAATTAAATTTACAAAGAATGCAACAGAAAGCATATCGATTTTTTTAAAAAAAGGTTTCATCTACTTATCAATTTTTCAGTTACAAAATCTCGGATACGACTTAAACCGAAACTTAAAAAGTGTAATAAAGTTTATCGCTTTTTTAAAAAATTTTCCCTTTAAAAACTAACAATAAATTAGATGCTCTGTTGTTAAAAAAATTGCATCTTTTAGAATTTCACTAACCCTTCTTTGCGAGATACCATTTCTCAGTCAATTTATGCTCCAGATTTAGAATAAAATCAGTGTTTTTTTGTTAGAAAAATTTCTCCTTTAAGAGTTTCAATTACCCCCTCCCCTTGGCAATGCAATCTTTTTTAAGTAGTTTATGCTTCAGATTTACTATAAAATCAGTGTTTCTTTCTTAAAAAATTCTTCTTTAAAAGTTTCAATTACCCATTTCTTCTTTAAGAGTCTCAATTACCCCCTCTCCTTCACGAGACACCCATTTTCAATTAGTTCATGCTCCAGATTTACAATAAAATCGGTGTTCCATTCTTAACAAAATTTCTGCTTTAAGAGTTTCAATTATCCCCTCTCCTTGGCAAAGCACCTATTTTCAATTAGTTCATGCTCCAGATTTACTATAAAATCAGTGTTTTTTTAAATTCTTCTTTAAGAGTTTCAATTACCCCCTCCCCTTGGCAAGGCAATCTTCCCCGAGTACTTTACGCTCCAGATTTACAATAAAATGAGTGTTTTTTTCTTAAAAAAATTTCTTCCTTAAGAGTTTCAATTACCCCCGCTCCACCGCGGGGCACCCATTCTCAATCGGTTTGTGCTCCAGATTTACAAACGGCGAGCAATCCGCGAGTACACGATACCGAGAAAGTGCACGTAACTCCGTAACGATAACAATGTGACTGTTACCTACTTTCTCGGTTTTGTTATCGCGAAACGCGGAGATTCGTGTTCACGTACCGCGGGCGCAATCTGTGCCTCTGTTCATTTATCGGCCAGTGCGCGATGAATATGCATGGTGGGGGGAGGGGGTGGGGCGGGCGGGCCGGCTCGATGGTGATTCGAGACGAATTTTCGGGGCGGGTCGATTAGTCTCTCGTTTGGCGGGAACAAGCCGCGCAACGATCGTTTCTTGTGCGTATACAACGGGTGGTCCGCGTACCTACATGACGTGTACCGATCGACGATATGTAAATCACTGCGGCATCCCTTCTGTGTATGGCATTCTCGTTGCCTTTTATCCCCCCGCTGCACGCTTGTCGCAGAACATTCGCAGGACGACCACCCTTGCGTTACACCCCTCGAGCGGCACGCTCGCTCGTCACGCACCCCCTTGTAATATATGTCAATTACGATTTCAACTCTTGCATGCATAAGCGGCCCGCTACGGCGCGCTGCGACTCCGTCGAAATGAAATATACTTAATCTATTTGCACTCGGGGAACGAGCTGTCCCGACCGGGTGCAACCGCCACTTAAAAGGGAGAGGGAGACTCCTTAAGAGACTCGAGCTAAAGCTTGGAATGATAGTGACTTTTCAACAATTTTTGCTAACGTGAAACCTCGATAAAAGTTTCCTCATATATATATACTATTATACTAGGTTGTTCAATAAGTTTTGTCGTTTTTTCAATTGTAAAAAAAAATACTATGACACTTTAACTTTGAACAACTATAAATATACGATCGAGTTAACAGATCTACATGTAACTTTACACACGTTCATTAAACAGTAGTACCATCTTTGGAAAAATAAAACGACGAACCTAATATAGCTTTGTTTCTTATTGAACGATTAAATTTATTGAGCAATATATTATATATATATATATTTTTTTTTTAACATTTGAAGATATACAATTTCTTTTTGGTACAATTTATCAAAAATGTTATTCTCTATGGAACGTTTAGTATTTTTTTTCTTTGGTGATCTAAAATGAAAAATCAAACTTTTTTTTGTAGTAGAACCACGTATTGTGCGAACATAAATATTCTATGGAAATTTTTAACGTTGTACTCGAGTCCTCCTTAACGTGAAATATTTTGAAATACTAGGGTATTTTATCTTTATATAATAAATAAACTTGTATAACAATTATTATTGTAAATAAAGTTTATAGAATCTGAACACAATTTTTAATTTAAGGGAAGAAAATTTATCACTCTATGGATAATAAATTTCGTAGAACAACTTAGGAACAATTGAACTGTGTTCAGGTATTTTTATATCCTGAGGCTTTGAAGTAAAAATAAAGAAAAAGTAAATAAAAGTAAAAAAAGATTACCAAAGTAAACGAAAATTATTTTCGCGAACTAAATTGACATTAAAGCGTTGAAATAATTAACTGTAACTTGTCGCAAACTTTAAATAGTTAAAATGGTACATTTAATTCTTTCTTTATACAAAGTGGCTACTAAATATTATTTTTCATACATGATACTAAAAGAAAATCGATCGATTATATTTCCAAATAAAATAATAAAAAATCAAGAAAACACGTGTTTGTAAAAATCATTTCTGTTTCATATCATTCAATCTTTCAGTAACCATCCTCTACTTAGGGGCACCCACGGGGCACTTAAGGGGTACATAGAGTGCACTTAGGGGGCACGTGTCCTTTTTGCTTCCTAAAACACCATTAAACGAAATCAACATTTATACAAGCCTAATTTCTACTCCACTCGTAGAACATTGATACACTCTACGATTATTCCACACCGTGTGCATAAATTGCAATCGAAAATTACAATCAAAGTATTACAATTGTAATCGAAATATTTAATCGAACACCACCGTGACTCGTCGTAAATTTGTATCGAGGTTGAGCTCCCCCACAGAAGCATTTATCGACTCTTAATTTGTAGGGCAGCGTGGTTTTCATCGCGATCTCGCGCGCAAATTTTTGCATCAACGGTTCTCGCCTCCGCACGAAAACTAATATTCAACGCGATCGAACGATCGTCGCGAAAAATCAGGCTGCGCGGGAGATCCACCGATAACGGGGACGAGAAGGGGAAAAAAATGTTTCGTGTTAATCGGCGCGGCCGAATTAACCCAACGATCTCGGCGCGAACAGCTTATCGGGTGCACGGGGCCTTATCACCGGCCAATTATCGTGCAGTGCATGCATCGAATGGCGTGTAGAAATTGTGGCGAATATTTCTTGGTTTTTTATCGCCAATACGAACCACAGAGGCGTGGGTCAGGTCGCGACATCCTCGTTCGAAATTCAGGACCCAATTTTGGATTCAAGGTCGACGACCTTGATCCGTGAAGCCAGTTAGGCGAAGGGGGTTGGAAAACGATCGTAGTCGAAAAGTAGAGTTTTTAAACGAATTTACGTGTCTCCACTTGCTTTACATTAATAATTTAATATTAATTGAACTAACACCGTCTGTCCCTCACTGTACACTGTACAAAATTTAATATTGTTTAGTAGGACACTTTCTCTTATATAGTGTCGAAAATTTAATATTAATTACATTAACAACTCTTCCCTCGTTGTACATTATTTAATTAATATTCTATTTTGTGATTTGCTTCGTACTTTTTTAAAAAGATTGAATGTGGAAACAAAAGGAGGAAAATATTGAATAAGTAATTATTAAAATTTTATTTTATTTACATGAATTTTAATTATTAACCACTGGTATAATTATTCAAATTTTATTTTATTTATATAAATTTTAATTATTAACCACTGGTATAATTATTCAAATTTTATTTTATTTATATAAATTTAAATTATTATCCAGTGGTGTAATTATTAAAATCGGTAAATAAAATAATTTACTAAGAAAATATTTTTATAGGTGCAATTATTACCAAAATCGGTAAATTATTTTTGTCGTACTACGAATGAATTCTGATTAATTTTGCGTCGCTGCGAATGATAATTTATGGTCAATGACCCACCGAGAAAGGTTAAGGAGTACAGCGACGCGACCTTTCAACGGTCTTCGCTCTCTTATCATCGAGCTAAACGGTCGAGAAGGATATTCACCCCTTTACTATGAACTGAAGCTCCAATTCGCCTAACGAGAGGTCTAAATTTAATCGTATTCCGCTAATTTACATCAACAAGTATCAAAAATTAAATAAACGCAAAAGTACTGCAAGAGACGAATAACGAGAACACTGATTTCGATAAAGAAATAGTTCAGTGATCGTTACAAATACTTTGACAAAGTTCAACCGGCTGAATTAACTAGTAATTAAATGTTTGGTACCTTAATGATTGCCTTTGAAGCGATGAATGTTTCGAGAGTGACTACTTGTCAGCCAGAGGTCGCACCGAAGACTGTTACGTTATGAGAGGTTATGTTGCTTATTGGACTGATTCTCTGGCTGTGAAAGAATGTGGCCGCTGTGCCTGTGTAATCCCATGAGTATAGTAAACATAATGCTTGGAACGTAGAAGTCTTGGAGATCTGTCAAATGTTTATTTTGTTTAAGGTGATCCTATAGGGACCAATAAATCCGAAACTTACGAATGTTTCGCGTTCGTAATAATCAGTCACGATTATAGAATTATTATATTTGATAATGCTTCAAAATAGAATTTGAATAATTGTGTAATCAATATTGGAATTTAATTAGAAAATACGTTCAGTTTGTTACACAAGTCTACGTCCATATAATATTGTGTAATGAACCAAGGAAGGATCACAAAATATTAATGTGGATTTTTGCAACAAGTGTCTATCATATTTGTGAAATGCACCAAATTGAGAACGAGTTTATTAAATTTTCAACAAGAACTTAAATACATTTTGTTGTTATTTAAACGTCGTTGTTGATATGTCAAAAATTAACAATAATATATTTTGGAAGAATTACTTCTCTTTTATGTAAAGAGTTTCGTATTGTCCAATAGAGTTTTTCTAATAATTAACAATTATTCAATTGTATAAGTAAAGTTTTCGAATTAAAAATTATAACACAAACGTTATGATTTAAAAAAATACAAAATTAACAATAATATATTATATTTACGAAGGATTACTTCTATTTTATGTAAAAAATTTTGTATCGTCCAGTAGAGTTTTTCTAATAATTAACAATTAATTATGTGTAAAATTATAGGAACTCTTGCATAATGTTGCAACATGTACGGTATACGTAGACTTTTGCGACCGAGTGTACATATTACTTATGCGAGGAGCAGTGCAGTAACACACGAAAACCTGACATCTGGAATATTCTCCGTCACCTGTGGAGGGTGGTGTGACGATCAGAAAGGTGTGAGTCACACTGCACTCTAGAAAGTCCTGGGCTTGATTCCAGCGAGAAATGGAGGTCGCTGCTAATCGATGATGCTTGACTAATTGTAAGTTCGACAAAGATCGAACACGCCTACAATATAATCAAATCGAACATTTTATCGAATCGACGATAACGGTTAGCACAACCTTTAATTATAATTTACGACAAGACCTACATCGTGCAGATCTACATCCTTTTATATTTCACAATATGTACAAAATAAATCAAGCTGTTAAATTTTGAAAAGAATAATAATGGAAATGTAACTGATAAAATTTGTCCCCAATAAGGGTCCATAGACTAAGCTTGTACGATAATGCTCGCTTAAATTTAAATAGATCGCAGATTGACGTTGACATTATCGCGGAACAGGTAGCGATTTTATTCCAGGAATTGTCTCGAGGCCCTAGACAAGGAAAGAGAACAAACACAGTGAGAGTAAGCGAGAAAGAAGTAGCGTGCGGAGTGGGGATGGTCGATCTCGAGCACTTCAAAGGAATGCCGCATGCACTACGATGAATCATCCGATTACAAAAATGAAAATTCCTCATTTTTTCACGTTATCTCTACAATAACGATATCAATGGATTCGCGAGATTCTCCCGATTAAAATGAGTACAAACACGACGCCAATCGGATGAACTTTATCCGTAACGAATTTAAATACCCCGGATAACGAAGATAATAGAATATTATAAAATTTCTCCAATGTATGCCGTGTTTGTACTCATTTTAATCGGGAGAACCTCGCCAATCTATCGACACCATTGTCGCGAAGATAAAGTGAAAAATGTAGAAATTAAAATTTTCGTTCTTTCTCGCTTACATTTCCCACGTTTGTTCACTGTCCTCGTTCACAGAATCGAATTGCACTCAACTTTTACATCGAGTGGTAGGTGAAAGATAGGAATGGGTCATTGAAATTTAGGTGAGCTCGCTATACTTTGTCTCTGTGTTCATTGGTTCACTCTCGAGTGAAAAGAAAAAACAATATTCGATGTCGGGGAAACGTTTGATCCGTGAACAGGATTCTCACGCCGTAAGATTGAATCAACACACGGGGTGCACGACCGAGTAAATGCGTGAAAAGGTTAAGGGTTGTAGCACCCATGGTGAACCCAGGCACGACGAGAGTGCACCCACGCGTACTTTCGTTACCACCGTCCATTCGATCGGCGTCGCATACCTCGTAGCGGAAGATTGTTGCACCGTGACCTTGGCCTTGCGCCGAGGACATGCATCGGCTCGCGCGTACGTGCGGCTGCGGATCGTAATTTACGGGGATAGCCTCGTAAATTACGATGAGAACCCGCTGGACTCCGTGAATGGAGTCCCGTCATTTCTTTTATTTCCTCGTCCTCGAAGCTTCCAGACTTTCTACGGTCGTCCAATCGAATTCCACGTTGCGGTACCGAGTTTAAAAGCTGACCTGGAACGATCGAGGTGCAATTACGTTTGGGTCGTTAAGAGTTACGGGGGTTCCCCGTTTAAGGAACGAAAATTGGTGCAGCTGGTTATTTTTAATCGAGGGACGGTATTGGAATCTTTCCTCAGGACTTGTCGAACTTCAACGAGACGATCCAAGAGGGCATTGATAGAGATTAGGATACTGGGAACAGGATAGGTCAATGGTCGAAACTTCCAAGCAACGATGAACATGTATCGAGGTTTCAAATGTGAATTTTTTTATACTTTTTGTTATATCTTTCTGAGAGTACTATTGATCGATTCACGAGGTTCCGACGATGAACATGAATCTAAACAAGACCAAGAGAATTTTTAATTATATTATTGAAATTATTTTTGAGAAATTTTTAATTTTTGTGTAATTAAAAATAGTCCGAATAGGAGCGTGTTTGGACTTATTTTCATCGGGAAAACTTCACTAGCTTGTTGATAATACTCTCGAGAAGATATAATGCGATGTAGGAGAGTTTTTGGTTTGCATTAATAATTGCTACACTTATACGCATACGGTGTCGCTTTGAAGTTTGATCAGATGGTTTTTATATTCACAATTACTGGACGCTTGAGTCAACTAGTTACTCGAGTCGACAAAACGTAAGCAGTGGTAGGGATAATTCCTTATCTCGAATGTCTAACGCAAATTTTATCTTTAAGCGAGGTATCGCCTCGATTAATACAGTTAATTCCATGTATGCGGAATGTTCGTGTTAAGTCTGACAGATATATTTTTTTTTTAGTCACGGTACCTCAGGTCTAAGAAATAAAATTACCCTCTGAAGTCTACCCTACCGATACTATCTCGAGAACTATAGCAGTTACAAGAAAATTTAGTAGACAAATTTTTTTTACGACTGGCAATATAAATTTTAACAAAATGTCCACATACAGGTACCTGAACTACATCCAAACGAGAACGATTAAACGAGAATGACGATATTTCCCAAGTAATTATTTTCTAAAATTCATTTCATTCGTTTAACAAATTTCGTTTAATAAATGTCCGCTTACAAGTACTTGAACTACTTTCAAATGGGAACGATGAAATAAGAGTACCATGTTCCCTAAGTAGTTATTTTACAAAATTTAATTTATTCGTCAGCTTCAATGTCTACTCGGCTTAATTGTTGTTCTCTTAATAGACTACATATCCAAATGGTGATCAAGTTTGTAGAGCACTGCCGGGTTTAGTGAACAGGATCACGCAATACTCACGAACACCTCTGAACCCTAATTTTGTCCAGCCACAAGTCTCCATGATCACGGTAAAAATTGTCGATCCGATCTTTCCACGATATACTTTCGGGCAAGGAATTATTTTAAGAACGTAACTTATTAATAAGCCTTCGTGAGCGGTAAGCCTCACTCGATCTGTGATAACTTCGATGAAAGCGATTATGGACAAAAACGACTCGAATTTCAAACTTTATGAGAACGAAGCAACCAGGCGTAAAAAGACAGTTGACCGACTTGCTAGACACAATCTCGAATAAAACAATAGGAATACGAAGATTGATGAGAAAGTCTTGGGAACCTTAAAATGCTTCCTATCGTCGTCACAATTTTGAAGAATTGTTTTATCTTTACCTCGGTCAAGTATTTTTAACAATTTTTCCAGGTCGACAAATATGTGATACATAGAATATTTTCAAAAATTATATTGTACAAAATGTTCAATGTAGATCTCTAGTGGACTCACCGGTCTTTAGGCACAATGAACAGGGCATGTACACCTTTTTAAAATTGTTAAATGTACTTTAATTGTTAAATGACATTTAGAGCTAGAAATTTTAATAATGGTTTACAAAAATTGTTCGAACGTTAGGTAGCTTGAATTTTATATTCATTTGGAGACGTTTGATATATTGACTACCATGTCACCAGTGTCTGAGTCACCCACATTTCTGGAAAAGAACCCTAATGCTTGCATACTTCAATGCAACGTGACTGTCATTGGGAATACTACGAAATACCAAGTACAGAATCCAGTTATCGTATGTTCCTATTTGTCACACTGTAATTCGAACATAATCGAGGACATGCTCAGACGTCTAAGGCAGTGTTTGCTGGATCACCTTGAGTGTCAATTTTACGCCATAGCTTCGAAAAATATTAAGACTTGTAAACTGTTTGATTCCTAGGTTATGTACTGTGACCGAGATCTCTAGAGCACCACTACCAAAGTAGAGGGCAGATGTGTTGACTTGAAATAAATAATCCTTTCATCGTTATCCACGTCACAGAAGGACGAGTACAGAGATCCTTTAGGCAACTGTCCCCCAGTAATTGTAAAGGTATTTTCTTATGGGTCATTTTTACTGCTGAAGTCTAATACAATCTAACTCAGACTTAACCCAGACCCTTTAGGCTCTCATCTATTTCATCTGTCTTAAACCTGTTTAGACCCCTTTAAGCTTCAATCTCCAACAGTTGAAGGATGTTTTCTCTTAGTTCCTTTTTCCAGTAGAGTCTAATACAATCTAACTTACACCTAACCCAGAAACTTTAGCTTTCAATCCCCAACAATTGAAGGATGTTCTTTAGACTTCAATCTTCAACAGTTGAAGGATGTTTTCTCTTAGTTTCTTTTGCTGGTAATGTCTAATACAATCTAAGTCAGACCTAACCCAGATCCTTTACCTTCCAATCCCCAACAACTGAAGGATGTTCCTTAGGCTTCAGTTCCAACAGTTGTAAGGATGTTTTCTCTTAGTTTCTTTTTGCTGCTGATGTCTAATACAATCTAACTCAGACTTAATCTAGACCCCCTTAGGCTTCAATCTTCAACAGTTGAAGGATGTTTTCTCTTAGTTCCTTTTGCTGGTAATGCCTAATACAATCTAAGTCAGACCTAACTCAGATCCTTTACCTTCCAATCCCCAACAACTGAAGGATGTTCCTTAAGCTTCAGTTCCAACAGTTGTAAGGATGTTTTCTCTCGGTTCATTCTTGCTGCTGGAGTCTGATACAATCCCACCATGGATATAACCCAATTGCTGTATCATCTAACCCAGACCTAACCCAGACCTAACCCAGACCTAACCCAGACTTAACAAACAAGTTACCAAAAGACTGTGTCCCTATCCTCCATTCAAAGTGTCTCAAGACCCTTTCGATCCTGTTACTACTGACTGATAAAATTCAATTACGAAATCAACGACGAACATTCGAAAGATTTTTGTCCAAACATCAATTCTCTCGTACAAGAGAGTGCAAGACGATGACGCAAGACGTATTCATCGTACTCGTTCCACGTGGAGTGCAACGAGGAGAAAGGCCTTCCAGATAGTTGCAATAAAGAGGCCGGCAGCCTTGGACGGAATTCACGAGGCTCGTTAAGGGGTTAGCACGTGAGAGATTTCACCGGCAACGGTGAAATTTATGCGGTATTTGTTATTCCGGCAGAGACAGCCGCGGCATACTGATCAGGGATGGGATCAAGTTCAATATGCACTCACGAATCCATAGTTAATTTCTACATCGATGTTTTTACCTCGTCCGGTTCGAGTAATACGGTAACGCCTCGCGTAATGATCGAATATCGGGAGTGTCGATTATCAATAAGCGAAGCGTCGAGTAGAGAATTTTTTTCGAGACCGCGAACTCGAACCGGACTGTACCAGAGTACTATGAATGGGATACAGTTGAACGAAGTTCGATTAACCGGGTTTTGTTTTCATAGATGTATGTTCTTGGAAGTGACAATTGCTCGAGGTGAAGAGACACGAACGAGGCTGACTTCTGATCATGAATACGGGCAACTAATTTTATCGATACTCGAGACACTACTGGGTTTGTAGTAACTGTTATTACGATTGAATATTAATCGAAGGGACTTGGTTTGATATATAGAAAAATATTTTTTATTGTAGTTTGTGGAAAAAATTTGGAAAATTTTTGTAATTTACAGAGCTTCAAATAAGAAAATCTCTTTATCTAAAATGTACTCTTCTGTCTACTATATTTTATATGCTCCAAGTGGAGATAGATTTTTTTCAATAAATATGCAGTTAAATATTTATTCGTTCGTCGTAAAATATTTAATATTATAATTAAAATTCTAATTTTTGTTCAAGAAAGAATAGATAAAAAGTTGATTTTCCTTTTATTCAAAATTTCTACCTAGATAAATATTTAAAGAGTTATATATTTTTTCACTGTAATTCTAATAATCCTACGATAAGTATCCAAAGTAATAACAATTAAATATTTTGCTCAAACAGAAATTTGAAGGATTGATTTTATTCCTAAACACGGCATTCGATTTTTGAATTACCGACGAAGAAAGATAAATGAAAAGTAATAAATAATCGTACTGTTAAAAAATCAATAGTAACGCATATGTCGTGTATAAAAATGTACGTATATATAAATACAAGTCATGTTCGTCAGGGGAAAAGAAAATTTGCTACGAGTGCATAAATTAATTTTATGGTCACGGTTAAATTCTTAGTCGAACACATTTTACCCACTTAATAACCTCAACGATCTCGGGGTTCCACTCGATTATTCTTCCTGACCCGAATTGCTACCGCAGATCCAACAGGAAGCGTATTTTTTTTCACCGTCAAGATGTTCCCTTTTCCAAGCCTCGTGTCTTGAGTCCATTAAGAGTCACGGGCACGTAGCTGCTCGGATTATATTGTCATGAGTGCCTATTAGATTTAGCCAGACTCATTTTATCCATTAGGCACGGTACCTGGGGCACATGTTACATCTCCATTTTGTGTTATTTTACAAACACGTAATTTATCATGTTACACCTACATTTTGTGTTATTTTCTAGAGATGTTATTTATAATATTACACCTCCATCTTGTGTTATTTATTTTCTAAATAAATTGTTTAAAATGTTACACCTCCATCTTGTGTTATTTTGTAGAGATGTTATTCATAATATCACACCTTTATCTTGTGTTATTTTCTAAATAAGTTATTTACAATGTTACATCTCCATTTTGTGTTATTTTGCAAACACGTTATTTTACAAAGGCGTTATTTACAATGTTACACCTCCATTTTGTGTTATTCTGTAAAGATATTATTTATAATATTACACCTCCATCTTGTGTTATTTACTTTCTAAATAAGTTATTTGCAATGTTACACCTCCATTTTGTGTTATTTTCTAAACACCTTATTTACAGTGTTACACCTCCATCTTGTGTTATTTTTCAGAGTCGTTATTTACAATGTTACATCTCCACCTTGTGTTATTTTGCAATAACGTTATTTAAAATGTCACCCTCCATTTTGTGTTATTTTCTAAACACCTTATTTACAATGTTACACCTCCATCTTGTGTTATTTTTCAGAGACGTTATTTACAATGTTACATCTCCATCTTGTGTTATTTCGCAATAACGTTATTTAAAATGTCACCCTCCATTTTGTGTGTTTTACAAAGACAATATATTTCTTTTGCTTCCACTTGTTAACTTCTTCCCTTTTCTTCTTCACTCGACACTGCATTTTATAATATATACAATTTCGGTACGATAAAAGTGTACTATTGTTATTATTATTTTATTACAATGATGAAATAATTATCGAGAATGGTCACGTTTGGTCGAGAGCCTCGTAGAACGACTTTCGGAAGTAAAATGATTCGCGGGGGAAAGAAAACAGCGACGACCTCAGCAAGGGTTAAGCTTACGTCACGGAGGATAGGCTGCCGGAAGGGTCGGTTGGGTGTGCGAGAATGAGAGGGTGGCACGACCTTCACCCTGTGTTAATCTATGCTTCCATTATCATACCGATCCCATCAGACCTGGCATAGCATTGCAACTGCACGACGATGAACGTGGATCCGGTTATTGGTCGACCGACGACCAGACCGCACTATTTTTTAATGGACAGTTTCTCTTGGAACGGACTTGTAATCGAAAACCTTCCGTGGCTACTTCCTGTGAACAGTGAAAACATTTGGGTCGTTTAAACCAAACGGGGCTACATAACGTGGAAAAATCAATTTTTAATTTCTCTCGTTCGTATCATGTCTTTGTAAACTAAATAATTATTTCACTTTTGTTTGCGTATATTTTTAACAGAACACTGACTTATTTATTATAGTCAAGTGTATTATAGTCAACTTTTACTTGAAATCTTGTACACCTCGCTGTGTGACGTGCCAATCATAATTATAAATATTCATTAATTTGTAATCAGTGTTCCTTAAATACTGGTGTAACGAGTCGCGTGCTATTGTAAAATTAACTACACGTGTTTATTTATTGTGATAACGATAGGCTGTAAGTAGAAAAAAAATTAAAATATTCCAAATGTTTATCTTCGTGTTTACGTTGTATCTTTAAAAAATGCACAACGTTCTTAAATTTTGCTGCATTTAAATTAAATTTGTGTATATAGATCTGCGTATGTTCTAAATTTAGAATAGATGCTTTCTTTTTCTCGTTTCTCGAAAAATTTAATAAATAGTTTCAATTGCACTATTTGGTTCACAAATTGGAAAATCGTATATTCAAAACCCAACGATACATGTCGGTTTTACCTTGGTTGTATATTCGTATTGTCCCGGTACAATGATCCCTTTCATCGTGTCACTGGCTCGAGATCGGAGCGTGACACGGTGAAAGGTATACAATCTCTCCTCACAGAGTGCAAAATCATAGAAACAAATATAAAATTGTGAAAACGAGTAAAAAAATAATTAAATTCGATCGCGTCGATCCTTTTTTTCAAATTCGAATATTCCATTGTTAAAATACGTTCGTGTTCAGCATTATTTGCATGGTAAGAACCTCGTGAACTCGATTGCGACAATTTTATAACGATAAAGTACAAAATATGAAACTCTCACACTTCTACTTCCGTAACTCATTAGTAACCTGAGACACATTCGCTCGCGTGTCGGAGATAACGCCGAGGCTCGATTCGAGGAAGTGGTGGGAGTAACTTTGTGACACAATGAAAGGGAAAATTACTATGCGAAAAAAAATTACTGCACACGTACCAACATTTATCCTGGTTCCTACCGGAAATTTTAAGTGACGAGGACAAGGTTTGCTCCACGTTGGTAGGGGTAACTTTGTGACACTGTGACAGGGAAAATTAGTGTGCGAAAGAAATGACTGTATAGTACGAACATTTGTCTGCACCAACATTTGTCCTGGTTTCTACCAGAAATTTTAGTAGTCGAAGATGAGGTTTGCTCCACATTAGTGGTAACTGTGTGACACTGTGACAGGGAAAATTACTCTGCAAAAGAAATTACTACACACGTACCAACATTTGTCCTACTTTCTCCCAGAAATTTTAGGAGGTGAAGATCAAGTTTGCTCCACGTTGGTGGGGATAACTTTGTGACACTGTGACAGGGAAAATTACTTTCATGGTAAGAATCTGGTAAACTCGATTGCGACAATTTCATCACAACATTTGTCCTGGTTCCTACGAGAAATTTCAATAGGCGAAAATGAGGTTTGCTTCACGTTAGTGATATCTTTGTGACACTGTGAGAGGGAAAATTACTCTGCAAAAGAAATTACTGCACACAACATTAATCAACGCTGGTGAGTCGGAAGGGATTGGTGTGTGGAGGCGATGACAAGGTCATCGAATCCCTGGCGCACTGCCGGCAGAAACACGTGCGTGTCTTGAATTCATAAGTCGCTTTATTGGACTATTAGCCTCCTTAAAGTTTTTTTTCTTTTTTTCTCGTTCCACCACCCACCGTGGCTTTGAATATTGACCCTATTTAGCCAATAAAAGGGTAATCGTTTCGATGCTACTTTCTGCAGGGGAAGACCCTTTCAACCCTTATCCAAGGTCTGTTCCGGTAGGGTGTGAACGTTTTTAATTCAGTGGAACGCTTTCAGGCTCGTTTCCTATCCATGGGGTATTAACGGACCCTCGTTACCGGGTGTCTGTCAATCTGTCGTTTAACCAAATACTATATCTATCTTCCAATCATCGGCTGCTTCGTTGTTGCCCGAGCTTGAAAAGAAAAACTAAAAATACATTATGGATAATCTAGGGAGGTTCTCAAGGCTGGATTTACCACGCCTGGGTCATTTCAGACCCAGAGGGACTTTTCCCATTTGTAATGTTAGGACAAGATTCCTTAGAAGTTGAGAAAGATAGGATAAAATAATAGAATTCTTATTGGAAATATTTGTCACGGGTCAATTTTGACCCAGGAGTGGTCTCTCCTGTTTTTGTAAAGGAATTTACTTTAAATTCGCCGGTATTGGTTCCGAAGTAACCAGCGTTTCGAACTTACATTTTTTTTTGTTACAATGTTATTTTTATACTATGCTATTTTTACTTATTATTTGTAACAAATACATAGATAAACTCTCGAATATTTCTATTTTCACGCTACAATTCGAACAAATGTCAAAAGTAACCTTAAATATGAAAAATTAATATTAATAGATAGATTAAAAGTAAATTCCAATATATAGATTATTCATTATGATAAATTATGTCTTTGCAGTTAATTTGCAGTAGATGGTTACAATTTGTTCAATCACATTGAGAATTTATCATATAATACAAAATGTTCATATTTTTGTCGACAATTTTAACTATAGCT
Organism: Ptiloglossa arizonensis; assembly: GCF_051014685.1. Taxonomy (NCBI): domain Eukaryota; kingdom Metazoa; phylum Arthropoda; class Insecta; order Hymenoptera; family Colletidae; genus Ptiloglossa; species Ptiloglossa arizonensis. The sequence continues at coordinate 24,977,638 of NC_135052.1, read as the reverse complement.
CACGTTCATTTTGCATTCGTTCATTTTGCAAATCGTGCAATATAAACTAACGTGGAAACAAAAACATTGATAGTTTTAAGGTAGAGCACTTTTTATGGCCACTGCCGTGTATATGTCAACTTCTAAAGTTGACGTTTGATCGTAGGATGCAAATTTTCAGGCATGAAGCAGAAACATAACCTAAAAATACATTGTAGGCAATCTGGTGAGACCTGGTCTACGAAAGCCAACATCTAGGTAGTCATAGGTCGGTTATTTATAGCTTTCTGTATGGAGCGTGGGCGGGAATGGCATAAATTTTGATTCATTTCCCAATTGAAAAATTTTTTGACTCATTTTCCAATTGAAAAATTCTTCTATTAGTTTTTCAATTGAAAAATTCTTCTATTAATTGTCTAATTAAAAAATGTTTCTATTAATTTTCCAATGGAAAAAGTTTTTGATTCATTTTCCAATTGAAAAATTTTTTGACCCATTTTCCAATTGAAAAATTGTTTGACTCATTTTCCAAGTAAAAAATTCTTCCATTAATTTTCCAATTGAAAATTTTTTTTCTATTACTTTTTCAAATGAAAAATTCTTCTATAAATTTTTCAAATGAAAAATTCTTCTATTAATTGTCCAATTGAAACATTTTTCTATTAAATTTCCAGTTGGAAAGGTTTTTGATTCATTTTCCAATTGAAAAATTCTTCCATTAATTTTCCAATTGGAAAATTTTTTTTTTTATTAATTTTTCAAATGAAAAATTTTTCTTTAATTTTCCAATTGAAAAATTCTTCTACTAATTGTCCAATTGGTAAATTTTTCCATTACTTTTCCAATTGAAAACTTTTTTGACCTATTTTCCAATTGAAAAATTGTTTGACTCATTTTCCAATTAAAAAATTCTTCCAATAATTTTCCAATTGGAAAATTTTTGTTTCTATTAATTTCTCAAATGAAAAATTCTTCTATTAATTTTCCAATTGAAAAATTCTTCTATTAATTGTCCAATTAAAAAACTTTTCTATTACTTTTCCAATTGGAAAAGTTTTTGATTGATTTTCCAATTGAAAAAATATCATAGTCATTTTCGCACGAAGGACCACCCCTAATTTCGCGTGTTCCCGCCCCCCATGTACCCCTTCTCGAAGCCCGAGGTACGTCATAGGATGAAATTCGCCACGTTCGACGTCTTTTCGTCGAGTGGGCGTATCACGGCAGAAGAATACACTAAAAATACATCGGGGCCGATGAAAAGTGTAACGACTGCGTGTGACGAAAGCCAAAGATGGTTATTCCCGGACACTCATAGTTCAGCCGAAATCGCAGGATCGAGGCTTCGCAACCCTGTGATTTGAACTAAATTTATCCGCGAACGTAAAACCGACGGGAAGCTTATTACATACAGGAAATCTTATATGTAAGGTCAACACGAGTAAGAGGGGTTACCAAAAAGGGGGGATTGGTACGATAAGTCGGTCATGAAACGCTGTTTACGACACGCGAAAGATAAAACGATATTATACTAGATCCAGGAGCTGGAATACCGTTCCTGTGACTCTATAGGGAACACGAATTTTCGGAGTGCAATTATACTCGTATCTGGTGGCTCGTCCGGGAGTGGCCTGTAGAGAGGGGGGGTTGGGTGTTTGGCCTTGAGACACGATGGCTCTCCCCGCTATAACCGGGGAGGGTAGGGGATGTTGCAGCTCGGGGGCTGGTTCTCCAGCCCAATGGCCCACACCCCGCCTCCAGTTGTCCATCGAGCACAGTCGGGGCTGCACCTTGCGACCATAGTCTTCTACCTCGTCGGTCACGTTTTCTACTTTCGGATTTTCTCGTTCGAATCTCAAGGTCGTACACATAACCAGTTCTTCTTTCGCGTGACAACGTGAGTCTTCCAAGTGGATTACGAACAGTTTCTACGAACAGAGGAGGTTATTAGATATTGAAAAAATAGTTGGTTAATTTTCGATAAGACTCGATAGGGGATCCGAGTGAACAACCAGGTGACCGAGTGAACAATGTGAGACCCGTGATCCCGATCGGTTGGTCGTTCGGGTGTTTATTTCGTGGTTATCGTTTCGGCGGGGGGCTAGAGCGATTCGGGTCCATCATTGAGTCGGCAAGTTCCTCGTCCCGCTCGGACCTGGAGCCGGACTTTGGCGCCGGCTGCGAGAACGCGGACACCTACAGCGACTCCGAGCTTGAATCCTGCGGCACCGAGTCCTGGGAGGGCTGCGACAGCTTCGTCGTGTTGATGAGCGACTCCTTTGAAGTGATATCGCTGCCGGCCGACATGCTGCAGGTCCGCGTGAATTTTACGTCAATGTCCGAATCTTACGCTAGGATGTAGTAGATTTTTTAGTAACGTCGTCTATCGTAGAGTAAATTTGGTTGCGTTAATGTTGAACATTGAATTTTGTTTCGTTGATGTTGAACATTGAATTTTGTTGTGTTAACGTGGAACATTAAATTTTGTTGCTTTAACATCTAATAGTAAATTTTGTTGTGTTAACGTTGGACATTAAATTTTGTTGTGTTAACATTGAACATTAAATTTTGTTGTGTTAACATTGAACATTAAATTTTGTTGCTTTAATATCTAACAGTAAATTTTATTTCTTTAACATCTAATAGTAAATTTTGTTGCTTTAACATCTAACAGTAAATTTTGTTGTTTTAACATCTAATAGTAAATTTTGTTGCTTTAACATCTAATAGTAAATTTTGTTGCTTTAACATCTAATAGTAAATTTTGTTGCGTTAACACTGAACGTTAAATTTTGTTGTATTAATATTGAACATTAAATTTTGTTCCATTAACATCTAACAGTAAATTTTATTTCTTTAACATCTAATAGTAAATTTTGTTGCTTTAACATCCAATAGTAAATTTTGTTGTTTTAACATCTAATAGTAAATTTTGTTGCGTTAACACTGAACGTTAAATTTTGTTGTATTAATATTAAACATTAAATTTTGTTCCATTAACATCGAGTAATAAATTTTGTTGCGTCAAGACCGAACGTTCAATGTTGAATAAAAATGAGCTGAAAAGAATATTTGTGAATGTGTTTTTTTTATTTTAATTTAAAAATAAAGTTAGAAACAAAAAAGCATTACAAGTGAAACAATAGAGGATGTTAGTGCGGATGTATTGTTTAAATTTCAAGTTAATAAGTTGATTTTGAAAAAAATTCACTGGTTTGAAAATATCTGATTTTTCCAAAAATTATTTCAAGAAATACGGTTTTATTGTTTAAGGTTTGGAGCGCTTTATACGAACCACGGAAATCTTCGTTAATGTTTTGAAATTTAACTTAATATTTTGGAACGGTAAATAGACATAAATTTTTTATCTTTTGAAATGGCATTTTTAGATATTTTAAATGACAATTGGTAATAATCTATATTAATTTTAAAAGGTGAAAGATAACTAATTATAATTTATATCAATTTCAAACGGTAAAAGACAACTAATATTGATAAATTCACCTTCTGATAAATGTGCAAATACTTATTTGAATAGAAAAGAATCTCATTTGAGGGTTAAAACACTATTTGTTGTTTATTTACGTCGAGACAACGAAATGTACACGCGACATAGCAGTTCAAAGACTGAAATTAATACTTTGATAGTTGATTATGTCTGGAAGATATCAATTTTTGTATATTTTTATTATTGCACATTATTTCATATTCTTATTTTGCCTCTAAGAGATTGGACGTTTAAGAAAATGAAACTGACTTTACAAATTTCCTGTACAATTACACCTATAGAGAAACTGTTGCTATTATTGCTACGGAAACTTTTTTCTTATTTTTCAAAACAGCTAAAAACACGACGATAAAATTTTTCTATATACACCTTGCACCCATATGTCCTCACGTGTCTCTCACCAATAATCAAAATTAAAAAAAAAAAACAGTCTCAAAACTTGCAGAAAATAATCTTAAATTTCTATGTTTCATAAACATGTAAAAATCCAAAATTGTGATTTTTCAAAATTTGCAAGTATATGATCCTCTGATTGACCATTCGAATGTTTGCTCTATAGCTACACTTACAAATGAACTATTACCACTGTTACTATAGAAACATTTTTTTTATTTCTTCAAAATAGCAAAGAACACAAATCTAGTTTTTTCTCCATAGGGATACTCTGTACCCATGTGTCCCCAAGTATTTTCCTACTCCCAGTGTAGTGGAGTGTAATTAAAATTTTTAAAACCAGCCGAAATTTTCAGAAAACATTTTTAAATTTATGTACTTTAGAAACATGTAAGAAACGAAAAATTGCAATTTTTCGAAATTTTGCAGGTATATGCCCCCTTAATTGACCGTTCGAATATTTGAATTAACAGCCGGCCAGCTACGGAAAGAAGAGCAACACTTGGTACACGAGCCCCACTGGCGGAGGTAGCAGAGGTGGAGCAGGTGCCGGAGGTGGCGGCGGAGGTTGGCAAAGCAGACCACCAGCGGTGGCAAGTCTCAGCAGGAAAGCTTCCATCACCGACGAAGCACCACCTCCTGGTGGCGGAAAACCTTCCTCAGGACGAGTCATACGGATCGTCAACAACCACGATCACACCGTGCAGGTAATTGAAATCATAGTGTCACGAGAAGTCATAGACATTGGCGTAGAGTTTACAAATTTATGGAAATATTATGGAGAGTAATATCGAGATCGTACGAAGAATAATATGGAAAATATTGTGGGGAATGATGTTGAAATATTGAGGAGAATATTATGGAATATATTATGGGGAATGATGTTGAAATATTGAGGAGAATATTATGGAAAATATTATGGGGAGTGATGTTGAAATATTGAGGAGAATATGGAAAATATTATGGGGAATAATGTTGAAATATTGAGGAGAATGTTATGGAAAATATTATGGGGAATGATGTTGAAATATTGAGGAGAATATTATGGGGAATGATGTTGAAATATTGAGGAGAATATTATGGAGAATAATATGGAGATATTATTTTAAACTTTAAGTGTCTTAACCATCCAAAATTTGACAGAATAATCTGGACATTAACCACCCAAAATTTGACAGAATAATCTGGACATTAACCACCCAAAATTTGACAGAATAATCTGGACATATTATTCTAAACTTTAGATATCTTAACCACCCAAAATTTGACAGAATAATCTGGACATATTATTTTAAACTTTAGGTATCTTAACCACCCAAACTTTGACAGAATAATCTATAAATATTATTTCAAATTTTAAGTGTCATAACCACCTAAAATTTTACAAAATAATCTGGACATATTATTCTAAACTTTAGGTGTCATAATCACCCAAAATTTGACAGAATAATCTTGACATATTATTCTAAACTTTAAGTGTCATAATAACCCAAAATTTTGCAGAATAATCTACAGATAATATTTCAAACTTTATATGCCATAACCACCTGAAATTAATAACCCTTCAACCCGCAATTAAATCTCTAAAACCTTCGGAATCGTTTTTCAGTGTCGAGTCTTGTTGAACCTTCGCACCTCGCAGCCATTCGAGGAAGTGTTGGAGGACCTTGGGCAAGTGCTGAAGATGAATGGGGCCAAGAGGATGTTCACAGTTTCCGGTCAGGAGGTAAACGTCGTTTAATTAACCGGGAAACTCGACAACGTACCGTTCGACCAGCGTTTTGCGACTCGTTTGACGAAATATTATACGTGACGAGTCCATCGAGCAAAATCGTTCAAAGAAACGACGCGGCCGGTGATCAATAACGTTTCACGACTCGAAACGTGGGCGACTCAAAAGTTTATCAGCGATTTATGCAAATCGAAGACATTGGCTCGGCATCGTACTTATAAAATCTGCTTGAATAATGTTTGTCCATAAATATGCATGCGGCGGGGGAGGGGGTGGATGGGGGTGGGAAGCGTCGAAACGAAGCGTGACGATATCGGGGTCGACTTCTTGACTCTAAATGAAATAAGGTCGCTGCTTAAATCTCCCATGAATCGTCTCGTATTACTATATCGTCTCGCTAGTAAAAGCTGCACAAAAATTTCGCCCATAAAATTCCCTCGAAAAGTGTACCGTACACCTGGCTGTAAACCTCGTTATGGAAATTTTTTTTTTTATCGCGTTATCGTATAAGTGGAAGATCGAACACGCGCCAAACTCGAGGATTGTTGATCGATAAATCGTATTAAACGACAATAGATCGTTTTAAACGTTGCCTGCAATTTTAAAAACGATCGCAACCGTGTCTCCGATTCGAATTCCCAACGTTAGATTCGACTGCACGATATAAGTTCTATTGGGGTTTGGAGTGGGGGTAGGCTCTGTAAGTGGGTCGGAGGCCCCCGGGAAAAAGGTCAGAGATCCATCTTTTCAGGTCACGACCGTATATGAATTTCAAATTGGTCAATTTTCTTTAGCGAGCATTTGGCTGCCCTGTACATCATCGGTGTACACCTCGCGCTGTCTACGTCAACGGTGACGTTCGAGATACGATCCTTGCATGACAAAATGTCCTGGTTCATTCATTTTGACGCCTGTGCGAGCCTATAGCGTGCAGCTGCGCTCACATCGAATTCGAAATGCACGATCGAGGGGGGCGCGAACACGGAACATGGAACTATTTTACTCGAAGTGAAATTTTAACAGTATTGCAACGGGAAAATGATTTTTGTTGTACCGGGGAAATAATTAATTAAGATGAACAATCTTTCGCGATTAATGTGGAAAAAGATAGAAGATCGTATGTGTCGCAGTTGCGGAGATAAAAATTCTTTTGGGAAGATAGTTTTCGAGGAAAATTTGTAACGGTCTGTGTCTTTCAAAGAATTTTGAAAATTGTAAAATAATGACTTGAACCAATCCTATTTTTACATGGACTTTGATATATTTTAATTTGAATAAAATCTCAGGTGTATTAAGAACATTTCTCGATGTTTAAACCTTCCAGAAGAAGGAAAGAATGCTCGAACTCCTCGTTAAAACGTCGCGTACATCCCCCGATAAAACGTTCGTAAACTCGTCCGATTGAACAGTCATATTTTAATTTGTTCAGTGCAATGCATTTCATTCTTCGTTAAAGTAGTTGTATTTGTAAATTTTCTCACCCGGTATTTTCCATGTAAGTGCATAATAAGTATTTTTAACATTTCTGAGAGAATTCTAAAACATTCTACAAAGAAATTTTCCAGAAGAAAGAAAAAATAATCAAAGTCCTCGTTAAAACGTCGCGTGGTTACCTCGATAAAACGTCGAATATCGAATCGCCCCCACAACTGTTTACGTTCTTCGATTAAAATTACCAGTAGCTACCAAAGTGACCTAAAAATTGTTATAATCCTCGTTGTATCTTCGCAAGAGTACTATCAACGAACTGATAGGATTGTTTTGTTAAAAATAAGTCCAAACGCGATCGAATTCGGACTATTTTTAACAAAGTGTCCCGGACACTGATACTGTCAATAGGTGAGGAGTTTCTCACAGCTGAGGAACGAATTCGCCGATGTGGACACTTTTTACTTGGGCACGGGGTCCGGGATCGGTATCGTTGGTGCTGTGACGGCATCCCCAGCCAGGAGATCCAGGTCGAGGGGACCGCCCACCGTGGTCGAGGACATTGGTCGCCAAAGACGAGCGCGCAGCAAGAGCAGACCCCGTGCTTTGTACGCCACCGATTCTGATGTCGTCCGAGTAAACGGTTCTCCATATCGCTTCACTGATCGTCCATTACATATTGTATGCATCCAGTGGTGGATCTACACCAATCGGAGCCTGGAGCTAATTTACTTCGACTGGGCCCATTCCTTTTCCGAAATTTTGACATCTATAAAAACAGTGCAAGAGAAACAAAAATTGTTTATTTTTTCTTGAAATTCTGAGATCTGTAAAAACAGTGCAAGAGAAACAAAAATTGTACATATATCTTTTCTTGAAATTTTGAAATCTGCAAAAAAGATGCAAGAGACATTACATATATGTCTTTTTCTGAAATTTTGAAACTTATAAAAATGGTGCAAGAGAAAGAAAAATTGTATATATGTTTTTTTCTGAAATTTTGAGATCTGTAAAAACAGTGAAGGAGCAACAAAAATTGTGTATATGTTTTTTCCTGAAATTTTGAGACCTGTAAAAACAATATAAGGAAAAGAAAAATTGCATATGTTCTTTTTTTGTTTCGTTATTATTGCACGTACAACTGGGAGTTGAGAAGATGACACCTGGATTAAGGGGAACATTGTACTATTCTTGCTTAGGTGTAGGCCTTCGAAGGTCACCATTCCTTCCAGAGGTCAACTTCTCACTTCGTACAGTACAGTCTCGTTCTAAGGAAAAATATTCTGTGTGAGAATATCCAGCTATTTAAAAATCCAGTTATAGTTAAATTAAAAATTAAGAACTAGGAAGTTCTTGGACCCTCATTCTACACGAAGACTCTAAATTAGTGCTTCACTATTTACACGACTACCTCATTTTAAAAGAAACTCAAAAATTGCTCTTCCATGTCTTTGAGTAGCTGAATTAAAAAGTCAAGAAATTACAGAATTTCTGTAAGCTACCTCTACATGACGAGTCCAAGCTGAGCTTTAAAAAAAAAGAACAAAAATTCTCCTATCATGCTCTTGAACAATAGTTAAATTTAAAAAACTAACAAATAGCTCTTGGGGGCCCATAGTCAAAGCTTCGTTAGCTTCATGGTAGATCCGCCCCTGTATGCGTCAACGGATAAAAAAAGAAAAACTAAGCGAAGCTTTTCTTTCGCGAACAGATTATAGTGTCGTCGAAGTGTTACGCGACGAACCGGCTAGGGTAACGATCCGTGGACTGAGACGTTCCTTCTATCCTCCCTCGCACTTACCACCGGTGGACAACTCCCCACCGGACAAGAAGTTGCAACTCGAGTGGGTTTACGGGTATCGGGGCACCGATACCCGCAGAAATCTCTGGGTATTGCCCAGTGGTGAGCTGCTCTACTACGTTGCTGCCGTGGCTGTTCTCTTCGACAGAGAGGAAAATGCACAACGGCATTATGTGGGCCACACAGAGGACATCACGTGCATGGAGGTGCAGTTGCTGTTGCTTTGAATATAATTATACGACTGAACGTTCTTTGGGTGGGAGATCACGACCTGGACGAGAGTACTTTGGATGGATGTGACCTGGACGAGAGTACTTTGGATGAATGAGACCTGGATGAGAGTCCTTTGGATAGATGAGACCTGGATAAGAGTATTTTTAATGGACGAGAGTCCTTGGCATGGATGAAAGTACTTTGGATGAATGAGACCTGGATGAGAGTCCTTTGAATATATGAGACCTGGATGAGAGTCTTTTGGATTATGAGACCTGGATGAAAGTTCTTTGGATAGATGAGACCTGGATGAGAGTCTTTTGGATTATGAGACCTGGATGAGAGTTCTTTGGATAGACGAGACCTGGACGAGAGTACTTTGGATGAATGAAACCTGGATGAGAGTCCTTTGGATAGATGAGACCTGGATAAGAGTATTTTTAATGGACGAGAGTCCTTGGCATGGATGAAAGTACTTTGGATGAATGAGACCTGGATGAGAGTCCTTTGAATATATGAGACCTGGATGAGAGTCTTTTGGATTATGAGACCTGGATGAAAGTTCTTTGGATAGATGAGATCTGGATGAGAGTCTTTTGGATTATGAGACCTGGATGAGAGTTCTTTGGATAGACGAGACCTGGATGAGAGTACTTTGGATGAATGAGACCTGGATGAGAGTCCTTTGGATAGATGAGACCTGGATAAGAGTATTTTTAATGGACGAGAGTTCTTGGCATGGATGAAAGTCCTTTGGATGGATGAGACCTGGATGAGAGTCCTTTGAATATATGAGACCTGGATGAGAGTCTTTTGGATTATGAGACCTGGATGAGAGTCCTTTGGGTAGATGAGACCTGGACGAGAGTTCTTTAGATAGATGAGACCTGGACGAGAGTTCTTTGCATGGATGAGGGTTCTTTAAATGAATGACACTTGGATGCGAGTCCTTTGGATGTATGAGACCTGGACGAGGGTTCTTTGAATGGATAAGACCTGTAAATAGAAACAAATGTAGATTAAAATTCAGAAGTTTCATAAAATGTAGACAAAAATGTCTTCGTTTTGTTAAAAGAAATTAATATTTTTTATTTTGCTCAATTTTGTTTTTTGAATATTTCGAAGCTTTACCACCTTCTTAAATTCGAGTCATTCAAATGGTAAGAAATATTCAAGGTCACTTCCTCGATTTCATACGTCAGATTGCCTTTCTAACTCTGCTGGGATTTATGTGGATTTTAAGTCGTAATCAAGCATCGCTCATTCAGATCATGACTTCTCATTAGTCGAAACGATGAGACTCGAGAAAGATGAGTGGTTCAACGTGTTCGTTCGCAGGTTCACCCAAGCAGAGAGCTGGTGGCATCCGGGCAAAAAGCAGGCAGACACAGAAAAGCGCAACCGCACGTTCGCATATGGTCGACAGAGACTCTCCTCACCCTTTACGTGTTCGGGATGACTGAATTCCAGATGGGTGTCTCGGCGTTGGCGTTTTCGCAGCTGGTGAAGTATCGTGCACGCGACGTCTAAACTAGAGCCGGGACTGTTCGCATAATTTAGTACTCGAGTATTTTATAGGTATCCAAATAGTGTGAACAAGTGCAGGATTTTATAGATGTCCAAATGCTATGAACAAATAGAGCATTTTATGGGCATTCAAATACTATGAATAAATAAAGTATTTTGTAGGTATCCGGTTACATTGAATGGACTATTTTATAGATATCAAGTTACCTTGAATAGAGTATCTTATAAGTATCCGGTTACTTTGAATAGAGTATTTTATAGATATCAAGTTACTTTGAATAGGGTATCTTATAGGTATCCAGTTACTTTGAGTAGAGTATTTTATAGGTATCCAGTTACTTTGAGTAGAGTATTTTATAGGTATCCAAATACTATAAACAAATAAAGCATTTTATAGGCATTCAAATACTATGAATAAGTAGAGTATTTTATAGTTATTCGGTTACTTAGAGTAGAGTATTTTATAGGTACTCGGTTACTTTCAGTAGAATATTTTATAGGTATCCAATTACTTTGAGTAGATTATTTTGTAGGTACCCAATTACTTTGAATATGGTATTTTATAGCTATCCAACTACTATGAGTAAAGTATTCTATAGGTATCCAACTACTACGAATAAGTAGAGTATTTTATAAGTATCCAAATACTACCGATAAACCTAGAACATTAGTATTTGAATGAAAAAATATTTGCACTACACGAACAATATGAGCACCGTTAATATATTTAAATATTACATCGTGCCATCGGCAGATTCTTGGAAGATGATCGATAATATGCAAGTAAAAATACAGTCGCGTGTAAACGTATACAAATACTCCCGGCTCGTTCCCGTAACACGGTGTACATTAGTACTGTAGCAGAGGCATAAGATTGCGTGCGATGGTTTGTCACGATCTACCTGCTGCGCTCTCGATAATTCGATATCGAAAGTTCTAGTTTTTTTTTTTTTCATACAACGAACAGGTGCAAACCGTGCTTTTAGAAGTTTTACCATTTGCAAATATCACTTGAGTCATAATTCGTGTCACGCTATTCAAACACTACAATATTCAAATATTCCATCGAGGTATAAAATATTCGATTAGTATTCAATATACAGTGTGGACCATTTAAACGAGTACACTTAAACATCACCATTATTTATCATTTTATGAGAAAACTCTTCGGGACCAAGTTGTATCTTCCATAATAACAATACCGCGACAGTTATTTTTTTCCAAGGCCATTCTTTTGTTGAAATTCAAGGTCATCGATATTTTTTAATCGACCCTCTATATTTTTTTATATCCTTGTAGAATATAAAAGAAAACAATTCTAACGACCTCGTGAATCATATTGTCCCGATCTCGTAAAATTATAAGACGTTTAAGTGTTCCCGTTTAAGTGGTCCTCCCTTTACAAGAAAAAGTCGACCAGTCTTGGCCCTAGTCCACACGCAGAAGAAAAAAAATTACGTAACGTTTACACATGTTTTCTTACACCCAGAATGGGGGCAGTTATGTGTTGGCTGTCGACGCTGGAAGGGAAGCGATACTCTCTGTATGGCAGTGGCAGTGGGGCCATTTGCTGGGCAAAGTGGCGGTAAGTTATTTCTTCCTCTTCTATCGAAACGTCACCGAAATTTATGAATTTTCTCGCGACAGACTATGCAAGAAGACCTAACAGGCGCAGCGTTCCATCCCCTCGATGATAACCTCTTGATAACGCACGGTCGGGGACACCTGACCTTTTGGAACCGGAGGAAGGATGGTTTCTTTGAAAGGACAGACATCATCAAACCTGTAAGCACCAATGGAGTTAACATCATGTATACAGGGTGGGCCATTCGAACTTCGTTGCATATGAACGATAAAAATAGTTCAGAGCAACGACAGATTATTGGAAAAAATGTTAACATACAGAGTACCCAACTTCTCCCCCTTTGACTTTAATGTGCTTTTGCAGAATTATAGAACACGTAACACATTAAGTGTAGACACTCGATAATTGTAAATATACAAATAATTAATGTCAGGTACCATATAACTTGCACTATACACTGTAAATAACGCCAAGTTGAACCTGTACTCTACCATTCTGCAAAAGCAACATTTTTACAGATATATTTTTCAAACCTTATTTTCTTAAAAAATTCTTAAGCAACAAATACATTTATCAAATCTAAGTCTTTAAGAAAATACAGTTTCTTAAGACACAGGGGCTCACAGATAAATCCCTCAGACTTTATCCTTTAAGAGAATAGAGTTTCTTAAGACACAGGGGCTCACAGATAAATCCCTCAGACCTTATCCTTTAAGAGAATAGAGTTTCTTAAAACCTAAAATTGTGCAAGTGTACTTTGAAAACTCAATTCTTTGAACAAACTCGATTCTGTCAATCTTCTACGATACAAAATCCCCTTAAAGAAATTGGACGAATGCATCAACTACGATTTTTCGTTAAAGCCATCGCGTACGCACGTGACGAGTATTCAATTCGAACAAGATGGCGACGTGGTAACGGCAGACAGCGATGGTTTCATCACCGTTTACTCCGTGGACGCGGACGGCGCCTATTTCGTTCGAATGGAGTTCGAGGCGCACAACAAGGGTATCAGTTCGTTGGTTATGCTATCCGAGGGTACGTTGCTCTCAGGCGGTGAGAAAGATCGCAAGATCGCCGCGTGGGACTCGCTACAGAATTACAAACGCATCACCGACACGAAGGTACACGATTATTGTTACGCGCTTGTAAGCGGGGTGTACGCGATGTGGTCGTTCAAAGGAACGTTTTCCAGCTACCGGAAGCAGTGGGGGGTGTCCGTAGCATTTATCCGCAACGTCCAGGAAGAAACGACGGGAATATATACGTGGGCACCACGAGGAACAATATACTGGAAGGGTCTCTTCAGAGAAGATTCAATCAAGTGGTCTTCGGTCATGGTAGACAGTTGTGGGGTCTTGCGGTGCATCCTGACGACGAGGTGTTCGCCACAGCTGGACACGACAAGAACATTGCTCTCTGGCGAAGACACAAACTGTTGTGGACGACACAGGTAAAACTTGCAACCCTCCAAAATCATTCTAGTAGCACAAGTTGTCATTTGTAGTTGATTCTGGATCCTGGTTGCACTTGGGGTGCTCGAGGTTCTGTAAATCATAAAAATTATTTACTTTGTATTATAGTTTCTTCCTATTTGCTACTAATAATATTCCATTTTCTTTACTGGGTGAGAAAAATACTATTTTCTGATCGGTGACGTAAGCGTGACTTTGCTAACAATATATGGAACAATTTGACGGTTAGGGGTCTAAGAGTCTGCTCGATTTGCATACACAGTGAAACGAAAAGAGTGTCCCTATCTTCACGAGATGAAGAGATCGTGTGACTAATGATATAATTATTTCAAAATTGTTGATGCGTAAGAGATATGCTTAAGATGCATTCCACAATGCAAAGCACTTTGTACAAATCGTAGCACACTCTTGTTAGGTGGTCCAAGATACTCCAAAAGATTTTCTGAGATTGTTGTTGTAACGTTGTTCCTGTTTAATGGTTCTTCAGGTGGGTTTCGAGTGTATCTGCATAGCATTCCATCCGTTCGGAGTGGCTCTTGCTGCTGGATCCTCGGAGGGCCATCTTCTGGTTCTCGCAGCGGACACTGGCACAGCAGTAGCAACCCTCAGAGTTTGTGGATCACCTTTATCGTGCATTGGCTACAACCCAAGTAAGAAACCCCGTTAAAAGACCAATCAGGAGATACCTCGGGTCTGCCATGTCATTACCAAACCTTGCTCGACTATAAGCAAGTGATACTGCAATTAATACTAAATGTACAAATGCTTCTCTAAAGTATAAACAATACCTAGCTATTGGATGTACTTCCTGTAGAGATGTCTCTTGTACTCGTCACCAGAGGGCTGTCCAAACCATCCATTTCTCACACTGTCAATCCATTTGAGAGTCCTATAAATACACCTGTATATAGTTTAACAATTTAAAAATGACCCTTGTGATGAGAGAACTGAATACTTAATAGGTCTGGGTTAGATCAAACTAACCTAGACCTATGCAGACAGGGTGTTTCTATGGTATCAGTTAGAAGATTTTAACTTTTTGAAATATCAACGTGCTAGGTCAATTAATTCTCAAAACAAAAATAAAATATTAAAGACCTTATTCTTTGACGATACATCGATGCTTGCTCCAATCTTGCCTCTTTATACAACACCAAATGTCTCGATATCCAATCTTGTGTCCATCGTACTCAAGCCACTCCTTCGAGGGTCATTTTTAAATCGTCGAACTATACATTCCTCGTGAAACAGGAGTCCAATCCTTCTTCCCACAGCATTCCCTAGGTTCTACTAGCTGAATCAAAACGAAATACACCCTTTTCTTCTTCCTTTTGTAACTCTCTTCGTGTGTAGCCCATACGAGCCTGTCTTTGTTGAACAGCCGGTGAAATCGTGGCGATGGGGTCTCAGAACGGGAGCGTGTACCTCTTCAGAGTATCTAGAGATGGATTCTCGTACAAGAAGAGCAACAAGATACGCGGAACGCAGCCATTGGTCCAGCTCGATTGGAGCTCGGACAGCAGATTTCTTCAGACGGTCACGCAAGACTACGACCTAGTTTTCTGTAACGTTCTCACAGTTTTTAACGATTTTAACAGTATTTGTTTAACGTGTGCGGTGAACGTTACAGAGAGTATGCTTCGCAGGGGACGTGAAAGCGTTGTCCTCGGAGAAGAGTCCACTGGTGATGAAGGACGTGAAATGGTACACTCATAACTGCATGGTTGGCTACATGGTGTCTGGTGAGTAAGATTCTTCTCAACAATCTCTACATCAAAATGATGTCAAGATTCTTCTCGACAATCTTCACATCAAAGTGATGTCAAGATTCTTCTCAACAATCTTTACATTAAAGTGATGTTAAGATTCTTCTCAACAATCTTTACATTAAAGTGATGTTAAGATTCTTCTCAACAATCTTTACATCAAAGTGATATCTCTGGTATTGATCAAATGCTCGGTTTCAAGATCAGCAGTCATCCTTATATTTCATTCTCTGTCCTGTTCATCGATTTCTACGAATAATTCTCTATCCCTGCTTCACATATTGATCATTGGTGGTTCTGACTTTCTAACATTATGCGAGGCACTACTGTACACGTTACAAACTCGATGATACACATAGTAGTCTCTCCTACAGTGCACTTCTAAAGTAGCTTATAAAATACACAAATTTAGTGCTTTCGTATATTTAAAAAAAAATTACAAAGCATGTAGAGGATAATATAAATGAACAATTTCGAGCTTTTTCCAAAGAAAACAAGCATAAATAAACGGTTCAGAAAATGTTCCTTACGTGATAGTAAATTGTTCTATGTAACTTCACAAAGAGGAAGACCACCTATCGAAAAAGAGACCATTCTTTGGGAATTTTTTCCAGGGACACGAAAAATCTGACACAAATCTTTCGCACATGTATCAAAAGTACATTCTTCCAATAATATTTCAGCCAAGTATCGTTCCAAAATCTTAACGCGTATAGAAACTACAAGCGTCCTCCTACCACATTGCCCCAACAACCTACCCCAGACCTAACCCAGACCTACCCAAACAGAAGAAGTCAGATTCCTCCGTTGCTAATAATCAGAATTGCCTAAAATTAGTATTTCTGGAAAGCGTAATGTCGCTGTACTAAAATCCAAAAGACTGTTTCTCCTTGATATCCTACAAAGATTGCCAGATCATATATAATCCTCTCAAACTTGTTCAATTCGCAGGAATGTGGAACAATCGTTATTATCCACTGACGACGGTGCTGACCACGTCGAGTAGGTCAGCTGCACACGACATGCTGGTCAGTGGCGACGCGGAGGGCTACCTGAGACTCTTCAGGTATCCGTGTACAAGCGCCAAGGCGGAATACGTCGAGGAGAAGGTGTACAGCTCCCTGGTGGCTTGCGCCAGGTTTCTTTACAACGATCAGAACGTGGTCACTGTCGGTGGAACCGACGCCGCGCTCATGCTTTGGGAATTGGTCGACGAATAGGCGGCAGAACACGCCGTAGACCGACTGTTCGACTATTTTGCATTATTTCGTGGGTCCGGATCCGGACCATCGGTTCGTCAGCTCGCGACGATTCGCTCGCGAGACTATTTTTAATACCGATAACAAGCAAACGAACGTGTTTATCTTATCGTTACCTTGGATACCATTCGGTAACGCTCGTTCTGCGTTTCGTTTTGACGAACGAATTTCACGATCTCGGGAAACACCCGATTGGGATTTTCGAGAACGTACCGTAACCGGGGTACTAGAAACCGATTTACGAGCGCTGGGAACCGGTTTTCGCGCGGTTGTTGTAGCACTGCACTTTGCGTCGGTGCATTGTCACGAGGACACGGGACACTTTTTTGATAGTTCTCGAGCCGATTTCGTACGGTGAGCCGAGCGTTTGTCCCCTGAAGCCGATGAGAGCGGTCGGGATGATCGTCGGATGAGGTGATTGACGTTTCGAACGAAGGGGAGATCGGATCTGTTGACGAGTACTGTATCGTATCGATGAATCCACGTGCTGGAGACACTGTAAAAGAGATTTTTCGGTTATTATAGACCAGAGAAGTTGATCAACGTAGCAAATATACGATAAATGTTTTTCTTAGTGGGAGATTAACCTGTTACGCACTCGACTCTGGATCTTGATCGGTGGATCTTAAACAAAGCGTTGGTGATTAATGTTGATGCTTGGAGAAGCTTATTTCCACAAACAATTTGACATTACGCAACGATCGATACAATTGTTTATTGACAATCGCGATGCGAAATATTTTGTCTGGTAATATTGTTCCAGGTGTTCGAATTAACGACGGTACCGTGTATGTGAACATTTTCGTGGAACAACTCTGTGCCATTTTTTCGGTTAAATTTTTACATATATTTACAGGCAATATGATATACTGCAATTGTTGCAAAATCTTACAGAATCTTACAAAATCTTTTTCCTATCGCTCGTTAATTCGAGAAAATTACTTTCGCTCCAAAGGTACATCGATTGTTAAAAATCGAACGACCGTTTTCAAATTAATTTTTATCAACGGTCAAATGTTTTTTTTTTGTTGAATTTTCCACCAATAGAAGATCGATGCACAACGTTAACAAATTGAAAACTTCCGACGAGAGGTCAGAGTCGAGATCTCAATTTTTACGAAAATTGTAAAACGGTTGTAACCAGGTCGCTGATAAATTATAACAAAACGACGACTCTCGGTGCAACATCTTGTATCTTTCGTAACGCTTCAGGGGTCGAAGATCCGATTAGCGACGAAAATAACCGAGGAGGAAGAGGATCTTGTCTTCCCCCACCCCCTACCCCACCCCTCTCGATCGTTTCGTCGCGCCACTTCTCTAACGTACACATCCAAAAGATAACGACCGATACCGATAACGTTATCGCGCTACAACGTTGCAATACACGCGCTAAAATAAGCGTAACGACAAACAATACGAAATAGCCACACGCGTCACGTGCGCGTGCCCGTAGAAATAATGAGTAATCAACGTGCACGTTCAGGAGCGTGCAATCGGGGCGCTGGCGCCCCTTGGTAGACCTTAAGCGACGAAAATAGACGTGAACGGACGGGAGGCAGGAAATACTCGAAACAAAAACGGAAAATAGGAGAAGAAAAAAAATGAAAAAAAAAAAAAGAAAACGCACCACCCGCCGTTACGGGCACGACGGTTGAAAATTGTTCGCTCTTCGTTGTTTCGAAGATTTTAGATAATGCTGTTGCGGGTCAACGCGCCTACTCCGTCGGCCCTCCCTTGTACGCGAACACTCGTTTCGTCTAGAAATGGAAAAAAAAAGAAATGAAAAAAATAACAAACGGAAGGGTATAGTGTATACAGAGTTCACGCGATTATATTATTATATGATAAATGAATAAATATATACGTGTAGTCGTAGCATGCAAACGATGACACGAGGATTTGTCCGTTGTTAGCCATTAAGCACGGGATCGCCACTGCCAAGGCATCGAGTTCGAAATTTCATCACGCGGTCCGCGTGGATTTCCAAAACTAATTTTCCCTGCGCGAGCTGCGTCTCCGCGGTCGAGGCGAGATCAATTGGCTGGCCAAGGTCGCGCCCCACCACCGCTGCAGCCTGGCCAGTGCGCGCGCACGACCGGCCAATAGGCGGGGCCGCCGCGTTCCCCCACTTTCACCTCGCGGAGTGGGGGTAGCTGTCCCCGGTGGCCCGCTGCGGGCCCAGTCGATCGCGCACCGACCGCTCAGTCGACACGTGCAACTACTGGAACTCTTTTTTACGTTCTACGCTGTAATTTTGTAAACGAGAAGCAGTACGAAAAGTTACTTATCGATAATCGATACCGAAGCTCGACCGTAAACACGTATGATCCCTTTGACGACTTTTTTCACCACGCGTTCGTACGTTCGCGGACAATTTATTATTAAGTCATTTGCATCATCCAACTTCCATTTAGCTCGTGTAGCTCGGGAGGTGTACGGAGAACATTTGTTTTTCTTTTTCCTTTTTTATTTTGGAGAGAGAGAGAAAGAAATTGTAGTAGAGAAAATTTATGGTCGCTTGGTAAAAAAATTGAACATTGTAGACGTGTATTGTTGATGCAAATGGATTAATGTGCTACGTGACAGATTGTGATTATGTCGACGTGTCACGATCGCAGGCAGGACTGAATTTTGGTCTACGATGCGCTCTGAAAAAAAAAAAATACGAAAAGGATTCAAACAATCCCTCCCGTAATCTTTAGCGTGAAGTCGTAACAGTGTAGAGAAGCTATCTTACTACAATAAATTCTGCACATTAGATACACGATGATCTCATACTTGCCACCGATCTTTCCCCATCCGAAAATGATGATTCAAAAGTGGTGTCACGAAATGTACAAGCTCAAGATGGAAGAAAAAATATTCCTCTTGATGTCAAAGTGTAAAGTACACTTGTATTTGATGACAATTTCTGCAACACTGCTATTGAAACACCTTGTGCATTCGCACTGCTCCAAATAATAATTATTGGGTTGTTCGAAAAGTCATTTTGTTTTTTTTTTTTTTGTGAAAATAAAACACGATTTTTTCAGAGTATATAAACATTTTATTAAATTACATATTCTCCATTTTGGAAAACTAATGACTCTTCGAACAAACCAATATATCGTCTTCTAAATTAATTGAGAATTTCTTTCATTTTCGAACTAGTTAAGTGGATCGTCCTCTATTTTTAACATCGTACTAACATTTACTCTATTTCCAACATCGTAGTAATATTTAACGGAAAATTCAGCACGTTACTATGTACTTCCAAAATCTCTCCGACTTTGATGACCGATAATATTAATCACAGCCAAGGGTGTACTAATACATTTACCGAATATTTAACTTACGTCAGAGGTTCTAGGCCAACTGAAACATAGGATTATTTGAACAGGTGATTCTCTCCTCGTGAACAGTGTCTGCGTAGGGTGCAACTTGTCAGCTGGTGCTACTAAAATTGTGCATAGTTTAATGAGCGATGAGATTATTTAACCGGACGACGCACTAATTACCTTGATCCATATACGTAACTTTATAATGACTCACAATTACCTTAATGGACGCTCGCGCGCAGGCAAATGAAACACGGTTGGTGACTCAAAGCGATTCTTTATTATTAATCTGATCTCTTACACTATGAGTGTTCCTGGTAAGCGTCTAAGTGGTTCATCTTGTTCTCGTTCTCTCAAACACAACATGGAAAAATGATTGCGCCCGGAGTCGATTTGTGCTATTTTGGCGTCGCTCTCTCGACCGCCTACTCGTACTCTTCTTTCCTCCTCTCAAACATATTCCATCGATTAGGACAAACAACCGAGCATTTGAGGAATAAAATTAAAACGGTTGCGTTTCCTGTTTAGCATTTACAGTGCGCGAAAAATTCTAAAGGAAGAAACAGCTCCGATTGGCGGATAAAAACCACGTATGCTGAAACAGTCTCTTAAACGTTATTGCTTGGATCGGTAGAGACGCTGGATCGAGAAGAGAAGCAACTGACCTCGTGTATCACGGCCAATCGGGTCAGTTGTCACTTCTCCTTCGATTCTCGCGTTCTGACGCGCTCGGTAGTAACCGATAACCGATTCGTTAACAGTTTCGGTGTCGTCGCTGCATTGTAACAAAGAAGGCGTGCTAACACGGTAACCACTCGTTAAAACGTCGCACTTGTCCCTCGATAAAACGTCGCGTACGTCCCTCGTTAAAACACACCGAATCGTATCCGCGGTTTACACGAACTTCGTAACAATACAATCGTCAATGTGTCAACAAACGCGGTCTAAAAATTTCATTTACAACTAGATTTCTCGTTGCATCTTCGTGAGAGCGTCGTCGGTGGTTCGGGGAGACGTTCGTCGTGAAAATATACGTGGTAAGTTTTTCAAAAATGACTCGAATAATCTCTGATTAAAAATAGTCCGAGCGAGAGATCGCGACTGATTCTCATCGCGAGTATCCCGGCCGATTCGTTGACGACCCTCTCACGAATCCCTTTTCGGAAGGGATCTGACACTGTTCGTTTTAACGAGGTGTTACTGCGCCCTCGAACGCGGATTAACGACGAGAAAAATCAACAAGAACGATAAATCAACGATCGCAACAGAATAATGGCGCACAATACACACTCTGAACGGAAACGGTTTCCAGGCGCGATGGAGAATTTCGAATCGTGAGGAACATTCTCCGTGTTCACTCGAGCAAACAAGTGACCGTCGCTGTGATTTATTCCGTTCTTTCTTCGTGATGCGTACAGACTAGATAATACGACAAGGAAAGCCGCCTGTTTTGTCTTTCCCTCCTCTGTTCTTTCTCCGAGGAACTTTTTTTCCAAAATCGCGAGTACAACGTTTAAAAATCCTCTCAATTTCCATTTCTCTCTATCTCCATCTCTCTCTCGCTCTCTATCCACGCACGAGTCACAGCTGCGTAACGAACGATGGTTCCACGATACAATAATACTTTCGGCAAACTCCAACGTCTCGTGTCCGGATCGTTTTTCTCACTCGCCGGCAAACAAACTCGAGGATCTCGGTTTCTTCACGTTTTCCTTTCTCTCTCAATCTCTCTATAAATAAATAACAACTATATGAAACAATACGCTCGGGTCCTCTAAAATTACAGAAATTTACAGGTCTACAGTCTACAAGTCTCCGACCGATAGATTCGCTTTTCTATACAATACTCTTACGCTCTCGTTCGTCGCATTCTCTCCCGCTCTCTTCTTTCCACGCTGTCGAACGAAAGTATAGAAAAAGAAAAAAAAAAAAAAAAGAAAAAAGAATGACAATGTCGGACCTCCCTTTTGCTCCGGTTCTGACGGACGACGATGGTCAAGGTGAACCAATTTAGTTGAACCAATTTGTACGTGGGATCAACGATTCAACGGCGAAGAAGTAGACAATGTCCTCGTCGTCTGTAGCTGCGAGTACCGTAATGCCTTGAAAGATGCTCGGGGTCCGCCAACCATCGAACTCGCGCATCGCCACCCCCACCCTATCACCCAACCAACCCCCACCAATTCGTAATTCGAGGAACAGCTCGGAGCGGGCGGTCCCTCGGACTGTCTGCGTCCGGCAATCGAGAACCGACAAGACACGCGGCAAGACGAAGTCATCCACTAATAAAAAATGAACACGCAATATCGTGACATGAATTTTTGCACAATTTGTTAGTTAACGCGTCGCCGAGATGGGTCCCCGGATGAAAACCATAATTTCGCACCGACACCGTGACGAGTTCGCGATCTCGTCTCGGTTCGGGCTTGGAACGACAGTGACCTTGATTCACGGTTCAAGGTCGCGGCGACTGGGCCCGTTTTTCATCCGGGAAACATCTCCGATTCGTCGACATCGACCTCGTGAATGTACAATGAATATAGATATAAAAAATTTACATTTCAATTAACGGACGAAATTTGATCCCGCGCGCATGCCCGATTGCTCTCGGATGCGTGTCACATCAGGCTGGGTCTCGCCGATCGATGCTCCGTGTCTCGTTCGTTCCTCGTGTGTGCGTCGTTCCGCTCGAGCCCGCTCCGAAATTAAAAAACCGGTTGATCCCTAGAACACAAACGGTGTCGAACCTTGAAAGATGTTCATCGCTCGTTCCGCGCGCTGTGAGCATTTTTCGAGGTATTGCTGTATCGTTGTTCCTCGTCTCTTCCCGGTACCGATGAACGATGGAGTCCACGAACGATGAAGTTCCACTGGGTGTCTTCTGTACAGGATGGATGATCGTGGCGACGACGCGAGCGCATCGTTCGTAACCCCGAGTTCTTCGTTTTCTCGTTGTCGCGTCGTTTCTCGCGCGTCCCTTGTCTCCTTTCTTTTTTCGTTCTACATCGAAGGACACGGTAAAGCCGAAAAGAGATCGGTCTTCCGCGAACTGACTCGGCGAATACAGTTAGGTGGGGGGCGGAGGAGGCGTGTCGGACGTGCTGGAGCAGAAAATACAAAACGCTCTCGATTAGGCACGAGTACTTAGAATTTGTTTCGCTCACAAGCTTGCCCTTCGTTTCACACCGGGCAGAGCCGTGACGTACACACTGTCGTCAGCTTCATCATGCTACATAAAGCGATACAATTTCTATCGTGTGCGGTACAATTGGTTTACATTTCTTTTTTATTCCTTCTGTTTGGCGTTTAGTGTCTCCGACGGAGCATCACGTTGCATCACACGAACACACGTAGCCGGACTAACCTCAACTGGTCGCCGAATGGCCACCGAAGTGTATCGTTCCCGCGTTGACGTACGGCTACCCCCTCCTAAACGACACCGTAACTCGTGGCGGAAGATATTGGCCGTCGTTGAGCCACGTCCTTCGCATCCCCACTCCGTGGCTCCTCCCACTTCTCGTTCGCTCGAGGTTTCCATCGCTCGCCGTTGTCGCTCGAGACGAGAGAGTGTGCGCCGCCGGGTGACCAGTTGATTTTATTCCGACTACGATCTCCCTTTTACTCGAGATCGATTCCCAGACGTGCCGATACAAATACACTGAAACTCTCACCAGGTATTCTAAAGGGACGACTAACCGTTTTACTCAACGTAACTCGGTGTCAACTAAAAATCTTAAAAAAGAATAAAGAAACGAAACGAACAAAAGGAACTACGTTCTGTAACGATAACCGAAATCTAGAAACGAGAAAACGTCGCGGTAAAGAATCTCTTTCGTCCATTCGTGTAAAAACAATACGCATCGATAGAGTTCGTTTCGTCTAACGATATCGTTGCCGTTGGTCATCACCTACGACGCAACGTTTTAAAAGTGTGATCGCAAATGTGTGGTGTCCGTTACCAAGATTTGTGAACGATTCTTTCACGAACGCTTCTTCTCGCCCATCGTACAGAGGAAAGACAATCAATTCTTGGGACGTTGACGTGAAAATCAGCGAATAGAAGGGTAGATAGAAAAAAAAAGAACAAAAAAGGGGATTGGCCAAATAACTGGATTATCCAAACAGCACGGGTCTGTTTGGCAGCACCGCTTGTTTTCTACGCAGAGAGCGTCGAGAAAATTGTTTACGTGTTATCCGAGGTTAATTCGCAGCGCTGCGTCTCTGTTTGTTCTTCGTTGCACGGACTCCTCGATCCGTTCTTCTGCTCCCTCTGTTCCTCGGTCCTTGAATTTGGTACCTCCTTCACGGAATTTACACAACTCGAAACTTTCTCATTGGTGTTACTTAAACCGTCGACCAC
Source organism: Ptiloglossa arizonensis (assembly GCF_051014685.1). NCBI lineage: Eukaryota > Metazoa > Arthropoda > Insecta > Hymenoptera > Colletidae > Ptiloglossa > Ptiloglossa arizonensis. Next base: position 24,953,295 of record NC_135052.1, on the reverse strand, counting down.
CGATCGAATCTTTGATTCGTTGCTATCCAATTGTTGCTCCTCCTCCAACCTGCTTTCGCTTTCGTTTACGGAAACCGGTTCGCTGGATGTTTCCTTCTCCTTGGTTTCCAACGTTCTTCTTCCTTCTCCCTCGCTGACAGTTCTGGACGCAGAACTCTCCTCTTGTCTTTTGACCTTTTTCGCATCTACGTTGCAAACATCGTCCGATGCTGTCTCCATGCTTCGTTTCCGGGACGCAGGATTCTCTATCGTCGATTCGTTGCTTCGTTGATTGATCTGTTTGTTCGACGCGTCCTGGTTCTCCGACTCCATTTTCTCGCTTTCGATGCTGACGTCCAAGTAACACATTTTTGACGCGTCCGGTGGTTGACTGTCGTTGTTGTACCCAGGCGTGTCGTAACACGGTGTCGCGCTAGGCGCGTAAACGTTTTCCAGCTGTTCGTATTGGCTCATGCACTCGCTGCTCTGGTGGCTGATCTCCGACATGTTTCCCTCCTTAACGTCATCTTTCTGGAACAGTTTCTGCTCGTACTCCCTGCGCTCCATTTTTCTTCTCACTTCGTCCGTTCGCTCTTGTCGATTCGATGTACTCGCTTCGGAATTGTCCGTACTTTCCTGCGATGATCCAGGTTTCGTGAACAAGTGAATTGGTCGCTGAAAGCCTTTCGACGGATGCGGAGGAATCGAGAGAACCTCGCACTTGGAGAAACCAACTTCGGGAGACAGTAAGTATTGCGTAAAGTTGTGTGGTCGAAACTCAATACTCTGGTAATTTTTATATATTCGTTCCTGAAATGCGGGAACGGATTAATATGTTTTCTAAACGTAGCGATAAATATACTTTAAGAATTTTACGATACATACTGTAAGACTCTTTTTCTTATTGTAACTGCTCCAACCTTGAGGTTCCAACACCAAGACTCCACCTGGACGTAACTGCGCATATATGCGTTTGAAAGCCTGCTTGAGACCCGCGTCGCCGAAATTTAAGTGTATCCACTTGGTGATCGACAAACACAAAATCGTGTCAAACTGTGGTTGTTCTGTACACAAAAGAGCATCGTCCTCCAGCACGTAATTACCCTGCAAATAAAAATATTTAGATTTTCTAAACTTTGAATGCTCTATAGATTGTACGTTATTTCTAATTTGATACCGTACCTGCACAAAAGTGACATTATGAGGAAAACCTTTATGATTCTTATTCTTTGTGAAACCTGGAACATCAACTGGTCCATAATTGATTGGCATAGATATTGGAAAGAAATTTACGTCTTGCTGATCACTGTCTCTGTTACCAGCAGGAGACTGTACATAATTGACATAGCGTTTAATATTTTTCCGAGCAATGTTGATGAGTGTTCGATCAATGTCGATACCAGTTACACTGCAAGCAGAGAAATCTCTTGCAACGGACAGAGTAATATGGCCAATATTGCACCCAATGTCAAGAACATCTTTTCCAATAAATAATTCTTTGCGTTGTGCAAATACTGTCAGTCTTGTATCCAGTTCTTGCTGAAAATTACGATACCCATAGTACCTGTTGTAGTTGCCATATTGATAACGTGCATCTTTCTCTCTGAAATTTGGCATTGTTTGTTTCTTTTTTTTATCTTGACTAGGCCGATGTTGCGGTCTAGGTTTCCATGCTCCAGGTTGAGGAATGACAGGGCTTACAATTTTATCTTTGACATCGACTTTCCATAACCTTTTATCCTTCGGTTCTTCTAAACCTTTCAAACGCAATTTATTTTTATCCTTTTGTGGACTCTCAGGTTTGGGTTCCTTAGGCTGAATGACTGGTGGCGAATGTAACAATACCTGCTGTTGTTCGGTCTCAACATTTTCTGCTGTACTTTGCTCCATGGGTTCAGTAATATCAGTTGCAACACAATCTTTAGTTTTGGTTTCGGCTGGATCGCTTGCATCATCTTTCCCAGAACTTGAAGATGCTCGTTTTTTCTTCCTATTTCTACGTTTTGAACCCTTTTTTGTGGGGGAAATAAGTTGCTTCTCATATTCGTCATTGTCATTACAGTTGCATAGATTTAAAGGATCACAGATATTTGGAGGTATAATTACTTCGATAACTTCTTTTTTGTGCTTAGGTGTTGGAAGGGGGCTAGACTTAGGTGTAACAGCATTCATGGCTCTATTTATTTCTTCGTCTTGCATACTGTTTAAATTCAATGGATCACATATATTCCCACCAAGTAGAAACTTTGTTGGTGGAATAATGGCACCTTCCTTCTTTCTGCGTTTGTACGGTGGAAAAAATTTACCGTTGCTGGAGAAACTCTGTAATCGTTTGCGTCCAAACTTAAAATGACGACTATCTTCATGCTTGTGCTTCTTATGAGAAGAATTGAATGTTTTCCTTGATTTCTCATTTTCCTTCTTATTGATATGACCCACTTTGGTGGGACGATCAACTTGTGCAGACGACATTTTGTAGAATCTGGGAAAGAAGGAAAATCAACTATAAAGGCAATTTACATCTAGATTCACAAGTAACTCGTATAATAATAAATAACTGTTAAAAAAAAACCGGCGTGAATATTCAATTTCAATTGCTGAATATCGCAAAAAAGGTTTGAATTATATTCCCAAAACGTCACACAAATAAATCCTACGCGTCAAACGAATAATTCAGAAGCAAAGTCTTGAGTTGACATAACTTAAACGTTATCGAACACACAATGTACGAAATATTATGTAGGAATATACGTTACGCTTCACTTTTAAATTAGTACGTTTTATTACAAGCAAGCGTTGAGATTGCATTATCACGTAGGTGGGTAACACATAAATATTTTCCCGTGTTACTTTCGTCATTTTAAAAACAATAATTTTTCACGAGTAAACCAATCGTTTGTCCCGCGAAGTCTTTACGATCACGAACACTCGGAGTTCTACGTAAATTTATCGTTCCCGCGATCGCGCATGCGCAGATTATGGTTTATGCGTTCTGTAAACGGATGGTCGCCAATGTCTAGAGTTTTCGTCCCGTATTTCTTTCTTTAAATGCCACGCTAAGTGAACAAACTTACCTTCGTACGTTTTATAGACGACTTTGATCTCACCTCGACGTACTTCTCACTCGCATTAAGCACAAAAATATACGTTTGACACAAGATACGTGGCGCAGCCAGCTCAGAACCTTCGTTGTGCGCCCATCAACGATGGCGAATAGCTGCTTCGCTTGCCTCGCTCAAACTCCATTTTCTATGTGGACACCCGAAAAGCCGAGCGCGGCTTCGGCAATTTTCGGCCGTAAAACAGAATTTGATCGAGCAAGAGCGATTTTCCAAGCAACGTGTAAACACGAAATTATTAAAAAGTTGCGAAAATCTTGATAACAAGACTGTTAAAATACCAAGATCGCAACACAGAAATATAACATGTCTTGGTTGGCGATTTATATAGCTGTATACAGGGTGTTCGTGTTATTGGTGCCGAACATTTTTCTCGTAAATACATCGAACCGAAACTCTAAACTAATATTTCTGACAACACTCATAAAAATATTATTTTCTAACAATATGTATTGTTATTATACGAGTATTTTAATCTTGAAATACAATTATGTCATTCGACTACAAATAAGGATGATGTTCTTGAATCATTTAATACATTATTTACATATTTATTTAACTCTTGACTATTTGAATTATTCAAGTACAATATATATGCATATACCTTCATACGTATCGAATGTTAATAGAAATTATGTAAGCCATTTTTAATTCCTGACCAGTATCACCATGACATATCTGAGATGTTATTTTTAAAATTATTATCGACTCAAATGCAAAATATCCTACGAGTTTGCATTGTCACTTATATTGAACCAACGTGAAAAATTTGGCACTTATAAAATATATATACATATAACTATTACAGCGTTCGTGAATTCATAAGAAACGTAATCATTGCATTACTGAACGAACAACGAATCAGATTAAAATTGCAAAAACGCAATGTCGATTGGTCAATCACAGCTTTGGCGGCAATTACAACATTTTAAAAGAATGCCGACAACCGTTGCATTTAATTTCTTTTTGTATATAGTAATCGTATAATAAATTTGAATAAGAATGAATAAATTAAAGTACTCAATCATTAGTGTTAGCGTTGTAAATTTTAAATTCGTTTTTAAACGACACACTTTATTCGTTCGTCGTTTGTTATAAGATCTAAACTCTCATTGGTTCGCGTTGCTTTGCAACGAACGCCGTGCGAAATGTTGTGAGGACCCCGTTACAGACGCGGCGGGTTTCTCGTTCACTCGGATAATTTTACTCTTTCCGCGGACGCGATTTTTTTTTCCGCAACAAAATTACACTGTTCTTACCTTCGAAGAGACGCTGTTAAACTTTTTCTTGCGCAGTGTTATTTTTCGCGACGTAGTAAAAGAATAATTAAGTGTTCCCCTTTTCTGTCATTTTTTTTTTTCGTTTTACCCATTTATGCAAACATCAGATCGAATTTCAATTAGGCAAACTCGGCAAACTCGAAGCAATATGCAGCGTAAAAATTTTCTATTCAAACGACCGGACTTCAATGAACAAATCGGTGATCAACAAACTTCGAAGATGTTGTTTAGAAAATCGGAATTCAAACAAGTGGAATTATGTAAGGTACCCACAAATTTGTCCCCACAGGTATTACGAAACGACAAAATAATTATTTTCAAGCCTTAGGTAATTCTCATTAATGTATTACGGACGTAGAAATAAATGTACGTTTGTGCTTATCGTTTCAGTTCAACTCATTCAGTAGACATCTGTTTGAGGAAAATACGAACGATTTGTCATTTTTTACGACGCCACCGATGAACAAAAAATCCATTGCGACGCCACAGGCGCCAGTAAAGAATAAAAAGCAGTCTAAGAAGGTAGATTTGAAACCGAAAAGATTGCAGTTCACTGAAGAAGAATTGGACGCTTCCAGCGCCGCGGATAGCGGCATATGCGTTACATCTGACCAATCGAGCAATGCGTTGTTTTGTAAACAACAGACAAATAAACGTAACAAACTCGAATCCACACAAAAACAGATACGTACATTACATACTAGAGTAGACAAAATTAAAATACAGGTGAACGACAAAGAGAACGATAGAAATATCGTAGAAAATAGGTCTGAAAGCATATCAGACACCAGCAAAAATATAGCACAAGTATCGTCCTTAGGTAGGTGTACACGAAACGATAAAAAATGCATACCCACGTCGAGAACAAAAGATATTGATGCCAAAGATAAATTGACTCATTTTCGTGTATAACAGTATATGTTAGCTGTTAATTTAATTATATAAGTATGTTACCTCTAAGAAAAAGATTGTAATAAGATTGTATAATATAATGCTAGTTTATGAAGCAATAGATTTGTAACGAGTAAAATTTGTGCAAACTTCAAGCTTATCAGATGTTTTACTTTAGATTTATTATATAGCTGACATGAAATTTTGTTTGCTCTTTAGTATTTAATCCAACTGCTGAAGTTTTGTCTCAATGCAACAATAATTTTTCCTGGAGAAACAAACTATACTGGCTACAGAATCGAAGAGACGTTGGTCTTTGGATTGAATGCTGCAGAAAGAACTGTAAAAAATGGAGATATGTCAATGAGTATCATGATCCATTGGATGTACCCAAAATATGGTATTGCGAGATGAATTCTGGTCAGTTTTTATAGATTTTCGTTTAGAATTTTATCTACATACATGTACTTAACCCAATCATTTAATTTTACAGATAAGTCAATAGCATCTTGTGATATACCGGAGAAACTTATACCACCAGTCATAGAGTCAGATTTGATTGAAAATGCTTATAATGCTGGTAGCATTGTGTGGGCTTACATTCATGGCTTTCCATGGTGGCCTGGAATAATTAACGATAGTCCTGAAACTTTCACTTATTATGTATTACCTAAAAATTGTCAACAACCTGTAAGTGTTACATTTTTCTTTTGCATTTATAGCTATACTTAATTATATCTTGTATAAAATAATAAAATATGTACGATTTGTAGAAGAGGTATTATATTACATTTTTTAATGAAGAAAAGTGTGAATGTGCCTGGGTCCATAAACGAAACATTAAACCATTTGCAACAAATAAATATAGCAAACTTATTAAAAAGGTATTTAATTTTGTTTAACAGTCCATTATTTTTATCATGAAAAACAATAACTTTTATTGCAGACAATATATCATGGAATTAATTATAAAAACTCTTTAGAAAGAGCATATGAAGTGGCCTCGAGTGCTCTGCCATTGTCAATCTTAGAAAGATTACAAAAATTCAGTTACGTTGCACAGTATCAAAAGTTTTACGATATTAATAACAATTCAAACGAGTCAACTATTGAAAACACTGAAGTGCAAATGAGTACAAATTCTGACGATGAAATATCCCCTAGTTATCCTACAAAAGATTATCTTAGATTAAAAGATTATTATTCAAGAGTACTATCTGAAAAACAAAATACTTAATTAATCTTGTGATCAAAAATTAGTATTTATATTAATTTTAATTACGCAATATGATTTTCACTTGGTACATTTATTTTCACAAATCATAAGTATAAGTAATATTTGACTTTTCGTGTATTATGATTATTCATAACTACATACGTTAATATACGCTTAACGTCATACAGGAATACATCGAGACACTCGTATGAAACTAGTTGATAAGTCTTACTGTTTACTTTTATTATTTTGTGTACGTATAGAGAATCGTATATCAAAAATAATGTACTACATAATCGACCGAGTACTTACCGACTGATTGCAATTTGAATCTTTTAGTTACATTGACTTTCCGTACGAGTGTAGCACTAGTACGACAGAAAATTACGAATCTTTTTACCAAAAACTTTGTGATAATTAAAAAGTATTTCGTAAATTTCTGTCTAAATTACAAATAAAGACTTTTGCAATCAAATATTTCTATATTCATAATTTACATTTGAAAAAATTATTAAAAGATACATAATTCATACTATTTGCGTTACTAACGAAATGCAATTTGGGTTAATCGTTATGTAAAAAAAAAGTCAGCAGAAAAAGAAATAAACAGTGTTGGTTTTTTTAATACGATATCATAGGTCCTGTACAAGTTTTTGTAATATCCTAGAGTTTCTAGTACTATATTTAGTAGCCAGGTTATCGATAAGCTTCGCTCAGGTCATAAAATAAGAGATTATTTAGAAGAGATGATAGTTATCCATTTTAGAGGATAATAAATCGATCGTATATTTGTACATTGAACCTCTTTGTCGGCTGAGCTTCTTGTGCGTTTTAATTTATCATTTTCAAATATTTCAACTACAGTTTTTATAATTGTAGCGGAATCGGTAACAGCTGATCGATCGTTAATACATTGAAACATCATAAAAAGAATCTTATTGGATCCAGAGATAAAGTTAGTTCAATTAAAGTTTTTGATACATGAATCGATTCGTAATCAATTTGGGAACACTTGCAAAGCGAAAAAATGGTTATCTCTTGTTCTTTTTTGAGTAATAAATTTCGATGACGTATCGTATTTTGATCCATGTAATTAAGACCACTTGTCAACGCCGATTACCCTGTGAGAATTATCACGATAGAAACGAATTCCGGTGGATCATCGTCGTACAGCTGTACATTGTAATTAAGAACGAAACGTTCGGAACAGGTCTGGTCGGTACAACGCATTGGCTGATGCTGGTTACCGATGCAACGTTTCTTAGGTGACGCCGCCATTCGATCCAGAATGTTTCTCCGAGCGGAAATCGAACGTACATAAACGCTTGTAAATCGGCATGTTAATGTGGCGCAAAGTTCGGTGAGGTCGTCGGGTCGACGTGACGTCAGCGGATACGGAGACCCTCGATGTGGTGAACTGCGACAATATTTGCGTGTTTCAAGCACGCGTGTGATATATTCGTGGCCAATATATCAGCTCGCGACAGCGATTTTCGTCGTTTGTCACCGAACTTTGGTGGAAACAAGTTTACGCGAATATAAAGCAATCGATTCTCTTTGCAATTTCTCGGTTACTTCGTTCGAGTTATTAGTGAACAATGCATACAGATTGTCTGGGTTAGGTATAATAGATGTTCAGTGTTTTGTAACATGTTTGGAACGATGGTCGTTTGATTGCAAATTTTTACCTGTTTCTAACAATGAATTTTATAGATACTTAAAGGTATGCAGTGATTCTTCATGTAACGAGCGTATTCAATATAATTAAATTGGGATATATAATTGATAAGATTGAAATATATTTTAGGTTACTTTGCGGTAATGACCTAAAATCTCGCAACATAGTATACTTCGTGATAATGATAAGTAATATTATGTAATACTCTAAAAATATCGCATTTATATATTCTTACAAGATATTAAATACAATTCTCATTAACATTTTTTATACGCGATAGTATGCTCTATCGAAACGGTAGATTACTCAATGCATTGTTGCAGGGAAGAATTTTTTGTCTGTTGATCGAAACAGTGGAAGAAACGCAAACGGTGGAACTAAATAAATTTGAATGGATATGGTCGAGATGGGCTGTCGGTTCTTCCGATGACCCGTGGTCCACTCTGATCCTTCGCAGTTAACACTCCCCTCCGCGGTTGGCCCCAGAAAAAAAGAAAAAAGGAAAACGATAACCCCAGATACCGAGGCGGGCGCATACGTGCTTGTTATCGTTCTCGTAATAGTCGAACGATCGTGTTGCTAACCGAGTACTCGGGTTATCTGGCTTGTTTGTCCTTCGTACAATTTTGTTACGTTTCTTCGCGCTTTTCCACGCTCGTCCCTCAGCAGGATCGATCATTATTTCACAACCATAATCAACGATAATTGCTGATCGTTATCTTTTTCTGTTTCCTTTATTGGTTAGATAAACGTAGAAAAAAATTGACTTTTTATCGCGAGTAACAGTAGCTTCAACAATTGACAATTTTCTTCCATTAAAAATCATGAAATTTTTTAATTGTTTTTTGTCCAGTATAATAAGTTTTATCATTTTTCAAAGCAAATATTTTAAACAAATCTTTAGATCTCCTTAGACACGAAGTTTAACCGTTCGATGGAAGAGTTCGTACTCGAAGAAGTTATCGGGAAAGAACCTGTTACTTAGACTCTGGAAATAACCACACACGGGGCGAATAACGAGGATTGTACATACCGAAACTATTTTAGTGAATCTCGGGGGCCGCGTGTATCCGTCGAAACGGAGGTTCGTATATATTTTTAATGCGCCCTACGTGGCTGCGCCACTGCCACAAGAAATAACTGGGAAAACGTTGAACCCGCCACGTGGAAATTCTATTTCTTTTGCGCCTTAATTGCGCCTTCGAGCGGTCCCGTGCACACAAAAATCCCTTTTGAATAACATTTTGCTCGATTACCGAACTGTCAAAGACTCGCGGGATATCCATGCTGACCGAGCGTTGTTTGAGGTTATACCGCCAACTACCTGATAATTTCTATTAACAACGAAAAAGAAAAGATGTTTCGTACGTTACGAGACCAATATTAATTCGTTTGTCATTCTCACGGGATGATTTCTCGCGGGGTTTTCATGCTGACCGAGCGTGTTGAGGTTATGCCGCCAAGTACCTGACAATCTGTATTGAAGATAAGAGAAAAGGTATTTTATACGTTACGAGAGCAATATTAATTCGTTTATCATTTTCACGGGATGATTATTCCGGAAGTGCGATATAGTTCAAAGGCGAAAGAACACATAGGCCACGCCTAGGTATAAACCGAGCGAAATACATGCAACACTATAGGTAGAAAGGTCGAGTCAGGATATAATTCTCTATCCCAGTCCTCCGTCCTTTTTTTTTTTACCATCGACCCAATACGCCGCTCCCATGTTTGTCAACGACGTACGCCCCCATTGTTACACGGTTCCTAACCGACCGTGCTGCCACGAAACGATTAAACGGTACGTTCGGCTTTTCAGTTGCGAGGGGCCCCGAAGATACAGCCAGCATGCGTTTACGACCAATAAATGTCTCTTTTACGAGTAAACGTCCCGCATCTAGACACCGGTATTCGTGGCCGACGAGGAAACGCGTTTCAATACGCGACAACGCTCATTAACGGTAATTAAAATGGCCCGTCCGTTACGCTATCGTTTCGCGACGATCACTCGTTTGGAATTGATTTAAGCGCTCCGTGAAGGAACAGACCGTGACCAATAAATCGAATTCATCGTTTATAAAATGTTACCTCCGTTTTATAGATCGTCCGTACCTCTTCCCCCGGACGATTATCCGGAATTTTATTCGCACGGTTAATGGAAAATTCGCAACGCTACTCGAACACCGTGTTGCGATATTCTCCGCGAAGGTTTGCGCAACGAAATTTTCGAGCGAGCATTGGCCACGGTGCAGCTAAGCCTTTTTACATTCTTTTCGAATCTTATGAATAATTGATAAGAAGTTAGGGTTGTCATTCGTTCCGTTTTCGGTTTTATAGACGGGACAAAATCAACCGGTCAAGACTCAAGGACACATTCTATTTTTCATACTATTTTTACGCCATGTGAGCGAAGTCACACTGTCTCTGTTTCGACGACAGAGAGCGCATGCTCGCGAGATTTACGCGACGGACGAAAGTTACGGTGGCGGGGTGGGGCAATCAAACAGCGTATGGTGGGGGGGGGGGGGGGGGGTGTGATTCTCGGTGACCTCGAGTCGACAGTTGACTTTGTACCGACTATAGTGATCGACGCGTCAATTTTTACGAAATTGGATATCAACAGAAACGACTCAACTCCTGGAACGAGTTTTTTCTAACCTTTATTCAACTCTTTTCTATCGTACACCGTGTAAATGCTTCAAGACCGAGAGAGTTCTTCTCGCAGAAATTATAAGCTAGGTTGTACGCTTTAAAATGTCTTTTCGTAATTCATCTCACAGATAAAGTAATATAAATAAACTTCCCTAGCGCGCAAAAGATTAACTCGTATTTGTTTTATTTGTTGGTACACTATTTCTTATTACAGGTTAGAAATTCGTTCTTTTTCCCAAATAGGTAAATAGGTTTCTTGGCATTAAAAAGTGCGGGTAACACGAGAGTACCGACCGGGGACATGCGTTTACACGAACCTGAACGTAGCAAGACCTTTGAACTATACGGGGTGTGTAGCCGTTTCAGGGTAATGTTTCACGGTCCGTGGTTTCACGAGTGCGATATGCGAAAGAATCTGAGACCGACGTTTCGCTGCACCGCTGGATCGTTCCTAAATGTGTCTCTGAAATGCGTCTCGGTGAGGTCCTCCTCTAAATGCGACTTAACGACCCACCGCGAGGAACGAGGAGAACGGGGAACGACCTGCACGGATTCGGGCGCGGTCAATGCCGTCTAGATGCTCGCTATTACTATCCGGACCGCCTGGTATTTTCGTCATGGCCTACTAATACACTCCGCAAATTCTCGCCCTACCACGGGGCCACTGTTCGACGATGACGTGGTCAAGGAAATATGCCGATCGCGGGCCGTGTCACTGGCCGTGATGGCCAATTCCTTCCCCCTTCTTTTCCTTCTTTTTATTCCTTGAAAACGAGCCAACCTAACCCCGCTGCATCCTCGCGTCTCGGTTCCTGAAGCGGTCAGGAGAGGATCAGCAAAAGGGAAAACGAGAATGCGCGGAGTTTCTACTCGATTTAGGTTGCCCGTCCTTTGGCTACCGTCCGCGAGCCGTCTAGAATTCTTCTTGTAGTTATCTTTTAGAAATTTCGAAGTGAAACCAGTCAGAATAAATTCCTGCGCCTAGGAAGACGCCGCGTATACACACTACGCGGCACGCAAAAATACCGTTCCACTACCACGATTGCACGGAACGTGTCGCGAGAGGAAACCGTCCTTTCCAAGCACGTGTAAGCGAAGCACACACGCGCACACTCGTTCGTCCCTCGTGCGTCTGTGGCGGTGGGACGAGGCTTTCGTGGCCGGCACGAGTCTGCGTACTCGCGTCGTTTGTAGGCTAACGTGAAAGTGTCTGTTTCTTCCTTCGGAAGGACATTGAATTTTTCTGCTAACGCTGAAACGAGGAAAGCGGCATACTAATGCGTTTAACGCGCATCCGAAGAAGAACAGAATAGACACGGATAAATATTCAAGGAGTTTGGGCCTTCCATTTATTCATGACCAACGTCTTGAACAAAAAAAAAAGGAGACGCATTTGCATTTGAAAAACCGGACGATCCGTGAGCTAGAAAATTTTCAATATTCCGTTCCCGTGGGATGTGCAGCGGTCGTTTATTTCTTTCTTTCTTTTTTTTCCTTCTTCCTCTCCGAGTCGACGTATTTAGGCGAATCGCGTTCAGCAATTCACGATACGGAAAGTGTGGTTACGGTCTATCCGGATCCTTGCCATTGCAATAACATTTCGCGTTGTTTCGTCGTAATGCTTCCGTTCTTAAACGAAAACGTAAAAGATATTATATACGGTAAACGGTGTAGCAATTTCCTCTCGCTTTTAATATTTACTCGTGGTCTATAAAGATGTACAGATTTCAGTAGTCGTGCTACAATTACAAGGAGAGTGATTTATCGCATCAAACAGAGAAGAACTTAACCTCAACTGTGATTTATCGTAGCTTTTACTCCGGAGAAAATTTTATCTAACTCTTGGGTAGGATACGGTGGATATGAATTTTTCTCGCCTAGCGAAAGCCAAGTGCTCGGTCCACGCAAGACGCATTTCTCGTCGAACATCGTGGCTGTTACGAACGTAAAGACGAAAGTGGACGATGATGCAACACGTCCAATGTACTCGTCCAGTTTCGTCGCCCATCGTGCCATTTTATCTATTCGACTTATTTATCGGATAGAGACTCGGTTCGCCCTATTTCGTAAGCGGGATCGGGAACGCTAGTTCCCAACTTGAAATTTTTTGAATTTGGGGCACTGAGAAAAACACAGGGTCGTCGGGTCGTTCATCGCCGATAAGATATTACGGACGTTGGAATATAAGTGCACTGGTTACGTAAAAGGACGGAGCGGTGAACGGGGTGAGATTTCATCCAGCCAAGACGATGTAAATCATCGTTCGTAGCTGCTCGAGCGTTTCGTTAATACGCGTATCGAGTGGGCAATCGAGGCAGATAAAAGATTGCGGTGTCGTAATCCCCCGCTGGCCGCGATACGACTGATAATTAATCGACAATTTTTTTCCCCATGATTGCTCCCTCTTTTTTCTTTCCCTTTTTTTTTTTTGATTTAGAATACCAAATATAACGGAGTTCACGAGGTAAAAAGATAAATGCCGCAAGCAGCCCGTAAACGAGGCGTTATCAACGCGCACGCCTTGAACTCGGTGACGAAGCGTTCTGTCGTAGCGCGTCGTAAAATATAGCGATATGTGCATATTTGCAACTGTTACGCGTCGCCTTCGACCAGTAGCGAAATATAAGAATTTCAAGCGCTACTTCGAGATCTGTATCTCTCACATGGTGGAAAGGCGAGGAAAAGTCATCGCGAAGTAATGCAAATATCGTTATCGGGTTTGAGAAATCGGCGAGGTAAGAATAAAAATATGTGTTTCGTAACAACATTTTCTAGAATCAGGTTTTCTCAATTTTCTCGCGAAATACCTGTACACGTCGCTCAAAATATTCCGTGGAATATAGTTACGAAAACATTTTCGAAAGAAATTCCAACTTCCATATTGACGCGTTATTTCTTTTTTTTTATTGCGTGGAATTCGATCGTGAGATTCATTTGTTTCTTTTTTTCTTTTAATGGAAATCAGAATGAATGCTTGGAGTGCTGCACGCAAGTTAAAGAAATAATTAACAGAATACGGTAGCGATGCGCAAACGCAGTCATTGTCCGTGCCCGCCACTTGCGTCATTCACGGGGTGCATTCGGCCACATCCCCGCTCCTGGTATCCGCGCGAACCCTAACCCCACCGCGTTTCCGTCGCTCGGTGGAACGAACGCACTCTCACGCGCGTCGTTTTACCCCCACCACTGGTCGGCGCGATGGAAACGCGCACCCGTGACTGGCGGAGTTCTCGCCAGCCTCCGCGCAGCTCAGTCCGCGTCGCTCGTTCCTCCAGTTACGATGGTTGGTCGTGTTCAAGTAGTTTCGAGTTCGCCACCGTTCGGATCACAACGGTTGTTCCTCGCACCTCGCGTTCGTCTGGTATTGCGTCGTTCTAGTCGTTGTTTTAATTTCGTGCAGGAAGTTTCAATCCGCAATCGAGACTCGAGAAGTACGCTACCACGATGGCGAAGCCGGTTCGTTCGCATCCTCTCGCACACGCGTTCGCAAAAGAGGAAGGAAGTCTACCCTCGTACGCGTCTCTCATCGTCCCCACTCCTTCGAGTTTCCTCGGTTTTTTACTCGGTAACGAAGGCTCTTCTCCACCTTCCGTCGCCTCCTACTCCCTTCACGCTCGTTCTCGATCGTGTGCCACGCTTCCGGCTGACAGTGCGGTTTTCGGGCCTGCGCGACTCGACTCGACGGCTATATCCTTCCTTCTATCCTGTGCGATTCTCAGTGATCTGCGAATCTCCTGGCTCTCCGTCTCTTTTTCGAGCCTTGCCGTGTAGCACGACGGAAGGCGGTGCCGAGTCATCGTGCACTTTGCTCGAGAGTGTGCGTCACGTCTCGTATCTGAAGTGGTGCACCGGTTCTTCCTCGCCGCCCTCTACGCTGCCTCCTTGCCGAAGAATCGATCGTCGAGGGGCTTCCAGGACTTGGTCGTGAAGCCGCAACGCCAACAGATCGGACGCTGCTCGAAGATCCTCGATCGTGTCCTACCACTTTTGGTGAGTGAATATTTTTAACTTTTTGTTCAACCTCTTGACGCGCCGAGTATACGGGCGTTATTCATTTACAACGATTTTCTCATCGAAATCTTATTCGATCAGAAACGCGAAACTTTCGTAGGTTTATTTCTATTTCGCAGTAATTGAATACTCGAGGATGGTTAACGGTTTCGATTCGAACGTTAGGGTTCTTAGGAAAGTTCACGATTTATCGATAGTTCCGTTGTGCCGGAATGATCTACGGGATTATGTAACCCGCGTAATTTGAACATGGATGCGCCACGTGCTTAGTCTTCTGGTACTATTTTTATATTTTATTTCTACCTCTTTCGTTCCTTTTTCGAACTACCGAGGTCCAAAACGATCCACGTGTTCGAGTCAGTTTAGGTTATATGTAGTACTGATAGATTGTGTAGCGCATTGTAAGCTATCTTTTCCTCGAATTTCTCGAAAACATGCGTGCCCCCCAGTTGAACCGTGGAATCTAATCGTACACGCGGAACGCTGGAAACGGGTAGGCGGGTGTCGTTGGACACGGACACGCCCATTGGTCGGGCTCATCGTCATCGGTGCGTTTCGTGAAGCCTAATTAAATTAAATGCTTTGTAGCGGTTTTCTAAGGTCGCTCGGTGGCGCGCCATATTTGGCCGTCTAAAGAGCACGTTTTGACCTCCGTGGATTCTCGTCCCGATATTTTTTCCTCTGTTTCCCTCTTTCTCTCTCAATTATTCGAGGATGGTCCCGGTCTGGTTATTATTAGATTGGTTTTCTTACGAATCAAGAGAGGCGAGGGACAGGACATTTATTAAGGGGACAGCGGTTCGCATTTAATTATGTGTCGGGTATAGTTCAGACTTCGATAAATGATGTTATTCAATGATGTGAATTTTTGAATACTCGCGAAGATTTTCCAATTACTTCCAATTCTAAATTTTCCGCATACCAATGAAATTTCCGTTACCGTAACTTAACGCTCCAATTATATATTTTTATAATATTCGTATAAATTACGTTTAAAAATTGTTAATATTTCAAAGTGTTTAATGGGTCGTAATCGTTAAGTTTCACGAACGTTGTTCGAGCATCGTGATACTCGAGATTCCGATCTTTAGAAAAGTAAATTGAATTGATGAAAAATTGGGGGAAAGAGAGAATGGCGCGCTAATCGCGCTCGCTTGTTCTACCGAATGAAACGGACGTTCGACGCCAGAGCGCGTTGCGTCTTGTATAGCAACGCGTATAATATGCAACGATGCATGCGAATAGTCTGGCGCCAGCAGGTGCAGTTAAATATAGCTTATGCAATGGGTATCCTCCGCCTTTCTTTCTCTTCGACCACTCCCCTTCATCCGAAAAAAAGAACGGTGCGTAAACAAATATGTAGGAAAAGAAGAGATATTTCGTCGCGAAAAAAATTCGACTTCGATGTTTCTAGACTATTTGTCACCCAGGACTGAACGCGGTGTCTCTCGCGTGCGCAGCGAATTAATGCGGCTGCCTTGTTTACACCCGTTCGCGTGGTGAGATCGTGTCCCACGTTTCATAATAAAGTCGACATATAACTTTGTTTTCTACGTCTCCGCTAGGGAGGGAAAGAGATGCAGGCCGCGGAATCGAAGGTTCTCGAGGTATACACGAGAATCCAATGTTCGCGTGCGCGCGCGTCAAACGGATCTTGAACGGAGTTTACTTTTTGTGAGTTTCTTCGGACTGCGTTCGCCTCGCGACAACGGCTCTTCGCAATAACGTCTGTTCCTCTACTTGAACACATTGCGCTCCTTTTTTTTTCTCGCCAAACCTCTTTTTTTTCCTTTACTCGTCCATGGAATATTTCTTGTACTCTCAAGGTTCGTTTCAACGGACAGAATGTGTTCTAGAAATTGCGACACACCGAATCAAAATTTATGCGCGAATTTTATCAAAACGATTCTCGTGTATTGCGAATACTGATTCCAGTGTCCAAATCCGTCGGGGAATTTATGGTAGAGAATTTACATTCTCGGGAGCACCAATTAAATTTTACGGCAGCCCGTGAAATTACTCTGTCGTACCGTGGAACAGTATCGAGAATTTTTGTGCTTCTCCTTTTCTGCGCGGTGGGGTATAACACACATACGCTTGGACGTTGTTTCTGCCCGGTGAACGAGACCGGAGATGCCGGCCATCTTAAAAAAAGAAAAAAGAAAAGAAAAAACAGATTAATGCTCATTATGGATATTAGCCTTCGGCCATTTGCATAAAGGCGGAGACGTTGATACAACTGGTCGTGCGATAACGAGCGACGGATGGCATAGCATGACTGGTTGCGAGAGAACCTTTCTTTTATCATCTTTTTTTTTTCTTTTTTTTGCTTGAGTTGTATCTTCCTCTCTTCTATTCGGTCGTCCGTTTGCTCACACGTATGACTAACAAAGAAGAGAAAGAAGAATCCCTTGAATCGTCATGATTTCTTCCTGTTGAACGATGAGCTCGAATTTTTCGTTTCGAGTTTGTATTTTTTTCTCCTCGAGTTTGCATAACAAACGAGATATTCAGTCCAGTAGTGTGTTATGGTTGTGTTCGATTTTCAACGGTTGCACTTTCTTCTTCTTTTTTTTCAGCATTTTCTTGCCCATTTCTGGATTCAATTCTCAAACTTGATTATCGAATTGAGAATTTCTTTTTTATTTTGCAACGTTCAACCGTTGTAGTTCTAATATACCGCTGATCGGACACCGAAAATAGTCTATCGTCGTCGGGTTACTTCGGATCTTGTACGAAGGGGAACGATATCTCGTAGAAAAAAATTCCTACTTAAGTTGCAAGCCGTGAGCTGCTTCATAAAACCGGTTACCAGATACACGGAAATGTAAATTCACCGGAGAGGCTCCGAATACCACGAAAAAAGGAATTCTGTGTCTACGTCGATGCAGCCCTTGCGCGCGCATATCTAACGGGTCGAAAATAACGTTGCACATTTCCGTCGAATAAAAGTGAAATTTTTCATTTGCGAATTAAAAAAAAGAAAAAAACGTTGCTTTCGTTTCGTGTTATCTTTCCATTCGATAGAAGGATTCGAAAGATGAAAGTGAGCAAAATTGTGAATAATTTAAGGCAGGTTGTTGTTCGATGTAAACGCGTCATAAAATTGTCGCACTCTCGAAATTATTGCGTAGTGTTTTGTTACACCGTTAGCGTGGTAAAATCGGATTTCACCACCGCTGTATCGAAAAAAACCAGTGACACTGGGTGTATGGACATTCGACCTCGACTTCTCGGCGAACCTCCGTGACGACACCTGCATGTAAACGCACATATTATTCGGCCGTTTTAATATTTAAAAGCATCTGCGAGTTGTCGCGAGTGAAAGAGAGAGCGCAAGATAGATGGGACAAATAGCAAAGAATGGGAAGAAAAATGGATGCGCACACATAGGCGTCGCCGTCTGCAAACAAATTTTACTTACCGTGATAAAAAATTGCGAGAAAATTTACCACTCGCTGGATACTTACTTTATTTCGCAACATTCGGGTCACAAGATTGTTGCTCGAGCGTGTTGAAAAATTATTTTAAAAAGTAGCAAAAATTTGAAGCAAAAGAATATGTGTACGCGTTTCGTGCGAACGGGTGTCAAAATTTTACCGAGCACGGACGGATTGTAATTGAAAAATTGTGATAAACTATTTTTTACGGCGAGGTTAAAGGGAAACGTAGAATTTTGTTTTGTCGAAAAGTGTGTGTGCGACGCCCATGCGTATGGCAAGAGGGTGGAGAGAGAGAGGTAAAAGGCAGACGAAGCACAGCGAGATGCCTTAGGATCGAGTCTCCCTGACGGCGTTTATTTATTGCCAGTATTAATACCGAGCCCCGCAGAGTCGGTTGGTGATTACATAAAACTTGCTTGCCCCTCCCACCATCGGGGGCAACCCCCTCGTCTCCACCCTGTTCGCCTTCTATCCGTTCGATGCTATCTCCCGTGGTAATGGGGCCTGGCAAACGAATCTATTCGAAAAAAAAAGGAGACACGAGGAACTTGTTCGACGCATCTTCGATCGTTTCCACGTGGAGAAAAAGCCGCAACCATTATCGCATAGTTCGAATTTTATGACGAACGCCCTCTACGTAGCGGGCTTGACTTAACCTGAAACGTTAAGGTTGGAAGAGGTTATACGCTGCGAGTTGATAGCGAGTACTTAACAGCAGGCACTACCGAACGGTTGCAGCTTTGCGATCGCGTTCTTTTATTTCATTATCCATATATTTCCGTTTCGTATACCGTAACGTTATTCCCCTAACCTTCGTTTGTTCAATCTCGTACGCTTCGTTTCCTCGCATCGACCGCCGTTCAACCTGACAATTCACAACATTATTCCAATCACACCAAACGCGCCAATCCTGGCTCAATTACCGCGCGAAATACATATTCACTGTCAAGCTCCTTTCCAAAATTGGCCTTGCGAGTCTGTTCGAATCGCCGAAAGATAAGCGACCGAAAGAATAACAGCAAATTACTCAGCCGCTGAATATGGCGTGTTCAGTAAATTGCCGAAGCGCGTTGCCATATCCTCATTGTCCTCGTTGTCCTTTGTCCGCCTGCTCGGTGAAGTGTTCACTCTCCTCCGCTAACAGCCGATCCTAAGTGACTAATCACATCCACGCAAAGAACCGCACGAACGCTTCTTCGCGATTCCTTGCACTTGTTCTTTTTCTTTCCTGTGTACATTTACATTTCACCTGGCCCGATTATTTTTAAGCTCGATACGCTATGTAAGACCAGACGACGACACGAGGCTGTACTCTTTCGAACGTCGGTGAACGATCGGTGCGCCTCGAGAAGCTTCGTTTCACACGTTGCAAGAGATCGCTTTTTTATCGGCGGACCAGTGTGACCGTTGGACATTTCGAAACAGTACGGGCACTTGGTTACGAGAAACGGAATCGTCGGTCGTTTCCAAGAAAGAGAACAAATGTTTGTGGGACAGAGAAAAAGGGATAGAGAGAAAGGGAGAAAGAGAGAGAGAAATCTAAAAAAAGAACGAGCCACGAGCAGCGGGGCCGAGACGAGTGGACACCGAAAGATAAGGAAAAGGGCAAGGGACGAACGAGGCTCTGGAATAAAGCTAAGACACATCGGATGGAGTATCTGTTCACATCTTACCGGGCAGCATTAGATTGAAGTTGAACCTTCTAATACTGTCAGGTAAAGATGTCGTCAGGATTCCGAAATCAACGACTTTACCCGGGCTGGGAAAAATTACCGCGTGCAGATGCTCGCTACCTTCGTTAAACCCCGGAATACCAGGGCCAGAAAAATGTGAACCGTAAGAAAGTATAGTTGCTCGAGCAAATTGCATTCTCGAAGCGACCGCGATCGTTGTCGGTAAAGGCGTTCCCTTTGCGCGAATGGAACGTCTCCCCATTGTCAATGCGATCTGACAGGATACCTCTTCGCAACGAAGATGCTTTGAGAATGCGTTTGTGGTGTGCGCGAGAGTGAGTTTGTGAAATACGAGGACTGTTCAAACTTGTCCGGGACGCGAGAATATAATAATAAGATGGTGATTTTTCAAGATATTCTTTTTCTCTCAGCAATCCTCTGGCAGGGAATTTTTCGGGTTATGATCGACACTAATCGAGGACTGTGACGGGTTCTTAGGTTGGTTCTCTTCAGAAAGAAAGTTATAACAATTATGTGGCACGGTGGTGGAAACATTATATAAAAAGTTTGTGTAAAAACGTTATATAAAAATGTGTTGTGATCGGTGTTAAAAACTTGTATCATTTTTATCCGTCGTGTCAGTATGACGGTTAAAACGATTCAAATTACGTTTTATGAGCTAACTAGCCTGTCTTAATCCTATATAATTAAGGTTTCGTACAAATCACTCTCATTTATAAAAGATATACGTTTATTAACTTTTATTTCATTTTGTGCAATTTTTTCGTTACATAGTGCGCCTGAGAGTATTCGTCGTATATTTGCATACTTATTTATACATTAGAAGCGAATTCATTAATCTCCATTTGTCGATCTCCATCTTACGTGAATTAATTAAAACCATTATGCTAGTTTAGTACGCATCAATCATTTTTTTTACCAAGAAGACGTCTCATTGTTCTAGTGATTATTTTATTACAACGAGCGTATTTAAACGTTATTTTTTTCTAGAAAAAATTCAACCGAAGAAAAAATCGGAAAATTGCCCGTCTCGCCAAGTTTGAACTTTTCTCGTATTTCGTAGATTCAATCGGGTGATGTCACGTTTATTGTAGTTCGTCGAAATAGGTTGACCGAGAGACCTGCTACGTGGTTACATATCCAACATATGGAAAAACCTTCTGTGGCTAATGTAATTTGTGTGATTCGTGGATGGTCAGTGTACTGGGATTTCGAACTTTCTTACGGATTAGCGAAACTTTTTTAATGGATTCGAAGGAGAGACTCGACGGTTAGTTTCTCTAAATATTATCTCCATGCTTTCTACGCTTCGTTCGGCGCGCTGGAATTTCGAGATCCAGCCGGTCGACGTGTATTTTCGTGGCTCGCGTGATCCGAAGAAGAGTGGGAGGGTGTCGGCTTCGAGCAGGAACGATAACTAAGACGCGTGCGCGTTTTTCGCACTTGTGACTCCCAAACGGTGGAAACATTGGGGGTGTCCGAAAATAAGACTCGAAGGCAGGTGAATTCTTTTCGCAGAAACGAATTGAGAATTTGGCACACATTTTTCTTCGCGCGAGCCTTGTTTTATACACGCTTCACTATTTTCAAAGTCGATTTTTGCGATGACGAAAACGCGTAAAAACAAATTTGATGTTACTTTTATTCGTCATTTATGATCCGAATTATATTTCAACCATCCCTGATATGATCAAAGCGATATTGTAACACGGGCTGTCGTATCGTCTCGTTGACTCGAGAGTACGGCACATGTAGACTTCGAAAGCTTTTTCATATAACATCTTTGTTAATTTAGTCGTGATTTTGAGGTGTAAAAATAGAAATCGGGAAATGAAACTAAAGTAAGAGTATAAAAGTTATAGTGGGATTACAAATAAAAACACTTTCTAATGTTTTAAAGAGCTCTTCGGGAACACTTCAATAACATTCTTAGTATTTACGTTTATACAACTAAAATATAAAATATATGTTAAAATAATTGAACGAAAGAATGTTAATATAAAGGTTAATTTCTAAGGTAAATGCTTCTAACATTTTTCTTTTCCGAATGTAATTAAACAAGAATAGTAATTCAGATACGATAATAAATTATATATTATACTTAATCGTTAATTAACAATTAATTAACATTGTGCGTAAGATATATTAAATCTCGAAATTAGGTTTCACGAATATTGCAATTTTCCAGTTTGGTCGCTTTTCGGTGAAACTTTAATCCCCATCGAAGGGTCAAAACGTTATCGACGTTAAACGAGTGGAAGATGAATTTTTCATTGTTCTCTGTCGGTAAGCGCGCCACACGCGTATCAATTTCAGTATTTTTCTCCGAGCGAAAAATAGCCGGACTCGCGGCCTATAAAAATATCGCCTCGAAGTCACGTGAGACGAATGGGTGGTTGATAATTTCCTATTGGTGAAATTATGCGGTGCGTGCTGTACATACATAAATTGAACGCACGCGTGTACACAGTTGGTGCGAGCGGTCTAGTGTGCGCATCGATTCGGACCAACGCGTGCACGGAGTGCGGCCTGGCGTCGCGTTGCGTCGCGTCGCCTCGCGTCGCCTCGTGTTGGTGGGAGGCAGAAAACGAAGCGTCTGAAGTCGTCGCGGCTACGGTGCCCTGGAGCGAAAGAGTGTGTAGGCGCGTCAGGAATGTAATGCCTCGAAAACAGTGCCACGATCGTAAAGCATCGCGTGGGTCTTTTCGTAGATCGGCCGCGAGGGGTTGCGAGACTACGAAGGAAATAAATTCCCATTCGCTTGGAAACGCCTTTTACCACCCCCGCCAATTGTTCGCGATGATGTCCTTAAACTCGGACCGTTGGTGCCGGTAGGTGTCAAAGCTCTGAAACTAAGACAGTTTGGTCGGTTGTTCGTCGAGTCCAAAAGTGAATCTCGGTACAGTGTCTCGAGGAATTTTTTCTTCGGTTTGGAGATCGGAATTATTTTCTACTACTGTGTTTCGTCGATTCGAGTGAACGACAGCTGCGAAGAGAACAAATTTGGATGATTTCTGGACTCGATTTTCGAACTTAGCTACTATTGTATTCAAATTCCTCGTGAGGAATAATAAATAAATAAATAATAAGAAATGTCGACGAATCAAAAAAATTCTCTACCCGTACTTTGTGTATTGATAATTGGTGGTTTTGATTTTTTAACATTATGATAGATATTATCGTGTTTGAGTTCTCCAAAGGTTAGTAGCAGTTAAGGATTATTAATTTCTAACGTCTCTGAGTGACCTTGAGGCCTTTATGGTGCTAGGACTAAATAATAGTGTTTGGACAATCCTGATGTAAGGTTCTTTGAGATGACTAATAGTCGAGGAGAATTCAGCTGGTATTCTGATAAACATAACGGTTATCGATGACGTTGATAATTCAATTGACAGTGCAGTGCTAATGGCGTCTTGTGGGCATTATGGTGCTTGTGGTTATAGTAGATAATTAAGCAACATTTTGTACGGTTTGAGACTTTTTTTTGGTGTCTGCGAATATTCGATCAACAATTGTGATTTTCTTCTCACGATAGACTTTTTTCCTTAATCATAGTTGCTAAAATCTTCTGAAAAAATTTGTCAATTTTCAGGATACTCGTTTTTTATTGACACAATATTTATTAAATTGTCCACTAATTGGTTAAATTTCTACAGAAGGAAAGAATTTTTAGGTACGATTTTATTTACCGTTAAATTGCATTTAATTGGAGAAAAATTTTCCTTCTGGAAAACATTGACACGTGTACGTTTAATTTTGGATTTATTTCAAGTATTGTAACGTGGAAAGTACCATTCGAATTTTGAATAAATATTCATAGTTAAATTTCCCAATGATGTAACATGCCAACACTATCGCAAGGCTGACAGATGTCAGACACAATATCAGTTTGAATTTATGTTTCTTTCGAACAATCTCAAGGAATGAAAAACGATTTCTTTTGTACGTAAATAAATTTTCTATGTATTTTCTGTTTCACGAGACTATAAAATTGAATTTTTCGACGCTCTTGTTCTTTTTACGTCGTCCAGAGGCTATTTTAATCCCTCGAGCAGTTGGGTTTCATATTTTACTTTTAAAACGTCCATGAACCAAGAACGATATTCTGGTATATGACAAACAAATGACTAAATATTAATATCTAAATTAACATGTGATGAAAAAAAAGGTGTAAATTAACAAGGCTACTATATTAATTCAAAACGTACACCTATAAAATATTAAAATCGTTAATAATAAATAGGAAAAAAAATGAGTTATAATAAAGAAACTAAATAATTTTTATCATCGAGTAAAACCAGACCAGGAAAATTTGTATCTGTATAAAAGTTTCGAATTGCGAATAAAAAATAACCGACATTTTATCCGTTATTCGTTGAATAGAAATCAAGATTTATATTGTAAAATTAAATATTTTTTCCAGCAAGTAAATCGCTGTTGCTTTCATTCAAATAAAAACTATATAATAATTTGTATTAAATAACAAAATTTTATTCGAACCAAATTTACACGGTTTTCAAATTTTATTCAAATTAATACATTGAATTTTACAAAATGTTATTCGAATCAAATTTAAACACTGGATTTTATAAAATTTACACGTTTTGTAATCAATTTTTATTCAGACAAAATTTGTACGTTACTTTTTAACAAAATTTTATTCAAACAAAATTTGTACGTTAATTTTTAACCAAATTTTATTCAGACAAAATTTGTACGTTCTTATAAAATTTAATTCGAACAAAATTTTGCCTATTTCTGGTCTAGCTTTGTTTATACCTAGTTCCAGCACTGAAGATGAGACAAATTTGTTCCGTTGAAAGTATTAAGCGTACAATTGTATAAAAAAGTGAGGAATTCCAATCTTTGGTGTAATTTTTCGCACAAAATTGAATCGCCAACGATTCGATAGTTATCGAAACCTGGACCTTATCCCGATGGTTGTTCTTAAGTCTGTATATTCATTATTCCCTCGCTCGTGTCGATCGTTTCACGAGAAACGCAAGAAATCCGGTTCTCGATGGTCGAACGGGATCGTAATAACGCGCATGACTGGCAGGGAGAACCAATGATAAGAGAAAAAAAACGGAGCCTGTCCTTGCCGAGCAAGTAGATATAGGAAAAGCATAAGTAATTGAAATAATCGCGCAACGAATGCGCATCTTAAATAGCTGTGGCAATACAAAGAGCTTGCCATAGTCGACCCATGCATCGCGTTGGGTCTATTTACGCGATTCGCTTAGAGGAGAGGATCCATAGTTCAACGAGAAGAAACATAAAGCAGAAACTAGGGAACGTCCAAGGTTCTATGGAACCAGTCCATTTTTAATATCTTTGATAAAAAGTTATTTCATCGAGAGGTTATGTTCGAGATTGTTCCCTTTGAAATTGCCGCCATTTTGAAAGAGATTGATGTATAGTTTGTAATTTCAAGGATATTTATCGAGATGGATTTTTCAAGAGTGAATAAATCAGTTTGGATTTAAGTGGAAAGTAAAATTGATATTTAAAGTAGTCGATTATGTTAAGTATATAATTTTTATCGTATACGTTTTTGTACAAAGGTTATATTCGAGATCGTCCCCCTTAAAATTGCCGCCATTTTGAAAAAAATTGTAGATTTTGTAATTTCAAGGATATTTATCAATATGGATTTTTCAAGAATGAATAAATCAGTTTGGATTTAAGTGGAAAGTAAAATTGATATTTAAAGTACTCGATTATGTTAAGTATGTAATTTGTTTTCATCGAAAGGTTAGTTTACCTTAAAATTGCCGCCATTTTGAAAGAGATTGATGTAGATTTTGTAATTTCAAGGATATTTATCAATATGGATTTTTCAAGAATGAATAAATCAGTTTGGATTTAAGTGGAAAGTAAAATTGATATTTAAAGTAGACAATTATGTTAAGTATATAATTTTTATTGAATATATTTTCATTATACTCGAGATTGTCCCCTTTAAATTGCCGCCATTTTGAAAGAGATTGATATAGATTTATAATTTCAAGGATATTTATCAATATGGATTTTTCAAGAATGAATAAATCAGTCTGAATCGATCATTTTTATTAAATATGTTAAGTGACATTTGTATTCAGCTTTGATAGAGCTTTAAACAAAGATGCAATAAGTCAACAATTGGAATAAAATTATGAACCCTTTATTGAGAATTCAAATGAAATATTTGTACATATTTGCTTCTTCACATTGTCTTATCTTTTCATTATTGAATTTAAATTGTGTGCTAATATGAAAAACAAATCCAGAACGTATTGATTTGTACAATATGATATATTAATGTTCATTCGCAGTATATATATGCATTACACAGATTCAATCGACTGGGTTTCGTTTTTATAAATATATACCTTAATTCGATGATTGTATTTTCTTGGAAAAATTTCTTTCACGAATGTACACACTTGCTCCAGTGTTGAAAATCTACTTGCAAAATGCTGTTCAGGACTCTCGTCCTTTTTCGCTTTCTCGATTCAATGTCGTCCAGGTGTTCTCCTCGTGTGACATTCTTTATTTTTGGAAATAAAAAAAAGTTACACGAGTCAGGTGAATACGGTGGTTGATCAAGGACTTCGCGTATATGAACCGACATGAAACAATTCCACCACCGAATTTCCATATTTTCAAATCATTTTTCAAAATTTAATGGACACTTATTAAAGAAACTTATTAAAAACTTATTATTAACACTTCAAATGTTACAGTGGTCACCGATGCACTTACAGCGGTTTTTGTAAAGTGTTTACACTGAATGGAATATTTAAAAATATTTAAATAAAGTTAGTGTCGTTAAAAATATTATAAAGTAACAAATAAGTCAATAAACTATTTAATATTGCTATTTTTCATACTATTGTTTGAACAAGTGTCGAATGTGTCCTTAAATACAAGGAATGGAATACTTGAAAATATTTAAATAAACTTACTTTGTCGTTAACAATACTATAAAGTAACAAATAAATCAATAAACTGTTGAATATTTATATTTCTCATACTACAGTTTGAACAAATCCCGAGTAAATCCTTAAATACAAGAAATTGACTTTAATATTTAGTGACACTCAAATAACGTTAATATTGTTAGTAATGTAACAAAATAACACCTACACCGACAAACCACTGAATCGTCACGTTCCAATTTGTACAAATCTCGAATATACTATATCCGTAACAGTTTCTTTCGTTACAACTCGCGACTATAGTCACTTACTCGACAGTTACTCCTGTGCGTTAAACGCCCATAGGCGTTCTACAACAATGTATCTACAATACGCGAGAAGATATTCCGCACAGCGAATACGTTCCGTATCAAAATCGTCTATAGCGGAACGATTAAACACAGAAAACAGTCAATCGATGTACTATATCAACATCTTCAATAATCGTTTGGACAGTGATTCGTCGATTCGAAGAAACAAATTTGTCCACAAGTTGAATATTCTCGTCGTTCAATCTTTTCAAGGGTGATCGACCTTCTCCAGCGTCGTTCTTCGCGTGTTCTCTCTTCCTTCTTGAAACTTCTTCATCCATTTTCAAACGATTGCTCGCTTTATATCACTCTCTCCACATGCTACTGTTACCATTTCAATCGCTTCGATTCCTCTTTCTCGAGAAATTTCCCTTCGATTCGTTATTCTAAAGATCAAACATTTTTCAAGACGATGAAACAAACGTGTTAAAAAATTTTCCATAAGGTTCAACATAGGAACACGAAATTCAGTCTGTTTATACATAAGACTATACACTGCGAGTCTCGAACGATCAGAGTGGTGCAGCGTTGTTGAGACAGCGGGATAAAAATTGTTCTACGAACTTTTCGAATTGAGTAGTATTTTTGGAAATGACGGTCTCTCGAGTTATAAAAACACGTGTAGTGGTGGGGATGATCACCGCTCGGGAAATAGAGCAAATTTTATTATTATTAGAGATATAGCACACAGATGGAATATTTAACGTGAAATAGAAATTACGATGTATCGATGTAACCTAATCGGGGTAATTAACCTTGTAATTAACTTTGGGTCGATGAGGTGATATTTCGGTCTGGTTTCGTGGGGTCATTTATGACCCATTACTGTTTCGCGTGGTTGGTGATATTAATAGTTGCAAAAAGAAAATAGTGTTTTCAGAAAATGTTAAATAGATTGATAATTATACAGAATGATATGAAACGAATAAAAAGTTCAAGTAACTCAGCGATTATAACTATGGATCAATAATGGGTAGTTTAAAACAGTGATTCTCAATATTTTTTTTTCCAATTGCTCACTGTAGTTGAGAAGTTTTAATTTAATTGAAAAAAGACTTCACACATCTGATTTATTATATTTAATGTGAAATTACGACGAAAGTTGTTGCAAATTAAAGCATCTTTGTGCTTGATAATTTACTGTTAGGTTTTCAATTAATTTGTTAAATTTTTGAAAATATATATGTGTGTATAGTATCACGTTTGATTTGGTGTTTACACATAGGATAATCAATGATTCTATAAATTGTTCCAGGTTTCGAGTACAGTTTCGTTTTATTTATTTAATCGCAAATATCGCATAAAATTTAATACGAATAAATGGTGCAACCTGTTTCAATTTTTGGAATAATATTTTAACAAGTAAAGCACTTTTACACGTTGTATTAACAGGGTTTTATTATAAGGATTCAATTATAGACTTTATTATTTTCTGTTATTGCAATTATGGTGCAATTTTTAGTTCAGTGTTATTATTAACATTGTTATAGAATTCTTATAAAAAATTATTATTTCTATTATTATAAATCTTTGTATAATTATTTTGTACGTTAAAGGGACACTTTAGCATGTTAATAAAATAAATAAATAAATTAGAATAGTTTATCAACGGTTTATCATCGATTTAAAAAAAGCATAGGAAAAAATAATATCCATCCTTATTAAATAAATTGACATTACTTTTAATAAGTAATCCAATTGCTAAAACTTTGTTAAATAATAATAATAATCGTTGAAACTTATATAATAATATATTGTAACGTTTTAAAATTCGTATACCCAATAGTATCAATATATTATCTTTCAGCAAGTGGTCCAATGTTTAAAACTTTGTATTATTGCACAATAATA
Organism: Ptiloglossa arizonensis; assembly: GCF_051014685.1. Taxonomy (NCBI): domain Eukaryota; kingdom Metazoa; phylum Arthropoda; class Insecta; order Hymenoptera; family Colletidae; genus Ptiloglossa; species Ptiloglossa arizonensis. The sequence goes on along the minus strand of NC_135052.1, from coordinate 24,924,211 downwards.
TTGTAACGTTCTAAATATAAATTATTGTTAAGTAATTATTGCAACGTTCCAAAATTCACAGAATTAGCATCAATATACTGTCTTTCAGTAAATAATTCAATTGTCAAAATTTTACTTAATAATATTATACATTGCAGCCTTCTAAAATCCATAAATGGAACGTTGGTGCATCACAAGTGCAACGAGATCAATTTTCCCTCTTTGTCGTAAATAATATACTGTTCAAAAATTCATACACGTAATAGTATTGACGTACTATCTTTCAGTGAATAATCCAATTATTAAAATTTTGCTTAATACTATATTCTAGACTTTTAAAATTCATAAATACGATGAAAAATTCATAATAAATGCACCACAAGTGCAACGAGGTCATTTTCCCTCTCTCCTCGTATACAATATACTGTAGCTTTCAAAAATTCATGTATATATTAATAACGACTTACTATCTGTCATTAAATAATCCAATTATAAAAATTTTGCTTAATACTATATTGCAGCATACATTTTATATATATATTTATTACATAATATATTAATATTGAAGCGTTTAAAAATTCACGTACGTAATAATATCGACGTACAATCATTCAGTGAGTGATCCAACTATGAAAATTATGCTTAACGATATATTAAACACAATCTTCTAAAATTCATAAATAATTACCATCGTTGCACTACAGGTGCGACGAGATCAATTCCCCCTTCTTGTTTCTCGCGCGATCTCGAGGTGTTAGGTCCATGGAAAATCGTTCGAAAATAGAGAGAGAGGTTTTGGTTGCTTCTCGGGCTTTGATTATCCCCTTACGCACCCCGTGGACCCCCGTGGTCGCGCTCGGAGCACTTTGGCCGTGGGCCAGTGCCGTTTTAGAAAGATATCCGGCGAGAATCGTTGTCGACGACGACGCTCGTGAAAGTCCTGCATCGATGACTCTCGAAACAACGAGTCGCTTGTCTCGCGTCGATCATTCCAGGAACCGGCCAATATCCGTCAATGGCCGGTATTGTGCGTCCCTGTTGATGACGAAGGAGAGAAAAAGACAGGAACGAAGAAACGGTGGAAAGAAAAAAGAAAAGAAAAAAATGCGCCACGGTACGAGGCGAAAGGAATTTCTTTAAGCGGGGGAGTAGCTAGGCTCCGTTTCGCGTGCTCGGTCGATAAAGAATTACAAGCAACGGTGCCGGTAATTAATATCGTCGCGTGGAGGCGAATCCGTGCCTTCCATAAATATGTAAATCGCGACGTCGTTCGATACGATCCGCGAGCCTTATGTAATTGCGTGCACGGATCACCGGTGAACGTTTATTGCTTCGCGTCTGTTGAATGGTACCTGTTGTGGGCGTAATAATAGACTTTTTCGAACGTATCTCAATACGAACGTGTAAAATACAATTGCCTCTGTCGCTTTATCTCGAAGGGAATGAAGCCCCAGTGGAGGACGTGGACCGTGAGTTTGTGTAACAGTATCTCGTTAACCTTTGCGTTTACGGTGACAATGTGTATAACGAAAGTTGTTGTAAATTAAATTTAGAAACTTTCTTATTCTGTGGAAAAATTCGGTAGAATCGACGGTAACCGAGATATCGATGCTTTTGGACTTCGTTGCCCCATCGTGATTAGTAGTAATGCCCCACGGTAGTGAGTAGTAATGTATCTTCCTAACCGTTGCGTTTACAGTAAAAATGTATGTAATGAAAGTTGTTGCGAATTAAATTTAGAAACTTTTTTAATCTACGAAAAATTTCAATAGACTCGATGGTAATCGAGATATCGATACTTTTGGACTTCGTTGCCCCATCCTGGGGAGTAGTAATGCCCCACCATGGGGAGTACTAACGTATCTTCCCAACCGTTGTATTTATAGTGAAAACGCGTATGACGAAAATGGTTGCAAATTAAATTTAGAAATTTTTTTACCCTATGGAAAAATTCGATAGAATCGACGGTAACCGAGATATCGATGCTTTTGGACTTCATTGCCCCATTATGGGGAGTAGTAATGATGCTCCGTTTGTCAGTGTCTTGGAATTTAAAACGAGGTTAAACTAACTCGTACTTGGAGAATATTTTCTGTTACGAATTCTACCGGGTAATTTGCTTGGAAATTTCGCTCTGAAGTGTTCCACAAATACTCCGGTAAACGACTATTGAAAAAAACAAGATTCTCCCGAGTGTCTACAACGAGCGAATGGTAATCGAGATCGATAAGATTACATCGAGGCGATCGAATCTTGGTTCACGCGAGGGCTCAGTTGGCGACGAATCGATAACAGCTCGAATTTACGACGGACGATCGAATGTGCTCGTAAAAGATTCATCGTCGTGGACAGGCAGCCGATGTCCTCGTCCATGTTACAGTGAACATTGGTATTACAGATTTTCGTCACGTTGTAATTGCGTCCCGCATCGAGCAGTTCTCGTCTCGTTAGGACGATTGTATACTAATCGAGGGTTCGTGGGGTGGTTGCACCCGAAGAGAACACTCCTGACATTCTTTTCCCATTTTGTACATCGGTTTGACTCTTTCTTGTATCGTGTAATTAAACGATAGAAGATACGACTGAAAATCTTCACCAAAGATGAAATATTCTTTTTTTAAATATTCCAATCGATAAATTTTAATTCCATCCAGAGGAGTAAAATAATATTTTGTTCAATTAAATTTCTCTGATAGATACGATATACTTGTAATAAATTTTCCACACCTTCGAATGTTTAATTATTTTGCAGATTTTTCTTTACAAAGGGCTTAGTGCAACATAAAATAGATATTATAAAATACTTTGTGTAATGTGAATATTCCATAAAAATGCATTATACGAATTTTTTTTTTAAATTATTTTGTTTTCTTTTCACTTGTTTCAAGCTTTCTTGAAAAATTATTTTAAGTTCTCTTTAAATTGTACAAACAATACTGACGTGATAAACAAAAATATATTATTTATCTAATTCAAGTGATTCATGTACATTGACATACATACATACATATATACATATATTAGAAACTAAAAATCTTCTAATTTTTTTGAAAGATACACACATACATATATATAATAAAAATCAAAAATCTTCTATTTTTTTTGTTGGAAGATATACATGCATATATTAAAAACCAAAAATCTTCTACTTTTTCCTTTATAAGATACACATACATACATATACTAAAAGCCAAAAATCTACTTTTTTTTAAAGATACACATACATGTATATATTAAAAATAAAAAATTTTCTATTTTTTCTTTTATAAGATACATATACATACATATACTAAAAACCAAAAATCTACTTTTTTTTCATAAAATACACATACATGCATATAATAAAAATAAAAAATCTACTTTTTTTAAAAGGTACATACACCAAAATTTAAACCATTTATACGTAACTTACTGTTGGTCCCACGAGACCAAAAATGTTAACACGACCTTAAACGTACATAAAAAAAAAAAAGATTACGCATTAAAATTACAATTAAACACGATTTGACGAACCTCGAAATAAAATTCTGTATCCTACCGACGTAAAACAATTCCATTCGCTTAGCAAAAAGTTGAGCGCGGAACGCAACAATTTTTTTGCAACTCTGCGAACCAGAAGTTGAATATTCAGTGCCAAGCGTTTTCGAAGAGCGAGTTTTACGCGCGTCAAGGCTTGTCTTGTGGCAAATGCTTCCCACATCATCGCGCCATCATCTGGTTAGCCCAACGCATTAATAATTGCCCGATTGTGTAATAATCAAAGGCGAGAGGGACGGTATCATCCTCGACCGTGGATGACATAATGATCGTTCGAAGAATAAACCTTGTTCCGCGTGTTTCTGACGTCTCGTTTGCGTTGTGATTTTTCAATCTATTGTTTTTTTTTTTTTTTCAATATTGTCTACTTTTACGTTGCAAAAATACGAGAAGAAAGTAATTCAATTTTCGCGTTTTTCCACGCGAGGAGAGAAACCCACCATCGGATGCAAGGAAAATAAATTTCGGCACCGCGCCCGGGATAAACCAGACTGAAAAATGTGGAAAAACAATAATATTTTTCCGTCAGAGTGGTCTCTGGTAGACGATACAAGTTCCAGAAAGAGTACACGTAAAAATAGAGTATCGAGAACGCGAAGATTTAAGAGAAATTTTATTTTGTTTATTTATTTAAAAATTTTTTTTTTCTAATAGAGAAATATTTTTTAAAAAATTCTCAAACGGGCGTTAACGATCTCGCGGGATTTGTACGTTTCTCGCGTTCGTTGTTTATTTACGTTTCTTCCACATCGATTTTTCGTTACTACGCGAAAAAAGAGAGAAAAAATGTGGAATAATATTTTTTTCCACGAGTGCTCCATTCCAGGATAAACGATGTTGAAAATGTTCGGGGCACGCGGTACATGTGGCGCCACGACACGTGGCGCGTGCGCGAAAACTTTTCGGTAGGTGGATCATCCGGTGAACGCGGAGACCCGCGTGGAGGATATTCATTGGACGTTTTCGATACGTTTCTCGTAAAGTTTCCACGCGTACCGGAGTGTTCTACGAATCCGTTCCGACGGTTCTCGAATCCTTCTCGCTCACGGGAATACATACTTGTGTAATATTATCTACTTAAGTGCTTACATATTGCGTACACGGTGTCACGCTGGCAGCAAACACTGCATTAATAACATTGGTTATTTTGAATGGAAGTTAGTACATCGTTGAGATTATTTTTTTCCCCGTACTCGATATTTTTTCTAATTACGATAAATCTTCTTTGCCCGGGGGCAGGGGAGTGTATTAGACAACGTGGCCTTCAATATGCGGGGAGAATAATTTTTAACGTTCATAATTCATAATTCGTAATTATAAATAAGTGAATAAAAATTCGTAATTTTTAATACATTCGTTATTTTGAGTAGAAGTTTCATAAATGATAAGAATCATTTCTTCTCCTATTCACTGTTTAATTATTATGATTTAATTGTTCTTTTTTTACAAATTATTGTTTCCTCTATTCACTATTTATAATTCTGGTTATTTTTCTTTGCTACGGGCGAGGAAGGAGAATTATTATTATATAGTATAAATTGTTACTTCCCCTATTCACTATTCATAATTAAATATTTTTTCCTATGGACGAAGGATTAATATTTTATAGCAGAAGTTACTTTTCTCCCTATCCACTATTTATAATTATTTTCTCTTTGCTAGGGGCAAACAAGGAGGATTAATATTTATAGTACAAATTATTTCTTCCCCAATTCACTATTCATAATTGTAATCAATTATTTTTTCCTATGACAGAGAGAAGGATTAATATTTTATAGTAGAAATTATTTCTTCCCCAATTCACTATTCATAATTGTAATCAATTATTTTTTCCTACAATTGAGAGAGAAGGATTAATATTTTATAGTTGAAATTATTTTTTTTCTATATTCACTATTCATAATTGTAATCAATTATTTTTTCCTATGAGTCAGAGAGAAGGATTAATATTTTATAGTAGAAATTATTTTTTTTCTATATTCACTATTCATAATTGTAATTAATTATTTTTTTCTACGACCGAGGAAGAATAATTAATACTTTATATCACAAATTACTTTCCCGCCAATTCGCCACTTAATTATAATTAGTTTTGGCAAGAAAGAAAATTTAATACTTGATAGTACAAATTCCCCCTCCCCAAATTCCACACTCATGATTATAAATTTCCCAAGCGAGGGAAGAGATTATACGTTACAACGTGCGTTTCAATACAGAGGTAAAAATAGCCCGGGCGATGTGACGTGGAGATAAATACGTCGACGGGTCGATTTTCCGAAAGTACAAATACCTTACACGGATTCGAAGCGAGGAATTTTACGTATACGCGTCGAAAACCGTAGCAATCGTTACCGCGCACACTTATCGTGTCCTAGAGCAGCCGGTACTCGTGCCCAGAGGCACCTGTTTCGACAGTTTTCGGCGCCGTAGTGTCGAGTTGTCGCAGCTCCGCCTCGTGCTTTGCCATTCGTTTATCGCCGCGATTCATCGGCACGCCGAGCCGCAGGTCCAATCGCGCACGATAAGATAAGGGAACGCGCGAAGCGGACTGGTCCCGTAACGTGTTCTCACGCGCGGACAGTAAGCAATCTCCTTTTTATCTACTGGACTACCGTGAATCTCCATAGTGTAAAGCTCGCCTTATCGTTCCTCGGCTGAGTACACAGATGGGAAATTTTCGGGCAAACAGGGAAGTGATTTCGTGTCTCGTTTCTTCCTACGATTTTTTCCTTCCGATTGGTGAGAAAAAAGAAAAAAAAAAAGAAAATGAAAATATTTAACGAGCAGTGGACAATTTTCAATCGTTGAGCGTAAATGATTACTGAATTTTTATTTGCATTCAATTTTTCCTATTCGTTTATCGTACAATATTTGTGCAAGCGGTAACACCGGTAGCTTGGTTTGTCCCGGATGTCTTATCTGAGTTTATCTTACGAAAAAGATTTCGTGGCTGTGGAGAACAATGGGAAATATCGAATCGTGTTATCGAAGACCCGTGAGATTGCTATTAATAAGTGGTAACGGAGAATGTGTGGAAAAAAAAAAGAAAAATACCGGTAACGAGCGATAAAGACGGGGAATTTTTACGGGTGCACACTAATGGAACTCGTCGAGTGCCATGCGGCCCTGAATTTCATTCCTTTGGCGCTGTCTGCGTGTTCGTCCCTGAACGACGAAGCAGAAGCGCATCATGCCACGACGTAGACATTAAGTTACACGCCACGAATGTTAATCCCCCCTCGTCGTGTCTCCTCTATCCCCCTTCCCTTTCCGTAGATCCACGCTACGATCTCTTCGTGTCGAATATTCCATCGTATACCGGGTGACGGCTTCGAAAACGGAGAACCAAAGGAAAGGGAACGTGTTTCTCCACTCGAGAATTGGAACCAGGGGTTTTACTGTATCCAGAGGGAAGATGGTGTTGAACTTTGGGTAGTGGGAGGAGTTGACAAAGTTTATTGTTCAAATACTTGTACTAAGTATGCACACAGTGTTGAAAAAAATTTTGTTAGTCACTTGGAATGTTTAATTATTTTGGATAGTGTATAATAGGAGGAGTTGACAAAGTTTATTTTTGAAATAAACTTACTTGTAGTAAGTATGCCCACAGTGTTGAAAAAAGTCTTGTTAGTTAGTTGGGATGCTTAATTATTTTGGATAGTGTATAGTAGGGGAGTTGACAAAGTTTATTTTTCAAATAAACTTTTACTTGTAGTAAGCATGCCCACAGTGTTGAAAAAAGTCTTGTTAGTCACTTGGGATGCTTAATTATTTTGGATAGTATATAATAGGAGTTGACAAAGTTTATTTTTCAAATACTTGTACTAAGTATGCACACAGTGTTGAATAAAATCTTGTTAGTCACTTGGAATGTTTAATTATTTTGAATAGTATATAGTAGGGGGAGTTGAGAAAGTTTATTTTTGAAATAAACTTTTACTTGCAGTATGTATGCACACAGTGTTGAAAAAGGTCTCGTTGGTCATTTGGGATGTTTAATTATTTTGGATAGTTTATAGTAGAGAGAGTTAACAAAGTTTAAAACACACGAATATTTACCTTTTGTAAGTATATACAGAATATATAAAAATATCTCAATTACTTTGAATAGTGTATACTAGAAGGAGTTTTTCAAATATTTAAACTTTTATTTTTTGCAATTATGGGCACGCTATGAAAAAAGATTCTGTTATTTTTTTATGGACCTTTTATGCAGAGATAGGGTTTGGAATGTTAAAGTTAATACGTGTGTTTTTTTTATATAGATGGGATTAATGGTTTAGGAGACGTTCGACGCTAAAATGTTGAGGGGCTGTTTATTTTTAATAGTGAAAGCAACGTTAGGTAGATACGTGTATAATGCGCGAAGAGTGTCTTGTGATGTAGACGAGATACATTCGAGTAGTCTGTTATGCGATACCCTTGTTTGGTAGAAGCCGCCAAATGAAGTATTTTTGCTACTAAAAGGTCGAGGTTAATCGACAACAGAGATGGACAAAATTTGTACCAACGAATAGGAGGTAAAATTTGTATCCGTTACTTGTTGAATAAAAATTAGAATTTTTATTGTAGAATTAAATATATTACAGTGCATTATAGAATTAAATATATTACAGTGCATTACAGAATTAAATATATTACAATGCATTATAGAATTAAATACATTACAGTGAATTATAGGATTAAATATATTACAGTGTACTATAGGATTAAATATATTACAGTGTATTATAAAATTAAATATATTACGGAGCATTATAAAATTAAATATTTTACACTGCATTATAGAATTAAATATATTGCAGGTAGATCAAAATGTTTGTTATTTTGCTTTTGAATAAAATGTTGGCATAGTGGTTTTCTGTTTATTTGATCGTTAAAATGATAATTCGTTCATGGAGCGAATTGTATAACTATATTTAATAAACAGAACTCAGAGGTCATGTATTAGAGGGCAGTAAGGTATCCGTGATGTCAGCGTGACGATGAGCACTTTCGTTCATTGGATAACATCACGCCGCGAACGCGATATTCGTTGAACTTAAAAGCGACCCAACCCACTAGTAGTTGGTAACATTGTGAGAGTGTCAAAATACTGCACAACAAAGTGAGAAGTAATACACATCCATATCGTCTCCAACACATCCTTACCTATCTTTTTAATTTTAGAAAGTCTTCCACTTGATCGTAAAACCACAATATCGTAAAAACGACATTCCTTAAACTTAAAAGCGACTCAACCAACTAATATTTAGTTAAACTCCTGCATAACAAAGTTAGGAATAATACACATTCTTATCTCTCCAATATACTCACCTTTTGCAATTTTAGAAAGTCTTCCACTTGAAAACGATATTCCTTAAACTTAAAAGCGACCCAACCCACTAATATGTATAATAGTTAAACTCCTGCACAACAAAGTTAGGAATAATACACATTCTTATCTCTTCAATATACTCACCTTTTGCAATTTTAGAAAGTCTTCCACTTGAAAACGATATTCCTTAAACTTAAAAGCGACCCAACCCACTAATATTTAGTTAAAATCCTGCACAACAAAGTTAGGAATAATACACATTCTTATCTCTCCAATATACTCACCTTTTGCAATTTTAGAAAGTCTTGCACTTGAAAACGATATTCCTTAAACTTAAAAGCGACCCAACCCACTAATATTTAGTTAAAATCCTGCACAACAAAGTTAGGAATAATACACATTCTTATCTCTCCAATATACTCACCTTTTGCAATTTTAGAAAGTCTTGCACTTGAAAACGATATTCCTTAAACTTAAAAGCGACCCAACCCACTAATATGTAGTTAAACTCCTGCACAACAAAGTTAGAAATAATACACATTCTTATCTCTCTAATATACTCACCTTTTACAATTTTAGAAAGTCTTCCACTTGAAAACGATATTCCTTGAACTTAAAAGCGACCCAACCCGCTACTAGTTGATGACACAGTGAGCGTGTCAAAATCCTACACAACAAAGTAAGCAGCCAGTTCGTGGTATGGTACATCCCGAAAGTGTCCTGGTGTCTATTTCTGTCTCGAATCTGCGATGTCTTCGTGTTTGAAAAGAACACGCCGCGTAATAAATCCGCCTAGGTATTCTCATTAATTTCGAGGCTTAATTCGGTCGAGGATCCACTGTGGCGTTTCTCATCGAATCCCGGGCTCGTCCGGCGTAAAGTCCTGAAAATAACGAGGCAGCTGCGCGTATCCTGCCGAGCCTCGTCCTGCGGGCTTATATCACGTGTTTCGACCTTCTCTCCCTTTCCTCTTATAACCGTCTTTTCTTTTTCTTACCTTTCTTGTTCCCCCACCACCGACTCCACGTTCCTCTTTTGTCTTTTTTCATCTCGCAGACACTTCCCGCAGCCTACCTCCTCGTTTCTTGATCCTTGCACTTTTTAACCCTCTTGGTTTCTTTGGTTCCTTTCTTGGACCACTCTCCGAGTTTTCTTTTCCTGTCCCGTTTCCTGTTCCTTTGATCCCCTACCTCTGTTCCATCCCCTGTCTTGATTCTCCCCGCTCTTCAGGATGCTTCTCCGCATCCAATTCTGCAACGACGACTCAAGAGAAATATTCACGGACCCGGTAGCGAATTAACTACACACCGAGTATTCTCCTGGAGTTTGCCCATTCGTCTTTCTGTCTCACGTGTTCCACATTAGGGCATTGGAAATGAACCTTCTCTTTGTGATTTTTTTCCGAGAATACTACAAGCGCGAACAATTCAAAATTTGAGTTCTAGAGTGTACAGTATACTTCCTACCCTTTGATATTTTTTAACCTTAACGATACAGCTTGTTCATGAGATTCGTCGAAGCAGGAAGAAGCAGGGTAATCGAATTTTTGTAAAGAAAGGAGGTGTAGACAGTTTTCTCGATAAAGAGGGAAGTATTCAATATTTTCAGGTTATGGTGTCAGTCCTGGTGGAACACGTGTTTTATAAGCTGATTCAGTTTTCAACATCTTGATCACTGTTGGAGATATCATCCGTTCTGCCAAGTCCACTGTGTTTGGAGAAAATAGCACTTGGCTGCTTTGTAAAACTCGCCTTTTGCAGCTGTCCGATATTTATTAACCGTACTGCCTTTTTTTATCACCTGGGGTGCTTGTACTCGACTTTGGACTTCATTATTTCAATATTTTGCGGCTTGGTTCAACTATCATTTCTACCATCACTTCCAGGAGAAGTGAACAAATCTGTCGTCCAGTCAGTTAAGTTGCAATTGCAAAAATTAAACGTCCAGTCAGTTAAGTTGCAATTGCAAAAAGATTGAACGTCTTTGAAACTAACAGGAAAAAGGTCACTTCAATATATTCCCTTGTTGCTTGACATTCACCAGGTGGATCCGACCTCATCAATCCTCCTGAAGTTATCTAGGATCTGATAGGGGCACACACATTGTCATCTACCATTCCCCCATTATCTTTTCTATTTCTTCCACTTGCCATGATCCTTGTCTTTCTACGTATGGTGTTACGCCAATGTATGTTCAACTCACGTAGACTTGTAGTGGCCAGTCGAACACCTCGATAAAACATCTGCGAGCAGCTAGCAAGGTTTACGATTCACGCGTCAACGAAAGCCATTTTTGAGGAAATATATTTTTCGGAACTTTCTCCCAGGCATGGTCACGTAGTCACCGCCGCAATAGTTAATTGCAGTCATAAACCAAGAGTTGTGGAAGGCATGTGCAGCCCAAAGGGCTGGATCATTTGGTCATGAGTAGAGGGTCTGAAGGAGACTAGGTCATCAAACTTTCTTTTTCTCCAGCAGAGCTTGGAGAAAGGAAGCACTTTCGAGAATAGGCAAAGGTGAGGGACAGTCCTCGTTATAAGTAGCTAAGGGACAGTCTTCTTCTTCTTTAACGAGTTAGAAACGAGTCCTGTAATTGCACACAAGAATTGAACTAGTTTCAGTTAGTTAGAACAGAACTAACTATTTCGCCAATAGTTTCGTAACTCACCAACAATATTCGACCATCGATTATGGACAGTTCAGCCACGACCAATAAAGAAACCGTGATCATAACCTATCAATCCTTCAGACTGAACCATTTTGTACTGTGATAAGTTGCCAATATATTTCCATTCACTTAAGCTCTACTGTTCCTTCTTGTGTGCTACTTTGTATCATTCAAGATAGTAGCTCTTAGAGAGGATTAGAAGTGACCTAGGATCCAACAAAAGCCCACATTCTGTCATTCACTATTCCCAATCATCTCTATATCATCCACTTGCAGATCCTCATGTTTCTGTACACAGTTCGATAGGTTACCAATCTATTTCCACACACACAGTGTCAAGTTCCCTAGGATCTAACAGATCACTCGTTCCATCATCCATCATTCCCCATTATCCTTTCTCTTTCATCCACTTGCTTTCAGATGATCCCTGTCTGTGGTGTGATAAGTTACCAATATATTTCCATTCACATAAGCTCTACTGTTCCTTCTTGTGTGCTACTTTGTATCATTCAAGATAGTAGCTCTTAGAGAGGATTAGAAGTAACCTAGGATCCAACAAAAGCACACATTCTGTCATTCACTATTCCCAATCATCTCTCTATCATCCACTTGCAGATCCTCGTGTTTCTGTACACAGTTCGATAGGTAACCAATCTATTTTCACACACACAGTGTCAAGTTCCCTAGGATCAAACAGAACACTCGTTCAATCATTCCCAATTATCCTTTCTATTTCATCCACTTGCTTTCAGATGATCCCTGCCCATAACACACAGACCCAACCGTCTCTTCCTGCACCTTTTCAAGCTGCTACTGCTCAAAGAGGCTCACAAGTCACCTACCAACTACCAGAAGCCCACATTCCATCATCCACCATTCCCCCATTTTCTCATTTCAGCCACTTGCCATCCTCATCCTTGTCCACTCTCTCCTCGTAGGGTTCCACCTAAACTATACACCTTTCACTCGCTCCCCTCGATCACTGGTGCCATTCTCGTTCGTTTCCTCCCTTGGTCGGCTCATCGTCCACCTCCCCTGTTCTCTTCCTGGAGAATTTTCTCTCTCGGTGGCAACCGTGGCTGTCCAGGCAACTTTCAGTGGCTCGGCTGGTCACTCGAGCACGACCAGTGACGGAACTTTCGAGCCTTTCGAGGCGAGTAATTATGCTAACGAGTTTATTAAAATTATATTACCGGCTGGGTAATCGGACGTCTCGATCGAAAACCGTCCAGCCTTCTCCCCCCTCTCCCCCTCCACCCCTTCCTCTTCCCGTGACAACGCCGCGAATCGAGTGTAGATCGCGCTCTTGTAAGCGAGGCGCTTTCAACGATTGCGCAACCGTGTTCGATCACTTTCGAAAAGCGTCGCCACGCCGGATCGAAATTTATCCGCGCGGATGGAAAGAGGAAAGGTTGGCCCCGGTTATTTCGAATCAAAGGTTTTTCGTAAGGAGCGGACAGATTTATGAGGAAATTTATGCGCTCGATGTCGCAACAACGCCGACTACGCGCACCGGCGAGACTTTTACGAGGGAAATATTAGAAGATTGTTACACGTGGGACGTCGGTGAATATAAAATTACACGAAACGCCCCACGACTCGACACCACGGCTCGCGGTGATTTTTTACGATCCGCGCTCGTGACTATATGCACACCGTGTATATACGAGCGAAATGGTCGAGGGGACAGAGATCTTTGACAATTTTTTTCTAAAGTAAAACTTTGACGAAACTTTTCGCGGTTTTTCGTGGGGATTCTTTAACGTTTCAAGATACGCATTGTTTTTTTTTTGGTAGAATATATCGACTTTTCGCGAAGTTATAATTGTTATTGTTCGTAGGGAGCTTCATGTCGATGGCGAGCAGTTTGGAATTTTTTTATGTTGATGTGGAATAAAAAATTGAACGAAAGTTTCTTCGTAATAAAATTACGCATCGTGTGAACTTATCTCCTGTTTAAAAAATATATAATTAATGACAAAAGGCCATCCTGGAATTTTTATGGAAATTCGATAATAATAAAAAACAATTTATATCTTGAGATATTAAAGAATATATATATAGAAAGTAACGTAAAGTTTCATGAAAATTTTACGTTGTAAAAAAATTGCCGTAAACTACTTTTATTTTAACATTTTTACTTTAACACTTTTTTTTACTCGAGTTTTCTCCCTTAAGGAGATCTAGGTTGTGAAAATTCTAATATTTAAGAATTTTTTTTGACGATATGAAATGTTTAATATCAAAATTTTACACGTATAGTGGAAATACATACTTTGAACAATATTTTTATGAATTTTTGTGAAAAAATTACCCTCTTACTCTGCTATGAATGAGAAGTAATTATTTAAAAAGTGGATAAATGTTGCTATTATCTTGTGTAGAAATTTTTAAAAACGACTGATTTGTTAGAAACAATAGTTTATCAGGACAAAAAGATTTTTTTGGAGACACCTTTTTTAAAATTTTTAAATTTCTGTAGTTTCTAAAAATTTGTTCAAAAAGGCGGGGATAAAAAAAGAAATTGGAATGCAACGATAAAGAATGTTCGACAATTATTTACAACTGGGTGAATAGTTTTTGAGGAAAGTTTCGAAGAAAACGTTGTCTTCGTTAAAATGTTAATTTTACCCATGAAAATATTAAAAAAATAAATTAAGGTAAATCTGAAAGGCTTCTCTCTTTCTTGGGCGTAATTTGTTTGAATATAAACGATGTTGTTTCGGTGAAAGCGGTGCTGCTGCTTTGGGAATAAATATTTTGGAACGAACGTTGCTGATGAAAAATTGTAATTATGCACAAAGCATCGTCGAACGCACCAATTGCGGTATGTTCGCTTATTTAGTTTAACTTTGTCCCTGAACAATTATTACATACTTTAAATTTAAATTTAACAAATAGCTCATACAAAAAGCTCATCATTTACCGGTCAAATTAAGCAGTCCCGTATAGTTTGAAAGTAAACAATCTATTCAAACATTTTCAACTTATAACAATCATAAAAGAAAAGATAACTTATCGAAAGGTGTAATTATATCAGAAATTTTCTATGAAGAAACGTAATATTGTTACTGAAATACGACCAAATTTAGTATACAATAAAATTATTTTTTTTTCTCTTTTAAAAAACAATATTTAGTTTAAAATCTACCCCTGTATGAAATCTGAAAAGAATCCCAAATACCGGTTTCATTGAAAATTAAAAAAATGTAGAAATTTCAGTTCTTAAATTTGGAAAATCTGCAAATTTGTTATCAACGGTCTATAATTATGCAAAAACATATTTTACTTCATTTTTAAAGACCACTACAACGACGGTAAGAATATTAAAAAAATGCGATAACTTTGCACAAGATTTACGTTACACGTGTATATCATTTTTCAGTTGCAAAAAAATTTACAAAAAAAAAAAGTTAAAAAACAATGTGTTTTGAGGGAAAATAAATTTGCGTTCAACGCGGAGAACATGGGCACTTAAGTGAAAAACTAGGTTCAAGCAGTAATCCAATGACTGTTGGGAAATCCTCGTAAGCCTCGACGTATCGTAATCGGACTCTGATGCGCGAAAGGTACACCTATATTTGTGGCTCGTGTGTGACTAATGCCGGTGGTCGCTAGGATTTCCCACGTGTCACACTCCGTTTCGAGTAAATTTAGTCGGCCGAGGCAGGTTGCGTCGAGATGAAACGCCCCGTGATGCTGCAACCAGTCCGGTCCTCTGTCCTCCGCAACAGTTAACTCTGAGCACAGTTGCTAAGTGTGCGAAACGATACAAACCAACTAAAACTAAAAAATAGATTAATTAGAAATTTAATTACAAAGTGGAATATTAACAGTCTCACCCATGAAACTTGTACGGGGTTATTTAAATTTAAAAAATTTTTTTAATTTTTTAATTTTTTTTTAAATTTATAATAATTGTTTTAATTTTTTACGGTGGGTTGAAATATATCCCACCATGCATATCAGGTAAACACTAGAACTAACCTAACCCAGATCTAACCTAGACTTAACTCAGACCTGACCCAGACCTAAGTGGGTTAAAAAGGTGGGATGTTTTTTGAATCATTATGTTTCAAAGAGTTAATACGAAAAGAACACTGGAGAAATTCGAAAATTACTGTGATTTTAATTAAGGTAATTTTAGATTCTAAAGATACTTCATTTCCTATTCGACGTGGCCTTATTTGAAAAATGGCGCGTTTCTATAAAAGTGTAGCGCGTGGAACAAATATAGCGATCTACTCAAAGTGCAATCGAGTGATCTTCTAAGCGACATCCTTGTTGGGGAAAAGCTGCAAATGGGTGATTTCTTAACCAAAAGTCGTTGGTTAAGTGTGAAGTTGTAATTCAATCTGGGTTAGATTTACTTTTATGTTTTTTCATAGTTTTACAAAAAAATTTGTTTGTTAAAGTTCATGTATGTGACAATATTGTTTGCGGTAGCTTGGCTCGTAAAGTTACACTGTCCCAAAAAGATGATATACTTATAAGAACAATAAAAACGTAAAATACATAAATATTGTAATAGAAATTTAGTTACACCCTTCTTATATATAACGTCTCAATTGTAATGGCCTATATCTAATACTAAGCGATCAGGATTGAAAAATTAGTACGGAATAATAATAAATAACTTTTTGGGTACGCCCATGTGTATCCTCGTTAAAAGTTACTATCAGAACTGTACAAAGACTATCGTCTGTGAAAAAGATATGTTTTGTACAAGTTTTTTATATTGTTACTTCCTAGAAATGGTAAACAAAATAATATGGAATAATAATAAGTAAGTTTTTGGGTACGCCTATGTGTACCCTCGTTAAAAGTTACCAGCAGAACTGTACAAAGATTACCCTCTATAAAAAGGACATATTTTGTTCAAGTTTTTCTATTTACACTATTTCCAACACAAATATTCTATTACTTCTGAAAAATCGCCAACAAATTAATATATAATAGGTAACTTTTTGGGTACGCCTATGTGTATCCTCGTTAAAAGTTACTAATAGAACTGTACAAAGATTACCCTCTATAAAAAAGATATGTTTTATTCAAGTTTTTCTATTTACACTATTTACAACACAAACATTCTATTACTTCTAAAAGATCGAAAACAAATCAATACATAATAAGTAACTTCTTTGTTACGCCTATGTGAACCCTTGTTAAAAGTTACTAACAGAACTGTACAAAGATTACCCTCTCTGAAAAAATACGTTTTGTTCAAGTTTTTCTATTTACACTATTTACAACACAAATATTCTCTTACTTAAAAAAAAAATTGCAAACAAGTCGATAAAACAATAATAAATAACTTTTCCAACCGGTAAGAAAAGGGGAGCTGTATCCGCGTGTCGTCTCACAGTTAATAGTCCTCTCTATCGCGAATACCGGAGGATGGAACGTCGAATTGAGCGTATCGTTGATAATCGAGCACCGACGTCGAGGCGGAATCACTGGAGAAGATCGAAGCGAGAGGGGGCGCGGTCTCGAGTCGAGTAGGTTGCTTTGACGAGGCAGGGTGGGGGACGGAAGGAGGTCCCGTAGCTCTGTTATCGCGAGATCGCTCGATAAATTATTGCTAATTAAAGAAAAAGCGTAATGATCCCGCCTCGATTTACACCAGTCCTCCGCGGCGGCGCACACGTGCAGACCTCGCCTCGCCACGGCTCGGTTAATTAGCACCTGCCGTTGTTCCTCCGTGACTATCCCTCTCTTAGCACCTCGTATTTCCTCCGGTGTTACGACGAACTGTGTATATAGTCGTAAGGAGCGACCTATATATAGGCCTGGTTCGCGGTAGACAATCAGGTCGAATACCTCGGGGTACGATCGAGGTACACGTTAAGAGATCGTTGATTCGTTATAAGCAACAAAAGCATAACCTTGACGTCTACCTTAATAAATATCTCGCTGTTGTTTCGATCGTTCTTCGAACCGGAATCAACGTGGTATTGAATATCCAACATTATATTCAGCGAGGAAACTAACACAAGGATCTTTATTTTTTTATAATACGCGAAGGTTGGGGTTTTCGATGAGATTTATAGGTCGTTTGTATGTTTTACAGATTGTTAGAACGATGAACGAGATATCGTCGTTAGTTTCGAATAAATATATTTACAGTAGTTGTTCAGTACGCCGTAAAGATGTAAGGAGGAAGGTGTAGATTAAACGGTGTATGCGTGTACGAATAAATTAACAAAATTAATTATTTAAGGTGGTCGTGAAAACAGGACGCTGGAACGAGTTT
Source organism: Ptiloglossa arizonensis (assembly GCF_051014685.1). Lineage (NCBI taxonomy): Eukaryota > Metazoa > Arthropoda > Insecta > Hymenoptera > Colletidae > Ptiloglossa > Ptiloglossa arizonensis. The sequence continues at coordinate 24,906,458 of NC_135052.1, read as the reverse complement.
AACGGGCATCGGGAAAAACGCCGCGTTATTGCATAAATTGTTGGCTAGTATAATACACGCCCGTCTTACAGGATCGATTTTGTAGCTGCGAGCTCTTAACGTGTAGATGCGCACAACGAAAGGATTTGCCTGGCAGGCGTTGTCTTGGATCGAAAGAGACGGAAATATTAGTTTTTCGCAGCTTTGGTAACGATTCCATGGTAAATGAATCGATTTGGGAATAAAATTTAATTCAAAATGAAGTTAGAAGCGCGATCAAATTTATATCGAATCGTAAAACGTAATTTCCAACAATTTGATTTTTACGAAAATGGTCAAAATAGCGGTTACCTGTATTTGAGAAGTCGAATTTAGACGAATAATTTGTATTTTTTGTTTATATTTTTCGAAATAATAAAAATTAAAAAAAAAATTCCTATCTCATTTCATAACGAGTGTTGCAGTAAAGATATCTGCAAATTTTCAAGTGATCGGTTAGCTGGATCGCGAGATATCGCGCACACCGTTTCCGAAAGCATAGTTTAAAGTTTCCAAACTGTTACACGTAGACCGAAACGTTAACGTACGCATGTATACATCTCTTACGCTCTCCGTACCTCCGAAAATAGATTCTTTCGAAGACTGGAACCCTTCACGTTTCGTTCCTAAGACTTCAAGCTCGTGTACAAGGCAAAAAAGAATCAATTTTTTCCAAATTCAAACGGTCCTGCCCCCGTTAATAAAATTACTTCCGCGAGGTGGCGCGCGACGTTCGCGTACATACACGGACGATGCGTGAACACGTCTCGGGAGAAATTTAGAAGGCTCGAAACGTTCGAGGATATCGGTCGCCTGCGAGAGACTGCGACTTCTCCGTTACGCGTCGAATATAATTACAGCCTCTCGGGCGATCCGTCGTTAATGGCTCGCTTCGCGAAAATCCACGAACGACGTACTCGAGCGACGCTAGACAAAAATTACGGTATTCACCGTGAAGTCGTAAAGACGCGTTCGAAGGCGCGAGGCGCTTTAACAAGCGTTTTCTCCGGGGTACGGCAGGGCACTGGGCAGACGGCGCAGGAGTGGGGATGAGGTGGTTCGGGGCCGGGGTGGGGGGAAAGAGGAAAAGGGCCAAGCTCGAAGCTCTTACGCGGTCGTCTCCGGTATCGGACGAATCGCGCGCGACCAAGCAATTTATATACACGCAGAGTCGCGCGCTCGTGTGCCTAAAGGTCGTTCCACACGAGAGATCGCGATACGCCGCACGTAACCGCGCCCTCTCCCCGGACCTCTTCGCCTCGCGGCGAGATCACGGGTGATATTACTTCCAGACGGCAATATTAATCGTTTCAAAGTACAAACCGCGGAAAAACGCGCGTCGTTCGCCGTGACTCGTCGCCGAGCGCGGCCCAGCTACGTTGGATCCCGTCGTAAATCATTTTCCGCGGAGCGCGCTCGTACCGTGGTGGCGCGAAATTTATGGATCGTCTCGCGTCGGACGGAGACGGTCCTCCGTGGCTCTTTTTCGCGATTCAAAGTAACCGAGCGAGAGCGCTGGCCACCATCGAGTTTGCGAAATTGACGACGAGGGTGCTCGTGGCCATGAAAGCGGAAAGAGAGTTGCGACAGACGGTCTATCCCCGATAGCGAGAGTCACGATCTTCGATTACGGTCGAGAGTGATTCGGATAACGATATTCGAGTGAAACGGGTTAGCGGTGGACTCGACGAATCGGTGAACAAGCTTGCAAAATTCGGCCGCTCTAGCGGAGGGGCTCGTTTGACATCTTGAAGGACACGTTGAGTTTTTCTGTTTTCTCGGGTGTTGCGTCTTTCCTCGATGGGTTCGAAGAGTAAGGTAACTTTTAGAAATTTTACTCGAAGATGTAATTTTACGAAATTTGTAATTATTATCGGTGTAGAAATTTATTAAATTTTACTGCGTAAGAACGTTATCGCACACGAACTGCCAAGCAACTTTGGGATTTAATTTTAGAATTTCCATTAGTAAAGTATGTTTTTTTGGAGAACTTTTTGATTTATGATCATGGAAATCTGTGTTGGTGTAATTTTATTGTTAAACATGTAGGGTGGCAATTGTAAGTTTCACTTGAGTAAAATACACGAGAGAGGAATAGAGTTTGCAATAAATCAATACGTACGACGATAATAAACAATGCAAGTGATAAAACTTCCTTGTTTCTTTTTTTTCATTATTCCTGATTAAATATTCCGCGTGATTGGTCAATGTTCAAATAAAGATAATTAGTTTTTGATAAAATTAGTCTTCGATAAAAATATTCGTAAAAGTTATTGTATTTTTCAAGTTGTCATTCTCGTCCATGTAAATTATTTTTCGACTGTTTTTTAAACATAGATTTTCCCCAACACTCGGTAAAGTATTTTTTCGATTTCTACAATTTTCCCACTCCTTGATAAAATTAATATTTACTATTTTCATATTTAGAAGCCTCACATGGGCAGGAAATTGAGATTGAATGTCCCAGCGATTATCGAGGTAATCGATCCAATAAAAGGAAGTCCCACTTACACGGTATATCCCTATTATCCGTACCTAATACTCGACCTTTCGTGTAATTATCTATTTTCGTTCGAAATGGAAAACAAGACTCGCGTGAATTTTACTTGTTGCTAAGCGACTATCCCCTCCACTTGTCAGAGTGCAGCGAATGCAGGTTCGTGTGTTCTTTTATCGAGGTTCCATTTAACGAGGATCTCTCGTATTATTTTAAATAAAAGTTGCTCGATATTGTCGTATTATTTTAAATAAAAATTGCTCGATATTGTACAAGATCTTTCGATCGACACGGTCACGTGTTCTGTCGCTTTGGTCGATCCTACACGATAAGAGAACAAATGAGAGTATCGACCTTGGAGACGCCAAAATATAATAGTTGCGCCTTAGACCGGTACTTGCGCAGTCAGACTGCTTTAGAATTTGCGATTTTAAGAGTTACATCACAAGTGCTGGAACAGGTGACTCTGCAACAGGCCGAGCATATTCCTCCATTCGACGAAATTTCATACGATCGTTCGCGCTTTCATAGACTGCGATTTAAATTTTTTTAAAAAATTCTTTTTTTTTTAATAAAAGGATTCAAACACTTCGATTTTAACGTAGAATATTGTATTGTTGCACAATCTTTTTGGTAACATTTTTCCATCTCAACTTCGATATTTAACCAAGGAAAACAAATTTGAAAATTTAAAAAGATTCCACGAAAATAGTATTCTTTACTCGTGCTTCGCTTATTGATCGACTATGCGAGAACCTACTTATTTCTATCAGTTTCCTATTTCGAAGATTCGAATTTGTCCAAATACTAGGTTATGTTTCGAATACAAGAATCCGGGCATTTCAATTTCAATGTAAAATATATATTATTCGATAATATTTTTCATAACATTTTTCCATTTTAGTTGTAATATTTAATTAGTAAAAACAAATGTCAAAATTTAAAGATTCCACAAAAATATTCTTCATTCGTGCTTCGCTTATTGATCAACAATGCAAGAATCTACTTATCCCTATGAATCTCCAATTTCAAAGATTCAAATTTGTCCAAATACTAGATTTCTTTATGAATACAAGAATCCGAGCACTTCAATTTTAATGTAAAATACATATTATCCAATAATATTTTTCATAAAATTTTTCCATCTTAATTTCAATATTTAACCAATGGAAACAAATATTAAAACTTAAGAAGATTCAAGTCCAAATTCAAAAAGATTCTCCCAAAAATATTCTCTACTCGTGCTTCGCTTATTGATCAACAATACAAGAACCTACTTATCCCTATGAATCTCCAATTTCAAAGATTCAAATTTGTCCAAATACTAGATTTCTTTATGAATACAAGAATCCGGGCACTTCAATTTTAATGTAAAATACATATTATCTAATAATATTTTTCATAAAATTTTTCCATCTTAACTTCAGTATTTAACCAATGGAAACAAATATTAAAACTTAAGAAGATTCAAGTCCAAATTCAAAAAGATTCTCCCAAAAATATTCTCTACTCGTGCTTCGCTTATTGATCGACAATGCAAGAACCCACTTATCCCTATGAATCTCCAATTTCGAAGATTCAAATTTGTCGAAATAACCACCACCTTCGTCCTCGACAGCACGATCGGATCGAAGTCGTAGAGACTCGAAAACGACCATCGATGTTTAAACGTCGAGATATTTTATTATTTATCCGCGATGGTGGCACACCGTGTGGAGTCCCCTTAAGAGAATCACGGCGGTCCCCCGGGCTGGAATATTGCCTCTTGTACGTTATGTAGGTACCAGCGTGCAACCTGCGGTGCAACTTGTCAGCCAACATCATTATCGATGCTGGCTCGGCTCGATGCAGGCCCGCGCGTTTATTGCGACTTCGTTATTTATATCTCGCTCGCTTGGCAATAACTAATAGAGATCCTTGCCTTCTCTTCGGCTGTGCGCTAGCAACAGTCAATATCACGGTTCGATTGCGCTTCACCGCGGCCATCTTGGTGCGCGTTGCGCTTCCTCCGCTTGTTGCTCTCGAGCCCTTTCGAAGCGAGTGGTGCTTCCCTCTTTACCCTCCGCATGTCGTTAATTCTTAATTTGCCGCTCTTTCGTCATGGTTAACCGTGTGGTCACGTTGACAGGGAAATCTGAGGGTTGTGATCCAACGTGGTAACCACTGCTCTTGTCACTGGGCTCTAATCTCCAACTCCTCTCATCAGGCTCTTGGGTAAGGCTGGAGGTTTTAATTGGATGTTGCACTGCGACAAAATCGTGGTCCAACCGATGACAATGTGAGAGGGTATGTCTGTAGGGTATCTTGGAAATAGGTAGTCAAATTTTGGCATCGTTTTCTGCTCTTCTCAAGGACGAGATTTGTCATGAGTTTTGTATAAACATAGTTTTGGAAACTCTTTTGGAGAGACGAAGGCTCTTTGTTTACCTTGAGAACTGTCGACAATTGTTTGTGGTAGAAGTAAATATTCCTGGAGGATGATCTAGGGAGGATCTTCTCAGTTATGAGGATTGTTGACACTTTTTCCTGTTTGAAGTAAATATTGTGGTGGAGTGTCTTGTTTAGGTTATGTTGTAGTGGATTGGTTTGTGTTCGAATGTTTGGTAGTTGAGAGAGTGTTGACGGTATTAAGGACAAGTATTAGGTAGGTTTGTGGTTGCCTCGATAATGATGAAAGATGAAAGAGGACCTAGAGGTAGGTGTGTCAATATTTTGAACAATAATACTCGAAAGTTGAAAAATATTTCGACTAGTATTCATGGGGTATTGAAGACAGCAGGGTAGGTGTACAGTTACAGCTATTTAGCTCTGTACAAAATAAAAATTAGTAACAAATGTTAGCACAGGTTTCACGGTAGAAAAATTATTAGGTTGCCTTGATAAGGATGAAAGAGAAAAAATGACCTAGGAACCATCTGACAGTGTGTGTCACCATTTTCAATAATAACATACCTTACCCAAAGAATAATAGGTACATGGTTATAATTATCTACATAAAATAAAAAGAAAGAAACAAATATTAATCAAAAAATAATTAGGTATACTAAAAGGTTGCCTTGACAATGGTGAAAGATTAAAGATAACCTTGAATCCTTCCCTATGTGATAGAAGAGTTATGTTTCTCTTTTGAACAATAATATTCAAAGATTCAAAAATATTGAATCACGTGCATAGAAGTCAACCTATCCTTAAGATCGACAATACTGTCTTAACTATCAACCTACCCAACTCTCAATGAGTACCAATGAGATGTTGAAGACTATAGAGGTCAAAAAAGAAGTTAGGTAGAACTCAGTAGGTCCACAATGACGATTAGATAGCAATCCATATGAAATAAAAAATAGAAACAAACACATTCATAGAAAAATACTTAGGTATGTAAAAGTGTTGTCCAGATACTGACAAAAGAGAGAACATTCGATAGAGTAGCTGTGATGAATAATATTCAAACGTCGAAAAATATTTAACCAACCTACCCAATCCTCGATGAGTACCAGTAAGATGTTAAAGACTATAGTGGTCAAAAAGAAGTTAGGTAGAACTCAATAGGTCCACAATGACGATTAGATAGCAATCCATATGAAATAAAAAATAGAAACAAACACATTCATAGAAAAATACTTAGGTATGTAAAAGTGTTGTCCAGATACTGACAGAAGAGAGAACATTCGATAGAGTAAGTATGTCGAGTAATATTCAAACGTGGAGAAATATTTAACCACGTGCAGAGGAGTCAAGCTAGCCAACCCTCGATGAGCACCAGCAGGGTGTTAAAGACCAAAGAGACCGAAGGAGGAGCCGTTAGGTGGAATACGTCGTAGTAGGTGCATAGCTACGGCTAGAGAATGAGAAATAGAAGCGAAGAAAAGGAGACACTGGAGGGTAAAGGACCCCCGGAGCGAGGACGCATGTGGTTCGCACGTGTTCATTCGGGACGTCTCTCTTCACCCTATGTCTCAGCGACAAAAAACGCGAAACGTGCCTCTCCCTGTCCTCTGTCTCCCCTCTCCACTCCACCGCCCCACTCCCCACTCCTCCTCCCCGTCTCTCCCCCTCCCCACCCTCGTGAATCGTTCACCGTCCGCACACCCTGGATGCAGCGCCATGTGCAACGGCCACGGGGCCTTCCAGACAATGTTCTCTAATTGCACGTTCCGGGACGTATCGTTGGAGAGGATTTTTCGTGTGGCAGCGACCTCCTCGTCCCCGCAAAAACGTCGTTTCGTCTCTTGGAAGTGGTCGTCCCTTTCGAGCCGGCTGGCCACTTCCTCTTCCTTTTCGGGAGCTGGACACGCCTTCCAGAGAGAGCCTCTTTCTGAGGGGTTAACCAGCACGGCAAAACGGAAACTTTCGCCGCGAAGTTGGCCACTATTCGAATAAACCGTTATCTAGGCGATCATTCGAATAAAACCGTTTTACACGGATAAACGTTCGGCGAAGATCGGTTACTCGCGGTACCCAATACTCGTTTCGCGCGAATGAAAGTTCACACCGGATAAACATTTACTTACTTTGTTTGTTTAACTCACGTTCGTAAATTTATTTATTTTACTTAATTGCACAATTTACGGTCACGTGGTACGAGTGAATTAGAAGAGAAATTAGGTAAACATTAGAGAGAAATTAGAGTAAAAGTTTGTTTAGTTTATTTGTTTATTTCACGTTTGTAAATTTATTTTATTCGTTTATGTTACTTAATTGCACAATTTACGATCATTAGTGGTACGCGTGAAAAGGAAGAGAAATTAGGTAAACATTAGAGAGAAATTAGAGTAAAAGTTTGTTTACTTTATTTGTTTATTTCACGTTTGTAAATTTATTTTATTTGTTTATGTTACTTAATTGCACAATTTACGATCATTAGTGGTACGCGTGAAAAGGAAGAGAAATTAGGTAAACATTAGATTAAAATTAGGTAAAAATTAGGATAAAAATTTATTTACTTTATTTGTTTATTTTATGTTTCAATTGCACAATTTACAATCACGAGTGGTACACATGAAGAGAAAGAGAAATTAGGTAAACATTAGAGAGAAATTAGGATAAAAGTTTGTTTAATTTATTTGTTTATTCTATGTCTTAACTGCACAATTTACGATTAGGAGTGGTATACATGAAAATGGAGAGAAGTTAGAATACAACAGAATAAAAATGCAACAAGACGAAGTGCAGCTACAGTACTGTTTCGTAAGATGGCCGATGACATTTCCTCGGTACAGGAGTCGAGGTTTTATTTCATCGATTACGCTGCTGCAATGTAATTTTCAATCTCTTCGACCTCTTTGTAACGAGTTTTATTGAAGATTTAAACCGATTTACTATACAATAAAAAATTAGGAAAAACATGTTTTATAGGTATGATATTTTTATTCTTCCTTCAAATAAATGTTCATTAATCACGAAACGCGTTGTAAGTAGTCCCGTGTTGTAGATCTATCTGTAAAATTTTACTTTTCCTTTAATTTTCCATAATTTAATCATTCTTTAAATTAATAGGTAAAAAATAAGAATTCATGTACTGTGAAGAGATTGTAATATTAGTTGCAAAGTCCCTACGAACTGACAGAGGAGCAAAGGGACCAGGAACTCTAGCCTCACCAAATCCCCATCAGGGATCCTCGCATTTAGGTGCTAAGCGGTCACATTGCATAGGAGTAGGATCTCCATATCCATGGAAAATTGACAAAATCGGAAATACGAGGGTTTTATTGCACAACGAAACTTTTCTAAACGTGTAAAGTAGAAATTATTACGAGAAAGATAATTTATTACGGAAACCATCATTGATAATTTAACATTAGAAACAAATGATATTAATTTCGAAGACGAAAACATCTTATCGAAAGTGTAAGGTGAGCAAACAAGACAATTTCATTTAATCGTAATTCTTGCTCTTGACAATAATTGTTCTTGCCTTGAATTTATCGGGATTATATTGCAAAAGATATGAGAAATTTTTTTGCTCGACTTTTAGTTAATATCCCGAGTCTATGTCTACGCCAATGTGTTCCAGTCGTCGCTCGTTATCGCTTCATCTTGCTCTGCTTCGATGCCTCTTCTTCACGACTTCGGCACGCGATAGACTTGTACACTATATGTGATCGTCTTAGCTAATAAAGAAAATGCGTGTAATTGAAGGTGGGACGACTTATCTGATTCGTTGGTAACTTACGATCTCTGCATAGTTCATAATACTGTCTATTTAATTGATTTTTTTAAGTAGGCGTAGAAAATTTACACAAGAATTGGATAAGAAATTAAAAAGGAATATATATATAAAATAATTTAAAAAAAAATATATCAATATTTTTTTAAAGTATTTTATTAATTTAAAAAAAATATATATAAATAGTTTTTAAAGTATTTTATTAATTTAAAAAAAAAATATTTTAAAAATTATTTTATTAATTTAATAAAAATTATTTTATTATTTTTTATTTAATATATATATAAACACACATATACATAACGAGAAATATAAATAAATTTTTTGAATGTTGATAAATAATTTCGTTAAAATAATGACTATTTTGATAAAATAATACTAACACATCCACGCTTTCTAAAAACTCTAAGGTTCCATTTAAAGTAATAGTATTCTGAACTGTATAAAAACCACATTTAGAGCTGGTCGATGTTGTCGGTACAAATAAACATTTCTTTGCTAGACGAGGAGTAAACATCGCGTTTGTAGAACGAAGCTATCGGATTTAGCGAAGAAATCGTAACCATTAATGCAAATATAAATAAGATTTTCTTTACACGGTTTATTACATATTTTCACGTAAATATACACCCGTCTCCATTCAGGTATACAATTAATACTGATAAATTTCTGTATAGATAAATTTTTGTTCAGATAAAACTGTTCGTGACTCACGAATAAAAAAAGTTTATCTAGACACAAAGTTATTCGTCATGCAGTATCTAGATAACAGAGTTGGGCAAAATTTCTTTTCTAATAAAAGTTAGTTAAATTTTTACTTAAAAATATTTCGTTCCGTAATTCAAACTTTTATTTTTATTCGTCCGGGTCACGGATAAAAAGTTGGTTATCTTTTGTACGTTAGTCGAAACTTGTATCTGGAAAAAAAAATAAATATTTCTATCTAATATCCAAGTCTGATTTTGCGTTGCTTTTCTGTGACGTTCACTCGTTGATCGTGTATTTATAGAGCGACCAATGGCCGTGCAGTGTTTGATATCGAGGACGTGTATGCACAATTGGGGAGATTTTAAAAGAAAAAAAGATTTCGTTGAAAAAATTGCGACTGTTTAAGATGCAAATGCCGCTAGAATAATTATTCCGAATTAATTATCGCCAACCGAACGGTATTTGTTGAATTCTTGCGAATATAAGAATTCTCGTTTGAATTCTGATGTTTCTTCGTCTCTTTCTTCTGGTGTAAGCTTTCTCTCTCAATTTATTTCCCGCGTTAACGCGTCATCGAGTCGTTTACCTTTATCCGCTTCATAATTTTTTCTACTTCACGAAGTCGCGTACTTTCTGTGCGAATGTCTAGCATTAAGATCATTTTAAGGTCACGAATCGCTGTTTGCGTCGGATACAAGACAACCTGCGAAGAAATACCGTGTTAATAATCTCCAACACGTTTCGAAAATGATTATTCAAAGAAAAGAATATTTTCACAGGTACATTAATTTACACATTTTATTTTAATTTAACGTGTAAATGTAACGTGTTAATGTAACGTGTAATTTTAATTTACACAACGAACGGAACACACTATCCCCGAAAGTTTCCACTCTTTTGTAACATTAAAGCAAAAGATACTGATTCAAATAAATTAAAATCGAATCGAAGAAACTTGGGCGTAAGAAAGTTTCACGGTCGTTTGGAAATATTCGTCGAACGATAACTTTCACGATTGCCCACATTAATTAAAAAATGTACGGTGTACGTACAACAAAAGGAAAAAAAAAAAAATAAAGAAATAATACAAAATTAATATTCACGAAGAGAATAAATTGTTCCGAGAAGTTTCCACTGTTCGCGATATCGAAACCGAAGGTAAATTATCCAGGGAAATGAATTAAAATGAAATGGAAGGAGCTCCGTGTAACCTTGCACGGGAAAGTTTTGCGGTGGACGGTAGAACTTTAATTAAGTTCGTAGTGCAAAGTGCACTCATCGACCTACGATAACCGTAATCGATATCTGTCAAGTGCTCCGATGTACGTATCTTTTCCAGCGGCTATCTGGGCTCTGTATCGAGCATAAACGGTAAGCCAACGATCGAAACGGTGATCTAATATTCCGGGGCGAAGATAATACGTGGATATATGGCCGTGCCCAGGCACTGGCATCGGGCAGATACGAGTTCCGCTGGTTCTTTTCGGGCCAGAAATTGGGTTGCACTTGTGGTTTTGCGGTAGCGGTGAAAGAGGTCGTTGCGCGCGCAGCCAGGCTGCGCGCGCGATACCTGTGCGCGCGGGGCACGCGTGCACACTCGGAACGCGTGTGCGCACGGGTGCAGGCAAGAAAGAGGTCGATCCGTCTGCAACAGGCGACGTCCGATGAATCATCCTCTCTCGCGGTGGTTGCTTTCACACGAGTCTGCCCGATGAAATAAAAGTAGCCTTTGAAAATATTGCCACTACTCGAGAGAAGCTCGCTCCTCGTGGGAGGTAGCGACCGATTAACGCACCCGTTACGAACGATTAGGGGATCGCTCTGCGACGATTTTCTTCCTTCTGATCGCCGCGCTGAATTTATCCCAGTTTTTATAGCCGCGTGTACGGTTACCGAACCCTGCGCGCGACGGGGTCATCGTGACTACCATTATCGGACTACGTAAAGTATGTTCGAGAGGGAACATTTGGCGTAGAATTTTCTTTTGGGAAGAGTAATAAATTATTTACCATTATCGAATAGTTGTAGGTGTTATAGTTATTTAACAAAATTTAATGTTAAAGTTTGAAACGTTCTCGACGATTTCGAATGTTTGTATAGATTTAATTTTTTGTATCCGGTACGAAAGTAATTGATCGTGCATCTTGTCACTTGTACATTTTCTATAATCGCCAATTTATTTCTCCCGATTGAAACAACGAATAATTCATAAGAATTTTATAATCCAAGTTAAAAATATAATCTAAGAAGATTATAGATATTTTAAATATTCATATTATTGTTTTACGTTTAAAATTCTTTATAATACAGAAGATAGAACAAATTCTCAACCGAAAGTTACAAATTTTTTGGAAGAATAAATTTCAGAATTTATTGGACCGTATGTTCGGTTTCAGGTGTTACTGTTATGAGTGGTATTGAATATTTTACTGTGCAATAAAACCATTCGAATAAAGGGTGTTAATCGAAAAGTTCCACGAGACGCGATCGGTAATTGCATATTTTGCAGGAAACGCGTTCAGAAATTGAGAATCGAATTTGTGGAGGGTGAACGTGATCTTGCCAGCTGTTTTTTTTTTTTTCCTTTTTTAGCGGCACAAAACGTTTCCTCGTGAACGAGACTTTATACGGCATTGACCGCGCGCGGTAACTCCTTGCTAGTAATGGGTTCGACACACTTTAAACGTGCACGAACTTTCGAAACACTATGGCGTGGAGGTGATTCTTTTCGATGAAACGAATCGAAAAGGAGGAGTAAAATTTTTCGATACGACCTTCCGTTCTCGAGATAATTCATTCCGAATACGTTTGTTCGACACGGGACAGCAACGTGCGATGCATCTACTTTAAAGATCAATTATCTCGAAAACGACGACTCGCACGAAAAATATTTATTGTAAACTTTTGACTCGTTTTTTCGAGAGGAATCGCCCACGTTACTCAAAATTTTCATAATTTTAATATTTCTAATTTTTAATTGACTATTAATAATGCGTAGATTAATACCATTAATACCATTGAAAGTAATTCACTATCTTGAATTTTTTTATGAATAGGATTAGTTAACGAATTAATATTTCACCCGGAATATGTACTTCTTGATACATTTCCATTCAATGTCTTCGTTAAGGATTTTATTTGCAAGTCTGTAGTTGTAATTTCCATGAAAAAGTGCAACATTGCTTGTTATCTATTTATTCTCAATGCACCAAACAGCTGTACAACTTGTCTAGGAATTCTTGAGTTAATTAATATCTACGTTTTCAACCATAATGTTAAAACGTCCTGTATTAAACATTGGACCTTTGCCATCGTGTGACCTATGGTAAATCTAGCTGTATAAATCACGCGCCAGAACACTTTACCGCGATAAGGTAAATTTTCGCGGATGATGGTTATCCTCCTTTAAACGTAATTCATATGTGATAATGCTTATTAATTTGCCGTTTATGAAACATTTCGCACATATATCTTTTTTGCGTTTAATATCAACGACTTGCATCATCTGTTAAATATTTATCGCATAGTTCTACTGATAATTATTTATCGTTATGCAAAAGGGTGATTATTTAAATAACAGGTATTTATAAATTTGTAACATGTATTCCTGAATAACAATTGATGGTACAAATTTATTTGTAACTAACGAATCATTTTTTCTATCGAATATAAACGTTATTCGTTGTTCACGAATAAATTTTGAAACCTCGTTCGTTAATTAAAATAGAATAAGTTTGTAGCGAATCAATTGTCGGTTTAAACGGTATTGGTACACGTTAAGTGAGCGTACACGTCGATTATATAGCGTACATTTATTCGCAGAGCTATTCGAAAGTTTCTTGTTCGAATAAAAAATTATTCGTTATTTTCGAATTCAAAATTTAAAATATTATTCAAAAAGATTTGTTCGAAATGTTATTCAAAATTTAAAATATTATTCAAAAAGATCTGTTTAAAATGTTATTCAAAATTTAAAATATTATTCAAAAAGATTTGTTCGAAATGTTATTCAAAATTTGAAATATTATTTAAAAAAGTCTATTACAAGCTTATTCAAAAATTTGAAATGTGAATCAAAAAATTTATTCGAAATGTTATTAAAAAAATCTCTTTCAGTGTTATTCAAAAATTTGAAGTATTTAAAAAAATGTGTTCGAAATGTTATTCAAAATTTGAAATATTATTCAAAAAGATCTGTTCGAAATGTTATTCAAAATTTAAAATATTATTCAAAAAGATTTGTTCGAAATGTTATTCAAAATTGAAAATATTATTCAAAAAGATCTGTCCGAAATGTTATTAAAAAGTTCGAAATATTCAAGAAATGTATTCGAATAAAATTTAATTCGACTAACGTCCAACTCTCAAATTACTCGAAAACTCGCGCCAAAGAGGGTAGCCATCGCTACTCCGGAGGATCGCGTGTGCACTTGTTTCTTGTTGCCCCTGTTCTTCTTTCTCCCGCTGTTCCACCGATCCGTCTTAATATTCGATCCAACGTTTCGTATCCCAGGGGCCGGTGTGGTTTTCGTTCGCACGACCACGAAACTCGTGGCGCACACGCACGTGCGCGCGCGCGGCTGCTTTTCTCCGCTTCGCGGGAGCTCGACTCGTTCGTTCGTTGGTTCGTTCGTTGGTTCGCGCGCGCGCGAAATTTATACGGCCAGACTGTTAATTAACGTCACCGAAACGATCGGGTCGCGGCACCACGAGAAAAACAAGTTTCCAACGTGTAGGGCCACGGGCCACGTGAAGCGCAAGATGTATCGATAACGTCAAAAGTCGTTCGGCCCAATCTGCACGGCTGATCTCGAAAACGCCGCTGCGTTCGACTTACCGAGCCGAGGAGGAATTTTTGTTCCGCTCGTCGACGAGGAACCGAAAGTCGAAGTCATTCGACGTGCCTCGATGTGAAAACGAAGAAAGGATGTCCTTTTTGCTCGCCATTATAAGCAAACGGAAAATCGAGACGATGAACGATAACATGTATCCGGGGTTATGTCACTATTATAGTTGCTTGGATATTTATAGTTGCTTATGAGGTGTAGTTGTGCGAATAAAAGTTATTAATAATTGAAACATCGAGTCACAGTTAATCGAGACAATGAACAGTAACAAGTATACGGGGTGGTGAGATTACTAAACATCTAGATGTTTATGTAGGTTATGGTGTACGATTGTGAAAACGAAGAAAGGAAATTTCTTTTATGGAGTGATTGTTAATCGAAACGATAACAAGTATCCGGGGTTATGGGACTATTCGAGCGAGAACACCTAGATATTTACAGTTGCTTATGGGGTACGGTTGTGCAAATGAAAAGAGGAAATTTCTCTTGATCGTTATTATTAATAATTAGAATATCGAGTCACAGGTAGTCGAGATGATGAACAATAACAAGTATGCGGGGTGGTGAGATTACAGGTACTAAAACGTTTAGATATTTATGTAGATTACGGTGTACGATTTTAAACAAAAATTGCGTACTTTCGAATAATGAATATAAACTCCCAAGCCGTTTTGCAAACTATCAATTTGTTTAAACAATACGTTAACAAATGTTCATTTTTTTAATACCTTTTTCATACAATTCATTGTTTTGCATCTTTATAAATTCGCCAATATAAATTTGCCCATTTGTAACACGAATTTTAACCCACGGTATATACATGCACAATAAAGTGCATCCACATAGGATTAATTCCAAATGCAATTTCTCTCGAAAACGAAGCATTCAATGCAATTTTTTTATTCTACCTTTTCGTCTTATTTCGAGTCATAGAATCTCCCTAACCTCATTTACACCCACTTTACCATAAAATACCCAAACTATACCGCAATATTTTTCGCTTTCAATTAAAAAATTACCAAAATCTTCACTTCTTTTCAAATCTCTACACGAAACCGTAACACTCGCGTTCTCAATGTGTCGGTAGAGGGGTTCGAGATCCTCTCTACTTACGTGTACTCGTGCAGCGGTCTCTAGCTCGCGTTGAATCGTCTTTTTACATCGTCGAGGGATTACCGCGTTCCTTGGTCGGTGCTTACGTGTCAAGCTGGTTGGAAGTTGATCGAAGGGACGACGAGAGAGAGTCTTTACAATTCGAGGCATCAGCATGACACGGTGTCTCATTATTTGCGGTACGGAGGAATCAGTTGTCGGGACACGTATTAGCCGCGTACGTGGCGACATCCGCTAATCAAATACAAGTGTTTGCCAGCCGCGGTGTATTATAGAGACGTGGACGTAACTAAAGCTGTTGGACCCCTGATACTCAGACGATGCGGCGCGATAAATACGCGTTAAACGCTCTATAATTGGCGTCGCGTGCGTCGCGTTTTCAAGCGGCCGCGGGCTTCACGAACGGAAGCGGAAAAGTGATCTTCTCGTTTGTAGGGCAATTAAGGGACCCTCGAACGTGTAATAAACGATAACGCAATTTATTTACGCGCAAAAGCAATGATAACCGCAGACAGGTAGCAATTCACCACGTTTACTTATTTTCCGCCTATACGTAACTCACGTTGGTATTATTTTTAAACAATTTTTTTATTTTGTAATTCCCCCTCCCCCTTTTTAATAATTTACGCAAATTAAACGATTATGTAATTGAAGGTTGAATCTCTGTATTTACTTACTTTCCACTTACGTGTAAATCATGTTGATATTATTTTGAAACAATTTTTTTATTTTATAACTCCCCCTCCCCCTTTTTAATAATTTGCGCAAATTAAACAATTATGTAATTGAATGTTGAATCTCCGTGTTTATTTATTTATTTTCCACCTATACGTAACTCACGTTAGTGTTATTATTTTTCTTTTAATTTTTTTCATATTTTACACCCTTTCTCAATTGTTAACACACGTTAGACGATTATGTAGTTGAACGTTGAATACCCGTGTTTATTTACATATTTTCCACCTATACGTAACTCACATTGGTATTATTATTAAACAATTTTTTTATTTTATAATTTACCCCACCCCATTTTTTCAATAGTTTACGCACGTTAAACGATTCTGTAATTGAATCCTCGTGTTTATTTATTTATTTACCGTCTATACGTAACTCACGTTGGTATATTTTTATTTTATTTTTTATTTTCTGCTTCACTCCCTTTCTCGATAGTTAACGCACGTTAAACGATTATGTAGTTGGATGTTTGTCGAGTTCTAGAATACTTACGATCGATCGACGCGTAAATGTCGACTCGTTTCGAACGGAAACTACGCTCGACAGAGATTTCGATATTAAAAGTCCCTCGGTTTTTTATCCTACTTGGAAGAAAACTGGTTAGACAGCATGGTACGTTCGTTTAGATAATATCCGTGGTTAATTAAGTAGCGATCGATCCCGATTTAACGACACCGCACCAATGTACGGTCGATTTACGCGCAAATCAATCGTCACCTGAGGATTTTACGCGTTTAGAGTGCATGGAAAATATCAGGTTGTCCGGTGAGTTTGTGTGCTGAAATTTCTCGAAAAATGTTAAATAAACGGTTAGATCCGTTATGCAGATTAACGGGGATAATTGATCTCAGAAATCGATCGAATTATTCGAATTCACATTAATCGAATACTTGCATTACAGTTTCTAATTTCAAGGAAATATACAATAGAAAGTGTTAAACGTACTTACTCGTATATATATGTTGTTAAATTATTATTACATGAACATGATGATTGTTATTTATCAAAGTATTTTAACATTGTCGATCGTACTTTCGCGAGAAACAGATGTCAGAAGGTAATCGAATTGTTTGAATTCACATTAATCGAATACTTGCATTACAGTTTCTAATTTCAAGGAAATATACAATAGAAAGTGTTAATTTTTGTTAAATTATTATTACATGAACATGATGATTATTATTTATTAAAGTATTTTAACAGTGTTTACTGTACTATCTCCTCTTTTTTCATATCTTCGTATATGTGATACGTATACGATATATGTGCAATACTCTGTTCAAGTCTCTGTTCTCTGTTAACTTGCATACTTCGATCCATATTCGGATCAACATCCGTAATTTACTTCCACACCTCGAAATATGTCTTCGAATTCTTTAAGTGTGAATTTCTTTTCTTGCACTTCGGTTGTATCATCGTCGGCACATTCTTCACGTGCACATTGTTAATTAAGATGTACAAGGTCATTGCCGAACAATTCTTCTGCGTGCAAATCGAGGAGTTTATTATTTTCTAGATTTTCGAATTCTAGTTATATTTCTATATATGTTACTTGTCGTAAAATACTTTCTTCAAGATTACTATCGTCACGAGCCTAAACGGTCCTGTAACTACACAGAAGAAATATCGATATCGTCGAAACAAGAGACTAACTATTTCTGTAATCAAATCAAAGATTAAAAGTTTTACGAAGCTTAAATTTTTCTTCACATTAAACGCGACCTAGTATCATTTTATAATTCGCACCAAATATCGTATATCGAGACCCACCTGTACATTCTTCACACTTATCAACGACCTGTTTCCAACCGCCAGAAAAATTTTCCAATACACTTTCGAAAAATTCTGAGATTTTTGAAATTTCAAAAATCGAAAATTTTGCTCCAAGAGAACGGAAAAGGTGATGTAACGTGACAATCCAATCGGAGCACTCGTAAAAAAAATGATGATCGAACGAAAAAAAAGTGGTTCTACTCGTTATTATCGCGTAGTTTACATTAATCGTGAGGTACGACGCACGAATGCGACTACGTGTCTACACAGATGTCACGCGGTGTTCCGTGAACTCGGAGACCACTTTTCCGTACGTAAATACGTAATTTTATAATCATAACGATCGGTCGGTCCGCGCCGAGTCCCCCACTTTTCTCCCCCACGGACAGCTCGTAATCGTTGACGGGAGGCAAAAAATAATATCCGGAAGAAAAAGCGCGTGATCCAATCTCGGGAACGGGATCGATCAATTTCCATAAAAATTGACCAGTGCGTGCGATCGCGATGGATTCCTTTTCGCGTTCAGGTGCACGCGCGCCGGCCTAGTTGCATCACTCGCTACCATCTCGAGCGACCGATTGCGCCCGAAGTATATTTTTTTACGCGCAGCCGGTTATGGGATCCCTGTGGCACGTGAGGTACTGTTACAACGGTCTCTTCGTCCGACTCAACGGCCATCCATGGCCCATGATCGGCGAGCAAACAGTGCCGTAACCAGGGCGAATATTTTTCAGGGCCCTGGTGAATAAATCTGCTTCGATAGAGATCGGAATATTTAGAAAAATCTTTTTCTTTGTTTGTTTACCTGCTAACTCGTTAAAAGTATCGGAAATAATACAGGTAAACACCACGTGGAAAATATTAAAAATAATACGGAATTTATCATAACTGAAAATTATTTATTTATTTAGGTGTCGGTGAATATAATAGTCAGGAAAATTGCATTGTATACATAGTTATAAATAGTTATAATGGTCAGGAAAATTGCATTGTATACATAATTATAAGTAGTTATAATAGTCAGGAAAATTGCATTGTATACATAGTTATAAATAGTTATAATAGTCAGGAAAATTGCATTGTATACATAGTTATAAATAGTTATAATAGTTGAAATAGAGGAATGGTAAGAAGAACGAAAATATTAGAAATAATATAGAATCTGACATAAGTGAAACATTGTAGAACTTTATTTATGTGAACTTTAATTTATGTGATCTTGACAGAGGTCATGTGATCTTGACCGAGTGAGTTCATAGGCGTAGTAAATATTTTTAAAATAGACACTTGGTACGTTCTAGACTGGAATATTTTTGTCAAATTTGATTATTTTATTACCAGTGCCAATTGTACATAATTGAGTGGGTTCGGTATAGATTTTTACGTTGAGAAGCTTGACATTTAGGACCCCTTATGATACTAACCGACCATGACAACACAGTAACACAGTTTCGACTAAATATTCGGCCATTGACGTATTCAATTGGACCTTGTCCTAGCTTACGAACTTCTGAATGGCACGATTATATCTCTCGAGCTACTCTCTTTAATAAATCTATCAGTACCTAGGTTGTCTGCTCGAAGACAGTGTAGTCTTATTCGTCAGAAGCTCCACTGTACTCTACACGGTACATTTAACTGCAGACACCGTATAATAATCAATCGACAAGTATCAAATTTATAAATATTAACTAAGTAAACAAGTTTTGCAAACAGTTAAATTTTTCTTTTTTTTATAATCCACCCTTTTGCAGAGTTTGAGAATTAGGCTGGCAACTCATTCTGTTGCAAAGATTTAAGTAATTCGTTTACTGTGTGTGTATCAAACTTTAAACCAAAGTATCTCGAAAACGAAGGCCCAGTTTGAAGAAACCCATTAGGATTTTTTGATACCAGGTATGTAGTATAACCTGCATCTACTACTGTCTTAAAAGCGATGTCCACTATCGTAAGATCTCCTTGTGAGTGGGTCAAGAGATCAGTATTAGGTACTTGATTTTATTTTAGGTGGATTCAACAATTTCAAAGGATCTAATCTGTAAATGAATAAATGATAAAATAAATAAAAAAACAAATGAACAAATAAAAAGTAAATAAATTAAAAAACGAACGAACGAATAAAAAGTAAATAAATAAAAAAACAAACGAACGAATAAAAAGTAAATAAATAAAAACACAAACGAACGAATAAAAAGAAAATAAATAATTAAATAAATAAATAACTCACGAAAATGTAATTAATTATGTCTTCAGTTCTGTCTTGGCTGGTACGATTGCATTCATAATTTTTTTGTAAAATTTTAAAAGTAACTAACAACAACGGTAGAGCTCGGGGCAAGTGCCCTGTTTGCCCCGTGCTAAGGGCGATACTGTTCTCTGACGTTAGCACTTGAAGACGACCGAAGCCCGCCATCGAGTTCCAATTCCTTCGAAAAACACTCAGTAACAATTTGGCACCCCTTGGGTCGAGATTAAAACTTGTATGGCTTCTTTAAGCCATTTGTATCATTATTGTATTCTGTGTACACTATATATATATATAGTTATAATAGTCAGGAAAATTGCATTGTATACATAGTTATAAATAGTTATAATAGCCAGGAAAATTGTATTATATATATATAATAATATATATACACACATATACACATACATATGTTCATATTAATGGTGAGTAATAGTAAAACACAATTAAATTGCGTTTTAAACATTTTCCATTCTACATTTAAGAAATACCTCTGATTAGTTGCTAACTTAAACAAATCATACACGGTGGCCATATTTTTTAATTAAAAAGGAGGACTAAAAAAATGTCTACATATATACATTGAAACTTTTTTTTTTATTTTCATCTTTTAAAAATCTTTGGGATCACTGTACACTGTTAAGTTTATAGTACTTTAATAAAAAAATTGATAATATTTTTCATTCTTTTATACAATGCAAATGGGTCAACCACTCCCTTATTATGTTCGATCAGTTATTCACATAAGCTGTTATTTATTCAATGTGAAGCAGATTGTATAATTCGGATTGTAACTTTCTTCGAGAAGAAAGGCAGTAAAAGTTATAAAAGTTTTCGAACAACAGATGTCGAATAAAAATTTTGTGCACAATTTATTTGCAATGTTTAATCTATCAACTGTTATTCGAACAAGCTTTTATTATTATATTTATTTCATTCGTTCGACCGTAGATTACGATTACAAGATTAATGAATTACAATTTTATTGAACAAATAACACATCCACAATTTATCTTTCATTCGTGCAAAATTTTAATTAAACAACAAATTTTAATAGTATTTTTGTCAAAAATTTCGAGTGTGTTGATTGTTCAATTTTTCAATAATGAAAGGAATTTTTTTTATTAGACAAACAACGTTTCAAATATTTATTTTCTACCAGTATGAAATTTTAATTAAACAAATTTTCATCGTATCCATGTTAAACAATTCTACCGTGTCGATTGTTTAATTGTTTAATTACGCAAGTATTTCTTTTTTATCACACAAGTAACACTTCAAATATTTATTTTTCATTCGTACGAAATTTCGATTAAACTTTTTGTCGTTTCTGTGTCAAATAACTCGAGCGTGTCGATTCAATTAATTTTTCAATTACGAAAAGAATTTCTTTCAAGGAAAACTGAATATAAGGCCGATCTGTACGGTGGAGTGAAAGGGTGGTCGCGGTCGAAAAACGGGAAAATCCGAGTGGAGGCAAGATGGTCCCATGGGCCCGAGTGGAGCCGAATTGGGAAAGCGTTGCTAAGGAGGAAAGGAAAGGAGGACGTGGTGGGGGTATATCTTCCTTCGTAGCAGCTGGTCAAACAACTCCCGAGCCTGTTCGGTATTCGGGGCCCGGATCTTCCGCGGATCCCAAAGCCTGGGCCTTTGCACGGCTACGTAGGCCTGTGGACTGGCGTCTGTTCGAGCCCCTGCTCGTCCTCGTGGTCGACCTCGAAGTTTTAATTACTCGCCAGGGTATCATCTCCCTGTTCGACGAGGTCTCGAGGTCGTCACACCGCTCGCGCGTAACGAACGTTGTCATTGGTCGTAGTTATTCGAAAAATCTACTATTTTGGATTTCTTTTATAATACTTTTGCACATAGTTGTTTTTTATATCATTGGTCGAACGTGATAAATTTGTTAAAGATATATATATATATATATATATATATATATATATATATATATATATATATATATATATATATATATATATATATATATATATATATATATATATATATGGTTATATATATGAATTTGGAAGGAGCTCATGAATTTTGATATTAATTTTGTAATTTTATTTTTGAAACGATAAATGTTATCATTTATAGAAGTTATATGAAAAATTTAATATTTTGAATTCTGAAGTTTGGAGAAAGCTTTTTATTTTATGATACTCTTGCACGTAGTTGTTTTTTACACCATTGGTCAAATGTGATAAATTTATTTGACAAGAAGGAGCTCGTGGATTTTAATATTAATTTCGTAATTTTGTTTTTAGAATTATAAATCTTGTAGAATTATTCAAGAAAGCTAATACTTTTTTATTTATTTATCTTCAAACCTTTGCCATTGATTGGAGGGTTATTTGAAAAATTCAATATTTTGAATTTTGAAATTTTTCAAAAAACTTTGAACACCGTGTGGAGAATAAAATTTATTGGAAATAAAAGAGTTGAAAAATTGACACTATGTAGGAAACAAAATTGATTGCAAATATAAGAGTTGAAAAATTGACACTATATAGGAAACAAAATTGATTGGAAATATAAGAGTTGAAAAATTGATTGCAAATATAGAAGTTGAAAAATTGTATTTTTTGTTCACGAGAATTCCACTTTGCCCGGAAGCAAAGTGTGTCGAAGTGTTAAATTTCAAGCCATGATCGAAAATTGCAAATCAAGTTATAAGAACCAGTTATAAGAACCGAAATATTTTTGATACAGTTACGACTGAAAATGATTCTAGCCTACATTGGTTTTAGTTATCGATATTATATTGGTTGTATTATATAATGATTATATATATGTTTAAATATTGATTAGATATTAATAATAAATCAATAATGCTTGATCGTTTATTAATTTATTTATTGTCATTGCTACTATATTTTATTTGCAATTTAAACGTACAATTAATGTATCATCAATAATGAATGTAATCAAAATTAAAGTATAAACAAAAAATAAACGTACGTGTGTACATTCCAAAATTGTTGCATGACAACTTCCAATTGTAAAACGCATTTTGTTAACAACACTTGAGTATTATTAATATCTATTTTTCGCTACGACTAATTTAACGTTCAATTTAACACTTAATTTAAAGTATTGCTAATTAATGCTAATACTAACAGTACTACCGTCACTTTCTATAAAACATCATTTTTCTTTTAACCCAAGTGTTCGTTATTCGCTTCGGAACATAACTGAACGTCACGCTTCGGTCACGTTGGTTCATTAGTTTTAAGGATTACGGTTGTTTATATGTTTCCTATTGTTGATCTCTCTCCTTATCTGGGGTCTCTTGTTTCAGTACTTTGGTCGATGCAGACGAACCAAATGGAAAGATAGAACGATAGGATATATATAGTATCTAAAATACACACACGCACGCACGTACGCACACACACACACACACACACACACACACACACACACACACACACACACACACACACACACACACACACACACACACACACACACACACACACACACACACACACACACACACACACACACACACACACACACACACACACACATACATATATATATATATATATATATATATATATATATATATATATATATATATATATATATATGTATAATATGTATACCTGTGTGGAACCGCAAAAAAACCGTTATACAACCAAAATCGAAGCCCATATAACTCAGAACGTTTATTTTCCATAATTGTTATTTAATTGTTTCCATTCAGTGTAAAAGTTTTAATTAGAACCGATATATAACAGTTTGAAATGGTTATTGTCAGAATCGTTTCAAGATTCGTAACTTGGAATGTACTTCGAAGTATCATTAGGTCGTCGCACTTAATGATAGGTCTTTAAATCTCAATTTTGAGATGATTCCAAGTTTTCCAAGATTGTGACGATTTGTATTATTTTAAACATGATTTGGAACCTAAAATTCTTGAAAGTCTTGAAATTCTTGAAAGTGTTAAATGTCTTTGAAATCTTGAAAATCTCGAAAGTCTTGAAAGTTTTGAAAGTCTTGAAAGGTTTGAAAGTCTTGAAAGGTTTGAAAGTTTTGAAAGCCATTTATTTCATATTGTATGCCACAGAAATTGCCGGATTCTTGTTAAACTTTCAAAACTTACTGAAATTTTCAAGGCTTTCAAGACTTTCAAAACTTTCAAGATTGTTTTCAAGATCGTTTTCAAGACTTTCAAGATATGCAAGACTTTCAAGACTTTCAAGATTGTTTTCAAGATCGTTTTCAAGATTTTCTACACTTTCAAGATTTGCAAGACTTTCAAGACTTTCAATATTATTTTCAAGATTTTTAAGATTTATAAGATTTTCAAGGCTTTCAAGGCTTTCAAGGCTTTCAAGACTTTCAAAATTGTTTCCAAGATTGTTTTCAAGATTTTCAAGATTTGCAAGACTTTCAAGACTTTCAAGATTTGCAAGACTTTCAAGACTTTTAAGATTGTTTTCAAGATTTTTGAGATTTCTAAGATTTCTAAGATTATCAAGATTTCCAAGATTTCCAAGACTTTCAGGATTTTCAAGATTTATAAGATTTATAAGATTTTCAAGGCTTTCAAGGCTTTCAAGACTTTTAAGACTTTCAAAATTGTTTCCAAGATTGCTTTCAAGATTTTCAAGATTTGCAAGATTTACAAGACTTTCAAGATTTTCAAGATTTTCAAGACTTTCAAGACTTTCAAAACTTTCAAGACTTTCAAGACTTTCAAGACTTTCAAGACTTTCAAGACTTTCAAGACTTTCAAAATTGTTTTCAAGATTTTCAAGATTTGTAAGACTTTCAAGATTTGCAAGACTTTCAAGACTTTCAAGATTGTTTTCAAGATGTTTAAAGTTTTCAAGACTTTCAAGATTTCCAAGATTTACAAGACTTTCAAGATTTTCAAAACTTTCAAAACTTTCAAGACTTTCAAGACTCTCAAGGTATTTAAAACTTTCCGGATGCTCCAACGCTCCGAACCAAATTCAAAGTGATTCCAAACCTTTCGAATCCCTCACTTCCTCACAAACACCCCGAGAAGACAAGAAAGCTCGCGAAATACCTCCGTGACTTCGTTGGAACGTTTCGTCTCGTCTCGTCATTAGTCCACCAGATTCTGGAGCTATCCTCTCGTAACAGCTCGACGATGCTCGTTGCAACACAATCTCGCGAATTTTTCGAGACGTGTTGCGCGACTCCCGATACGTCCTCCCCTCATTTGCATACTTTCGCGTTCGATCTTCACCTCTTTTTCTCGTCCCACTAATCCTCTCACTCTCCAGATTCCAATCAGGCTATTAGCTATTCAGTTCGCCACGCGATCTTCTTGCACACGCTCTCGTTTGCTCCACATCTCGCACTCGTTTGATTCGATGTACTATCTGGCGTCTAGAAGGCCACGTGCACGTGCCAAAAACAACGTTTGTCGTCGACATTCTTTCGAAATATGATGATTGTTGTTTATTCCATGTCTCTGTACAAGTAGACATAATAAATACAATACGAACACGATCGACAGTGTGCAAAACTGGTGACTGAGAAAAACAAACCAAAGTAGGATGACGAATTTCTACATACGATCTACGCAATTGTTTACATCTTCTTTTCGTGGTGTAACAGTTCTAGATGAAGTGGTCAAGAGATTGACAATTTCAGGCCAGTATGATTATTGAGAACTTCGAGTGCAAACGTCGAGTCAAATGTAACTGCATTATGTTGTGCTAGGATAAATTGATTAAGAATCGTGAGAATCGAATTGTTAACATGGAATCTTTGCAATGAATTTATTTAAGTTAGATGAAGCAACACGTAAGATGAGTAGACGATAGTGGATAGTTTGCAAAGAAGCATATACATGACAGAGATTTGAATGTGGAAGAACAGTGTTCCAAACACCCAAAACAGAGTACATTATTCTATGTTTGCAAGATTTTTAGAGAAGGCGATAAACGTAACATTAATATGTATCGTTATTAAACGACGAAACGTTTCTTCTGAGAAAAATGCACATCGTTGTATTCAAATGTGTTCAACGACGTGCAGCTCTTCCTGCAACGAGATTTGCAAGATCGTACGCGCGAGATATCGAGTTATTTATTCGACCTTGTGATAGATTTTGAGTCGATCTGCATACAATATGTCGTAGCGAACGAATGCAAATGATTTTGATAAATAAATTAAATACAAAGGGGCCAAGGCGAGAACTCTGAAATTTCTCGAAATTCGTACGCAGTACGAGTTAGGCAGAATTTGTATTAACGATAACAACGAGTATCCGTTTATTTAAATTTCGATTTTAATTTCCATCGGACAAATAACACATAAAGAGATTATTTTTGTATTAATTGCTCCAAATTTTCATCCGGATGAGCATTTAAATTGTCTTTGATCTCCAGTCACATCGGTCCGGTGACGAGATTGCCCTTCAATCTGTCGTGCAAGTTCGTGTCCAGTTGTTTGACATTCGTTGCAAATTGTTGTGCAATCAATTGAACGTCTAACGTTCCAGGTTAAAGTTTCCAGGTTAAGAAGATTACAAACGTTTGGAAGAGGCACTCGAAAGGACCAGGATCAGAAGTCGTGTAGCTTTGTTGGTCAGGTTTGAGGACCCTTTGGAATTCCTACACTTGAAAGGGTCTACCTGGGAAAGGGGCCCTCCATTATCCGTCAAGTGACTCATTCACCTTCGAGGATATTTTTCCCGGGCAATTACGGGGCTTTTAGAAACGAAAACCGTGGAAAAGTGTGCGTGCCGGTTGTTGTCGCGAAGACGGGCCAACATTCGAGGCGCTAACAAGCCTCGTTTGTTGTTTACGAATTAACTACTCCCACAATGGTTTCGATCGTGCTAGCGTGTGGCTCGCGGTTGTTCTAGGTGATCGTGAATAACCTGGGTGTCTCGACGGGGGGGAGGTGTGTGCTTGTAACACGCTATGGAAAGAAGAACGCACGAGGAATCAGGATTCGTCAACATATTCACAAATGGTATACATCGAGTTCACCACGGAGGATGTGAAGTGTCTACTGCGAATTAGAATTGCTAGAGTCGAGTGAATCGAGTCAGTAGAGTGAGCAGAGTGAATGGAAAAACTGAGTAGAGCGAGTAGAGTGAGCAGAGTGAATGGTAAAACTGAATAGAGTGAGTAGAGTGAGCAGAGTGAATAGAAAGGGTAAGTGGAGTGAGTAGAGTGGGCAGAGTGAATAGAAAGAGTAAGTGGAGTGAGTAGAGTGGGCAGAGTGAATAGAAAGTGTAAGTGGAGCGAGTAGAGCGAGAGTAGAGTCAGTAGAGTGAGTAGAAAGAATAAGTACAGTGAGTAAAGTGAATGGAAAGAGTGAGTAAAGTGAATAGAAAGTGTAAGTGGAGCGAGTAGAGCGAGTAGAGTGAATAGAAAGGGTAAATAAAGTGAGAGAGTGAATAGAAGGAGTAAATGGAGCAAGTAGAGTGAGTGGAATGAATAGAAAGAGTAAATAAAGTGAGCAGGGTGAATAGAAAGTGTAAGTAAAGTGACTAAAGTGAATAGAGTGAATAAAATCTAGTAGTGAGTAGAGTGAGTAGAGTGAGCAAAGTGAATAGAAAGAGTAAGTGGAGTGAGTAGAGCGAGTAGAGTGAGTAGAGTGAATAGAAAGAGTAAGTAAAGTGACTAAAGTGAATAGAGTGAGTAGAGTGAGTAGAATGAATAGAGTGAGTAGAGTGAGTAGAATGATTAGAGTGAGTAGAGTAACCAGAGTGAGTGGAGTGAGTGGAGTGTTCAAGTAATTGGACACCGACGAAGTTCAACAATCGACGAATCGAAATCTATGCAGACGAAGAATTTAAAAAGAATCACTTTCGAGTTCTTGTATCCTCTGCTCCCCATCTAATTAGACACCACGTGTTGTAACACACTCTATACACAATAGTACACGCTTGACGAAGAGAGTACGAATTACTGGACTGTAGAAATAGGTTACAATCTTCAATATTTTAAACTAGGAAACTTTTTAAACGGAAAGTCTGTCATTTCCATGAAATAGATACCAGAGCAAAGTCATCATCGATTGGCCCCTCGGGTGACCAAAGACACTGGTCGTCCAACACCAGCCTCGATGGTCGTTTTATTAATTTACGATTGGAGGACTTCCCGTTTCCTAGGCCTAGGTGCTGGAGATCCGTATTTCAATCTGGATTTCGGATCTGGCTACCGGTTTCACGATTTCTTGGCGAGGCTGGCTGCCCCTCGTTGGCCAGGGCTCTCGTAGGTTGGGCCAAGGGTGCTGGCCGGGGGTTGGTCGTTTAATGCGCCACTATCACACTATGTGGCGTGACGGTCCACCACCACAACCCTCGCATCCACCTATAATATCGCCATCACCACCACCACTCTTCAGACTGCACTACCACTGCCATCGTCAGCACCTTCATCGTTACTCTAGGCTCTGGCTGGCCAAGTGTTGGCATATAACAACGTCCTCATGTGTAGGTCGCCCATTTTGCCCTGATCTTGTGTAGGTTTATAGAGACGGGTACGAGCCACACTCGATCCATCGAACTGGATCGAACAATCCTTCCTTATTTACTTTGGATTGAGAAGAGAACATGGACGACCGATCGAGGAAGACATTCAAGTTTCAATCTTGATCCAAAGGCTGTTAAATTATTGCTGGGTGGTTTTCGAAGATGATTAAGCAATTGTTTCCACTTTATTTATCATTCATCAATTTCTGAAGGTTCATTGTTTGCACCTTTGAAACGTATCATTATTTAAACAGTTGTCAACTCTGAGCTGTGGTAGTTCCAAGTTTGTCTCTAGTTTGTCCCTGTAATGTTAGCACGCACAGCGATGTGCATGCTGCTAATGACCTCGATAGGAGTTTTATAGCTTAATTTGAAAAAGAACTTATCGTGGGCATCTATTGTCTACAAATGCTAACGTCAGAGACAGCACCGCCCTTAGTCCTAGGAAAATGGGGCAAATTGTCCGGGGACGTGCATTTATTAATTACTGTGACATTTTGTAAAGAATTCAAAAATGTATTTATGCTAAACGAGGTTAGTTGAGTTAATTTAATTGCAGTATTTATTTAAAATAAATTCCTTCCCTATTTTGCTAAAGCTTCAAGTGTACATGTAAGATTAATTTTAAAGCTGCAGGACCTTACTCTGTAACTGACATAACCTTAAAATAAACGACATATTAACTTAAACTACCTGATTCTATTACAGACATAACTTTAAAAACCTGACTCTATAACCGACATAACCTTAAAACAGACTGATTCTATAACCGACATAACCTTAAAAAAGATTGACTCTATAACTGACATAACCTTAAACAGCAGTACGATGATTTCCATCGAGGTTAGTAAAGCATTCCTGGATTAGATCCACACTCGAAATCGCCATACTTTTTTAAAGAAATCGTAAAATATTATAGCATCTAACCTGGATTATTTTAAAGTTTCAAGTATAATTGAATTATTGATAAATAGACGTTAAATTTACTTGAAAAAAGTCGAGAATTAATTCATACGCCTAATAAATATTTACCGAGTTATTTGTTCGATAATTTTAATTTCACGACTGAAAATAAAGGATAAAAATTTATCCAAATAAATTTAACGATCTTACAAACGTGGTAAATAAATAATAAATAAATCTAGTATTGAGTTTTTATTCGTCGTCTATTATTTGAATAAAATTCTATTTGTATCTGGCCAACGCAAGACGAAATTGGAGCCAAAGTCTCGTTTCACTCTTATCGAACTATACGATAGTTTTTAGATAGGCGGAGACAGGCTCCGATCGAACATTGTGTTTTGACCCGAACTATAACTGTGTGTCGTTAGATAACGTGACCGAAAATGTAGATAAAATGTATAATTACGATAAAAAGTATTTGCCAGAGTGGAAAAAAAATGTTTGCCACGAGTCCTCGCGTCCTAAGTAAAGAAAGATTATGCATTCGTGGTTGATGCATGGTAAACACTTACCGTGAAACTATTTCTTTCGTTTTCCCGGAGCTTCGTTATGCGAAACTATAGAAATAAGCGGTCCAGTGAAGGACGTATTTGTCGAAAGCTTAATTTGTAGAAGGTTGCCAAACTGTTAATGAATAAGACCTAATACAGACCTAACCCAAACTTAATTCAGACCTAACCTAGACCCAACACAAACTTAAATTAAACTTAACTCAGACCTAACCTAGGCCCAACTCAAACTTAATCCAAATTTAACTCAGACCTAACCTAGACTTAACCCAAACTTAACCTAAACTTAACCCAGACCTAACTCAGACCTAACCTAGACCCAACTCAAACTTAACTCAAACTTAATCCAGACCTAACCTAGATCCATCTCAAACTTAACCTAAACTTAACCCAGACCTAACCCTAACCGTTAATTAATAAGTGAATATGCAAATGTTTTTCAAACAGTTCTTAACGCTTTGGAATTATTATATTGTAAATTAATTAAAATTGAAAAGTTCATTCGTTTATTTTACAACACTTTAGTGGTTAAAAGTTGTCACTAACCTACGGTTTTTTAGCGATCAGAAATTATTGTATTTTAAATCGATTAGGTGATTAATGCACACCGTAATAATTTCGTGACCAGAAATTACTGTAATTTAAATTGTTGAGGTGTATCCTGTATTTTATAATAATTTCGTGCACTTAATTATCATAGAAGAATTCATTTGATGATCGATTTCGAACGTGTAGATTGATATTATTTTTAATGACTTCATTCGACAATGTTGACCAATCAATATTAATCTCAAAGGAGTTGTTACCCTAGATTGTGATAATTCACTAAGTGAGAATCTATTTGTCCGATGGAGATATAATTGTCAAGGTCAGAAATACTTGTTCAACCCCTGTTATAGTATCCTGTATACTATAAAAGTCTCACCTAGAACCCTCTAATATTTTTATGGACGCATAAAACATGTGAGTATTGTAGTTACAAAAGCAACTAATTCTGCCTTGGAAAACATTGAAAGTATCAGATTTTTCTTCTTTTCTTCTTCTCTTATTTTTTTATTGCCCTCCTATTATATTATTTTCAAGTTACGTTTTTATGCCAAACGTATACTTAATTTTAAATAAATAATAAATTTTAATAAATAATAATAATTTTACTTTTCCCGTAATAATAATACTTTTACTTTCCTCATAATAATAATTTTATTTTTCCCATAATAATAATACTTTTACTTTCCTCATAATAATAATAATTTGACTTTCCTCATAATAACAATAATAGTTTTATTTTTTTAATAATAATACAAATAATACTTTCTTCACAATAATACAAATAATACTTTCTTCACAATAATACAAATATTACTTTCTTCGTTATAATACAAGTATTATTTTATAATAATAATTTTACCTCCTGCATTTATTATTTTATTAATATTTTACCTTTCCCAATTTTAAAGCATACACTTACTAAATATTAACATACATGTAAAATAATAATTACTATTGTTATTTTTAAATTGGAGTTTGATAAGATTAAAAGAAAATACAATAAACAAACGCAAAAATGTAACGAGATATAATGAAAAAAAAACAACGTAGGTATCGTCGGGTGTTGTAGCGTTATAAACAGTTACGACAGGCGTAAAAATGGGGACGAAAGGATTCCCCTATCGCGATATTCAAAGTATTCGAAGATTAGTGGTTATATTCCCCGCAGTGACCATATTACCCCGAATTCGCTTAATAATACAGCGGTGTAAAAATTAGTCTTGGCTCGGGGCTGTTGTCCAAGAGCCCGGGGGAAGCTACGAAGTCGTCGCTATCGCGCGCTAACACCCTCGCAGGGCGCGGCTCAATCAATTACTATGGCCAGGGCGCGGTCGTTCCTGCGCGAGTTCCACCCCTCGCATGGCAACAACCCTCAACCGTCTCCGGGCTAGCCACCGATCTCCGTGTCTACGTTTTTCCTTGCACCCTACTGGTTGTTGTTTTTTTTTTAAATCGACCACCTTTCGAGCAGAATTGGCCAATTCAAAATTTTTATTAACAATCCTCACGGTTGTTATTTTTTTAAATAATCGATTGCCTTTCGAAGATATTTGGCTATCTTGAAATTTTTATTAATAATTTCACCGGTTGTTATTTTTCAAAATTGACCACTTTCGAGAAGATTTGGTCATCTTGAAATTTTTATTAATAATTTTACCGGTTGTTATTTTTCAAAATTGACCACTTTCGAGAAGATTTGGTCATGTTGAAATTTTTATTAATAATTTTATCATTTGTTAATTTTTTTAGCTATCGACTACCTTTCGAAGAGATGCGGCCAATTAGAGATATTTATTAATAATTTCACCGGTTGTTATTTTTCAAAATTGACCACTTTCGAGAAAATTTGGCCATCTTGAAACTTTGATTAACAATTTGACCGGTTGTCATTTTTAAAAATTGACCAGATTTGGCCATCTTGAAATTTTTAATAACAATTTCACCGGTTGTCGTTTTTAAAAATCGACCACAAATTCTCGAGGAAATTTGGCCATCTTAAAATTTTTATTAACAATTTTCCCGATCGAATTACAACGACTCGTATAGAGGAATAATTAAAGGGGTACATATTTTTGCAAGGGTACCTCCCATTCTCGAGGGAGTACGAAGCACAGGAAGGTACCAACTATGGCTCAGGAATAAGTAGTTAAATGTAAGTTCACGTTCGAAGATCTCAAGACAATGATAAACGCAAGTCCACGTTCGAAGATCTTAAAACGATAAATTTATCGCGCGAAACCATAAACATTTTTTGTTCGAAACTTTCTGAAGACTGTCTGTAGGATAACTCTGTCAGGTTTCATTATTTTTTTTACAAAATTTGTTGCGCATACAAATTACTCTTTCTTCAAAAATCTTTCTTTGTTCAAAAATTTAAAAAACCCTGTCATTTGTATGTACATAAAATTCCAATAAAAAGAAATACCAAAAATTGACTATAGTTACCCCGTGAACAGTCTCTAGAAATCATATTTCGGTCATAAATCATATTTTTGCGACAAAGGTTCCCACTGTGCTTCTGGGAAAAAACGACGATTAATTTTGGATTAAGAGTAGATTGAATAAAGTGAGTAGAGTGAGAAGAATGAATAGAAATAGTAAGTAGAGTGAGTGGAATGAGTAGAGTGAGTAGACTGAATAGAATGAGTAGAGTTAGTAGAGTGAGTAGAGTGAGTAGAGCTAGTGGAGTGAGTAGAGTGAGTAGAGCTAGTGGAGTGAGTAGAGTGAGTAGACTGAGTAGACTGAGTAGACTGAGTAGAGCTAGTGGAGTGAGTAGAACGAGTAGAGTGTTCAAATTATAGAATACCTACCGTGGAAGGACGAAATTTAAAAAATCGACGAATTTAAGATTACTTTCGAGTTCTCGTATTCTCTGCTCCCCATATAAATAAATCCATGTGTTGTAATACACTCTATACACACTCGACGAAGAGAGTATGAAATACCGGACCGCCGAAATGGTTACGACTCAACAAGTATCAACTTTTCTCAAAAGGTACGCGCTGTCCCTCTGGAAAGAAACGACGATTAACTTCGGAATTCTTCTTCTTCTTTTTTCTTTTTTTTTTCTTTTCTCGTGGTTCTTTTCGCGCGAACCTCGTTAAGAATCGATCGATTCGGTTACTGCTCGGTCTCGATGACGTTAATCGGTCTTGTAAGCGGGTATTTACCGCGACGTGAACCTGTCGCTTCTCATCGATCGTTTCAGCCGTTGTTGGAAAAATTGAGCGACCGGAGGACCGCCTTCCTTGTCGCCGATTGCGGCGAATCGCGCGACAGAAGCTTATTTATGCGTCGTCCGAGCCGACGTTCGAAAAAAACCGTGCTAAAATACGAGACAAATGATCTCTCTCTCTCTACTCGCGAAAGGGGAGCGCGACGATTTATTTCCGCGGCGTTGCAACGCGGCTGCAGTGTGTTTTTTTTTCTCTCTCTCTCTCTCACTCTCTCTCTTTTCTTTTCCCACTTGGTGTTTTGAGAAAATACGCGTTTGGCCGGGCTACACGGTGGTATTCATTGTTTTCTTTTTGCTCGCGTGGAAGGGGACGAGATTTATACAGTGACGGAATTTAGTCAAATTTCGCGGGATGAAAGGGCTTCGTCGAGATCGTTGATGTCCGAATAACTTGGCGGAGTGGGGGTAGAGCGTTGAAATAAATATACGATGAGAGGTTATGGCGTACTTTCACCTTTTGACCTTCGAACGATTTTATCTCCGGGGGTAAAATGGCCTATTTAGATCGAACGAGAGACAACGGTAGCGATTAGGTATTTTCGTGGATAGAGAAATGGTAGTCTTTGAGTGTACATTTTATAATGTATTTTATATTTTATCTTTGGGAGTGAAAAAGTGTTTAGATTGAATAAAATACAATAACGAGTTACACGGATACAGAAATGATAGCCTTTGTAATATATTTTACATTTTAACTTAGGAGTAAAAGGAAAATGTTCAGATAGAAAGATAATGGCGATTAGATATTTGAATTTTAAATAAACAACTGATTGTCTTTAATTTTTCATAAATCTTAAGTTTTACCTTTACCAATAATCACCTTTTAACGAATAGAGATTTTATTTAGAAAATAAAAATAATATTTTTGGCAATTACCATAATAAAAAATGGCAGTAAATAGTAATATATATAGAAAATTTATTATATGAAAGTCTTCTAGATAAATTTCTTAATCGAATGGATTTTTTTTAGTGCTAATGGTCAGAATTGAATCAATTTAGAATGTTTAAAAACTGGACGAATATCACTATCGTCTCTAATATTAATTTATTTAGGAGTAGCAGGGTCCTTATCTGACAAAATATAAATATTGAAGAAAAAGTCGATAGAAAGGTACATGAAGAGAAACATTTATTACTTCGTGAAAAACTGATAAATTCTAACCCAATATAAATTTTAACATTTTACTCGAGTCCCCCCTTCCAATATAATAAAATACAATTTTTTGTAAAAAAAGTGGGAAGTAGAAGAAAAAGTGATAAGATAAAGTAAAGTTCAGAAAGATCCCAAAAGGAACTCAAAGTTTAGGATGACGTAGTGTCTGTACACTATGACACAATGTTCGTGAATAAGTCACACTTACACGGGGGGGGGGGGATTAGATCTCTGTAAAAATACAAAGTTCCTTTTCCGAAAAATATCTTTAAAAAACACAATTAAATGAACCCTTCAAGACATCTATTTATGGTCTTCAAGGAACACCCTACTAGAAAATTCAAAGAGGGGTCCACTTTCGGAAAAAGTGGGGTTCCCCATGAAGATAAAATGGGTCGAAGGTCAAAAGGTGAAAGTACCCCATAACCTCTCCTCGTATATTCATTTCAACGCCCTTCACCCTCTTCACCAAGTTATAATGTGTAAAAAGACACTTACACAGGGGGGGGGGGGGGGCTGTGAAAATATAAAATCCCATTTTCGAAAAACCAATGTGAAATAAACGTAATTAAAGCAACCCTTCGAGATACCTATCTATGGTCTTCAAGGAAGCCCCCTCCTAGAAAATTCAAGGGGGGTTCCATTTACGAAAAAAATGGGGTTCCCCATGAAGATAAAATGGGTCGAAGGTCAAAAGGTGAAAGTACCCCATAACCTCTCCTCGTATATTTATTTCAATGCCCTTCACTCTCTTCACCAAGTTATAATGTATAAAAAGACACTTACACAGGGAGAGGCGGGGGGCAGGGGGGGCTATAAAAATATAAAATCCCATTTTTGAAAAACCAATGTTAAATAAACGTAATTAAAGGAACCCTTCGAGATACCTATCTATGGTTTTCAAGGAAGCCCCCTCCTAGAAAATTCAAGGGGGGTTCCATTTACGGAAAAAATGGGGTACCTTGTGTACAGATTTCTTCGTTGAGAGTCAACCAGAAAGAGACAATTAACACGCGAGGAACAGTGGTGTTTATCGCTGGAAAGTTGGTGTTTGGAGGAGGATTCATCCCTCGACAATGGACATGGTGGTTTCGTCGTCAGGGGGCAGGGGGGACAGGGGGCGAGGAACACGGGTGGATGGTCGTTCCTTTTGGAAACTTTCTTTTCTGGCATGATACACTGCGAGGAACAACGAAATCGGTCCCTGACGACGCCACGTCTAAATATATCCAACCGTGACACTTGTTTCGTGTAAATCAAGTCCGCGGACGACGAAAAAGCGGGGAAACGCGAGCGACTGCTAGCAGAAGCGAGCGGACGCGCTCGAGAACCGAAGCCGATTGGCTTTGGGACGGTTAAACGATCCCTAAACATTTTTTTCTTTGTTTTCTAACGAATTTCCAAGGTTTATTTATTTCCTGCACGTGGAAGTATACAGAATGGGTCGTGTTTCTTGTATGCGGGGTACGGTACCTAAGTCGCACTTGGCTTTGGAACGGTTAAACAATCCTTAAACATTTTTTTCTTTGTTTTCTAACGAATTTCCAAGGTTTATTTATTTCCTGCACGTGGAAGTATACAGAATGGGTCGTGTTTCTTGTATGCGGGGTACGGTACCTAAGTCGCACTTGGCTTTGGAACGGTTAAACAATCCTTAAACATTCTTTTTCTTTGTTTTCTAACGAATTTCCAACGTTTATTTATTCACTGCATGTGGAAGTATACAGAGTTGGTCGTGTTTCTTGTATGCGGGGTACGGTACCTAAGTTGCACTTGGCTTTGGAACGGTTAAACAACCTTAAACATTCTTTTTCTTTGTTTTCTAACGAATTTCCAACGTTTATTTATTTCCTGCACGTGAAAGTATACAGAGTTGGTCGCGTTACTTGTAAGCGGGTTATGGTACTTAAGTTGAGAGCAGTAGGTGCTCTTATAAGCGGGCAAACGAGCTCTGGACATTTTGTTGGTTACTTCCACATTTTATAAAAAATAAGTCAACGTAATCGTACTCAGCATTCAAATTCTTCTTTAATACACTTTCAAGATTATAATCATTCTCTTATTGGAAAATTTAATTTAGAAACCATGTCGACGGAATCGAGATGTGTTGCAAAATGCAGATTATTAAACAAATATAGATTCTCAGAGTACGTTGCACACCGTTATGGTCAACACTTGAAAATTTTTCAATAATTTTATCGTAAAATGAAATCTTTGGGCCCCGAAATTTCTAGTTACCCCGGGCTCTGCAATTTCTAGACGCGACACTGCTGGACGGCCTCGAATTATTCGAAAATAATTTGCAGAGAAAAATATTCACTTTTTCTTATCGAGATTAAATTTTCTAAACGGTATACCCGATACTTCTTTCGAAATTTCGATAAAGCATCGAGTGCTGTATAAAAAAAAATATTTTACCAAACGGAGTCTACAATTATTAACAATTACCACGATACACGAAACAACGTCGCGTCGAGTTCACCATTCTGTGTAATAAGTTCGAAGTGTTATTACTTATCTGCCCATGAATTCATTCTTAATTATGCTTAGCCTGCTTTTTTTACATAAATCAACTTTACTCGTTATTCTGTGTGTAAAAGTGTTATCACGAATTATTTAAATATTCAAAAGCGAGGGCACGAAGAAATAGGAGGAGGATGTCGTTACACTTTAACGAACTTCCTCGACGTAGATCGTCTAATTAATTCTGCTACTTGGTATTCGGTAATCTAAAGCCGCTTATCGGGCGTCCGACAAACAAACGAACAAATAAACCGCGCTGGCCCGAATGTTCTATTTAAACATGTCTCCTGTTTGCTCGGATGAATTCGTGTTCCAGCAAACTGGAACGAACAATCTACAATCGTTTCATCGATTCACAAGTAAAGAAATGTCAACTTTTCCTTTTCACATTTTTTTTTTTTTTAATTTAACATTTTAAGAACACTACGAAATTTAAAAAAAATGTCGACCTTTTCTTTTTAGATTCTTTTTTAAAATTAATATTTTCAGAACACTACGAAATTCAAAAGCAAAAGTCGACTTTTTCTTTTTACATTTTTTTTTTCAATTTAACATTTTAAGAACACTACGAAATTTAAAAAAATGTCGACCTTTTCTTTTTAGATTCTTTTTTAAAATTAATATTTTCAGAACACTACGAAATTCAAAAGCAAAAGTCGACTTTTTCTTTTTACATTTTTTTTTTTAAATTTAACATTTTAAGAACACTACGAAATTAAAAAAAAATGTCGACCTTTTCTTTTTAGATTCTTTCTTAAATTTAATATTTTCAGAACACTACGAAATTCAAAAGAAAGTCAAATTTTTCTTTTCAAATTTAATATTTTAAGAACTTTACAAAAAGACGATTTTTTCTTTTTACATTTTTGTTTTAAATTAACATTTTTGAGAACACTACGAAATTAAAAATATTAGCCAAGATGTAACACTTATTGTGCAACGTGCCCTAAACGCGTTTATTTCGAAACAGATTTTTCCCAACCGGTAAATATTTGAAAAAAATTGTTTCGAAAACCACTCGTCCGATTTTCTTCAAATTTGAATCGTACATTCGTAATATACAATAACATTCTCTAACATAGTACTCGTAGATTTTTTCTCTCTTCAATAGTTAAAAAAAAAACCTTCAAAAACAGTCAACTTTTTCCACAAAATTCAATTTCTTCTCAAAATCATGGCGTTTCTAAACAAATCGGTGTTTAAAAAAATCCATTGGCGTAACGATGACGGTATTCGTGCACTTTTGAAGAATTCAAATTTTGTTTAATTCTGATCATCAGAACCGAAGTAATCGACCCCCACTCCGCGACCAAGAAATCTGTATAGCTCGATACGGAGAATATTTTATATTTTCCAAATACACTAACATTTTTTTATGAAAATTATCTAAAATATTACCCAAAGCGTGTACTTTTAACGTATCCGCGGGATATTTATATTGGACGTTTTATAGCGCCAGAAAAAAATTCCCCAAAAATCTTTTCTTTCGGTTTCCCTCTCCTTGATGCTCGTATCTTTGAGGAGACGTTTCGCAAATATCAGCGGCGTTCAGATAGCGCTCTTGACGAGATACGACGATAGTTAACGCGAGGTTTTGGGGCCTGATCGATGATCATGCGTCCTCGAGAGTCAACGGATGATCTACCCTGAAACACGCAGGGTTTTTCCGTCTTCCTCGGCCTCAGATAACACTGCACGATAGTCCCAGGACGTGGGAGAATATCGATGGTCCCCTTCTTTTTTTTTTTTTCTTTCTGTTATCTTGTTTGCCTTTCGATACTCGCCTTGAAGTAGACGGTAGAATCTATCTATCGGAGAGACGAACGTATCGTCGGTGTTACTTTGAGTTTTCGAATGGGTATTTATTTCTGTAGTCGCGCGATCGACGAAGATCCCGTTATTGATCACTAACGTGGAATTACGAGGAAAAGGAGGGCGTCGGGTGCGACTCGTGAAAATTAAAAATTCGTCGAGGTCGTGGATCGAGTATTCTCTTTACGACTCGATTCTTCCGTGAAGATTTTTTTATTTTTATTTTTCAACCGAGTATTGGTATAAAAAAATTTCTACCAAAGAATGAAAACTAAGTGATAGAATTGAGAAAGATTTTTTGTTTCTAGTCGATTCTTCCGTGAGAATTTTTTTATTTTTATTTTTCAACCGAGCATTGGTATAAAAAAATTTCTGTCAAAGAAAGAAAATTAAATGATAGAATTGAGAAAGTTGGACGATCGAGTATTTTTTATTTCTAGTCGATTCTTCCGTGAGGATTTTTTTATTTTTATTTTTCAACCGAGTATTGGTATAAAAAAATTTCTGCCAAAGAAAGAAAATTAAATGATTAGAATTGAGAAAGTTGGACGAGTATTTTTTATTTCTAGTCCATTCTTCCGTGAAGATTTTTTTATTTTTATTTTTCAACCGAGCATTGGTATAAAAAAATTTCTGCCAAAGGAAGAAAATTAAATGATTAGAATTGAGAAAGTTGGACGAGTATTTTTTATTTCTAGTCCATTCTTCCGTGAAGATTTTTTTATTTTTATTTTTGAACCGAGTATTGGTATAAACAAATTTCTGCCCAAGAAAGAAAATTAAATGATGGAATTGAGAAAGTTCGACGATCGAGTATTTTTTTTTTTTAATTTAACACGTGTGTAACTTTTTTTTAATTTTTCTTTAGTTTTGCAACGAAACTTTTTCAAAAAATAACACAGAATAAAATAAAATGACCAAACGAGGAAAAGTTGGGCTTCTTTTACTTTTAAACTTAACCTTATTACTTTCTCAATAAAATAAAATAAAATAAAATTAGAGAAAGTTAGATCGATGTTTAGATGTATCATTTTCAATGTAGTTAGAGTGATCTCTATAATTGAAAATAACAAAAAGTATCATCGGTGATCTCTTAATATTTTCTTCTTGTAAAAAAAAATTACTTTCTCAAAATTTGCAAATAGATTTTTCAAGAACAATTAATGTACAAACTTTAGGCATCCATGACAAAAAAGGAGAATATTTTCCAAAATTTTTCGAATAAAAAACCAAGGCTCAAGTATTACCTTTAACAACACTAAGTACTATTTTTTCTATCTCTCCAAAAAAATTCCAGCAGTCCTCTTTTTTACTCAAAAAAAAAAAAAATTCCAATCCTGAATCGTTACATTGTAGAACGTTCCCCCCTCCCCCTACCCCTGTGCTCGATTTTTCGGATGACGAAGTTATCGGTGCATCGGGTCGTAAAGGATTAACGTCGGTACCCGAGTCCTCGATCTCGATTCCCAGAGACACATTGCAGATGAGGATCCGGTATTCATGAAATCGAAGGCCTCGGGACTGCAGCAGCTCTCGTTTGGAAAAAGGTTACATAATGTATCAGAGACAACGGAACCGTCTCCGATCGTTTATGTATCTCGAACACCTCACGTGATAGATCTCGTCCGGATGCTGTCGAGCAACCGATGCACACGTAGCCGCCATCGCTCCGTAAACACGATGTTCGTTGAAAATATTTCGAAATCGTTTCCGGCCCCGTCGTGAACGAACAAAAAGATTTAATCGTTTTGTTCAAAAACAAAAGAAAAAAAAAAAGAAAGAAAGAAGACTGCACGTACGAAACGAGATCGTCGAAATTGCCACCGTTATCGCGTTCGAAGGTGTAAATCGAAGAAAAGCGTTCGATAGCAGGGCCAGCATATGGATATGGAAATACGACACCGGGAGGCATTGGGATGATTTATGATGTACGATACCAGGCGTGAGAGAAGTGTAGGGAACGAAT
The DNA here is from genome assembly GCF_051014685.1 of Ptiloglossa arizonensis. NCBI lineage: Eukaryota > Metazoa > Arthropoda > Insecta > Hymenoptera > Colletidae > Ptiloglossa > Ptiloglossa arizonensis. The sequence goes on along the minus strand of NC_135052.1, from coordinate 24,865,165 downwards.
CGAGAAACCGTAAGCCAAAGCGTGTAGTGACGGACTCGAAACCTTTTCGAGCGCACGTGGCGCGTTGAACGCGCGATAAGCGGCATTGAAGACACATGGAGGCGATTCGTTGGGAAAAAATACGTCGAAAATGTGCTATGAATTTTTTTCCTACGAGGCCCCGTTTCCGAGAAAATCAAAATAAAAGATTGTCGCCCCAAAACTTTTCCTAGTCGATTTTCTCGGCAACCGAGCCTCGTGGAGGAAAATTTATTTTATGTTTTTTATGTATTTTTTCGAGCTGAATCGACGTCTTCACGTTGGAGTCGTCCAATATTTTAATATTATTAAAATATTTGCAATGATGTTTTGAGCACACGTGGTACAGTGTATTAAAAGCGTAATAAGCGATATGGAAACTATGCAGAGGTGATTTGTTGGGAAAAAATACGTCGAAAATGTGCTATGAATTTTTTTCCTACGAGGCCCCGTTTCCGAGAAAATCAAAATAAAAGATTGTCGCCCCAAAACTTTTTCTAAGACGATTTTCTCGGCAACCAAGCCTCGTGGAAGAAAATTTATTTTATGTTTTTTATGTATTTTTTCGAGCTGAATCGACGTCTTCACGTTGGAGTCGTCCAATATTTTAATATTATTAAAATATTTGCAATGATGTTTTGAGCACACGTGGTACAGTGTATTAAAAGCGTAATAAGCGATATGGAAACTATGCAGAGGTGATTTGTTGGGAAAAAATACGTCGAAAATGTGCTATGAATTTTTTTCTTACGAGGCCCCGTTTCCGAGAAAATCAAAATAAAAGATTGTCGCCCCAAAACTTTTTCTAAGACGATTTTCTCGGCAACCAAGCCTCGTGGAAGAAAATTTATTTTATGTTTTTTATGTATTTTTTCGAGCTGAATTGACGTCTTGACGTTGGAGTCGTCCAATAATTTAATATTATTAAAATATTTGCAATGATGTTTTGAGCACACGTGGTACAGTGTATTAAAAGCGTGATAAGCTATATGGAAACTATGCAGAGGTGATTCGTTGGGAAAAAATACGTTGAAAATGTGCTATGAATTTTTTTCCTACGAGGCCCCGTTTCCGAGAAAATCAAAATGGAAGATTGTCGCCCCAAAATTTTTCTAAGACGATTTTCTCGGCAACCGAGCCTCGTGGAGGAAAATTTATTTTATGTTTTTTATGTATTTTTTCGAGCTGAATCGATGTCTACAGGTTGGAATCGTTGATGTTATCAAAATGTTTGCATCAATGATAAATTACTATTGACAATAGGAACGCAAAAGATGTATTTGGAAATTTTATGTTATATTTTTAGTATCGCATTGACGTAGATGATTATTGCTCATGTAACATGAATCAAATGCTATCGAAAAGTACATCTTTCGAAAACATTATCTAATCAATTTTGAAACTCTTATTGAAATTTTTTTTACTGTTTACTGCGATTGGTTTTTATTCCTGGATTCAGAATATTTTCTGTGGTTGAGGAGAGAAATGGAAAAATTTTTGTCTGGGTAAAAATTTTCGAATAAAAAATGAAACATTAACAATTTTCTATTCAATATTGATAAAATATAAATTTTTCGTCAAAGATTGGCTCCAATTTGTGTTTATTTCGAGCTTCAATGTATTTACTGTGATTGGAGAAAAAAATGAACAAAATTTTTATTTGATTAAGAAATAAAAGATAAACACATTTTGATTCGATTCAAGTGTAATAAAAATTCTTCGTCAAAATATGGTAATTCCAATTGGTACTTATTTAAAGATTCTCTGCAGTATTTGCTGCAGTTGGAGACAAATTAACCAAATTTTTTTGTTTGAAATCACTTCCTACTCCATAACAATGGAATAAAAATCAAACTCGAAATCATAAATTGATAGAAAATTTCACATTAAATAAGTAAAAATTTATTCGATTATATTGCAATAAATATTCTCGATCAAAGCGTTTGCTTCCAATTGGTATTAATTTCTAGCTTCAAACAATCCAATACGGTCTGAAACAAAGATTAACAAAATTTATAAAAATAAATGAAAATCTATTTGATTATATCGTAATAAAAATTCTCGATTAAATTTCGATTAAAAATTTATCCGATTATACGTTCGAATACGTAAAAATTTCTTCGATTAAATTCCAATAAAAATTCACGATCAAAGTATTTGCCCCCGATTGGTATTTATTTCTAATAAAAATTGATCCGATTATACGTTCGAATACGTAAAAATTTCTTTAATTAAATTCCAATAAAAATTCACGATCAAAGTATTTGCTTTCAATTGGTATTTATTTCTAATAAAAATTGATCCGATTATACGTTCGAATATGTAAAAATTTCTTTAATTAAATTCCAATAAAAATTCACGATCGAAGTATTTGCTTTCAATTGGTATTTATTTCTACTAAAAATGGATCCAACTGTACGACCTAGTGAACGTCACTGCGAGTTACTTTTATTCGAATAAAATTGTACGTCGAGTCGTTTGAGAATACGCGAGAGGGTGCGTGGAGCGCTGGTAGCTACCGAAAGTGCGGGGACAGTTTCTTCGGGGCCAGCGAGATGCAAGTGGCTGTCGCAGTGTGTCCCAGTGGTTTTTTGCCTACCGTAACGAAGTGCACGGACCGTTCGAGCGCTCCCTCGTCTCTCATCGAATCGGCTGGTATCCTCTCGTTCCCTCCGTCGGTCTCGCGCGACGTGCACAACTTTCACGACCGACCATTTATAACCGGCTGTCCACGGGAGGGGGGCCAGGCCTGACGAGCACGGTCCTGGCCCCTCTGGATACGTCTTTTCGGGGTAATTACCGAGGATTGTCCCGAAATTCTAGACGCGGACGCGTCTCTCTTCGTTGCTCCTCATTACTCGTAACCAGCGCGGATCGGATCGTGATTTCAAACTGCAATTTCATCGCGATTAAGGGGGCACCGTGCCTCCGCCATTCCACGAACGAAAGGATACTTTTTCAAGAATTTATTCCAGAAAAAAACCACGCCGCGAATTAATTCAATTTTCTCTTTCACGGTAAGGGGGGAGACGCTGGGAGTTATTTGAAAAAATTGTCCAAATTTCTCCAGGGATACATTCGTCACGGCATAAATAAAAGAATTTTTTTTTGGGGAAGAACTGTTTCGCGAATTTAATTTTTTTTTTTTCTTTTTTTCGTTGGAGAGATCGCGTGCTATTTTTAAAAAATTGTCCAAGTTTCTCAAGGTACACATTTGTCACGGTATAAATAAATGAATCTTTAAAGAGAATTTATTCGAGGGAAATTGTTTCACGAATTTAATTTTTGTTTGTTTGTTTGTTAGGAAGAGCAGACACCGGGTGTTATTTTAAATAATTGTCCAAGTCTCTTAAGGGATACGTTTGTCACGCTATAAATAAAAGAATGTTTAAAAGAATTTCTTCGAGAGACACTGTTTCGCGAATTAATTTAATTGTTTTTTGTTAGAAAGGGAAAGTTTCTCAATCGGGACATATCTTTCTCATTCCATGAATAAGGAAACTACAAAAATTTATTTGAGATGAAGTTGGATTGACTTGAACTTTTAAATTTTTTATTGGAAATGGAAAACATTATTTGAAAAAATGATCAAAGTCGTATATAAGCAAATATAATTGACAAATTAATTGTCTCCCATGAGTGCAGCGTGAACACAACACTGCACGATTTAAGTTCCCATAATGGTTTCGTGTAAAAATGAATAGAATTTTATTAAAACTTCACCGTGTTGATTAACACCTCTCAGAGGTCAATTTTTCAATTTACAAAAATTGACAAGCTCGAGAAATTTTAAAAGAACATCTTCCATTACACCCACATAATTTGCCGCTTTAATTAACAAACAAAACTTACAAATTTTTAAATCAAAAGAATATCAATAAACTTCTCAAAAAACACTTTTTTCAAATATTCTAAATCGAAAGATCGTGAGATTGCAACAAAAATACTTCACAGTCATTTTTTACCAATGAATTTATAAAAATTGACGAAAAAATTCATCGAAACTTTTAAAAGAAACACTGCAATTTTACCTACGTAGTGTACTCCTTTGCTAAACAAATAAAACTTAAAAAATAGAAAGAAAAAAAAAATATCAGTAAACTCTCCAAAGGAACATCTTTTTCTAGTACTCTAAATCGAAAGACTATCTTGTAACTTTAATAAAATTGTTCCTTTGCGTCATTTTTCTATAAAAAAAAAATATATATACATATTTATATATATCGTATATATACACATATACACGATGATGATCGAAGCGACCACAAGACGTAGTGACGGGCAGAGAATTATTTTTAGCCGTGGTTGCGTTACAAAAATATCGAAATGTGGCTCCGCTGTGTAAAGAATCGGCCATCGGTTCGTTTCCGCGCCGTGAGTAAATTAAATCGCGACAGAAAAGTGGCGAATGAAGTCGTTCGCAGGCAAGCTTACACGCTTATCGTCTCGCGGAATTGATTCAGCTGCGCCTATCCACTCGATGAAATTGTTTAACCGTGGTGCCAGTGATTCGTGCGTAATTCGAGTCGTCCCCGTGGATAATCGAAAAGTTTGCCAAACGATATACAGGTAGCCTGGCTAACCGTGATCGTTAACCGTTACGCGTGACCGTTAATGCAACGTGTTCGCGAGCAATTAAAAGCAACTGACGGGCAATTAGCGACGTCCTTATCGTTCATCGGCTCGCTGTGGCGACCGATTGCGAGCCACGATCGGATAGCATCGAGATAACGCCGTTAACTTATCGACACCGATCTTGAACGCGCCTGTGGAAAATCGTTCGAGGTCAATGAAATCGAATAGTGAGAATAATAATGGTGATAATAATACGTCTCTATTGTATTAGGATTGCGTGCGTTAGAAAGGAACGAAAAATGGTGATGTAATTTCGTGGGAGGTGAAAAATGTAGAATTGAGTGTAATAGAGTCGTAAATTGAACACCACCAGCAATAACTGAAGCTACAGCTACAGCTACAGCTACAGCTACAGCTAGAACTACAACTGCAACTACAACTACAACTACAACTACAACTACAACTACAACTACAACTACAACTACAACTACAACTACAACTACAACTACAACTACAGCTACAGCTACAGCTACAGCTACAGCTACAGCTAGAACTGCAACTGCAACTACAACTACAACTACAACTACAACTACAACTACAACTACAACTACAACTACAACTACAACTACAACTACAACTACAACTACAACTACAACTACAACTACGACTACGACTACGACTACGACTACGACTACGACTACGACTACGACTACGACTACGACTACGACTACGACTACGACTACGACTACGACTACGACTACGACTACGACTACAACTACGACTACGACTACGACTACGACTACGACTACGACTACGGCTACGACTACGACTACGACTACGACTACAATTACAACTACAGCTACAGCTACAGCTACGACTACGACTACAACTACAACCACAATTACGACTACGACTACAACTATTACAACTACAGCTACAGCTACAGTTACAACAACTACAGCCACAGCTACAGTTACAACAACTACAGCCACAGCTGCAGCTACAACTACAACTACAACTACAACTACGACTACGACTACGACTACAGACACAACTATGACTATGACTACGACTACAATTAAAACTACAATAACTATAATAAAATAATAATAACAGTAATAAAAAATAATTATTATAAGAATGAAAACAATAATAATAGTAACGATGATGATAATAATAATCGATTTAAAAAAAGAAAAGGAAATTATGTTTACCTGTTCGGACGTTTGTTCCCATACGAGAGTTATTTACAATATTTATTTGCTCTTTATCGTTAAAAATTTGTCTTCGAAATTTATTGAGAAATCGAGCCGCGATCGAAATAATCAATCTTTCTCTACACTTGGCTTCTTTTCCCTGTTTTTAGTTAAATTTCAACATTTCTCTTTCCGTTCGATGGTTACTGTTTAAATCTTCTAAACGAACTAACTGAGTACGAACGTTACTATTATAGGGGGACCAATAACGTTACGAGTTATCGTACGATATGTTACGACAGTAACAATAATAATAATACGTTTCTAGTATGCCACGATTGTATACATAAAAGAGGTAAAAAATAATAAGTATATATCTTTATTGTACCAAGGTTGTATATATTAAAAAGGAAAGAAAATAATAATAGTACTTTATCGTATCAAGACTGTATACATTAAAAAGAGAAGAAAATAATAGTACTTCATTATATCAAGATTGTATACATTAAACGGAAAAAGAATAATACTTTTATAGTTCTTAATCACTTATTATGTTCTACTGATGTTCCACTGAGTAAATGGAGCATCATAAGTAAATGATCAACTGTTAGTTGTCTTGCGGATAACTAACAACCTGTTTCGCAATTGCTCTGGAGATTTAAAATAGATACGATGTTTTATTCCTTGTTTGCTAATTTATATATCCGATAGTACCGTGCTGTGGCCAAAGTAACACGTATCGTGCGGTTACAGTACTTTATTGTACCAAGATTGTATGCAATAAGAAAGAAAAGAAACAGTAATCGTTTTTTTCGGTCCCTTGAACTTTTAACATATTAAAAGTATATGAAAGAATAAACATTTTTTAAAAACCCATACTGCATGCGATAACCGCACGTCTGTTGAAGGTTCTGTGCAAATTTGAAGTTAATCGGTGAAGTATAACTTCAGATATTGTGCACACCAATTTCAGAAATGGGCTTTTGAGAAAAACACGTTTATAGTTCGTTGCTTATCAGTTCGCTACAACTGCTAGTTGTGCTCTTCAAACGGCTGTAACTTTGCAAATATTATGAATCCAAACAAGTCCTGTGACAGACATCTTTTCGACGACATTATACTTCAAGAGATAGTAATACAAAAAGAAATCAATTTTTTAAAAATTCTGGGCAAGAATACCCTCTTAAATCTATAATCAAATCGGAACATAAACTTCAAACTCAACTTTCAATACAAACATATCAATAAAAACAATATCACAGTGTGTAAAGTTGTTGTTCAATTGTTAGGTCTGGGTTAGGTCACCTTCTTAAATCCATCTTCAAGAATATTCCCTTAAATCTACAACATAATAGATACATAACCTTCAAACCATTCCATACCTTTCCATACAAATATACCAATAAAAAGTGTATAGGGTTGTTGTCCAACTAGTCATTATGTCTAAGTTAGGTAACTTTCTTAAATCTATCTTCAAGAATGTTCCTTTGAATCTATAACCTAATAGATACATAACCTTCAAACCATTCCATATCTTTCCATACAAACATGCCAATAAAAACAACCTCACAGTATCTAGGGTTATTGTCCAACTAGTTATTAGGTCTTGGTTAGGTCACCTATCTTCAAGAATATTCCCTTAAATCTATAACCTAATACATAACCTTCAAACCATTCCATATCTTTCCATACAAACATGCCAATAATAACAACCTCACAGTGTGTAGGGTTGTTGTTGTCCAACTTACCGTTAGATCTGTCTTAGGTCACCTCCTTGAATCTATTTAAAAGAACATCCTCGTAAATCTATAATCCATTCGATACCTAACCTTCAAACCACTTAGCTTTCCACACAAACATAGCAATAAAAACAACCTCACAGTGTATAGGGTTGTTGTTGTCCAACTTATCATTAGATCTATCTTAGGACTGTGTTAGGACTGTGTTAGGCCTGGGTTAGAACTGAGATAGGATTCTGTTAGGTGTATGTTAGAACTGAGTTAGGTCTGTGTTAGAACTGAGTCAGGTCTGTCTTAAAACTGAGTTAGGTTTGGGTTAGGTCTGAATAAAACTGAGTTAGGTCTATGTTAGAACTGAATTAGGTCTGGGTCAAGCCTGTGTTACAACTGAGTTAGGTCTAGGTTAGGTCTATGTTAGAACTGAGTTAGGTCTGGGTCAAGTCTGTGTTAGAACTGAGTTAGGTTCAGGTTAGGTTTATGTTAGAACTGAGTTAGGTCTAGGTTAGGTCTGGGTTAGAACTAAGTTAGGTCTGGGTCAAGTCTGTGTTCGACCTGAGTTAGGTCTGGGTTAGGCCAAACTCACGGTGTGTTAGGGTGATTGTCCAACTTGTCATACGGTGTGGTCGTGCCGGGTGGCATCACGACGCTTCCATAAAACCTGGTGTACTGCAGGTTTGATGAACGACAGGTTGTAACGTGTGTGGTCGTTCGGTGGCTATACAGTTGGAAGCTCTTTATGATTTCAGCCTCGCAGTGGAATCGTCCGAGCGTAAGTGTTTCGAGGGAGATTGGTGGAGTGGGTGGGAGGGGGGAGATCTGTTCAATTTTTTCACACAGGGCGCCAGAGTGGCTAAGGTTGGCTCTGCGACTTGTCTCCGCCCGCCATTTTTCTTTCACTCCAGAAACACCTCGGTGATAAAATTCAAAACACAACAATCGTCGTGTCGTTGGAATACTCCTCACCGATAACGATTCAACTCGTAATTTACACACCTCGCGTTCTTTTTTTAAATACGACCTCGGTGGTCGTTGTCTACGAACGATTTTTAAAATCAGAAACTATTTTCGATATCACCAGGTATGGTGCCTGATACCGTGAAACTGAAAATAATTAATCATCGAACGATAACAATGTATCGTTAATTGAAAAAGTGCGGTTAGATTATTTTCGTTCTGAAAAATTAATAGTTACTGTTTTCGTAATAACAGAAATTAATTTCTGTCCATCGAGACGCCATCTTTGTATTGTTCTCAGAGTTACAAGTTCTCCTTTGTTTATTTAAGTAGCTTCTAGGTGTATTAAAATACTTTGTGCTTTTTTGCGGCATAGGATTCAAAAATTAACAATTTTTATTCGATCTGTAATAATCTACAATTTAAAAAAGTAAATAATCGATCACGGTTTTCTATTGAAATAATCAAAAATTCAAAAGTAACGGTCGCTTTATTGCAACATAAATTTTAAAAATTAACATTTTTTGTTTCATCTGTAATAATCTACAATTTAAAAAAGAAAATAATCGATCACAGTTTTTTTTATTGAAATAATCAAAAATTCAAAAGTAACGGTCGCTTTATTGCAACATAAACTTTAAAAATTAACAATTTTGATTCTGTCTGTAATAATTTACAATTGAAAAAAGAAAATAATCGATCACAGTTTTTTTTATTGAAATAATCAAAAATTCAAAAGCAACGGTCGCTTTATTGCAACACAGGTTTCAAAAATTAACAATTTTGATTCCGTCTGTAATAATTTACAATTTAAAAAAGAAAATAATCGATCACGGTTTTTTATTGAAATAATCAAAAATTCAAAAGCAACGGTGGTTTTATTGCGTTTCAAAAATTAACAATTTTCTTCAATTGGTGACAAAGAGGGGGCAACATGGCGGACGATAAATAACTCGAAAAGCGCGAGTCAGTTCCAATATGGCCGATGGATCCTGTCGGTCCGCTTCGGCCCAATGGCGCTTATCGTGGATCTCGGGTACCGGAGAGTCTGCGCGGACGATTGCATCTCCAGCTGGCCGCACGTAGACATTGATTTTCCATAAATACAGATGCAATGCTAATTAGCTGCCAGTTGCACTTGACATGCTCGTTTCTCGCTGCGCCGGCAGGGCACAGCCTCGCCCGCATGGAGACTGGGCGTTATATCGATTTTAGAATAAATTCCAGCTCGAGGTTTCCAGCCATCCTGGACTCTGAACTCGGTTTCCGCGTGCCTCGATATCGAGACTTCTCGAAACACGGTTTCGAACATCCTGCAACCAATGAAAATTCATTCGTCGCGCGACAATAATAATCTATCGATTTCGATGGAGAAAATTTTGGTAAATTTGTATCTGAAGTGCAAATTTTATTAATTTATCAGAAGTTATTTCAATAATATTTAAATTACTCTCGGTATTTAAAAAAATATTTTGGTACATTTGTATCTAAAGTATAAATTTTATTAATTTATCAGAAGTTATTTCAATAATATTTAAATTACTCTCGGTATTTAAAAAAATATTTTGGTACATTTGTATCTAAAGTATAAATTTTATTAATTTATTAGAAGTTATTTCAATAATATTTAAATTATTCTCAGTATTTACAAACTAAAATATTAATACTACACAATTCATGTTACAATATATATATATATATATAATGAACTACAATTCATATATAAATTATATAATAAATAGTAAATAGTTTAATATTTAATAGTTAAATCATAAATAGTAATTGTATAATAAATAATAAAAACTAAAATAGTTTATTGACAATTAATAAAGTTAATATCACCGAAGATTGAATAATTGATGAATATGCTGAAATAACTTTTATTGATTGTTTATCAAAACATATAAGTGGAGACCTAGTCAAGTCTTATTTAATTAACAAAGAGAAAAGAAGTTTCGAGACTTTTATTCGTTATAATAGTTTTCTGTATATTTTAAGTTCCGGTTTGTTGAAAAATTGCAAAAATTGACGAATTGCTATCTACGTAGATGTAACTACTTTTTGTTTATTTCTAATATTTTGCTCTTTTTATTAGAGACCAAGTCTTCCTTACAAATCCGTTGATAAATTATTTATAAATTCCCATGAGTCTGGAATCATGTTTAAAAAATTATTCCATGATGAATGGAAGTACAGAGATAACGTGTCAAATTTATTTATTTAAACTCTCCGGAACAATTTTCTATAATTTCATTCAAATTACAAACAAAATACACACAAGAAACCAATTTTTCCAAAATACCAAACTATTGTATTTTGAAATCACTTCTCTAAGATTATATCACATTGTAGGATATAGTTAATAGTTAAGAACCCATAAACCTTGTGTACCGGAAGTCATCCGGTACCGAACAGTCTGCACTAATAAAATAAATAATAAAAATAAACTCTTCTAGGAACGTATAAATACTTTACACTCTGAAATATAAAATACTCTAAACCATAAAAAAAAAAAGAAACTTATTTTCCCAAAATACCAAACTGCAGTATACAGTTCCATCGAGAGCTCATAGATGATAAAAAAAATTGACTCAAAATTGGGACAAGTGGACCATTTGTTTCATTTTTTGCTCACTTGGAAAGGTTTCTCGTTTCCTCCTATAATGGTGTTCAGATCGAATTCCCCATATACTATTTCTCGTTTCAAGAAAGCTTATGCCACGTTCGAGGAACCTTGATTTATTCGAATAGGTTGCACCGATCGGTTTAGAGGTTACTGGAAACACTTTGTCTCAAGTTTCTCGTGCTTCTTTTTTTTCTCTCACTCTCTTTCTCTCTCTCGTTTCCTTCGGAGAAAGTTTCCGAAATTCACAGTCACGGAACATAAATAATTAATGTCCCCCCCCCCCCCCCACCTCACCCCTTTTTGTCGATATTTACGAGCCATGGTTGGACAGTTTAGGGTCGCTAGAACAAATCAGAATTTTCTGCGAGGGACTCATTCGCCACGCTCTCAGATCGAGTTTCTATGGTTTTCCACGTAGGCCCATGAGATGATTTTTGAAAAAGGAATAGCATGGGGACTGCACTGCATATCCGTACCATCTTTCCTGAATCTCTGTCGCCTTGGAGGAATCGTTTTAATATTGTACCAAGAGCAAAACTGTGAAGAATGCATACGAGTGATGTAATGAAGTGATGTAATGTTTTCGAAATTGAAGATACATCTTTGCATTTGTGGAATGTAATTAAGCAATATTATTTTAAAATTGACGATTGTTCGTTTCTTCCTATTTTCAGGAGGTTGATTGTCGCAGATAATAGAACAAAAGGACAAAAAATTGATAATAAAAAAAAGAATAAAAAAATCGAAAGTTCGACTAGTGATTTTTGTTATTTTTTGTGGGAGATTTTTGAGAATGTTCGTAAATTGCATTTTTTAAATGTCATTTTCTCTGTGCATTTATTCGTGCTTCGACAACGACGTTTGTGAATTTTTTGTACGAATAAGAAAGAAAATTAACGATAATGTAATTTTTTTCCTATTTCCAAGAGTACAGGTAATAGAATAAATAAAAAAGAGTCTTCGAAATTCATTTCGAAATTTCTTTTCATTTCTTTCGTACATTTCGTGCAGTAAAAAAATAAGGAGAAGAAAATTTTGACTCAATTTTGTTGCACTTGATAACATGCATCCTAAAAGTGCATACTAGAAGTTGATCAATTTCGAAACCGCTTCAAAAACTACTAACTTTCAGACATAAACTTTTAAAAGTAATGTCAAATGATTGTTAACCTCCTACCACGATTCCCTATAATTTTTCTATATTTTTGTTCATAAATCCGTAAAGAAATAAATAAATAATGAAAGATTGAAAGAAATGCATACTTTCCTGCAGAGAATATAAACTGCATTGATTCGTGCGATAGAGAAACGAGTTCATTTAAAAAAAAAAAAAAACATTAACAAATCACCTCGTACGCGGAACCAAAAAACCTCTCAAATACACCACTGGAAAGATCCTCTTATAATAAAAAAACGTACTATTCGCTTTAAGCGGCTCGAATATCCACGAGTTGTTGGAAAACGTTGAAAGCGGGGTCTGGAACGGCCGCTGGGTATTCCAGTTATATCCTTCAGGAAGAGATTCCAGAGTCGTCGGGTTGTCTCGTAGATCGGTCGGTTTATGGAACGGCGGCGTGGCACGGCAGATGATTCCCGCCACTTACGTACATCGCGGCACCGATCGTTCGAGTGTGCTTACGTCGAGGTGGCGACTTATCGATCCGGTCCTTATGGCTCGTACACACTGTACGTAATTCCGCGAGGTCGAGCTCGATTTGCATAGCCCGCATTCGAAGCCGTTCCTGTCCACGAGAGCTCGTCCCCGATATCCGTTCCGATTCTTTGACTTGAAACCGGGACGGTCTCGCGTTTACAATTGCTCCGTTTGCCACGACCAGTTAGCTTGTTTTCGACGAGTATACTCGTCACGAAGAAATGGTAGTATTTTTCCTTACGACGAGTATACTCGTCATGAAGAAATGGTAGTGTTTTGCGTTATGACGAGTATACTCGTCACGAAGAAATGGTAGTATTTTTCCTTACGACGAATATACTCGTCACGAAGAAATGGTAGTATTTTGCGTTATGACGAGTATACTCGTCACGAAGAAATGGTAGTGTTTTGCGATATGACGAGTGTACTCGTCGTGAAGGTTGTGTTGTGTTGAGTATACCCGTCGTGAAGATTGTGTTGTGCCGAGTATACTCGTCGTGAAGAAATGACAATATTTTACGTTATAACGAGTATACTCGTCGTGAAGGTTGTGTTGTGTCGAGTATACTCGTCGTGAAGATTGTGTTGTGACGAGTATACTCGTCGTGAAGAAATGACAATATTTTACGTTACGACGAGTATACTCGTCACAAAGTAATATTTTGTGTTACGACGAGTATACTCGTCGTGAAGAGCTATTTTCTAATACGACGAGTATACTCGTCACGCGAGAAAAGATGAATTTGCTACTTAAATTGCAATTTTAATGAAAAATAAAACATATTCTTAAATTTTTAAATGTTTTCGAATATTTGTAAATTTTTTAATGTTTTCGAATCGACCGAAAGATCTTCCAACGTTCTAAGTAAAAATTTAAGAGGAATCTTGTCACTTTAGGGTTAGTAAAATTTTTTAGATTTGTTATGATTCAAAAAAACATATATAAAAAGCAAATATTTGCTGTGCTTAAAAAGTATTTAAAATTAGAATTTGCTCTTTTAGCTATAGAAATTAAAAAATTAATCCACTCATTAACTGTAACGAAAGATACTGTTTTGAAAATTTGTGATCTAATTTTAAAGTTAACGAACATTCATAATGAATTGGGGCTACTAGTTTTTTGCACAGGATCCTCCAATTAATTTAGTCGAGTCACGAGGAAGATAATTACTGTTTTATATTTTTTAAGATCGAATGCAATTGTATCAGAATAAACATAAAAAAAAAAAATTTAGTCGACTCGTGATGAAGACAATTATTTTTCTATATTTACTAAGATCGAACGAGATTGTATCGATGTGCACGAAAGAGAAAATTGGAGTCGAGTCGCGAGGAGAATAATTATTATTTTATATTCTTCAAGATCCAACGAAATTCTATCATAGTGTACAAAAAAAAAAAAAAAAATTCGCGAATTTAAGATAATTCCCGTCCAAAAGTACGAAAACACACAATCTGTACAGCCCGTGGAGTGACACTCTCGTAGGACATTGATACGAGTCGGATAATATCGCGCAATGCGCGTCCGCGTCGCGACGCATCTATTTATAGAAGAAACGTGCCAAAGCGATGGAAAGCATGCGCCGTGACCGGTCTGGGGAACAGCCGCTTATCCTGGAAACATTTTTACTCGCGACTATTGCATTCTTACGCTCGAACTGGCCCGGCACACTCGGGACATTTCAATTCTTGGGCGAGACAAGGACAATGGTCGCGAGTGGCCATTTTTTGGTACTCGTTGAAACAAGAGAACATGTTACGTAACGTCTCTGCGTTCCAAGGAAATGGAGAAAAATGGTCACTTAATGGACGTTTGAAGTCGAAAAAATATTTAAAAAGTTCCAAGTGGCCATTTTTTGGTACTCGTATTTGAGTGGCCATTTTTTGGTACTTATTACATAACGTCTCTGCGTTCCAAGGAAGTGGAGAACAATGTTTATTTAATGGACGTTTGAAGTTAAAAAAATATTTAAAAAGTTCCAAGTGGCCATTTTTTGGTACTCGTATTTGAGTGGCCATTTTCTGGCACTTATTACATAACGTTTCTGCGTTCCAAGGAAGTGGAGAACAATGTTTATTTAATGGACGTTGAAGTTGAAAAAATATTTAAAAAGTTCCAAGTGACCATTTTTTGGTACTTATTACGTAATGTTTCTACGATCCAAGGAAGTGTAGAAGAATGGTTACTTAATGGACAATTGAAAAGCATGAAGCAAAATAAAAACGAGCACCTTAAACAAAAACTAATGTTATTCTAAACCTCAAGGTAGACGTATTCTCAGTTCTCATCTGTTAATATTTGGAGGACACTTGTTTTTGCTCACAGAACAATTAAAACAACGCTAATGGTCGAGCAACGCTCGTTTTTCATTTTTAGCTCGACAGTACCTTTTTAATTTTCTGAATTGTTCTTTCTTCGTAAATTTATTACTTCAGGCTTTTAGAGCTGTTCAAATATTACAATGTAGTATTTGTATACTTTTATTATTAAATGAAATTATACCAACGAAAATGTAGTAATTTGAAACGATTGATCTGAGACAATTTTGTCAATCGACTTTATAGATCGAGATACAACAAGAACGTTAGGAATAGTATTAAAAGAAATATTAAGTTTTCAATTTTGACATCCTGTAGAACAAAGGTTGATTGTCACTGACTTACAACATTCAAAGTGCGAACAAAAATTTTCTAATTCAAGTAAAAGATAATAGAACAAATAAAAGAATGAGATCACGTATACGTGATAACGGCCGACAACTGCTGGTTGGTAAAGTCACGTATGCGTGACAACGGCCATCAAAGTATCAAAACAGATCCATGATTATTCGAACGAGAAATCATCGATGTGAAGGAGACATAATCAGAGAACCTCTAGCATCTGTGTCTACTTGGCTGTGTCCCTAACCGTCTCTTATGTCAATATTATTCGAACGAGACATCATCGATATGAAGGAGACATAATCAGAGAAATTATAAATGTGGAGGAGTCGTAATCAGAGAAATTATAAATCTAGAAGAGACATAATCAGAGAACCACTAGCGTCTAAATTTGTCTAACCTCCTAACAGTCTCTTATGTCAACATTATTCGAACGAGAAATCATGAATGTGGAGGGAACATAATCGAAGAACCTCTGGTACCCAAATTTGGTGATGCTCCTAATAGTCTCTTATGGCATGGTTATTCGAACGAGAAATCATGGATACGGAGGGAACATAATCGGAGAACCCCTAGCATCCAAATTTGGCTATGCCCCTAACCGTCTCTTATGTCAACCTGCCCGCCTAAACCGTGTTGCTACTGCATTTTTTCCCTCGGATCTGCCGCACTCCTGATCACGGTGTCCTCGACGATCATTAATGTCTCGTAAATCAGTGAGAAACGAAGGCACGGCGAAAAATCGCGGAGATCCTCGTGGTTGTCGCGCTATCATCCTGTCTATTTATAGCCGGGAACGTATCGCAACAATGACAGGTATGCCCAGCGATAGCGAGTGGCCAGCAATAGCGCAGCCATGCGTCGCGCCGCCCAGCAGAAAGCCCCCGATAACTAAGACAAGCGGAACGAATTTTCTGCAATTGACCTGTAGCATTTTTCTTTACCACCGTGCTGACGCGTGGGTCTTTTCTGACCCGGAAGAGATTTTTCTTTATCGTCCAATTATATCCTTATCACGACTCTTCTCAGACATCGAACAAGATACGATGAAATAATGGAATTTTTGTTCCAAGTGTTTTGTGCGAGCAAGATGAAATTACGGGTCTGTTTGGACCCAGGTCTGGTTCTAAATCGTTGGTATTGCAAAGGTGAACGTAGACAACATTGGGTACTTTTCGCTCCTTAAATTTGTTCTCTTTCTCTTTACTCGATCAACTCTCGTCATACCACGCGTGGGTCTTTTTTGACCCAGAAAGATTTTTCTTCATCGTTCAATTGTATCGTTGGTACAACTTTTCTTATACATCGAAAAAGATACGCTGAAATGATGGAATTTTTATTCGAAGTGTTTTGTGAGAGCAAGATCAAAGGGTCATACCACTCTCGTCGTACCACGCGTGGGTCTTTTCAGACCCATAGAAACTTTTTACATCGCTCGATTATACCGTTAGTCAACTTCCCTTAGAAATTAAGACAACATTTTCCTCGATTTTTCATAACTGGGAAAGTAAAGTACCTTGGATATACGTATGTTCATACGACGTTTTCCACAGACTTTAGAGTGTAGATACTGGAGTATAATACATTCATTTATAAATCACCCTGTATATAAATCGATACCTTCTATTTTTCTGCTTATCGTTCAGAGAAAATGGTAAAATCTTTGCAACAGAGATCAATAAAATTTCCTACACATTCAAATGTTATTTACACTTACAAGATCGTAAACCAGTTTTTGATACTTATCCTCTACTACAATACTTATTCTCATTAATCAAACTTCAATCGACTACTTATCCTCGTTATCAAATTTTCAATCGACTATTCCTTCACATTAACCAAAAGAATTATCACGACGGTATCGACCTCTGATAAATATTTTCTGAAATTGCAAGACATTGTTACACGTATCTCAACAACAATAAACCTTATCTTTCGGATAATGATCAAATCGTTCCAACGAATCTCGACAAAATTATCTACACGTTCGAGAGGTACTCTTACCTAACCTATAAGCTAAACTTCGAAAGACTATGGTTTAAGGATTTCGGAATGAAAATAATCGTCGACGTTGATCGATTTCATCGCGAAACCTCGACGTGCCTGTAACCTGCAATGTCGAATATCCTCACCGGAATATTATTCATGGATCATGGGAATCAGGGCACGATTTTGGCTCTCGATTGCACCTACCTATATGCTCGTGTATTCGCGCGAGATAGAAAGCTCGCGGGCGATGACCACGAGGAGAGCTCAGAGCCAACGAGAACCTCTTTGCAGCACGAATACCCAGCTCGCGTGTTTACACATGGACCGACTGCAAATTAAGATTCAACAGCGTTACGCGCTGAAACGGGAAAGCTGGAGGATCTCCTTGGGAGAGTCTCTAAACTTCTCTCTCGCAGTGTCTACACCATAATCGGGACGCTAGTCGGTCATAGAGTTGGTCAATGTTGTCTCTGAAAGCAATTCTTCGCCACGAGGACAGATTTCGTTCGTACACAACCGATCGTAACAGTGCATTCTAATCGTTTCATGCAGTTCGTCGACGTTTGGCGCAGCTAAGATTAGAATATTCGCTCGAAGATATGTGTATCGATGCTGAACGCGACGAATAGAACAACTAGTACGACCGTTCGTTCGGTTTATTTCCTTTTAACTCTACGTTTGACTTAGTGTGCGACGGTCTCACAATGTTTGAACTGTTGTAACTTCGGAACGAATAATCGTGCAATTTTCTTCGTGGAGTGATTTTAAAGCTTGAATTCTACGCTCTCGTTTCCACCAGTTCGATTTCTTCGAACGAGTTTTCAAACTCGGAGAAAAGTCGAAAAATGAAAATGGCTTTTTTTCGAAAATACGAACGAGCTTCGATTGGCTCCCAAATCGTCGAAAAATTTTTGTCGAGAATAAATTTACGATGTGTTTGAAGATCAAAGTCTCCTCTTTTAAATAAGTTACGTAAAAATTGTGTACGATTTTTTTTTCATGGTGTTATTTCACTTTGAACGAGAGGCGTCGTGGACGTTAAGAACAACACCTACTACATTCGCAGATATTGAAATATTTGTTACAGATAAATGGTGTAATTTATTTAAAAAATTTAAGTTTTATTATTAATATAATAAACGACTAAATTGATTATGAATTTCAATTTCGGCCGAAAACTTATGTCAATGACAATTTTTATTAGCAGATGTTGCATTTAATGCCTATGACTACTTCCTTTTAAAGTGGAATAACACCATAAAAAAAAATCGTACACTAATATTTAAATAGATTATTGGAAAGAGGAGGCTTCAATCTTTAAATTAATTGTAGTTTTACTCTCGACAAAAATTTTTTGAACATTTGGAACCCGTTCGAATTTTGTTCATATTTTTGAAAAAATCATTTTCACTTTTCACCGTTCTTCAAATTAAAAAAAAAACGTTTGAAACAATTTAACGTAACGACGTGAAAATATAGACTTCAACCTATAAAATCACTCCACAACAGTCGTCATACGATTATTTTCTACGTAGTTACTGCAGTTTAAAAATTGTGAGTGTTTTGATCAAGTGTCATAATACTTATGTTCAGTAGTGTGTTATCGATGAACTAAATTATTGCTGTGAGGTATTTCTCATTGCTTAATGTCTCTCTTAAGTCGATTGGCATGTGGTATTTTCCACTTGCATAGTTCAGCAGTGGAAATTCTACTGGAACGTATTTTATTATGTCCACTTTACATTGATTGCACTTATTTGACGTTGAAAGTGTCGTTGGAAGGTCAATTCGAGCGATCTACATTTGTAAATAACAATAATGGAATAATAATAGTAGATAAAAAATTGAAAGAATATTTCAATACAGTTGGCGATGTTGTCTTAAATTGGATAAAATCTGAAATGTTAGCAAAAGCAGATAAGCGGTAGTTTAGATTGTAATTTCTATTGAACAAATAATACATAAAAAGTTATTTATCTTAGACTCGTTGATCGAACGATGTGCGTAGATAAGAATTTTGTAAATGTTGTGTAATCAAAAATTTTCTTCCACAATTCCTCTCGCGACAAGAGGATTTATTTTATTTAACGACGAGGGTTAAGAATACATTTTTTTTTTATTTATTCTTCGGTCTCGTTATCTATTGTTCGAATTAAATTTTTTTTCGTGTCTGTACCTAGCAAATACAACACACACACACACGATAGAGTTTTCGATAATTTTTAGATCTTCGATAAACGAATTTTCGTACGATCGATCGATTAGGATTGAAATAAGGTGGTCGAACATTTCGTGTACCAATCGTATCGTGCTAATCAGTAAGTTGAATAATTCGAGGTTCTGTGAATTATTATATTTCATTTATCTTCGATACATTGTTTGGGCTAGGTTCGAGGATTATTGAAATTAAAGTCTCACTGACTCTGTACAAATAAATCAAAAGTATAATATATTTTCAACGTTACACGAAAATCTGAATTTATCGATAACAATGTGATGATCCACTATTTACATGGAAAGATAAACGAGCTGCCATCATTTGAATAGTTGGAACGTAGCAACGATAGTATTCGGTAAGTAGGAGAGTATTTGTAAATCTTTACAATTCGTGTAAAGTTCATTAGATAGAAACAAATTTTCAAAACGATCGTCGATTTGGTAAATTTAAGGAAAATTTTTTTATTCGTTTTTTTCTTTAATTTGTCTTGTAGAGTAAAATAAATAAAGTTTACAGTAGGCATTCTTTAAGATTTATAAAAGAAAAGAAAGTGCAATTTTTTCTTAAATTTATAGGGTTGATAATTTTGTAAAATTTGTAAGTTTCCTATTTTATTTTTGTTTTTATGTAATTAATTTTTGGTTAGATAGTTTTTATCCGTACAATAACATAAAGTTCGGATCTCTGGTACACAAATTTTTATGATATATATAGATAAAGAAATTAATATTTCTTCTTAAATTTACCGAATTGAGTTATACGTGATTGATTAGGTTCACACGCCGTGTTCCCCCTCCCCAAACATTTACGATTACTATGATAAACGCTCTCGAGTGGCTTTCGATCCCAACGAGTTACAAAGTGTCGATAATGAACAAATTTTTATGCGATAAAAATTATAACATTATTCTATACATCTTTTATTTATCGAGCATAAGTTACTTGTAATTATTTAATATACTCACTCAAAGAGAACATTTCTTGAACTTCCAAAACCTCTATTCTTATTTATAAATTATTATCACTATTATACAAGAACCATTACTATTACTATCACTATTAATCACCAGTTAATAATTTCCACCATGTCTCTATTACCAAAAGAATTACATTTTACAACATTAACAACTGAAATATCCCACTTACAATCTTTCGAAATTAATAACAAACGAAACAATTAAATAGTATCTTTCTCAAAAACTTAACAACACCTGTAGCTCTACGTTGAATTTGCACACTACTTTGCAAATCTAATTTATAATTCCACCGAACCGATTAATTTTCAAAATTAATTTTAACAAATTTTCCTTACTTTAAATCAATTTTGCAAACTTAATTCGTTACTTCGAGTATAATAGTATCGCAATCGAGCGTGAAAATTGTTACAAATAAATTCGTTGTATATGTCCATCTCGACGAATCCATCGAACGAATCGGTGCACCCATTCTGCGAGAAATATTCGAATTAATTTGAATAAATTCGTTGAAAATCTTCGCGCGACCGAGTCACGTTGCACCAGTCTCTCAGATACCGAAAGAGCAATCTCGCGATTCTGTTCGTGAAAATTCATTTAAAAATCGTTCCTGGCTGTTCGTGCGACAATAGTATTATTGTTGTTGTTATTCTTAGTAGTAATAGTATTATTGTAATAGTATTTTTGTTATTATTATTAGCACTAGTAATAGTAGTATTAGTAGTAGTAATCGTACTATTGTTATTAGTAGTAATAGTAGCAGTAATAGTATTATTGTAATAGTATTTTTGTTATTATTATTAGCACTAGTAATAGTAGTAGTAGTAGTAGTAATCGTACTATTGTTATTAGTAGTAATAGGAGCAGTAATAGTATTATTGTAATAGTATTTTTGTTATTATTATTAGCACTAGTAATAGTAGTATTAGTAGTAGTAATCGTACTATTGTTATTAGTAGTAATAGTAGCAGTAATAGTATTATTGTAATAGTATTTTTGTTATTATTATTAGCACTAGTAATAGTAGTAGTAGTAGTAATCGTACTATTGTTATTAGTAGTAATAGTAGCAGTAATAGTATTATTGTAATAGTATTTTTGTTATTATTATTAGCACTAGTAATAGTAGTAGTAGTAGTAGTAATCGTACTATTGTTATTAGTAGTAATAGGAGCAGTAATAGTATTATTGTAATAGTATTTTTGTTATTATTATTAGCACTAGTAATAGTAGTAGTAGTAGTAGTAATCGTACTATTGTTATTAGTGGTAATAGTAGCAGTAATAGTATTATTGTAATAGTATTTTTATTATTATTATTAGCACTAGTAATAGTAGTAGTAGTAGTAGTAGTAATCGTACTATTGTTATTAGTAGTAATAGTAGCAGTAATAGTATTATTGTAATAGTATTTTTGTTATTATTATTAACACTAGTAATAGTAGTAGTAGTAGTAGTAGTAATCGTACTATTGTTATTAGTAGTAATAGTAGCAGTAATAGTATTATTGTTAATAGTAGTATTGTAATAACAAAAATACTATTACAATAATACTATTACTATTAAGAATAACAACAACAATAATACTATTATCGTGCGACAATAGTGATGTGGAAGGGGGGTGGGGGGGCTGGCTGGTGCCGAAAGGAGCAGTCCATCGAGGGGTCCGGCAGTCGGTGCGATCTTGTGCACTTAGGGCTACAAGGGATAAAGCTCCGGCACTGTCAGTGGGCAGGGTGGGACGAAGGGTGGACTAACCGGTCCTTGGTCCGAGGTTGGCTCGGCTTATTCAGTCAACGAACTCTCCGGGCCCACGGCGTGACACTGACCCCGCCAGGGTAAACGTCCCTGCCCGCTCGGTTTATCAATGTAAACGCGACGATCGGTGGTGGAAAGAAATGGAAAAATTAGCACCAACATCGACCTCGACTTGGCCAACCCGACGTGGATGGCCGGCGATGGTAGGGAAACAGGGGCACGCTTCGTGTGGGCAAGGGGTCGATACACTTTAGATGTCAAGAATCGAATAATAATAATTATTGTGTTTATTATTAGACGGTTGCGAAGAGACGTAAAGAATGGTAGATAGGAAATTTATGTGGAAAATTGAGATACGTGTAAATGTTACGATAATTGTATTTATGGTGATCGATGATGGTTGTAGTTATGCTGGATAATGAAAATAATTGTTATTGTTGTACGGTTGGAAAAAGTAACAGACACGAAGGAGGGTGTGTGGGGAATTTATAACGAGGGAGAATTGAGGTGGAAGTAAATGTAATAATAATTATGTTTGTGATGGATGATGATAATTACAGTTATGGGGAATAATGAAAATTGTCATTTTTAGTGTTTGGGGAGAGATTAACAGGTGCAGGGAATGGTACATTGGAGATACATAATGGGTGGAAATTGGAGTACAAGAAATTGTAATAATAATTGTATTTATGCTGACTGATGATAATTATAGTTATGCTGAATAATGAAAATAATAAATATTCTTATAGTGTAGCAAAATACCATGGACGCGAGATCCTAATAATAATAATAATAGTAATAGTATTACTACACTACTAATTTTACTACTACTATTATTGCTATCGCTACTAGTACTACTACTAATAATAATTATAACAAAAAGAACAAGAATAGTACTATTACTACTACTATTACTGATAACAATAGTACTGTTACTACTACTACTAATAATAACAACAACAATACTATTACTATTAGTAATAACAACAACAATAATAATACTATTACTATTACTACTACTACTAATAACAACAATAATACTATTACTGCTACTATTACTACTGATAACAATAGTACTATTACTACTAATAATAATAACAACAACAATAATACTATTACCTACTAAGAATAACAACAACAATAATTCTATTACTACTACTAGTACTAATAACAATAGTAATATTATTACTTAGAATAACAATAATACTATTACTACTACTACTAACAGTAACAACAATACTACTACAATAGTACAATAATACAATGACCACTAAGAATAACAACAACAGTAATACTATTATCTACTAACAACAACAACAACGACAATAATACTATTACTACTATTAACAACAACGACAATAATACTATTACTACTACTAACAACAACAACAATAATACTATTAACATCATCATCAGCAGCAACAACAACAACACTACTATTACAATTGCTACTAATAACAAAAATAATAACAATAAAAATACCATTACTACTACCATTGTACGTAATAACAGGTTTCTATTGTACCAAAATTGTATATATTAGAAAGGGGAGAAGAGTAATAGCGCAGCACTGACCTAAGAAAGTAAAATTAAGTATACATTGGACGCGAGTGCCAATAGGGTCAAGTATTGAAATTAATTTCCGTAAATACATCCACAAACAGTCCACGAACGAACGGTCACGTTTCTTCGTGTATCGATGCTTGTGTATCGAAATCTAGCAATTTCACGATACTGCCCATGAAATTCATTTAAAAATCATTCTTAGCAGGCGGCTCGTGCAATAATAGGCGGCGGGCCAGGTCTGGCCACAGTTTACCGACCCCTGATCTAGACTGACGACACTGCTCTACACTATGACACGTTTGCTACCTCGCGTCGTGTACGTGTGAGGCGCCGGATTCTCGTGAGAGGCCAACGTCACACACGCGTGACAGCGATGATTTATACTTGATGCCCGATGATTTATATTTTATGCCTGTATAAACAAATGAAGCACGAACTATAGACCGGTGTCACGTATACCGTGACGTTACGAAAAATATTTCGATACATTTTATTTGTACAGGTTCGCGTTGTAAGCAATTCGAGCGGTTTGTAAATTTTTATCTAGCTTCGTTGATTAAAAGAAAGGCAACTACTGTAACGGAGATACATCTCGGAATGTATTTATCCACGGAAACACACTCTTTAAGAACCGATCGGTGTTTTCACTATCAATATATAATATAGTTGAAAAATGTATACACATGTATATATTGTATGTATGAATGGATTTTAATGATATTTTTTGTTCAGGTTTTGCATTATTATTACAACACATGGATTCAATTTTTGTATTTTTATGGGGTATACTTGTTTTTTGAAAAAATATTCAAAAATGGTTTGGACAAATTTTTGAAATAATTCAATTCTTTATAGTAAGGTTAAATATACTTCTTCTCTGTTTTTTTTTTAATCAAGAAAAAATTAAATATGTAATACTATTTATTATATAATATATGTACTCGAGCATATATTATATTTATGTTTTCTCGTTGGAATTTTCCTCTGCTAATTTTCTTCGGTTTTTCGAATAGCTTTGTTTAATAATTTGTTGGAAGCTCTTTTTTAAATTCTTTGTAATACTATTTATTATATAATATATGTACTCGAGCATATATTATATTTATGTTTCCTCGTTGGAATTTTTCTCTGCTAATTTTCTTCGGTTTTTCGAATAGCTTTGTTTAATAATTTGTTGGAAGCTCTTTTTTAAATTCTTTGATTTCGAAAAGAATTCGATCGATGATTTTCTGACTGTGACAACATGGTCTTGAAAACTCTTGAATAAGTAATAATTCGATGAAGACATACCTGAAAAGCAAAGAAAGTGAATTCCCGTCCAAATTAATCAATATTTGCCTGTGTCTGATTTGCCACATGCGACAGAACGTTATCTTGATGGGAAAAAATACGTCCTCTGTTAAACAAATACGGCCAGTTTTTTTTCCATTCCGTCTACAATCGTTTCAGTTGCCGACGAAAACTTTCGTATCGATCGAGCTCCAACAGGACGAAAATTATTGTTTTTTTTTTACCAACAAAGTGAACAGAGAACAAACTCATCGACGAACGACGCTTAATAAAAAATTTAACCTACTTTTATCGAATTATTATTCATTCAGGAGTTTATTAAAAAGTACAGTTTGTTAAAAATATTTTTTATTAAAAATCACACTTCTGGAAGAAGTCTGACAGAATTGCACGTAATCAAAGTTAAACAATTGTTGTAAAAGTGGGTTCGAAAAATTGATAAACGAGCAGGAAAATATTCTTAAGGATCGTAAATAAATTATTTTATTTGAAATTAGTAACAGGACTCTGTTAAATAAATCACGTACAAATCGTGATACAATGATTTTCTAATAAATTGTTTTATTTCGCGTTAAAGAGTGGATTTCATCGAACAAAATTAACATGAAAGTCACGCGATGATTTTTTAATCGGTGTTAGCGAATGTGTGAAGATAATTATTATTCGTGTCTTTGTAGTTATTATTTAGTGGTTTTAAGCATAATTATGTCTAATAAGAAAGTAAGTTGTAAATTAGGTAACACGTGGAAAATGGTATTTGTAAGTGAGAAGAAGAATGAAATTATTCTAATCTGAATAAAAATTTCCAAATTTATAGAATTTCATTGCTTTTCAAAGATTTTCAACATCATTATACTTTGATCTCAGAAAAGTGACTTCTTTTGTTCGATCGAAGTCACTAATGAGTCAATCAAGGAGAATCAAAATTATATATTTTTGGGTCAGTGGAGAATTTAGAACGTGGAAGAAATAGAAACGAAAAAGTGTGTTATTACAATAGAGTGTCGAGCCATTGTGTTTTTAAAAAACGATGATTCAAAATCGTACAGAATATTAATACAAATATCTCTAGTACACTGCCTAGTACTATACTTCAAGAATTAGAAAAATAATTACAACGTGTAATTTTACTTGAGAAACATTCTTGTAGTACTTTCATGGAACGAATTTTTATTTTATAAATTATCTTAAAAATGAGTTGGACGAGAATCTTACAACTCTGCTAATAAAAGTTGTACGAAAATTAAAAATTTATAGCACATTAGGTTGTTTGGAAAGTCATTTCGTTTTCCAATGGAGAAATGGAGAATATATAATTTAATAAAATGTTTATACACTTTGAAAAAATCGTGTTTCATTTTCACCAAAAAAAAAAACAAAATGATTTACCGAACAAATATTGTATTATATTCCGAACTTATATTGTATATATACAATATAAGTAACATAACCTTACATTTGCAAAAGATAAAAAATGGTAAATTAAGTCTCAAAAAATATAAAACATAAATATGAACTCGTAAAAAATAACGCCTACGTAATTTTTTTTTATTCTCGGTCAATGATGAAAATATCTGTTTCCGGTTACGCAAGAATCGTTATTTTTATTTCATCTAAATTTGATTCGAACTGGAACTTTCATTTATTCGCCCTCTGAGCGTAAGAACGAGAGAAGTTTCGTTACGTAAGTTCCGTTTCAACTGTTTCGAGAGAATCGATTGAAAAAATTCCATAATCGTTTCGATCGCTGCTATATTTTATATAATATACGGAATAGTAGCCACGGTCCCCAGACTTCGAGCTGACAAAAAAAGATAGACAGACTTTGAGAAAAACAAAAAATAAATAAAAGAAGAGAACGAAGTGGATGTCGGTTCGGACGAGGCGAGGCCGCTCCTACTTGTCCACGTAGAAACCAAGAACGTGCAGACTTTTCTCTTATCGGTTAAACTCATCCAGAGAACACGACTGGGTTAGCATCGTTGTTGGCATATCTACTTCCTCGTACGACGTTGATAAACTGAGTGGAACCGGCGGACAATAATAAATACGATAATGATGACAGCAAGAAAGAGCGGAAGGAATGTTCCGTATCGGAAGAAACGTAGCAGCACGAATAGGTTCCACTTTAGAGGATCCTTTTTACTAGAGCTCTCGTTATACGGATATTCGAATACCCCAAGTGCTTGTTAGAACTCAAACTTAGATCCGAATTTCGGATCTAACACGAGAAATGTTAAATTCTTTTTGGATAGATATGTTTAGGTAATTTTTATTGGTTTTACTTTAGAGAACGTTTTCTACTGGGACAATTACTATCTGGCTATCTGAATACCCGAAGTACTTGTTAGAATTCAAACTTAGATCCGAAATTTGGATGTAATATGTCGAATTCTTTTTCGATAGTTGTATCTAGGTAATTTGAGTAGGTTCCACTTTAGAGGATGTCTTTTACTAGAGCTCTTATTAGAATATATGTTTAGATATCTGAATATCCGAAGTACTCGATACAACTTAAACTTAGATCCGAAATTCGGATGTAACGTGAGAATTATCGAATTCCTTTTGGGTAGTTGCATTCAGGTAATTTAACTAGGTTCCATTTTAGAGGACACTTTCTACTAGAACTCTTACTATCTCGGTATCTGAATACCGGAAGTACTCGATACAACTTAAACTTAGATCCGAAATTCGGATCTAACGTAAGAAATGCCAAATTCCTTTTCGATAGTTGTACTTAGGTAATTCGAATAGGTTTAAAGGACACTTTCCACTAGAGCTCTTACTATCTGAGTATCTAAACACCCGAAGTACTTGTTAGAACCAAATTTAGATCCGAAACTCGGATCTAACATAAGAAATATAAAATTTCTTTTCAATAGCTGTGTCTATGTAATTCGGATTGGTTCCACTTTAGAGAATACTTTTTACTTACTCACTATTCGAATATGCAAGTATCCAAAATACTCGTTACAATTCGAACATAGATCCGAGATTCGGATCTAACATAAGAAATGTCAGAAATCTTATCAATTTTAATGAAATTTGGTAGCCTTGTAGGTTTACACACAGTGGAATGTGGAGCACGATGTCTTCCCTCGTATACAAGGCACGATGGTACGCATCTATTTGCACATACCACAGACATACATATGTATGTCTTCGTTCTTTGAGGCATATTCACGGTGAATCCATCCTAAACTCGCCAAGCTTAAATTAATCTTCGCAACATGTTTCTTATTTTTCCAGAATTTCACAGAATAATCTTTCTGATTCAAATTCCAAGATTTTATATCGTGGATCTAGGAATGATGCAAGGGTTCTCAGTAAAATGTTAATAAAAATTTGTTCACATTGGTCAAGATTCTAATTTGTTATCCATTAAGATATTTCCGTATCGATAAAAATAATCGTCATAGATTCCATGTCCGATTATGTTTGACGCAGTCCTGGCTCCGGATCTTTGAGATTCTAGATCTTATGGTCTAGGGATTTTTTTCTCGTTAACACTGATCTAACCTGGATTTAAATGTAGACGTAATACAACTGTAATCGGGATGAAATCTAGAGCCAGTGCTTCATGGTTTCTTGGTTTCTAATTTATAGTCGTGACACGTTTAATCTAGAATCTAAACTAAATACTAATTCAAACCTGGTTCAGATCCGACTACAGAGATAATAGTAATCTTTGAGCTGTCAACTAAAATCAACTTGTACGTAGCTCAAACCCGAAGCAAACCTAACTCGGACTCGAACCAGACTCGTGTGTTTCCTGGTCACCTCTGTCTCTAGAAATAAACAAGTGGAAAAATCTCGAGTAAAGTATTTAGTTTTAAGCAATTTTCTGATAGGCTAGGTTGTATAACAGTACTTTGGCTGTACCTCGCTTCGTTGCACTTTTGTATCGTTTTATTTTATTACTTATCTAATTTTCTTTTTCTTGTCGGTTAAACTTTTCTTAAATCGAATTAAACTTATCGCAGATTTAATTTAATTTTCAGTAATTATACGAGAGGTTAGGTTATGTAACAGCATTTTAGTTGCTCGTTTAATTAATCTTGTTCTTATCATTTATTGAACTCTGAAATTAAACAAAAATTTCAATATCTAGTTAACTTCCTTTCAACCTAATTTAGTTACTAGTAATGTTTTTGTAGGTTAAGTTGTACAATAGTACTTTAACTGCCCTATATTCTATTGTACTTGTATTTCTTTTTTATTTTATTTATCTTGAAATTAGTTACCTTTCCCTTCCTTTTTGAACATTTCCAATGCATAAATTGTTGCAATACGGACGCAAACTGAAATAAATAAAGGGGTTTATAATGAAGGGTCGAGTTTGCAATTTGAAACAGTATTCAGAGAAAAGGTTGAGAAGGATCAAGGCTAGATGGAGCGTAATGGGCAAAGTTTTGTTTCAACCTAATTTAGTTTCGAGCAACTTTCTTATAGGAGAGGTAGAATAACAGAACTTTAGGTACTACCCTTCCTTCAACCCTTGCCTCTTTGCACCTTTGTTTCGCTTTATTTTACCACTTAATTAATTTTATTTTTCTCGGTTGTTCAACTCCCAAACTAAACAGATATTTCAATAACGAGTTAACCTTGTTTTAACCTAATTTAGTTTCTAGTAACTTTCTCATAGAATAGGTTATGTAACAGCTTCGAATTTAATTTTCTACTTTTTCCTCTTCGTACAATTTCTACGCATAAATTGTTGAAAACTGAAACAAACCAAATAAATAAAAACCAATTTCCGTGTTCCGAGGCTGCAATTTGAAATTGCTTCTAAATAAAACATTGAGAACCATCACGGTTTGAGGAAGTGTAGTGGACAAAGTTTTACTTCAACCTAGAACAACTTTCTTTTAGGTTAGGTTGTATAACAATCTTGAATCTAATTTTCTACTGCTTCCTCTTCAGTTTCTCTACAATTTCTATGCATAAATTGTTGCAAGCTGAAACAAACCAAATGAATAAGAACAAATTTCCGTGTACCCAGGCTAGAATTTAAAATAACCTCTAAATAAAACATTCAGAACGAACATGGTTTGAGGAAGTGTAATGGACAAAGTTCTACTTCAACCTAGAACAACTTTCTTCTAGGTTAGGTTGTATAACAATCTTGAATCTAATTTTCTACTTCTGCTTCTCCGTAGATTTTCTACTCGCACAAATGGTTTCAAACTGAAACAAACCGGAACAAATTTCTATGTTTCAAGGCTGCAATATGAAATAATTTTATAGACAAGGGATATAATAGACAAAGTTTTACTTCAACCTAGAACAATTTTCTTTTAGGTTAGGTTGTATAACAATCTCGAGTCTAAGTTTCTACTTTTGCTTCTTTGTAGATTTTCTACTTGCATAAATGGTTGCAAACTGAAACAAACCTAGACAAATTTTCGTGTTCCGAGGCTGCAATATGAAATAATTTCTAGACAATCCAATGGATAAAGTTTTACTTCGACTTAAGTAACTTTCTTTTAGGTTAGATCGTACAATAACCTCGAGTCTAATTTTCTACTTCTGCTTCTTCGTAGATTTTCCACTTCTGCTTCTTCGTAGATTTTCCACGCACGATCGGTTGCAAACTGAAACAAACCGAGACAAATTTCCGTGTTCCGTGGCTACGATTTGAAACAGCTTCTAGACAAAAGGTTGAGAACGATCACCGGTTGGAAGGAGCGTAATGGGCAAATCGCGGGGATCAATTTGCATCAGAACGGACAGATAATCGGCGATCGCGGTCAATCGTCGTGCAGATCTAACTCGAGCGTAGGAAGACGAGCGCGACGATCGCTCGCTACGCAGGGGTGGGGAGGTGAGCGGCGGAGGTGGGGAGGACAAGGTTGGCTGTCGCTGATTCATTAATTCGTCGGTGGTCAGAGGAACGGAGCCCCGAGACTGGCGCAAAAACCGTCGCAGCAAGACGTAAAGCGGCTGCAGCCGGAAGTGGCTGGTAATTGACGATTCCTCATAACGGAACCCCCTCCCTTTTATTCGCGCGGAACGACAACCTCGCCCGACGATTAATCTACATTTCTTTTTTTTTTTTCTTTTCTTTTCCTTCTTTTTTCTTTCTTCTCTCTTCCTCCACCTCGTCATCCCTCGAACCCGATCGTCGACTCTGCTTTCAGTTTTTTCTCTCCTCGACTGGAAATTTACCACGTTGCAGAATCCGCGTGTGCTATATATATATATCTGTATATATATGTATCTATATATATATATTTTTTTGCTCTCTTTTTCTATCTCTTCAAACGAAATCCGACCGTGGTAATCTACGACGATAAACGATCGAATTATCCACATAGTTTGGGTGAGACGCTCGTCAAGGAAAAAAGAAAGCCCAACGTCTAATTTCGACGCAGTTAATGGTAACCTTTTAGCCACAATCATGGGACGAACATGACCTCGGGCTACTTCGTTCAATGGCAGTCGGTTGATTCAATCCTCTCGGTCGCTGAGGCTGAACGACTCCTATTTAGCGGGACTTAATTGGACGACTACCAAATTAAAAGAAACCTCCGCGTCTCGAGATCCCTTGCGCTGCAAATTGAACTCTCGGTACTATAAATACGTACGTTCCACCGCGGTAAACTGCGAAAACCCGGTGGCTACGTAGACACCGTGTGAAATGCAAATAGGGAGACGAAGGTACGACTCGGTGCTCCTGGGGTGTGGAAAATAATCGAACGGTGTAAATCGAAAATTTTTATTTTGGAAAATAATGGAAATTACTTGTTACGATCATTTTGAGGTTTGCAATTTTTTAGAAGAATTTTTATTTAATTTATTTACTTTATTTCGTGGGTGATAACCCTTTGTGAACAAAAATCTCGGATGTACAATTTGGTGCTCCTAAGGTGCAGGGAATAATTAAACGATGCAAATCTAAAATTTTTATTTTGGGGTATGGTGGAAATTACTACGATAATTTTGAGGCTTGTAATTTTCGATAAAAATTTTTATTTGAGTTATTTTACTTTCTTTTATGAGTAATAACTCTTTGCAAAGAAAAATCTCGGATGTACGACTTGATACTTATGGGGTGTGGAAAATAATTAAACAAAGCCAAAATTTTGATTTTAGAAAACGGTGGAAGTTACTTATTACGATGATTTTGAGGTTTGTAATTTTCGATAAGAATTTTGATTTGAGTTATTTTACTTTCTTTTATGAGTAATAACTCTTTGCAAAGAAAAATCTCGGATGTACGACTCGATACTTATGGTGTGTGGAAAATAATCAAACAAAGCCAATATTTTGATTTTAGAAAACGGTGGAAGTTACTTATTACGATGATTTTGACGTTTGTAATTTTCGATAAGAATTTTTACTTAATTTATTTACTTTCTTCTATAAATAATAACCCTTTGTGACGAATAATCTCGGATGTATTACTCGGTGTTCCTATTGTACGAGAAGTAACCCTTTATAAAGCAAAAACATAATTAAGTATTTCGACGTAATTAAATATTTGAATTCAAAGAATGTAGCAAGTTTCTTAAAAATATATCGGTTAACATCGTTCGACTTCTCGTAAAGAGTATGGTATACTTCCTGACGAAGGACAGGCCACGTATATTCAGTTTACAAAATTACACAGAGTACAAAAAGATTTTCATTACCGAATTCAATTTATTACAAACAGTCACGACATTTCTACACGGTTTAACGCGATACCGCCTTTTTATGTTACCATTTGCAATGTCATGCACTTGTGTAACGGATAAAAAGTTTACTTCGATCAAGAGTAAATTTCAAGGAAAAGGTACATTTGGTGCGAATTTGCTAAAAATTTTTTGCGTTTGTCCCTGAGTGTAATTATCACAATTGATACAAATAAGTTTGATTATAATAGGACTATTTTTAAATAATTTTATATGTAGTATTTTTGGGACTGATTATGATAACAATATGTAATTGAAAACATTATTCGTGATTACAATAACCAGATTCTACTGTGTTTGAAAAAATAGCTTTACCCCTGTATATTATAATTTTGAAATTATTTATTGAAAGTGGCTAATTTTTTATTAGTACTGTTCTTCGACTCATCGATTCGTTTGAATAGAGTAATGCCTTGCTTATTGTTCGAAAATCGAGACTACCAATTATTATTGATAAGTGAAATATATTTCGTTTTCATAGATATACGTTCTTGGAAACGACGATCGTTCGAGTCGAAGAAACGTAAACAGCAGTGGGATTGACTTCTAATCGCGAATCCGAGTAATAAATTTTATCAATACCCCGGACACGAGTGTAATACCATCGCATGTTTTCTATCGAGTTATGGAGTTAGGTCTGGATATGTAAGTTTATGATATTTGATTAATTAAAAGTATTCAACTAAAACTCTACCAAATTTCATTAACAAATTGTAGGTAATTATGTGGGGCGTCTAAAACAAAATTGATTATCTGACAAAAAAGATATCTAATCGCCAAATCACCTGAAATAAAGAAAAAAATAAGTTTCACCATCTGCACTAGTGTAGTATTGTTGCTAATCGTTGAGTGTACGGATCATTTTTTTTTTATTTTTATTTTTATTTTTCCATTTTTCGAATTAATTCAAAGTCGAAAATTTGATTTTTGCCTATATTTTGACATCAGGACTATATTCTTCGATCAAAAGTACGTATCTATTATTTATGTAAGAACTATTTACAAAACAGGTCCGACGATCAAGTTTTAACTCCATCTTGCTCGCTCTCGTTGTTTCTTATTCGCTTTCAGTTTCTCGCTCTGGTTCTTAATATATACAAAGTCTAGTGAGTAAGAGGAAGAACAGCGATCAAATTTCATCTCTTTCTCAAATTGTCTGCATTGGTCTGTGACAACCTGGAAGTAATGTATAATAAGGTACAACAAGCATAGCAATTATAACGAATATATATAAAATTTATACATATATTGGATTCAATTCCCACCTTCGATGCACTACTCTGTGACAACCTGAGAACCAGTAATGTAAAACAAATACAGAAACGGTTTTTATAATAGGTACTCGAATCTCGTAAAGCTAAACTTTAGGTATATTGAACTCAATTTCATCCTCCAATATATCACTGTGTGACAACCTGAGAGTAAAGTACCATAAGATACAAAAACTATAGCATTAGTTCTAACGAATAATACTCGAACTACGTGCAGCTAAAATTTAGGTACATTGAACTCGATCCCATCCCCTGATCTACTACTGTGTGACAACCTGAGAGTAAGGTACAATAAGACACAAAACCTATAGTATGTAAACTAACGAATAATACTCGAATCACGTGAAGCTAAAATTTAGGTACATTGAACTCGATCCCATCCCCTGATCTACTACTGCGTGACAACCTGAGAATAAGGTACCATAAAATACAAAAACCGTAGCATCTGTTGTAACGAATAATACTCAAATCACAAGAAGCTAAAATTTAGGTACATTGAACTCGATCCCATCCCCTGATCTACTACTGCGTGACAACCTGAGAATAAGGTACCATAAAATACAAAAACCGTAGCATCTGTTGTAACGAATAATACTCGAATCTCGCGAAGCAAAAATTCCGACATATTGGACTTGAATCCGTCCTTCGATGGACTCACCCGTGACAACCTGAAGACCGCGTGCGTAAAACGAACAGAAACAATGTTTACGAGTATTACTCGAATCTCGCGAAACAAAACTTCGTATACACGAGTTAAACCGCATCTACAACGGTTCGTACATACGGTACTCGAACCACGCGAAACTAAACTTTGTATACACAAAGTTGAACCGCGCCTCCTACGCCAATGTATCTACACTAATCGCGTCGTTCGATTTCCACGTTTTCGTGTCGTTGGTTCACTAGAGGAATCAATTGGATGCAGCGCGAAGTGTTCGTCGCGCCCTGTACAGATAAATTGCTGGAACGCTCCGCGACACGAGAGGAGGGGTGGTGGTGGGGTGGCGGAGAGGGGAGGGATGGGAGGAATTGAATGGCCATCACTGGCAGTCGCACCTTGCGGCAACGAGGCGGGACGCCTATGGCCACGGCCGATTAAGTCGATTGGATAAAGACCGAGAGAGAAGGGAGCAAACCGGTGATCTCGTTGCCCGCGGTGGCCCCGATGTATCTATAACCGTGTTCCACGGTCATAGGCGCGAGTATTGCTGCAAATGAAAGCCGAGACATCGCTGACTCGACGAGCAACACTGCCTCTGCCGCGCCGCCAGCTCTGCATTCCTTTCTAAGCCTGTCCCCGTGGTCTGTTCGTTGTCGCTGCTCGACCAACTCGTGGACTATCCCCACCACTCACCATCCCCCTCTACCCCTCATTTTTCTCCACTTCATCCTCAATACCTCTGTGATTCATCGAACTTCACGGTCCATGTTTGGACGGGACGGTGAATTCTCGGACGCGATAATGGCTTGGGAAAACACGAGATCCACGGATCGGACTATATACACTAATTTCTTTCATCTTGTTGCACGATCTCTCTCTCTCTCTCTCTCTCTCTCTATTTCTATCTCTTTGTCTTCACAGTGTCGCGAGTTATCCCCACCACTTCCTGAAACTACCGCCTCGGCGTTAACTCCGACACACGACCAACGTGGCTAGAAAACTAACCTGGATCCCATGTGTAGGGAGTGGGGGTAGACAGCAGGGACGGAGTGGGGGAAGTACGGGTGTACTTATTGCATTTGTATACCGGGTACACGGTATAACGGTACACTTGGTCAAAATTACACTGTCAAAATTTTTGCAAAATTTTTGCAAAATTTTTACAAAATTTTTACAAAATTTTATTACAGATCGAACCTGTACGTTTCTTTTATCGAATTTGAGCCTTGTACGCGTTTGTACGGTACGGGATATCCGTGTTACACGAGGGTTAGTTACACTTCCCTTTTGTAGTGTCGTAATACGGGCTCGAGCCAGTGACACAACGAAAGGGACCTCTGGTACGTTCATCTCGATAGTTTTCTTTCGAGACACGTTCTCGTGTACTTTCCTTTTTAATTTCGAGCTAGAAAACTGCTCAGTATTTCGAAAAACGACGAAGTTGTGAATGTTGGAAAATTGAAACGATTTTGTAACATTGAAAGGAACAGTTAATTCCTGGGGTGGACAGCTCGGAGGTACCCAACGCGAAAGAAGAACCATTCGTAACGTAATACTCGCGCGAGTGGCGTGGAAAGTCCAATGCGACAGGAGTTGGCACGCGGTTATAGTTCTCGATTTGTGCGAGGGACACGTGTCGCATCGAAACACACGCTGTCTTTGCACGCAGCATTAGCGAGTTCCGAGTACAGTAATCCCCCGGTTTCAAGGCGGAAAATCTGTGTAGGTAGTACATATTTGTTGAACTCAACCCAGCTCGTGGGTCAGTGGACTGTGAAAGTGTTAAGCACTGCCTAATGCGGAGTACAATCTGGCTTTAGCGTGTTCAGCCTCGCGTAACACGGACTAGTAGAATCTCTAATTCACGTAGGCCTAGGATAATGTAGACACATCGTGGTAGCAGGGTTAAGGTCTTGAACGATAAATGGTTCTATAGTAAATAGTAGCGTGATGTTACAGTGCCATGGTACGACTTGGTATGTGCGATATCGTTTACGGTTATTCCCGCTTTCGAGATACAGTTGCCTTGAATCCAAAGTCGGTAGCGAATTCTATTTCCGGATGTGAGACCCAGCCGCGTGTGAATCACTTGACGAGAAAAGTACACGTGTCACACGGAGAGCGAGAAACCGAAACTTCAAAACGACCAAACGAAAAATTTGGTACGTTTATCGTGATTTATGGCCACTTTTTCAAAATCGTGCAAAAGTATGCGAAGTCTATCGTTATCACCGCATCTGTGATTCTTTTTCTTTTTTTTTAATTTGATGTCTGGAAATAGTGCCTTGAATCCGGGGACATAATTTCGCCTTGAAACCGAGGATTGTCGTAGCAGATTCTTGTGAATTTGTACAGATTCATTAGGCACGGTGATTGAAAAATAATTGATCAATGCCACTGAAGGCAATTGATGACTTGTATCGAGGGACATAATGTTGCTTTGAAACCGAGCATCATCTATATATTCTTGTGTCAGTTTGCACTCTGCGCTTATAGTGCAATAATGTAAACAAAACATTCACGCAATGTTCACTCAGATTATTATTCAGAACTAATTATTATTCAGAAAAGAAGCTTCTTATTCTCCGATACATAAAGAACTAGAAACCGTGAATCATACATCGATTACGTGTATAGAGGTCGGAATATGGTTCGACGAAACAATGGGAAAAATTGACGCCTTGTATCCGAGTTCCTTGAAACGCAATATTTAACATTACAAAGAAATTGTTATTCTGAAAATCAGCTTCTTATTCTCTGGTACATAGAGATATGAAAACCGTGTATATGAACATTTTTGTTAATAAATAATCTTCCTGAAAATATTATTCCTCGATTCGACTAATTGTTCACTAATTGTTCCTAGACAAATCAATATTTTAAAGATGTGAAATTTCTCCTAAACAAATGAACATTTTGAAAAGTACGAAATTGCTTCTGGACAAATCGATATTTTTAAAAATAAAAAATCCTTTCTAGACAAATCAACATTTTGAAAAGTATAAAATTGCTTCTGGACAAATCGATATTTTTAAAAATAAAAAATTCTTTCTATACAAACCGATATTTTTAGAGGTATGACATTTTTTCTAAACAAATCAATATTTTGGAAGACACAACAATTGCTCCTAGGTAAATCAATATTTCTAAAGCTACGTTTCTAAACTTATACCATTTAAAGAGATATGTTCCTAAATTTACAATCTTTTGCATAAATACTCCTAGAACAATTATCCATACCTTCGAATACCTCGACCAATTGCCCAAATCGTCTAATTCATCAACATTAACAATAACATAGTTTGTCATCCACCTCTGTATGATCTCGTGTGTCCAAAGTCTTAATGACAACACATTGGTATATTAATTTCTCCAATTAATAAATGCAAAGGACCGAAGATTGGTATAAGGAAACTATTAGCCCAATTGTTCGTATCAGTGTATCATCCTCATCGACGATCATGCAGGCGCCGATCCTTCGCTCGGTTGATTATTTAAAAGGGAACGTTTATCGTTGGGCCCGCATTAACTTGGGGCGTAATTGTAGAGCATGTCGCAGCGCGTTATTAATCGTCCCGCGAGAAAAACACCGGTAATCGCGTGTCCCTGCCTGAATGCCTGAGCAGCAGGTGCTGGAAAAGAAGGAGCGTTAAAATTCTTCGTTCTGCTTGACGAGCGAACGCGCGAAACAACGCGTTCTGCCCGCTTAGAATGTTGCTCGGCCGGTCGACGTATTAATAGCGCGTAATTTTCCGCGTTTGTTCGCCGTTCGTTCGCGATTTAGTAGACGACGTCAGGCCAACGACTATTCCGCCCCACCGCCACCTCGTGGACATATCTAGCTTTTTCTTACATCGTTGTGGCGCCAACTTCTCTCATTGGCTCTGACGGACCGTTTTCCGATCTCTGCGTTTATGAGACTAGTCCATAAAATCAGTACGTATTCACAGTTTTCAGATCTCTAACTATCGGAGAATAAGAAACTGCTTTTATGAATAATAATTTATTTACGGTACTGAATATTGCGCGAATATTTTTTGTTATAGTTCTTAGCGTTTCTGAACCCTTGAAGATCGGTTGTAGAAAGGTTTTCAACGCAGAGTAAGAATGTAGATGATGCCCGGTTTCAAGTCGAAATCGTGTCCCCGGATACAAGGCATCAATTACTCCCATTGGTTTTGATGGATCGTTTTCCGATCCCTGCGTTTATGAGACTAGTCCACACGACCAGTACATGTTCACAGTTTTCAGATTTCTACGTATTGGAGAATAAGAAACTGCTTTTATGAATAATAATTTATTTACGGTACTGAATATTGCGAGAATATTTTTTTGTTATAGTTCTTAGCGTTTCTGAACCGTTGAAGATCGGTTGTAGAAAGATTTTCAACGCAGAGTAAGAATGTAGATGATGCCCGGTTTCAAGTCGAATCGTGTCCCCGAATACAAGACATCAATTTCTCCCATTGGTTTTAACGAACCATTTTCATCTATGTTTATGGTCGAAGACTAGTCCATACGACGAATGTTACATCGTAAGAAAGTACCTCCAAAATATCAATATTTTAAAATCAAACAAATAGTATTTCTCCGTAAATAAATTATAACCTTCCAACGTAAAATATTTCATCAATCCTGTGCTATACAGCAGTAGACCTGTAGCACTACAAATAATAGTGTTATCAGGCATTAACTATTCCATTGACATTAAAAAAAAAACAATTTTCTACCACGAAATAGTTTAACGTATCTATCAATTTGCAGTATACCTATATATTCGGTAAACTGTACTTTTAACGAGTGGTGTGATTTTCTATGACCACTACTGTACTTGTTGAATCTGAACGATGATAATTCGGTTCTAATCACGATCGAAGAAATTAATTAGTCCACTTGTTGATAAGGGTTTGGTTAATCGTTTCCTCGTGCTACTTAGACTTTTATTTCGCCTGATCGAGGGAATTGATCGGTCTGTGTGTGGCCAATGGAACATATGGCACCTAATGTATAGTGTAAACATCTTTCCTAATAGCCGATGCTCCGTTCGGTCATAATCTGCTCATTATACCGAATATTCAATTTCTACTTTACGATCATCGTTCCACATACTGGACTGATTTATCGTGGAGTGAATTTATTCGCTCAGTGATCCCCTAATCGTTTCGAAACCGTGTTATTACGGACTCAAAGGATCAACGAATCAAAAAGGGGACAATTGGGAAGGGGGCATGGTCTATCTACAGGGGGGACTATTTTCATGTTGCTACTTTTAAGTCTGCCCTAAACGATTGAATAAGTCTTGTTGACACTTGTACACAAACTATTACTTTAGATGTTAGATACAATTTTTTCAATTGAACTTTGTTTATAATATTGTCCTTAAGGTCCCACAGTATTTGGGCCTCACATTTACTGTCAGTTACATGCATATTTTATAAAAAGTAAATTAATATAATTTTAGTGGACAATCATTTTATGTTAGTACAATGTTTATGTGTGATTTATACAATGAAAGATTTTCAAATTTTTATATTGCTTTACGAGTATTATTTACTGTTTAATTATTACTGCTTCCACAGAGTGGCAAGAAAGATTAGTAACTAACTTAACATTTTTGTCTATTGAAAATAAACCGTGCGAAATTTTCAATTACTTACAATTAGTGAGATATCTTAAAATATCTCGATGAAATTTCTTCTAACATCCCAAAAAACAAAAACTTTATTTCTTGTAGAATCTTCTATAAATTTTCCACAATAAAACTACACATCGTACGAATTTAACTTCTGCCTAACAAAGAGTAGAAAATTAATAAATTTAAACTACCGTTCCAATTTTCCTCGAGAAATTTCCTTTTTCAAAATCATGAAAAATAACATAACTAATAAATGAGAAAAAATGTTTGTGAAAAATTATTTTTATATATCGATCGAAAAATATCGAGTATTTTTCAATAATCGAGATTCTGCACCCCCCTCCCCTCTCCGTAACCGCATGAAAATCGTAAAAAAATGTCGCGCTAAATGACAAATTCGTTCCGAATCAGTGAGCAGTTAATTGTCTGGAACCGTGCGATCGAGCGACTAAAGGATCACCGTATTCGTGTTCGGGGTCCGTGAAAAGGCAGATATTATCGCTGGGAATGACGACGAGGATATTGCGCAACTCGGCGAGCGGCTCCTGCGGCACGCGGCTGGTGCCAGCAAGAAATCTGAAACAG
Source organism: Ptiloglossa arizonensis (assembly GCF_051014685.1). NCBI lineage: Eukaryota > Metazoa > Arthropoda > Insecta > Hymenoptera > Colletidae > Ptiloglossa > Ptiloglossa arizonensis. The sequence continues at coordinate 24,824,121 of NC_135052.1, read as the reverse complement.
CAGGTCGAAGGTTGCGATAGGTTCGTACTTTGCTACGCGATCGTAAACACGTAACGACGCGTGTTATGTCGACGTGCACGCACTGAGGATGCCGGATTCGTGTCTATTATTAGCAGCTCATCTGCCGTATGCATCCGTAAGTAATCTCTTATCGACAGCTGCCCGTCCGTACCGGCTTCACACCTCGTCACTTGCTACTCGTCGAAAGATTTTCACGGATTCGTGCGGAGAGACGCGCGCGGCTCGTTTCAACGTCGAAATCGATCGTTTCCCGTGGACAAGGTCAGGGACTTCGATCTGATCGAAGCATATCGTAGTCCGCGTGAAGTTAACAGGTTAGCAAATCGTCGTTTCGCGGGTTTGGAATTTGTTTAAAAATTGCAATCGAGGGGAGAGATTCTTGGCCATTTTTCAGGAATCGGGGTGTGGAAATGAATTTTTATCTCCGAAACTATCAATGGTATCGAGTTGGTTCTTTTTTAGTTCTTTTCGTAAAGAATTGAAGTTTTGAAATAGATTTTTTTGAAAGTGCAATCGTAGGTAGAGATTTTTCCTAGTTTTGGGAAACCGAGACTATTTCTCGTTTTAGGGAACCGAGTTGTAGAAACGAATTTTTATCTCCGAAACTATAAATGGTATCGAATTGGTTCTTTTTTAGTTCTCTTCAGAAAGAATTGAAGTTTTGAAATAGATTTTTTTGATAGTGCAATCGTAAGTAGAGATTTTTCCTCGTTTTGGGAAACCGAGACTATTTCTCGTTTTAGGGAACCGAGTTGTAGAAACGAATTTTTATCTCCGGAACTATAAATGGTATCGAGTTGGTTCTTTTTTAGTTCTTTTCGGGAAGAATTGAAGTTTTGAAATATATTTTTTTTAAGGTGGAACAGTCGTTTTCGAGAAGTGAAAATTGTAAGTGAAGTTTTATTTTGTAAATTTCCGGGAGAGATGTATCGGTTAAAAATTTTGGAAAATATGACCTGGGACGTTGAAGCTTCTTTTATTAAATGAATAATTTCTAGAGTGGGCATTTTGTAATTAACATCTCAATGCGCCGTTAAAGGTCGCGGCGCGACCCCCAACGACGAATTGGAGATTGCTCCCACGCGATCGACTTTGAGATAACTTTGTTTTCTGTTGAAATATTACTCGAGTTCCTGTATTCTTCAAATTTATTAATATAAAATTCGAAAAATGATAAGTTGCGCTCCTAATTTCACACGAGCAACAACTTTGTAAAAATCCTTGACCTTGAGTACAAAGAGCAATCAAATTTGAGACAATTTCGATATCTGTTAAAATATTACTCGGGGTCCTGTATATTTTAAATAAATTCAAAACGAAAAAAATAATAATTTACAGCTCTTCTAATTTCATATGGATTTCAATGTATTTCAATTTTTGAAAAATCTTAATTTCGAGTACAATTAATATTACTCGAGGTCCTGTATTTTTTAACAAATTCCTTTATTTTTTAAAAATCCCTAACATTGAGCACAAAGAACGATCGATTTGACGTAGAATATCCCAAGTCCCTTTTTAGAGCGAAATTTAGCCCTACTCGAGCTGAAACGACGATTATGACCTTTCTTGATTTCCGATGGCAATCTTTTTAGCTTTGCATAATAGTGAATACCATTTGAATGTGCAGAGAATTTTAGCGTTAAATATTCCGCCTTGTTTCCTGAATAGCACGCATTATTATTCCTACGGTATATGCACTTGCGTTTCACAGTTTTAAAATAGTTTCCACTTTAATAGCAGGAACAATTTATCGACTCAAAACTACCCCAAACTTGTGGGTCGATATTCTCCAAATACGTTAATTTTATTAGAAGCGAACTTGTTAATTTTAATTAGCCTCAATTATAATAGAAGTGATTTATCATGTGTGTGTTTTCCATTCACTTTTGCTTCCACTCTCGTTTTGAATGTTTTCCAAGCTTTTGCTCTAATCGTAGAGGCGATATTTTTTGTCTTAACCTGTAAATGAGTCAATTCTAATTTTTATTATTATATATTCTCTAAACAATAACTTTTCACAAGTGTATCCTTCATGAACGTTTATGTCCAGTGTTGTTTCGTAGGTTTTCCAAGCTGTCACTCTAATCGTAGAGCTGACACTTTTTGTCTTAAAACTATCCTGAACCTATGAATGGTATACCAGAATGAAATGAGTTTTTATTATTATATATTCTGTAAGAGTTAATCTCCATCAATTATGTTCATTTTTGTTTCGTAGGTTTTCCAAGCTGTCGCTCCAATCGTAGAGGTAACACTTTTTGTCTTAAAACTATCCTGAACCTATGAATGGTATACCAGAATGAAATGAGTTTTTATTATTATATATTCTGTAAGAGTTAACCTCCATCAATTTTGTCCATTGTTATTTCGTAGGTTTTCCAAGCTGTCGCTCTAATCGTAAAGGTGATACTTCTCGTCTAACAATTACCTTGAACTTGTGAATGGTACACCACGAATGAGTTACTATTTATTATTATGTATTCTGTAAGAGTTAACCTCCATCAATTGTGATTATTGTTGTTTCGTAGGTTTTCCAAGCTGTCGCTCTAATCGTAGAGGTGACACTTCTCGTCTAACAACTACCTTGAACTTGTGAATGGTACACCACGAATGAGTTACTATTTATTATTATGTATTCTGTAAGAGTTAACCTCCATCAATTGTGATCATTGTTGTTTCGTAGATTTTCCAAGCTGTCGCTCTAATCATAGAGGTGACACTTCTCGTCTAAAAACTACCCTGAACTTGCGAAAGGTGTACCCTCTACGAAGGTTTGTCTCCATTGTTATTTCGTAGGTTTTTCAACTCGTTGTATCGAGTTCCAAAGTTCCAATTGACTCAAGTCGAGGATTCGATTAGTGTTTCGTTGAAAGCTATTTGAAATATCGCATCGATGTTGTCGAGTCTCGTCAAATAGCTGGTCCATCTACTTTGTCGTCTAACAGCAAACAGCAGGAGGCACGTCCTTCTGCGAATGTCTAACTTTAAACTTCTCCGCGTTGAAAATAACTCGGTGGCTTTTGCTTGGCAGCGTCGTATTCACGGACGACGCGGTTCTTCTTCTTCGTGGGCGTACACGCGCCGAAGGAATGCGCATAAAATTACGCTAAAATCTTCTTTTCCTGCCCGTGCTTCCGTTGAACGGTCTATCCGGTTCATCTGAACGCATCGGTCCATCCTATGTGCCTGACGCTGTTGGGCCTAGCTACCATTCGCAGTTGGGGTCCATTGAACCTGGGTTCAACCTGGCTAGGGACCAATTGGGTCTAGGTTCTGTTAACTCTATATTTTATCAGATTTTGGTTACATTAAACTTGGATTCTTCTGGGTCTAGGTTCCTCTGTCCTCGAAATCTAATAAGTTTGTCTCTTCTTTTGTTTATTTACTATTAACGAAGTTGTGTCTTTTATTTTTAAATTCTTCGTTATATATTTAACTAACCGAGATTATTGAATCTAGATTATATCAAATTTGGGTGCCATTGGATTTTAGGCAAAAGATAGTAGATCTTAAGGACAATAGAAGATTAGGGCAATTCTTCTGGGTTTAGATTTCTCTATCCTTGATATCTAATGAATCTTTTTCTTTTTTCTTTCTTTATTTACTTTTCTAAACTGTACACCATAGATTTAACTAATCTACCACCGAGATTGATGTGTATTAGGTATGTAGTATTCAGTTTGGGGCCAAAGGTATGGAACCTCAAGAACAGTAGCATCTAAACCTAGTGTAATTGATTATATTACAATTGATTAAAATAATCATATGCATTGAACTTAGGCTCCCCCAGATCTAGGTTCTAGATCTAATTTATGTTCTGTTCTAATTTATTAGTCCCAAACTCTCAACTGTACATCTAACAAACCTTCATGTCCCTAGACCTAGATTATATTGAATCTGAGATGCATTCAGCCTACTAAGTTTAATTTTTAATATAATTTCCAGACATAGTTTGTAGAGTATCAACCTTAGATTTTGGTAGACCTAGATCTTCCAGTAAACCTAGGTCCTGATGAACCTAGATCACATCTAGGCTATATTCAGCCTACCAAGTTCAGTATTTAATATAATTTCCAAACATATTCTATAAAGTATCAACCTTAAGTTCTGGTAGACCTAGATTTTCCAGTAAACCTAGGTTCTGGTAGACTTAAATTCCCCAGTAAACCTAGGTCTTGATGAACCTAGATCACATCTAGGCTATATTCAGCCTACCAAGTTCAGTATTTAATATAATTTCCAAACATAGTCTATAAAGTATCAACCTTAAGTTCTGGTAGACCTAGATTTTCCAGTAAACCTAGGTTCTGGTAGACTTAAATTCCCCAGTAAACCTAGGTCCTGATGAACCTAGATCACATCTAGGTTACATTCAACCTACTAAGCTCAGTCTTTAATGTAATTTGGAAACTTAGTCAGCAGAGTATCAAACTTAGAATCTATTAGACCTGGATTGTGTCGTATCTATATCGTCAACCCACTCTCTCTCCACACTCTACAGACCCTACGATCTACGACACGGTTGTAACCCTGAACTTGAATCCTCCAGGATCCAGGTTCTACAATCCAGAAATTTGCATGAAGACGTCTACCTGCTGCAAGAAAGGGACGAGTCATCTGTCAGTTTCTTTTACGTTTTGTACATTTTACGAGAAAGGGAAAGGAATCCAACGTGTCCAGGATTCCCTCGTTGAATAGGAACGTTATGGTCCCGTCCGAGACTCGTGGACGAATTTCGTATTGTATCCAGCCGCCATTTTTCCTCGTTGGCCTCGTACGAGCAACGTTCATCGTCTTCGCGACGTAGCGCGCGTTATAACTACCCTCTGGGAGAAATATTGATAAGTTGACCCGGTGTATGCATAATTCAAAGAAGAAATTCGCATTTAAATATCCGTCCGCTTAAAATCGTCGTAGAAACCGCTTTATTACATTCTTTGTCCTCGTGCACGAGGAAACGTTGCTAATTCCACGTGGAATTTTGCTCACTCACTTATGCATCGCGAACAATGCACCGCGAAGTTTCTGTTTCATCTTACCGCTGATTGACGAATCACTTTTGACGATAAATATTCTTCTTTTTGTTTTTTCTTCCTTGATTTTCTCTTCAATTCACCAACCGTGTATTAAGAAATTACAGAATATTTCATTTTATCGTTTTATTTACATATTTGCACACCTTTGAAAGAATATACAAATGGTAATAAATTTTATATGATAAATATTACAGAGTATTTTACTTCATCGGTTTTATTTACATATTTGTACATCTTTGAAAAAATGTACGAATGGTAATATATATATTTTTTTATGTAATAAAAATACTAATATAAGAAAAGTTGTAAACTGAAAAGTGTTTTTCTATTTGAAGAGAATTAAAAAACAAAGGTGACACAACGAAATGTAGAACAAAAGTATTGAGATTTTTTAATACATTTTGTAAAATTTCATTTATGGTTATGAAAAGATTACGAGAGACGAGTTTGTAATTCTGATACCTCTTGTAAAGGAATCTTTACATAACATCTCCATAAAATTTAATTTAAGAAAGAAAAAAAAAACGAACACACCCTTAAGGGATGTACCATGGTCTATACGATGATCATGCAAATTCGAACTTACGTTGCCAATTCGTTATGGAATTTCTCTGGCTCTTTTATGCATCGCCAACAATGCACCACGAATCCTCTACTCCATCTTCCCCACTAATTGCCAAATCATTTTTCACGGTAACAATTATTCTTATTATAATCTTTTCTTTCCCTTGTCTTGCTATTGTTGTCTCCGAACTTCATATTTATGAACCGTCTATTAAGCAACTACAAAGTACTTTAATCGATTATTTTACTCATACATTTATGCAGTTCTGAAGAATATAATACATAAATTTGTACACAACAAAAATATTAATATCATAAAATTTACAGGCTGAAACACATGGTGACACATAAATTTATTTAAATCGATCATTTTATTTACATATTTACGCACTTCTGAAGTATATAATGCGTAAATTTTTACATAATAAAAACATTAATATTCGAGAAAGTTTATATGCTAAAATATGCATTGACACATAAATTCACGTTAAATAGAAATTCCTAACCTGAAACCTCTGTTTTCAATTCAAGATCATTGAAACGAGAAAAAGAATACAACAAAATGGCGACGGATCACACAACTCCTTATTTTTTAACACTGATCGTACTACAACCGATCAAATGACCGTTCTAAAATTTAATTTCAAATTCTCCATTAATTCTTAACATTCATTGTCCAATATCACCTGCATTCCTTCCACAAAAATATAGACTCCATTTCATAACCTTAAAATTATATATACATACATAAAATACCATTACGATTAGTGTTAACTTCCCAAAAATACTATAACAAACCTATTTATAATCCTACTACTTCTTACTGAAAAATCTCTACAAAACAATACCAAAAAAAAAAGAAACACCCTTCTTAAAGGGTGTACCAAGGCCTGTGCGATGATCTCGCGAACCCGGACCGATTCACCGATTTGTCGTGCAATTTCCCTGGTTCTTTCGTGCATCGCGAACAATGCTTCTACTTCATTTTCCGCGCTAATTGATGAATCTCTGCGGCGGAGGAGAATTTAATTTTCGTGGCCACGAGGGTAAAGAACGAACGAAGAATCGTACGGGCACACGCGATGCCACGCGAGATAAAAGGTTAATCGAGAGCCGCGTTATCGATGGATCTGTGTGTATGCTCATTGAACGACGATCCGCGCACGCGCGCATGCGCGTGAACCCCGGGCGCTGAGCGCTGGGCGCGCAGTCGCGTTCGCGCGGCACTCGCTGGCAGAGGATACGCGTATAGAGACACGAGGTCGGGGGCCAACCTACATATTCATTGACAGCGAGCCACTTGCTTCCGCCGTGCTCGTACGCTTCTTACTTTCAAATCACATTTAATGGCGCGGCATTGTGGTCGGCATAGCGACGATTTTCCTTGGCTCGCATTCGATTAGCGGGCACACGAACTTCGCCGCCGAGGTGACCAGAGGTGATTTCCTGAGGGAGCATTACGAATCCTCGTGGACTTCCGTTATCGTTTCCGCTCGAACGAATTTCCAACGCTCGGTATAAATCGAAGTTAGGGCCTTCGCGGCTGCCCCCTGACCCGGATTTTCTAAGATTCTGACGAGCGGAGAAGCACAGAGGGCGCTCTCTAGATTGATAGCGTGCACTTTGCACAGGAACGTGAACTAATTTCAAGCCTGGGCTTGTTTCGAGTTTCGTTATTTTTATTAAACGTCCTTATCGTCGACGTGGATATAGTGTAGATATTTTGTCTTGCGAGAGTAATTGCACGGAGGTTGTTTCACGACCTAACCTCAAAGTTACTGTACAAGTAGGAACAGATCCTGGAGTCTGGGTACTTTCGAGTTTTGTCATTATTAAACGTCTGTGTATTGTTATTTTTATTAAATATCCGGTATTTAGAGAGTAGGTATGTTGTCCAGGGAGAGTAATTGCACAGAGGTTGTTTCACGACCTAACCTCAAAGTTACTGTACAAATAGGAACAGATCCTGGAGTCCGGGTTCTTTCGAGTTTTATTATTATTAAATATCTGTGTATTGCTATTATTATTAAATATCGGGTATTTAGACAGGTATGTTGTCTAGGGAGAGTAATTGCGCAGATGTTGTTTTTCGACCTAACTTTAAAGTCACTATACAAGTAGGAGTAGGTTCTAGAGTTTAGATTAGGTATTCTTTCAAGTTTTATTATTATTAAATGTCTGCATCATGTATGTAGATAGACAATAGGTATATTGTCTAGTGTGAGTAATTGTCCACAGATTGTTTTTCGACCTAACCTCAAAGTTACTTCACAAGTAGGAATAGATTCTAGAATCTAGGTTCTTTTGAGTATTATTATTATTATTAAATATATTTATCATTAATGTAGATGACTGTAGATATGTTGTTTCCGAGAACAATTGTACAAAGATTGTTTTTCGACCTAACCTCAAAATTTCAGTACAAGTAGAACAGACACAAAGAATTGTGGCGTGATAAAAGAGATAACGTAGAGAAATAAATTACATTAGAAGAAGATCCGCGAAGAAAATGTTCAGAAAAGGGTTGACGAATCTAGAGATTGGTGATACATTTGAAAGCAGAGAAGAGTGGGGGGATTGTAATATTAAAAAGAGTAGAATGCTATCGCGTAAATTAACGCGTATGTACTTACGTAAATACAAAGAAAATTTTATCAATTTTCATAGCAATTAATATCCCAATTTTTTTTTGAACAATGTATATTATAAGAGTTGCAATTTATATATATATATACACTTTTATACATACCATTGATATTTCTCTTTTTCTTTCCTGATTGTATATTATCTTATTGGACACAATAGGGTATAAGAAGGTTAGGTTAATAACAGCATAGTACCTCGCATTTGTATCGAGCGTATACTTATTTTTACCTCTGGATGTTAACTTCTCATTATCGTTTTCTTCTTTTCTTCCTTTCCTCGCTCAATACTGCATCTTACAGTGTTCACAATCTTGGTACAATAAAGACGAATTATTATTATTATTATTATTATTACCATTGCAATATAGCTACATTTTACAGTTTTAGAAAAACTTACAATTTAATCGTACAGAACGATATTTGTTGAATTAAAATCTAACCTGATCGTGGACCAGTGGACTGTGATAGTGTTGAGTAGCCTATATTCCATAGCCTAATTCAAAGTGGAATCTAGCAATGTATTCAATTCTACCTTTGTGTCAAGTAGTAGAATCTCTAACCTAGGTAGGCTTAGTATAATAGATATACATGGCCAATGTCCTAGCCTAATCTACTCTTAACACTAGTTTCGTTTATTAATTATAATTTTAAATTACCAAAGTCCAAAATTAACATCACCTAAGTTTGACATAATAAGCATAGCCTAAGTCTATCGTAGTTCAAGACAAGTATCATGGTTTTGCATAATCTAGTCTTAACGTGACGTAGCTCCATCTGTAATTTCAATTGTAAGCAACAAAGTTTAAAACTAGAATAACTTAGTCAAGCATGATCTAGAATACGAAAAGTTCTGGGTCTAACATTAGAATTAGAATTAAAATTGGAACCACAAATTATCGTATAGATAGACCTAAGCTCCTACTAGTGCTACTAATGCTAGACCATGATAGACCTATGATAGATGTAGGCTTTACTTGCTCTGTTATAAGCTTTGATTAAGTTAGCTCGATGCAACACAACCTAAAACTCTAATAATTCCAGACTATGACAGATCTAGGCTTCCACTGGATCTAGATTATGATAAACCTGGACTTGCACCAGTCCTAGATGCTTCGATTACTCTAGAATAGATTGAGGTTACAGTAGCTAGATGTAACATGATCTAGAAGTCTATTAATCTTAGACTATGATAGATCTAGGCTTCCACTAGTTCTAGATGATGATAAACACGGGTTTCCAATAGTCCTAGTCACTTCACTTAGTCTACAATAGATTGAGATTACGGTGGATCGATATAACGTAACTTAGAACTCTCATAATCCTAGACTATGATAAACCTAGACTTCCACTAAATCTAGATTATGATAAACCTGGACTTGCACCAGTTCTAGGCACTTCACTTAGTCTACAATAGACTGAGATTACAGTAGCTCGATGTAACGTGATCTAGAACTCTATTAATCCTAGACTATGATAGATTCAGACTTCCACTAGATCTAGATTATGATAAACCTGGACTTACACCAGTCTTAGACCACATTACACCTAAGCTTCCTTTATTCTATAACAGACTCAGATTACAGTAGCTCGGTCTAACGTAACCTAAGACCCCGCTACTCCCGGACTATGATAAATCTAGGCTCCACGTACACCACGACGAACTCGGTTTACGGTAGCTCGGTTGCAATCTAAGATACCACTACTCCTGGACTATGATAGACCTGGGTCCCACTCGCTCGACGATAGACTCGGATTATGGTAGCTCGATCTATCGTCTAACCTAAGACCCCGGTGTTCCCAGTTGCCGCGATAAATCCAAAGCTCGTTTACTCCGCGATAAACTCGGATCACGGTAGCTTGTTAAAACGTAATCCAGAACTGGTAGAGGCCCGGATCCAGCGTGGCCAATGAGTAATGAAAATCCAGTGAAAGTCGAAGCAGCGCTCGGTGACTATGCAAACATAGAGCCAACCTCTTTCATCGTGCTGCACCAACCGTGAAATACATACGTCAGCGACTAGATTCCACGAGTGCGGTCGTCTTTCTTGCATAGCAACCGGACGGTGGTATATATTCAAGGATTTAATGTCGCGAAGAAGCGGATAAATGAATCAGGTTTATAAATACATAGGCGCGGGCAGAAATTCCGTAGGATCGGAAAGCCGATTCGTAGAGGTTATCGGCGGCCCTCTACCAATCGAAGCGCGGCCGGGGTGTCACGGTTCGCCGCGAAACACCACGTAAACACCCTATCTCGCTGCTCGGGAACATTAACGGCCCGATAACACGTGGAAAGAACCAACCGTGGTGGGGAGCTGGGTTAACAGACAACGCAGCTCCTAGCAGATGCCACGAACGTGTTCCTCGTCTACACGGATTTTCCATCGAACCTTGACAACCAGTTCCCTGATCCCTAACGCTGAGGATCCAACCACTACCCAGAATCGAACTTTGATTATCAACGAACCGAGTCTTCGTTCGAAATTGATCATCTTGGACTCTTTTGGTCGTTTCGAAAAAACTTCTCTTGCATTGTTTACTGATGGCATGGACTCTTGTTCTGGTCGTCTGTCAGGAGATTCACTCTGGTCGATCTTGAGAATGGTCTACCTAGGGTATCGTGACCCATAGGTCACCAGGGATGTCTTTGGGTATCACGATTAGTCTCGATGTCAGTCCGAAAGAGTGACGTTGGACTTCTGTCGCGATGAACAGGGATTGTAAATGTTTGTTAGTGATTTACAGGGGATACGATACAGTAATTTTGTCTTGAATGTTATTTTATCGCGATTACCCGAGAGGATGTGTCTCTGGAGGGTTGAGATTGAGGGAAGTGGTTTGGGATGGTCTCAATCTGATTTGACAATCTTGGATTATTTAGGCCCTTCTAAAATTTGGTAAGTGATTATTCAAGTTTGTTCAGGTCCCTCAAAAATTCACTAAACATGGTAAACATTTTGATCCCATGGAAGCTTGTAAAGTACTTTTTTGTGTCTTAATTATGTTTTTCCCCAGGAAAAGCAAGTTCTGGAAGAATTGAAATTATAGAGCTGTTAAAAAGATGGCAAAGAGGTTGCAGAGCAACATATATCATGAAATAAAATTGTCTATGATAAAAAGAAGACTACCATTTCATCTGAAATTACTTTTTGACTAATTGAAAATTTGTCAGTATCTTTTATAATTTCAGAGTGAAATTTCCTGATCTAAAAATTGAAAAGAAGAAATAAGATGAATTCCTAGAAATTTACAAAACATTTTTAACGCTTGATTCTCTGGTTATTCCGAGCGTATATAAGGGGTGGACCTTTCGAATGGAAACACCTAAAAAAAAAAAAAAAAAACAGAAAACATAAATCTCCCAAATTACGCTCCTGGCTAAGAGACATTCGCACCAAGTGCCCACAGGACGACACAAAACGAGTTCCCATAAATGATGAACGGTCCCGGTTCGCGTTAATCGACGTTAGGGAAGCGACAGTGCAACAGGTTCCAGAGGCAACGTGAATACGATCAATTTATACACAGACTGTTCCACTTGCCTTTTGAGAACACAAGAACAAGTGTCCTCTGTTCACCCTATCGGAGATTAGTTCATCAGTTCTCCGAGAATCACGACTCAGAGGAGCTTCAACGTCTGCATCAAGGGTTGCGCTATTGATCACGCTGAAAGCTTCACTCGAGTTCAGCGGTAAACATTGATCGACGAAGAGGTACTCGTCTCTGAGGCCTTGAAAGATACGAAACACGAAAAAGCCAAACGACGATTCAATAATTTTTTTCTCTCGGTTACGTGACATTTCTAAACTGATCTCCAAACCGTCCGAAATATTAAAAAAAATTCCTTAAGGAAATTTTTGGAAATTTGTGAAAAAAAAATGGTTGCCTCGATTTTGTTAAAATTTGACACGAATGTTTATCAATTGTCGAAGTATATCTACGTATTTGCATATACGGATACCGTTAATAATTTTGTTGAAAATAATTGTTAAAGAAGTGCATACGAAAATTTTGTTTTTCTTCACGAAGGGCAATGCTATCGGTTTGAAGAAAAATATAAACATTTTATTAAGTATGAATTTGATAATCTGCGATACTTGAACGTTTGGAAAAACGGTGGCCACAGAATGTGTGTATTCGACATACAACGTTAATTTTGCAACTTAAACGACCCGTAAAAAAAAGTATTGCAGATATCGACATAATCCTGGTTGATACGATAGCGAGACTGTTACTTTATTTGTAAGTAAAAGCGCCCCAATCGGTCCAGCACTTACCGAGATATCAGTGTCGCCATTTCGAAAAATATCGTTTCGATAAAAGTAATGATTAATAAAGCAAGCCGAAGGTTCGTCGGCACGAGAATACGATGCAAAACAGACGAGAAAATTGTACAGCTTCGAAACTGTTCCTACTGCGAATAAGAGAGATTAGAACTGTTTTTGCAAGTATTTTTTAATTTTTAGTTTTCTTTTTTATGTTTTTACCACCGACGAGAGAAAACTTATTAATGAGTGTTTTTAATGAGAATAAGGTACTACAGGAAGTATCGTGTTCGTTCCACTATATGTATAATTGTTCCCCCTCTTTCCTTGGATCCCTAGGGGGCCCCCTCGTTCAGATTGAAAAATACTGCTCTATATCGAAATAGCTTTTACTTACGGTAGAAAATCTATTTTTAATAAAAGATAAAACAACTGCAAGATGTATCTTGTTTTCATTGTACAATATACCACCCTTTGTTTGCCTGAACCCCTTGGGGGGCAGGGAGTCGTGGGGCACAATTTGAGAAGCACTGAACTCTAGATCGGAATACCCCCTGCTGACGAGAGAAAACTTGTAATCGTGTGTTATTAATAACAATAACATACTATCGGAAGTACCTTGCTCCTTTCACTTTATAATATGTGTGTACCCCCTTTTTCCTTATGGACCCCTGGGGAGTTGGGAAGCAGAATTCAAAAAAATACTACTCTAGATCAAATACCCCCTATTTATGGTAGAAAACCTATTTTTAATGAAAATAAAATACTAGAGAAAGTATCGTTTCCATTATATAATATACCCCCAATTTTCTGCATGGACCCCTGGGGGGCTGTGGAGCACAGTTTGAGAAGCACTTAACTCTAGATCGGAGTATCCCCTACTGATGAAAGGGAACAGGTAAACGTGTGTTTTTAATAAAAATAAAATATAGAGGAAATATTTTACTCCATCCACTATATAATAGAATATCTTGCTTCATCTACTATATTTCCCTTTTTTCTACAGAACACTTGGAGGGCCATGGAATGTTTTAAGGAATATTGCTCTAGATCAGCAATTTAAAAAATATTGCTCTAGAAGTTTTCAAATATAAAATACTATAGAAAATATCTTCTTCATTCCATTGTGTAATATATCCCACTTATTTTGCTGGACTTCTCGAAGTTCGTAAAGTATAGTCTATAGGCATTGTTCTAACTGTGAGAAATACTGCTCTAGAAGTATTTAAATATAAAATACTACAGAAAACATCTTCTTTATTCCATTGTACAATATATCCCCCTTCTTTTACTAGACTCCTCGGGGCCCGTAAAGTATAATTTATAGACACTGCTCTAAATGTGAGAAATACTGCTCTAGAAGTATTTAAATATAAAATACTATAGAAAATATCTTCTTTATTCCATTGTACAATATGTCCCCCTTCTTTTACTAGACTCCTCGGGGCCCGTAAAGTATAGTCTATAGATACTGCTCTAAATGTGAGAAATACTGCTCTAAAAGTATTTAAAAATAAAATACTATAGAAAATATCTCTTTATTCCATTGTACAATATATCCCCCTTCTTGTGCTGGAGCCCTCGGGGCCCGTAAAGTATAGTCTATAGACACTGCTCTAAATGTGAGAAATACTGCTCCAGAAGTATTTAAATATAAAATACTATAGAAAATATCTTCTTTATTCCATTGTACAATGTATCCCCCTTCTTTTACTAGACTTCTCGGGGCTCGTAAAGTATAATTTATAGACACTGCTCTAAATGTGAGAAATACTGCTCTAGAAGTATTTAAATATAAAATACTATAGAAAATATTTTCTTTATTCCATTGTACAATATATCCCCCTTCTTGTGCTGGACCCCTCGGGGTCCGTAAAGTATAGTCTATAGACACTGCTCTAAATGTGAGAAATACTGCTCTAAAAGTATTTAAATATAAAATACTATAGAAAATATTTTCTTTATTCCATTGTACAATATATCCCCCTTCTTTTACTAGACTCCTCGGGGCCCGTAAAGTATAATTTATAGACACTGCTCTAAATGTGAGAAATACTGCTCTAGAAGTATTTAAATATAAAATACTATAGGAAATATCTTCTTTATTCCATTGTACGATATATCCCACTTCTCTCAGGGTCCGTAGAGTACAGTTTGAGAGACACTGCTCTAGATCGGAATACCCCCTTAAAGGCTCGCAACTACGGAGCCCGAGCGCAATCGGAGAGGCAGTCGGTAGTTCTGGAAGGAGTTGTAGTGCAGCCCGTAGAAACGTTCCACGGGGCTGCCTACACGAGCAGGCCCCGAGGGACCGACCGGTCTGGCCATATTAGTCCACGGAGGCCACGAGGAGGCTGACGTCACCAAGGGTCGCGTTCTCCTACAGCGACGTCGCGACGTCCTGGACGTTCCTCGTCTATGGAACGCCGGGACTCGTCGCGGACAAGACGCACCGGGACGCCGAGCGTTTCCTGAACCGATCTCATCGAGTCTTGTAAACGGGTCACGCTCGAGCGGTTGCTCGAGTAGCGAGACCACTTTATCTCAGCCAATTTAACAAACTCTCAATTTTTCATTTTTTGGTTCCTCGAACGATCACCGTCGGATTAATTAAATAGAATACTTTGCTCGAAATAATTACACATTGCATTACCATGGTGCTTCTTATCGTAAAATGAACCAAATAACAACGATGGAAGAATTTCATCATTGCAGTTCCGTTGAACGGTATCGGCACTTTCAGAATATTGATCATCATTATTATTGATCATTTTCGAATATCGATATTTAATTTATATATGTATATATGAGTGTCTGTGTGTGTATATTTATTTATTAAAAAAATGATTTTTTAACACAATTAAAAAAATTAACAATGTGATTAAATCTGATGAAATGAGGACCAAGAAAGACACTTTGGAATGTTTTTACAAATGATTGTTGATTAACATAAATCAGTAGTAATGTTTATTTTAATCTGTGAATGTATTCGAGATTAGGTTTCAGTGTTAGGTTCAGTATTGTGTAATTAAATTTCCGATGACTATATATTAGTAGCAGACCACTAGTATTTAACTAATACTAAACATTTGCAATAAAAAAGATTATTTCAATAATTTACATATATGATCAAACTTTGTAAAAACAAGTGTCTCATAATTTTTAACCGAGCTGTACCTTAGCTATCTGTGATAAAGACATTTAATAAATTAATAATAATAAATAATGAATTCAATAATTTACACTATACGTAATCAAAATTTGTCAAAATAGATAACTACCACACAATTTTTAACCGAGGTGTACTACAAGTATAATAAAAACGTTTAATAAATTAACAATACTAACAATAATAAATAACCGAACAAAAGTGGTAAGAAAATGTTACGCGATTAATCTACGCGAGCTTGAACTAGGAAGTGTATAAACCCTCGAGGGTCGACTAACCAAGGATTGCTCCTTCTGTCAAAAAATGTCCTTTTTAGTTCCACGTGGTTCCACGCACGACCCGATTGGTGGATTTTGAGCGACGGTTCGACGGTGCAAGGTCGACGACAGGAAAATCGAACAGCAGACTAAACGGTATTCCGAGGGAACGAACCTCGCCCGCGAGGAATTTCTCGCCGACTTCCGGCTACTTGCAACAAACTTACGGAGACGTGACCGGCCGATTAAGTCTACTCAGTCG
This sequence comes from Ptiloglossa arizonensis, assembly GCF_051014685.1. NCBI lineage: Eukaryota > Metazoa > Arthropoda > Insecta > Hymenoptera > Colletidae > Ptiloglossa > Ptiloglossa arizonensis. The sequence goes on along the minus strand of NC_135052.1, from coordinate 24,807,902 downwards.
CTCGGACGCTTCGCGCGGAAGAGCCCTAAGTACCTGTCGTCCTCTAACGAGACACATTGTTGCGCAATATTGATTTCTTCGTTTTACGCGCGCGGAACAGAGGCGTACGATGTACATTCGCGATTAGCATAAGCCGCCTTAGGCGCGGAAGGATCGAAAAGCTATAGTAAAATGTGCAAAAGGAAATGATTATTACCAAGGAATTACCATATGTACTCTCTCTGGTTAATTTTTGCAAAATCAGGTAGGAGTAATTTAAACGTCCACGAACGATCATGTTCCGAGGATCCTCGTAGATCGAGTACTGTTGGAGTACTTTGTCTTGTTTTATTCGTGAACGAAAATATCTTCGAATTTTAGATTAAGAGATTTTAATAGAAATTTTAACGATTTAACAAGATTGAAAAGTTGTAATTTGTTAGTTATCTATGTTTCATTTTATTCTACTCTATCGAATAGAGATGCTTCTGAGTTGAAATGTGTTCGCGCGAAACGCTTTAAGCAGGAATGGTGGCGAATTTGTTCTTGGAAACGACTTTTTGTATTTTAGATAAGAACGATTTTGATAATTAAACGTGAATCTAAGAGGAGGTTTGTTATTACACGTGACTTAGTTGTTGAGCTTTAAAACGACTTTTACCGAGGCAAACTAAAATCTTTCATATTTTTTTAATTATACCTTTGCGAGAGTATTATATCTGGACTGGCGAGATTCTCCCGATGAAAATGAGTACAAACATGACCATATTCGGACAATTGTTTCTTACCGAAAATTTAATTTTGGAAAATTTACAAATATTTTGAATTAAAACACAATCGTGTTCGCACTCATTTTCATCTTCATTTCAATATTTCCAACTGTTAATATTGCCACGAAACTAAGACCAAACGCGATCTTGTTCGAACAATTACTCCTCACATTGTGCGAATAATTTTTTCAAAAATTTGAAATTACACAGTATTCAAAATAATCCGAACCCGGTCGTGTTTGTACTCATTTTCCTCGGGAGAATCTCACCAATTCAAAGACGATACTTTCACGACGATACAACAAATATAAATTTGCATATCGGTGCCATCGGTAGACAATTTTCGATCTATTCAAACGTGAACGTTTCCACTCCTGTTTACTCATCATTAGCGAAGAAGTAACCGCTTATTTGCTAAAAATCCTCGAGTACTTTTCGAATCGCCACAACCAGTACATTTAACGGGGTGCTTGTAAAACGCTAAAAGCGTGTAATAAATAAAAACTCCGTCCACTCGATGGAAGGCCGTGAATGCGTTACGTACGAACATTGGAGACTCCAGTGGTGCTCCATTGCACGTTGTTAACAACTATTATGCACAGAGGCGGTAATGGCCACTTGTTGCATTCCGCAAAATACTCGATCCCGGACAACAAAGGCTATCGTTTTCCAGCTCGGTGTACGGGCGCTTAAGAGGATCAGCCTTCGGCGATAGAAATACCAATCGGCCACTTTGGCGGGAGCGCGTGCGCGCATGCGCGCGCTCGCTCACTGCAAGGCTGCGTCGTTGTTGCACGTGCAGCTGGCCGTGGATGAAATGCCACATGGAAACACGACTAGCGGGATTAATTGTTTAAACAAGCGCCGCGAAGGTGTCGTAAAAGCCTCGGTGTTCCCTTGAACGCCACCGATGGTGCGAGAGGACGAAGGAGGGGGGAGGGGGGCCCCCAGGTAGGTGTGCACCGTTCATAGAGAACCTCCAGACCTTTGAGGTGTCGCGTAACCTCACGGTAGCGCGTTGAGACGTAGCCAGTTCGAACCATAATTTCTATTCGGTCTGCTCACGCGCAAACGAGGTTGCCGCGTTACGCTGCAAAAACACGGGGCCTTATTATGTTCGAGCTGTATACACGGCTTGTCGAACATTTCCATTTCCTTTGTCCTCGCGTTTCCTATTTACATTTTCCCGCCGCCGAGTGGCGCGCCACTTGGCAATCATCGCGATATATACGTGCGAGCGCGCGCGCGCGCGCGCCAAGAGTATCGGGAGAAAACAGGGAACGTCTATTTCGGTCGGAATGAATCGCGATGGTCGTCTTCACGAACGAAGAGTATTATAATCGGATCGAACTTTCAGAACGGAGTGGGGGGAAATTTTATTGCAAAAAGTTTTCGAAAAGTTTCAATTTTTTATTAATGCTTGAAAAGAAATGCACGGTAATAAAATTATACGATTGTAAAAAATGTATTATAGTACAGAAGTATCGTCTGATCGATGTTTCAAAATGGGGTGGGGGAAATGTTATTGCAAAAAGTTTTCGAAAAGTTTCAATTTTTTATTAATGCTTGAAAAGAAATGCACGGTAATAAAATTATACGATTGTAAAAAATGTATTATAGTACAGAAGTATCGTCCGATCGATGTTTCAAAATAGAGTGGGGGAAATTTTATTACATTTTCGAAAAGTTTCAATTTTTTACATATAAGTGAAAAAAACGTATTGCAGTAACGACTGATCGAAATGTATTCACGAAATTAGTGAAAAAATTACGAGTGTTATCGAAACGATAATGAAATCTGTTCACTTTATCATTGATTGGATCTCATATTTTATTCGTTTACTCAATATCTGTATTTCATTGTAACGATAAACGAACACAAAATATATGAGAATCCAACTATACCATAACCTCCACGAATATATTAAAAAACATATTTTTGTAGTTACGTTCGATTTTTCAACAATTTTGTTAAAAAATTAATTTCCATAGTACCAATGTAACTATATGTCGAATTAAAATAAAATCTTACACGTCGCATAAATTTTTCAATAAAATTCTTTTCAATCCGCTCCAAAATGTCCAGTTCGTGAATAGTTGAGCTTCGATCTTTTCGAGTGTTTTTATCTCGAACGTTAACGCTCGATTTACTCAGAAAAAAAATAGTTTTGGACGTGCTCTGTTTTCTCCCGATAGTCTTCGTACACGATTGCCACTTGCGTCGTCTTTTAAACAAAAGAAACGAGCGTTGGAAATAAAAGGGAGGGACGTCGAGGAAGAACGATATCATTAATATTAATGCGGGACTGTACGCGCCGATGAAATTATGTATACGAATTATTATGGGCTTGTGTACTCTTCACCGTGTCTAACGAATCGATTCGTTAGGTCTTGGATCGTTCTTAGCGGGAGGCAGGTTAAACACTATTTCCTGGGTAACCCAGGTGCTCGGTTCTACGAGGTATTAGTCACTGGGAAGGATCCCCGCTCCTGCTACGGTGTTTCCAAGGAGTCGCTGTTTCTTGAGTCACTCCAAACATTCATCGAGTTATTGTAGGTTTGGAAACAATGCTTTTACTCGACCTTCCAAAGTTCATTTTACTGTGGAATCGTTGGATTCAAGTTGTGCTGGGAGTATTTAGATCATACTGTGCTTAGAATAATTCTGGCTGCTACTCGATTTGGGTTCTATAGACCTGCATAGACTCTACTCGATCTAAGTTTCTATAAATATAGGCTCTACTCGATTTAAGTTCTATAAATATAGGCTCTACTCGATCTAAATTCTATAAATATAGGCTCTATTCTATCTAAGTTCTAAAAATATAGGCTCTATTTGATCTAAGCTCTATAAATATAGTCTCTGTTCTATCTAAGTTCTATAAATATAGGCTCTACTTGATCTAAGCTCTATAAATATAGGCTCTATTCTATCTAAGTTCTACAAATATAGGCTCTACTTGATCTAAATTCTATAAATATAGGCTCTATTCTATCTAAGTTCTAAAAATATAGGCTCTACTTGATCTAAGCTCTATAAATATAGGCTCTATTCTATCTAAGTTCTATAAATATAGGCTTTACTTGATCTAAGCTCTATAAATATAGGCTCTATTCTATCTAAGTTCTATAAATATAGGCTCTACTTGATCTAAGCTCTATAAATATAGGCTCTATTCCATTTAAGTTCTACAAATACATACTCTACTTGATCTAAGCTCTATAAATATAGGCTCTATTCTATCTAAGTTCTACAAATATAGGCTCTACTTGATCTAGGTTCGGTAGATACAGGCTTTACTGGATGTAGATTCCACAAACCTAGATATAAGCTTTACTGGATGTAGCTTCTATGGACCTAGACTTTATTCGATTTAAATTCCATAGACATAAGCTCTACTCGATATAAATTCTATGGACATAAGCTGTACTCGATTTATATTCTATAGACATAGGCTCTACTCGACCTAGGTTCCATTAAACGTAGCTCTATTTAATCTGGATTCCATAGATATAGGCTCTAGAGTTCATAGACATGAACTCTATTCGATTTAGATTACAAAGAAATAGGTTTTACGAGACTTGGGCTTTATTGGTTTTTATTTTATTTAATTCATATTGGGTCCAGGTTCTATTCGACCTATATTTTTTATTTGTTCAACAGCTATTTTACAAATTAACTCTCTTCCTAACAATAAGTGTATAAACCTAAAAAGCTTAACTGGACATAATTTAATTTAACTCAATACAAAACAACGAGATAATTGTTTAATATTTTTAATGAGAATGTAGATTGGATTAAACGAAACACTCTTTTATTTAAAAAAGAATGTGAATTAGTTTCCAGCTTTGATACTAAATATTTTTGTAATATATTTAAATCAATTTCTATAGCCGAATATCATAGAATTATTGTTACAAAATTTCTTGAAAGAATTGCTTTTTATACACCAATATTTTCAATTATTTATCCTCATAATAAATTTCACTTACAAACCGTATTGATGGAATATAGTTTCCTGAAAAATATGAATCACTGTAACGACCAACGTCTGGAAATTTTAATATCATTTATATCAAAATAGAAACAAAGGGCCTTGCAATTTCTAGGTACGACACTGAACATGACTAGGTTTATACCAGTGCTTATTACTCCCCAGCTATCGGACTTCGATACAGGGTGAGCAAGAATTCCTGAAAAAGATATTTCCTATCCGGGTATCACGAATACGATCATCCTATTTCGAATCACCGTGCGACCCTCGCTTCAAGACTATCCTCAGCCAAGCCTCTCTGGTCCGGAACTCGAAATCACCAGACTGGTCGGTATCACGACGGTCGTAACTTCGCGTATCGGCGATATTAATTTCTTAGAAACGTTCATATCTCATGCCAATGAAAGTGGATCGAAAAAAGGAACGAAAACGAAGGCATTTGCCTGTTTGCCGACCGCACTACCGGTCGAGCGAGTCGATGGAGCCACTGGAAAAGGAGAGGCTCGAGGCTTCTGAAACGCGTTAACGGAACGACGTATCTCGACTGTGAAATCTTCTTGCAAAGAGGGACCTTCCATCGACGATAACGCAGGTGAGATCATCAATTGGGTGGAACGCTCCTGGACTCGAAAGTGTCCCACTTGGAACTTTCGGGCAATTAGTGTTTCCCCCGTGGTGCGTCGATCTCGCGCGAATTAATAATCCTCCACGGATTTCCCGTAAAAGACACAACACCGTGTGCAATTGCAAATTCATGTACAATAAAATTTCCCATGGTCACGGTTGTTCCCGTAAACGGGGATCGAACTTTACCAAGATTTCGAGGAAGAACGAACCGCGGCCATTTTCGGCGCCACTCGACGCCATTTTGTACGACGGAGGGGTTGGTCCACGAGGGATGCTGCGCAGATATATCCGTGCAATCTGCACAGAGGGAGAGCAACGCTCCGATTGGAGCAACATCCCCGAACGAAGAGGGTTCAGCACGGCCTTTACGACTCGAAATATGGCACGGTCTCCATTTTGCGCGATATACGTATTTGGGTATCGTTGCAACGAAGCACGTGCGTTTAATTTTGTCATTTTATGAACCGACGAGGAATTCGAATTAACCTTGCTTTTATAGGATTGAAGTGTTTGGGTTGAGAACGTTTTGAAATTATGGAAGTCGGGTTTTGAATTTTATAATACGGTATCATAATGTCGGTATAGTTTTAATTATTGTAATAGAAGTTTACTGTATTATCAAATTACAAACACGACTTCCAAACACTCGAAAGGTTTACAATGCCCAATAGTGTTAACTATTATAATAGTTTAATTATCATTCGGATCGAAAAAGACCCGGGAAGTAAGGCAGGGTTGAGGCAATTACTTCGTGATACATCGAGCTTCTATATTTCGTCCAGTGAGAACCTGGAAGTTGCTAAGAAAATCACAAGTTGTACCTCGAATGGATACAAATATAATAGAGTTTGTCCAAGTTACGATTATAACAATTTAAACGATAATTAGAGAGAGTCAGGAAAAGTCAAAGAGAGTCAAGCAGTCAGAGAGAGTCAGGGGAGTCATAAAGAGTTAGAAAGAGTCAGAAAGAGTCAGAAAGAGTCAGAAAGAGTCAGAAAGAGTCAGAAAGAGTCAGAAAGAGTTAGAAAGAGTCAGAAAGAGTCATGAAGAGTTAGAGAGAGTCAGGTAGAGTCAGAAAGAGTCAGAAAGAGTCAGAAAGAGTCAGAAAGAGTCATGAAGAGTTAGAGAGAGTCAGGAAGAGTCAGAAAGAGTCAGGAAGAGTCAGGGAGAATTAAAAAAAGTTAGAAAGAGTCAGAAAGAGTCAGAAAGAGTCAGAAAGAGTCAGAAAGTGTCAGAAAGGGTCAGAAAGGGTCAGAAAGAGTCATAATGAATCAGAAAGGGTCAGAAAGAATCAGAAGGGGTCAGAAAGAGTGAGGGAGAGTCAGGGAGAGAGTCAGAGAAAGTCAGGGAGAGTCAGAAAGAATCATAAAGAATCAGGGAGAATCTGGGAGAGTTGGAGAGAGTCAAGGGGAGAGTCAGAGAGTGAGAAAGAGAGAGTAAGGGAACAAGAGAACAAGAAAGAGCAAGGGAGAAAGAGTCGATAACGTTCCCCCCGAATCGGGCAACAGAGTTGATCGCTCGGCCAAGAATTGATCGTCTAGGCCTGGGACGTCCCTATACCCAGGGTCTAGACGCAGAGATCCAGCGACGACTGCGCAGGATTTCTCTCTCGATGCGGCGTCGCGACGTTGGCCAACCCCTGGCCGACGGTCTAGCCAGAGGGGGTGGCAGAGGGTGCGACCTTCCTTCGTAATCAATACCCGGTGCTCGTTGCTCCGTTCTTTCGCCACCCACGCGAAATCCTGCAGACACCCGGTGCGCCGCGAATTTTTCTTCTTGTCGTCACCGACCACCTAGCCCTTATCGGCTTTTGTCGTCGCGTCGTTGGCGTGACGGTCTTACACCCCTAACCACCCCTGGCCACCCGTAAATTTCGTATTGGTCGTGAGCAGGACACAGGTAAAACCGGCGTCTCGTTTCGTTGACCCTGTTGTTCGTTAGGCCACCCTCGATCCACCCCTGTAAACTCGAATCGCTCGGTGCTTTCGTGGAGTACGTGGCGAGGGAAGTTTCACCGTTTTTAGGGATCTAGGGGTTTGGGACCTGGACTTAGGGGAACGAGACGCGAATAGTTGTTTCGGAAACATGTTAGCCCAAGGTAGACACAGGTACGTAGATAAGGTTTGGTGATGAAAGATACGTAGTAGAGACAGCTGGAAAGAAGGTCTTTCGATGGAATTTAACGATCTGAATTTTTTAAGGTTATTTTACAATTGATTAGGATTTCGTTTTGTGTGAAATAATTTTGTTCTCTTCTTGGTGAAGAGAATATCTCTCGATGAAATTTGAATTTAGCGATTTGACTTTGAGCGAGTTCAAAAGATTCACCATTGGTCATGGTTATATTTAAAATTATAGCCAAAACAATGTTTTATGCAAGTCGAACCGTTCGCAGTCCTTCTTTATAGTTGTTCACAGTACATGCATATACACGTTCAGAATAATTTTTGTTTGTTTACTAACAGGAAAAACTTGATAAGGGATGGTCCTAAAACGTGTTTTTCCACAAAAAAGAATTTGATCACAATTTGTCACGATTATAATATTTTCCTTCGATGAAGGTAGATTTCTTTCGCATTGAAACTATTCCCCCAAAACGCATCTTTTATAACTGCGTGCAGTACAAAAGGTACAGATACTATTTATAACGTTGCAACTCGAGTTTTCGTAACCCCTTTTGGATTATGGACACTTGTCTGGCTTTGTGAGAATGTTGCATTATCCGTAGACCTGACAAGAGTCTACCAATACGATGGCTCCATGTCAGGGGTGGCGAACCCTTTTGCAATCGCATGCCAAAATTTAATTTGGAAAAAGACCCGTGCCACGTGAACATTTGCTAAAAATATCGAGCAACATTTATTAATGCTTTTTATTTAATTCTCTCTGCGTTATTAAACACTAAAGGTTTGATTTGAAATAAAGAAAACAAAATTTATTACAACAAAACAATTTAGCATGGCTACTATACTTACAATGTATCCACATATTCGATAAATTGTATGTTTAATTCGCGAAACAATTTCTATGGCCACTATTGTAAAAATAATCTTCATAATTTTTATCTAAAAACCTCATATCTATTTAAACATTCAGGGAACCTTTTTATTTTTTTGCGTTTCTTCAAATTTTCCATGAAAGTAACAAATATTTCATTTTCATAAAATTCTCTCAGAGAAGTATTCATTGTATACTATTAATATTCGACTAAATGTGTTTTCTTTTTTTTTTAGGACCTGTATATATATATTACAAATTAATTTTAATTTATATTTATTTTCCAAAATTTCTACGTTTTTTAAATTCTGAACACAAAATGAAATTTATTTAGAACTTGTCCGCGTGCCATAGATTTGCCACTCCTGCACTATGTCTTTAGATACACCGTATAAGATACCGTATGTCTGGTTTACGAAGATTCAACGTTCTAAGAACTGTGGACGCAATTATATGCACTGATGAAAGAGAGTATTCCATTAAGGTATACTCCGTTAGGTACGCGCAACACGCAGGGGCGGATCTACCATGAAATTAATGAAACTTTAGCTTCGGGCGTCTTCGATAAAAGGACTCCCCAAGACCTCTTTAATTGTCAATTTTTTAATTCAACTACCATACAACAAATCAAAAGAAAAATATTATCGTTGAATTGGCGAGATTCTCCCGAGAAAAATGAGACCAAACACGACCATATTTCAACTATTCCCTACACGTGGTACGAATCATTTTTGAAAAATTTTGAATTCAATATAATTAAAAATACTCCGAATATGGTCGTGTTTGGACTCATTTTCACGGGAAGAATCTTACCAATTCGTCGATAATACTCTCGTGAAGATACGATGAAAAATGATTATAAAAATTGTAAACAAATTTTTAGTTCGCATTTTTAAGAAAATATTTGGAATAAAATTCGGTCCAATCGGGATATTAAATTGAACATTTTTCGATTACTCGAGCTAAAGAGTATGAACAGTGGTGGATACGGTTCAGTACGTTTTATCGAGGACGAACGCGACGCTTTAACGAGGTGTCATTATATCTTCATTTAAAACGAGTGATATTGCGAGTCCGAGAAATGCAAAGGTACGGGCGCTTTCTTGGAAGAGACTTCCTGAAAGCCGGGCCGCCTAATTGCATAAATGATTCTCACGGGATGATCGTAATTATGCGCGGTGAATTCCTTAGCCACGGCTCGGAGGCGGCGAGCGTAAACGTAGATGCGTGAGAGTGCGTACACGCGAAACTCGGCCGCGTGTTGCTTAAATCATTAATTAGTGCCGCACGCGCTACGCTGCACCGTTGAAAACTAGAGTTTCGCACGGCCGCAGTATAAATATATCCGTGATGATTAACCGTTGGATAATTGCACGATTCTCCGGCATTGCGCTCGACTCGGAAACGAATCTTTTCAACGGGTAAGAGGTTATGTTTGCTGTACTATTCTTATTACTTTCCTACCTATAATGAAGGAGAGTGTTGTAAGAGGTTATGCCTGCTGGTTCTACTCTTATTACTTTCCAACCTATAACTAAGGAAAGTATTGTAAAGGTTAGGTCTGTTGCTTTACGCTTATTATTTTCCAACCTATAATAAAGAAAAGTATTTTAAGTGGTTATATCTTCTGTTTTATTCTTATTACCTTGCTACCTATAATGAAGAAAAGTAAGAGGTTATGTCTGCTGTTCTACTCTTGTTACTTCTCGATCCGTAATGAAGAAAAATGTTATACGAGGTTATAGCTGCTGTTCTATTTAAAAGAAAAGTATTTTAAGTGGTTATGTCTTCTGCTCTTTTCTTGTTACTTTGTTACCTATAACGAAGAAAAGTAAGAGGTTATGTCTGCTGTTCTACTCTTATTACTTTCCAACCTATAACTAAGGAAAGTATTGCAAAGGTTAGGTCTATTGCTTTACGCTTATTATTTTCCAACCTATAATGAAGAAAAGTATTTTAAGTGGTTATATCTTCTGTTTTATTCTTATTACCTTGCTGCTTATAATGAAGAAAAGTAAGAGGTTATGTATGCTGTTCTACTCTTATTACTTTTCAATTTGTAATAAAGAAAATATTGTAAAAAATGTCTCTTCTCTTATTTTTATCATTCTCCGACTTATAACGAAGAAGAATATTGTAACCATGACTCTCTAATCACATTTTGATTATTAACAAATGGGAAAATTGTTCCAAATGTGTATATGTATATATGTACGTATATACTATGAGTAGGTGTAAGAATGCATTTGACGTGAAAGGACCGCGAGCAGTCCAGCTCTGATTTAAATGTGAAAGCAATGCTATTAGTTATTAACACATGTGACACAAAATCCTGATCATTAATAAAATTACATTTTTCAAAAATTCTTTCCACCTATTCGGTATACATACACACTTATACGTACATTTTTTTAAATATATTCGTTGTTTGCGAATATTTTTCAAAAGTTTTGAATAAATTTTGAAAAGGATTGAATTTTATGTAAAAGAAGTTAAATAAACTTTTCCTCTATCTTCTGTACTCGAAAAAAAAGTGTTTCCAAACATTACACATTGCATTGCATTAATTCGGGACATCAATTTTTATATATAACGAGCCTATTCGATCTAATATTTATCCTAAGTTCGTACCTTTCAGCAACAAATGTAAATTGCATCGAGTTAACAATAAGTCCGAACTCGAATCTGAGTTTTCTAAAATGTGCAAAATAATTTCCGAGTAATTCAAACGGACGCATGTGCTCGATGCTTCTAAAATGGCTTCGAAATTTCTCACGAACTTCACGATGGTGTGTGTGCACGCGTGCGCGCGCACGCGATCCTCGACACTATCTTGGCGAAGCTTTTTTTTCTCGCGCTAAACGCATATTCCGTTTATTCCTTGCGAGTAGGAGTTAATTTTATTGTAAACAGGCTGACAGTGAAATATGCGGCCCGCGGCGTTGCCAAATAAACGGCGCGCACACGAAATCGCTCGAAAATCCCGCGCCAAACTGTCCAGACGAAGATGGAAAAATATGTCGTGACGCCAGGACCGGGTACTTGGGTATTTTCAATATACCGTCTCTCGGGAATGCCGATCTCCAAATTTTCAAAATATTCGCACAGCTATGTTTACCCAGAAGCGATATATACCGTTGAACGGTGACAAAGTTGCTACTTCATTACCAACAGTGTAACTCGTACGTAGGTACTTCAATCGTTTTCATTGATCGTATTGAATAGGTTATCCACTAAATTTCCTGTCTTTTTCGGACGTGTTACCTTTCGGTTAAGCAGCGGCAGGTTTGTCTTTTTATTGTAAATTATTTCGACGAGCTCTAGTCGACAGTTTGCATCGATGATGCTTTCGAGTCGTCTCGTGTTGACATTCGAATGCATTTCGCATCGTGCCTACGTGCACGTCTCTCTGTAACGCATCTTCGCAGTTATTCCGTCTTGGCGAAGGTACTGCGTTTGATAGAAATTGCACAATCTACTGGCGCCTCCCGTCAACAAAATACCAGAATGATAAGAATGCGGCTGAACATTACGGGTTACTGACCGACTATGATTTGTAACCATTTTCTTTTTATGGATATAGCAATGCGCACATTCTTGATGGGTGTATTTTTTTCATAATTTTATTCTTTGTATTAAATTTTAATTGCAGTAGGCGCATTAAATTTGATATGTGACCAAAATTTATCAATGAAACGTGCTTAATTTAAAAACTGATTTAACTTGTTAAAATTTATTACCATTTATTCGGAGGAATCCTTACGTTTAAATGTATTTCACGTGGATGTAGAAAATTTTGAATAATATTGTTACAATAATAAATATTTTAACGTGTATTGATAAAATAGATTATAATTCTTACCATGGTATTTCTACGATAGCCAGAGGCGGTAAAGACGTTGAACAATTTACACAAGAGATCGATAGATGGCATGCAAATTCGAACGATTGTCACGGCTCCATCCGTCAGCAGAGTTTTTATTTTGTGTGTTCTGCGATCGAGCCTGATCGAGCTGAGCAGAAGGATCGAAATGTCAGAGTTTCGACGACGATTCTCGAGCGTGTGTAATGTCAGCCACAAGTGACGCCTCTGCGCTTCTCACGGCGCGCTTTTCACGTGAAACGATGCCAACAGGATAAATTATGCCACGAAAGGAGAACACGTAAGTATCCATCAGATAGCTTTCTAACCTCGTTATTTATCGAGAATAGATTTTTATCGTTTGCTTTGCATTTTACGGATGACACTGTATGTACTAGCCTGTTTTTCTTCAATTTTTACGAAGTGCTCGTTAACTTTAACGTCTTCTTAGCAAAGCGAAAACATGGGAGCGAGACAGAAGAAAACGTATGAACACATACTTCAAAACACTGGCAGATCTTCTGCCGCCTCATCAAGAAGGTCGCAAACGCAACAAGGTCGACATTCTGATCCATGCTTCAAAGTACATCAAAGACCTCCATAGTCGCACTGACGAATTATTCTCTGCTCATGCTTCTGAAGCGCACAGTAAGCATGCCAATCCGACATCACTCATAAAATGCACTCTATTCCTTTTTTTTACATCTCAATTTTTGCTTGTACGCAGAGGAAGAATTGGCTCGTCTCAAAAAACTAGTAACTCAGCTTTTCTCTCGCACGCAGTTACTGTCGACGCTGTTGCGAGAGGCTGGAATCTCCGTACCTGCAGAACCGGCTCTCGAAAAGATATCTCCGTTAAAATGGTCAAATAAAATTAATGTAGGAGATGCGGAGAAATATTTCAGTAAAATAGAAGAAAGTAAGACCATTGGAAATTATGTGATAACTTGAAAAACTATTATTACATAGTTTTCAAGTGTTTAAGGAATGATTGATTTCAGTAAAAAGTTCTGAAAATAGGAGGGAGAAGTCCGCTGACCTTAAAGTGCCTTCTAAGAGGAAATCAGTAAATTCTTCTCAATCGTCTAACAAAAAGTTGGTGCAAAAAGGTGATGCTTCTAAGAATATGAATAGTTCGATTGAAAATCAAGAAAATCGAGTAAACTGTGCAAACAGTAAGAATGACAATTCAGATACAACGGACAATGTATCAGAAACTGGATCAAAAGAACCAGAATGCTGCCAAACAAATACAAGTAAATGTTTATCCTTAAATTCAGCTCTCCTTTGGATATGTAACATCACTTATTATTTCTTTAAAATTAGGTTCTGACGTAACAGCCCCTTGCCAACTGAATGGCAAAACGAATAATGGTAGGTATGAATAAATGAAAATAAAATCATAACTCCTTCGAATACCAATCTTTGCAATTAATATCTCGTTTTAAGCATTACAGAAAGCAGAGTCCCAAAAAAAGATAAAGAAAAAAGCAAAAAAGAAGGATGGAAAAAAATCTTTAACGCCATGTATAAATAACTCTGTTACTAATTTGACACCAAACACTCTCATACTGTCTGGCGGTAAATTAATGCCTTTGGTAACTCCTATGGCTTCGAACATAGTTGTAAATACTCAACAACAACCAGCAAATCCCATAATTCTTAGCAATACTCAGCAGAGTCAAATGATCGTCATGCAACCATTAACGAATCGTGTACAAAATTCTGTTGTCTCTATCTGCAATCAGGCTTTAATTAACACAGTACAAAAGGTCACGTTAAATACAGTTCCGAATATCCGTGCAAATATGGTTGTGGATTCACAAAATTGGGCATCTAACGTGAAGAACATAGTGAATGCGACGAAAATTGGCGGTCACAAAGGCATCCTACCCAAGGGCAAAGAAGTTACAAAAACGACGATGACGTACAAAGTTCCTATTCCGGCGGTTCACAAAGAAAAGTCAGAAAAACCAAAAGAACTGACGAGTAAAAAGGACACTGAAGTTAAATCTAAAACGAATAAGAATTATACAAAGAACGCTAAAACTCAACAGTCTGTAGAAGCAGTGGATGAGAAAAACGAGAAAGAAAAAACCGAAAAAAGTATCGAAGATATAAATTCGCCACAAAAAGGATCACTTAAGCGTCCTTCAAGCACAGAAGTTGAATTTACCGATGAAACTGTTGATAAAAAACGAAAGACAAACGAACACGGTGAAAGTACCGTTAAAGTGCATTCAGTACCTGTCTCGAAAGCGGATTTCGCTGTGACTTGTAAATCTATCGAAAGTTTAAAACATGTAATAGAGAAGATAGGCGAGGACACGAATGAAGGTGAAGACAAAGGTCCTATTGTGGATCAGTCAAATGAAAAAGAATCCTCTTCCGAAACAAACGTAGAATGTTCAGTTCCATTGTTTACTCCTAGTGTTAGCCATGAGGTTGTTTCTGATTTTTCAAAGTCAGAAGATGCTTTAAAGTCGGACAATGTGCAATGTGAAACCAAGGAAGATCAGGATGCATCAATTTCAGGTACCGTGTCACCGGTTACTTTCTCAGAGGAGCATTTAAAATCTGGCAACGAAGTTGTATCAGTTTCTCCGGACACTGAGTTCAGTATTCCTATCGACAATACACTGGAAAAGTCAAGTAATAATATTGATCAGCCTAATACCAAGTCATCCTTAACGGAAGTTGAAGAGGTCGTTCAAGAATCTGTAGGATCTAAGAAAATGAAAGAAGTGTGCAATCTTAGCACTGAGTTCGACAATCTATTACAAGTAACACCTAAAAAATCAGAAGCTGTTGAAGGCACAACGAACTTAGAAAACAATAAAATCATTTTAAATCTTGACACGAATACCACGACGACGTTGAAACCGGAAACAAATACGACGGTACAGACATCCGACACCGCAGTACAGTCGTCATCGTTACTTCCAGTTAGTATAGTGGAGGACGAGTCCAAGTTAGCTAAGACATCAAAGGATGAGATACCAAAAGCATCACTGTCGTACAACACAGAGAATTCTTTTGTGCCTATCAATAACAGAGCCGATGGTCTTCACTCGGACCTCTCGAACGACATATTTGCTTCTCTTCAAGTTCCTTCTAGCTCGCACAATTCTGAGTCAATATCTCCTACTGCAGCGTTCCTAATGGCATTCCCTTTGGTCTCCTCATTGAACGGTAAAACTGAGGTTCTGGAGGAGGAAATGAAAGAAGACTTTAAGTATCACAGTCAAACTCCGCCCATGCTTCTACAAATTGGAGCAATGGAACCCAATAGTTTCAAAATAAAATCCTCATCACCATCACATACGATTGCAGAGAAACGTTTGAAGGTGACATGTGAGGAGAAAAAAAATGTAAATCCGCCTGTAAGTGAGACAGTAAATTCGGAGATTATCGTTTCCGTGGAATGCAGTCCAACCATGAAGGCGTTACCCAAGGTCGTGAACGATGAACCCCTCAGTGAACCTTACAAGATCGTCCAGAGTGTATTGCCCTCTTTGGAAAAATCTGCTTCTTCAAATTCCTTCTCCCACACGACTACCTACCCTACCGCGAGCGTGTCAGCCACTACTTCGATCAGTACTAATACAGAAACAGGAGAAAATTGTCAGAGTCAGCTCACGACCAGCCTACGAAACGCGATCACCAATACGACCACTGAAAGTATCATTGCTTCTCACATTGACACTGCCTCCAGCTCGAATAAAACGGACCAGACCACTTGTCCAATTTCATCTTCAACTTGTGACACCAGTGTTCGCTATACCTCCTCCCAAGACTTTCTGTCAAGCTACTCAACAGTTGTCGATAACAATTTAAACAATCTACAACAGAATTCAACTGTCTGTAACAATGAAACTATTCAAGGCGTGACTTCTGCTGGACTTATGCAGAATGTAGCACCTGACGTGTCTCAGGCATCCCTGGTTTCCCATTTGGCCAATACAACAACAACAACAAATACTTCGTTGCGATTGCAGTCCATGCAGATGGATTATACGTCCCAGATGAAGGATAAAGATTCTCACAATTCTCGTGTTGCTTATGGGGTTCATGACAAAGATCCTTTAGTGGATTCCAACATTGTACCCAACAATCGCCTCAATTATAGTGATCATGTTGACAGAGTTCTTCCTACTTCCTCTCAGAACATGCAACCGGACTATTCTATACAGTCCAAAGATGTATCTCTTCCTATTCTTTCTTCCCAAGGTATGCAAACTGTTTATGACTCACAACCTAAAGACACTCATGTCCTAACTACTCAACAAAGCACTCACCAGTCCTACACAGTTCATGAAAAGGATCATATTGTTCAGAACTCTCATAATGATTACTCTGTAGATCAGAACAAGAATTTGCCTCGAAAGAATTCTATATCTTATTCTACAGGAACTGGTAATGCAAATGCATCCAATAGGAATCAGAGCTATTCTTCGAAAAACTCAATACCCAACTCATCTGAGAATCATTTCCAACGCAGTTATCCCAAAATGAATAAGGATACTGACTCTTCTGCCAATAATATTGTAGACCAGGATGCAAAATTGAATAATGTTTTGAGGTCAAAGCAGCAGGAATCACAGGACCATAGACGTGACGCAAATTACACTTCTACAAAGAAGATAGATGTTGTTCCGTTTGCTCAGACATTTTCCTATGGAGTGAAAGAGTCTATAAATACACAGGCTGAACAAAATGTGCTGAATACCAATAACGTATTTCAAGGAAAGCGAGAGAATACTCAGAATTACAGTTCTTATTCTAACAAGGACATGAAAAAGATTAATACCAGTTCTTCAAATACTATGAGTAGTAAACCTCTGATTCAAAATGTGCCTGTAACACGATACTCACAGCAATCAACGTCTTTTGTCGTCACGTCCAACTATGAGCCGAGTACCGTCACTGAGAATCACGCGAAGTCGACAACCACGGTTGCTCACAATTCTTCCAACTTTAGCATTTTATCTTGGACTACTTTGTCACCTGTTGGCGGAAGTGGTAACAATAATTTGGTACAATTCGAGCAAGGACCGAGTCAAACGGACAACACAGAGGAAAAAACTATCTGTGAAAATTATAATTACGTTCCTTTGCACAAGGAAAATGCAAACTTTTCTAATGTATTGACGAACGACGTTTATTCAGCTAATTCGACTGTGGCTAATATTGACAAAACGAGGATGAAATCTGGTATGGAACAGCAAAAGCAATCATTCGTTGATCCCTCGAAAGCAAGAAATATTCAGGCAAACGTCCCTCCATCTGGAAAACAGAATCGCATACAAAATCAAAGCCAAGCAGCATCCGGTACTAATGATTATAAGTTTAGCACGGAAAATAAAAACAAGTCCAAGTATGGTATGGAGTCAGAGTATATTCAAAATGGGTATTCTGGAATGGAACAGCAGCAACAACAACATGGACCAAAAAGCCATCAGTCTATGCCTACAAAACAGGACAAAGCTGTGTATCCAATGTCCACTTATGACTCTCAAGTGAACTTTGACCTGCCTGAAGTTAGTACACAAATGAAGTATTCTGTGGAGACCTATGCTAGTTCGAATTTCAAGTATCCCGACAAATCGCAGCAGCAGAATCAAAATAAGTATCAGTCTTTGGTTCAAGGGCAAATTCCCTCTCTTCAACATGATAGTGTTACATATACTAACGATGGTAAACATGGACAACAGCAAAGTGCTACAAAGTCGAAAGGAAACCAACAACAGCATGCTATCAGAGCTCCTGTAAACTGGATGATGACACCAGAGATTAAACACAATGCAAACATTGCTGACATTATTTTACCACCAATTGGCAAGGAACTTGATTTTTGTCAGAACAATTTGTTTGCTCAGACTCCCTCATACAATCAAGGCACACCAAATCAATTTTATAACAACTACGATGTGGCTGCCCATAGCTTCCCGAATTTACCAGTTCTTCAAAGCGAACCGAAAAGAACGTCAGAGGTATTTTACTCTGAGGAACAACCATTTCCTTGGTCTCCCACAAAAACCAGTGTTCATGTGGAACAAACTCAACCAGTTAAGGGTATAGATCAGCATATTGTTCCCTCTAGTCTTCCAACTCTGGTCGGTGATTTGGATTTAGGTACCAATATACCTGAAAAACAGAATTTCTTATTTGGTCAAGTACCATCGAGAGTTCCATCTGATCAGAGTAAAGACCCTACCAAAGATAAAGAAGGAAATGTCACGGGTCGTGATTTTCATACTGTATTAAATAGTCAGACTGTTCAACATCCAGGAGCTGGGCCTTCTTTCCTTTCTGTAAGCCAACTGGTCGAACATGAGAAAGCTGAGAAGTCACACCAACAACACCATCAACAACATCATCATCATCATCACCACCACCATCATCATGCTCATCAGCATCAGCAGCAACAGCAACAGCAGCAACAACAACAACAACAACAGCAGCAGCAGCAACAACAACAGCAGCAGCAGCAGCAACAACAGGCTAGAAAACATCAGAGAAAAAGTAATGCTAGTCCTAGGGGAAATAGTAAACGACAAATGGACATACGAAAACAAACTTCAGGTAATGATCAGTTACATCAGAGGCACGAAGAACAAAAATCTTCTGCTCACACCTTCTCAGAACAGGGATACCAACAGCAGCAGCAGAAATACCAACAGAATAATGTTCACTGGAGAAGCAGGAATTGCAAGAGCAATTATACTGCAGAAGCATTGATAGGAACCAATAGCAGTGTTCATGATGCAATCCAAGATAAACATGCCTCCATAAAGTTTACCACCAACTATCCTCAGAACAAATTTCAAACTAGCCTGCCTACTGCAGATGCAGTTATGCCGATTAATTATTTTTCAAACGCGGATGACGGAAGTGGTTATGGACAGATGGTCAATCAGAACTTCAACTCGTACACGTACTCTTCCAACACAAATATCTATCCTACTTCGAATTTTATAACCAGCATATCGAATACTCCCACCAGCTACATGATGCCACTGCACGATAACACCGATTATATGGAAGCAAATGCCTTTCTTCTGTCGAATGTGGCAACCTCCTCGACTGCCACTTCGTCGACCACATCCACTGTGACAACTTCAACTTCCAATGTAAATACCAACACGAAGAACCACCAGCATTATGGGAAACACCAGAACTGTGACAAACGGACATATTCAACAAACGCGAAGAAAGGGAAGAGGAAAGGTCTGGATGGAACTATGCAGAATTTGGAGTTCCCTCTTTCTGGCATTAATTCACCCCTTGAAGATTATCATCACTCTGCCACGTTCTTACCACCACCCCCGCCACCACATGCTAGCCCGCTTTATCAAAATCATCCACAGGCAAACGCGTATACGAAAGCAATGAATGGTTTACCACCACCACCTTCAGTGGCTGGTCCGCAAGGCGTGCCCACGGTAGCAGCGGCTGGTTTTCCAATGAATCCAAACATGCCAAGAGGAGGAATCGTTTCCAGCAATCCAATGACCATGAGTCATCATCCCTCAGGCACTAGTCTTACCAACTTCAATTTGAGTACTATATTCCCTGAGATGAACGATAAAGTATGTGGATTTCCTTAGTGTTCCAAGCCTTTATACTCGTATTATCTCTAACGTGGATCAAGCAAAAGGTCTGCACTCCGGAAACATGTGATTTGTGGTGACTTAAAACATTTTGTAACCAAAACTGTTAAAATATGAAGGATAATAGTAAACGTGCGAGTGCAAAGGACCAAAAATTGATTGCTTGATCTCAGGAACATCTTAAGTAACTTTTCTATTTGTTTTTTTTTTTTGTTTTTTAGATAACTGGATATAAACCACCGAATGGTATACCACCTGGTTTGTCGCAGCCACCAAACCAATCCACAGCTTATGCGCAGAGAACCAATTACCCAACAAACCCTCTCTGTCATTTGCCACAGGTTTGTCTTACAGACAAAAAATTGAATAATCTGTTTAAATTAAAATTAAACATGTGTATTTTCTTTAGGTATCAGAAGGAAGTCAATTTGCTAATAGCGTTCCTCCTCCTCCCCCTCCACCTCCTCCTGGAGTAATACATTACAAAAATGTATGATAAAGTAAGTATGGATTGAGGGGCGCGTCAATGACCAATCGATAATTGTATATATGTAAATAGTTGTGTAATTGATTAAATTAAAAGAGATCGATATATATATGTATATTTGAAATGTTTGATTTCGTGCCACATTATTGGATGGGACATTAAAAATCAATTTATAGTAAGTTAGAGCAACGTACTCATTTTTATTAGATATTTTATTACAATTTTAAAACATTGGCATTTCTCATCCTGTCTGTTCAACAAAGGGAACTCTTTATAAAGTTCTATATAAAAATGAAATACACTGACGTTAAATATATTATTTATTATTATAATTGTGTGAAATTTATCTTAGTTGTACATGCATAGGAAACAAGTATCACAGCACATATATGTCTCATTGATCGTTTAAAATGTTAAGTTACCTTATATCTTTGGTAGGTGGCTTCAGTGGAATCTTACCAAAGCTAAATTTCTCTGCTAAATACATGCTCTTTTCATCATCTGTTAATTGACCTTCAATCGAGTATACACTATCATCGATAAAAGCCGTTGTCACCGTACCACCAAACGGTGATTTCCCGAATCCGGTTGAAGAGACTGTAACCGTATTAGCCGGATTGCTTTCAGCGAAATTACCAAATGGCGAGGTGATCTGCTGCGTTTTCAGAGCAAAAGGGTTTGTAGTTGTAGTTGTGACTGTAGTATTTGTGGTAGCAAATGGAGAACTCTTCAAGTCACCGAATGTGGACGTTGTAAAAAGTGGGGTTGTTGTACTAGGTGTTCCAAATGTGATTCCGGTATTCGTAGTGCTGAACGGCGTACCAGAAGACGTAACGGTAGTACCGAAAGTTTTAGTGGCAGTCCCTGTGGCCATGCCAAATGTGGGTCTTGAGAAAGGACTGGTGGTCGAATTAGTGGTTTCAAATTGTGAAGTTGCGGGGGCAAAAGGACTGCTAGTCGTAGGCGTAGTTGTACTAAATGGAGACGCGTTAGGTGTGGATATAGCAGGTGCAGGGCTTTGGGTATTTCCAAATAAGTTCACAGCAGGTGTGGTTGCGGTAACCCCGAAAGCGTTTGTTGATTGAGCCGCAGAACTGAAGGTCGGTGTTGTGGTACTGGGACCACCGAAGATACTGCTAGAACTAACAAACGTCGGTTGTTCACCAAATATCGGTGCAGGTGTACTTCCGAAATTTGCTCCACCACCGAAAACAGGCGCTCCTCCAAAAGCAGGTCCCGTTTTCTGTTGAGAGAATATTCCAGAGCTGAACGTTCCTGATGACGGGGTCGTTCCAAAGAGAGGGTTCGTAGTTTGTAATGTCGAGGAACCACCAAATGGATTAGCGGTAGTTGTTTTGGCTCTTCCAAATAGAGACATGCTAGGTTGAGATGTGGAACTGCCGCTGAACAATGACGGGGAGGATGTTGCTCCAGTGTTAAACGCTGATGTCGTTGATTGCGACGTTTGGGGTCTGGTAAAGACATTGTTCACTGCACTGGACGTTCCAAATACACTAGGCTGTCCGAAAACAGATTGCTGAGTTCCTGTACCAAAAATTGAATTGTTTGTTCCAAAAGATTGCGGGTTTTGTCCTGAATTAAAAATTGTTGCCCCAGTAGTATTTGTAGTTCCACCAAATACAGAACTAGTATTGGTTCCACTGTTGAAACATCCTAAAGCATTGCCAAAAGGTGGGTTGCTACCAAATACAGGATTCGAAGTGGTATTTGTCCTTCCAAATATCGATGTAGTATTTGGAGAAGCAAAACCTCCACTGAATGGATTGACCTGGCTTCCAAACGTTGTTTTATTCCCAAAGACATTGGAAGTTGAAGTATTGCCAGGGACTCCTAATTGAGGAGTTGCAAATGAAAAATTGGACGATTTCCCAGCTGTATTTCCACCCGTGGTTAATTTACCTTTTTGACCTGTTGCTTGAAGTTCTTTCTAAAAAGAATTTTTATTACAATTTTGTAATAGGAATTTACAAAGAATAATAAAAATTCTTTATAATATTTTACTCACCAGCATGGCTATTGTTGCACGAGTAGGATTTTTTAAGACTTCTCGTTTAGCCTTCATGTCTTGACACAGTTGTTGAAAACGTATTTTCTGAAAAGAAAAATGAGGGTCGAATGACTTACAAATAATCATGATAATTTAATACAAGACAAAAGCTGTGTGTGCAAACCGCTTGTTCCACCATCCCATTTTTTTGTGCTTCATACATTTTCCATCGTACTTCTTCCGGAGAAAGATCTTCCATGCCCGGAATGCATGGACAGTGTTTGAGAGGTGCAAAACATGATAGCAACCATTGTCCTCCTCTTTCAGCACTGAGTACCTCTTTTGCAACCGCAACCCTTATTTCAATGTATAAAATTAATTAAATGCTTTCAAAGTTAATATAGAACAGTTTTATAGTTTTGCAGTACTTACGCTGTATACTCATCCTCATTGTAAGAGTCAACTTTGTTATTTGCTCCTACAAAACCAATAGTTTGATATTAAATTAAAATACGTTTTAACAAATAGTACTTGTGTTTTAAGTATCTTATCTTACCAAAAGTATTTATATGTTCGAATTGACAGTACTGTCCATAACGGCAATTGCCTTGTCGATAATATTTACAAACAACCATGGTGCATGTGGTCGGTTACATTCAATCTTGTTACGAAATTAGAAACATTTTGTATCTCATGCAATCTCGTGTGTAAGAATTAAGAAAATAGCGAAGTGTTTTCTGTAATCCGCACTAGAGTGCGCGATGATACAGGGTGTTCCAATATACATATGCGGTAGATATATAATACAACCTAACGGTAATGTCTTACAAATGCAACCACATAAGTGCAAGATTACATTTTCGAAAATATTAATGTTAAAAATGCATTGGCTATTTCTATGCATTAGACTAAGTACCAACTTTTCGAATTTCTTTACAAGTTTTTATTGTAAACGTATAAACATATAAGAACCTTCGAAATTAAGGATACAAAAACACGTTACACTTTTCTTTTTTGTTTGATCAAGAGGAATCACGTCTTTTCGATTTGTGCCACATATTTTGTAACTTCTTATATAGATTCATTCAATTCGAACACCGAAAATATTTTTTTATTTGATAAACAAAAATAACTTCTTTTGTATAATACAATTTATAAATTTCTGGGAATCAACGTTTACGTAAAAATAAAATTATGGGATTCATAGAAATTAATGAGAACAATCCCTCCTTTTAAGTCTAGTAACTTGACAGTCACACGTCATCACTTGGTGCTATTACTTGTGAATTTATTATATTTCGAATAAATGCAAAGTGAAAGTGTTACACGAATGTTAATAAAACGTAGAAATTGTTAAAGAAATTCATCGGATAATTACGCAAACGATAGTAAAGATTTCTTATCGTTCGCGTATAACGGAATTTCCCAATCATGATCGTTACACATTTCATTACGCACACTGCTGGAATGCAGTCATATACGTAAAGGCTACGCGATGATTTTCTCCGAGGATGCGTTCTGAATTTGTTCAAATTCGCTGACGATCATCACTGTATTTCCGTTGGATATTTGTGTATCAAAAAGAGAGAAACGAGTTTGTCCTCGTTATCAGTGAACTTCGGATCACGCCCCACGCTGTTGAAATCAAACCGGCCGAACCCAACCCCCCTTGGTGTACATAGAACGTAATGTGTCATCTTTCACGTGTTTCCGTGAATTTTTCATAGAAAGGGCGAAACGTCGGAGGGAGCACGACGCTAATAGATTTCAGTTGGGACGTGAGATTTTCGTAGCATCTTGGCAAGATGGTAAGCGCCAGTATTCGATGCATGAGAAATAGGTTATGGCGATTTGTATTATTGGAAACCATAAAATTCCTTATCGGCGAGTCAGGATGTCGACGTAGCCAAGTTCTCTTTACCTTTTGATAGTGATTTTTTAATATAAATATATAAGTTAATTAATTAACCGGCAGTTGAAACGATTTCATAGTCATCGAAACAATCTTCGAATATTGTTCTAATTTTAGTTCTTCTCCTTTTACAGTCAGGAACGTTGAAGCCTTATCTCACAGCAGTGAGGCGAACACTCACTGCTGCAATGTGTCTCGAGAATTTTTCATCCCAAATTGTGGAGAAACATAATAAGCCGGAAGTGGAAGTAAGAGCTAGCAAGGAGCTTCTTCTGACTCCGATATTGATAAGTAGAAATGAGAAGGAAAAGGTACTCATCGAGTCCAGTATAAACAGTATGAGAGTAAGCATCGCTGTCAAACAGGCGGATGATTTAGAAAAGATTCTGTGTCACAATTTCACAAGATTCATGACAATGAGAGCGGAACATTTTGTTATTCTCAGGAGGAAACCGGTAGAGGTATGTATTCTTTAAATTTGCCCGATATTAGTGGGATACACAGAATCAATAACGTTCGAATGATTTCACAGGGTTACGACATTAGTTTTTTAATCACAAACATCCATGTAGAACAAATGTACAAACACAAAATTGTAGACTTTGTCATCCATTTCATGGAAGAGATCGACAGAGAGATCAGTGAGATGAAACTATCGATGAATGCCAGAGCTCGTATTTGCGCAGAAGAATTCTTGAAAAGGGTTAGTATACAATATGGATTTAATGTTAAAAATATAATTTCATTTAAGCAAACGATAATTTTTATTTCAGTTTTAATTCCTGGGACACAATGTGTTACCAACATAGCAATAGATGCAAATGCCAGGTCGCTAAAAGTATCAGTGCCCGTAAACTAAGCTGGATAACGCAGTTAGAAATATTTTTAGGATAACTTCCTAATTTTCTCTAAGCGGCCCTTTATCCGAGTAACGATCCTTGCTGTTCTGTAATTGGTTACAAAATCCATTAAATAAATTTCTCGATTAATCGATGTTATCTCCAACTGTGTAACAAATAACAAGTCTGACGTACATGTAAGTACAAAATGATATATTAATGCGGTGCGTCATTACGAATGGTAGGAGATGTTTGCATCAAAGGGAGTGCATTTCTTTCTTCCGAAGAATGAACCGAAGCGGTATACTGGCGTTTGTTCAAAAAGCGACGTTCTAAAACTAATTTTAATGTTTCCAAGTCTCGGATATAAATATCGAATATGATGAAACTGTGAAAACCACTTTATAAACTTTACACGAGGCGACGGTAGTTTTCACGTAGGAGGAGGTTTTCAGGTAGGCCTTTTCGAGTCTAGACTTTTTTCAATCTTGTAATCGTCTTATGAATTTTGCATAATCGGTCCATAGCAATACATTTTTATGAGGATATACTAACAATGAAGTTGTACGTAAACTGTAGATACAGACTGGGGTTTGAGCGATCTTTTCACAGGTGGACCTTTTTTCTTTTATCGACGTACTTCAACGAGCCGTTGAACGGTACTTATCATTTAACACTGTGTACTTTTGCAAGTAAGTCTAGCACAAAGGGAACGAAAATGCAGCACGAGGCAAGATAGAAGAGAGGTTTATTTTGTCGGACACCAGGGAATTCCTAATCGTGTAGCCATCGGTTATATCGAGCATTGTTAACACTAGTAATTATAAACGCAACTGACGTCCACCGACACTGGGTATTGTAATTTGTTGAACAACTGCCAAAACACTATTTAGCATAGCAAAGCGATCAAGGGACTGTAATTACAATTGTCTTAATCACTATGATAGCGCTAAGGAGTTAAGAGGTACTTTTTATTGTAATCACGAGGAATGTTATATCTTTATTGCGGTGTCGTATATTTATAACGAACAGAGATTGTCGCGTGTTAACGAATATTTCAAACATGTCCACACCGCGTTGCAACACACAGGGAAAACGCCGCGGTTTCTCTGCTTTTCAAATTTCGGTTAACAGATCGCGGTTGCGTATCCTTTTGCTTTTGTACGTATTCTCCGTTTTACACTGTCCAGCATTTTTAGCGGGCGCTTACCCGGTATATTGTAAACGCGAGCAACCGCGGGCAACGAGACGGCGGTGCGTGCGAAAAGCGTGCAATTCCTTTTGCATTTATAAAGTTCTATTTATCTTACGAATCATTGTAATCGTGTGATTTAATACTAATGTATATATAAATAAACGAGAAGAAGTATCGTCAGGATATACCCGCTGTACCCTCAGAATACTGGAGATAGGCGTCGACCGATTGTCAATTCGGTAACGGTTGTCCAGAGATCCTGGTTTAGCTCACCTCGAGAGATAGTTTTATTTTTCTAAGCAAATTGTTAATTGAAATCGCTCCTAATTAATTTTAAATCGTTCTAGGACACGATTTCGATTTTTGGACAAAATAATTGTTACTTCAGCGCACTCAAGAATCTTTGTATTAACCTGTCTCTAATTGATCCTCAAAACCTCGTCAATGGTTTCAAGGTTCCCCCAGTCCAGTGCTCCGCGATGTTTCCACGTTTCTCCGCGCCTCCACGGCTGCAACGTGCCGTGCAGAGCACAAAGGCCTCCTCGAATCACGGAATCCGTCACGTTCGCGGTGACTCCTCTTTTCACGGGGGTAGGGTGCCCGGACAGAGGCCAGTCGCACGGCGATGCCGTTCACCAGTGGCAGTACGCGAGTTTTCTGGCCACGAGGCATCGCGACATCGCGCGTTTCGGTGCAAGTTCTCCGCGACGACAGTGAGACTCCCCACTCTCATCCCCGAGTAGACCTCACTCTGCTCGACGACGCGTTCGAACACGCTGCACGAGGGTAGTCGAAACAAAAAAAACGAGGACGACCAAGGGTCGCTGAACCCGCGACAAATTGTAACTCTTAGTTCGTCACTTGTGACTCTTAGCTCGTCTCTCGACTCTTGTAATTCCCGTGACCCTTAACCCGACTCCTATGACCCATAACCTGACTCCCGTGACGCTTAACTTGACTTCCGTGACTCTCGTGACCCTTAATCTGACTCCCGTGACTCTCGTGACCCTTAACTTGACTCCTGTGACCCTCAACCTGCCTTACGTGATTCTCGTGATCCTTAATCTGACTCCTGTGACTCTCGTGACCCTTAATCTGACTCCCGTGACTCTCGTGACCCTTAATCTGACTCCAGTGACTCTCGTGGCCCTTAATCTGACTCCCGTGATTTCCGTGACCCTTAATCTGACTCCTGTGATCCTTCACCTGACTCCCGTGACCCTTCACTTGACTCTCGTGACCCTTAATCTGACTCCCGTGACTTCCAATCTGACCCTTGTGACCCTTCACCTGACTCCCGTGACTCTCGTGATTTTTGGATCGACTCCTGTAACTCCCGTGACCCCAAGCCTGACTCCCGTGACTCCCAACCTGACTCTCGTGACCCGCGACCTGACTCCCGTGACTCTCGGCTCAGCTCTCGCGATTTTCAGCTGCGATTTTCGTAACTTTCGGCTGGTTTCACGCGACTCTCGTTCTTCGAATAGAAAAAAAATCACGGAAAGTGGCACGGTAGCGGAACGGTTATCGGGCGAAGAGAGAACAGGGAGCGGAAGCACCCGAACAGAATCCACCCTCGTGGAAAGTTTTAAGCTCGCGGTCGTCTCGCGGCCAGTTACGAACTTCCTCGAGCTCGGTGCAGCCCCGAGGGGGACGGGCGGTACCAGGGGTAAGGGGGCGCGTAATCTCGTTTCGCGACATCCAGATTACCGCGTTCCAGCCGCGCTATTTTCCAGTAGGGAGGGGGGCGGGAGAAGATTGTTGACAAACTTCCGCGGCGTCGTTTGGACCACCCCCACCTCCTCCCTCCCTCTCCTTACTCGGCTGACGTTTCCAGCCGTAACGGGAGGGTTGTCTCGTTGATCCCCCCACCCCACCCGCGATCACTCCCTCCGCTCCTGATCGCGGAGCGAAAGGGAGAGACTCGGTCGCCGTAGCGGAGACCTTCGAGGCCCACTGGCGCTAATTCCTAACGAGCGCCCAAAAATACACGAGCCGAGGGCTGCGACGCTGGGCTGTAGATAGCCCGCGTGGAAGAGGACGGAGAGTCAGGTAGACGCGAAACGAGCCGGATAAATAGAAGCTTACGATTAGCGCGCCGAGTTTTCCCAACTTTACCCCTCTCCCCGCGCTCCGTGCATCCCGCCCTACTACTCCTCTCCAGCAGCTCATCCTCGCGCTCACCGATCGACTGCTCTCCGCGACCTTGTAACTCTTTCGCAAAATTTCTTTTTTTTTCTTTCTTTATTTTTTTTTCTCTTTCTCTTCAACGATTCGTAACGATCGTCCACGATCATCGATCGGTTAAGGAACTCGTCTTTTCGTTCACTGCTCGGTCTCCGACTGGGACAAAAAAAAAAAGAAAAAAATCGGTCGTTCCGCAAGTTCGTCTCGCGTCGGGCCGATCCGTGTCTCTCACTCTCTCCCCCCCCGTGCCGCGTCGGGACGCATCGAGGCGTCCTCGCGTCGCGGCCGCGCTCCCGGCGAGCTTGCGCGACGCCGGTGCTTTTTACGCCGACGCCGACGCCGACGCAGCGCCGGTGGCTCGGAGTCGGCGTAGTCTGGGACCTGGCGTCTCCCGATCGGGAACGGGAAGCTAGAGGGAATCGAGTGGAAGGAACACCCGTGGTTGTACGTGGGTCTCGTCGTCGTCGAGACGCACCGGGTCCGTGAGCGATTAAACGAGGGGGGGGGTTCTTTAAGTGGGTGAGAAAAATCAAAAATTGAAAAAAAAAAAAAAAAAAAATTCTAAAAATCCCAAAAGGCGGGAGCGAGATAGAACGAAAGAACGAAAGAAAGAAAGAAAGAAGGAAAGAAAGAAAGACACCCGGTGGATCGAGTGAGGCAAAAGAAAAAAAAAATATCCCCCGGGGGGAACGCGTACACAGGGGTTGCGCCGAAAGACGGAGAGAAGCGAAAAAGAGAGGGAGAAGGAAACTCGCGTGTAAGGGTTAGCCGTGAAGGAAGGGAGCAGCGTGGAGCGAGAGGGAGAGGACACTGGGAGCAGGAGGGAGAAGGGTAGGGAGTCGAGCGGTGAAACACGGGGAGAGAGGGGTCTAGGCGGAGCGTGAGGGAGAGAGCGGCGCGAGCGTGCCGGGTGCGAGCGAGCGAGCGAGCGAGCGAGAGCCCGTCTTGCGTGCCACGAGCGAGCACAGAGAGGGCCTAAAGTCGAGAGTCAGGAGTTGTGGCTCGTGGTTAGATAGGATGCGTGTGCCTGGGTGCGGTGTTCCACCACCACCCGACAGCCGACGGTTCAGCAACGACGCGACCACCAGCTACAGCAACATCATCGTCAGCGACGCGACCGGTTACGCGGCGACGAGCGCCGGCGACGACGACCAGCAACGATCATCCCGCGTCAGGGCAGACCACGCCGACAGGTGCGCGTACGCGCGCGATCAGGGGAGGTACACGCCTCGCGGCGGTCGCTGGACAACGAGTGACCAACCGGACGACGATCACCAGGCGGTCGTCGACGAGCGCACGACGCCGGGGACCGTCCTCGAGCTGCGACGAGGGACAGACGCCGTGCTGGAGCGTAACAACGAGGTCTGGACCAGCTCGCGGATTCGTCACGCGTTGTTACACGGTGTACCAGAGCTCTTCGATCACCACCAGCTACCAAACGGACCGCACCGAGCGTTCCACGTAGCTCGTCAAGTGTCGCACGAGACTCGTGGGGAGTCCGACAGAGCTACCCAGGTGTCCTACGAACCTCACCGACCGGTGGAGAGAACCTACCAGGTGTTCGACATAGTCCACGAAGCTCACCAGGTGTCCGACCGAGCTCACCAGGTGTTTGACAGAGCTCAGGTGCCTGAGGAAACTACCCAGTTGCTAGAGAAAGCTCTCCAGGTGTTCCACGGTGCTCAGTTGCCTGACAAAGCTCCCCAGGTGTTTCACGGAGCTCAGTTGCCCGAGAGAGCTCCCCAGGTGTTCGACGAAGCTCACCAGGTGCTAGAGAAAGCTCCCCAGGCGTTTCGCGGAGCTCAGTTACCCGACAGAGCTCCCCAGGTGTCTAACGGAGTTCACCAGGTGCTAGAGAAAGCTCCCCAGGTGTTCCACGGAGCTCAGTTGCCAGACAGAGCTCCCCAGGTGTTCAAAGGAGCTCACCAGGTGCTAGAGAAAGCTCACCAGGTGTTCTACGGAGCTCCGGTGCCCGACAGAGCTCTCCAGCTGTCTCGTGGAGCTCGGCGAAGGTTCCAGGGAGCTCGGCAGCCGTTCCACGGCGCTCTGGTACACTGGTACGGTTCACGGTGCACCCGGTGCGGCGCGTAGTCGCGCCAGGAGGCTGGTCCAGGCGACGTTCCATCGCGTTCGGGGCCCAGCCGCCGTGTGACGGTACCACGTTGGTGATCGTGGACGTGCCACGACGTCAGGACGACGCTGTCCGTGGGCACGCGCTCGCTGGAGGACCGTCAGCGCGGTGCAAGCCGGCATCAGCCTGTACCACGGCCGACGTCCCAGCTACTCATGTTCATCCCGGATACACTGAGGAGCTGCATGGTGGAACCGGATGTCTCGACTTACCTGCAGGCCCCTTCCGTAGGACAGGTGGTTTCTTTGCCCCTATTTCGCCCGGATTGCTCGCCTAGGCTCGAGCGGATGACGCTTTTTCATTTTTTTGTTTGTTTATTTTTTCGTTTTTTTTCTTTTCTTTTTTTTTTGGTTTTGGCTTTAACGCTTTTAACGCTTCGGTGAGTGACGCCACTCCGCACGCCGACACGCTTCCGGTGTGCTTCTGGCCGCTTGTGTCTTCGCGTTTAGGGGCTTTTCTCGGGATTTGGGACTCTCTCTATTTGCCAGAGACTATGTTTCTTTGAAACTATCGTTGTGTTTCCAGTGACTGAGGGTTACTCTTGTGCGTTTATCGTGTTCAGGCTTCTAGTTTAGGTTAGATTACGCGTTTAGGCTTTTTATCGGGGTTTGGCACTCTCTTTTCTCGAGAACTATGGGCAAACTATGAGGCAACTATGATCATCTTCGGGGAAACGTGTTTTCAGCAAACTGTGACTGGGTTGTTCGTGTGTTCTCTGCATTAGGTTGTTCGGAAAGTCGTTTCGTTTTCCAAAATGGAGAATATGCAACTTGATAAAATATTTGTACACTTTAAAAAAATCTAGTTTCATTTTCACCAAAAAAAAACGAAATAACTTTCCGAACAACCCAATATATAGCGTTTAGGGTTCTTGTTAAATTATAGGTTATCTTTGAGGATCTCACCAACGTGAGATCCAATCACGTGTCTACCAGAGAATTATGACGAGTTTTCACCGTGTGTTTTCCGTATCTCGCGTTTAGGGTTCTTTCTATGAAATTATAGGTCATTCATGGGGATCTCACTTTGGTGAGATCTCGTCACGTGTCTTCCAATGTACCCTGATAGAGGTTATGAGTTCTCTGTACTGAACAGTCGATCCACTTGGAGTGGGAATTTTTCTAAAAATTTTCCACATTTCCACAATTTGAATATTTCCACTCTTTTCGCTCCTCTCGAACGTTTATTCGAACACACTCTTTGTACGAAACATTCTCGCGACGGATTACCGAGAAACTCGCATGTTTTTCCGTCGTCGATCTCTCTCACGATGGTGTATTTTTACCATTCGGATTTCTCGTACTCTGGAATTTCGTTTATAGTTACTTAATTATTGACGGCTCTATGTTTCTAATATTCGGTGACAATTATTGAAACAGAGAAGTATTATACTCGAAAATTAATTCGTTAAATATACTCGTACATTAATTCGTTAGATATACTCGAAAATAAATTCGTTAAATATACTCGAAGATAAATTCGTTAGATATACTCGAAAATCAATTCGTTACAGTCTAAAGTAAATTCGTTATACTCGAAAATAAATTCGTTAAACATACTTGAAAATTAATTCGTTAAATATACTCGAAAATCAATTCGTTATAGTCCAAAATAAATTCGTTAAACATACTTGAAAATTAATTCGTTAAATATACTCGAAAATCAATTCGTTATAGTCCAAAATAAATTCGTTAAACATACTTGAAAACTAATTCGTTAAATATACTCGAAAATCAATTCGTTATAGTCCAAAATAAATTCGTTATACTCGAAAATCAATTCGTTATAGTCCAAAATAAATTCGTTATACTCGAAAATAAATTCGTTAAACACACTCGAAAATAAATTCGTTAAATATACCCAAAAATAAATTCGTTACATATACTCAAAAATTAATTCGTTATACTCGAAAATAAATTCGTTAAACATACTTGAAAATTAATTCGTTAAATATACTCGAAAATGAATTCGTTACAGTCCAAAATAAATTCGTTAAACGCACTCGAAAATAAATTCGTTAAATGTACTCGAAAATTAATTCGTCTCTTTCTATTTTTCTTTCGAAGACACGTACGAAATTAGATAGAAATAGCAACACTGTCGGTAGTGTTAGTGTTAAAAAATCCTCTGGAGAGTTCTCTTCGGTGACAAATTGCAGGGTTTTCTTACCACGAGGGATGAATCGACGTTCAGGGGGAGGAACACGTGCGTCTCGCGTGCATCAGCGTCGGCGGTGTTTTCCAGGCTGCGATTATTGCGACGCGTGCGGAGAAACGTAAACATCGGTGTTTTGCTACGACAGAGAGAGAGATAGAGAGACAGAGAGAGTTCGTGGGTGAAAACGGTACAGTTTCCAGCGGTTTTCCCGTAAATTCGCGGAGCCAGTGATTCGTTCGTGAAATTACACGAGCAGCGTGCACGGAGATCGAGTTTTCGTCGAAACAGCTCTCGAGAATCGTTATTTTACACGAGTCGTGAAAAATCGGAAAGTTACGTAATCGGAGGACACTCGGGAGTATAATTGTTTCGTTTCGGGGACGAGTACCGTCGCTCTACGCTCGAAGAAGGGACGAAGGACTTTCTTTCGAGGGAAATCGAGTTTTTGGAAAGATTTTCGAGGAGGGAATTAATGGAAAAGAGAATACTTCGAGAGGAGTAATATTTTTGGAAAGGGGAGATAAATAGAAAAAAGAGAATATTTTAAGGTGAGACAAATTTTTGAAAAGTTCCTGGCAGGGAAAATAATTAGAGAAGAGAGATTATTTTACAATGAGTAAAAGTTTTGAAAAGTTTCTGCGTGGGGAAAGAAATAAAAAAAAGAGAATATTTTGAGGTGAGACAAATTTTTGAAAAGTTTTTGGCAGGGAAAATAATTAGAAAAGAGAGATTATTTTACAGTGAGTAAAAGTTTTGAAAAGTTTCTGCGTGGGGAAAGAAATAAAAAAAAGAGAATATTTTGAGATGGAAAAATTTTTGAAAAGTTCCTGGTAGGGAAAATGAGTAAAATTTTTGAAAAGTTTTTGGGAGGAGAAAGAAATAGAAAAGAGAGAATATTTTGAGATGGGCAAGATTTTTGAAAAATTCTTACAGATGAAATAAATAGAAAAAAGAGACAAAGAGATAGGCAAAATTTTTATCCCGATTCAAATGTTTTGAACAATGAATATTTAATCTTTCACTTGGTGCATAAAGTGAAACTTAATTGACAGATTGAGTAAACTTTGGGGAAAAATTGTTATACGTTTTATTCGAAGAAAGTTTAACTTATCTTTGGTCGAGATACGTGAAAGTTTCACCAAACGATCAACGAAGGAATTTCATCGATAGTTCGTTTAATAAAATGGTTTCATCGATAATGCGTTTAACGAAAAGATTTCATCGATAGTTTGCTCAACGAAGGGGTTTCATCGACAGTTCGTTCAACGAAGGAATTTCATCGGTAGTTCGTTTAACGAAAGGGGTTTCCTCGATAGTTCGTTTAACGAAAAGGTTTCATAATAGTTCGTTTAACGGAAAGGTTTCATAATAGTTCGTTTAACGAAGGAATTTCATTGATAGTTCGTTTAACGAAAAGGTTTCATAATAGTTCTCTTAACGAAGGAATTTCATAATAGTTCGTTTAACGAAGGAATTTCATCGATATTTTGTTTAATGAAAGGGATAATAGTTCGTTTAACGGAAAGGTTTCATACTAATTCATTTGACGAAAGGGTTTCATAATAGTTCGTTTAACGAATAGATTTCATAATTGTTCATTTAATGAATAGGTTTCATAATAGTTCGTTTAACGAAGGAATTTCATCGATAGTTCGTTTAACGAAAAGGTTTCATAATAGTTCGCTTAACGCAGGAATTTCATTGATAGTTCGTTTAACGAAAAGGTTTCATAATAGTTCGCTTAACAAAAGAATTTCATAATGGTTCGTTTAACGAAGGAATTTCATCGATATTTTATTTAATGAAAGGGATAATAGTTCTTTTAACGGAAAGGTTTCATAATAGTTTGTTTGATGAATAGATTTCACAATTGTTCATTTAACGAATAAGTTTCATAATAGTTCGTTTAACGAAGGAATTTCATCGATATTTTGTTTAGAAATGGGTAATAGTTCGTTCAACGGAAAGGTTTCATACTAATTCATTTGACGAAAGGGTTTCATAATTTTCGTTTAACGAAAGGGTTTCATAATAGTTCGTTTAACGAAAGGGTTTCATAATAGTTCGTTTAACGAAATGGTTTCATGATAATTCGTTTAAGGAAAGGGTTTCACAATAGTTCGTTTAACGAAGGAATTTCATAATAGTTCGTTTAACGAAGGAATTTCATCGATCCTTTGTTTAACGAAAGGGATAATAGTTCGTTTAACGGAAAGGTTTCATACTAATTCATTTGACGAAAGGGTTTCATAATAGTTCGTTCAACGAAAGGGTGTCATAATAGTTCGTTTAACGACGAAATTTCATAATAGTTCGTTTAACGACGAAATTTCATAATAGTTCATTTAACGAAAGAATTTCACAACAGTTCGTGCAACGAAGTAATTTCATCGATATTTCGTTCAACGAAAATAATTTCGTTCGCTACATTTCGTTCAACGAAAAATGATCGCACACGAACCAAAATTCGAATTCCACCGCGTACGAAAATTCCCCCGAAATACCCCTTAGCAACGTTTAATTCGTCTCGCAAAGGGCGCTTTCGTAAGTTTTCATACGACGGGAAAAGAATGAACAGTGCATGAAAAAACGTCTGCTTGGAAGAGGATTAACGTAAGGGGTCGCGCTTATTACGCGTCGGGGTGTCGTTCGCGACGGGCAAGTGCAATATTCCCGTGTAACGATGCAACGCGATCGGTAACGTGCACTTGTGCCGCGGCGCAACGTTTCCCAGCGGTGCGCGCGACGTGTAAATACCGATCCACGTATAAACACGTCACGGGGCGCGTATATTGGCCGCGCGCACGCGAACCTGTCCGGATTGTTCCGCGTGCTTGTCATATCCCGATCGCGGCTCGGTTCCATTCTCGATCCGCTCGTCAGCTGATTTTCAGCAATGCAGCTTTCGTTTTCGTGGCGTCGCGTGCGCGCGCGAACTCCGTGTCGGTAATTATGTAAGAAAACACGCCTATTTATACCGATAATCGCGAAACTTACGTAACGAGACCACGGGGGACCGAACGTGATTTTAATTTTTTCTCTTCTTTTTTTTTTCTTGTATATATGTATACGTATATGTATACATATATTTATATATATATATATATATATATATATATATATATATATATATATATATATATTTAGATTCGTAGCACGATCCACGTTCTCGGACGAGATTCTAATTGTTTTTTGTTTATATTTAGATTTCCTATTTGTTCTATCCACATTCTCGAACGAGATTCTAATTATTTTTTCTTTATATTTAGATCTCGTATTTGTTCCATCCACGTTCCCGAACGGCGATTCTAATTATTTTTTCTTTATATTTAGCTTTCGTATTTGGTCAATCTGTAAATTCGTTCTCCAAACTAGATTTTTATTTCTTCTTTCTTTATATTTAGATCTCGTATTTGGTCAATCTGCAAATTCGTTCTCCAAACTAGATTTTTATTTCTTTTCTCTTTTTTTTTTTATTTACCTTCGTACCTGTTCCATCCACGTTCTCGAACGAGATTTTAATTATTGTTTATTTATATTCAGATTCCATATTTCTACCATCCACGTTCTCGTACTAAATTCTAACTTTCCTTTTATTTGTTATATTTAGATTCACACATGTTCTATCTACGTTCTCTCAGCTAGATTGTAATTTTTCTTTTATTCTTTATATTTAGATTCACACATGTACTATCCACGTTCTCGAACCAGCTACTCATTTTTCTTTTATTTTCTATATTTACATTCATACACTTTCCGACCACGTTCTCGAGCGAGATTTTCATTATTTTTTGTTTACATTTAGATTCTCTATTCGTACCGTCCTCGTTCTCGAACTAGATTGTCAATTTTTTTCTTTTCTTTTTTTCTTTTTTATATTTAGATTCCGTTAGGTTTGTTTCCTTTGCCCTGTCCTTTAATCGGCGCCCAATAGGTCCAGTCCGCGATTGTTTGTTTGCACTGTTCGCGGTATTTGCTTTCCTCGATAGGTGAGCCGATGAATTAGAGGGAAGTCGAGCCAAGACTCGATAGATTTGCGTTGATTCGATCTTGTTGACAGAGACACCGCGCTCGTCGCGACAGTTGTTTGCTTGTGTTTGAACCCGGGGCTACCGAAGAGTCCAGTTTGCTTTAAGAGCGAGAAAAAGTTTCCACCTTGGGATCGCCCCGTGAATTCGGGACAAGTCCGACGCGATTGATTTTGTCATTTCTCGGTGAAGACAAGGGAATTGAATTTTTTTCATCCTTGGAATTCGAATCCAGCGAAGAGTTTCGAGTTCGTTGCCGAATAAGATCGTGGAGATGCTTTCGAATCGAAAGTGACGACTCCATTTCGTTTCGTTTGGTTCGATTTTATTTATTTATTTATTTATACATTCGACGCGTAGAAAATTTACAAAATTCAGTCGTAGACGAAACACTGGTCAATTGACGCTTATAGTTATGCACGAATATCTGTAGCGTGTATTAAATATTAAAATAAATATTAAAATATGGTCCTCGAGTTTGTGGTTGTGTTCGATCGTTTGTGGATCATTGGTGCACACTTTGGATTCGATGTGTCCCCCCTCTCCCTGAAAAAAATTCACATGGTGTTGGATGTAATCTGTGGTCGATCGATGTTTAGAAAGAAATTTAGAAACAATTTTTAAAAATTGAATTTCGAGACTTGATCGTTGTTCGAATTGAAAGCTCGAAGAATCGAAGTTTACTGGTGAATTCGAGTAATTTTCACACGTTGTTAATTTATATATTATTGCACTATAATTTATCAAAGATTACCGACAATTTTAAAATTTTAACAATTGTACGATCAATGATTTCAAAACGAAGAGAATTCAAAAATTTATCACCTCTGTTTAAGTATATTTATGAGAAATTTTACAATAAAAGATTCACAAAGGAGAAGCAGTTCAGAGAATTATTAAAATAATAAATTTCATGCTACATCGATGTCGAGTTCGTATCAAGGAAGAGATTTTTAAATGTGAAATTATGCGTGTCGTTTATTACGACACCGCTGTTACGATATCAACTATCGAATCGTTCAAAGACACATAACATTGCACAATCGACCTTT
This sequence comes from Ptiloglossa arizonensis, assembly GCF_051014685.1. Taxonomy (NCBI): domain Eukaryota; kingdom Metazoa; phylum Arthropoda; class Insecta; order Hymenoptera; family Colletidae; genus Ptiloglossa; species Ptiloglossa arizonensis. The sequence goes on along the minus strand of NC_135052.1, from coordinate 24,770,063 downwards.
CGTATTCCGGAATGGAAAATCCATTGTTAGCTATTTCATGTTGCGTTCTATATTCGCTTGAAATTGTTACAAAGCGTTTCTAGCTGACCTTCTGATCTAATTTTGGTATTATCGAATCGAACGGAGGCCAGAAAATTTCGGTGGTACGGTCGCTTTTAAGTTTCTCGATCGAACGGTGCTACCCGTGCGGTGAACGCCTATGTGCGTCGAAGGAACACGCTCGATAAACGAGGCTGTGATGTTTCCGCACGCGACGCGCGCTCAGTGTTCGAATCTCGGCATTGACGAAGGTTAACCTTTCCAATCGATCCGAAACGAAACAAGAAGGACCAAAATCAAGATTTCTCGTAAACAAATTATTCTCAGGATCGTTCCAATGCAATTGAAAACTCCAGGGACAAAATGTTCAGAGTTTCGAATCGTAAAAGTTTCGATGTATGCGAAACAAATTTTTCTCAACTCCCACCCCGTTGTGCACAATGCAGAATTTAACGTGTTTCTTCTTTTATGGGGTTTCTGTATCATTTTAAGGGTACTCGATATTCTCGAAACGTCGGTTTACAAATTTTATGTGCAATTTATAGTAAGATTCATAGTAAAGTAAAATTTATCGTAAAATTTATAGTGAAGTAAAATTTATTGTAAAATTTGTAGTAAAGTGAAATTTACAGTTAAATTTATAGCGAAGTAAAATTTGTAAAATTTGTTTTTATATTACGAGTTTTGACCTAGGGTTATTTTAAGAAAAGGAGTACAGACTGAGTTCACCCTCTCAATTTTTATAACAAATTTTCGTCGTGAGAGAAACATTGTATCTTTGAGAACCACCTAGTTGGACCATGATCGTTCTTTTATCGGAGAAACGTGACATTGGTCGTTCTTCCTTGAAAACAGGATTTTTGGCCTTTAATTTTTCTCCACTCGTTTTCGCCTTTTATTATACTACCCTCTTATTTTTCCCTAGTCGCTTGATTCGGATGCTTCTTGATTTTTCTGAATCATACCACTCGTATTTGTTTCATATTATACCACACTATTATATTTCTTCATGTTCCAACACACGACGATAGTGTGTAAAGTCTTAAATTTCAAATTTGGAAATTAATTCTTCTCCGAATTCACAATTTTTTTACCCTAAATTTTTCTGGTGTAGGCCTAACTCTTCTTACTATACTATGCTCTGAAATCTCAAATTTCGATTTAGAACAAACTATGATTGATTTTCCACAAATCCAGAATTTTTTCACTTATTTTAATTTTTCTAGCCTCTATCACTCTTTTTTGTTTTTCATTACACTACACCCTTTTTTACTTTTCATTATACCACACTCTTATCTTTCTCTAAGCTCCAACACTCGTTACTAAAATCTCAAATTTCGATCAAGAAACAGACTATGATTCATTTTCCACAAATCCAAAATTTTTTCACTTATATTAATTTTTCTAGCCTCTGTCACTCTTTTTTGTTTTTCATTACATTACACCCTTTTTTACTTTTCATTATACCACCCTCTTATCTTTCTCTAAGTTCCAACAGTGGTTACCATTAGGTTGTTCGGAAGTGACTTCGTTCTCCAAAATGGAGAATACACAATTTAATAAAAATGTTTACACACCCTAAAAAAATCGTGTTTCATTTTCACGATTTCCGAACAACCCCGTAGAATCTAAAATTTCGATTCAGAACAGCTCACGATCGATCTTGGACAAAGCTTGTCTCCCCCCAAGCTCCGAAACGCGTTGTTAAAATTTCAAATTTCGATTTGGAGCAGATTACGATCGTCTCTACCACGGACTCTCGAATCGGGAACAATTAGGTGTGCGCGCAGGGAGAGAACTTTTTGCCGCGACGATTCGGAATTTCGTAGCCCACTTAGACGGTGAAATGTCGCGTGGATATAGTCGGAGGAGGTTCGTTGTCCTCGGGGAACCCGCGTCCTCGTCTCCAGCAAACTTAGAACAGTCATTAGTGCGGCGAACACGATATTTACTCCGGGCTGGTGTGCTCTGATACGTCGAGCGCGTGCATTACCACCGTGATTCCCGACAGTGCGATCCTCGATCAACGAGAGAACATTTTTCGAAGAAAAAAGAGAAAAATTCATCTTTTCAAAAAGCGCGTACGTTTCCGCGCGCGAAAACACCGGTGACCTTGAAGTCTCGAAAGAAACGACCTTGGGGAAATTTCCGTTTTCTTATCGCCTCTTTTCGAACTTTACCTCGAACTTTTTTTTTTATCGTACGAGTACTTTCGGTTTCAAAAAAATCGTTATCGGTGCAACGACGGCGACATCTGGTGTCGAAGAATTGTAATTTTGTTCAAATCGGACCAATAGGACGGAAGAAATCCACCACACCACGAGAGTGGGGTATTTGTGTAGCGTTGTATCAGAACGTTTATATTTTTTACGTACGTTGATATTTTTCAATGAAAATTTACAGAAATATTGTTCAATGTGTACGCTTTTAATACGTGTACGAATTATTTGTATTAGACGTTCCGTATCGTTGGAATAAATTTTCAAATATTGGTATATTTTTCCGTTCCGAGAGATGCTGTTCAGGCTTAATATTGAAATACTTCACTTTGTATAATATTTCTTTTTTTGGATATTTAATTATCGTGTTACTTCTAAAACGTGGAATTTCATCGATTAGTTTATTTTTAACTTGTTTCGGAATATAAGTTCAGTAGGTTTAATCTCCTCTGATTTTGAAATTTTAATGTCCCATATATTCTCAATATTTGTTTTCTTTGCAAATATACATCGTTGTCCAAATTTCATGGTTTAAATGGAATCAGGGAGATTCTACGGCTCGAAATAAGGCAAAAATAAAGAATGACAAAATTGCACCAGAGGCTTCGATTTTAAGAAAAATGCACTTGAAAATGTAGAGGATACGATGATTAAATATTATAATATTTCATATTAATCAAGGTCCGTGGAAGATGCTTTAAAAATTCGTAATAGATGCAATTTTGTTATTTAATATTTTTATCTTATTTTGAACCACAGAATCTTCCTAACCTCATTTCTATCACGAATATTAACCTATGGTGTATACATATGCAATTAGATGCAACTATACCAGATTACTTTTCGAATGCAATTTTTCTCAAAAACGAAGCCTTCGATGCAATTTTGTTATTTCATATTTCCATCTTATCTCGAGTCATAGAATCTCCCTAACCTAATTTCTACCACGAATATTAGTCCATGGTGCATACATATGCAATTAGATGCAACTATACCAGATTACTTTTCGAATGCAATTTTTCTCAAAAACGAAGTCTTCGATGCAATTTTGTTACTGCACATTTCCATCTTATCTCGAGTCATAGAATCTTTCTAACCTCATTTATATCACAAATATTAGCTTATGGTGGATACATATGCAATTAGATGCATACATATGGTGCATACATATGCAATTAGATGCAACCATGCTAGATTACTTATCGAATGCAATTTTTCTCAAAAACGAAGCCATTTTAATTCAAACCCTAGAATCTCCCTAACCTCATTTCTACCATAAATATCGTCCCACGATGTACATACAACGAAGTTCACGCGTGCTATATTAATCCTCGAATGCAATATTTCCCACTCCACATTTCCATCCCAATTCGATCCAGAAAATCTCCCTGACACCTACCCCAAATTTCAATCCCCATTACCCACCTCGTTTCAACATCCAGTTAACCTCACGCGCCCTAAATCCCTCTTGAACTGCATTCCACTCTCAAAAAACCTCCTCCGATTCGATCCCCGGTACCCCTGTCTCGTATCTACCCTCGCAACCTCGTAATTCCCTCCTCCGAAATTCTCCACCCACTCTGTACACTCTACATAATCTACCAACGCGTCCAGAACCCTATCCCCAATCCAGAAGACATCTTCCTTTCGAAACCATCCTCCGTTGGTCGCCCCAGGTCCTCACAGAGCTCCCCCGATCTAAGACAAAACCCGTGTACCTATCAGTGTCGTCACAGACGAGGAACCACCTACCCAAAGAAGTCTCCACGAAGCCAGTAGCACGAGGTTGGCCCCTTTCGTTTACGAATCCGTCCGGAGCCAATCTGTCTTATCTCCTGTAGCTGCATCGGGTGCTCGTCCAAGCATAGAGACGGTCCGGGTTGGCCAGGGTTGGATAGAGGAGCCGTATCAAAAATTGCGAGCGTATCTGGCGGGTTGGTCCATGCATAACGCGTCTCTATCCACGCCGAGGTCTATGTCAGTGTCTATCTTACGTGCCGGCGGCCGTAGAGAGGAGTTTGGCTATCGATCGTGCTTCGCCAGCAGCCGCGTGCTCGCCTACTCCCTACTCACCCTCCCCCACCCATCCTCCTCCCTTTTCTTTCCTCTTCTTCCGCTTGTTCCGGCCGCTGGCGTCGCTTCTTCTCACCCACGGTTCTTGTTCCTCTTCCTCCACGGTCCAGCGGAACAAGCCACGCGGACTGGCCCGCAAAACACGCTCCTACGAACGTACGACATCTCGCTGTCCGTTTCTTACTGCGGACTCCGCGTCCCCTAAGGCGTGGGGAGGGGGATGGAGGGATGTATCCGTCCCTCCGTGTATCCCTCCGTACCTCCTCCCCCTTCTAGTCGTCCCCCGTGGTCCGTGCAACCCCTATCCACCCAACTGACTGCCTACTTTGTTTCCGGGGTAGGGTGAAGTTGTCGTCGAGTCTTTGGAACGCTTAACCCCACGCGCGATCGCGACTCTTCGGTGAATTTATGGGGGTCCCGTAGGTGGGGGTAGCCTCGAGTTTTCCAAGGAGGTTGGAACTGCCGAGTCTTCGCGAACGCGACGAGTGGTTACGGATTGTCGCACTTGTTGAAAATCTCGGATGATTTTCTCGTTTCTCGGTACCATCGATTTGCTTCGACCAGGAATGATAATTAGGGGAGGGTGGGGATGGTTCTTTAAACGAGGTTATGGGTGGTCTTCTTATCGAGGATGTTCTAGGGTCGTTCGAATGTGGAATTCACGATGGTTTTTAATTATGGAAAGTTTATGTATTGAGAGAATTCTATGGGTCGAAAGAGACCCGAACAATACCAGATTGAAGGTACTACTATAGTGGACAATTTGATTTTTTGACTTTTTGAGAATCTCGGACGATTTTCTCGTTTCTCGGTACCATCGATTTGCTTCGACCAGGAATGATAATTAGGGGAGGGTGGGGATAGTTGTTTAAACGAGGTTATGGTTGGTCTTCTTATCGAGGACGCTCTAGGGTCGGTCGAATGTGGAATATTAAGGTTCACGATGGTTTTCAATTATGGAATGTTTATGTATTGAGAGAATTCTATGGGTCGAAAAAGACCCGAATTGTGCTAGGTTGAAGGTACTACTATAGTGGATAATTTGATTTTTTGACTTGTTGAGAATCTCGGACGATTTTCTCGTTTCTCTGTACGATCGATTTGCTTCGACGAGGAATGGTAATTAGGGGAGGGTGGGGATGGTTCTTTAAACGAGGTTATGGTTGGTCTTCTTATCGAGGACGTTCTAGGGTCGGTCGAGTGTGGAATATTAAGGTTCACGATGGTTTTTAATTATGGAATGTTAATGTATTGAGAGAATTCTATGGGTCGAAAAAGACCCGAAGCATTGTAAGTTGAAGGTAACCTAAGTTTTCGTGAATTTGAAAGGTTATTGTCTTAATCGATACGAATTTGACTATAGTGGATAAAGAAAGGAAAAACGATTCAAGCAACTATGATTCAGATAATTTAAAGTTGCTCGATTTTTTTTCAAAGAAGAATTTTGTATCGATAATTCAAGATTCACGTGAAATTTGAAAAATTAATTTTCGTACCACTTCAACTAAGACAGTGTGATCAATAATTAATAAATGTAGTCTCGAAAATCATTTTTGTAGGATTCATAAAAAATTCTTTGCAAATTCTTTGATACAAATACTTTTAAAGTGTCCATAATAATAAGTAGTACTTTTGAAGTGTTCACAATCATAAGTAGTACTTTTAAAGTGTTCACCATCATAAGTAATACTTTTAAAGTGTTCACCATCATAAGTAGTACTTTTAAAGTGTTCACTATCATAAGTAGTACTTTTAAAGTGTTCACAATCATAAGTAATACTCTTAAAGTGTTCACAATCATAAGTAGTGAAACACAAAATACGACACAAATTATCTTCTCTGTCCTTTTTTCACTTTTCCACCTCCCAGCGGATAATTTTACAATCGTTGAAAATATCGAACAAATTTGCCCGAAATATCCAAAATGTCCAATTTTGGGGCAGTTATAATACATATTTCGCGTAGTTTTCGAAAACTCGAACGAAACAATTTTTACCCTCCCCCCTCCCCTGCCATTTATGTTTTACAATGAGTACATCGCGAGTCGGCGAATTGATTTGTCTGTTTGATCCGCTACGCGAACGTTTAACTGTGTTTTTTGAGCTTCCATAGAATCGAACGTTGATTCACAATGCGAGACTATTTTTAGCGTTTCGGAAAAGTCAGCTCCATTGTTTTTTTCGCGGGTTTATTGACGCGGAAAGCGGCGGCAGGACAGCAGCCTCTGTGGGGAATTAAAACGTGGCAAGAATCAATTGTGCCGAACTGCCTTCTTCGTCGAGTTTCGCGCAATTTGCTGATCGTCCCCTGAGATTCCCTCGTTAGGGGCCATCGTCGAGTGTCGCAGTGTAAATTTTACTGTTTCACGTCTCACGAAAAACGGCGTAGTTACGTTGCGTGTATAATTTATTTATCTGTGTTCGTGTTACGAAAAGGGTTAAGTTTTCAATGAAATCACAATGAGTTTTAACGAAAACTTTTTCGTTATCGTGGGATAATACGAAAGTTTGTTACAAAATTGTAACTTTGATCGACTGTGACCAAATAACGCAGTTACGAATATCGAGGGAACGTACAGTGGAGGATCAGATTATTATGAACGTCTCAAAAGTAGTACTTATGATTGTGAACACTTTAGAAGTACTACTTATGATTGTGAACACTTTATAAGTACTACTTATGATTTTGAACACTTTAAGAGTATTACTTATGATTGTGAACACTTTAAAAGTACTACTTACGATTGTGAACACTTTAAGAGTACTACTTACGATTGTGAACACTTTAAAAATACTACGTACCATTGTGAACACTTTATAAGTACTATTTATGATTGTGAACATTTTAAGAGTACTACTTATGATTGTGAACAGTTTAAAAATACTACTTACCATTGTGAACACTTTAGAAGTACTACTTATGATTGTGAACACTTTATAAGTACTACTTATGATTTTGAACACTTTAAAAGTATTACTTACTATTGTGAGCACTTTATAAGTACTACTTATGATTCTGAACACTTTAAAAGTACTACTTACTATTGTGAACACTTTAAAAGTACTACTAACTATTGTGAACACTTTAAAAGTACTACTTATTATTACGAACACTTTACAACTATTACTTATTATAACGAACACTTTCTAATAATTTAGTTATTAGTACTGAGCTTTATAAGTATTTCGTTGCACTTTTCTTTGGTATACAATTACCTAAATTTCTACAGTAACACTTAACTAAATTATAGCACTTAATTATAATGGATAATTCTATTTATAAATAGTCTTTGGTTGTTTGTCGATAGTGAGGTTAATAATAGTAATAAAACCGATTCGAAGTAAAATTTCGAAATTTTTGAGTCATTTTTCCAAAAAAATTCGAACAATTTTTAGTAAATATTCAATTTCAAAAGTTACTTTTTCGAGCACTGAATTAAAATGTCCAAAAATACCATGAAATTTAACGAATTCTCTGCGAGATTTTACATAATTATTCGATCAACTCTTCTTACCTTAAAAACGGTTAAGGTTACCCAAGTGCGATCAATTTTGCAGTAATCAGTATAAATAAAACGCAGGTGTGTCTATTACCGCGTCACGAGGAAACAGCTGGAGGGATCGCGATGAAACTTGGAACGTGTCCATAGGGTAACCTAACTTAAAATATAAGCTACATAATTTCGCAAAATTCTTGTTGGGAGGGGGACGGGGGCGTTTGGTGTCTCTCGTAAAGAGCTATGCACGATATCTCGCTTACCGTTACGTTTACAACAAAAATTTTTTAACACAAATTATTGAAAATTAAATTTGAAAGCTTCGTTATTCTATTCACATTTTTTATAAAGTCAATAGTAATCGAGATATCATACCACAAATTTTCGTCCACCGTGTATACGGATGCACTTAGGTGCACTCGTACTATTTAGATTCATTTTTAAATGCACTTTCTTCGAAAATGCATCTTCTGATGCAATTTTGTTCTTCCAAATTTTCGACTTGTTTCGAGCCCTAGAGTCTCTGGGATCTCATTTTTATTATAAATTTTGGCTCATATTTTGGCTAATTTTTGACTTTTGTCGTTCCAAATTTTCGACTTGTCTCGAGCCTTGGAGCTTCTGAGATCTCATTTTTATCTGGAAGAAAGAGTTGTTCGTTGTCGATCTGGACATGTTTAAAAATCATTGAAATCGACAGAGTCGTTTTCTAAAAATTCGGGTGGCATCGAATCCTCCCGGGAAGATCATCCTGAATATAAAAACGTTCGAGCCTTCGTCCATTGTTCTCTCGAAAACCCCGGTGAACTCCTGCAATACCTAAAAACCCCGGGAAACTGAAACCCAAAAAGACCGGAGAGCGAAACAAACGAAATACAAATTCCTAACCGCAAAAGGGTGAACCGCATTCATCGAGCGGTCGAAAGCTCCGGTGAGAAGCAAAAAGGGCCAGTAGCGCGAGAGACGGATCGAGATAGAGATATACAGGGTGAGTCTCGTAACACGACGACTTTGAACAACTCGAAAATTATTTATTGTACGAGAAAAGAATATTTCGATCGAAAGTTGTACAATTTTCGGAGCTAAAATCCAAAAATGAATCTAAAATCAAATTTTACTCGAAACAGTGTTATGTTTAATAAAATTAAATTAATTTCCATCCCCTAAAATGGGGTAAGTTAAATTTTACAGGAGACAGTAATATATCGAATATGGTTTAAAAGAAAGTTACTGAGATAATGTTAAGTAAATTTTCTTGCGATAGAAAATATTGATCACTGTTAGAACAATTTTTAAGAAAATTTCATTTATCTAGTAATATTGGCAAACACTGTTCTTGTTAGGTGTTGGGTACCATCGATCAATTAAGGTTAGTGAATGTAGAAGTTGTACACGAGAGAGGTTTTATTTTGGCGGTATTCGATAATAGTGAGAAATTCAATACGATAATTGTTCGTACGGTACGTGCGAGGAAAATGTCGCGAGAGTTCAGATATACGAAACTAAGTAGCCTGATCGAAGTCAGACATCCTATTCTACTTCTTCTGAGGCAGAGTAAAGCGTTCGAAGAAACTTGAGGAAATTTCTTGCCATGTGATAATGAGGTTATGCTGTGTGGATTGTAACAGACAATATTTTGAACTTTTTTTTGCGTTAAAAATCGAGTAAACTATTTGGAGAAATTATTGTTATAACTATTTTCAACTCCTGATTCAGGAACCCTGCAGATAGATAGATCGAGAATCGAAAGCTATATTATGACTTTTTTCACCCCGGATTCAAGAACACTATGTAGGTAGATAGATAGAGAATCGAAAGCAATAATATGATTGTTTTCAACCCTTGATTTAGGATCACCATGTACACAGATACATAGAAAGGGTAGTTTCTAAGTGTTTCGAATATCGAAACAAATATTACAATTGTTTTCAATCTTTGATTCAGGGATACTCTTTAGATAGATAGAGAGAAAATATCTCGTGATTGTTTGGTTAACCAAAATCAAAATTACAACAGTTTTTAACCCTTGCTTCAGGAACACTTTGTAAACAGATAGATAGAAAAGTCGAGAGAGAAAGAGTAATTAATAACTATTTGGTGAATTAAAATCAAAATTACAACTATTTTCAACCCCTGTTTCAGGAAAACCTTGTAAATACATACATATATATAGAAAGAGAGAAAGAAAGAGAGATTAACTACCTCGTAACTATTTCGTGAACTGAAACCGAAATCCCAATTGTCTCCAGCCCCTCTACTTCAAAAACACCCTGTAGATTGATAAATAAAAAAAAGAGAGTAATTCTTTTGAGAACCGCATTGTTATTTTTACTACTTTCAACCCTTGACTCATGGAAGTAGATAGATAGATAGATAGAGAAATGGATAGAGAAACCAAAATCAAAATTACAACTGTCTTCAACCTTTGCTTCAAAAACACCCTGTAGATTGATAAATAGAAAGAAGAGTAATTGTTTTGAAAATTGAATCGGTATTTTAACTATTCTCAACGCCTAATTCGTACTTGGTTAGCAGTTAATTAGAAACTGTTCCGCGAAGCGAGATTTCAAGTACCTTCAACCCTTGTTTCAAAAACACCCTGTAGATTGATAAATAAAAAGACGAGTAACTGTTCTGAGTATCGAATCGAACTATTTTCAACACCCAATTTGTACTTAGCTCGTAACTCTTTCGCGAACCAAAACCAAAATTACAACTGTCTTCAATCCTTGCTTCAAAAACACCCTGTAGATTGATAAATAGAATGAAGAGTAATTGTTTTGAAAATCGAATCGGTATTGTAACTATTCTCAACACCTAATTCGTACTTGGTTACCAGTTAACTAGAAACTGTTTCGCGAAGCGAGATTTCAAGTACCTTCAACCCTTGCTTCAAAAACACCCTGTAGATTGATAAATAGAATGAAGAGTAATTGTTTTGAAAATCGAATCGGTATTTCAACTATTCTCAACACCTAATTCGTACTTGGTTACCAGTTAACTAGAAACTGTTCCGCGAAGCGAGATTTCAAGTACCTTCAACCCTTGTTTCAAAAACACCCTGTAGATTGATAAATAGAAAGAAGAGTAATTGTTTTGAAAATCGAATCGGTATCGTAATTATTCTCAACAACTGATTCGTACATGGTGTTGTACAAGTATCTTGCAACTGTTTCGCGAAGGCGAAACAAGTGCCTCCAACCCTTGTTTGAAAGACACCCTGTAGACAGACAGACGGAAAGAGAGAGAAATAGAAAGCGTGGCTCTCGATCCACGAGAAAGGACCGCGAGCCGGAGGACGCATCGCTTCGAAGAGCGGCGTCGCGTCGGTGGGAGGGGTTCGCGCGGCGCTCTCGGTCGGGCGGTTGGGTGGGGGAACGGTAGGAGGGGTAGGGGGTAGGGTTCGCGCGGCTCACGGGTGGGAGGAGGCGGGCCGGGGTGGGAGGGGCGGAGAGAGAAGTTGCGTCGGTTCGAGGGCAAATCTAGTAAGCTAGGACAGAGGCTATTAATAACTGTTTGGGGTGCCGTACCTGGCCGCCGCGCGGTGCCTTCGGCGCGCGTCCAGATACGCGCGTCCCGACGGCCGGCGTCTCAGTGTCGTCGCGACGACCGACGTCGTACCCGTCGTTCCGGCGTCGACGGTCCTCCTGGCGGCTCGATTTTCTCTCTCTCTCTCTCACTCACTCACTCACTCACTCTCTCTCTCTATCTCACTATCTCACTCTCTCTCTCTCTCTCTCTCTCTCTCTCTCTCTCTCTCTCTCTCTTTCTCTCTCAACTCACTAACTCGCTCGCACTTGCTACACTCCCTCGTATATATCTTGCGGCTCCGTCGATTATATTCCCCACCGCTCGGCCATTTCGTGGTTCGCCCTCGGGGTTTCCTCCTCGGACACCTCTTGTTCGTATCGCGCGGTTTCCGCGCTCGTCGGAACCGCCACCCTCCACCACCGTCGCCCGCGACATCGCGCGTAAAATTCGATCGGGGGATCCAGCCGCGCGACGGAGCAGCTCCGCTCGATCGAGCCAACGATCGAGTCAAACGGTGCACAGTGCGCTCGGTCGTCGCGCGAGCCGATCCGTGTGAACCCATTGGCAGCCTACCAGATCCGTGGATCGAGTGGATCAGTGTCGAGGCCCGTCGTGCCCACCGATTAACCCCGTATCCCTGTGCAATCGAAAACGATCGGATCAGTGACCGAGGAATATCCGCGGCGGTAGTTAATTCACTCGGAACAACGAACCTCGGACCGACGGTCCTCGGAGGATCAGCTGATCGCGCGAGCCGCGGCTCCTAGCGAGCGGCTGGAACTACTCGGAATTCACGCGAGCCCCAGTCGCGTCGCTTTTACGGTCGACTCGTCGGTAAGTAGTCGAGCGCTCGCTGGATCCGAGGATGTACGAGATCTTTCTTTCTTTTTTTTTTTCTTTTTTTTCTCTCTCTTCTCGCGTGAAATTGTTCGGTGACCGATCTCGCGAGACTCGATCGTGGCCAGTGAAACAGAATGTTGCAGAGTACAGAATCTATAGAGTAATTTGGTTCCTCGAGAGATTACACAACGAGATTACGGGGTTTTAACGAATATACTGGAAGTTGAAAGAACTGTGGAAAGTATTTGATTCTGATGAGGTGTAATCGTGTATGTATTTGGGAAGTATTGATGGGTGAGGAAAGATAAGTACGGAGAGACAAGTTTTGTGTTTGGAAAATATTGTAGTTTCAAACAGAGATTTTTAACGGTTGGTAAATTTTATTTCGAAACGTGTTGATTAATATTCTTTTTGTGGGGGTATCGGTGACCTTTGAGTCGAAGCAACGAGATTCACTCGAGATTCGTTACTCAATGGGGGGTGAAATGTCGAGTGTTTGAAGATGTTTGGAGGGAGGTTGTCGAGAAACAATGTTATTGCGTTAAGAGTAATTTGTTAATCGCTGAAAGTGGAGGATTGTAATTGTGACGCGTCACCGGTAGAACGATGTTCAAGGTGCGATCGAATCAACGCGACGTACGAACGTTTAACAGTGGATATGTTCTTGAGTACGACGGGGTACGTGGATAAAATACCCTAGGACCTTCGGAGCCGACTCCAGTATGCTATAGCAATGACCTCGAAAAGAAATGGAAGAGTAAATGTAGGGCGAGCCAGGATTTTTCTGCCAAATTGTATCGGTGTGTTCTACGTGTATCATGGGGCCTATGTTCGTGGAACAATTTTCTTTCTATCGATGGAATTTATTCGGTTGGTAGTTTATTTGGAAAATCTTGGGTCACACTGTGGGGAAACATGGTTTATCGTACTGTTGCCTAAGCTTCGTGGAACAATTTTCTTTCTATCGATGGAATTTATTCGATTATTGTAGTTTATTTGGAAAATTTTATTTTGTGAACATTTTGTCACACTGTGGAAAAATAAGGTTTTTTATATAGATGTCTATGTTTGTGGAAGTGGGGCTATATTTATGGAACATTGTTCTCTTACACCGGCTTCTGTGGAATGATTTTTTCACACACAGGAATATTTGGAAAATTTCTCCTTTGCAAAGTCAAAATTTGTTGTACCATTCTTGGATCTATGTTCTTCGAACACTTTTTATCAAGGATTTATGTTTATGGAACATTTTCTTTCTTTCACTGGTCTACGTTCATAGAATGATTTTCTCATTTTTCCATCGATAGAATGTAAACACATGTTTGAAAAATCTTACCCTGTACAGAGAGAAGGGTACAAATGGTACAAGACTTTTTGTACCATTTGTGGATCTATGTTCCTAGAATATTTGTTTCTTTCATGGGTCTATGCTCGTAGAACATTTTTCCCACATTTTCACAAGTAAAACATTTTTCCCACATTTTCAGTAATAGTACATTTTTCCCATATTTTCACAAGTAGAACATTTTTGAACATTTTCAGTAGTCGAATATTTTTCCCACATTTTCAGTAGTAGATCATTTCCCTCATATTTTCACAAGTAGAACATTTCCCCCATATTTTCACAAGTAGAACATTTTTCCCATATTTTCACAAGTAGAACATTTTTCCCATTATTTCTCAAGTAGAACATTTTCACAAGTAGAACATTTTCCCCATATCTTCAGTAGCAGAACATTTTCCCCATATCTTCAGTAGCAGAACATTTTCCCTACATTTTCACAAGTAGAACATTTTTCCCATATTTTCACAAGTAGAACATTTTCCCCACATTTTCACAAGTAGAACATTTTCCCCATATCTTCAGTAGCAGAACATTTTCCCCATATCTTCAGTAGCAGAACATTTTCCCTACATTTTCACAAGTAGAACATTTTTCCCTCATTTTCACAAGTAGAACATTTTTCCCATATTTTCACAAGTAGACCATTTTCCCCATATTTTCAGTAGCAGAACATTTTCCCTATATTTTCACAAGTAGAACATTTTCCCAATATTTCCACAAGTAGACCATTTTCCCCATATTTTCAGTAACAAAACATTTTCCCTATATTTTCACAAGTAGAACATTTTCCCCACATTTTCACAAGTAGACCATTTCTCCCATATTTTCGCAAGTAGAAACTACACAAACATTCGAAAAATCTCATTTTGCGAAAAGCCAAGATCTCGTGTATCATTCCTAGGTCCCCAAAACATTTTTTCTTTCATAGACCAACCTTCGTGGACCATTTGTTTCTTCCACAAACCTATGTTCGTGGAACAATTTTCCCATTTTCTCCACTCGTGGAACGTACAAGAATATTTAAAAAAAATTCCACCCTGTCCAAAGTCAAGATCTTTCGTACCATTCACCTATGGTGAATTCTTAAACCTTTTAATTTCCCCACAAATCTATGCTCGTAGAACATTGTTCCACTCGTAGAACACACAGACGAATTCGGGAAATTTTCTGATCGAACCGTGAAATTTTCTCGACGTCGACCATCGTCAAGGGAACAATCCTGACGCGCAGTATTCTTTCCAGGAATTTTGCAATCGCGAAAGTTTCCCCAGATTCGTCGCCATTAAACGCGCTTCGTTTCTCTCGCGAAGGGCGCGCGTTCTTGATTCTACGTCGATTCATTTCCCGTGGACAGGGAGCCAGAAATCGTCGAGGAAACGTAGCCTCCGTCGACGCGCCGCGATAAACAAGCCGCGCCGCGCAGAATCCGCGCCGATTTATCGCCGACAACTACGCACCAAAGCTCGCCTTGCAAATAGAAGTTTCGCGCGACACGTGCGCTCGCTCGACGCCCCCCACCCCCTCTTTTCCTCTCTACAGCCCCTGTTCAACGAGTGTCGCGGTTCGATAGTCGATTTTTGCGAATTTTCATCGATCCAGAACCCCCCCTACTCTTCTCAGCTCGTATTTGCGTGAAAAATTTACCAAAATCGATTCTCTTGTTCTGGTTCTCTTCGTAAGTTTAAAATTCGAAATTTTACATTTTGCACAATTTTTTTGTAGCTAATTTATCGTGTTCTTTGTAAATAAAGTACTTCCTAAGGGGGTATTTGCGAACTGGAAGAGAAACTTTAAAAAGAAAATTAATTTTTTCGATTTGGTTTTGTTTGTAATTTTAAAATTCGAAATTTTAGATTTTGCACAATTTTTTTGTAGCTAATTTATCGTGTTATTTGTAAATAAAGTACTTCCTAAGGGGGTCTTTGCGAACTGGAAGAGAAACTTTAAAAAGAAAATTAATCTTTTCCATCTGGTTTTGTTTGTAACTTTAAAATTCAAAATTTTAGATTTTAGACAATTTTTTTATTGCAAATTTATTGTATTATTTATCTTTGCTAAGGTGGAAATTACTCCCTCAGGGGTTTTTCGTGAATCAAAAGAGAAACTTTGAAAAAGAAAATCGATTCTCTTGTTCTGGTTTTCTTCGTAAGTTTAAAATTCGAAATTTTAGATTTTGTACAATTTTTTTGTAGCTAATTTATCGTGTTATTTGTAAATAAAGTACTTCCTAAGGGGGTTTTCGTGAACCAAAAGAGAAACTTTAAAAAGAAAATTAATTTTTTCGACCTGGTTTTGTTTGTAATTTTAAAATTCAAAATTTTAGATTCTAGACAATTTTTTTATTGTAAATTTATTGTATTCTTTATCTTTGCTAAGGTGGAAATTACACCCTCTGGGGGTTTTCGTGAACTAAAAGAGAAACTTTGAAAATGAAAATCGATTCTTTTGTTTTGGGTTTATTTGTGACTTCGAAATTCCAAATTTCAGACTTTAGAACATTTTTTGTCGCAAATCTGTCTAATTATTTACCTCTTCCATAGACTAAATTGCCCCCACCCCTTCCCTTAGGGGGTTTTGACGAACCGAAAGAGGAACTTTGAAAAAGAAAATCGATTCTTCCATTCTGTTATTTTTTGTAACATCACAATTGAAAATTTTAAACTTTTTTTGAAAATTTTTTATCGCAAATTTGTTGGATCATGTATCTTTCCTGTGGAATAAATTGCCCCCCTTAGGAGGTCTTTGCGAAACGAAAAAGAAACATCGAGGAAGAACTTTTATTAACGATTTTTCAATGTTTCGTAAAAGTTGCTCCTTGAAGAGCTCGCGCGAATGATCGAGAAGCTTGCACGAATCATCTAGAAGCTTGAGCGGATCATCGAAGTCCTCTTTAGCCCCCTATTTAAGTGGCCACTCACCTAATTGAACTATCGAACATTTTTGAAAAATTATCGAGCACGTTAACATTTTACAATATTTCACCCTCTCTACAATATTACCACTAAATTATTTTTACAAAAAAATTCCTACCCTCAGTAACCTTACCCATTACCGCCCAGTTATTTGTATCAACAATTAAAAAATCCAATATACCATCACCAGCCGATTGTTCCAACAAAAAAAAACCTCCCCAAAGCGACATTAACAAACATCATCCGCATTAGATGAAAAACAATAAATAACCCGCGCGATATCAACGACATGCCCGGGGCACCGCGACTACTAGCTACCTCACTGAGCGCAAGGTTCTCGATTTTTCGACGAAACAATTTTTCGCGATTTCGAATTTATTTTCACGACCTGTTGTCCGTTCGTCGGTTCCTGGAACACCGCGGTGAACTTACGCAAAACAAAGTCTACAAGTTCCTGGTGCCCCTCCCCCACCACCTTCCCCTCCACCCCCACTCTACGTCCTTGCACGCCCCCCTCGAACTTTTCCTTTTCCGCGATGACGACGGTCGCGGCGTCACCGAGCGCGCGCCTCCTTAGTGCCTTTGATTTTCGTTCGCATCCGAAAATAACGGCGTGTCGTATATATACGTGTAACGTGTACCCACACTGACCCAATCACCACCACCACGTGTAGAGAACAGGCGCGCGAGCGAGTCGCGAGCGACAAAGCGAGCGAACGCGTACCGAAAATCAACTACTCGTCAATTTTCGCGAAAGCGACCATTCTCCACGGATTGGTGCGCGCCGAGCGTTCAACAACGATCACGTGACCGTTTCTGAAAGAAAGTGCAATTGCACTATACAGTTGCGCGGTATTTACAGTTGTTACTATATTTACAACTGCACGGTTCTTTCAATTTTTCTCGTGGAAAAATTTGTCAAAGTTGTTGCTCAAAGTTGGAAGTGTCAGAGTATTCTTTTTTTACAATGAAAAAAACGACGAAACTTATCGAACAACCTATTATTATTAATTTTTCTCTGCGTTTTTCTGTGTGAAAACAATACTTGCTTCGGGCCCGTTATTCAAGGAGCCACTTATTGTTACCTATTTTGATATTTTACAGAAACTAATTAAATATAATTGTACTGGTCGAGGGAGTAAATTTTTTTTTTTTCTTACTTTTGTTATGAATCTAAATTAGAATCTTTATCCACAGAAAAATGTGCGATAGTTGAGGAGTGAAGGTTGCTTGAAAAGTCATTTTGTTTTCCAAAATGGAGAATATATGATTTAATAAAATGTTTGTACACTTAAAAAAAATTGTGTTTCATTTTTATGTAGAAAAAATTGAAATGACTTTTTGTGCAATCTAATAAAAAAAAACGTGAGGTAAAGCGGAAAGATCGACCTTCGTCGAGAATATCGAGCGTTCGATACTCTGTGGAGGATTTTTCCATTTGTTGGCGAAACAACGGGGGGCCACCACCGACCCTAATCGCGTGACACCCTGTATAAAACAACGACATGCCCCGACCTTAGGTTTCGGAGCAGATACCATCGATACGTTCGAGATCGATGTTCTTCCATCAATCCGCTCCGAAGAATGTTTTCGGGCACGCGACTAGGTTGTATCCGGTTGTGCAACTATAGGGGGGCAGGGGGGAGTGTGACCCCCTCTATGGAAGAATTGAAACAATTCTGTGGGATATGTACTAGACGTAAACATACTTCAATGGATGAGATAGAGAAAAAATTAACTTGAAACTATTTGTGATGTGAAAATGTTTCACTAGGTGGGATGGAAAGAATAATTTTGAAATTGATAAAATGGAAAAAAATAATTTTGAAATTGATAAAATTAAAGAAAATAATCTAGAAATTTTTGTATATTTAATATAAAAATATTTTTGATTTGATGAGATAGGAAAAATTAATCTTGAAACTATTGGGTTGTTCGGAAAGTCATTTCGTTTTCCAAAATGGGGAATATGCAATTTAATAAAATGTTTATAAACTCTAAAAAAATCGTGTTTCATTTTCACCAAAAGAAAACGAAATAACTTTCCGAATAACCTAATAAAAATGTTTCACTAGGTGGGATGGAAAAAATAATTTTGAAATTGATAAAATTAAAGAAAATAATCTAGAAATTTTTGTATATTTAATATAAAAATATTTTTGACTTGATGAGATAGGAAAAATTAATCTTGAAACTATAATACCTCTTCCATAAAATAAATTGCTATATAAGTTTGTAAGGTTGCTCAGTAAGTTTTGTCGTTCGATAAAAAATGGCACTGTTTGTTGTTTTATTTTTCCAAAGATGGTACTACTGTTCGATGAACACGTGTAAAGCTTCGTGTAGATCACTCGACTTCGTATATATACAATTGTTCAAAGTTGGAAGTGTCATAGTATATTTTTTACAACGAAAAAAACGACAAAACTTATCGAACAACCTAGTATACATTGGATTGTTCGAAAAGTCATTTTGTTTCTTTTTTTTGTAAAAATGAAACACAATTTCTTTAGACTATATAAACATTTTATTCAATTACATACCCTCCATTTTGGAAAACGAAATGACTTTCCAAACAACCCAATAAAATACACAAAACTACACTTTCGTATCGAATAATTAAAAGTAGTCGAGTTAGGTACCTCACCCTGTGTACACTCACAGTTGTTTCAACACAAATCTCTCGAAAGATACAAAACCAATAGAAAGAGAACGTTTATTATTATTAAAAAGCCACGATCGAGTGTCTCCCGAGTATCGAAATCGCGTCGTTCGTGAAAGATCGATCGAAAACCGAAGATGTCCCTTTTCTGGCGACAGAGACCCGATCGAGGATCAGAATTCAACGTCGACACGTGAGCAGTGAAGAGCCACGGTGTACAAACGTGGAGTAGATCCTCCTACGGGATCGAAGAACCGTGACGGGGATAC
This sequence comes from Ptiloglossa arizonensis, assembly GCF_051014685.1. Taxonomy (NCBI): domain Eukaryota; kingdom Metazoa; phylum Arthropoda; class Insecta; order Hymenoptera; family Colletidae; genus Ptiloglossa; species Ptiloglossa arizonensis. The sequence goes on along the minus strand of NC_135052.1, from coordinate 24,750,677 downwards.
CTGGTCTCTCCCTGACCTGGTCCAGCGATTCGAAGAGAGAAACGGTCCCGAAGAGGAGTACGATAGATCGTAGAGCGAACGGGGCGAATTTTTGCGCGGGAAAATACGAGAGAGGTGGAGTTTGGACCGACAGTGGTCGGTTGGTCGGTCTCTGGTCCAGGCGAAACAAGAGCAGAGGAATAGAGGGAGAGACAGGAGGTGGTGCAGATGAGGCCACGATCAATCTGCGACAGGGTGGCGGAGGAGTATTGCGACCCTGACGGTTGTTACTGCGAGAATCGGTGCTTCTGACAGCCGGACGGCAGGAGGGACAGACAGACGGTAGTGTGCCACAGCAGCCGCAGTGCTTGCGAATACTCGATGGTTCGTGTCGTTTGACGCTTGTTCACAGGCCACCCTCGTGTTCTTCCACCCTTCCCCCTTTGCAGTTGCTCTTCCCTGTTCCTTGTACTCGTTGCTTATTCCGTGAGATACGTAATTGGCGATCCGGGAACCATTTCGGGGAGGATTTTAGACGATCGAGGGGCTTGGGTTGGGTCTCTCTAGGTAAAGTGATTTTCAAAATGGCGTGGGGTGAGATAACTATTATCGATGTTATTGGAAGACATTGTGTAGCATTAGACGATCGAGTTTGGGTTGGGTCACCGTGGGTAGAGTGATTTTAAAAATGGCGTGAGGTGAGAAAATACAATTGATTTTGTATAGCATTAGACGATCGAGGAGTTTTCGTAGGGTCTCTATAGGTAAAATGATTTTCAAAATGGCGTGGGGTGAGATAACTATTATCGATGTTATTGGTAGATATTGTGTAGCATTAGACGATCGAGGAGTTTGGGTTGGGTCTCTATAGGTAAAATGATTTTCAAAATGGCGTGGGGTGAGAACTGTCATTGATTTTGTATAGCATTAGACGATCGAGGAGTTTGGGTTGGGTCTTCGTAGGTAGAGTGATTTTCAAAATGGCGTGGGGTGAGAAAACTGTCATTGATTTTGTATAGCATTAGACGATCGAGGAGTTTGGGTTGGGTCTCTGTAGGTAAAGTGATTTTCAAAATGGCGTGGGGTGAGATAACTATTATCGATGTTATTGGAAGGTATTGTGTAGCATTAGACGATCGAGGAGTTTGGGTTGGGTCTCTATAGGTAGAGTGATTTTCAAAATGGCGTGAGGTGAGAAACTATTATCGATGTTGTAGGAAGATATTGTACAGTATAGATATTTAGTTAAATATTTTGAAAATTAATGGAGGTACGAAAGAATGGTAAGAAAGTTTGAAAGTTTGAGTACCCTAGGTTTTTGTAGGTAGTGGAAGAGAGTCTAGTATTGAGGTGAATTAATGTGTCATGGAATTTTCAAAATGGCGTCGTGTGAGAAACTACCATATATGTTGTGGAAAGGTATTATATAGATATTTACAATAGTTAATTATTTCGAGAATGGAGATAAAGATAATGGAGATATTAAAGAATGGTAAGAAATTTTAAAAGTTTGAGTACTCTAGGTCTCTGTAGATAGTGGAAGAGAGTCTAGGTGTCGAGGAGGATTACCCTTTCGAGGGATTTTCAAAATGGCGAATGGAAAAAACTCTTATCGATTTTGTAGAAAGATACTGTATAGTATAGATCTAGATAGATTTAGTTAATTATTTCGAAAATGGAGATTGAGGATAATGAAGATACGAAAGAATGTTAAGAAATTAAAAAAATTTTAGTACTCTAGGTCTCTGTAGTTGTGGAAGAGAGTCAAGTGTTGAGGAATTTTCAAAATGGCGTGGGGAAAGAAACTATATGTAGATGTTTAGTTAAATATTTCGAAAATTGACGGAGATGCGAAAAAATGAAAAAAGTTTGCTTCTTGTCAAATTATAGGTTAAAGTGATAGTTTTACCAAATTATAGATGGAGCTAGTGTAGTCTATCGAATAACTTTCTTTTGTACAATCGATTCGTTACTTTCTTATTTTTTATTTATTCCTCAAATTTTTGGGATGTTCAATTAAATAACTAATTCGTGCATTTTTATGATAGTTTTGCACCTTTATGTGCTTCATATAAGTTACATTGAAATTAGAGATCGAGTTCTTTATTAGTTATACGTTTTATGAAGCCTAACTAACACGTCTGACCCAATACGTCTCGCAACTCCTTCCAGGACCGATCTTTCTTCCTCTTTTCTGAGTAGATGAAGAATCTTCCTCGTCGTTGCACCATAACTGTTTAAAATAGAAGTCTGGGTTCGAATTATAATTTAGCAATCGATCGTTGTCCAATATTTTTGTATTTCGTATAGAAAAATTAGGTAGACGTGTGAAATGCACTCATTGTCGTTGATATTGCCTTGTGTTGAGATTAGTTGTCACTAATGAATTTGCATCGAAGATATAAGGTACTGAGATGTCATCAGTATGGTAGATGATCATCTGAATGGATTTTCGTGAAAATTAAACTTTTTCAAAGTATTTCAGAGTAATGAATTTTCTAGACAATTAAATTAACTGTTTCTTACGAAAATGGAATATTATATGGTGCCAAAAGAGAAAGTTGGTTCCATTGGGATAAAAACTTTTGCTCTTTGGATCTTAGGTGTACATAAGAAAATTTGTCTCGTAAAAATTGTAGCTGAATGTATAGCTTTTTCGATAAGGGACGATTACAAAAGGTTTAGAGTAGGATGTAAGTCATCGTTAATACGATTATCTAGTTCCTTAAACTCTACAATCTTTCTAGAGTAAAATTTTTTAATTTTGTTCGTAACAACGAAGATATTTATGTAGACAGGATCTGTAAGACACTATACACAGGGTGTTTCCAAACTGGTGGTACAAGCCGAATTTACGTGAAAAAATAAGTCGAAAATGTAGAGTGACATTTTTCCACCGACGCTTCATTATTGAATATCTGTCGAGTTCGCGTACAATTGCATATAATTTCATTGGTGCCTACGCCTATGAAGGACATCACTGTGCTATTCGAATTGCTGTTCCAATTTCTTATTTTAGACGCCACGTGACAAAAATAAATTTACAAGATAATTAAACAAAGAATGACAAAAACAAAATTACAAGATAATTAAATAACGAATTACAAAAACAAAATTACAAGATAATTAAACGAAGATTGACGAAATCAAAATTACAAGATAAAGATTGCCAAAAACAAAATTACAAGACAATTAAATAAAGATTGGCAAAAACAAAATTACAAGATAATTAAATAAAGAATCACAAAAACAAAATTACAAGATAATTAAATAAAGAATCACATAAACAAAATTACAAGATAATTAAATGAAGATTGACGAAATCAAAATTACAAGATAAAGATTGGCAGAAACAAAATTACAAGACAATTAAATAAAGATTGGTAAAAACAAAATTACAAGATAATTAAATAAAGTTTGACAGAAACAAAATTACAAGCTAATTAAATAAAGATTGACAAGAACAAAATCACAAGACAATTGAATAAAGAGTAATGAATTCCAAGAAAATTAAATAGAAACATACAAAAGTGAACTTAAATATTCAAATAAAATTACTTTTCAAACGGGATACGATGGCAACCAATCGTGACAAATTCTACCGTACTTAACCTCAAACCCAACTCCTACATTCTCGCCGAATCTCCAACATCAATATTTTCGAAAACGTATTTCCGTACGAAAAACAATCCCTCGATGAAATTCACCCTGATTTTCACGTAGAACAACCCCCAAATTGCACCACCAACTCAGAAACACCCTCTGTACACACACATACTATACGAAGAAAAAAAAATCGACCCAGGAAGGAGTGACGTATCGAGAAAAAGGCGGGAAAAATTAATCGACGCTTTCTCCCCTCTCCCCGCGATACGCGTTCCACCGGGCAGTAAAAAGTAGAAAAAGGGCGGGAAAAAAAAAAGAAAGAAGAAAAAAAAAAGAAAGTGGCGTTCTCAGCCCCTCGCCACACCTCCTCGAATGCGTTCATCGCGCGTCATTAACCCGTCGATCAAGCGCATCGTTACAACTCGATGGGTTTTCTCTCCCCCCACGTGGGAGGTTCTGGTTCCGTCGGGGGATCCCCGTAGGTGGTAGGGGATGAGATTGCACGTATGTTATTGTTCCGAACGATGAATATTCCGACGAGAGGCGCTCATATTCATGCGAGAGTGCTCGAGAGAGGAGCCAGGGCCGCCGATATACGGCCGAAAATTGATCCTCCCCGTAAAATGATGTTTACATCCCACCCCGTCGTTACGGGGGAGGATTCTCTATGGGCCACCCGCATTTGCCTCACAAAGGGACACGGGGGAGATCCATTCTTCTCGGAGATTGTGCAAAAGCTCGGATCCTCGACCTACAATCGACCAACTCGTCGAAGGGGTGGAGGGGAGAGGTGGATCGAGATTCTTCTTCTTCTTCATTTTTTTTTTTTCTTCTTCTTCTTTACTTTTCCTCTCCCTCGCCCCTCTACACGTCGTCCTGCAACCGGAAGGAAAGATTCATCGACGTTTCGAACCCGGAAGCGACTCGAAAGCAACGATAAGGGAGAGCCGGGAACGAGCTTCCTTCCTACGTCTGGCGAACCATTTTTTTTTTTCTTCTTCTTCTTCTTCTTCTTCTTCGCCGTACTCCTTCCATCCAGTTCGCTCGGGAAATCGTCCGTCGTCGAAACGTGATTTCGACACATACCACCACTTCGTGGGAACGAGGTCTGCGCGTCGCGAGCGCGTGGACGATTGTTTTCCTTTCGATTCTGGGGCTAACGGAGTCCATGTTGCCTGGAGGTATTGACGAGAGATGAGTGGTGTTTTGGGTGTTAGGGATTTGATTGAATTGAATTGGTGCTTTTATAATGCATTTTTCTGAAATTTAACAATTGAAGAATATCAAGTTTGAGGAGATATTATAAGGAGAGATCTAAGGATGAATCCATGTTGTGTAGGCATATTGAGGGTAGATGAGTGGTTTCTTGGGTATTTGTGATTCGTCAATTAAAGAAGATTACCATTTATTTAACTAAATAGAATTGGTGCTTTTTATAGTGTATTTTTCTAAAATTTAACAATCAAAGAATATCAAGTTTGAGGAGATATTATAAGGAGAGATCTAAGGATGAATCCATGTTGTGTAGGCATATTGAGGGTAGATGAGTGGTTTGTTGGGTATTTGTGATTCTTTAATTAAGGAAAAATACTATCTGTTTGATTGAATAGAATTGGTGCTTTTTATAGTGTACTTTTTCTAAATATTTAACAATTGAAGAATATTGATTTTGAGGAGAAATTATAAGGAGAGATCTAAGGATGAATCCATGTTGTGTAGGCATATTGATGGTAGATGAGTGGTTTGTTGGGTATTTGTGATTCGTCAATTAAAGAAGAATACCATTTATTTAACTAAATAGAATTGGTGCTTTTTGTAGTGTACTTTTTCTAAATATTTAACAATTGAAGAATATTGTTTTTGAGGAGAAATTATAAGGAGAGATCTAAAGATGAATCCATATTGTGTAGGAATACTGATGTTAGATGAGTGGTTTCTTGGGTGTTAGGGATTCTTCAATTAAAGGTGAATATCATATCTTTAATTAAAAAAAATTGGTATTTTTTTATCGTGCATTTTTCCAAAATTTAACAATTGGAGAATATTGATATTGAGAAGAAATTATAAATACAGACGAAAGTATAAGGATGATTTCACAATCTTTTGGCTCGAAAGATGTTCTCCCTCAAATAACAAATTTGTAAGAGTGGTCATTATTGTTATTATTGGTGAAGAATAGATTCAAAATGTTTCACAATTGAGCCCCCGTTTTTAAGAAAAATTACCTCAAAAATTCACCGTACCCTCTATCGAGAATTAGCATAATGGATCAGCTTCTAAAACACACTTTCCCCCTTCACAAATGACGTTAGTTATTTATTGGGAATTCCTTTAGGACAACTGTTTTTAGATTTTTTTTACCAAGAATTCCTCGAGTATTTCGTGCACATTACAGGATTAATTTTCTCGGGGATGCTGCTAACGAGTTACGGCATGCTTCTTTCGATCATTTTCCACATAATTAAGTATGAAATCCCCCGTTGCATGGTGAAAGTGGCTTGCATGAAACTAACCTGCGATCGATGCATGAACAGTATACTGTATAAGAAGATGGAAAATTGATCACCCCTCGAGAACAAGAGATTCACGCGTGTCATTGCACTTCCAACGTCGCGATTAAGCACATTGTTAATCGCATATAAATATTCAGATCGCGATCAAGCGAAATATTAAACTTTCCCGCGACTTTTAGCAGGAATTATAGCGATAGAAAAGTATTAGTGAAAATTACAAGAGAAATGAAAAGATCTGTATAATTCTAAAACATTGAAAAATTCTCAAGCTGAATAATTTTATCGATTTTTTTCAACTTTGAAAGCTGAGTGTAATTCAAAGTATCAATAAAGTGTTAAACTACTGAATGTTAATGTATGACAGATGAAAATTCTTTGGTTGAGTTTAACTTAGCAGCGAGGAAAAAAAATATAATTTCTTTATAAAATTCTTTCTACAATCTTTATTTTTTTATTCACAATAGTTATAATTCTAATATTCTATTGTCGACATTTATAAGAAAATTAATTATTAAGAAAGGCCTACTATCGTCTATAAAATAGATATTAATTCTAGTTCAAATTTTTTTATTTACAATAGTTGTGGTTCCAATATTCTAGCCTTTGTAAAAAAATTAATATGGAAGAATAAACAACTGTCTCGATCGGTAAGAGTCTTGGACAGGTTAAAACTATTCCTGGTATCGTTCGAAACTCGATTCAGACCGTCGAGTCGTTTCTTCAATGGCGGGACAATGTTCTTCTGTCCGAGAGCGAACCGAGTAAACATCGAACGAAGGTCTCGACGAGGGTGGGGGGTGTGGTAGTCGAATCTCGTTCTAGAGGGGTCGAAAGCGTCCGGGGAAACGCGTTGCTAATCAGTTTGTTATCGTTTGCTTGCAGGATGAGTTCCATCCATTCATTGAGGCCCTCCTACCATTCGTGAAGTCTTTCTCGTACACGTGGTTCAACCTACAAGCCGCCAAGAGGCGTTACTACAAGAAGCACGAGAAGCGGATGAGTCTCGAAGAGGAACGTCAGTGCAAGGAAGAACTCCAGGTGAGTCGTTTTAACAACGTGCATACATCACTTTTACTTAAACATCCACGTTAGGGTTGTTCACTGTGAAAAAATCGAGTTGAGCGAACTCAAATTTTCAGACACGAAAATCTTTGAAAAATAGTTAGGAAAAATAATTGAAATATATAAATAAATTATATCGAATAAAAATTATTCAACGATTTTTACACGTTTCTTTGGGTCAGATATTTTTACCTCGAAGAGTCGCGGTTAAGATGATAAAATTTGGGTGGAAAATTAATTTAGGAAAAGAACACACTGGTTTATATAATATAAACCATAATATGGTATAAATAAATTATATTGAATAAAAATTATTCAACGATTTTTATACGTTTCTTTGGGTCAGATATTTTTACCTCGAAGGTTACGGTTAAGATGATAAAATTTGGGTGGAAAATTAATTTAGGAAAAGAACACACTGGTTTATATAATTTATTTATTTACTTTATTTATTTCCACGGGACGAAATCTCATTAGTTTACAGATCTATGTAACGTATATTAGACAAATCTAGGGAAAATAATAATACATCTTTATCGTACCAAGACAGTGTACGTTAAAAGCAACCGTGTAACCTCTACGATAAATGCACGTTAGTCTACAGATGTACGTAGTGTATATTAAACAAACGTACAATAAATAATAATATATATTTATCGTAACAAGACAGTATACGTTAAAAACAACCGTGTAACCTGTACGATAAATGCACGTTAGTCTACAGATGTACGTAGCGTATATTAAACAAACGTACGATAAATAATAATATACCTTTATCGTACCAAGACAGTATACGTTAAAAAGGAGACAAATAATAATACAATGTTAAACGAAGACGGAGAATAAAACGAGTATATAAAGTGCAAGTAATATTCCGTTATTAATCTAACCGTGAAACCTGCACGATAAGAGCACAATAAGAACAAGAAAACGAGAAAACGAGAAAAATGAATAAAAAGAAGAATAGAAAAAGTGATCGACGATATAAATACTTTGTCGGTTCGAGTCGATTAATTCTCGATCGGTGTGAGGTATAGTGCTCTTATCGACTAGGTTTCGCTAGATTTTCGCGTCGATAGGATCGACAATGGAAACGAAACGGTATTCTTTCGAGGGTGGATAGAGTTGTCGGTTACGAACTCGCGGGTGTTCCGTTTCTAAATTTAAAAGGAACTGTCGAGGAAAGAAAAATTCGTACGTCAGGGCTCGATCGTTTAAAAAGAAGGCGAGCCATTACAGCGCTGCTCGAGTCGCGATCGAAGCACCCCGATAAAAGTTCGAGGCAGCCGTTGGTTAGTTAGCGAAACAAATGTCAGACCGCTGCACGAAAGTCTAACGGTCGGAGGTGTGCTCGCTAATTTCATGGTTAAGAATAAAAATAATGAGGTTTGGGCCTATTTCTGGCACGAAGCGTCCTCGTGACGCGCTATCGCTCACTGCCTAAAGTCAGTAGTTCTCAATCGTCCTATAACGATCGCCCATCGGCCCGTGTATTAATAGAACGATCCGAACCAACTGAAGGAAATTTGACGGAGCTGCGTGAAATTTGAAAAATTCACGGAACAGCTTGATATGGACCTAGAATAACAATATCATTACTTGTATTATTTATATTTATTTATCCGCCGTCCATTAATTTTTTAGTGTGGAAAACCTTTTATCGAAGAGACTTCAAAATGGATCTTTATTTTTTCATCATTTATATTTTAACGGTTGTGGTAAAATTTGAAAAATTCAAGGATCAGATAAATATGGAGCTAGAATAACAATATTATTACTTATATTATTTATATTTATTTATCCGTCGGTTCATTAATTTTTTAGTGTGGAAAACCTTATATCGAAGAGACTTCAAAATGGATCTTTATTTTTTCATCATTTATATTTTAACGGTTGTGGTAAAATTTGAAAAATTCAAGGACCAGATAAATATGGACCTAAAATAACAATATTATTACTTATATTTATTTATATACCTGTTCGTTAATTTTTGAGTGTAGGGTACTTTACATCAAAGAGATTTCAAAATGGATTTTTATTTTTTGATTATTTATATTTTAATGAATATTTTCGAAAATAATGAAATTAGAATGCTCTCGATTCAATTTACTATAAAGTGACGAACGCCTAATTTTGGAAATTAGAAATTTTTTTATTGTGACATTTTTTATGGAAGAGACTTCAAAGTGGATTTCCATCCTTTCGAAGTTTGTTTACAGTAGATTACCTCGACTTTCGAAATAATAAAAACTTCCAAGCTTCTCGATTTAATTGTTGCAAAATATCGAATGCTTAATAAAAGCACCTAATTTTGAAAATCAGGAGTGTACTATTCTTAATGGGAGAGACTTCAACCTGAATTTCCATATTTTCGGTATTTATTTACGAAAAATTTCTTCGACAAAATAAAGAAACTTCCAATACTCCGAATTTAATTTATCAGAAAGTATCGAAAGCCAAATTTTGTAATTTAGAATTTCCCAACCAGTGACGTTTTCGATGAAAGAAACTCCAAAGTAGATTTCCTTTCAACGTTTGTTTACAGTGAACTACCCCGACTTTCGAAATAATAATAAAAAAAAAAAAAAATTCCAAGGCTCTCGATCGAATTTATTAGAAAGTATCGTAAATCGTTGAACTCTGTTTTTCGAGAATCTTCCTCGGTTGTCGCGAGTAACGCGAAAATAACGAGAAAAATAACAAGAAATTCCGGTTGTCGGGGTTTCATATATCAAAAAAAATAAAAAAAAAAAAAAAAAATTAAAAAACATAGTCCGTGAACCGTGGTCCGAAATTTCTCACCCGTTGTGAAAGAAAAAAAGAAAAAAAAGCCCAACTGCGGCATTCTATAGATAGAAATTCGAGCTTTTATCGTAATTTCGACGAGAGGACATTCCCTAAGAAAAACGAACGACCGTGGTGTCTTTTAATAAAGTGTCGCCGCTAAGAGGAAGCGATGCTCCTCGAAGGATCCCCGGAAGTCGCGGGCGAACTAAGAAAACAGTTGGTCGAGTGTAATCGAAACTTCAGAGTCGCGAGTAACTTTTCCCGAAATCCCGTGGGAGACTTATCCTCGCGATTAAAACTGCCGCAAAAACTTTCCCTGGCGTCCTCGAGGCCGTGGTTTCCGTTCTTAGCGTTAATCGATTTTACGCTTTAATCGAATGAGACGATTGTTCGTCGTTGGTGCTCGAGATTAACTCGTTCGATTGTCGAAATTAAACGAATAGAATAGACCTCGACGGAAATTAGCTTTGTTATTAATTGAACGAGATTAAGCTCCTTGGAGAACCTTGGGAGAAACGTTTACGAATGTGTTTCAATTTTAAAGGGTGGGGGTATTTTAATATATAGGAATGTATTAAAAATTCTAACGTGGAATATTTAACTATATTTCTCTGAATGTCTATCGGTTCTAGTGTATGTTTTAATTAATTTATTAAAGTTTGTATATCAATTGTGTTTTCATTTGAATTTTGTATAATATTAAATATTAAAATTGAATATTTATTTATATTCTTACAACCCTGAACATGTATCAATTGTTTCACTAATATCTTTTAATTAATTTACGTTTCAACGTCTTTGTATATGTATTTTAATTAATGAGAATTTGAATTTTGATTATCAATGTTTCAAATATCTGATTACTTGTTAAAAATCTTTTTTTTAATTTATGAAAATGGACATTTTTTGAGTATCTTATAAATGGTGCTTGTATATATATATTTTTTTTATTTTGGCAAAATAGAATTTATAATTGGTTATGAGAATTTCTAAAAAAGAACAACAAAAGCAGGGACAATGAAATAGATTTACGAACCATGGACAACAAAAAGGGTTTTCATTTCCAACGTGTCAAATTTTGTCAAAATATTTTTACGAATCGATTATTTATCGCACAATATGTACGTAAAACTGTAGGAAATACTGTTTCTCGTAACTTCGAAATAATTTGGGAACGGAAGGGAGATGTTTATTTTCGCATATATATTTCTTCGCGAAATATTTTTTCAAGCTTAATTGGGGAATATTTTATTCTTTATCGCTTTGTTTGTTTCTTCATACGGTTTAACTTTCTTCGGATTAATTTTCTTGTACGATCCACAAGCAACGTAGGTGTTCAGGTGTTCTTTGTTAAATGGTTCACCCTGTGAAATAAAGCAAAATAAAGCAACGATAAAAATACCCAAATTTTCGTGTAGTACGACGATGAGGTGTCTAAGGGTATTCTTCATCGATATTGAGAAACAAACTTTGAATCAGAACTGGTCAATGGACCCAAGTATACTATATCAATTTATTCTCGTACTTAAATAAAGTTACGTCTAAAAATTTAAATACACTCTTCTCCGATATCAATAAAACAAACTCTGGATCAAATGTATAAATACCAACGTACTTGAAACAATTTAGATTAAATAAAAAAATCTTTTATATTAAGAAAAAAACTTTGACCAGGTAATTCTCCAGTTATACACACAATGTACTATCGTACTAAAAATAATTTAAACTAAATAAAAATATTTAAGTGTACACTTCTTCTTTCATATGACTTTAAAAAGCGTTGGATCGGTAATTCCCCGTGGATTCAAGTATACAACATTGATTTATCGCACTAAAAATAATTTAAACTAAACAAAAAAGTCTAGGTGTACCCTTCTTCTTCTATATTAAAAAAAAAAGACCTTTGGATCGGTAATTCTTCATGGACTCAAATATACAATACTGAAGTTAGTATTAATAAGTATAATCGTACTATACTTTTTAGTATAATAGTACTATTAGTACAATCTTACTATACTTATTAGTATAATAGTACTATTAGTACAATCTTACTATATTTAATAGTATAATAGTACTATTAGTACAATCTTACTATACTTAATAGTATAATAGTACTATCAGTACAATATTACTATATTTAATATTATAATAGTACTATTAGTACAATCTTACTATACTTATTGGTATAATAGTACTATTAGCACAATCTTACTATACTTATTAGTATAATAGTACTATTAGTACAATCTTACTATACTTATTACTATAATAGTACTATTAGTACAATCTTACTATACTTATTAGTATAATAGTACTATTAGCATACTTGTACTATATTTATTACTATAATAGTATTATTAGCATACTCGTACTATATTTATTAGTATAATGGTACTATTAGTACAATCTTACTATTCTTATTAGTATAATAGTACTATAAGTACAATCTTACTATACTTATTAGTATAATAGTACTATTAGTACAATCTTACCATACTTATTAGTATAATAGTACTATTAGCATACTCGTACTATATTTATTAGTATAATAGTACCATTAGCATACTCGTACTATATTAGTATAATAGTACTATTAGCATACTCGTACTATATTTATTAGTATAATAGTACTATTAGCATACTCGTACTATATTTATTAGTATAATAGTACTATTAGCATACTCGTACTATATTAGTATAATAGTACTATTAGCATACTCGTACTATATTTATTAGTATAATCATACTACACTTATTAGTACAATAGTACCATTAGTGTAATCGTACTATACTTATCACACTATACTTACTCGATAATAAGCATTACCGTAAAAAAAATAATTAAAACTAAACAAAAAGATCTAGGTGCACCCTCCTTCTCCCATATTAAAAAAAAAAAAAAGAAACCTTCGTTAATTCACCACGAACTCGAGCCTGTACAACCCCCGAACGTGTTACCGTCCCTGAGACAATCAAACCTCCATAAAGACGATCCGAGACCGATGAGGCTCGTATTAAAAAAAATCCTGTCCCCGAACCTAGCCGTAACCGGTACCACCCATCGGTCGCCGGTGACTCTACCATGGTACGTCGATTCGAAACAAAGCGAATAAAAGTCGACGAACTTTCGATATCGAACTAAGTTGGCGCGGCTCGGTTCGACGAGTCATTGACATTCGAATTTTCGGGCCGGACCGCAATCTTTTTCCTTCTCCATTTCCCTACCGCCCCTCCCCCCTCTATCCTAACCGACCCCACCCCCCTCCCCCACAACCCCCCCACACCGACTAGGTTCGTTCGTCCGCCGGAAACATCCGGGGGTTTCTGTTCTATCCACCGCAATTCGTATTCTCCATCGCGACGCTGTTCGATCAATATTTTAATTTCGCGATGCTGCGGTATTTAACGGACGAAAGGACGGACAGACGGACGAACGGACGGACCAACGGAGCTACCGACAGACGGACCCGATGCGCCACGTGAAAGGATTCCTTCCAGGATCGATATATCGCGGTGTTTAGAGAAAATCGTCGGCCACCGGGCGATATTTTTTGTTCTCCCCTTGGTATCACTGGCTGGGGTTGGTACACGGTGAAAAGGGGTTGCAAATCGAGGGAAAACGTTACTCCATCCCCCCTCTGTCCCCCTGTCCCCTCTTGAGATCCTCCACGACTTTCTTTCAACGGTTCTTGGCTTTTGTTCGTTGCTTGATCAGTTGCAACGGTAATGGATTGTTAATTTACTTCCTCGGTGGGCCTGGTGATCATTTTTGAACATTTTTGAGTATGGTTGTCTCGTGTAGGGTAGTGGCACACCGAGGGGGTGAAAATGTTTCTTGAATGGGTTTAATTCATTTCGTGGGGTGCAAACGTTTGGGAAGAACTTGAGTGAGATGTTGTCGATGTTTGAATTGGTGTAACTTTGTGAAAAATTGTCGTAGGGTAATTTTCGAATAGTCATTTCGAAGGTCGAATCAGCTACTTTTATGCACCCTAGGTGAATTTTACTCACAATTCAGAAAAAAAAATCCTGGTGTAATTAATTTCGTGAGGTGCAAAAGTTTGGGAAGAACTTGACTGAAATGTTGTCGATATTTGAATTGGTGTAACTTTGTGAATAATAGTCGTAGGGTAATTTTCGAATAGTCATTTCGAAGGTTGAATCATCTACTTTTATGCACCCTAGGTGAATTTTCCTGAAAATTCAGAAAAAAAAATCCTGGTGTAATTAATTTCGTGAGGTGCAAAAGTTTGGGAAGAACTTGACTGAGATGTTGTCGATGTTTGAATTGTTGTAACTTTGTGAAAAATAGTCGTAGGGGAATTTTCGAATAGTCATTTCGAAGGCCGAATCATCTACTTTTATGTACCCCAGGTGAATTTTCCTGAAAATTCAGGAAAAGCATTTGGGTTTAATTCATTTCGTGAGGTTCCAAAGTTTGGAAGCAAACTCGACCGAAATGTTGTCAATCTTTGAAGTGTTGTAACTTCGTGAAAAATAGTCATGGAGTAATCTTTAAATAGTCATTTCGAAGATCGAATCATCTACTTTTATATACCATAGGTAAATTTTCCTGAAAATTTTCTTACATAGAGAAGTGATTGAAAAAGTGAAGATCTGGAGAAAGGAAGTTTGGAAACTTCAAAATGCTACCAATTGTTTGAAAAATTTTTCACGCGTTTATAATTATAGTCAATTTGAAGGTCGAGGTCTCCTCTTTAGGTGGAATACCTAAGAATTGGTGCACAGATTTTTTTTCGTCGAGTTATTCTACTTTGAACGAAGATCGTCCCGTTGGAATTGGAGTATAGTTTCAGATCGGTAGGGTGACTTACAAATATTTATAAAATGTGCAATAATAAATGTTAATTGAACATCTAAAATGGTAATTGAAACTTGAACTCTAAGAAACTTATAAAAATTTATTTCGATTCAAACTTAAGCACGTGTGAAAAAGAATCGTCCACTATCTTTGAAGGGGTTATAATGGAGTCAGTATATATTGGTAAAAAGAAAATATTTAATTTTATTATTAACGACTGTGTAATTAAATTACATTACTTAGTTGACAATTTATAGTTCCATTAATATACTCAACATTTGTCTGACATTGCTTGCAGAATAGACGTTTAATAATACAATAGTATTTTAATAATACAAATCTAAACAAAGTTTACCCCCATTCTCCCCTATTTGAAACATCTGGTTACTCCACTTACCCCTCTATAATTAATTTTTCGAACAAACTGTTACTTCAACATTTTGCAATTTCTTATCAGGAAAGTTTCTTTACCAATTTTAGATCAACCTTCGAGAATTTTCTCCGTGGATTTTCGATCCGTGTCGTTAATTAATTCCATGGATTGTTTATTTTGATCTTCGTTGGTTATGGTTCTCGTATTTTCCAAATTGAACGTTATTTTCGAGAAATAATTTTGCAAGTCGCGACGTGGACTTTTTCCCTTCGATAGGTTCGAACGAAAGAAAAATTTACCATGGGCTAATGGAAATTTTTAAAAACGAAAGTATCCTCGAGGCTGCACGGGTTACGTTGAATTTTACATGAAGTGCATTTAATCTGCGTCGCACGAAGCCCTGCAGGGTCGGCCGAGCCCTCTGCCATCATAGAACGGGCTTTATGAAATTGCAAGCGAGGAGCAGAGGCCACTGGCCATAATCGACAATTCCATTTGCAAATCTAATCGACGCTACTGTTTCTTAATAAATTTCATCAATATTTTCAAAATCTGTGTCTCACATCCTATGAACGACCATCCTGTTATTTATAGTAAATTTCAATATTTGGATGTAGATTTTTAGAATTTTTTATTTATTCAATTTCTTTGTCTTTAAATAAAAAGAAATTGTAGGTACAAAATAGGAAGTGAAAAATAACCGATACGTAAATTCCAATATTTGGATATAATTTTTATACTATTTAAAAAATTGTTTAATTATTTAATTTCCCTAGCGTTAGATAGAAAAAAATGGTAAAAGATATTTAGTATGTAAATTCCAATACTTGGATATAACTATAATTTTTTGATTATTCAATTTTCTTGCCTTTAAATAAAAAGAAATGGTAAATAGAAAATAGGAAATAAAAGAAGATTGTTTCACTTATTTTTCAAGTCAATCTGATTGTAAAATGAATATGTTGAGTCGAGTAAATTTCAGTCGAAATATTAAATATTATAAATAAAGTGGAAACAGTGACTCAGTATCTTTCAAATTTTAACATTTTAACTTATAAAGCCACAGCTGCAAATCGACATTACTTTTTATTATTTAGAGTATGTTATAGTTAACTTTCTATAATATTAATATTATTTACCTTACAAAGATAATATTTTATTTTGTTATCACACGACTGCAAATCGACGTTGCATTTTATTCTTTAGAATATGTTATAGTTAACCTTCTATTGACATCAATTATCTTACAAAGAAAATATTTTATTTTGTTATCACACGATTGCAAATCGACGTTGCATTTTATTATTTAGAGTATGTTACAGTTAACCTTCTATTAACATCATTTATTTTACAAAGATAATATTTTATTTTGTTATCACACAGTTGCATTTTATTATTTAGAACATGTTATACTTAACTTTCTATTAACATCATTTACCTTACAAAGATAATATTTTATTTTGTTATCACACAGTTGCATTTTATTATTTGGAACATATTATAGTTAACTTTCGATTAACGTCATTTACCTTACAAGGATAATATTTTGTTATTAAACGGCTGCGTGTCGATGTTACTTTTTATTATTTAGAGTCGATGGAAATGGTATAGTTAACTTTCTATTAACACTATTTCAAATTTTCCTCGATGCATCGGTCACGCGAGCGTTCGTAGGTCTCGTTGTCCACTTTCTCGTCGTTCGACACACCGGCCACGTACACGCAGATGCTTTCCAGAAAGAGGCGGAAAAAACGATACACTTTTACGCCGTGTTTAGAGAGCAAAAAAAGGAAGAAAAAAAAGAAAAAGGAAAAAAGACAGAACGGGCTCGTTGACATGCGACGTTCGTCCCGGAAAATTGGAATGGACGTTTCGAGAGCCGGTCGTCGACAGCAGGCCTCTTTTCTGATCGCGATCTTTGAAAGCGGAGCGATTCGGGTAGACCTCGTGCATCGGAGATCGCGATCGTTTGAATAGCGATGCTCCACTCGGCCACTTTCTCGAAGCTCTACATATTCATCGTGGTCTGTGTTGCTCCTTCTTTTGGTGGTGCTTTCTGCACAGCAACATACACTCGACATTATTATTATAATTGTTATCAGATGCAAAACTATCACGATGCATCGAGATATCGGTTATTTAATTATTTACCAAGTGGGAAATGCACAGATCATTATTAGAATTATTACGACCATTTATAGAGAATTATTTATTTATTTGTTCAAGTGGGAAATGTCCAGATTATTATTAGAATTATTATCACTATCATTCGAGAATTATTTATTTATTCTTTCAGGTGGGAAGTGACCAGATTATTATTAGAATTGTTACGACCATTTATAGAGAATTATTTATTTATTTGTTCAAGTGGGAAATGATCAGATCAGTATTACAATTATTATCAGATGCAAAAGTATCACGATGCAACGATGCATCGGTTATTTATTTACTCATCCAAGTGGAAAATGCACAGATCATTATTAGAATTATTACGACCATGTATAGAGAATTATTTATTTATTGGTTCAAGTGGGAAGTGTCCAGATTATTATTAGAATTATTATCACTATCATTCGAGAATTATTTATTTATTCTTTCAGGTGGGAAGTGACCAGATTATTATTAGAATTATTACAACCATGTATAGAGAATTATTTATTTATTTGTTCAAGTGGGAAATGACCAAATCAATATTACAATTATTATCAGATGCAAAAGTATCACGATGCAACGATGCATCGGTTATTTATTTACTCATCCAAGTGGGAAATGAACAGATTATTATTAGAATTATTACGACTATGTGTAGAGAATTATTTATTTATTTGTTCAAGTGGGAAATGACCAGATCAGTATTACAATTATTATCAGATGCAAAAGTATCACGATGCATCGAGATATCGGTTATTTAATTATTTACCAAGTGGGAAGTGTCCAGATTATTATTAGAATTATTATCACTATCATTCGAGAATTATTTATTTATTCTTTCAGGTGGGAAGTGCCCAGATTATTATTAGAATTATTATCACGATCATTCGAGAATTATTTATTTATTCATTCGAGTGGAAAATGGGTAGATTATTATTACAATTATTATTAGCTGTAAAAGTATCACCATGCATCGAGATATCGGTTATTTATTTATTCAATTAAGCGAGGAAAATATTATTGCACCCGTTCCCTCTATAGTATAAATAAAAATAGTAACAATGGAATTTCGATTAATTTGTAAGCCACTTTGTTGTAAATTTTTTGTGTTTGAAGTGCAGCTGCTTCTGGACCAAATAGTTTAATAACTTTCCCTTAACCTCCACTTTGAAGTGTCCAAATTTAGCAACAATTCGAAATTAATTCTTCCGACGTGGGGATCAAATGTATTATTTATTTACTATGAACAATATCATAGAACTGACTTTAAAATAATCTATTGGTTGAATTAATTATAATTTAAAAGAAAATATACGTTTTGACTCGATAGAAATGTAATTATTAACTTCAGATCCTATTTGGTGCAATACTTTCTCACACAAACGAGAAATTAATGAAAAAAAAAAGAATTTAACGAAAAATTAATTACCGTACTACGTGCACCCTCGATAACGTGCAAATTTTATTTGCAAAGTTTTCTCGTACACGCACCCCTCCATACAGTGCAAATTTTATCCAGAACATTTTTTCACACAGTAATTAATTATCGGCCAATTTCAAGCCCCTCCCTTAAAATTACTATACTGCATGCACCCTTCGATATTGTGCGAATTTCATTTTTAAAATTTTTCCATACACGCACTCCTCGGTACCGTGCAAATTTTATTTAAAAAACATTTGTTATACAATAATTAATTATAGGCCATTTTTAAGCTTTCCAAAAATTACTATACCACATTGTGGTATATTGTAAAATTTTTCCATACATGTACCCTTCGGTACCATGCAAATTTTATTTAAAAAATATTTGTTATACAATAATTAATTATAGGCTATTTTTAAGCTTCCCAAAAATTACTATACCACATTGTGGTATATGTGCGAATATTGTGCAAATTTTATTTGTAAAATTTTTCCATACATGTACACTTCGGTACCGTATAAATTTTATTTAAAAAATATTTGTCACATAGCAATTAATTATAGGTCATTTTCTACCCTCAAAAAAATTACTATACCTGCACCCTTCTATACTGTGTGAATTTCATTTGTAAATTTCTTCCTTATACACATTCCTTGGTACCGTGCAAATTTTATTTAAAAAATATTTGTCACTTAACAATTTATTACAGGCCACTTTTAAGCTTTCCAAAAATTACTATACCACATTGTGGTATATATGTGAATATTGTTTAAATTTTATTTGTAAAATTTTTCCATACACACACCCCTTGATACCGTACAAATTTTATTTAAAAACTATTTGTCACACCGCGATAAATCACCACTTTCTAGCCCCCCCAAACATTACCATACCACACACACCCTTCGATACCGTGTAAATTTTATTCACCACATCTTAATTAATTATCACTTCCAAGTCATCAACTCGATCTAGATATAAAGAAAAAGATAAAGAAAGAAACCCAAAAGCAAAAAACAAACAACGTTAAAAACACCGGAACCTCGAAATCCGATATTTTCCAATCGTACGATGGACCGCCGGAAAATAAATCGCGCCCTTTCATTTCGCGATTGCCCTTTCTTCCAAAAATGACGTTCGTTGTTCACGTCCCCGTTTATCCATTAATCAGCATACCGATTCCATTGATCGCGAGCAAATTATCGCCCAGGAACCGCCCCTCGTCGAGAACCCATCCCCAGTGTTTACGTATCCGAAGAGACGGGCCGATAATAATCGGTCCCCTCGGTCGAAAACGCCGATTAACCTCGTACCCTCCACACGAGGAGACCAAGGGGATGGGAGGAGGGTGTTCCGTGAAAAGTGCCCTCGAAAAAGCCAGCACCTCCCACCACCTACGCCCCCCCCCCCCAGAGGGGGGGGGGGGCGTAGAGAAATTCCAACGATGGTCGAGGACGAGTAAAAAACGTGGCGAAGCCCCGAACCGTTGAGGGAACACGCGGTCTCTCGTCCTCCTCGACACGATGCTGCTCTCGATGGGTAGGCTGGAACCTGTGGGGGGCTGAAAAAAAGGAGCAACCCGCGTCCTGGTGGGGGGCAGGGTGTAGAAATTGCCGGAGGAAGACCGTGGTGTGGGTAGATCGAGAAAGAGAGAGAGAGAGAGGAAGAAAAATTCTTCTCTCGAGGTTGGATCGGTCAGAGGGGGGTTTGGGGGGCCCGGTGGTGTGGGTGGAACCAGGGGGGGTAGCAAGGGGGTCCGAGTCCGTCGTTTTCTCTTAATTTCGAGACAGGCCGCAGGACGATATCGACTACTTCAATTCCGTTGCACGGCACGGCGCGCGGATGGCTAGGAGGGGGCGGTTGCTGAGAGGGGGCCAGGAGGTGGGACTGGTTGGGGGGGTCAGGGCGGTGGAGTGGATCCCCGGGGTGGAAAGACGGGAACCGTTTCGAACGAGACGGAGACGAAGAGACAAAACCCAACCCTCTCGACACACACGGAGTCCGAGAAACAGAGAAGAGGAGAAAAGAAGAGTGGAGGGGGGTTGGGCAGCCGGAGGGTGAGCAACGGGACATCCCCGTGAGCGCGGGGGGATATTCGAACGAGGAAAAGACCGACGTTGGAGAAAGATCCGTGAGCGGAAAGGGACGGAGAGACATTGTAGGACGCGGAGAACGTGTACGGGCGCTATCACGCGAGAAGAGGGCGGCAGACGGATTGTGGGGGGGTGGTTGGGTGGTGGTGTAGGTGGTGGCGTACTGGTGCGCAAAGTGCGCGCCATAGGAGTGACAGAGTTGGCGAGAGTGCAGCTACCAATACCCGCAAGAAGTATCCGAGTACACGGGTATACACACGAGCTTTTCGGGCAACGTTGGGTGGGTTGGGATTGGGGTATGGCCGGTCGACGAGTGGAACGGAGAATCACGAGGGTAGAGAGAGAAAGAGAGAGAGAGAGAGATGGAGTGGAGCGTGGAGAGGCGGTCGTGGGGGTTGGCGAAGGGTTGGTAGTCGGCAGAGAGCGTAGACATGTAGCGCATACGCCGTCGCGACGGAGGCTGCGGCTACGCGGCGCCTACCAACCACCATCTATAATCTCTATGCGGATATCGATTTTCCACCCTGTATTTCCTAAATTTATGCAAACTAGCAGCCCGTCCTCTGCCTCTGCTGCTGCTGCTGCTGCTGCTGCTGCTGCCACTGCTGGTGCACCCCACCGTCTGCCCTTCGGCCCGACCACCAACCCCCATCTACCCTCGTGTTCTGTCCTATACACCACCCAACCCGCCTATAAACCCTCACCCTTTGTTCCTGTGTCGCTGTTTCGCGCTGTCTCTCTTTCTCCGTTGCTCTCGTTTTCGACTGTGTTACCTCTCTGTCTCTCTATCTCTCTGACTCTCTCTCTCTCACTCTCTGCGTCCCTGTTGCCCCCCGGGTTGGTTAGTACAGTGTTGTGTTCGGTATGTGTGTCGGCCCCATTCATCTAACGAGCTCAAGCGGGCTATCGCATCACGATGCACCTCGCACCTCCTCGTGACGAGGAGGAGGTGTATTCCAGTTTACGCTGGCTCGGCGGCAGCCCGTGCGAGGGGCTGAGGGTAGGGGCCGGTTGGACAAGAGTCAGAGGGGAGGGGGCGCAAAACGGTGTTTTCGAGGGGGTTGTTAATGTTGGATTATGTTTCGGCTTTCCGACCGGGGGAAGGGTTATTAATTATCGACGCGGCGTGGCGGCCGGATTACGCTGTTCTTCGACCGGGATTTTTTTCGTAGATTCGGCCCGCGGGAGGGGCGGAGGGGCTGGGGTTTTCGAGGGCAGAGAGTTTAACGAGGCCGATTTATCACCAACCGGCTACCCGAATCGACGTATAAACGGACCTGGGGTGGTTTCGAAGCGATTTTTTCCCGACTTGGGTTATTTAAGGGTTGTGTTTCGGGAGAGGATGATTGTTCGAGGGTAGTTCTTTGTGTATTGGTGTTCGACGAGGGTGTCGGGTGGAGAGGTTTTTGGGTGTAATATAGGACGCTCCGGGTTCTCGCGAGACGAGTTTCGTTTTCTAATTGAGGGCGTTCGAAGGAGATCAAGGTCGCTTTTATTATCCCGAATCGGGGGACCGTTTCTCCTCTAGTATTGTTCAAAAACCTATTTGCATGGTTGGAATTGTCGTCTTCGAACGCGAGGAAATTGTTTCTGGATCGTAGGGGAGAAAGGAATATTTTTTACGCCGGTGTTTGTGTGTATATTGCAGTGGAGGGAGTGTTCGAGAATTTGGGAACGTGTACCAGGAGGAGTGGCGAATGTCGGTAACTTTGAGTAGGGAATGTTATCGGTAGCTTCGAGTAGGAAGTCTTATAGGTTGCTTAAAGTAGAAAAGGTTATCGGTAGTTTCGTGTAGCGAACGTTGTCGGTAGCTTCGAGTAGAAAATCTCATCAGTAACTTTAAGTAGGAAATGTTATCGGTAGCTTTGAGTAAGAAATGTTATCAGTAGCTTCGAGTAGAAAATCTCATCGGTAACTTTGAGTAGGAAATGTTATCGGTAGCTTTGAGAAAAAATGTTATCGGTAGCTTCGAGTAGAAAATCTCACCGGTAACTTTAAGTAGGAAATGTTATCGGTAGCTTTGAGTAGAAAATGTCATCGATAGCTTCGAACAGAAACTGTTATCGGTAGCTTTGAATAGCAAATGTCATCTATAGAGTTGAGCAAGAAAATGTTATCGGTAGCTTCCAGTAGGAAATCTCATCAGTAACTTTAAGTAGGAAATGTTATCGGTAGCTTCGAGTAGAAAATCTCATCAGTAACTTTAAGTAGGAAATGTTATCGGTAGCTTTGAATAGCAAATGTTATTGGTAACTTTGAGTAGGAAGTGTTATCGATAGCTTAGAGTAAAAAATCTCATCAGTAATTTTAAGTAGGAAATGTTATTGGTAGCTTCGAATAGCAAGAGTTATCGGTAGCTTTGAGTAGAATATGTAATCGATAACTTGAGTAGGGAGTATTATCGGTAGCTTTGAATAGCAAATGTTGTCCGTAACTTTGAGTACAAAATTTCATTAATAGCTTCAAGTAGAAAATGTTATCCATATCTTCGAGTAAAAAATTTAATGGCTAGTTTCAAGTAGAAAATGTTATCGATATCTTCGAGTAGCAAGAGTTATCGGTAGCTTCGAGTAAAAAATATCATCGATGGTTTCAAGTAGAAATTGTTATCGATATCTTCAAGTAGCAAGTGTTATTAGTAACTTCGAGTAGGAAATGTTATCGGTAGCTTCGAGTAGCAAGTGTTATCAGTCACTTCTTGTGGCAACCTACTTTAACAAGTGAAAACACGTCACCAAGTTCTCGAACTATGGTTTTCGTAACACCCTTCACAATATCGGACAAATGTCCTCGGACAATGAATATTTTCTCCGTTCAGATTTTTACGTATTGTTACGAAATCTACTACGGTAATTTATTTATGATTCACCCCACTATACGTAGTTTTATCGATCCGATACCAGCGAAATAACAATTCTGAATATCACGAAGCATCTGTCCGAATACATTTGTTCTGTATATCCAAGTACGATCCATCGTTTAGCATGGCTGGCTGGGAATAACTGAAAATTCTTGCATACATTTACGTGTTATTTCTCCTCGTAGAACATGTTGGCACAGTTTAATGGTTCAATTTGGAAACACCGTGCATGCATACCTATATATTTCGAAGAAACTTTCGGGAAAGAAATTAAAGTTCGAATGGTCAAACACGTACAAGCCGTGGCGCATAATACGTTGTACGCGAAAGGGGTGATCCGTATAATAACAATAATAACACCATTCTGTTAACCCAAAAACCTATTGTACCTATATTGTGGTGCTTATAGTATATACCCTCGTGCGCCCTCGATCGGAGTATGCAAGCGTAATATAGTTCTCACACCAGATCAAATATCAGATCTTGTTAGAAAGAGGGTTCGACATGATTTTTTGTGCCAAGTATCCTGCAAATTAGGTTACGCCGTGCGTACGACGGAGCCATAATTGCGATCGCATCCTTAGTCGAATCGGTGTGCAAACATTTGTATACGCGTAGGAAGTTGGACGATATTATCTGCCTTTTTCAAACACTTAATGGCCAAATAAATTATCCTACTTTCCTCGAGTTAATAAACTTGAACGTTTGCTCCAGATCTCCGCGCGAGACCTTCGTTATTTTGTGTTCAACTTTTTGCACTAATCTATGCAGCTTAATATATTCCATGACAACTTATCTCAGTGGTTTTCAAATTTTTTTCTAGTTGTGAAATACGAGAGAATTTCCGCGATTGAATTTTATAAACAAAGAACGTTTGTTAAGTTTAATGCAATCAATTCGGAATTAAATTGTTTCGTTTGATTTTGATCACTTGAGAAATTATTTGACAAGAAATCTCTGGCCGGGTAAATGTTTGAAAATATTTGCATTAAGGAATAAATTATTGTTCCTTATTTACTACTCTATGTAATATTGGAAATAATTTAATGAAAAATAAAATACTACAAACATCAATAAAGGGGTATAATAATTTTTCTAATTTTAAACATTCATTCAACATTCTATGTCTTGTTGTAACTGTATTACGTAAATAATTAGGTGTTAGAGTATTTCTGGTATGGGAGACACTGCTGTAATATAATTTTGTAAAATCTTTATCAATCAAAATATAGGAATAGGAGTATTTATTAAATAAGATTTACAAGCTTACAAAGCATTCCTTGGTAAAGATTAAGAAAACTATATTACGAATCAAAATTTTCCTCGTCTACTCACCCCCAGAAAACCTTTCATTTTCCACCACAATTATCCCAGCAGTGCAGCTGAATCAACTGTTCCAGTCCACTCCAATTCACAAACAATCGTCTAATTTGTGGCGGTAACTCTCATACTCGTCGCCAGAGGGAAACCGCCCGCTGACCGTTTCCCACAAGTTTCCATACCAGCTTCGATCGGTATATATACGATCCTTTACCGATCTCCCAATGTCCCGGCGTATGAGGCAGAACCTGCTAGGATACCTCACGATGAGTCCACTAAACGTTTTCTCTTCCTTTTCCTATTTTCTCGTTTCCTTTCCTCCATCTCTCCCTTTAGAAGTCACTACAAATTATTCTTCCAAAAATTATTCTGAAAAAAGAAAATTCTCCTTGTTTACTCATCTCCGAAATCATTCCCCTTTCCATTATAATTATCCCGTTCAAAGTAGTGGCAGTGAGTCAATTATTCCAGTCCACTCGAATAGACAAACAATTTTCCAATTATCCACCTAGAAAAGGAAAATTCTCCCTGTCTACTCACTCTCGGAAAAACCTCCCCTTCCACTTAAATTATCCCTCTTAAAGTAGTTCCGATGATTTAACTATTCCAATCCACTCGAATCGACAAACAATCCTCCAATTATTCCTTTCACCTCAAAAAGGAAAATTCTCCCTGTCTACTCACTCTTGGAAAACCCTCTCCTTCCACTATAATTATCCCTCTCAAAGTAGTACCCATGAATAAACTATTCCAGTTCACTCGAATAAACAATTAATTCTCCAATTATCCACCTAGAAAAGAAAAATTCTCCCTGTCTACTCACTCTCGGAAAAACTACCTCTTCCACTATAATTATCCCTCTCAAAGTAGTACCGATGATTTAACTATTCCAATCCACTCGAATCGACAAACAATCCTCCAATTATTTCTTCCACCTTAAAAAGGAAAATTCTCCCTATCTACTCACTCTTGGAAAACCCTTCCCTTCCACTATAATTATCCCTCTTAAAGTAGTTCCGATGATTTAACTATTCCAGTCTACTCGAATAAACAAACAATCCTCCAATTATCCACCATGAAAAAATTTCCCCTGTCCACTCACCCCCATAAAAATCCACCCTCCCGTTCCCGCCATAATTATCACGATCACCGTTGCGTTCCCGTTCAACCCGTAACGAATAAATAAACAAAAAGTGTCTCGCGATCAAGCGTGTGCGGCATGATAAATCCTTCCCGAGCCAGGGGTCGATTTTCCAGCGGGCGGTCGGGGAACGGAAGTCGCGATACGCGCTCAGATTCGTGGCCATAAAGCTACCAGCAAGATCGCCGCCACGGGATGAGGAAGGGGGGGAGTGATGCCGCTGCCGCTGCTGCCGCTGCTGGTAGTTAGGAGTGGGGAGGAGGATAGGCGATGGCCCGGAGCGAGCAGAGGCCGTTCCGAAAATTTTATTGCCATTGTTTCCGGCATCTCCGAGCACTCTTCCTTCGGGAGGAATATTCGCGCGATACGAAAGCGGAACGCTGAACGCGCGAAAGGGTTCTCGTCGAGACATATGCGATATGCCTGCCGGCAATAAAACGCGCGAGCGAACGGAACGAAGCGGGGTAAGGGAGCACGCGGAAGCAGATTATTTCGCGTCTGAACGATACGGCCGCCGTCACGGGTCTCTGGGCCATTGGGGGGAGCTTACGCGCGGTGGTGGGGGAAGGGCTACGAGCGGCGGGTGGGGGGTTCCGGCGGGGGATTCGTCTTTCGAGAATATCGTTTATTTTCGGAGTTTCTCACTTCCGGCTGCGGATCGAGGGGTGGGGGGAACGGGCCGGCGTAAAAAGTCTTACGCACGATCGAGCCCTGTATCGTTGCGCGCCGATGGGGAAACGTTGTTGCGCGCGGGCGGCCTCGTTTGACGTAGGCTCGGGGTGCAATTCCGATGTTTTTAACACGAACGGCCATGTGGCATCATGGTCGGGAGCGTTATCGAGTGGTTATCGATGACGTTACGTTGTTTTACGGTCAACCGTGGAACAGTCCCGGGAGATCGGGATGTAAAATTTGGGAAGGGGGCACTCGATTGCAAAAGTAATTTTTAGAGGTTTTTTTTATTTATGGTGTGCAACCCCTTTGTTGGGATACCAGTGGTGTGTATGGTTTACTGTGGGTGATGGAATTATTGAAATCGATGAATCTCGAAAGTAATTTTTGAAGGCTTTTTTTTATTTACCTATGGGCAATATTGTATGTATAATTGATGCGCAACTTGTTTGACTATAATAGCATGCACAGTTTATGGTCGGGGGAAGGAATTATTGTGATGCATTTGATCTTGGAAGTCACTTTTGTAGGGAGGTCTTTTTTTATGTATTATGCAAACCTTGTGAAATTATTAGTAGTTTGCATTGTTTACACTAGGTGATCAAATTATTGCGAAGCATTCGATTTCAAAAGTAACTTTTATAGGTTTTATTTTTTTTTCATTATACTGTGCAATTGCTTTGTTGGGCCTCAAATTCATAGGGGTGGGGAAATTTAAATAAAGCCCTTTACTAGACAAATTTTATTTCGCGAAATTTTAAACAGTAAATTTTTCTCTAAATCTATAATAGGAGAGGCCTAAAAATGTAGCTCACAAATTTTTTTAAGTAACTTTATAAAGAGGGGTAGTTTGCCATTTTTGAATAAGGCCCCTCTTTCGTTAAATTTTATTTTGAGAAATTTTTCTCTAAATCTATAGTAAGAGAAGAAGTGAAAATATAACTCGTACATTTTTTTTAAGTAACTTTATAGAGAGGAATACTTCGCCATTTTTTAATAAGGCCCTTTGCTCGACAAATTTTGTTTCGCGAAATTTTAAACAGTAAATTTTTCTCTAAATTTATTGTAGAAGAGAAAGTGAAAATGTAACTCGCAAATTTTTGTAAGTAACTCCATAGAAAGGGGTAGTTTGCCATTTTTGAATAAGGCCCTTTACTTGACAAATTCTATTTCGCGAAATTTTGTACGGTAAATGTTTCTCTAAATCTATAATAGCAGAGGTCTGAAAATGTAACTCACAAATATTTTTAAGTAATAGAGTCGTGTACACACTTTGCTATTTTTTAATAAGGCCCCTTGCTCGACAAATTTTATTTCGCCAAATTTGATACGGTAAATGTTTCTCTAAATCTATAATAGCAGAGGTCTGAAAATGTAACTCACAAATATTTTTAAGTAATAGAGTCGTGTACACACTTTGCTATTTTTTAATAAGGCCCCTTGCTCGACAAATTTTATTTCGCCAAATTTGATACGGTAAATGTTTCTCTAAATCTATAATAACAGAGTTCTGAAAATGTAACTCACAAATATTTTT
The DNA here is from genome assembly GCF_051014685.1 of Ptiloglossa arizonensis. Lineage (NCBI taxonomy): Eukaryota > Metazoa > Arthropoda > Insecta > Hymenoptera > Colletidae > Ptiloglossa > Ptiloglossa arizonensis. Next base: position 24,722,338 of record NC_135052.1, on the reverse strand, counting down.
AAGTAATAGAGTCGTGTACACACTTTGCTATTTTTTAATAAGGCCCCTTGCTCGACAAATTTTATTTCGCCAAATTTGATACGGTAAATGTTTCTCTAAATCTATAATAACAGAGGTCTGAAAATGTAACTCACAAATATTTTTAAGTAATAGAGTCGTGTACACACTTTGCTATTTTTTAATAAGGCCCCTTGCTCCAGAATTTTTGTTTCGCAAAATTGTCACTTTCTTCGTTGCAATCCTAGTCGAACGAGATTCGAGACTGTGCTCGTTTGGCCGATACTTGGAGTGTGTGCATGTTACCAATCTGATTTGGCGGATTGATTGTTGGGTACACGGCGCGCCTGGATTAAGGACTCGAGGGTGGCAAAGAACTGCGAAATTCGTCGTGGTTCGATAAGTCGATTGGGTTCGTTGGTTCTCCCACTTTGGCCCAATTCCGGCGGTTCAACTTTTAAACGGGGTTTAATCGATATCTCGGGCCACGTTGTTTCCAGCGAACCGGTGTCTTTTACAATCGACGCGTCTACGATGCTTCCTGTGTATTAATTAACAATGAGACGAACACGTATTACTTTTCGAGACATCCCTTTAATATTGATTTAAATTGAAAAAATAATTATTCAAATGGAACAATATCTTCCTACATTAATCGATCGGAACATTTATAATTGATGACAAATTTAAAAAAGTAAATGGAGTTTGAACAAAAAGTATGGAAAGTTAGGATCGGAAGATAAATTATATATATTAGAATTTTTTATTTTTAATCGTTCTTGTTTAGAGGAAATGTTTGTATATCTTTTTTTATGGAAAATGTGTCTTTTTGAGATTTACACGAAACATTTTTGAACATTGCTACGAATAACGAACATATATGGGAATAATTGTAAAATATTATAAATGGGATGACTATCGTTATTTGTGATAATTAAACTATAGAGTTTAATTATGAAATTTTATTAAAAAAAATGTCTAATCTTTTTAATTACTTGTGTACAATATAGTAGTGTGTGGGTATGAGTATATATAAACAATTTTAGAAACATACTTGTGTTTCTGTAAATGCTCCATAAGACCACGATTTTTCTTCTTGTGTATTATACTTTAGGAGCACCGTTAGGAGGTGACTGTGCCCTACTTTCAAATAAAAGTTTATATCTCTTATACTCACTATTTTGTTGACCACTGAACTACTTTTTAGTTATGTAAGCATCAAGTAGGGTAATTACTACGCTCTCGTTCAAAGCGTGATAAAGATAATTGGGTCTATCAAATTTCCAAAATCGTTTAAAAAATGTTCAAACCGTGGTTCATCGGGTACAGAGGTATATTAATAAAATTTGATACCTCTTTGCAAAATTTATGAACAGATTGCCCATAAATCAACCGTTACCATGTATTTTATTTATCTCGTCATTGGATCTTCTCTTACAAAAAAAAAACTCACAATCTCAGATCTTCGATCAAAGGTCCACACAATTAACCAAAAACAAGTAAAAAACCATCCGTGCAAAATTGCTGAAATATTCCATTTTACGCTAATGGGTTTCTCGACTATCGATTCAACCCAAACCTAACCTCTTTATTATTTATCGCGTAACCTAATACTGCATTGTACTCCACGCCCTGAATTAACACTAAAACTACCAAAAGGGGTCATTTCAACCATTTTGAATTTCTCTTTAAACTGAAATGTATAAACTCGACGATTATAAATTGAAAAACTAATTAAATTTGTAAATCGATTCGTCTCCCACAAAGATACGTACATAATTCGATGCAAATATTGGAAAGTCGTTTCGTTTTCCAAAATGGAGAATGTACAATTTAATAAAATGTTTACACGCTTTAAAAAAATCGTGTTCCAATTTCACCAAAAAAAAAAAAAAAAACGAAATCACTTTCCGAACAATCCAATAGTGTTAAGAAACTGTCCTTCAAAATCGACTGAAAATTCCGTTAGAAAACAAAATCGAAAGAAATCGTCGGTTGGGTCGTTACACGCCGTTAAATTGAAATACGATCGAAAACATCGTTACCGTGAGCGTGTTACGGGGCGTTGAATTAAAGCGCGAAACGGACTGGTCGTTCCCATTGTCGCGGGACAACGAGAGAGGAGAGAATCGAGGGAATCTCGCGAGCGAAACGAGCGTCCTTCGCTAAATAAATCTGTCGGTTGGATCTCCATTCGGCGTCGAGAAAGAAATCCGCGAAAATAAAAGGGGGTGTTCGTAGGAGGGTGCACGGATTGAAGCAACCCCCCAAGGAGACCGACGCCGGTGCCCGAGAGACGAATGAATTATACTTCTCCCAACCCCTACGCGGGACTATCATCCCGCAGCACGAGCACTCAGATTAGAAAACTCGCGAGCGTTCCCTCTTATCCGGCTCGTATCAGATCCTGAAATCGTCCTGACGACGAGCCCTCGCGGTTTTGGTCCCGCGCGATCCTTCATCTCGGAACGGGGGCTTTCAGTAATTTCGCGGTGGAGATTATTTTTTGAAAAATGGGGACACTGTCTTTCCACGTTATCGCTGCTGGCGGGCCTATCCGGACCTAACCTAGACAGAGCTTTCTCGTGGAGAATATACATCGTGGTTGGAAATCTTCGAGTCGAAGGGGTCAATTTTTTTAATGGAGATGGATGTTTCGAGGTTCGGGGGAGTCTTTATTTTAATGTATTCTGGAGATTACGTAGAAGAGATGTCTTTTGTTTCGTGTATCGGAGACTTGTCCGGACCTAACCTAGACAGAGGTTTCTCGTGGAGAATATACATCGTGGACCCAAGTGGTCAATTTTCATTCGAAGAGGAATGTTTGGCATAGTGGACGGTTCTTTTAATACAATATATCCTTTAAATTACGAAGAAGAATCATCTTTTTTTTGGTATATCAAAGAGTTATCTAAACGTAACCTAGAAAGTGGTTACTCGTGGAGAATACATCGTGGACCCAAAGTGGTCAATTTTCATTGGAAGAAAGATGCTTTGCAGACTGGAGGGTTCTTTTAATACAATATATCCTCTAAATTACGAGAAAGAGTCATCTTTTTTTTTGGTATGTCAAAGAGTTATCTAAACCTAACCTAGACAGTGGTTACTCTTGGAGAATACATCGTGGTGAAAATTTTTGACTAGAAGAGGTTAATTTTCGTAGGGAGATAGATGTTTCGAGGTCTAGGGGACTCTTCTTTTAGTATATTTCGTAAATTACGAAGAGGAAACATCAATCGTTTCGTATGTCGAAGAGTTATACAAACTTAACCTAGACACTGGTTCTTTGGGAAGAGTATAATATATCAGTAAAAATCTTCGAGCCAAAGTGGTCAATTTTCATTTGAAGATAAATGTTTCACAGAGTACAGAGTACTTCTTTCAATACAAATTATTCCCTAGATTAGGTAGAAGAGTCATCATTCGTTTGGTACATCGAAGACTTGTCCAGACCTAACCTAGACATTGGTTCCTCGAAGAAAACATATCGATGAAAATCTTCGACCCAAAGTGGTCAATTTTAATTCGTAGAGGGATATTTCGAAGCTTGGAAATTTTTTTTTATAAATTCTAAATTTAAAAAAAATAGATATTTTTGGAAACCTAACCTAATTTAAACATTGGTTCATCGTGGAAAATATAGTACATCAGTGATCATTTTGAATCCAAAGATGTCACTTTTCAGACATTTTGAAGTTTGGCATGCACGAATGTTTTCTTTAATGCCTTCAGTTATGAGCGATAGATATCGTTTGATATCATAGAGCTATGCAGACCTAACTCAGACACTGGTTCCTCATAAAATACTCATCTCGTAGGAACGAGGGGAGATGTTTTAAATCTTGATGGTATCTTTTTCCGATGTATCCTCTGAATTACGAAGAAGAGATATCTTTTCTTACGAAGAGATATCTTATCGAAGGATCGAAGTTATGGAGAGAGATCTTTCGAAATCAGGGAATCTTTTTCTACGAACTATCTAAATCACAGATGAGAGATATCATCCGTTTGGTATATCACGGAACCGAAGTTATCCAGACCTAAGCCAGACGCTGATTTATGATAAAATATTTACCTCGTAGAAAGGAAGACAGAACGAAGTCTGGAAGTTTCTTTTTCTCTTCACCCATTGAAGTACGAAGGAAACATATCTTTCGTTTGATCTATTGAAGAGCTATCCAGACCTAACCCAGACACTGGTTTCTCCTGGAAAATACACCGATGGAACTCTTCGATCCTCCAAGAGGTCAATTTTCACTTAAAGAGAGATCTTTCGAAGTCTAGACATTTTCTCTTCTAATATACATACTTCTAATATACTCGAAGAGTTATACAAACCTAACCTAAACATTGGTTCTTCGGGGAAAATCTTCGAGCCAAAGTGGTAAATTCTCATTTGAAAATAAATATTACTAATATACATACTTGTAATATACTTGTAATATACTTGTAATATACTTGTAATATACTTGTAATATACTTGTAATATACTTCTAATATACATACTTCTAATATACTTCTAATATACTTCTGATATACATACTTCTAATATACTTCTAATATACTTCTAATATACTTCTAATATACTTCTAATATACTTCTAATATACTTCTAATATACTTCTAATATACTTCTAATATACATACTTCTAATATACTTCTAATATACATACTTCTAATATACTTCTAATATACATACTTCTAATATACTTCTAATATACATACTTCTAATATACTTCTAATATACATACTTCTAATATACTTCTAATATACATACTTCTAATATACATACTTCTAATATACTTCTAATATACATACTTCTAATATACATACTTCTAATATACTTCTAATATACTTCTAATATACATACTTCTAATATACATACTTCTAATATACTTCTAATATACATACTTCTAATATACATACTTCTAATATACTTCTAATATACTTCTAATATACTTCTAATATACTTTTAATATACTTCTAATATACTTCTAATATACTTCTAATATACTTCTAATATACATCTTCACTGAGTTACAAAGCAGAGATATCTTTCGTTTGGTATATTTAAGAGCTATCCAAACTTAACCAAGGCACTGATTCCTTGTAAAATACCTCGCAGAAGAGAAATGTTTTAAAGTTTTATGAAGGTTTCTTCTACGAACCAGTTAAATTACGAGAGAGTGTATCTTTGATTCAGTATATCCTAGAACCAAACCTTTTTCATTTATCTTAAATAAAACATACAAAATAATAAAAAAGAAAACAAACCACCAGCTTCGTGAGAAGTACGTAGAAAAGTGAACTTGTGAAAAATGACACCTAAATAACTTCTTAAGTGATCGAGAACTTTTTCCTTCACGACAGAGAAAATATCTGTTTTTGTTACTCTTTTTTTTTCTTGTTTCTCGTAAATTTCATTTCAGATTAGAACTTATACTCTGTTTCTTTCCATTGGAATTTGTATGACGAGAATTTTAAGCGTGCAAGTTTCATTTCGATTGTCTCAAAAGGATCTATTGTAAGAGTTCTATAATTATTTTAATCATTGGAATGCACCAGTCAGTATTGCGTGTAACGACAGGGATGGTTTCTCACTGTCTCGTCGACATATATTGTCTCAGGATTCTTGGAAATCAGCCTGCCATTACCCATGGTGTGGCCAAGTCACACGTGGTGTTCACTGACCTACAGCAAATTTGCTCGTGTTAACGCAAATGTGTAGGCACGCTTTGACTTCCGATTGATAGAATTCGGTCAGATGAGCAAGCTGATTGGCAATGACTCCCAGAGTATTCGCACTAGTATAACAAGTTTCTACTATTAGTAGATGGGTTTGTCGAGGTCAGCGTACAGCTGTCCAAGAATCCCAGTTTATGGTGTCACTTAGAGTAACAGAGTACCAAAAGCCCGAGATACTTCGCTGAGAATAGAATTTATTTTATTTCGTTCAAATATTGAATCGATTCTTTGAAAGAAGTTTCAAAAAGTGACGAATTTAACCATAAAATTAACGAAGCCTCGATTCAAGGGCTCTTTAAACGTTAATCTATCATATCATTCAATTTTGAATATTTACCATTTATGAAATATTTTTTTATTCTTCAAAAATATACTAGTCCGTAATTTTTTCCTAATTTAACTTCATATCTGCAAACTTACGCTTTTGAAATAATTTAATATTATCACAGACCTTCTTTAACCATTTCTCTTTACACTTTTCCCTATCCAATACCGTTCTATAATTATCATCTATAAAAATTTCTAATACTTGCTTTTTTTTATGCAGTAAGTTTAATTAATATCTTCTCAAACTTTTGTTTGAAATTTCTCGTCACACTTTCCTCGATCTAATACTGTTTTACAATAATGGAAGAAGGTGATAAAAAGTACATACGTCTTTCGGTGAACCATTTACGAAAAGCATCCCTCGACATAATTAATTTCCAGGTCTCCTCAAAGTCTACATCCGTTGGTGCTCCACATATTGCATCTCGCGCATACGTCTTCAAACGCGTCCCACGGAAAACGAAAATCGAACGTTTAAAACTCTCGCTTTGGAAGTCGGAGAAACCCGGGGGGTGAGGGCCCCCGCGGGGGGGCTGTGTTCGCGAGCGAAATTGTCGAGGATTCCGCGCGAGGCGGTCTCAGCCTCGAAGACGAGGCTCAAAGGACGCGGAACGAAGCGCCTCGAGGCCGAACGGCGAGGGTAATAGACGTAGGATGGGTTAAACGGGGGTGGCTCGTGATACTCGAACGGCCGCGGCGCAGAGAGGGTGGGGTTGTAATATTTACAACACTCTATGCAGACCCCGGAATTGCCTATAAAGAAATCGCGGAGTCGCTTTGTTCGCGTCATAACGTAGTAACGTAAGGGGCCAGCAGCTATACAGTCGGGAACCATGCCAAATTAATAAATATATTCCAGTCTATCCCAAGCTCGAGCCTCTTCCTCCACCCCATGTACCCCAGCTATCGGCGTCCACCGATGTGGCCCATCCCCTTTGGAACCAGACCTGCTACCCACCACCTATGGGCTTCCCATAAATTTTCGATCGACGCACCTACGCCCACCCTCACTCGCCACTCCGACTACTCTCTCGCTCTTTCTCTCTCTCTCTCTCTCTCTCTCTCTCTGTATGTGTCCTCTCCGTTCTCTCTCTCTCTCTGTGACTATCTCTCTTTTGCTCTCGTTCTCTCGTGCTCTCCTGATCCCTTTCTTTCTCCCTCTCTCTCTCTATTTCTCGTTGAATCTCTCTGATACTGCCTAACTCTTCTCTTAACTCTCTTTGACTCTGCCTGACTCTCCTCGATACATTCTGGCTCTTTCTGATTATCTTCGATTGTCTCTAATTCTTTCTGACTCCCTTTGACTTTGCCTGATTTTCTTTGATTTTATTCCGATTCTCTCCAACCTTCCTCGACTCTCCCTGATTTTCTCTGACTCTTCCTGACACTCTATGACACTCTATGACTCTTTCTGACTCTTTCTGACTCTTTCTGACTCTTTCTGACTCTTTCTGACTCTTTCTGACTCTTTCTGACTCTTTCTGACTCTTTCTGACTCTTTCTGATTCTTTCTGACTCTCCTCCCTGACTCTCCCTGACTTTCCCTGACTCTCCTTGACTCTCTGTGGTTTTCCCTGATTCTTCTTGACACTCTATGACTCTTTCTAACTCTGTCTGACTCTTTCTGACTTTTTCTGACTTCCTCCCTGACTCTCCCTAACTCTCCCTGACTCTCTTTGGTTTTCTCTGACTCTTCCTGACACTCTATGACACTTTCTAACTCTTTCTGACTTTTTCTGATTCTTTCTGACTCTCTCTAACTCTACCCCTGACTCTCTTTAGTTCTTTTTGACTCAGTATAATTATTTCTGATTCTCCCTGACTCTCTTCTGACTCTCTTTCATTCTCTCTGACCCTCTCTTGACCCTTTCTGACTCTCCTCGACTCTTTCTGTCTCTTTCCGACTCTCCCTCTGACAATCTCAGCTTCTTTTCATCACTTTTTCCGCTCCTCCCTCTTTCCCTCTGCTCCTCTCTCTCTCCTCTTCCATCTTTTTCGCCGTGCGTGCATGTGCATACACGAGCCGCTGGTCCAGAGAGTCTCGGATCCCGAGTCCTCGGAAGGACACGCTTTGAATTTATGCGGAGAACTTCCGAAGCTTCTTTCCTCGCCTAATTTATGTAATCCCCTCGTCGTGAGGGCGAAGGGGAGGGGAGGAATCAGGTTTTTCCTAATTTCGAGTTTCTTCGGTTGGTCGTTTTTTTGTCGATGGGCGGAGCGTCGAAGGTTCCTCGGGATTCCCGAGGAGGAATTCGCGACGTATATACGGGGACGAGTGAAAGAGAGCTGTTGCCAAATTGTGGAGCATGCGATGCGCTCGTTGAACGGGACAAAAAGAGGCTCGATAGGCGTGGGCGTTGTTGAGTATTTGACAGGTTGATGTTGTCGTTTCCGCGGAGCTCGTGCGCGGCGCGAAAACAGGCCAACCGTGTAACGTCGACGCACAAATATCGAAAGAGATTCGTCGAACGATCTTTTTTAACGATCCGGAGGGAAATTTAGAAACGGAAGAATTGGACGAAAGTCGCAACGTTGCTGTTAATTTTTGTTTCGCGACGTTTACACCGGTGGACGATTTATTTGCTCGGTGGGTTCGGTATTCTCGTTTGTTTGATGCGTTCTCGATGAATGTTCAAATGCAACTTGCGAAATGGTAACGCGGCTTTTGACACCAGCTAGTGTAGAATGAGAGTGGATAGATTGTACGTGATTCCTGGAGGGTTATTATCGTTTATTTAACGATAGTCTCTTGATACAGGGAGAGACAATATTGTACAAAGGACAATAATAATATAGAAGATATGGTGTAGATACAATAATAGATGTACTGAAAAATAATATTATACAAAGGAGACTAATGTAGACAATATAGTGCAGATGCAATAATAAATGCAGAGGACAGTGTTACGTAAAGGAGAATAATATAGTAAATATAAATGCAGTACAAATAGATACGTGCCGAGAAATAAAAGTTTCTTACAAACTAATAACGATTAGTGTGGAAGAAGCATAAGAAGGATCGAATTACTGGATTTTGAGGCAACATTTGTTAGTGTTAATTTTATATATATATACATAATGCAGTTTTGAAATTAAAATAAATTAATTCCACTCTTATGATGATAATAATAATACGTTTTTATTGTATTAAAAAAAAGAAAAACAATAATGCAACATGGAGCGAACAAAGTATTAAAATTAAGTACACGTTCTACACAAAGACAAAATACAGCTATGTGCTGTTGTTCACCTAACTTTGAAAATGAAGAAGAAAAGAGAAAAGAAAGAATATAATTAGAAAGAATAAGAAATAAAATTCAGATAAAATAAAGTATGCAGCATACGAATAATGGGAAAAAGAATCAAGAGTTGGCAATCGTAACTATGAGAGTGATACGTCATAGGACCGCCTAACTTATAAGACATAAATCTGAGGAAGTTATGCTAGACACGTTCGATGTTAGTGGAGCGGTCTATCAAAGTGAGGGTACCAGATAATTGAACAATTTGTAAGGCACCAGCGAACGAGAGCGATATACAAAAGTTTAATAACAGAGATGTTTTTAAAGCGACGAGAAACACGGAAAGTAAGGCCCAGAACTTTGAAAGCTTTCACCGTTATATTGTAGCTATGATTCTGAAATGAGAACGGTGAGGGAAATAAGATAGTTCTCTTACACTTGGGCAAAATTAACTCCTTGGTTCACTTCGTTTACAATTTACAAATAAACGAAAAATTTTTCTTTCTCCTTCGAATAATTAGTTTATTTAATTTTCAAATTTTTCGTTTGTCAATTTTGTTAAATCACATCGACCAAATCTACGATTCTTTTTCATTCGATTCTCTATCGTTAATAATAATAATAATAGTAATAATAATAATATATAATATAAATCACCAAAGCGGGAAATTAATCGTTTTCCGCGTGCTGTTTCTTATCGACCCTCCGGGTCTTTCCAGACCCAGAGAGCCTCCAACGTTTCTCAATTATACCGTCAGTACAGCTCTTCATAAAGACGAAGAAAAGTATGATAAAGTAACAGAAACTTTCTTCGAAATATTTGTCGACGTACGGGTCTGTTTGGACCCAGACGTGATCTCTCCTGCAGTCACCGCTGCTACTGAGAGAGTCAGGTGATTTCAATCACCGCTGCTACTGAGCGTCACATGACTCCGATCATCGTTGCTACTAGAAGTCACCTGACCTCGGTCATCGCTGCTACTGCGAGGGTCAGATGACTTCAATCACCGCTGCTACTGAGGGTCACATGACTCCAATCACCGTTGTTACTAGAAGTCATCTGACCTCGGTCATCGCTGCTATTAGAAGTCATCTGACCTCGGTCATCGCTGCTATTAGAAGTCATCTGACCTCAATCACCGCTGCTACTGCGAGGGTCAGGTGACTTCAATCACCGCTGCTACTGAGGGTCACATGACTCCAATCACCGTTGCTACTAGAAGTCACCTGACCTCGGTTATCGCTGCTATTAGAAGTCATCTGACCTCAGTCACCGCTGCTACTGCGAGTGTCAGGTGACTTCAATCACCGCTGCTACTGATGGTCACATGACTCCGATCACCGTTACTATTAGAAGTCATCTATCTGACCTCGGTCACCGCTTACTGCTCAATTTCGATTCCCTTTTGCCTGACAACCGAAATAAAAAAAAAAAATCCGACAAAATTGTCAAAACAAAAACCGTCTCTTTCCACGGTGACTAGATATCGTTTCGAATTTGTTTCCATTTACCCCATTCGTCGAAAATTTCTCGAGGAATCGTACCTCGCGACGCTCGGACGTTTAATTTTTTTTTTTTTTTCTCGTTTCATTGTTTCACCCGGCGCGTCGATCGGCTGGCTATTAACGAGCCAACGTTTTTCCCCCTCGATGCGCTTCCAGGGTGATTCAAAGGGGGCCGGGGGAGGGGCTAGGTGGAAAATTTCCAGCGTCAGCTCATTTTCCCGCTTAATTCCCGTGACACGAGTCACACAGCGCGTACGGCACCGATTTTGATAGGATAAGCGCGCGTAAACACGGGCAAACAGAGACGCGACAGGCGAGAAGCGTCGAAACCGAGGCCCGCAGCCGAAAAACCGAATCGATAGGCCGCATACCCGGTGCACACGTGTGCGCCACAGTGAGCGCGCGCCCCGCGTGACCGCGTACGTGTGTACGTGTCGGCGTCTGCGAGAGAAATCGCTATAGATTACAGTCTGTATACTTACGGGGTTGGCCTGAATTTAACCTCCACTCCAACCTCCTCCTCCTCCACCTCCCGCCCTCTCCACGATCGCCCACTCCATCGTCTCCCGAACCCCTTTGAATGCACGGAGAGAAGAGAGACGGAAAGAAAGAATGAGTGAGTGAGTGAGAGAGAGAAAGAGAGAGAGAGAGAGAGAGAGAACGTTCTATCAAAGACATTTTTCCAAGCGCAATCCGTCTTCGAGAGGGGAAAAAGCCGGCGGATAGTCTGGAGCCAATTGTCGATTACGTACCGCGCGCGGAATTGCGTTTCCCTCTTCTCTTTATCGTTCTCGATGTTCTCGAACCAGTTCTCGTTGTTTTATCGTTTCTGCGCGAGAATGGGGTAGGCTCTGTAGCGTTTCACGAGCGGCAAGTATGACTCGTGGTGTGGCAGAGGGGTGGCGTACGACGGCCCGGAGTCGTGTGCCATTGTACGCCGAGAAGTATCGTTGAGACACGAGGGTGGTGCCACTTTTAGGATATTTATGAGAAGCATTGTGAATTTCGAGGACTGGATTTTTTTTGGGAGGGGGGAGAATGCTTCGATTCTGAGGCTAGAGGGAGGCTGGAATTTGCGGAGAATCTGGGTTAGGATTGAGTTTGGTGGGCCTGAACAGACATACTGTACTATTGTGCCTAGATAGGGTTAGTTCTACATGGGGATTTGTGAGAAGGATTTGGAATTCTTAGGAGTGGTATCTTTGGGGGGAGAGGTTAGATTCTAGGGCTAGAGTAGGGCTAAGGTTTGACAAAGATCTGGGTGAGGATTGGGTTTGGTAGACCTGAACATACTGTACTATTGTGCCTAGATAGGGTTAGTTTTACATAAGGATTTGTGAGAAGGATTTGCAATTCTAAGGAATAGTCTATTTGGTCAGAAGGTTCAATTCTAGGTCTAGAGGAGGACTAAGGTTTGTGAAGGATCTGGGCTAGGATTGGGTTTGGTAGATCTGAACAGACATACTGTACTATTGTGCCTAGATAGGGTTAGTTTTACCTAAGGATTTGTGAGAAGGATTTGGAATTCTTAGGAATAGTATTTTTTGGTTAGAAGGTTCAATTCTAGGCCTAGAGGAGGACTAAGGTTTGTGAAGGATCTGGGTTAGGATTGAGTTTGGTGGGCCTGAACAGACATACTGTACTATCGTGCCTAGATAGGGTTAGTTCTACATGGGGATCTGTAAGACGAATTTGGAATTCTGAGGAATAGTATTTTTTGGTCAGAAGGTTCAATTCTAGGCCTAGAGGAGGACTGAGGTTTGTGAAGGATCTGGGCTAGGATTGGGTTTGGTAGACCTGAACATACTGTACTATTGTGCCTAGATGGGGTTAGTTCTACATGGAGATCTGTAAGAAGAATTTGGAATTCTGAGGAATAGTATTTTTTGGTCAGAAGGTTCAATTCTAGGCCTAGAGGAGGACTAAGGTTTGTGATTGATCTGGGCTAGGATTGGGTTTGGTAGACCTGAACAGACATACCGTACTATTGTGCCTAGATAGGGTTAGTTCTACATAAGGATTTGTGAGAAGAATTTTAAATTCTAAGGAATAGTATTTTTTGGTCAGAAGGTTCAATTCTAGGCCTAAAGGGAGACTAAAGTTTGTGGAGAAAATATGATTTTCTAGACCAGAGATCATGTACTATACACAAGAGGGTAGCACTTCTAGAGGATTCATGAGAAGCATTGTGAACTTCCAAGTGGCATTAGAGATTATAGTAATTCAAATCCAGATTTAATTCCCAATGCAAGAACCTCCAGTTCCAACTCGTCAGCTTAGCAAAGTGATCAAGACTAGGTTCATCGTTGAACTCTAAACTCAGAGATGCAAGTGGAATATAAATCCCTAGTCCAGGTGATGATGTTCTTCTCTAAGATACGATTTCAGAGCGTATAATAATTTCTACTCAAGTTTAGTATGTTCGAATCTGGATTCAAGTTCAGATTCAATTCCCAATGCAAGAACTTCCACTGCCAACTCGTCACCTTAGCAAAGTGATCCAGATTGCGTTCATAGGTAAACCCTAAAACTGGAGATGCGGGTGGAGTTGGAAATCACTTGTCCAGGTGACGATGTTCCTCTTCTAGGTAAGTTCACTCTCGATGAGGACGTGGTAGTCGAAATCAACGAACGTGAAGGAAATTCCCCGCAAGACAGCACGTGGTACGGGAAGTCGCGTACACATGGCCGACCCAACCTTGGTTCGCTGGCTGCCAAAGATTCGTAAACCCGTAATTCAGTACGTAGGGGGCTAACCTTGTTGATTTGGCGTACGCCAAGAAGCGGCCACGTGCTCACCGAACGTGAACGCGTTTCCTTTTGCGCCGGTGTACGCGACCACGCGCCAAGCATCTCCAATGCTCGAGAAAAATTCATCGAAACGCTCCACCACGTATTTTCGAATCACGATTCGTCCACGGTCTCTTTCTTCGACCTTAGAATAATTTTATTGAACCTCTTCCGTGCCGAGAACGTTTAGCGACCGCTCGGTGGCTATGGCCCGTGCGTGGAACGCCTATGTGCGTTCAAAATGTATGTTTAACGAACGCGACTGTGGAACTTCCGCACGGGACGGGTTGTTCGGTATTCGAACCTTGATTTCGAAAGGATTAGGATGAGCCAATCAATTAAATGGTACATATATTTGCACGAAGATAGGTGGTGATAGGGTACTCTGAACAATTTCGATAAAAATTGTATTTATAGAGGAAGAATTCCAAAATTAATAAAGACGAATGGGTTACGCTACTTTCGGTGGAAAGAGACATGGTTTTTTTTTTTATTAGAGAAAATAGAGAGGAAGTTTACCTAATTTTTTTGCACAGAATTTCATTCTCTTCAAGATTTATTTAAAACGTGGTGTAATATTTTTAACGATAAGGAGTGTGTAGTGGGAAAAAAAAAAATAAAAGAAGAGTGAACTAACATTATTCGTGTATCGATTTTTCTTAAAGTTGAAATAGATTTTCAAACGAGAATATGAAACTTATGTGCAAAGTTTCGTTGAAATCCAACGAGTCGTTTAGAATACGTGCATATGAAACTGATTATGTCTGACCCAATACGGGTCATAATTCCTTCTAGAAATGTACTTTCCTTGCCTCTACAATTAATAATTACAATTCCAAAGACTTTTGAATCGTATCGTTTGGAACACTTTAAATAAAATAAACAAAGTTAATTAATTTTATCAAAATTGGTCGAGGAGAACTTTGGTTTTTCATTTCTCTTTCCCGCTACAATTAATATAATTTGCAGAGATTTTTTATTCGAATTGTTAGGAACACATTAGATAAAATATCTCAAGTTATTCTACACGAATTTGAGAAAACATAATTTTTAGAAAATTAGATAATTATTAGAAAATTTTCCCCAACCCTCTATCCTCTTATATTTTTCTGCTTGTCAAATTTCAACTTATTCGACATTAATTTCAAGAAACACAGATTGTTTATACAATCAAAAAAGTTTCTAACGAAATTCACTATTTCTAAAAATTCTCAGAGAATTTTCCCCAACTCCTATTCTCCCATATTTTTTTAATTATCACATTTCAATCTACTCTACACTAATTTTAACAAAAATGAATTATTTATACAACCAACAAAAATTCCCACCAAAATTCACAATCTCCAAAAATTGCTACAAAAATTCTTCATTAAAAAATTGTTCAACCCTCATTCTTCATCTTTTCTTCTCGCTATAATTACCAGAGAATTTCCCCGAGAATTTTTCCCAGCCCCTATTTTCCCATATTTTTCTAAATATCACATTTTAAGTTATTCTACACTAATTTTAACAAAAATAAATTATTTATACAACTAAGAAAAATTCCCACCAAAATTCACAATCTCAAAAAATTGCTACAAAAATTTTTCATTAAAAAATTGTTCAACCCTCATTCTTCATCTTTTCTTCTCGCTATAATTACCAGAGAATTTCCCAGAGAATTTTCCCCAGCCCCCTATTCTCCTATATTTTCCTAATTGTCGAATTATTTGGGGGCGAAAGAGTTCCTCCGTCCAAAAAGTTGCCCCGGACCGACGCAAATCGTTCCGGGTGTCTCCAATAACAATAACTTTCGCGAAGTAAGCACCCCCCCAAAAACGCTCTCGAGGCGTCCATTACGACGCGATATAACGCGTCCCCCACCCCGTCGCTGTTCTTTTTCCTTCTATCCCTCGACCTCCCGGCTCCTCCACCACACCCGCCTACTCCTCGCGGTCCAGCAGGCTGCGACAATTTGCCGCATAACGATGCCTTCTTTCTTTTCGTAATTGAATCTAAATATTAAAACTCCGCCGCTGGCTTTGGCGCCGGCCTCCTTGATTTTTCGTTCCTTAACGCACTCCCGTAGCCCCCACCCCTTGGTCCTCGCCGGCCCCACCCCCTCCACGAACGTTCGCGAGCCGTGTCTGCCCCAAACCATCCGGCGAAAAGTTTCGAGACTCGACGGCCAGCGTCCTCGTTGCCACGGAATATCGTTTAGAGCGATCCTGCCGCTGAAATTACACCGTAACGCGTGTTAAAGGGCTGAGCTCGTTCAAAAACTTCCCCGCAGACTCACCCTCGTTTCCAACCACCTACCCTTCCCCCCGCCTACACCCCTTTATGACCGCCGCGGCGTTACCGGGAGTGGGAATTGTTCGAATTATATTCGACCGCTAGACAACACCCGGTGCTCTGGACCGAAAATATACTACGGCTGAATTTTGAGAAATTTCGTCGTCGGGAACACGGGGCGGTGGTTACGATTTGAGGAGAAATTACTACGGGGGATGGTCGCGCCGCTTTCGGTAGGAGGAGTGAATTTTTTTTCCGCTTTACGACGTCACGGGGGAAAATTTTTCAAAGCCGTGGGAAACATTGGGAAAATTTCGGAAAGTTGGGAAAATTCGGGAAATCGGGAAGATTGGAAATCGGGAAAATTCAGAAAAATGGAAATGATTGGAAATTGGGGGAAATTGGGAAAATTCGGGAAATCGGGAAGATTCAGAAAAATGGAAATGATTGGAAATTGGGGGAAATTGGGAAAATTCGGGAAATCGGGAAGATTGGAAATCGGGGAAAAATGGGAAATGGGAAATCGGGAAAATTCAGAAAAATGGAAATGATTGGAAATTGGAGGAAATTGGGAAAATTCGGGAAATCGGGAAGATTCAGAAAAATGGAAATGATTGGAAATTGGGGGAAATGGGGAAATGTCGAAGTGGGAAAAATGGGAAATCGAGAAAATTCAGAAAACGGAAATGATTGAAAATTGGGGAAAATTGGGAAATGTCAAAATAGGGAAAATGGGAAATTGGGAAAATTGGAGAAAACGAGGAAAAATAGAGGTTTTGTTCTAATTAGTTTTCTGGATGGATTTTTGAAAATTTCGTAGTCGAGAATACGGAGTTTTCGTGGAGAAGAAATTCTGCGGGGGATGGTTGCATCGCTTGGTATAGGAGAAATAAATTTTCTTTGGCTGTCCAACGCCTCGAGCGGAAATTTTTAGAAGAATTGGGGAAAAATAAAGGTTCTGGTCGAATTAGATTTTATTGTTGGAATTTCGGTCGATTAAAAGCTACACTAAACGGAGATGGGGATTCTTGTGTGGCGGTTGTATCAAGATCGAACAGACAGGAAATTCGGTGTAACAGAAATGAGATCCGAGGGAAGATTACGCGAACTTTGAAAAGCTGCTTCGCCCCTTCGGGGTTGATTTCCTCGGTAGAAGTAGATTATTTCCTTTACAGGGTGGGTGAGTAATACGAACGGTTTGAGGTCGATGATAGGAAAGAAGTTACGGAAATGTGGTTAATTTTTAAAGCGAAACGCAGTGATTTCCATGATTTTCGTCGAACGAGTAACCTAACCTATTAAGGTTATATTCTGTATCATGCCCGAGGGCACTATTATCTCGTGGAAATTATGTCGGTGTATGACGAAGGAGAAATAAAAAATTATTCAATATTTTAATCGAAGATGCGAAAGAAAACCATTTTTATATTTTGAGGAACATTGTAAAAGTATCGTCCTTTAACCTGCAAATAATGTAACTGCAAATGTATTGTAATCTAACCTACAAATAATTGAACAGTTACTGTTTATCGTAACCTAAAATAATTGGATTGCAAAGGTATCGTACTTTAACCTACAAGTAATTTAACGTATTATATTTTAACCTAGAAATAATTCAACAACAAAAGTATCATATTGCAATCTATAAATAATTTTATCGTGAACGTTTTACATTGAAACCTTCAAATAACTTCATAGGAAAAGTATCATACTTTGATCTACAAATAATTTAACCACAAATATATTGTACTCCAACCTACAATTAATTTAACCGTAAAGGAATAATATTCTAACCTACAAATAATTCAACTGCACACGTATCGTACCTACATCTACAAGTAATACACAAATATCCACGAAGTAATGTGAAAATGTACACAAACTAAATTTACATATATCTACCAATTTCTATCATATACACCTATTCAGGTTCCAAATTAAATCAGACCCGTCACGTGACAATGACGTCCGAACGGAATTGCACAACATAGTAATCGCGCGTCGTAAATGAAAAAAACATTGTAAAATATATCAACGCGTCGTTTGTACAATTTATTAACTCGCAAAGCAACGCGAACTTAGCAACTATCGAACACCGTATGGGCGTAGATACTCGAGGATCATAATCCGCTCGAAAGTCAAAGGAAACCGCGCCCTGATCGCGACTGCTCAATTACGCAACCCCAATTAACCCCCCTGAGAGATACGAAGCCCCTTTACCCAGTCCCGCCGCTCATCCCCCGCGAATGGAAAGGCGAAAACGAGCTGACCGTCGGCCGTTAGGCTAAAAATGCGGTCTGCGCTTTATTTCCCGCGCTTGAAAATAGCCCATGAGCCTCCGTGAGCGGCCGTACTCGCCGCGGCGACGTGGTGGGGGTCGAGGCGGCGTGGTGTGCGTGAAAAAGGGGCAGAGTGGGGGTAGAGGCTAGCGGTGGGGCGACAGCAACGACGCGGCGCTGAGCATTTCGGGAGTGGGGTCAACCTCCCCTTCCACCTTTCACCGGTGGAGTGGGGGAACGCCGGCCGGAGAAGGGTTAGAGGGGAGGGGGAGAGGGACGACGCATTTACGGTCGTCACACTCACACACCGAGGGACTCACACTGGCGCTGAACGATGCACGCGGGGATTTTCTACAGGGTGATTCGAGTCGATGTTTTCACGATCGAGTTTTTTTTTTCCCCAGCGGTTGTTGATTCGACGCTTTTGGATTTTGGGAGACCGAGTGGCTTGCCAGGGGGTTCAATTGTTTCGCGATTGGCGCCGAACGTGTTTTGGTTTGTCGAAACGGAGAGAGAAACGTGGCGCTGGTCTTTTCGTTACCACGAGACCGAGAGTCTTTAACGTAGTACTACGTTCTTTCGTGTTGAAAAATAGTTCTCTACAGTGTACTATAATTCTCGATTCTTAGAGTTTGGGAAGTATTGACGCGGTACTGAAACTTTTTGAATGCTGGCGCTGAGAATCTGTCACGTAGTACTACGTTCCTTTGTCTCCCAAAGTAGAAGGTTTTCAATAATTGTACTATACCTCTTGATGTTTAGAGTTTGGAAATCACTAACACAGTTCTGAAATTTTTAAAAAATTGTTGCTGAGAGTTTGTCACGTAGTACTACGTTCCTTTGTCTCCCAAAGTAGAGTTTCCAATAATGTTCTATACTTTTTAATTTTTAAAGCTTAGGAATCATTAATATTTCTAAATAAACTTTTTAAAATTTGTTGCTGAGAACTCATCACGTAGTACTACGTTATTTCGTGTCCCAACGTAGAGAGCCTTCAACAATGTATTACAGATTCTAATATTTGATGTTCAAGAATTGTTAACACGGTTCCAGATCTCTTCAAAATTTGTCGCTGGGAGTCTATCACGTAGTACTACGTTCCTTTATCTTCCAAAATAAAAAGTTTCCAATAATGTACTATACTTCTTGGTATTTAGAGTTTGGGAATCACTAACACGGTTCTGAAACTTTTCAGAATTTGTTGCTGAGAGTCTCTTACGTAGTACTACGTTCTTTCGTGTCCCAACGTAGAGAGCCTTCAACAATGTAATTATTACACATTCCAATCTTTGGTGTTCAGGAATTGTTAACACGGTTTCGAATCTCTTCAAAATTTGTTGCTGAGACTCTATCACGTAGTACTACGTTCCATCGTTTTTCAAAGCAGAAAGTTTTCAACAATGTAATTATTACACATTCCAATCTTTGGTGTTCAGGAATTGTTAACACGGTTTCGAATCTCTTCAAAATTTGTTGCTGAGACTCTATCACGTAGTACTACGTTCCATCGTTTTTCAAAGCAGAAAGTTTTCAACAATGCGTACTATATCAATTTACCGAAGTCAGGAAACGTTAACACAATTCTGAGCATTTTTCACAGTCCGAGTGTTAAACAACGTAGTACTACGTTCATTTGTAAATCGAATAGCATAGCTGATACTCGATTGAACGAGAAACGTAACTCGTCGTGCGCACGGACCACCCAGTATGTAGGAACACGCGTACGTTTGCTAAATTCATTCGCGAGAAGAACGGCCGTAATACGTAATTTCGGTGCACGCGAATTCGCATATGCGCTTAATGCAGTGGGCACACGTACATACGGGCACGCATAATTGTGCAGGTGGAATTTTAAAATGCCATACCGGCAACCGAATGAAAAGACAAAAAAAAAAAAAATGGGAGGAACAAAAATTGTGGAATAATATTCGACTTCAGTGAACACCGCGAGGCAACATTTATGCGTTTCACGTGGCTCGATTGCACAGAGGAGACTTTGATGCACCGGCAATTAACTCGTTCTCGTCGATCGTTTATTCTGAGCCGCTAATTGATGCGAATTCGTCCGTGCAGCTCGCGACTATTAAAGTACGCTGTGTGTTTATTTTCTACGACTCCTTTGGAAATGTATAACGACCAGGAAATTGTCGAGATCAATATTAGCAGGCTTCGAAAAACGTTATAAGTTGAGTGGTTGATAATGCTCCACTCTAACCCCGGTACGTCAGTCTTAACCAAAGACTTCTCAACAGATTGAAACTTTGCTCACTGAAGTTGATAAGAAATCGATTCCACGTGGTTTTGTGACGTTTAAAAATATCTCAAGTTCGATGAGTGTCGATGTCTCGATTTAATGTATTCAATCGAAAGTATTCATCAAGATTTGAATAGTATGCAATTGAACATTTAACTGACGCTTAGCAAACAAAATTGGTGTATTAAATCGTTGAAGGTTTGGAGTGAGATTTATGCATCAACTTTGTATTCATACTCCAAGGCTACTTTTGCATATAAATGCAAATTGGACCCATTTGCAACAAAAGGACTAGATCTGTCCTCTTTCGATTTTAATTGAGCTTTTGCAGGATGATAGAAGATAGGTCACTGTTGCAATGTGTAAAACATTAAGTGAAGACACTGCATAATTGTAAAGATATAAATAATTGAACTTATACACGATGTAACTTACTCTTTCACTTATGGACGTACCATTTTTCTCACAGAATCAAGATCTATTGAACTTAAATTATTTATGATTCCTTTACACATTGGGTCCATTCCTTCTAAAATAAAAAATTAAACAAATTTAGAAACTTGCAATATCGGAGATTTAGAAATCGGAAAATATTTCTGATTATCCAGGGTGGTACCACATCGTGTATTCCAAAGTACGTTAAACTTTAATTATTTATATTTAAAAAATTATCAGGTATCTACATTTAATATTCACAGAATTTAATCAAAGATTTATACACTATCATTCCATAGAAGCACATTGAAATTCGAAGAGGACAGGTCGAACCCTTCTTTCGTTAAAGTAATTTTTTATAATATCTGACTCAATTAATTGGATGAATTTTAACTACTATAAGTGAATCTAAGTGACCTCCACTATCGTCATTTAAATGAACAAAGAAAAAATGATAGTAATAAATGTTGTAAATAATAATAAAAATATTAATAAATAATTATAAATAATAATAAAGATAATAATAAATAGATATAAATAATTACAATAAACACAATAATAAATAATTATAATTAATAACAATAAAAGTAATATTAAATAGTTATAAATAATAATAATAAAAACAATGGTAAATAATTATAATTAATAATAGTAAAAGTAATATTAAATAGTTATAAATAATAATAATAATAAAAACAATGGTAAATAATTATAATTAATAATAATAAAAGTAATATTAAATAGTTATAAATAATAATAATAAAAACAATGGTAAATAATTATAATTAATAATAATAAATTATTGTAAATAATAGTAACAAATTCTTGAAACTGGAATAGCTCGAATCTCGGAACAAGATTGGGTCTTCCCCGGATAATTGAATAGGAAGCAACCCTGGCGGATACCGAGACACGTTTTCGTGAATCCGGCCGCCGAGTTATGTTCGCGCGAATCCCATGTGCTGTGCCCGCGCGGCTTCCTTTCGCCCTCGTGGCAGGTATGCGTCGTGTCATAGCGCGTCATGTATTCGCAGCTCGCGGCAAATCCAAAATAAATCGGCGGCAGCTGTCGCGTCTGTGTTTCGGAGGTGTGCTCGCTCGCTTCGACCGTTTTTCTCTCTTCCCAATCCGTCCTCTGGACACGAAACTCGCGCTCCGCAAGAACCGAGACTTTTTTCCAAACGAACTGCAGCGTGGCAAGTGGGGGGGGGGGGGGCTACAAATTGAATCTCTGAGGTTTTAAATGTCTCCTTTTGCAGTACGCTTCGCGAAAATTGGATCACGTTGATCCAAATTAGAAACACATTTCCTTCTATTAGGTATCGAAAAACGAACAATAAACCAGCAAGACGACAGAGGATGAGTCCCTATAGCGATATGTGAAACAGTAAGTGTAGACGCTCGGTAATTTTAGAGATATAAATAATTAATGTTCTATAGGGAGCGAGTTGCATTATATGCTGTAAATGTCGGGAGTCAAGGCTTCGAATATCTCTATTGGGAGTGCAATGTTTTCTCGGAATTCTCATTCTTTCGTCACCCCGCTTTCAAGAACACTTCCGTGCGAATTGAATTCTTTCATAAATGCAAGAAATATCCTCTATGGTTAAATGACAGCACGTGCAAGTTAAAATACCGCAGCAACTGCATTTTCCAGTATATTCAGTTCAGAATTCTCGATCTTTCGTCGCCCCGCTTTCAAGAACACTTCCACGCGAATTGAATTCTCCCACAAAATACAAAAAATATCCTCTATAGTTAAGTTACAGCACGTGCAAGTTAAAATACCGCAGCAACTTCATTTTCCAGTATATTCAGCTCAGAATTCTCGTTCTTTCGTCGCCCCGCTTTCAAGAACACTTCCACGCGAATTGAATTCCCCCACAAGCGCAAGAAATACCCCCTGGAGTAAAATTAAAACGCATGGAAATGAAAGTAATAAATTCCTCGGGAACTCAGAATCCCAGAATCCTCATCCCCGTTGTCGCCCCGCTTTCAAGACCACTACGCGAATCGAATTCCCCTATAAACGACCCACCGTATTTTCCATCTCGGACACACTCCTTTCCGTGCAATCTCGCTATTGCGAATCCGCCGCGTCTGGCCGTTCACTGTGAAAACGTCGCGAACAACGAGAAGCGAGGGGGGGTAGGGAAAAACGACGTCAAAGCGACGGTTCCACGGCAATTGACGTCGATGCCCGAAGAGTAGACGCAAGGACTCCCACGGAGGAGAAGTTTTTCTCTATAGAAAACGCGGCAACCTGTTTCGCTTTGTTTCACCCTCTTTTTTCGCGTTGTCTGGTTCTCCAAGGGGGGCGGGAGGGGGTGGTGGGGGTGGAACGAAGGACTCACGGGGGCAGAGGGGGGATGTAAAACGGAAATAGAAACGGGCCGAGCACATCGATGCGCTCTTCCGCGTTCCAACAATCGGCCCGCGGAGCAACTTGCCCCCTACCCCCCACCCCCGCCTCAATCTCGTCTTACTTCCTCCAACAGGGTGCGGAGGGGCTTTGTTTCTCGGGTGGATATTGCGATTGAGGTGGTCCTCTTGCTTCCTCGGGATTACCTACCGCTTCCACCCCCTCTCAGCCCCCAATAGCCCCCCCCCCCCCTCGTCGACCGGTGGCCCCCTTTTTAAGCCACTCTGCACGCCACTTCCGTTTCGATGTCGTCCCTGCATTCCCCGGACGTTCGTTGCCCGAAATAGCTCAGCGGCTTTTGTGAATCCTTGCTCCACCTCTCCGAGCTCTCACGAATCTTTCAAGGCTGATATTGTTCGCGCGGTGTTTCTGGAAAATTTACCTCGCCCGAATCCTTTTCGTCCTACCTTCAAAACGATCGAGGACCGGCAGAGAGACACCGGCGGTACTCGAAAGCGACCGAACTCGACTCTCGCCCCGCTTTCAAGACTATTATTGTTTTTATCCGTGAACGCTTCCGTGACGAGACAGCTCGCGGCGTGTGTTATTATTTTTCGAAAAGTGGGGTCGTTGACACGCGACTATCCATAGCGGGAGCCACTGAAAACAAATCGTATTTGCATCGAAGTAAAATTAATTGGGTAGTGTTTACCTGTAACGTGACACTTGGGGGAACGTGTTTCTTTCATAAATTAATATTTCTTTAAGGAAGGGATGTATTTGAAAATAAATATGGAAGATTGAAGGGAGGTATTGTGTACGGTAGTTGAATAAAAAATTTGAAACGTAAAGTCTCGTTTTAGCGAGTGATATCGCTTTGAAGATACAGTGTGTTTCAAGGCTGTACATTTTAGAGGCAAGAGAGACAGAGAGAGAGAGAGGGAGATAAATGAAGAGACAGAGAGAGAGAGAGAGAGTTATAATAATGAGAATAAGTAAGAAAATTAAGCCCAGAATTTTATAAATAAAATAATAAATCACCTATAAACATATTCTTTAACAGTTCTGAGTGGGGAACCTTCTGAAAGGCACAATATATTGTAAGCTCATACATTTCTAAAAATAAAACAATAACTAGATTAGAAAAACAAAACCTAGAATTTAGAAATACAATGTTACATAACCAATAAAACAAAAATTCACCCATAAACGTATTTTGTTATTAATCTTGAGTGGAGAACCCCCTCAGAGGCACAATATATTCCAAGACCATAAATTTCTAAACACAAAACAATAAGAAGATTAAAAAATCAAGATCTAGAATTTACAAATACAATATTACCTAACCAATAAAAATTCATCTACCAAATTTATTTTTTTACTACTCCTGAATAAAATACCCTCTGAAAGCCTAACCCAGACCTTACCCAGACCTAACCCAGACCCCCTAAAAAATATTGGGTTGTTCAGAAACTAATTTCATTTTTTTCTGTGAAAATGAAACACGATTTTTTTAAATCGTACAAACATTTTCTTAAATTATATATTCTCCATTTTGGAAAACGAAATGACTTTCCAAACAACCCAATAAAATACACAAAACTACACTTTTCTATCGAATAATTAAAAGTAGCCGAGTTAGGTACCTCACCCTGTGTACACTCACAGTTGTTGAGTCACCCAATACACATGTACCAAGCCTCTACATACCCAAAAACCAAGAACGAGAAAACAGGGCCCAGAAATTCAGCAATGGGACGATATTTGCCCAATCTGGAAAAAAAAAGTACAAAGAACCCCCTTCGAACCCTAATTCCACGAACAGGTCGCCGGATGTACCTCTGAGCGTACCCGTTGATTCCGGAACAGTTGTTCCCTTATCAAACAGCGATGGTGGAGCGAGGCAACTGTTCGAACGGAAATCCAAAGTGGAGGGTCGCTTATTTTCGGATAATCACGTCGGGCGCGACAAATTGTCGGCGCGGAATCGTCCCGAAGCCTTTTTCCATGGGTATTTACGTTCAATTTCGCTGGAGCTGTATGTAACGAGAGCTCGTTGGCTCGAAGTGAGACGAATTCGATTACTCCGGCCTCGGCCGGAAAGAGGGAGGCGATCGAACGACTTGTACGTGAATGTCGTACAGAAAGAAAAGCATAAAAATGAAGTGCCTTCCGAGATTTATTTACCGGAGAAACTTACGGCTTTTATTCAATACCCGACTCGTCGAGCTCGGAAGAATTCTCTATCTCTCTGTCTCTCCATCTCTCTGTCTCTCTATCTCTATCTCTATCTCTCTCTTTTTCTCTCGGGGTGATAGCAATCGACGATCAGTGGTGAAACAGAAAACTCGTGAGTCGATTTATACTCGGAGCGTTGAAAATTTTTCGTTCGTTTACACGTCGATGTTTAAATTTTCCTTCGAGAAAGGAGTTCCATAGGAATTCCACTGATCGTTCGAAGGAAGATCGCATTTCATCGCAACCCCTTTCTCCGATTCGAGAATGAATCCACTCGTGAATCCTGGGTTCGGGCTGCGGTCGCACCTCGTTACGAGATTTATGGTTGCGCCCCTTTCTGGGACCGTGTTGTCCATGCATTTTTAACGGGGATATTTGTTTCTTATTTTTTCCTCTCCGGGTGAGGATCGAGCTCCATTTTGTGAATGTAAACATAGTTTCGGCGGGTGGTAGAATTGTAAACATAATTTCCTTTTGTAGCAGGTATTATAGTTACAAACGCAATTTTCTTTTATAGCAGGTACTAGAATTGTAAATATAATTTTCTTTTATAGCAGGTACTAGAATTGTAAATATAATTTTCTTTTATAGCAGGTACTAGTTTTGTGAACATAATTTTCTTTTAGAGCAGGTACTAGAATTGTAAATATAATTTTCTTTTATAGCAGGTACTGGAATTACAAACAAAATTTTCTTTCATAGCAGGTAGTAGAATTATGAGTATAATTTTCTTCTGTAACAGGTACTAGAATGATAAACATAATTTTCTTCTATAGCAGGTACTAGAGTTGTAAATATAATTTTCTTTTAGAGCAGGTACTGGAATTACAAACAAAATTTTCTTTCATAGCAGGTAGTAGAATTATGAGTGTAATTTTCTTCTGTAACAGGTACTAGAATGATAAACATAACTTTCTTCTATAGCAGGTACTAGAATTGCAAACATAATTTTCTTTTATAGCAGGTAGTAGAATTATGAATATAATTTTCTTCTGTAACAGACACTAGATTTGTAAACATAACTTTCTTTCATAGCAGGTACTAGAATTGTAAACATAATTTTCTTCTATAGCAGGTGCTAGAATTGCAAACATAAATTTCTTCTATAGCAGGTAGTAGAATTATGAAAATAATTTTCTTCTGTAACAGGTACTAAAATGATAAACATAACTTTCTTCTATAGCAGGTACTAGAATTGTGAACATAATTTTCTTCTATAGCAGGTACTAGAATTGTGAACATAATTTTCTTCTATAGCAGGTGCTAGAATTGCAAACATAAATTTCTTCTATAGCAGGTAGTAGAATTACACACTTTCCTTCTGTGCCAGGTACTAGAATTACATAATTTCCTTCTGTACCAGGTACTAGAATCACATAACTTTTTTCTGTAACAAGTACTAGAATTCTCAACATAATTTTCTTTTATAGCAGGTACTAGAATTACAAAAATAATTTTCTTTTATAGCAGGTACTAGAATTACAAACATAATTTTCTTCTATAGTAGGTACTAGAATTACAAACATAATTTCTTTTTTTACCAGGTATTAGAATTATTCAGATATTCAAATATTATTCAATTTTATTATACATACATTTACGAGCAATTATAATAGTGTCCGATTGTAAAACACAATTAAACAGTGCATCGTTGTTATCCAAAATTCATTCTTATCGAATAAAAATAAAAACTAATGTTTTACTGCAGAAACTACTGCTTATAACTTTCTAAAAATGCTTTCGTTATAACATGAAAATTTTGAACCATAGAATGTGATACAAGAGTTAAAACCGTATGTATTTATAATTAACTTATCTAACCCAAAAGTATACGAGCCATGTGTTATATTTAAACAAAATTCTGTTACATGGAAAGTACTCTTATTGGACATTCCTCCACCGTATATATTTTTCCAATATTTATAAATACGTTACATATAGATATATATTTTTTTCCAATACTTTATTCAATATCTTTTTTTTCACCAAGAAATTGTAAATTCGACATAACTATTACTAAATCAAAATTTTACAATGTTACAGATTATATATTACAATATAATTTAAACACAATATACATTTTTCCATTACTTTATTTATTCAGTATATTAACCTCGTCACAAGGATATACACAAGACAACTATTATTTAAACAAATTTATCCAATCTGAAAATTCTTCCTATTGGACATCCTTCCACACTATATACTTTCCAATACTTAATCCAATCTTTTTATCTTATATAAAATATCTTTATATATATACACGAGATAACTATAATTTAAACAAAATCCTACAACGTTAAACAATATATTATAATACGTGACCGTGCATATTTTTCCATTTCTTGATTCATTCAATATATCTTCACCTCCTCCAAAAATGTTCACACGAATTGTGAATTTAAACAAATTCCTCCAATCCGAAAATTCTTCCTATTGAAAAAATTCATCCACGTAAACATCCCTCCGCGTTATAAATTCCCCAATACACGATCCAACGTCTTTATTCCCCCCCGTAGAAAAATATACAGGAGAGAGCGGTTATTTATGCAAATCTCCGCAACGCGGAAGGTGTAACGCACGTTGGACAACGTTCGATCGTAATTGAAACGTTTGGTGGGTCCGTTTACGCCGCGTCCGCCACTGATTTCAGAAAAGGGCCGAGAAGATCGTAGATCGCCGCGATCGGACAGCACGTAGCCAAAGCGCGAATAGCATCGCGAGAAATCGGCACCGTGAACGAGGTAAACTGCCGCGCCTAGGTGTACATACGCATGTCACGATATACATACGTGGCCGGTGCATTCGCGGCCCTCCTTCACACTCGGCATACTTGATCGGGTTTATGCAGGATGCACCGGGTGTAACTGCACCGGGTCTCTCCCACAGTTGGGTCGACCGCGGCCGTCTTGCGTGACATTTCTTGTCCGTGAGAGAGTGGTACATACGTGCTTGAAATTTTGCACGTGCGCGAAAAATGCGCGGGGACGCCGCGCGGTACATCGCAAGTACGCGCCGCGGCCCGCGCACCGGGAAACGTCGCGACGGCAGCGCTGTTCCAGCTGTCGTCGTTCGAACGACACCGGTGCTACTCGATAACCGAAACCGATATAAACGAACGAAACAACGGGACGATCTCTCGATGCGATACAACAGAACGAACGAACGACTGGATACTGGCATTTAAACGAAAGAATTCGTTTCGAACGAATCTTTGGGGACGAGGATTTCGAGAATATATCAATGGAATGATCTTTGTATCGAATGAGAGTGTGAATTACATATGTATATTTGAAACTGAATTTTTAAAGGGAAGCTCAGGAATAAATAAATGAAAAAGTCTTCGTATCGAAATGAAAGTGCAAATTGAATATTTGAATTTTTAAAGGGAAGCCCAGGAATAAATAAATGAGAAGGTCTTCGTATCGAAATAAAAGTGCAAATTGAATATTTGAATTTTTCAATGGAAACAAAAGAATAAATAATACAATTCTTTGAATTGAATCTATGGAGAAAGGATTTGGAGAATAAATAAATGGAATGATCTTTGTATCGAATGAGAGGGTGAATTATGTATATATATATTTGAAATTGAATTTTTAAAGGGAAGTCCAGGAATAAATAAATGAAAAAGTCTTCGTATCGAAATGAAAGTGTAAATTGAATATATCATTGAATTTGAATTTTTAAATGGAAACAAAGGAATAAATAAATGAGACGATTCCCGTACCGAAATGAAAGAATAAATTGAATAAATATTTGGAGACAATAAATTAAATCTACGGATTTGAATCTTTAAATCGAAATGAAAGAACGATCTTCAAACTGAAATAAGAGAATAAATAAACGAGGTGATTTCCGTTTATTTATTTTTTTATTTCGGTTACGAACTGGGTCATTTCAGTAGCACGGTAATCGGTTATTTTTTCGTTACATTTGTAATTGATTAAAACGATCGTGACAATTACGATTGATCGTGCAATTGTATAGTGCATCTCTGTCGCATGACGATTGTAATTAAAAAGGAAAAGTATAATGGTGCAGTATCGAGCAAAGAAAGTAAAATTGAGTTGACGTTCGATACGAAGGCAAGATACAGTTATTTGTTATTATCGATTCAATTTTTACATCCCTGAAATAATCACGAACCACATTTACAGCCTGCTATTATTGATATGCAGTTTGCAATTATTGCGTTAACTTTTTTTGGATACTGCAATTCAAAACTGAGGCAATTTTTTAAATACAATACTATTTTCAATAATATATTATCTGATTTTGTCGTTATTTCATTCTTGAAATTACAGTGCCTTATTTATAAAAGAAATTAGTGTAACAAAACTTAATTTGTATTATACTTGTAACTCCAAATACACGAGTACTGTATTAATTCTGAAATAATAGTTTATATAAATTATTGTGAGTAAGAATAAGATTATTAACACATTTTTTGGATAAAGGATAAAATTTGTTTACGAAAAGATTAATTATATAGATTAAAATAAACGATATAGTGTAACAGATATACAAATTAATGTTATTATCAATTGCACTAGGTTTATTATGAGAGTAGTAATAAATCAAATTATAATTCTACAATTCATTAGTTTCTATTCCATAATTAATTTATTGTCTCATTCGTGTAGCTAATTAATTTTCTATACACATATTCGAAACAAATGTAGACTATTGTTATTAACGTCTCGCTATTAACCTATTATTAACATATCGATTCAATGGTATTTAAAAATGTAATCTTCTTCCATGATTATATTCACTTTGATTACCTATTTTAGTCATTAATCATTCCTTGGTTGATTATAATCATTGATCATTACGTTTCACTCAATTCTGTTCCATTGTAGAATAAAATTAAGATCCACGTATCGCTTATTATAATTGTTGCGTGCAACTATATTTTAGTCATGAATGACACGTGTGCTCATTTTGACACGTGATACCATTTTGTTCGCACGTGTGAAGTTTTACAACGAATCTTCGTTTCATTTATTTAAAACTGAACACTTTCACGATCTGAAATCCGATTAAAATTACGAAAATTATTCACCAACAATACGTGTCAATGTTTACGTACACGAAATAACACAGAAAATGATGAAAACAAATTGTTTAAGAATTATTTTTGGATAATAAAATTCTAAACTCACGAAAAATTAATGTATCTCCCTATGTATATTAATAGAATCACGTCAAAGGTATTCTTATTATTTATTAATAAGTACAAAATTAAATTTACAAGCAGTAATATTATTTGTCCCGGATTGTAATTTTGTTTTATCTTTTATTCGTTGTTTCGAGTTTATTACAAGTATTCCAAATATACATGCAATATTTCTCAGTAAGATCCTATGCTTCACACAAAGTGTAACTTTATTCTACAAAACTACAATTACTATGATTTTATATTCCAGTTTATAATTTTCATTAACGCACCAAAATTCATGTATCTTTAAATCCAATATGATACAATCATCCCTGTAAGATTACTTTCGAGCTACTTCTATACTCATCGGCACAATACTAATTACAACTAGAATACAACTATATTGTGCAACATTACAACTATAATATCAGACTACTAAAGACAAAACCTGAACCACTTACAAAGTATACCTTTTTCAATGTTTGGAAAAAATTCCCCAATCCTCACTAATTACAACTACAGTACAACTATATTCTACTACATTAGAACTATAATATTAGACTACTAAAGACAAAACCTGAACCACTTACAAAGTATACCTTTTTCAATGTTTGGAAAAAGTTCCCCAATCCTCACTAATTACAAATACAATACAACTACATTCTACTACATTAGAACTATAATATCAGACTACTACAAACAAAACCTGAACCACCAAAGAAGTATACTTTCTCCACTATTCGTTACAACTACAATAGAACTATATTCTACTACATTAGAACCATAATATCAGACTACTAAAGACAAAACCCGAACCACCCAAATAGTATACTTTCCCCACTATTCGTTACAAATACAATACAACTATATTGTACAACATTACAACTATAATATCAGACTACGAACGACAAAACCTAAACCACCCAAGTAGTATACTTTCCCCACTGTTCATTAC
Source organism: Ptiloglossa arizonensis (assembly GCF_051014685.1). NCBI lineage: Eukaryota > Metazoa > Arthropoda > Insecta > Hymenoptera > Colletidae > Ptiloglossa > Ptiloglossa arizonensis. The sequence continues at coordinate 24,690,771 of NC_135052.1, read as the reverse complement.
AAACACAATACAACTATATTGTACAACATCGCAACTATAATATCAGACTACTAACGACAAAACCTGAACCACCCAAGTAGTATACTTTCCCCACTGTTCATTACAAGTACAATACAACTATATTCTACTACATTAGACCTATAATATCAGACTACTAAAGACAAAACCCGAACCACCCAAGTAGTATACTTTCCCCACTGTTCATTACAAATACAATACAACTATATTGTACAACATTGCAACTATAATATCAGACTACTAACGACAAAACCCGGACCACCCACGGAGTATACTTTCTCCAATGTCTCCGTACAAATTCCCCGATACTCCTCCTTCGTTGATTTCTATATGTAGGTACCCCCGGGCGACCGTGACTGCGAGAAATCAATTCGACCCGATCGCCATCTACCGTCGTCGATCGGAATCCATAAGCTAACGTATACGTTATCCGAAAGAAACAGAAATTTTTTTCCCTAGGTAGCTCCACGGCTGTGAGAAATCGGGCACCTCGTTCACGCGCCTCGGGCTCCGAGAATCGCGGCGATCCGCGCGCGTGTCGCTCGCTGCGAAGCGTGCAGAAACGCGCCTCCTCCTTTTCTCCTTTCCACAAAGTTTCGCGGCTCGCACGTGCGTGGCAGAAAGGGGCTAGGCGGGATAGATCGGTCGCTGCCGCGTCGTCGGTCGATGCATTCCGCGCGCTTTCAATGCATTTCTCAGGGACCTTATGCACCCGTGCATTTGCTATTCCACGGGTGACGAGGGCCGTGAGCGTGCGCTGCATAACCTGCTACGAATGCGCTCCACTGAGGTCGTCGTCGTCGTGGTCGTCGTGGTCGTCGTGGACGTCGTCATCGTCGTTGATGATGATCAGGTTTGATCGGGTTTGATCAGGTTTGAGTGATTTTCACCCCGAAAATCCGGTGTCCGTGGTCCAGAGACGTCGTTGAGTAACCGTCGACACATTTGGGGTTAAGGGTAACGCGTGTACAGTGGTGTGGAATAATTACAGCTCGTACGTAGTTAATATTAGCGAGGGGACCGATCCAATGACACGCTGGTTAATATCGTTACATATAACGAGGTATCGAACCGGCATGGAAATAAGTTTTATCGGTGTGACGCGCTCGTTCGAGTATCTTGCACGATAGGATCGATGTGGTACAAGTGTCGAGTTTCATCGGGACGAGATTAAGATATATAGGGAGTTTATCCAGAATTGTGGGTCAGTGGAATTTATTCATCGCGCGCGTTAGTGTTTCTCCGAGTGTGCTCACGGTGGTTCTCGGGGGTTTTCTAAGGTCGGAACTAGTTATTTGTCTTTCGTTATTTATGGGAGTATCGGTCTCGGTTATGGCGAAATGGTGATATCCTCGAGCCAATGTTACACGGAGTTAGTTGTTATTACGCGCGAAGTAGAATTTTGTACGATGGTTTTCGTCGTTTTGGAAGTTGGTATTGTTTCTTGAGAGCGAAGAGGGACACTTACACAGGTCCAGAACGTCCAAACGGAGGGACCACGTGAGAATGAACGTTTAATCTTCGCTGAGTACGAATTCTTGTCTTTTACAGTTGGTAGGAAACTGCCTTTACTACTATTGTATACTACATGTTACTCTTGCTACACTTACTATTGTAATATACTATACACTACTCCTGTTACATACACTATTATAGTATATTATATACTACTCCAGATACATTCACTATTATAGTATTCTACATACTACTTCTACTAGATTCACTATTATAGTGTACTACATACTATTCCTGCTACACTCACTACTATAATACACTGCAAACTACTCCTGTTACATTCACTATTATAGTATATTATATACTACTCCAGATACATTCACTATTATAGTATTCTACATACTACTTCTACTAGATTCACTATTATAGTGTACTACATACTATTGCTGCTACACTCACTATTATAATATACTGCAAACTACTCCTGCTACATTCACTATTATAGTATACTACATACGACTCCTGTTACATCACTATTATAGTATTCTACATACTACTTCTACTAGATTCACTATTATAGTGTACTATATACTACTCCTGCTACACTCACTATTATAGTATTTTATATACTATTTTTGCTACACTCATTACTATAGTATACTACATACTACTCCTGAAACATCTACTACTGTACTATACTTCTGCTACATATTGCTGCTAACTATTGTCAACTACTCGTAACTACTGCTACTACTGGTACTAATACTTCTACTAGTAACTACTTCTAACTAATCGATAACAACAAATGTACAAAATTTTCGAGTTTAATGTTACTCATTTACAAGATTTAAGCTCTAACTCGTTAAATACGAAGAAGTAGAATAATTTTTTAAAAATTAAATCCCAAATTTTTTATGAAATCTTCGTAACATAGTATTTAACTTTGAATACATCAAATTATTATTTTTATCATATGATTATCATTGTCACTCCTGTAATTTGAAAAATTCACGATCGACTATGGAGAATTTCATAGATTCTAACCTTAAAAACATTTTAAATAATAGTATGATACAGAGGTATCGATTTCGACTCAGTCACATAGTTAAAATTTTCAAGATAACTTGCCATTATATCTGGTATTCTACAATAGGATGACAAACTTGAAAAAGTTTCTTTTTTACATATTTTCATTATTCTCGTACTAACGGTAAAAAAAAAAACAAACATAAGAATAGAACATAACCGTGCTTGAAAGTAGCAAGGCTGTCCGAGGTCAGTGCTGGCCTGTGAATGGAATCTTTGGTACACAATGACACTCGAGAGAATGCGTATGGTAATTGTTAAACACGAATTAAAAATTTCCATCTATCTCGACTAATTGTGTATCATCGAAGGTCGAGCATTTGTTGCAAAAAATTATAAACGACAGTAAAGATCGAAACTTTTAAAATTCATTAACGTAAGAGATATTCGATAACACTAAACACAGTTTATATATGATGACAGTTTTTCAAACTTATTGTAGAGTACACGATGATATTTTATTAAATAATTATGAAATCGTGTTATATTAACCATTTATGAAATGGTATTATATTAAACAATTATGAAATGATATTATATTAAACAATTATGAAATGATATTATATTAAACTATTATGAAATGATATTATATTAAACAATTATGAAATATTATATTAAACAATTATGAAATTAAAAATATTTTATAACAGTATATTCTGCGTTTAATATAGAATTAGAAGGATGATAATGATGAAAATAGCATAGAATCAATACTATTGCCATAATTGGGTAATGGAAAAAAGGTTAAAAGACTAACATAATAATTAGTAGAATTATAGGGTACGACTAACAAAAATAACACTATCCACTTTTGTGGGTGGACCATGTTGTCCCTAATCGTGCTTTACCAGCCTGTAAATTAAAATCTAATACTGCACTGTATTCAACATATACAGGGTGGCTCGATAACTTTGATAATCTTGAATATCTTTATTTTAAAAGACATCTAAGCAAAGACTCGTTGCAATATATGTTGCAATCGATTCAGAAATAAAAATATTTTGTTTTACTTCTTTATTAATCATTGAACGACCACGTTATCGAAGATCGTTCAAATTGTTTAAACATTGCCTGCTTTATTAGTGAATAAAAAAAAATATAGCGTTCTGTTTAAAAAAATACAGGTAACCTTAAAATCTCTGACAATCCTTAGAGAAAAAAAAGTGTCACCCTGTATACTTCTCCGTTCCCAAACAAATCAATACTGTAACCTAATCTATAGCGACGTTCATGCAGTTTCCAAGAATTTCAATTTCATTTGATTCCGACCATTAGGACCGGAGAAATCCACCTCAACGAGCGACTAGAAAATTTCAGTAACATGTTACGAGGTCGATCATAATTTCCACATCCATCGACACACTTTTGCGAAAATGATCAACAAACATTCTCCGAAATATTCACTTTTAACACGTATGCGAAACATTTACATCGAACCGTCCGTATCGTTATAAAAAAATTCCCAAACTATCGACACTTTTTCGACCCCAATTTGCTGCACAATTATTATACAAAAAGTAAGATAAAATTCACAGTCAGATATTATTCAACAATATCATTACTGAAATTAAAACAAGTTTATGGAATATCACCTCTATTTACATTGTACAGAGAAATTAATTTAATTTAAACTAAGATTCTCAAGTTATTACTTTTATAAGATCGTACAACTAAATTATAAATTATTGAACAAACTATATGCAATACAAAATAAATTATTTAGTAAATTAGATACTGAAAATAATAACCAGACACCGAAATTAATTCAGTCAGTATTCGATACTTAAAAAAAAAATAGTTAATTGCGTAGTCCACTAGGGTTTTTCTAATCGAGTACTTCGACATCGAATCGCTCGCGAGTATCGTCGCTAAATAGTGCGTGTCCTCGGTGGCCGATCCTCACCCAGTTCTCTCAAATTTCTATTAGCGGTGCGTCGACACGATGCGTGGTCTATCCGCGAACGATATGGTAAATTTCGAAAGCGGGTCGCTCCACTTCCGTCGCTCAGCATCGACGATGCAGTCGCGAAGCGGTCTGATTAAAAACGCGAGACCCCGCTTACCGAGACACGTATGCATGTACGCGAGGAAGGTCAAGATATCGGGCTAGGAGGAGACCCGTATCTCCGCGCGGTGTCGCGCGGTGTGTGTGGCGAGGGGAGGGGGGGACGTGATCCCGCATATCGTTTCGGCGAATAGTTTCGGATCGTCCCCTTCCCCCACCGCCGTTTTCCTCCCACCGTTCGACCCCTCCCCTACTCCCGCGTTGCTTTGGTCCCGAGCCATCGTCGGAGTTTCGTAAACTCGGCGAACTTTCCGGGATCAACAGCTGTCGCGGGACATCGATACGCGAAACTTCGAAATATGCTTTCTGTAACGTTTACGATTCATCGTGTGTACTCGGTTCCTTCATCGGGACGAACGATCGACTACTCCCGTCTCGCCAAGTTCCCAAGGTTTGACTTCTTGGATGGTTAGGTTGGCTCGTGAAACGGAATCCGTAAACAAATGGAGGCGGTGCGTCGGAACGGTGGCGCGAAATTCAAAATTCGTGAACACGTTCCTACGATCGAAGAAACTTGCCGACGACTTTCTTTAATATTATTTTTATCGGACTTTCTCTGTTGTTATTATTCTTAGGCTCGTAGGGACCTCTTGGTAGGGATACATTGGCAGAACTGGAAAATATTTGTGTTCAGATTAATTACAAAATAAAATTATATTGGTTTAGAGAGATTACTTCAGGCATTTACTTTCTATTTTTTTTAATATCATTGTTATTAGAAATTTTCTGTTATTGGCAGAACTGGAAAATATTTGTGTTCAGATTAATTACAAAATAAAATTACATTGGTTTAGAGTGATTACTTTAGGCATTTACTTTCTATTTTTTTAATATCATTCTTATTAGAAATTTTCTGTTATTGGCAGAACTGGGAAATATTGGTGTTTAGATAAATCACAAAATAAAATTATATTAATTTAGAGGGATAACCTTGGACATTTACTTTAGGAACTTGGTATCGATTTTTTAAATATTATTGTTATTAGACAATTTTTTGAAATCCAGTATCGATGTAGGTTCTGTTATTACTATTATTATACTTGTAAAGATCTCATACAAACAAAATAATAGGCTGGAAAAATTTATTTTAGTACTCTAATATCAATTTAGCTTCTATTGTTGTATTTGTAGAGACACTTTGTTAATATTTACCAAAGATCGAAAAAACTTGTATTTAGATCACTTACAAAATGAAATAATATTAAATCGAACAATAATATGACATAAATAAAATATCATAATTTATAAAATAATAACTCCTCCCGATAACTATTAGATTCTTCGGAAAGTCATTTCTTTTTTTTTTTGATGAAAATAAATCACAATTTGTTTTGTGTATAAACATTTTATAAAATTATATATTCTCCATTTTGGAAAACGAAATGACTTTCCGAACAACCGAATATTTGCTCGTATAAACTTTCCAAATAATATTCGTCTACTATTCGGAATAAAATTCCTCCCCACTCTGGTACACAGTGTGTACACAATGAGCAGAAAATCGAGGTACGCACTAATGGAACAAATTGTATTAATCGACGCAATTAAATAGCCCGAACGAATAATTTTCGTAATGGTTTTCACCAGAACGACTAACACGTGGTGTTGAATAAAATCAGAGGGAATTTTCCCACTGATTTTAATTCAATGCCAGTTCTTTTACGAAACGAACGAATATAGATAAATTGTACGATGCTTTGAAGAGTAAAAATTATTTAAAATTACTTCGAGAAAGCCAACGACGTTTCTCGTACGGTACATTGAACGAAACCGAACGATTTCGTGTTGCAGAACGAGAAGCTGGAGGTGAAACAGAAATGGGCCTCGCGGCTTCTAGGCAAGTTACGAAAAGATATCACGCAGGAGTACCGAGAAGACTTTGTGCTGAGTATCACGGGGAAGAGGCCAGCCATGTGTGTCCTAAGTAATCCTGACCAGAAGGGTAAAATGCGTCGGATCGATTGCCTGCGTCAAGCCGACAAGGTACGTCTGACCATCGACCATCTTGATCTACTTAAAAATTCTTTTTCCCTGTTGCCATTCGTTCTCGCCTCGTCTCATTGCAAAATCATTTTTACAATATTTCTACGCGTCGATAGATCAACAACTGACACGTGAAAGTTATGTGCAGAGACCTTAGAAGTTGCACTGAATTTTTAAACGCGAGTAAATTCTTTCAATCTCAACGTAATGATTCTATTATTTATCCGAAAACTATTGGGTTGTTTGGAAAGTGATTTTGTTTTTTCTTTGGTGAAAATGAAACACGATTTTTTTTAGAATGTATAAACATTTAAACGCTCTAAAAAAATCGTGTTTCGAAAAAACGAAATCACTTTCCGAACAACCAGATATTTTAAATTATACAAAATGGTAACGAATAATTATTCATGAAGCTATGTATAAAAGTTGAAAGAATAATACAGAACCCTTTTGCTGGAAACGTGGATCGATAAGTAGTCGATTATTACGTTCTGATTATTTACAATTTTTAAAGACAAGTTACATTTTCTTACGATTCTTGCATACTTGTGCGAGTATATCGAACGAGTACATTTTAGAATTTTTTTTGGACCTAATTCGAATTTTTGATCAGGGTAAATTGAGTCTCTGCATCCCCCCTCCTTTTTTGGATCATTTTCAATTCTTTTCAACGATCAAATTTCGTAACGTTCTTTCACAATTTTAAAAGTTATTTCGATCCTATCTGTTTGCGGAATAATTAATATTCACGTGTCACGTTTGTCCACTTGGATTGCAATTTTACATCGAAGAGCGTGGAACGATCAGTCGAGTCAGCAGTTCGCCTCCGTTAGTATTTTCGATAATCGATGAACTTGATTTCACGTTAACACTCGGCGTGACGCGTTCGGGTCTATTTTGACCCAGGGAAACTTTACACCCGGTACAACTTTCCGTGATAAATTGTTACGATACATTTGCAACGGATGACCCACATACCCATCAATTAGTTATTAGCTTAGTTACGAATGACGCGTGTGTCGTTTATAGCCCCGTTTTAAAGTAACTGTACAAAAAAGTATAAATCACCGTTAATTGAATACCAAACAGTATAAAATGTACTGCAAATTAAGAAAGATGAAACAATACGATTTTTATTCAGAGCGTTCGTGCAAGGTTCAATTACGGGCCCACTTGGACCCAGCTCGAACGTCTCCGTTAACAAAGTTAAAACGATATAACTTTTCTTCCAAAGATTTGTTCAATTACGGGTCCATTTGGACCCAGCTTGAGCGTTACATCGAACGCCCCCTCGAGAAAGTAAAATAAAATTTACGTTCAAAAGATTCGATTCGTGGGACCCCACTTATGGGTCAATTTTGACCCACGCGCGAACTTTCTCACGTAACCTCCGGTGTCACGAGGTTCGATCGGTCGCAGTTTCGACACGGAGCGTTAAAACCACCGCGATCGTTGATCCCATTGCAATCGATATCCCTCGAAATCGATTCTCTCCACGAGAACGGTTACTCTCGTCCGTACGTACGGTACGTACCTAACCTAAAATCCGTACTACGACGGAGGAAACGGTGGTCGGGTAGTCCCGCGATTTCCGGCGACATCGCAGCCAATAATGGCAGTTCCGTCGTTGTATCGCAGGTATGGAGGTTGGACCTGGTAATGGTGATCCTCTTCAAGGCAATTCCGTTGGAGTCGACGGACGGGGAACGGCTGGAGAAGACTGCGGAATGCGCTCAGCCGGGTCTCTGCGTCAACCCCTATCACATCAACGTCTCCGTCCGGGAACTCGATCTCTACCTCGCCAATTTTATCACCAGTCACGGTAAGCCATAACCGAGATAATCGTTCAATTAGACCTCTGACTGTATGCAACTCATCGACCATCTCGAACCTCATCGTCGCGTGTTTAATAAGGAAACGATAATAGGTCGTTGACCAAGTTCGGTGGATGTTTCGCAAGAGAGTATTTATTTTAATATTTGTTTACTTAAGTGGGATTTTCTGTCTGTATTATGGAAGGGGGTTAGTGAATACCCGGTCGATGAAAATTATATCCAATGTAGATACTGATACTCAAAATTAAAAATGAAAATTAAAAGAAATAGTAGAGTGGAGTATCTATTATGTGAAGTAATTGGGGGATATTGGTAACTAATTTTGTTTCTTGGTGAAAATTACTGAAGGAGAGCAGACGGTAAAATTCATCGAAAGAATAATTACACACCTTGAGGACTTGCTGTATTTTTCTTTTCGAGTGTGCAGTTTTTCAAATCCACTGTAAAGTTTACAATTCTTTGAATTTCTTTCACAAATTAGTAAAATTTTACCGAGAAAGGCACTTTGGAAAAACTATGATGAAAAATCGATTATTTAACTTAAGACATCTCGAGTTGGTACAGTGACCCGACGATGTAGATGGTGTCCGGATAATCGAGTGTGGAAAGTGGGACCGAGCATTGTCCACAGAGTTGGCGAGTTAGAGTCTACTAGAGGGGAATCGTAGACGCTGTTTGAGTTGTAAGTTGTAGCGTGATTAAGAGTTGGAACCTCAAGTTGAAAGTCAAGTGTCCCGTTCTGATTGGTAGCAGATGGGAGTCGTTTCGACCTGTGTACAAGCCAAGTGACATATACATACACGCAGACCCTGGATTACGGTCAGGTGAGGATTGACCTTGACGGTGAGAGGTAGCGCGTTGAATGTCGAGAGGTAAATTTCGAAGTTGTCGAGTTAGGTGGAATATTTTGTTTTCGCTGCTAGAGAACGTTCCTCCGAGGTTCCTCTTTAGAGGGTTCATTAATATACGCGATCGACTGTCGTTCACTTACAGTAAAATCGTCTCGAGCAAACCTGACGTGTTTCTCGAATCTTCTGCGACTGGTCGCGTCCTTGCAATGCATATATCGTTTTCCTGCAATTAATGTTATTGCATAATAACTATAATAGATGCTATTGTAGTTTCTTGGCACTCTTATTGTATTACGAAGTTATGAATACGAGTTCTGTACGTTTGGGACAATTTTTTGACCCGTCGCGTCTTCACGATGTATTGTTCTTTCATAATCGAAGCTATAATAATAGACAGGACTCGATGATACTGATTTGTTTTACTCAGTCCTCTCGTTATGTCACACACATACAAGTTGGGACCTCGGGTCCCTTTCAACCCTTGGCATCTTCACAATACAGAGACGATCTTCTGTATTTTCTCGGTTCTCTCGTTACATCGCAAAGTTAGAAAGTACGTGTTATGATGCGTTCGGGTCATTTTTGACCCGTAGACTTCGATCGCGCACACCAATCCAAGAACGTTTTGAAGGCCCTCCGTAGGTCATTCAACCGAAATACGCTTCGACCCTGATGTTATCCTCGGGTCACATTTGACCCGGAGCATCTTCGCACTATACTGTCTCTTCATAATCGAAGCTTCGATAAGAAACGTGCCTCGATGCTTCTATATTTCCTTAGTTTTCTCATCGTATACCCGAAGTTACAATATACGAGACACGATGCATCCGGGTCATTTTTGACCCGAAGGCTTGGATCGCGTACAGTAACCTAAGAACCTTTTAAAAGGCTTCTGTGGGTCGTTTAACCGAAATACGTTTCAATTTCGGTCCTGCCCTCACGATCCATCCGGGTCATTTTTGACCCGAAGACTTGAACCTTGATAACCTAAGAACCTTTTAAAAGGCTTCTGTGGGTCGTTTAACCGAAATACGTTTCAATTTTGGCCCTGCCCTCGGGTCACTTTTGACCCGGCGCGTCTTCGCACTATACCGTCCTCTTCGTGATCGAAGCTTCGATAATAAACGCATCTCGGTGTTCCTGTATCTCCTTAGTTCTCTCATCGTATCGCAAACTCCTAGAACACGTGTTTCGATACATTTGCAACAGACTCGAAACCGAACACTTCGATCGTGCACACCGACCTAGGAACCGTTTAAAAGGACCACCCCAGTTCCGTTCGATCGCGCCACCATGGCCAGAATTGATCAGGCGTTGTTTCCCCTCAGCTGTTCAAGGCGAGACACACCGAGCAGGTCGTGGTCTCGGCTCCCTCTACGCTAGCCGTGCTCCGCGCGTTCATTCACTCGCGGATCCGTCCATTCAAAGTGTCCACTCCACTCGGCTTCGATTCAAAGTTTCTTGGAACGCTCTGCCAATTTCACTCGGCCCCCCATGCAACGCCGCGAACCGGTGCTGGTGTTGTTCATGGCGCTGGGCTGGCTCCCGCGCGAATCATTCTTCCCGCTGGCTCGTTTCACCGCCTGGTAGGGTACAAAGACCCCTAAAGTCGTTTCACGCGGCTGATCTATAACGATCGCGGCTCCGATTGGCAGACCTTCGCGGCACCACCGCAAGGATCGGCTTCAAGAATAGTCGATCTTGTCCACCGTCCAAGGTATTCGATCGTTTCGCGTTCCATGAGACCCGATGAATTTAACCCGATGAGTCCCCTTCTCGGGGATTCTAGAACGGATTCCTGGGGGAATCTAGCCAGTGGAGAGACTCCTTACTAGACACTTTTCATCCAGAATCAGGAATTGACAACTTACAGGTATCTGTACCTGGAAAGTGGCATAAGTTACGCAACTTGGAATTGATAGTCTATGGGTATCTGCATTAACAATATATGGATACCTGAACCTGGAATTAAATATCTATAGGGATCTGAACCTGGAATTAACTATCTATAGGTATCTGGGCCTGGAATTAACTATCTATAGGTATCTGAACCTGGAATTGACAGCATGTAGGTATCTGAACCTGGAATTGACAAGGTGTAGGTATCTGAACCTGGAATTGACAACATGTAGGTATTTGAACTCGGAAAATCTACAGATACCTGAACTTAGAATTGAGAACCTGTAGGTATCTGAACCTGGAATGGACAATTTATAGGTACCTGCCCTTGGAAAAGTATTGACAATTCGTAGATATAAGAATACTCCAAAGCTGGAAAGTGCACACAAGGGTCTACACAAACCAAGATCCTTGATTTCTCAAAATCACTAGGAGATGTCCGGAAAGATCCACCGTGTCTCGAAACCTTGGACTCCAATGGAGCTTAATTGGCCAAACCTGGTCAAGTGTCAAGGATCCACGGAAACCAAGATTCTCGAAGAAGGAAACCAAGTTTCCAAAATCACAGGACACGTTCCATGAGTCCAGCCTGTCTCGAAATCACGAACTCCGATGGAACCCAACCAGCCGAATCTGGAGATCGTCGAGGATCCACGGGAGCCAAGATTCTCGGAGGAATTTTGAAAAATCGCGCGTGGGTGTCCCAAAATCAGAATCTTCGACACGGATGGAGTCCAATTAACCTGGAGGATCATCCGAGTCCGTACTGGAACCTAGAGGCGAGAGCTTGGGGTGTCTATAAGATTCTGGAGATTGGTGAATCATCCCGAAACGCCTCTGTCAGTCACGTGGTTATCGTTAGCCCAGTTTCAGTGAACGAAAGAGGGAAGTCTGTTGGTGGTCCGCGTCATCGACGGGCTCGATCGATCAGCTGCCAGAAAACTCGCGACTGGCAGCCGCTCGCGGCTCGCGGGCCGCTTCTTTCGTTCGGGTTTCATCGAACTCACTGACTCAGTCGGGAAACACGTAGTTTCCGTGCACGCGTCCTGGCAACCCTGATCGCCCCGAGCCGGTCGCCCGCCCGTGCAAAGAGCGTGCTGGCTCGCGGGCCACAGGCCCGCACCACGCCTTGGCAGCCGGCTTTCGAATGTTTACAGCCGGTTGACGCAAAAATTGGCGAGGCCTACCGCACCACCTACGAGAAAGAGAAAAAAACGCACAGCTGCCAAGACATGGGGTAGGTTAGGCACTCTCCAGATGGTCCATCGTTTCGGGCGACTGTCTTCGGTTCTTGACCACCCTCAAATTTTCTTGGTTTCTTCAACGAAACTGCGAGGGATATTGTTGTTTGGAATTGCAACATCTTTTCGTATTTACAACGAGAGGGAACTAACCTTCCTCCTGTTCGAGGAATTGCTGTCTTCGATTCTTGGTATTGGTATGGTTCTTTGACTTCTCTAAGAAAGGAATGTAAACATTATTTCTTGGCATTGCCATGTTTCTTTGACTTTTCGAATTAAGGAATGTGAATATTGTTTCTTGACATTGCAAGAATGTTTCTTTGGCTTCTACGGTAAAGGAATGTTGATCCTATTGTTTGGAATTATTACACCTTTTCTTATTGATACGTTTGAGGTTAGGTAAGTTACTATTTTTGGTTCTTGAAATTGTCATGTTTGCTCAATTTCTCTGATGAAGGAATATGGATATTATTGTTTAGAAGGGTTACATCTTTTATTATTGATACGTTTGAGGTTAGGTGAGTTACTATTTTTGATTCTTGAAAGTGTCATGTTTGCTTAACTTCTCTGATGAAGGAATATGGATACTATTGTTTGGAAGGGTTACATCTTTTATTATTGACACATTTGAGGTTAGGTGAGTTACTATTTTTGATTCTTGGAATTGTCATATTTACTTGATTATACTGATAAATGAATATAAATATTATTGTTTAGAATTATAACACTTTCCCCACTTGATACAAATAACAAACACGTGTTTGAGGTTAGGTTAAGCTAAGTTACTCTCTTTGATTATTGGCATTGTTAAATTTCTATAATTTCTTCGACGAAAAGAAATATTATTATTGTCACAAATATTATGAACGTGTATGGGTCAGGTTACTTCAAATTGAGTTTCTAACTTCAGAGTTAGGCACTTGAACAGCTTTCGCAGTGACACGCAATCGCACTCTTATTTATTTAAAGAAAAATTGAATACAAGGTATATATTAAATTAAACAAATGTTTTAACAAATAAGTTTTAAATTACTTCGTAAATACAAAGTACCTTCAAAGTCTGATTTTGATAAGATCACCATATTGGATACTGTACACCAATAGTTGTTAAAATTATTTTGAGATATTCTTCTTTGGTAACAGTAACTAAATTTTTCATAAAGTATTCAACGAAGCAAAGTCAGTGTGCACAAAATAATTGTTGCTCGAAACACAAAACTTCTAAATGAAATTGACAAAAGCACGAGAAACATAACCTCCTCTTTTCAATTGGCCTAAATAGTCCATTGGTGTCACTCCATTAAATTCCTCGAAACTGGTACCAAATTTACTACATCACGTATGTTGTATCAACATTCTCATTGACGTCACTTGAAAAATATATCCCCTCGTTTCTAATTGACCTAAATACTCTATTAATATTACTCCATTCGATCCCCCAAAACTAGTATCAAGTTATATTTTACACATTACGTCAACATTCTCATCAACGTCACTTGAAAAATATATTCTCCCGTTTAAATACTTTATTAATACTACTCTATCAGATACCTCGAAACCGGTACCAAATTTATCATACGTCTATATTCCTCCCCAATGCCCAATCTATAATAAACTTACGATAATTTTAATTCTCACTTACGTCACTTTAAACGTATACCCATCCATCGTACAAATTATATCAAATTACATCAACGATACTTTATAATTCAAATTGTATAATTAGTTCCTTCTTGTCCATATCGCTCGTGGAATGCATACTCCCACTTCTAATTAACCTAAACGCTCCATTGCTTTCCACGAAAATAATACTAAATTTATCTCATCGTATACAAATTATATCGTTCCTTCCTTCTCGTCCAGGTCGCTCAGGAATACATACTCCTGTTTCTAATTGCCCTAACTATCCAATTAGGGTTACTCCATTCGCACGATGACTTGCTTAACAATACTTCTTCACGGCTCCGCTGTTGTCGTCCGGTGGCCACTCGCGCATGCGCGCGCGCTAGCACGTGGCCGATTAATTCACAAAGCTGACGAAAGAAGAAAACTGGCGGTCGTGCGCGACGACGAACGATCAACATCATAAAAATTCCTGACCCTCTGTAAATATACACGCCGCCACCACAATAATATAAACTCGGTGGCTGCCAAGGCGTGCCGGATAGCGAAGGCTTCGGCTACTTCGGACCCTTTCGGATTATCTGCCCCGTCGACGCGTATGCTAAAAGTAGACACTCGCCTCCGTTCGTTCGTTTCGACTGACCTAATAGACGGTATTATTATAGAAGGGAAGTACACCGGGACAGGGACCAGGGTTCCCTAATATTTCAATCCAGCGCATCCGGTTATACGCGTGCTCCTCGAGCCGTTACCCTAACCGGGACCGATCGAAGATCAGAATTCAACTTACGAGGGAAACTGATCGAATCGACGAGCCTTGGGACCGGTGCAAATTGGAAATAAATCAGTTTCGAGTAATCTTGAAATTATGTGTGAAACGGAAGTACACGTTGGGATCGGGAGCAATAAGGGAAGATTGAGTTACTGATTTAGGTGATTTCTTGAATTTAACGAGTGGGAGTAATTGTTTGTTCAAGTGGTTTTAAATTTGGTTTCTGGACGTGTCTCTTTTAATTCATCGATTCGAAATTATCTGTCGTAGAAATAGATATTTTATTCGATGGTTAGAGTAAAGACATATGGTGATTTGTTTGTGGGAGATCAGTCTATTTAACACTTTCATAGGTCTGTTATTATGAGCATAAATATCACCCGAATTTGTGGAGAGTTTCACTGGATTTTACAGCGATAAATATTTTATCTTATTTTCTGTATATGTATATTCTGCAGCTTTGGAAAAGCTTTCGGTTTAATCGCACTGTGATATATTTTTAGTCAAACTTGTCCTGGCTCACGGGCAGAGATGGGTAGATAATTCGAGTAATAGATGACAAATAAAAACTTTATATATTATATGTTATTTGGATAAGCTTTTGTTCTTTCAACGTATAGAAACAAATGTGTCAAACATGGTTTAGAAACCTTTATATTCGTTCGAAATGATCGAATTAATTTTTTTGATTATCACTCTTGTCTTTCTTCTATCAGAAGACTCCTTCCCTCAAGTGGGTAAGTTGTGCACTCCTAGGGTCTTTTTTGACCCGTCACACGGCTACAATACATCCTTCTTCTATAATTAAATTTATAATAATAGATTACATCTTTTATTCTCAGATATTTTTATTAAACAAATATCAAGTACTACCAGTACATTCCTCGGGTCATTTTCGACCCATCACATCGTCACAGTACATCCTTCTTCTATAATTAAACCTACAATAATAGCTACGACCGGATACTTATGAGCTTCTCTCAATAGTTATTTCACTGCATTACAAAGTTAAAAACACGAGTTGCAATACTTTCGAGATATTTTTGCCTCAAATATTTCGAATATGTAGAACTATTTTTACATGGAAGAGCAACTGACCACGTAGTGTTGACTCCAGTCATCACTGGTAAAACGTGAAACACGAGTTGCAATACGTTCGGGACATTTTTGCCCCAAAAGCTTCGAACCAAAAAAGAAGTATTCTACATGGAAGAACAACTGACTACGTAGTGTTGATTCCAGTGGTCACTAGTGAAACGCAAAGCACGAATTGCAATACGTTCGTGACAATTTTGTTCCAAAAGCTTCGAACCAAAAAAAGAAGTATTCTACATGGAAGAGCAACTGACCCCGTAGTGTTGATTCCAGTGGTCACTAGTGAAACGCGAAGCACGAGTTGTAACACGTACGGGACAATTTTGTTCCAAAAGCTTTGAACCAAAAAAAGAAGTATTCTACATGGAAGAGCAACTGACCACATAGTGTTGATTCCAGTGGTCACTAGTGAAACGCAAAGCACGAGTTGCAACACGCCCGGAACATTTTTGTTCCAGAAGTTTCGAATGTGTCATCGAATCGAAAAAAGAAGTATTCCACGTGGAAGAATAGTCCCTCACGTGGCGTTGATTTCAGTGGTCGCTGGAGAAACGAGTGGAGGAGTCTATTCCGGATTACGGGAGTCACGCGGCCCCCTTTTACCGCTGACTTCTCGCGGCTAAAACGGAGCTGCTGGTGGCATCGCGAAAATGCGATGTCCGAGAACGACACGCGCGGAGGCGCACCTGTCCTCTCCTCTAACACTTTCATAAGAGACGATGATACTTACGCAACCGGCCGGGCGATATTTAGCTCTTAGGGCGAACACGCAGCGGCCGTCTGCTCGCCCGCTTCAACGTCGACTCTCGCTCCTCTTGAATAGTTCGAGGCGGATAAACAGTCGGGTTGCACGATCAGACCATCAGGAACGGAGTTTCGTTGAATTGCAATAAACACGCTCGAAACTCCGTGCAGTACCGGCTCTAGGGGGTGTGTAACCCTGTGGTATCGAATGGGAGATCTGTTGGCCAAAGACCTTGAGATTGTCTCAATTGTGGTGCGTTCCTTTGGGTCTTCCTTGACCCGTTTCGTCTTCACGTTATACTACTTTTTTATAACTGGAGTTTTAATAACAAATACGACTCGATGCTAGTGTTTATTTTACTCAGTCCACTTATTGTATTATAAATATAAAAGGACGAGTTCTATACTCGCGTTGTACCGAGGGATATGCAACCTTGTGGTATTGTTCTGTGAGCATGGTCATTTTTTAGTGTACCTATTTGTTTTACACATAGTATGTTGTATTGTTCAGGGTACCATAGTGACTAAGATCGCCTCTGCCTCCATGAACGTGCTTGGATCGTACAACATATGCTGCAGCTTGCGACGCTGATCTAAATTCTGAATGACAGTGGTTGGATCAGTGTTTCTCGAAATTAAATCTTGTCGTGTCTCCTTCAATGTCTCGAGGCATCGTTCGGTCTATGCAACAACCTATGATCCCTGAAATTCCAAATGTGGAATTCCGGTAGTCGTTACTTGATTTCGAAACGAGGATATTCTTTCCAAATTTGGAATTGCTTCAGTCGTTTTTTAATTTCGAAATGGGAATGTTGTTACTTTTGGAATTCTTTCAGTCATTTTCTTAATTTTGAAGTAATGACATTTTTTTCAAATTTGGAATTCCCACAGTCAATCTTTAATTTTGAGCCGAGAACATTGTTATCAAATTTGGAATTCCCATAATGCCTTAATTTCGAAGTGAAAAGGTTCTTTCTAAATTTGGAATTCCGTTAGTCGATTTTTAATTTTGAACCGAGAACATTGTTATCAAATTTGGAATTCCCGTAGTCCCTTAATTTCGAAGTGAAAAGATTCTTTCCAAATTTGGAATTCCACAAACGATTTTTAATTTTGGGACGAGAACATTGTTATCAAATTTGGAATTCCCATAGTCCTTTAATTTCGAAGTGAAAAGATTCTTTCCAAATTTGGAATTCCACAGTCGATCTTTAATTTTGAGATACAAACGCTCTTTCCAAATTTGGAATTCCCCCGGTCCTTCCTCAATTTTCAAGCCCACGTTCCTGAAATATCTACCCGTCTGAAAATTTGTCCCGTTCCAAACAGAAATTTGCTACGATCTCGGTCGCCTCGATCCTGGGTACCGTGCACCGAAACTCTCTCTCTCTCTCTCTTTCTCTCTCGATCCCTCGAAGCTCTTGCCTCGAGCCACGATCGGATTTTTCGCGTGCACGGTGTTTGGGAAAGACGCGCGAGTTACGGGTACTCGCTCGCGCGCTCGCGCTCACGCGTCGCGACACGCTCGCGTACTCTCTCTGTCTAACGTGCACGCGAGCATGTGACTATGCGTGCCGATGTGTGCTCGCTCTATAAATAAATAGGCGACGGACATCTTGTACCCGAGCTCTCTCTCTCTCTCTCTCTCTTTCTCTCTCTCTCTCTTTCGGACACCGTGCTCGCTCGCTTATATGTTTGATTTTACATTCGTGCCGCCGCGAATACCTGAAACGAATATTCTCGTACCTGCGATTAATCCTTCCACCCCCCTCCACCCCCTTCCAATTTGCCCCTCGGCGAGGTCCGTTCAAAAAATCAAGCGACGTCCAAAAATGAGAAACGTCTCTCTGTCTGGGATGAATATTTTATTTGTTAGAACAATTTAAAGGAACAATTAATCCTTCTAGTTGCAAAAAAGAATCTAACCGCTTACCATAGACGGTTACCGGTTTAAATGTTTATTGTTCGAGAATAAAATTTATTTTACAATTCGATTGAATTGAACAAATTTTTGATTGTTTTAAGAGATTATGTGTCACATTTTTGTGCGATATAAATTAATAACTACCGGTTTAAATGTTTATTGTTCGAGAATAAAATTTATTTTACATTCGATTAAACTGAAAAAATTTTTGATTGTTTTACGAGATTATGTGTCACATTTTTGTATGATATAAATTAATAACTACTGGTTTAAATATTTATTGTTGGAGAATAAAAGTTATTTTACATTCGATTAAATAGTGAAAAATTTTTAATTACTTTATGAAATGATTTACGTTATATTTTTGCGTGACATAAATTAATGACTACTGCTTTAAATGTTTATTGCTCGAGAATGAATTTTGCATTCGATTAAATTATAAAGAAATTTAAATTATAAAGAAAAGCATAAATGCTTTATGAAATAGTTTATGTCACTTTTCGATACGGAATGTTCTTATTTAATAATTCAATCGAGTAAACAATAAATTTTTATCCCCGGGAAATAAACACACGAAGGCGTTCGATTATTCCTATTCGAGGTTGCGAAGCTTTCCTTTGTCTCAGCCACGGATATCAGGGTTGAAAGCAGCCAAATCGTTGGTGTTATTATTAACGTTTCGTTTGATTACAATGCGAACAATTCCCTCGGGGATGCCAATTTACACTAAGTGTTTCCAACATTCGTTGAGATTTAATTGTCAGGTTCGTAAACGGTGGTAAATAAGCAAGTGAGCTAGTTAAAATTGATTAGAAATTGTTAACGATTGTTTCTTAATAATCATAGATGTTTATCACGATCTGTGATATTTGATTATAATTTTTTATCGAGTTCGTTTTAAATACAAAATCGTGTTTGTGATAGTAGTCGAAGAGTTTGACGATTATTTTTCAACAATTATCGATGTTAATCACAATCCACGTGTGAAATTTGTTCGTGTTAAATTTATTCTCAAAGTCGTTTCGAAAATAACGTTTCGTTTATCGTGGTAACCAAAAAGTTTAACGATTATTTTTCGACAATTATTGTTTATTGAAATTTATCAGGATCTGCGTTAAATTTGTTCTCGTTGTAAAATTAGAGATACGTTTTTCACAGTAGACGAAGAATTTAACGATTAGTTTTCAACAATTGTTAACATTTATCACGATTTATGTCAAATATGTCCTCGAGCTGGTTTTAAAATCAAAATCATGTTTGTCGTGACAGTCGAAGAGGTCGACGATTAGTTTTCAACAATTGTAAAATCGAAATTTTGTTCACCGTGGTAACCGAAAATTTAACGATTATTTTTCAACAATTCTCGACCAACATCTACCACGATTTATGTCAAAATTGTCCTCGAGCTCGTTTTAAAATCGAAATTATGTTTGTCTCAATAGTGGAAAAGTTTGACAATTATTCTTCAACAATTATAAATTCAAGAAACTATTTTTCGAGATAACCGAAAATTTAATAATTATTCTTCAACAATTCTCGACCAACATCTACCACGATTTATGTCAAATTTGTCCTCGAGCTCGTTTCAAAATCGAAATTATGTTTGTCTCAATAGTGGAAAAGTTTGACAATTATTCTTCAACAATTATAAATTCAAGAAACTATTTTTCGAGATAACCGAAAATTTAATAATTATTCTTCAACAATTCTCGACCAACATCTACCACGATTTATGTCAAATTTGTCCTCGAGCTCGTTTCAAAATCGAAATTATGTTTGTCTCAATACTGGAAAAGTTTGACGATTATTCTTCAACAATTATAAATTCAAGAAATTATTTTTCGAGATAACCGAAGATTTAATAATTATTTTTCAATAATTCTCGACCAACATCTACCACGATTTATGTCAAAATTGTCCTCGAGCTCGTTTCAAAATCGAAATTATGTTTGTCTCAATAGTGGAAAAGTTTGACGATTATTCTTCAACAATTATAAATTCCAAATATTGTTTTCCGTGGTAACGAAAGATTTAACGATTGTTTTTCAACAATTCTCGACCAACATCTACCACGATTTATGTGAGACTCGTCCTCGAGCTCGTTTTAAATTCGAAATTATGTTTGTCGTGGTAACCGAAGTATATGATATATATTTGGGTTACAACGGGATACTGGTAAACGAAAAGCGTTTACAAAATGGTCGTAAAATCCGCGTCGTGGCGCATAGAGCGCTGTCCTTGACGGAATCTTCCCGTGGCGTCGCAAATTCGCGTGCGCCCATGGATCACATAGCGTCGTCGACGAATCTCCCGTCTCTATTATTGTTCCAAGACCGTGTGTATCTATCGGGCTCTGAAAATTTCTACGTCGCGCACGCACCTGTCGACCACCGGCAGACTAATTTTGCAGAGGACTTCGATGCTCGGCGACGTCGACGATGTCGCAATTACTTTTTCAGGGAAAACAATTTCGTCGCCTCGATCTTTGTTCGCGCGACTGCGCTGCAAAAATTCGAAAAGTTTTCTATCGTTGTGAAACACAGGAATTTGAAAAAAAAAAGTAGTCATCGATACTGAATTACAAAATAATTTTGGAAACAGTTGAACAACGGAATTCGAAAAGTCAAGTAATCAAGTAATAAGTAGTCAATACTGGATTATAAAGTAATCAGTAGTCGATACTGGATTATAAGTACTAGATGTAGTGTAATAGTACTGGGTTGTAAAGTAATCAGTAGTCAATGTTGGATTATAAAGTAATCGGTAGTCAATACTG
This sequence comes from Ptiloglossa arizonensis, assembly GCF_051014685.1. NCBI lineage: Eukaryota > Metazoa > Arthropoda > Insecta > Hymenoptera > Colletidae > Ptiloglossa > Ptiloglossa arizonensis. Next base: position 24,669,404 of record NC_135052.1, on the reverse strand, counting down.
GATTGCAAAGTAATAAGTAGTCAATACTGGATTATAAGTAATAAATACTGAATTATAATTACTGGATGTAGTGTAACAGTACTGGATTATAAATTAATGAGTAGTCAAGACTGGATTATAAAGTAATAAGTAATCGATACTAGATTGTAAAGTAATAAGTAATCGATACTGGATTATAAGTAATAAATATTGGATTATAAGTACTAGATGTAGTGTAATAGTACTGGGTTGTAAAGTAATCAGTAGTTAATGTTGGATTATAAAGTAATCGGTACTCAATGCTGGATTACAAAGTAATAAGTAGTCAGTACTGGATTATAAAGTAATCGGTAGTCAATACTGGATTGCAAAGTAATAAGTAGTCAATACTGGATTATAAGTAATAAATACTGAATTATAATTACTGGATGTAGTGCAACAGTACTGGATTATAAATTAATGAGTAGTCAAGACTAGATTATAAAGTAATAGTAATCGATACTGGATTATAAAGTAATCGGTAGTCAATACTGGATTATAAAGTACTAAGTATTCAATACTGGATTATAAAGTAATACCTACTAGATTATAAATACTGGATACAAAGTAATAAGCAGTCAATGCTGAATTATAAAACAATTTTGCTAGCACTTGATCGACAAATCTCGAAAAGCTCGATCTTAGTCAAAAAATGATTTTCTTCGCGAGATAAACATTTTATAGAATAAATAGCCAATACTGTCTAACAAAGTAATTTTGCAAGCACTCGAAAAGCTTGTTTTTGGTTAAAAAATGTCCCTCGTTGCGTTTATCGCACAACTCGGCGATTAATATTTGCGATTGGCATACGACATCATTTTATAGGTCCCAAGGAATTATAACATTACAATTATTTACGGAAAATATGATGGGAGAGTTATAAAATTGCAGATAAAGCGGTGCTTGTAACGAAAAATTGCAAACGAGCGCACGAAGTGCAAAAATTTAGCCATTTTGTGGAGAAAAAAAAATCGATAGTTTTATCGTACGTAACGAGACATTGCCAAAAATATTCATTCAAAACCATACAGAGTTAAAAATCGAGATAATGGATAACGATGAACGTATTGGAAGAAATATGTTCGTAATTATACTACGTCCTACTTTTAAAACAAAAAGTAACGAACGCGTAAAATAATTGTTATATTTTTTCGTTTCTTCTACGGATAACGGTTTTGATAAATTAATCGTTATAATTAAGTGAATGGATCCCGATTTGTGACAAAAGTCAAATATATTGCAAAAGTCATTAACAGGAGAATAAAATAGCGATATAAATATTTTGATAAAACTAGTCAAACAGTATAAATTCTATTTACAGATTTTACAATCGCCTGTGCTTTTCCAAATGCTACATTTGAACCATTACGTACATTGTTAATATTATTATAAACAAGATACTAGAATATTGGATAAAGTATTCGACAATTATGTATTAGATATTACAATTTAAATCCAAATGAAAACTTGAATGTCGATTATAATTTCAACTCGATTAAATTGTTTTTACAATGAATTATTAATATTAATATATATATTAATGATTTCTGTTTATATCCAACAGGATCTTATCGAAAAGAGAATTAAAATACAGTAACTTTGAATTTTAAATAGAAATAGTTTCTTTGTCCATAAAGTACCGAAAATAATTTAAAAAATAATCAGCGATTGTTATTAGATTACTTTTGCAAGCCCTATGGGAATGGAACTCGAAAAGTTCAATTTCAATTCGTTGCGAAAATGACTCATGCTGCGTTTGACGCACAAGTAATTAATATTCACAGTTGCATCGAAAGTCGTTTTGTTTTGCAATTGAATAAATACTCCCAGAGCATAGAAAATTTTCCATTAAAAGATCAAAGAAAGCCGCTGAATTAATCAATGTTGGGAAAACTCTCTATGCTAAATTAATTTCCCTGTATTTAAAAATTACATACAAAAGTAACAACTCTTTTAGAAAATCGTTAATTAAAATTAACTAAAAAATATAGAAGCTTATAGTGTTTGCTTTAACTCGAGAAATCTAGTACAATATTATTATCCACATCGATAAATAGTTAAGGGGAATAATTATGCTCGTAAATAATATACATATATAATAATTAAATACACAAGTAAAAAATCTTCCAAAAAAGAATTATTACTCAAAGTTTTCTTTAATTCGACCATCTAGAATAATATTATCATCCACGTCACTGAATACCTACACTCGTGAATATATGTAACAATTAAATACAAAAGGGACAAATTTTACAGAAATAATTATTCACGAGAATCAGAAGTGTATGTAGAATAATAATATTATCCACGCTCGAGTATACGCAGCAACGAAAAGTCTAAGGGGAATGTGGCCACTGCGCGCCATTTTGGTCAGACCCAAGTCTGGCGCCGTCTGACCCAGTACGGCCCCGCGATTTCTTCCAGGAGTACACTTTCCAGCTCAGCGCGCTAGCGACTTGAAGGGAAACAGACTCGTTGAAAACGATTCCGCTGGTGGATCGCTTATCGTTTCAACGGCCACGAGTATAAACGACGATATAAGTTTCAGTCGCAATTAAAAATAACTCGGTGGTGAACGTGTGTTTGTTAATATCTATTTATAGTTGCCGTTCGTTTTTGCGGCGAGATTCCCGGCTGTTGTTTAACAAACAGAATCACGGGGAACAGCGACTACGACGACGATGCGGACGATTGTGAAACGTTTTTCCGAATTTCCATCCGCGTCGAATAAATCGATCTCCGTGCCCCTCTGCCCCGTGGCCATCCCTCGAGGAACTCGAACACACGTTCCGGGCTCTCGTGTATTTCGGTGGTATGTTGCGTAATGAGATTTGCGTAAGGTCCCGCGATATAAAACACCGTGTGACAGCGAAGGTGAGATGGGATGCGACGAGGATGCCGGTTCCCAAATCCGACCCGGCTCCCGTTTGGTCCGGGGAATCCCAGAATTTCGGCCTTCTCTTCGTTCGTCGAGAGAATTTCGCGCGACGGAACAGCAAAACGGGTTGCAGAAACTCGAGGAGCAGACCAATCGGTGGGAAAAGACGGGAAAAGACACTTTGGGGAATTTTGGAAATTTGTTGGGTAAGGTGAGAGAAAGGGAAGCTACAACCGAGGGAAAGTATAGGTATTTTTGTGGTTGAGTTTCGACGAGAAAATTCGGGAATGGAAGCTTCGGATAAATTTAGAAATTTCTAGGGTAAAGTGAGAGAAAGGGAAGCTTCAATCGAGGGAAGGTATAGGCATTTTTTATGGTTGAGTTTCGACGAGAAAATTCGGAAATGAAAGCTTCGGTAAATTTAGAAATTTGTAAGGTAAAATGATAGAAAGGAGAGCTTCAACTGAGGGAAAGTATAGGTATTTTTTGTGGTTGAGTTTTGACGAGAAAATTCGAAAGAAGAAAACTTTGGGTAAATTTAGAAATTTGTGGGTTAAATAATAGAAAGGAAAGCTTCAACTGAGGGAAAGTATAGGTATTTTTGTGGTTGAGTTTCGACGACAAAAATTCGGAAATGGAAGCTTTGGGTAAATTTAGAAATTTGTGGGTTAAATAATAGAAAGGAAAGCTTCAACTGAGGGAAAGTATAGGTATTTTTGTGGTTGAGTTTCGACGACAAAAATTCGGAAATGGAAGCTTCGGATAAATTTAGAAATTTCTAGGGTAAAGTAAGAGAAAGGGAAGCTTCAACCGAGGGAAAGTATAGGTATTTTTTGTGGTTGAGTTTTGACGAGAAAATTCGGAAGAAGAAAACTTTGGGTAAATTTAGAAATTTGTAGGTTAAATAATAGAAAGGAAAGCTTTAACTGAGGGAAAGTATAGGTATGTTTGCGGTTGAATTTTGACAAGAAAATTTGGAAAAAGTAAGTTTCAAGTAAATTTAGGAATTTGTATGGTAAAATGTGTGAAAGAAAAATTTCAACCGAGGGAAAGTATTGTCTACGATAGAATTGTGGCAGCAAAACTTGTATAGAGGAAGATTTGACAAATTTTAAAAATTTGTACGCAAAATGGTAGAAAGAGAAGCTTCAATCGAGGGAAAGTACATGTATTTTCTACAGTCGAGTTTCCGTAGGAAAATTCCGAAAAAGAAACCTTCGAGCAAGTTAAAAAATTTGTATCGTAAAATAATAGAGAAAGTATCTTGAACCGAGGGAAAGTACACATATTTTCAAAAGTACAATAGAGAAGTACAATATAGAAGAGTTAGTAAAGTTTTGGCTCTGGTAATTTTAGAAATTTGTTAGTAAGGTGCCAGAAAGAGCATCTTAAATTATAGTTATCTTCTAGGAGGGATCTCAACAAAAGTTTCCAGAGTAACGAAGGAATAAGTTTTCTCCTCGAACCGGTTGAAAAATTTCTAACAAGAAATCTACGTCTTTTATAATATAATAATAAAAAGTATCAGTCCGAGACGAGTTGATGGTTGTCAGAAACTTTTGTTCGTAAATTGTCAGGTAGAGGGTCACGGACTAGAAAAATTTAAGAGAGCGTGGAAACCCCGTTTAGAAGCTTCTCAAGAGAGAAATAATGAAAAGTGACGGTTCAGGGGTGGGGTAATACTTTCTTGGAAAGAATTCCTCTGGAAAATAACAAAAGAGGAACTTTCGTAAAATGGGAATTCTCGTTGCAAATTTATCCAGTAAAGCTTTCATTCAGTTACGTTAATAGCAAAGAAACTTATTCGACAGAAAGACTATTAACAAAGAAAATAATTCTTCGATTTATTCGACAGTGTAATAACAAAGAAAATAATTCGACGAAAGGAAAGGACTTTCCAAGTGACTTGGAGAGGAGAACTTATAATCGAGGAAACCAAAGTATCTTAACCCCGTTTACAAGTCACTGAAGGAAAAGAATTGGTCAGATTGTAGAAAAGTGTTCCCTAAACAGTACGTAATAGCAATCCTTCGACTGTCTAATTTGTGTATCATCATTTATTGTTACAGAGGTCCTAAACGGTATCTGCAACGCGAGCAAGGAGGAGGAGAGGCGGCGAAAAGGTAAATTATCTCGAGTCTTCCTCCCCCCTCCCCCGATGAAAACCTCCCGTTCGTAGTAACGAGTAAATGTACGCGAAACCGAGCGAAGTTCCGTCACTCGTGAATCTCTCGCGCGACGAATCGTATCACGATAAACGAGGAACCCGGCCGCGTGTGCTATCTCGACGACGAGATGCCCCCGCAACGCAAACACACGAAATAAAACATCGTCGAACTGGGTTCTGTTCCCAGGTACAGGCTACCACGAACTATATAACGGTGTTGTCTGCAATGACACGATCCTTGCGACAGGTGTCTTCAGCTCCAAGGAGCTCTGGATGCTTTCAAAAGGTACGACGATCTATAATTTGTTTTTTTTTTTAATTATTCACACTCGTTTCAAGCTCTCGTGTTTGCTACCTGCATGGACGAAAATGATCGACCGAGTTTCTAGGATATCGAAAGTCTCCAGTCTCTCTTTAATCCGACGCATGAACGGTGTGAACGTTCGTTCGTTCGAACGCGTGCCACGGATGCTTTCGAAAGGTAATCTCAATAAATCGATATCTGGAAAACCTTTTGAAAGCATCCTTTCAATTTATAGATTCCCCAACGAAGGATATTGTAACGAAACGGTTAGATCGTTCGCGACGGGGCAAAGGACAGAAAAAAAAGAATAAAAAAAAAAAAAAGAATCAAAAAAAAAAAAAAAAATGAATTAAAAAGAAAAAAAATAGAAAGAAAGAAGTAACGAAAAAGAAATTGAAATAAAAATGAAAGCAACTCGCTCGTCCACCACCGTCTACCGCCGCTCCATTACTATGGAAGTCGGTGGATCGGTTTTTCCATAAGCTGGGTGAATTTCGTTATCGAAGACACGTCGGGTTGCTCGGGGTGTATCGATAGCGGTTTATCGCCAGGAATGCTCCACGGTAAACGAACGGCCGGCGTATTTTTAGAGGCGGAATGCGAATCGCGGGCTTCCACTTGACAGTTATCCTTTCGACGTGCCTGAGACCACTTCACTCCTCTTTCGCTATCAAGGACCCGACGAACGATCGGCACGCTTTGCGCGCGCACTCGTGCACGGAACTGGTTCGTTGCTGTAATTCTTTAGCCCGAGACGCCTTCCCCCAAACCGAAATTGAAATTCGAGCCTCGACACTTTCGATCGGTCGAACGCGAGGGACCGTGCGCCATTAAGGCGTCGAACGCCGCGTTAAATAGCTGAAAGTCCTACCGGACTGTCCAACGCCCGCTTTCTAGATACAGGGTACAATAGGCGGGGTGAGATTCATTTTTTTTTTTTGAAACTTTTCATTTGGTTCGCGGAAAGTCGTCTCAGAGTGTGGGGAAAAAGTACATTGGGATTTATTTTTGTGGAAGTTTAATTGATCTTGAAACGAGGGTAGGTGGAGATCTCTGTATCGAACGTACGATTTCTTCTATCAATGTTCTACTAAAGTTTTACTTTAGAGAAAAAGTATGAGTTAAGATTCGTTTTGGGAGGAATTTTCAGGGATATTGAAACGGTCTTGAAGCGAGGCTTGGTGGTGGTTTATGTTCCAAATGTATGATTCCTTCTATCAAAGTCTTTCTATAGTTATGCTATAGGGAAAGAGTATGTGTGTTAAGATTCGTTTTCAGAGGAATTTTCAGAGATATTGAATCGATCTTGAATCGATCTTTAATAAGGGTCTTTGTTCCGAGTATACGATTTTTCCTACCAAAATCCTTCCATAATTGCGCTATGGAGAAAAAGTATATACGTTAAGATTTATTTGAATAGAAATTTTTCCAGAAATTAAAGTACGTGTATTAAAGTTTATTTTCATAGAATGTTTCCTATAAGTTAAATTAATCTTGAAACGAGGCTCAGTAGAGGATTTTGTTTCGAATTTACGATTTCTTCTACCTCGACTATTTGCTTCCCTATGGTTGTGCTTTAGAGAAGAGGTATATAGTTCGTTCACTCGAGACGAATTTCATGCAAATTAATTACCTCGTTCTTGAAACGAGGTTCAGTGGAGATTTCTGTTCCGAATTTACGGTTTCTTTTTCTAAATCCTACAACAGAAAATCCACACTAAGATTTCTCGCTCGAAATAACAATTTCATAAAAATGAATCGATTCGGTCTTGAAACGAGGTTCGGTGTAGCTCTTTGTTCTGAATGTACAATTTTTCCTCAAACTCCACAAGAAACGATCCACACTAAGATATTTCGTTCGAAATAAAATTCCATAAAAATTGAATCGATTCGGTCTTGAAACGAGGTTTGGTGGAGCTCTTTGTTCTAAATGTACAATGTTTCTCAAACTCTACAAGAAACGAACTACACTAAGATTTCTCGTTCGAAATAAAATTCCATAAAAATGAATCGATTCGGTCTTGAAACGAGGTTCGGTGGAGCTCTTTGTTCTAAATGTACAATGTTTCTTAAATTCTACAAGAAACAATCTCCATTAAGATTTCTCGTTCGAAATAAAAATTCCATAAAAATGAATCGATTCGATCTTGAAACGAGGTTCGGTGTAGCTCTTTGTTCTGTACGTAAAATTTTTTCTTTAACTCCACGAGAAACGATCTCCACTAAGATCTGAAAAAATTCCATAAAAACTAATTAATTCGATCTCGAAACGAGGCTCGGTGGTAGGTCCCCGTACCGAATGCACAGTCTCTTTTAGCATTATTGTTTCACCCTTTGTTTCGTCGGACGGACGATTCCTCGTCACTGCGACGAATCAGATTTTAAGCCGATCTCTGGCGAAACGAGCATCGTGGCACGCGTGCATCGCCACTAAATGGAATAATAGGGCAGGGGAGCGCGTATCGAGAAGCGGCGCGAGCCTCGACGTATGCATCTGCACTCCTCCCCACCACCTCCGCCTCCTCCATCCTCCTTCTCCTTTTGCCGCCCTCCTCCCTGCCCCGTGCTCCGCTTCGCGTCACCGTGGCAGGAGATTAGTATGCAACCCGGTGTATTAATAGACGGGGAACAATGCTCACGGCCTCAGAGGCTGCTGAGAGAGCCTCGCAGCCTCTCCCTCTTGCATCGTTCCCTCCCTCTCCCCCCTCTGTCCTCCTCTCGCTCGCGGGGTGACTGAATCCTCCCGTGGCTTCCCCGTCGATCTTTTACCGACTCGATCGAACTCTCTCTTTTTACAAATTTTTCTCCATTGAAATTTGAAAACAGTTCGATGTTTAAATAATACTTTCTCTCTCTCTCTCTCTCTCTTTTTCCAAATTTTTCTCCATTGAAATTTGAAAACAGTTCGATGTTTAAATAATACTTTCTCTCTCTCTCTCTCTCTCTCTCTCTCTCTCTCTCTCTCTCTCTCTCTCTCTTGGTGAGCTTTAGGTTAGGGTTGTGATAGATAAAGCACACGTTGTGATTCGAAGCGCTGAAAATCGACATGTTGTGATTCGAAGCGCTGTGAATGCGAGGCGTTGTTGTTCTAAGCGCAGAGAAACGACGCGTTGTGATCCGGAGCACTAGAAATCGACACGTTGTGATCCACAGCACTAGAAATCGACGCGTTCTGATTTGGAGCATTAGAAATCGATGCGTTGTGGTTCGGTGTAATGGAAATGGTTGTGAACAATGGTTGTGATGCAGTATGTTGAAAATCAACGCGTTGTGATTCAGAGTGTTGGAAATCAACGCTTTGTGATCCAGAGCGCTGAAAATCGACGCGTTGTGATCCAGAGTGCTGAAAATCGACGCGTTGTAATTCAGAGTGTTGGAAATCAACGCGTTGTGATCCAGAGCGCTGCGAGTACGACGCGTTGTCATTCGAAACGATGTAAATCCGTGTATTGGTATTCAATGTGATGGAAAACGAAGCGTTGTGATTCGTAGCGCTGTAAACACAATATGTTGTTATTCGAAACGCAGAAAATTAACGCGTTGTAATTCGGAGCACTGAAAAGCGACATGTTGTGATTCGAAGCGTTGAAAAACAATCAATTGTGATTCGAAGCACCAAAAATTAGCACATGTGGTTCGAAGCGTTGAAAATTAATGCATTGTGTTTCGAAGCACTGAAAATTGATGCATTGTGATTCTAAGTACTACAAATCGATGCGTTGTGATACAAAACGCTTAAAGACGATCCATCGTGATCCTAAGCATTGCAAATTATTTCATTCCGATTTGAAGCTCAATCAAAACCACTTTCTCAAATTTTCTACTCAACAAATTTCCCCTATTCAATTTTCCAAATAAATTTTAGGTTATGTCGCATTCGACCACGCAATCGTTTCGTCCACCAACCATTTCACAATCCCTCGTTGATCATCTAAAACGCAAATTTTCTCAAAAGACGTAAGAAAAAATCGTAAGGCTTTTCAGAAAAGGGGGTGGGGGTAGATTTTGGAAACGATTCGAAGAGGTTCCTCGAGAAGGGTAGCTTCTGCTCGGATTAGCGGTTAATGGAGCTGGTAGATGGTCGTTAACAGACTATGGCCCACTTAGTCGCCCCATAACTCGGCCAGAATTTCGCGCAAAGTGGCCGAGGGAATAACGACCATACAGACCATGCAGCAGGGTAGTAGTACTCATCGAAACATACTCCATAAACTCGAAACTGAACATCGTCCATTGTGTCCAATCACATTCATCAAACTGCTCTCTTTCACCCCTCGTGGATCGTCGCGAGCGATTCTCCTTCTAGGTTAGGATCCACGAGCAGACGACACTCGATACCCGATCGCGGCGCCATCTAGCGGCGAGATTCACGTCTCCTTCGAACTCCATTCTGAAAGTCCGTCTCTTCGTCGCTTTCTACGTGGTTGCTCGAAAACGCGCGCTATAGAGGGTTAACCATTCGACAATCCCCCCCTCCCTCGACGCCCCCGTGCCGTCCCCACGCCCCCGCACCCTCTCCCCAGAAGCTCACCAGACGAGTCACCGGGAGATTTTTTCAAAGTACACCGCTGCCGAGGTCTCTCCCTCGTGGACAAAAAAAATCGTGAATCACGGCCCCTGGTGCCGTCCGCGATTTTCGACGAATTTTTTCCAGCCCCCCCCCCCTCTCTCCCCCCCCCCCCCCCCGCCACCATCGCCACCGCTGTCCGTCCCTTCCATCCCGAATACGTCGTTCCTTTTTTGTCAACAATGCGCCCCACACGTACGTGTCCGCACACACGTGCACGTGTGCGCGGAATCGACGGAAAAAGGTAGGCCCGCAGGGTGGTGTGGCAGTATTTTCCAGGGAGGTTTTTTTTTCCTTTTTTCTTTTTTTTTTTTTTCCGCTGCCGATGTTCGGAGCCCAACGTAGGCTGGATAAAAAGGGGCGCAATTTCCGCGCGGGAACGTGGGCGGGGCGCGGTGGATGATGTGAAATAGAGAAGAATATCCTGTCGGTGGTGGCGTGACGGTCGCGACGTGTAAGACGAGGCATAATAGAAACACACTAGCCCAGGGGTGGCGATTGTCACCGGCGGATTTCGGTTATGGAAAATGGGTAAATAGCGAGGGGAATATTACGAATTCAGGACCGACGAGCGAATCGAGATCGAAGATTTTTTTTTTTTTTTCTTTTTCTCTTTTTGCGCGAGCGCGCGCGCAAGCCGCTGGCACCCACGACCTTTCGGTTTCGGTTTAGAGGACGTTTGTCGAGTTCGAAAACGGGAGAGAATAGAAAGGACCAACGAGCTTTCCAACTTGGAAATCTTCGTGATGGTGATTCTTCGTACGGGTTCGGGACGGTTTGGAAAACGAGTTTTACGATCGTTGTTTTAACTTTGACCCTTCTCGGTTCGAGGTTCGAGACGTTTGGAAATTTTTAGTAGAGGGTGAGGGATTTTTTTTTGATGGAGAACTGAGTAACTTTTATTTTTGGTTTGAAACTTGAAGTTGGAAAATTTATATAAGGGGTGAGGGATTTTTTTTGGTGGAGATTTTAGTACCTTTTATCTTTGGTTTGAAACTTGAAATTGGAAAATTTATATAAGGGGATGAGAGATTTTTTTTGGTGGAGATTTGAGTACCTTTTATCTTTGATTTGAAGCTTGAAGTTGGAAAATTTATATAAAGGGATGAGGGACTTTTTTTGGTGGAGATTTGAGTAACTTTTATCTTTGGTTTGAAGCTTGAAGTTGGAAAATTTATATAAAGAGATGAGGGATTTTTTTTAGTGGAGATTTTAGTACCTTTTATCTTTGGTTTGAAGCTTGAAGTTGGAAAATTTATATAAAGGGATGAGGGATTTTTTTTGTGGAGATTTGAGTACCTTTTATTTTTGGTTTGAAGTTTGAAACGTTGGGAAATTTTGTGTAGGGGGATGAAGGATTTTTGGGGTCTCTGAGTGGAGATCTGAGTACCTTTAACTTTAACTAAATTTGGAAAATTTTCATAGAGGGATGAAGAATTTTTTTGGTGGAAATCTGAGTCCAAGTTTAGGACGAAGGAAAATTTAAATGGAGGAATGAAAGTCTTTTTGATGGTGATCTAAGTACCTTTGATCTTCAGCTTGAAGTTGGAGACATTTGGAGAATTTGTAATGGGGGATAAAGATAAAATTCTTCTGATGGAGATCTGAGTACCTTTCACCCTTTGATTCGAATGACGATGAAGATACAATTTTTCTGAACGAGACCTGAATACCTTTTACCTTTGATTTGAAGCTTGAGACTTTTGGAGAACTAACATAGAGAAATGGAGAAAAAATCCAAGTAACTCCAAAATTTAAATGCAGAAATTTAAATGAGTACCTTCGACCTTTGGTCTATGTTTGGACTGTTTAAAAAACATTTTTTTACCTGGAAAGTGTACACCTGTGATACTTGGTCCAAGTTTGAAGTTTGGAAAATTGAATCAAAGATTTGAACAATTTTTTTGCTGGAAATCTTTGACCTTTATTTATCCTCATTAATGACAGTACATTTAAATTTTCAACGCAAGTATATTTCCGGTCTATCTGCTTGAAAAATATAAAGGTACAGAGGCTAAGGAACGAAGTTTCGATCAAATTTTAACAAAGAAATATTTTTCCTTTCGAAAATTACTTCTCCAAAAAAATACAAATTGATCAATTAACCCAATGAAAGTGTTCATCTGCGAAAACAAATATTCGTCATCGATTCGTTCAAATCTCCAACTACAATTCGAAATAAATCCTCTCTGCATTATAATGCAAAAAGAGAACTCCATGGAGTGATGAATTTGCATATCACTCGTTCGAATCGAAATATTGGGTTGTGTTCGGAAAGTCATTTTATTTTCTTTTTTTTTGGTGAAAATGAAACACGATTTTTAATTGAAAATTAAACGATTATGAAAATCTTCTTCGAACACGAATAAACACACGTGCAACTAAAAGAAAAAAGTATCAAAAACGACTCAAAAAATAAAATTGTCCACTGTAGTAGTACCTTCAATGTATGATGATTCGGGTCTTTTTTGACCCATCGAATTCTCTCAATATAAACGATTGAAAACGTGTTCGAGTATTGGATTGTTCGGACAGTCATTTCGTTTTTTTCTTTGGTGAAAATGAAACACGATTTTCTCAGAGTGTATAAACATTTTATTAAAATTATACATTCTCAATTTTGGAAAACGAAACGACTTTCCGAACGATCCAATACTCGAACACGTTTTCAATCGTTCGAGCATACGTCGTGATAGAATTTTCGTTGGACTCTCTTGTGCTTGGCAAAAAAAAAAAAAAAAAAAATAGAAACAAATCGCTCGATCGTTTCGAAACATAACCCTCGACGAAAGAAATTGCGATTCGAGAATCGTATCAAACCCATTTGCGAGGTATGGGCGGGGAGGGAGGTTGGATCCGCTCGAGCGGAAGGGAAAAGTGGAGGACGCGTTATGGAGGGATGATGGGGTGGGTTGGTGAGGTCAGAGGGGGGGAGGGGGACGAAAAAAGAAAGAAAACGGCCGTGGGCGCGCCTGTGCCCACGATGGATCCGCGTCAGCATCCGGACCGGTTGGAAATCTCCTCGAGTCGAATAAATATCCTCGCTTCGAGGCTCTTTCGTACTAATTCTGTAATTAGGATCTTCGTTAGGGTTACCGGGACCTCGTATCGAGGACAAAACCGACCCTCGATTGAATCTTTCGACAATGCTCGTCGTCTTATTCGTTCGCTACGATTGTCCTCGAAAGGACTCCATTTTGGTTCCAGTTCTTACTTGGAAATTCAAGGTAACGTTTTATTCTTCGACGATACCGCTTTGGGATTCTTAGTTGTGTCGAAGTGTTCAAATAAAGTCGTTAGAGAAATTTCGAAGGGGAGGGATTTTTTTTTTTTTTTTAAAAATGAAATTTCTAACGAGAAAATATTTTTCCAAAATTTAGGATTTGGGAATCTTTAAATAGGAATTTTCGGTTAAAGAGATTCGTCAGTTTGTATATCTTGAGTGGCTTTCAACGCTTCTCATTTTTGGAACGATTCTATGATAATTCGAGCGTGGGTCTATTCTGACCCCTGTAAGCGTAAGCCTTGCCGATCTCTTTGAAAAACGACGAGTGATTCAAATTGGGGATTCTTTATTTCAGAATTAATCAAACGATCGATAGAATTACGAAATAGAAAGAAATGTCCAGTTGGGTCTTAATTGACCCAGGTATGATCGTTGACAACTATTAGAAACGTCGGCAAACGGAGAATTAACTTATCCTATATTCGACCACCATTTGTAATATGAATATACGTATGTATACGCTTTGATGATAACTAAAGCACTTCCACATACGTATATAAACTAATGAAACAAATTTTTCAAAAGAACACTACCCTGGTATCCGTTCACAATTATTCAAAAAGTGAATAAAAAAAAATCAGACTTCAAAATCTTCCCTCAAGAAAAAAAAGAAACACTTCTCAATTCTTGTGATACTTTTTCCCCTAGAAATCTTCCACTGTGAGAAAAAAGAAAAAAAATTTTTGATGATATTCCTATTCTAAAAAATCACCCCTTTATAGTTCATTAGGGTATCCTCTACTTTCCTGGCAATTAAAAATATATCATGGCAGTCTTTAAATCTTCCACTGTGAAAAATAAAAGAAAAGAATCCCTTCCCAAGTTTTTGGCAATACTTTTCCCCTAGAAAATCACCTCTTTACAATTCATTACGGTACCCCCTACTTTCTTGGCAATTGAAAATTTATAGTGGAAGTTTTTAAATCTTACACTGTGAAAAATAAATGAAAAGAAACGCTTCCCAAATTATTGGCAATATTTCTTCCCTAGAAAATCACCCCTTTATCGTTTATTACAGTACCCCCCACTTCCCTGGCAATAAAGAATGTATCACGACAGTCTTTAAATCTTCCACCGCGAAAAATAAAAGAAAAAAAATGCTTTCCAAATTTTTACCGATACTTCTCCCCTACAAACTCACCCCTTTATAGTTCAACACTCTACCCCCACCCTTATCAAGAAAAATTACATCGTAGCAGACTTTAAATTTTCTCTTATGAAAAAAGAAGGAAAAGAAACGTTACCCAAATTTTTTTTTTATTTTACCCAAATTATTCAACCCCATCCCTATCAAGAAAAATTATATCATAGCAGACTTGAGATTCTCCCCCATGAAAAAGAAAAGAAAAGAAACTCCACCGAAATTTTTCCCGATTCTTCTCCCCTACAAAATCACCCCTTTATAGATCATCACTTAACCCCCACCCCTATTAAGAAAAATTATATCGTTGCAAACATTAAATCCTCCCCCATGAAAAAGAAAAGAAAAGAAGCGCCACCGAAATTTTTCCCGATATTCCTCCCTTAGAAAATCAACCCTTTATAGTTTATTACCGTAGCACCGTCCACGCCCCCGCGGTAGAATTTAAATCAGCCAGGGCACAGAAACGCGATAGTTCCAACGGTGCTACCACCGTTCCCAACGCAAAGTTACTAGACCGGTCCGGAGAAATACAATCGCCGTTCGCGCGTAAATTACCACGGGCGGCAAAGAAGTCGGAAGATATTCCGTCGCGGCCGGAGTGGGGAGGGGTTAGGAGCGTGGCGGGGCGGGGCAAGCCGGGCAGTGGGAGGGGAAGGGGTGGGGCGGACGACCCGAACGTCGCGGACTTCCCCGCGAGCCGTGGAGTGTCTCTAGCAGAGAGGACGCAGCTTTACGAGCGAGTTGCTTACACGGGATGCAAATTCTACGGCACTAGCTCAACCTAATTGGTCGTTGACCGTCGGTGCACGGGGGGGATCCCTATATTTACGCGTCGCCAACTGCGACAAACTGGAATCCTATTATTTTACGGTGCCGCTGATTCAGCGGAACGTGTAACTGGAGCGTATTCTAATGGCCGAGGCGACGATTAATTAACCGACCATCCTCCACCTCCGCCTCCGCTCTAACCACTCTCTCACCCCCCTCCCTTAGTCTGTTTCTATACCGTCCCTCTTTGAAGCGACGCCGTGTTTCACGCGGTTGTTTCCATCCGAGGCTGGAGTCACTTTCGATTTCTCGAGACACGAGCGAACTGCGAACTGTCCATCGGGCGAGTCTTCGCGTAATTGGTTTTCGTCGATCGTTTGGTTTTTACGTTTGAAAAGAAATAATTTCTTGTTTCCTCGCGTGGAATAATTTCTTATTCCTTCGAAATGAAGAAAACGATCGACGAAGTGTACTGAAGGTTTGTTTTGCTCTCGTTACGGTGGAGTGTCTTGTGTGGTAACGATGGTATTGAGAAAATGTTTCGTACAGGGAGGGAGGGGGGTAATGTAATTTTTCTATCACCTTTGCTTGTTTTAGAGAAATATTTTACATGTAGGTGTAAGTGTAATTCGTTAATCTTCTTCTGGTATTATTAAAAATATTTGGTTTGTAATTTTCTACCACCTGCTGATATAGAATAAATATTAGAATATTCAGTATATAATTATTCTACCCCTTCTCTGGTATGTA
Organism: Ptiloglossa arizonensis; assembly: GCF_051014685.1. NCBI lineage: Eukaryota > Metazoa > Arthropoda > Insecta > Hymenoptera > Colletidae > Ptiloglossa > Ptiloglossa arizonensis. The sequence continues at coordinate 24,653,522 of NC_135052.1, read as the reverse complement.
ACAAATTAGTGATATAAGGGATCTAGAAAAATGATGTATACGTATACAGGAGAAAAATATCTTTCTTTGATACCATCGTTAATTCACGAGATACCACACCGAGACGAAATAAAACATTCTGTACACTTCGTCGATTGTTTCCACGCTGAGGAAAAATTATTCGCTATTTTTTTATGCCCGAAATGTTTCAATCCTGCGTGAACGATCGACGAACTATGCAGAAGGTTTGTTTCATCTTGTCACGGTGGAACATCTCGTAACTTACTGATATAAAGAAAAAAATGTTATATGGAGGGTGTCTGCAAAAATTATTTATACTACCATATATTAATTCAATGATTTATACCAATAATGTTCCCCTTCGTACCGAAAACTTTTTCCAAAAACATATTTCTAATTCTTTACATTTTATATAAATTTTGTTATATCATATTTTTTCCAAATCATATTTCTAATACTTTGTATTGTATATATAGTCATTTTTCCATATAATATTTTATATATTTTTTCCAAAAACATATTTCTAATACTTTGTATTTTATATATAATCATTTTTCCATATAATACTTTTATATCATATATTTTCCAAACACATATTTCTAATACTTTGTATTTTATACATGATAATTTTTCCATATAAATTTTTGACATAATATTTTTTCCAAAAGCATATTTCTAATACTTTGTATTTTAGAAATAATAATTTTTCCATATAATATTTTTTCCATAAGCATATTTCTAATACTTTGCATTGTATTATATTTTTATATAATATTATTTCCAAAAGCATATTTCTAATACATTCCATTTCGATTTGAGTACGATACGTTCCCACCGTATCGAGATAAAACGGACACCCTGTGTCTGTGTTCGAGCCATTCGGTGCATCATTTTTCACGCCACTCGAAATACTCGATATAAATAATGATAATTGGAATCGACGTTCCACGATGCACCGAGTGGGAATTGTCGAGAAAAATGCGCTCTCAAAAGAACCGCCCCCCGTCTCCCCTCCGTTACGATCTCGGCAATGCAGCAACGCGAGAGGGGGACGTGAGGGAGGTGAGGGGAAGTTTCTCGAAGGAAAACGCGCGGAAGTGCGATTTCCTCGCGAGAATCGGGAGCGCAAGAAGACTAAGACGACGACAACGACGACGACGACGAAGAGGACGACGAGGAGGAGCGGATGACGTACGAACGCGCGAGGATCCGTAACCGCTAATGTGTGTCTGGTTTCAGCGTCCATACTGCATGACCTCAGCGACATGCAGCCTCAAATAAACGCGATCAAAATAGAGCACCCGCCGTACTACTGCAGCAGCTACACCCCTCCGTCCGCAGCCACGGCCGCGGATCATGCTCAGCCAGCGGCTAGCTTCAGTGAGTTTCAAAACCTTTACGTTCGCCCTTATTTTTAGTGGACGCACGCTGTCACCCGGTTCCGCGCGACGAACCTCTGCAGCTGCCTCGAGATGCGAACCGAGTCGAGGCGAGGCGAGACGAGACGAGACGAGACGAGACGAGACGAGACGAGACGAGACGAGACGAGACGAGACGAGACGAGACGAGACGAGACGAGACGAGACGAGACGAGACGAGACGAGACGAAACGAGACGAGTCGGGACAAGACGAGACGAGACGAGTCGGGACAAGACGAGACGAGACGAGACGAGACGAGTCGAGACGAGACGAGACGAGACGAGACGAGACGAAACGAGACGAAACGAGACGATACGAGACGAGACGAGGCGAACCGCGGAACGACGTGACGTGATACGTTGCGTCGCGATGTAACCCGCGATGCCGGCCGCCCTCGCAGCGATCGGTATATTCCATGTATTGTGATACATGCGCGCGCAGCGCGATTCGAAAGCGGCGAAAATGACGCGATGCGATTCGAAGCGACGCGATTCCAAGCGTTAAGTATCGTCCGTGTTGTGACTGGTAGTTTCGACGCGCGGCGAATTGACGCGTTGTGATCGGATGCGCTGAGAATCGAGACCACGAGAATCCACGAGTTGAATATTGCCCGTGTTGTGATTCGTAGTATTTTTTATCAAGGGATCACAAATTGTCGCGTTGTGATCGGATGCGTTGAAAATCGAGACGATGAGAATCCACGAGTTGAATATTGCCCGTGTTGTGATTCGTAGTATTTTTTATCAAGGGATCACAAATTGACGCGTTGTGGTCGGATGCGTTGAAAATCGAGACGACCAGAATCTACGAGTTCAATATTGTCCGTGTTGTGATTTGTAGTATATTTTATCAAGGGATCACAAATTGACGCGTTGTGATCGAATGCGTTGAAAATCGAGACGACGAGAATCCACGAGTTCAATATTGTCCACGTTGTGATTCTTAGTATTTTTAATCAAAGCATGGAAAATTGACGCGTTGTGATCGGACGAATCGAAGCGACGAGAATTCAAGGGTTGCCTATTATCCGCGTTGTGATTGGTAGTATTTTTGGTTAACGGACCACAAATTGACGCGATGTGATTAGAAGCGTTGAAAATTAAGGTGTTCGGAATTGAAGCGCTGAAAGTTGAGACTTTGTGATTCGTAGCGCTGAAAATTGATGCATTGTGATTCCACACGATCCGAAGCAATGCGTTGTAATTTGCAGCGCTACGAATTGACATGTTGTCATTCGAAGCGTTTCAAATCATCGCATTGTGATTGGAAGCATTTCAAATCGACGCGTTGTGATTCACAACGCTGAAAATGAACGAAGTGTAATTCCAAACACTGCAAATGAATGCAGTGCCATTTCAAACGCTGCAAATGAATGCAATGTGATTCGAAATGCTGCAAACCGTTCCCTTGTGATTCGCAACTCCTTAAATCGATACGTTGTGATTGGAAGAGCGTTTGAAAGACAACGCTTTGCAGTATGAGGCACTGAAAATCGATGCGTTACGAAATAAACGCTCCGATTCGTGGCGCTGTGATACGAAGCGCGGCGAATTACACTTGTGATTCATAAGCGTCATAAGTCGTCACGTCACGTCAGACGGTTGTATCGCGACGAATGCACTGTGCGCGATACTTGCCCCCTCCCGTTGCGCAGAGACCTTGTTTACCGGCTGCCGTTTGCGAAACCGTGATTTTACGGTATTTTTATCGTTTTTCCTGCACGCCCACTAAAATTAACCCATTCGAGGACACTCGAGACTATGCGGAATCGCGTCCAGCGACAGCGTGCGTCGTTTCGTTGCACACCCGTGAAGAATGTAATGAATTGTTTTTAGAATATTTCGCGATTGTCTAATCTCTCTTTGCAGGATTAATTTAATTTAGTTCGTTTCACGTAAAACGTTCTTTTCTGATAATTCTTTAGTGTACATAAAATAATAATTACAGACATTATAATAAAAAGACAATAAAACATTTTAAACGACAATTTGAGGACAAAAATTATGAATAAAGTAACAAAAAATTTTTAAGTGCAAGTAGAGTAAAAGAACAAAAATGATAATAACACAGTAACAGTAAAGAATGTCAAAGGATAATTTGAAGAAAAAGAGTAATAATAAAGTAACAGGGGAAAAATTTAAAGGGCAATTAGAATAAAAGGGGAAATAATAATAATAAGAAAATAACAATAAAGCTTAATATGAAAACAACGATAAAAATTATAAACGACGATTTAACCGTAGGAACATACAAAGCCATTCACTTGACATTTAAAATTCGATTAATAGTTGAAACAATATTTAATAATGTACAATATCTATTGACAGTATTGAATAAACTATCGATGCAATTGTTTTCACTTATACAGCGTAGATTTCTTGCAATAAAAGAATATATAAAAAAAAGCTTTTTTTAAAAGGTTATCAAGTTAAATTCACACGTATAGTTGTGATCAAATATTGACCCACGGTGACCCATACGAAAAGCACACAATCGCAAGAAGCGACGTCAAATACAACCGAGCAATATTCCAGGCGAGAACGAATTAGAAAGATAAAGAAAAGTCTTACAGTATATACACATAGGTATCTCGACTTTCCAGCGTTCGTCCTCCATTACTTTGCACATTTATGAAAACTCGCATTTATTTCTTTTCTGAACTTTTCTTGTTCACCACTCGGGAACAGAAGGTTCTTCCCGTTAATAACAAGAAACAATTATTATGATTCGAAACGCTGCAAATCGTTGCCTTGTAACACTGAAAATTTATACGTGGTGATTTGCAACATTATTACTGTTATCACTATTATTAGTATTATTATTTTTTTTTTATTAGTTTTTTTTTAAATTATTATTACTATTATTTTTAAAAATTATTATTACTATGATTTTAAAAAATTATTATCACTATTATTTTTAAAAATTATTATTACTATGATTTTAAAAAATTATTATCACTATTATTTTTAAAAATTATTATTACTATTATTTTTATTATTATTATTTTAAAAAATTATCATTCCTATTATTTTTATTATTATTTTTTTAAATTATCATTACTATTACTTTTACTATTATTTTTTAAAATTATTATTGGCATTATTTTTTTAAATTATTATTGCCATTATTTTTTTAAATTACTATTACTCTTAGTTTTATTATTATTTTTTTTTTTCGTTTACTATTATTTTTATTACTATTGTTTCAATCTCGCCCGCATAGTTTCGGGTTGTAAAATGTACTTCGGCAATAAAACGCAAAGTGTTAAAATATTTCTCGGATGAACGATGATCGATAGAAAATTATCGACGACACTAAGTTTCCACGCGGTTTGACGCGATCGAATCGAACGCAACAAACGCGCGAAAATAGATTTGTATAATTTATCGAGTCGACGATTCGAGGTTACCGGGTTTTAGAATCGATCGTATCGGTTCGGTTTAAGTAACAAATTTGCAGCGGTCAGAGGTTGGACGTTTTTTGTTCCCGGGTTCAATCTCATCCGGCGGCTTATCGGGGAGTCCTTTGTTATCGGGATCTACTTTACTCAGCGTTCTATAGATCATTTTCCCTATATTTCTCCCTTTCCGTTCTCTATTTTCTTTCTATTCTCCGTCGGCCTCCCTTTATCACTCCCCATTCCCTCTGTTCTCTCTCACTCACTCACTCACTCGCTCTCTCCCTCTCTCTCTCACCCCTCTTAACTCTTTCATCGATCAAACGATAACCTCCACCCCCTCTCCTCTGGAACGGAAGTCGTTGGATGGAGATGAAAAAGAGGAATAACTTCCGGGCGGAGGCCTTTTTCGGGGAAAAAAAAAGACGTGGAGCAAAGAGACGAACGAAGAATAGGGGATTCGGGAATTACGCAAAGTGTTTCTACCGCTAATTTCGTGGCGGATGAGAAAGGTCAGCCATTTTAACGTTTGAAAAATTATCGAAAAAATGATCGACGGTTTACATTTGGAGGTGGTGGGATTCGTCGGTGAAAATTCAAAGGTGAATACCTCGAGTCGTTAGTGATTATTGAAAATTTGTCGAAAAAGTGTGGAAAATTCTTTCGGATTTTTTTACTCGATTTTTAGCAAACAATGTAGTCAATGATGTAGTCTGAAATACTAGAGAGGAAAATGGTCGAGACGTGAAATTGAAAACGCATATTTGAACTTTGCAAATTTGTTGCAAATATCAAATGGAAAAAGTGTTCTCAACGAGGAGGTGAAAAATGAAAGAATAAACAATACACAGTGAATGCAAAAATAAGGAAATTTAAGATTCACGAGGTAAGGTGAGGTGCAAAGTACTGAATTGTAAAATATATTTACAAGTATTTTGATAAGAAAAAATGTGGCTCGTAAGATGGATAAGACACGAAATTAAGGATGTAACTTTGTACTGATTACTGAATGATAATAATATAACGTAGAGGAGAAGGTATTCCAAATACTGACGAGAAGTAGCTCTTAGAGAAGAGGTAAGAAATGAAGGTATAAATAAAATTTTATGTTGCAAAGTATAACACAATTAATTCCGTCAATTTAAAAACGTAACTTTAATCCATGCGTCGAAAGAGAAGTCTTATGGACCTTATAACGTAGAGAATAAATAAAATTTTATGTTGCAATAAATTAATTTCGTTAATTTATTATAAAAACAAAACTTTAAACCATCTGTTGAAATATAAGTTGTATTGGTCTAATAATGTAGAGAAGAAGGTGTTCCAAATACTGACGAGAAGTAGTTCTTAAAGATGAGGTAAGGAAATGAAGGACTAAACAAAATTTTACATTGCAAAATACCTTCACAATTAATTCCGTCAATTTAAAAACGCAACTTCAAACCATTCGTTGAAAGAGAAGTCCTATAGATTTTGTAACGTAGAGAAGAAGATGTTGCGAATATTACCTCTTCTTTAAGAGGTAAAAAATGAAGGACTAAACAAAATTTTTCATTTCAAAATACCTTCATAATTAATTCCGTCAATTTGAAAACGCAACTTTGAGCCACGTATTGAAAGAGAAGTCGTATAGATCTTATAACGTAGAGAAGAAGATATTCCAAATACTGACAAGAAGTAGCTCTTAACGAAGAAGTAAAAAATGAAGGACTGAACAAAATTTTACATTGCAAAATACCATAGATCTTATAACGTAGAGAAGAAGATATTCCAAATACTGACAAGAAGTAGCTCTTAACAAAGAAGTAAAAAATGAAGGACTGAACAAAATTTAACATTGCAAAATACCATCACAATTAATTCCGTTGATTCAAAATCGCAACTTTAAACCATGTATTGAAAGAGAAGTCGTATAGATCTTATAACGTAGAGAAGAAGATATTCCAAATACTGACAAGAAGTAGCTCTTAACGAAGAAGTAAAAAATGAAGGACTGAACAAAATTTTACATTGCAAAATACCATAGATCTTATAACGTAGAGAAGAAGATATTCCAAATACTGACAAGAAGTAGCTCTTAACAAAGAAGTAAAAAATGAAGGACTGAACAAAATTTAACATTGCAAAATACCATCACAATTAATTCCGTTGATTCAAAATCGCAACTTTAAACCATGTATTGAAAGAGAAGTCGTATAGATCTTATAACGTAGAGAAGAAGATATTCCAAATACTGACAAGAAGTAGCTCTTAACAAAGAAGTAAAAAATGAAGGACTGAACAAAATTTAACATTGCAAAATACCATCACAATTAATTCCGTTGATTCAAAATCGCAACTTTAAACCATGTATTGAAAGAGAAGTCGTATAGATCTTATAACGTAGAGAAGAAGATATTCCAAACACTGACAAGAAGTAGCTCTTAACGAAGAAGTAAAAAATGAAGGACTGAACAAAATTTTACATTGCAAAATACCTTCACAATTAATTCCGTCAATTCAAAATCGCAACTTTAAACCATGTATTGAAAGAGAAGTCGTATAGATCTTATAACGTAGAGAAGAAGATATTCCAAATACTGGCGAGAAGTAGCTCTTAACGAAGAAGTAAAAAATGAAGGACTGAACAAAATTTAACATTGCAAAATACCATCACAATTAATTCCGTTGATTTAAAAACGCAACTTTGAGCCACATATTGATAGAGAATTCCTACAGATCTTACAACGTAGAGAAGATGGTGTTGCGAATATTAAGGTGAAAATATTCGCACGAAAGGATGAAACACGCAAGAAGATGGACGCTCGCAGAGGGGTCGAGAAGTCGTGAGACTTCGATCGGACCCCCGACCGAAAGTTTTGACTTTATTCTACCGTAAGAGGGGCCGCAACGCCGCCGGATAGACGGAATTTACGGACAGAATAAAATGACCACTTTCTCAAGCAAAATATACACGGAGAAAAATTCCGGCAATAAGCATACCTGGACCACGGCCAACCGCATTCTCCGTGCTCCCTTTTTATCATACATACGTTGCCTTTATAGCGGCGACGGGGATGGGCCCGGTTGATTGACTGTATTGTCGTTAAATTAACGACTGGCGTAAATATCCATCCCTCTCCTTCTACCTACTCGTCCCACGAGCGAAACTAATTTTATGGCCGCGAAACGGCCGCTTCCTACCATTTTACGTGCATGTAAATTCGTTGACCAAGACGCTCCTTCCTCTATCCGGTATTTTCTGCGCGCGACCCCTTCCGGGATTAACGGTTCTCGCCTTGGGGGTCTCTTCTGTGCCAAGGACACCGAGAAACTTGTCTGCTCAATTGATCTCTGCTCTCCAAGCGTTTTCCTACCACGCGTGAACCGGGAACGTGATTTATTATTTTCGATGCGGGACCGTGAACGTCAAATTGCGAGTTTTGTAGTTTGGAGGGGAGGGAGATTCTTATTAATTTTTAAATAATAAAATTCGAACGGGGAATTTTAATTGTGGAGGAGGAATTGGTTGTTATTAGTGACATGAAGTTGAAATTAACAACGAAATGTGAGTTTTGTAGGCTGGAAGGGAGGGAGAGTGGTGGTACCACTATCTAGGGGATAATTTTTAAATAATAAAATTTAAATGGGGAATTTTAATTGTAGAGGAAAAATTAATGGTTATTAGTAACACTAACTGGGAATAAACGTAAAAATTTTTGTAGGCTAGAGGGGAGGGAGAGTAGTGGTACCACCATGTAGGGGTTAATTTTTAAATAATAAAATTTGAACGGGGAATTTTAATTGTGGAGGTGGAATTGGTTGTTATTAGTGACATGAAGTTAAAATTAACAACGAAATGTGAGTTTTGTAGGCTGGAAGGGAGGGAGAGTGGTGGTACCACTATCTAGGGGATAATTTTTAAATAATAAAATTTAAATGGGGAATTTTAATTGTAGAGGAAAAATTAGTGGTTATTAGTAACACTAACTGGGAATGAACGTCAAAATTTAAGTTAGGGCTAGAGGGGAGGGAGAGTAGTGGTACCACCATGTAGGGGTTAATTTTTAAATAATAAAATTTAAATGGGGAATTTTAATTTTAGGGGAAGAACTGATTGTTATTAGTAACACTAACTGGGAATGAACGTCAAAATGTAAGTTTTGTAGGCTAGAGGGGAGGGAGAGTAGTGGTATCACCATGTAGGGGTTAATTTTTAAATAATAAAATTTAAATGTGGAATTTTAATTGTAGAGGAAAAACTGGTGGTTATTAGTGATAACTTTTGAATGAACGTCAAAATATAAGTTTTGTAGGCTGGAGGGGAGGGAGAGTAGTAGTACCACTATGTAGATGTTAATTTTTAAATAATAAAATTTAAATGTGGAATTTTAATTGTAGGGGAAGAACTGATTGTTATTAGTAACACTAACTGGGAATGAACGTCAAAATGTAAGTTTTGTAGGCTAGAGGGGAGGGAGAGTAGTGGTACCACCATGTAGGGATTAATTTTTAAATAATAAAATTGAAATGTGGAATTTTAATTATAGAGGAAAAACTGGTGGTTATTAGTGATATAAATTTTGAATGAACGTCAAAATATAAGTTTTGTAGGCTGGAGGGGAGGGAGAGTAGTGGTATCACCATGTAGGGATTAATTTTTAAATAATAAAACTGAAATGTGGAATTTTAATGAAACAACCTGGAAATGAGTTGAAACAAAATATCACCCTTGTGTTGACGCATTCTGCATTAAAAAATGAACAAAATTCTTCTGTACTACTATATTGTAAGTGTTATTTTATTGGTGTCGTAACACTTTTATTATGTTAAACAAAAATTAAAACGTAAGATACAATATATAGAATAATTTTCCTCGTGTAAAAATAAATTACAAACGTAGAATGAAATTTTGTTGACCCAAGGGGGAGTGGTGGAACCACTATGCAGAGAGTAATTTTCCTTGTGTAAAAATAAGTTGCAAATATAAAATTTTGATTCTAGACACGAGATTCGTAGTTGCACCGTGTAATTTTCTTCGTGTAAAAATAAATCGTAAACGTAGAATGACATTTTATTGTGGGTGGAGGAGTGGTGATATTATTATGCAGAGAGTAATTTTCCTTGTGTAAAAATAAATTACAAACGTAGAATGAAATTTTATCGTGGTAGGGGGAGTAATGGTACCACTGTGCAGAGAGTAGTTTTCCTCGTTTGAAAATAAATTGTAAACGTAGAATTAAATTCGTTTGTGTAGAAGGGACGGTTGGTCCCACAGTACAGAGAATATTTGTTTACGTTTGAAAATAAACGAAAAATGTAGAATCAACTTTTCGGTTGCGCAAAGCATCCGTAGACAACGAGAAAGAAAAAGAAAAGAAGAGAAATCAATAATGCATTTTAAAGTTCGAGGAAAGTATTCCAAGTGTACGTTCTATTGGCAATCCTTCAAACTTAAATTCTCATAGTTGTATCTTTCTGACGCTGAAACATCGATTTCGTAACGTTCAGTTTGTTATTATTCTGCATTTAACAAGTATCCTTTGACTTATGGCCTGCACTGTAATATAATAGATTCGCTGTTAGCGATGGTACAAGTCGATGATAAGTTAACAAGAACAACGAAAGACGATTCGTGACATTGCCAATAATTACAAATACGAGGACAGGCTTGTTCAGTCGTTTACAATGATGATTCAGTAAGTCATGAATTACTTAAGGTCACGTGTGCAGAACTAGATTCTCTAAACAGCAAAGTTTCGTGGAAAAAAATTTGTATTCTTCACTTTTTACTTAGTTTTACCAACGAGAGTAATTCACACCTCACTCGTTCTGCTCTGTTCTATATACCGGGTGTCCAAATACGAAATCTAAAGAATACTTTACGAAATAATTTCACAGGGAAAATTTGATTCATTTTTAACGCATAAATTCCGAGAGATAAGAGCGATATTTTTATTTCCTTTCTTTGTAGATTATTTTCAGGTTGACTTGTTCATTTGTTTCTTAACCTCTAAGCAAGCAACGTAAAAATAATAGTAGGGGGAAAATTTTTTTCCATTTTCAAGGCAGAATTCATTGACATGTGATATTTTTTTCCAAGTCGTTTCCAGGTATGTTTTATTAATTTTTGTTTTTTTGTTTACGAAATAGTAGCACAAGAAAAAGGGATACGTTTTTTTAAAATGATTTTCAGATCGTATTACTCATTTTTGTTTAACACAACGAAGGTCCAAACCACACCACAATAAAGATCCAAATAACACCCCAATAAAGGTCCAAATAACACCCCACTAAAGGTCCAAATAATACTTTCGAAAATAATAGCAGAGGAAAGTTTTGTTCATTTTTCAAAGCATAATATATTAACACGAAAGTGACACCATTTTTTAAGTTATATTATTAATTTTTCTTTATCTTAATAAAGGATAAATAACGTACAAGCTACCAACCTTACAAAATAATAACACAGAGAAATTTTTCTCGATTTTCAACTCAAAATCCATCAAAACGAAAGTGACACCTTTTTTAAGTTACTTCCAGGTTATCTTATTAACTTTTGTTTAACTTAACGAAAATTTAAATAACGTACAAGCTACCAACATTACAAAATGATAACACAGAGAAATTTTTCTCGATTTTCAACTCAAAATCCATCAAAACGAAAGTGACACCTTTTTTAAGTTACTTCCAGGTTATCTAATTAATTTTTGTTCAACTTAATGAAGATTTAAATAACGTACAAGCTACCAACCTTACAAAATAATAACACAGTAAAATTTTGCTCGATTTTCAACGCAAAATCTATTAAAACAAGAGTGATATTATTTTCCAAACTAATATGTTGTTCAGAAAATTTCATCGAACAACAAAACTTATTAAACAACCTATTACTACACTGTTTAACAAGTTTTATCGAACGAAAAAATTTATCAAACAAAAAAATTTATCAAACAACCTACAACTGTTTAATAAATTTTATCGAACAACAAAACTTATTGAGCAATCTAATACTACACTGTTTAACAAGTTTTATCGAACGAAAAAATTTATCAAACAAAAAAATTTATCAAACAACCTACAACTGTTCAATAAATTTTATCGAACAACAAAACTTATTCAGCAACCTACTACTACACCGTTTAACAAGTTTTATCGAACGAAAAAATTTATCGAACAAAAAAATTTATCAAACAACCTACAACTGTTCAATAAATTTGATCGAACGACAAACGTAGTATTTCCATCTGAACTTATTAATTTCTTTTCACCAGAGCGATGTACACACACCGTGGTTGTTATCGCGTAGGAATCGAAGCAACTGCACAGTTTCGCTGAAAGTTTGTGTGATTCTCTTCTTCGCAGGCCCGCCGCCGGTGCATCAGCTCATAAGGAACGACAAGACTGAAAAGCCCCCGACCGTTTCCGTTTCGAGCGCGCCGACTTTCTCGCCGGTCCTCAGGCCCGAGGACGGCCATCGTGGAATGGACTCTCCGCATTCGCAAACGGGTATGTGCCGACAATAACACGCGATCATAGTCTCGGAATCTATCGTACATAAGCTCGCGATAACGTGTCACGTATATATTCAGTCTCCTACGGTTTGCAAGCAAAAATGAATCTCGTGGCTCTTCGACCGTACTGTTCCGAAGTAAACAAATTCCCGAAAAAATACACCAATCGAGAGTAAAAAAATTGTTTATAGGCGTTTGACAGTCGTGTAAATATTTATCTCATTTGGAATGAAAGAACTTTTATAAAAATATATTTTTATGGAGCGATAACTTGAGAAGGTTACGTTCTATATTTTTATTTATTATAGAACGTGAGTCGGTTAAAAATTGAACGGTTGTTACTATCGAAATGAAATTAACGATTACTGGTTTTCAAGAGTAAAAAAATTGTCTACAGGCATTTGACAATCCTGTATATATTTATCCCATTGAAAATAATAAAGTAACAGCTCGAGAAGTTATTTTTGTTTATTATAGAACGTGAATCGATTAAAAATTGCACGGTTGTTATTATCGAAATGAAATTAACGATTACTATCTTTCAAATGAAATCATCATCAATCAAACGAATTACTTCCCCGTAAAAAATTTTACTTTATTTTACGACGAACACGTTTCTTACAGTCTGTGTAATTTCTGATGTTCTTCAATGGGAATCTTCTTTTTCTGTTTTTAATTTTATCGTCGATAGTTTGCCCGTGAATTAGAATTGAACGGTAATTTTACTTATTAAATTTCATTCGACGGTTCAAAATTCGATTTTTTCGCGAAGAGCCACGAGATCCTCCATCGGCCAAAAGTTGGCAACGAACGTTAACGGGTTAGTATTCTAACGTGTGGTGAACGCCTCTTCAGGTGTGCACAGGATAGTAGAACGATAAAAGAAGTGCACGCAAATGTACGCCCTGTTTGACCTTGTTCTCGAGATACAACCATTTTTGTGTCCAACGAAACTTTTTTCTTACTTTTTAAATACAAAGAAATGTTCGAACTTTACGAAAAGTATCACGAAACGAGAATTAAAATTAATAAAAATTATCTTCAAGTACATTACATTTATAGTGTACCATATGTTGTATAGTACATATTAAATTCATAGTATATTTATTAGTACAGATTAAATTTATAGTACATTTATTAGTACATATTATATTTATAGTATACCATGTATTATATAGTATATATTAAATTTATAACATATATTATATACATACATGTATATAATTATATATATATATATATACACACTACATATGTGCTATATAATACACGTAAATATTCTGTATTTTGTATACAATTTCGAAAACAATTTTGAGAGAAGTGAATAGAAAATCAGCTGTAACTGTGTGCACCATTTTCCAGAAAGTGCATCTTCGTTGCAACTACGACGAGAACTATAAATTAAGGCCGAACAGGATACGTACACAGATTGCGTCACGTTACGTTGAAGATAGAAACGAAATGGCGAAAGAAGAACAGAGTCTATCTTTCTATGACCCCATTTTTTTCAAAAGTGCAACGATGCAACTGCAAATTGCTATGCAAGTGCGTTCTCTTCTCGTGTAACCGAGTGTCGTCTCGTTTTTTTTTCTTTTTTGAAAATATTTCAAATACATTGTACGAAATTCTTTGAATGTTGCACAAAGGGCTGGAGAAATTGAATATTTTACAAAATTGGCGACAAACATAAATTGTTCGGTGCAACCTTGCAATGGAAACGTAAACTGTTCGTAGAACGCACGTTACGCAAAACATAAATTGTTCGGAAAATGCTTGCAACGCGGAACAGAAATTGTTCGGAAAATGCTTACAATACAAAAACATAAATTGTTCAGTGAATCCTTGCAATTGAAACGTAAACCGTTCAAAGGACACTTGTGACGAAAAATATAAATTACTCGGGAAATACTTGCAACGAAAACATAAATTGTCGGTCAAAAATGACGAAACTTTGACACATTCCCTCGGAGCAATATTAATCGGAATATTTTATAATTTATTCATTTTTTCAACACCTTCCACCGATACTCGTACCGTCTATTTAAATAAATAATCCATTTAAATAAAAATTGTCTCACGGTCTCTCGAAATAAGAGTAATTTCGCTTAAAAGAGAAATGCAACCGAGAGAAGTGCATATGGATGCACTTTGCCATTTGCGTGAGTGAATCTGGAAAAAATGAGTCCACAAGAAAATAGATCTCAGGTAAATTGTTTCTATCGTCATTTCGTTGGATTGAACGCCCAATTATGGGAAATTCTCCGCACAGGGTGACCCATAACTCGATTATCTGAAATCATTCGTAAATCGTTCGTTGCGTGAAAGAATAATTGTTGCTTGAGACACAAAATTAAATATCTACTTATTAAAAGTAGAAAAGTTAGTGTACACGAGACGATAGTTTAAAAATAATTCCACACATTGCAAAAGCATAAAATTTCTCCGAGAAAACGAGTGCTTGTTACAACATTTCGAACACAATTTTCATCGAAAATTACATTAACTTCTCCACCCCAAAAATTTCAGTCAATTTCCAAAATTCGTGTATCATGAATTTGTACAAGAGTGGGTCTACATTGACCCATTATTGGAGGGGTAGTTCTTTTGGAGTGGATTACGTTTAATGGGGATTTGAATTTGTTTTAATACCATTGGGAGTGGGTAGCATTTTTGGAGGAGTTTCCACAAGGGTGGGTCTACATTGACCCATTATTGGAGGGGTAGTTCTTTCGAAGTGCATTATGTTTAATGAACATTTCAGTTCGTTTTAATACCATTGAGAGTGGGTAGCATTTTTGGAGTAGTTTCCACAAGGGTGGGTCTACATTGACCCATCACCATAGAGTGTTCCTTTGGAGCTAAATCATGATAAGTGGGAACTTTAATTCGATTTATTAAATTAAAAGCAGCCAATTAAAACCAAAAATAATTCTCTAAATTTCTATCCAAAAAAAGACACTTACTCAGCACAATCGAACGATTCGCGAACGATTGAAGATACCTCGAGTCGAACGAGTCCCCCCTGTGCAATCTACCCCTGGGTACCCTGAAGAGACACCCACAGATCGCGAGACACCCTCTGCGAACGATAGACTCACCTCCTGTGAAAAAAAAAAGAAAAAAAAACCCAGAAACCGAAGCGTGTTTCCCCTTAACATAGCGTTTAGATAATGAGGAGAACTGTAAGTACTCTGCATACCGGGTAATGTGCACACTGACTAGCGTCGAAGACCAAAAGGAAAGGAAAAAGAAAAGAAAAAAAAGCAAAAAAAGGAAGGGTTCATCGAACACGAACACAGAGACGTTTCTTCCAGCTCCCGGTTGCACCCTGTACCACCTCCACCCGTCCAGCACCCCGTGCCCCTATTTTGTTCTCTTTTCCGGTTAAGTCCCCGAGAAGAGACCCCCGGATGAAGCGCGCAGGACTCGACCCTCGAAACAATCACACGACAGTACCTACTGTCGCTCTCGTGCGCTTCAGTCTTGTCCGCTTTTTGCCTGACGAGTTCACTAACAAAAACCATCTAACAACGCACGCGACTCGCTACGCCGGCGAGATAACGCGCGCGGTGGCTGGCAGCCCGTTCCACGGATGTGACGTCGACCCCCCACCGTGGCACGAGAGATCGGTTCGATCGAGAACCGCGCGTCCTTGCGCCGTAAGGGTGGTTCGTTTGTCTGTTCGTTTTTTTTTTGTATTTTTTTTTTTTTTTTTTTTTTTTTTGTTTTTTTTCTCGTCGTCGTCCTCGTCGAAAAAGCGTTCTCGCTGGCTCGCGTCAACCGATCACCGACGATCGACGATTCGACCAGCGTACTTCATCGATCACCGACTCACGCTGTGCGTTTGTGTACCACGACGAAGCGAGCTCGGCGCCACGCGGCGAGAGGGTGCACACGCGAGACCGACAGCGATTGGTTCGTTCGTTGGTGCAGGTGCTCTTGGATACAACGCGACGGGTAATCGGTTCACGAGGTGGGCTCTGGGTCTGTTTCTCTCGCGCATGCGGCGCGTAGGTACGCGTTCTTCTTGGTGGGGTTTTTTCGCGATTTACAGCGTGGGTCTGTACTGACCCATTAGTCGGGGAGGGTAGTTCTTTCGGAGTGGATTATGTTTAATGGGAATTTCAAATCGTTTTATTAGATTGGGAGGATGTGTCAATTGTGGACAAATTTGTACTAGAGTGGGTCTACATTGACCCATTATTGGAGCGGTAGTTCTTTTGGAGTGGATTATGTTTAATGGGGATTTGAATTTGTTCTAATACCTTTGGGAGTGGGTAGCATTTGTGGACGAATTTGTACCAGAGTGGGTCTACATTGACCCATTATTGTAGGGGTAGTTCTTTTGGAGTGGATTATGTTTAGGGCACTTCAATTCGTTTTATTAAGTTGAGAGGGTGTGTCATTTGTGGACGAATTTGTACTAGAGTGGGTCTACATTGACCCATTATTGGAGGGGTAGTTGTTTTGGAGTGGATTATGTTTAATGGAAATTTCAAATCGTTTTATTAAATTGGGAGCATGTGTTATTTGTGGACGAATTTGTACTAGAGTGGGTCTACATTGACCCATTACCATAGGGGATCTTTTTGGAGTAGATTATGATCAGTGGAAATTTCAATTCGTTTTATTAAATTGAGAGTGTATATCATTTTTGGAGGAATTTGCACAAGAGTGGGTCTACATTGACCCATTACCATAGGGGATCTTTTTGGAGTAGATTATGATCAGTGGAAATTTCAATTCGTTTTATTAAATTGAGAGTGTATATCATTTTTGGAGGAATTTGCACAAGAGTGGGTCTACATTGACCCATTACTATAGGGGATTCTTTTGGAGTAGATGTAGATTCTTTTGGAGTAGAAATTCCCACATGGTCAATGGGAATTTCAATTCGATTTATTAAAATTAGGAGCGTGTATCATTTTTGAAAAAGTTTGCAAAAGGGTGGGTCTATATCGAGCCCTTACCACAGAGATTTTCTTGGAGTAGATCGTGATTAGTGAGCATTTCAATTCGTTTAAATACAATGGAAGTGTGTATAATTCTTAGAAAAATTTACAAAAAGGTGGGCCTACATTAACCCCTAACCACTGAGGATTTCAATTCGTTTAAATAAAGTATGTATAATTTTTCGAGAAGTTTACCAAAGGGTGGGTCTACATTGACCCCTTACTGCAGGAGTTTTTTTGAAGTAGATCATAATCAGTGGGGATTCCAGTTCGTTTAAATAAATTAGGAATATGTATAATTTTTCAAGCAGTTTCAACTAGGATGGGTCTACATTGACCCCTTACTTCAGGGGTAGTTTTTTGGAATGGATTACGATTAGAAGATATTTCAACTCGTTCAAATAAATTAGGAGTGTGTCTAATTCTTGGTGGAGTTTGCACAAGGGTGGGTCTAAATTGACCCTTAACCCATAACCGTAGAAATAATTTTTTTAAAGGGGTGAAGTTAATCGTGTGTTTTAAACCGTTGGGTATAAATTACGAGTCTAATTTGTATTTCAAATAGTTTAGTACCAATTACGAGTGTATATAATTTTGCTACAAAATTAACCCCTTACCGAACGAGTATTTTTTTCCAGTGGTCAGAATTTATCGAAGATTTTAAACCACTCTGTACAAATTACGAGTCGGACCTGTATTTTAAACTGTAAATCGTTTCGCACAAATCTTGGACAATATTTTAAAACAAACTCAAAACCTTTATATAACACCACAGTCAATTCTGTAAGTACTACAAAAAGATCGTTACATCTTGTGCAATTTTAAAACATTAAACACTTTCGAAACGCTCGAAGTTGTTCTCTAAAAGTTCAAAAATAATCTTCGCATTCTACAACACGTTCAAACGTACATTAAAAATGATCGAAACACCAAAAATCGATTTTTAAAATGAAAGAACTGATCTCCCCATTTTGTGCAATTCTCAAACGTGCATCGAATCTGTTTAAAATTTTAAATATCGAGGAATCGAACATTAAAGATACAATGCGGTAAGGGGTTCAGAACGAAGCAATTTAGTTGTCCTCGTGGTCGTCGCGCGATCATTTTCGTCCAATCGGTCCACTCCTAGCCGCGGCAGGATTATGCGTTTTTAATGTGCATCCTCGTCGCAGCGTGCACCGAGTTCGAGCGCATCGTCGGCGATTTGGCGCCTCGAATGTCCAGTGTGCGATAGACCCAAACTGAGCTCAGCCAGGCATCATGTAAGTAAAATCGATCACCGAAACGCGGGGATCTCCTCGATCTCGATCCCTGGGAACGATCGAGCGGACGTGGTTGCGGAGAAAGGGGCTGCGAATTGAACGTGGAGAGATCGATTCGTCTCGAGCGTCGTCCTGACTCGCGTCTCAGCTTGCTAACCCACTTTCGAAAATCGCGATGCAGATGCTTTCGCGCAGAAATGTTGCTGAGAAACATGCCAAGATTTGTAAACTTCCGGCGTGTTTGTTTAAAAAAGTTCGTCCAACTTCAACGGGAAATTACGCGACTTTCTTCTTTTTTTTTTAAGTCGTAGGGGATTTGGTGGAAATTGTTTAAATAGACACTCGATTATGACGTGAAATTTGACAACATTTTTTTAAGGATTATCTTGATTTTCGCTCTTGCTACGAGTATTGTTGTTTTTAACGATTTCGATGGGTCTGTCGATTATAGTTTAAGATTGGAAAAAATTGTTTAAAGTTGAGCTTTCGAAGATGGAAATAGTGATCTTGATATTTTGTTTGTTTTAGTAAAATAAACATTGTTATTTTTAAGTTTGTGTTGTATGTGTTAAAGGTCCTTTAATTATGATATAAGATTGGAAAAAATTATTTAAATTTGAGTGAGATCTTAATATTTTGTTTGCTCTAGTAAATTAATATTTTTATTTTTAACTTTATGCTATATATGTTAAAGGTTCTATAATTACGACATAAAATTGGAAAAAATTGTTTAAATTTGAGTGAGATCTTGATATTTTTTTTACTCTAAAAACAATGTATTGTTAATCTTTAATATTTCGATCTATGTTAAAGAACTCCTCAATTATTAGTTAATCTTGGACAAAATTTTGCAATAGAGACCACTACTGATATTAATATTCTATTTCGCTGTTAAAGTTAACAATATTACCTTTATTGTTACAAACTATGCATTTGGAAGAAATTTTTTAAAATCGACCCTTCTATACAAGTACACATTATTTACACAACGTGTCATAATCGTAATTATTATTTTCTTTCCCCTCTCGAAGCACTCTCCTTTCAACGAGAACAATATTCGAATAAAATAACATTATAAAACATTGTTATACAAAATATTTCCGTCTACTCCCGAAAGCTCTGTTTACAATCAATATATTAAATCAATTTTCAAAAATTTTTAATTCAGATATCAAATTTACGACTATCTCTCCAAACAAAAATTCGATAAAAAAATCCAAAAATGAAATCACTCTAATTTCTCGGTATTTTTCATTTCTCGATTCCATTTTCTACACCTTCCCCTCGCGTTCGATCAATGCGTTTAAAGTATCGTTCGTTGAAAAATGATCGACACATCTCGCTCGTAACAACGTGGTAAATCGTCGAGAAATTTCCAAAAATTACCCAAATCCCTTCACGCGTCCTGATCGTCCACAACCGCGCCACTCGGTCACGTATAGTTGACGAAAAATAATCATCGATGTAACCGAGTGTCCAGTTCGACGCGAACGTACTTCTAAATTAGCAATCGCTCGGCCGAAAGTAGGTTAGTGGGGCTCGACGCAATTTTTCGACGACGAGACGAAACCGAAGGACGTCCAAGAAATATATCCGTCCTCGAAGGATGAAAATCCTTCGACTATTACCATATACGTCGCGCTACGTTGACCCTGAATCGAGGTCAGGGTATAGTTACGTCTCTGAAAAATATTACTCGCTCTGACGAGAAAAAGAAAAAAAAAAAAAATGAAACAATAATAATTATATCGCAACAATAATAATAAAAAAAAAAAAGAAACAATCATCTGGAGCGATTGGTGTCGTTTGGAAGCAACCCTGCGAAACGAACGAGAAAAAGAAAAGAAAAGAATCGAAAAAGCTCGATAACAGATCGGGGATCGGGATTGGGATATCCAGAGACCGCAAATGGGAGAATTTTCGAGCGATCCACGATGATCGATGATCGATGGCCGCGTGCAGCCTTGCGACCCTGAAAATATTCGCGTGAAAATGACGCGTGATGATCTCTGTTTCAGTCTGAGCCCGAGCGTAGAGAGAAGCTCGCTAACTCGACTAAAAGGTACTTTGTGACTGGTTATTGACTGTTCTATATATATATATATATATCTATACATATATCTATATCTATCTCTATATTTATTCTGCGTACACGTACGTGCGCGAAAATGTACGTACACACGTGCATGCGTGTACACGAGACGGTTGCGTGTCGTGAGCGAGGCGAGCGCGTGCGACGTCACCTGCATACGTTGAAATTGCTGGAGAAGCATCTCGAGTGATTAATTTTTTCCTACGTGCGCGCCTGGTACAGTTTTTCGAATATTCCGATATTTTATTCAGCATCGTTGGAAACCAACCCGACAGGTCCCTCGATTTAATTAGCGAATTAAATTTTAATGCAAAGTGCATTCGAACGAAACTGCCTTCGGTTTATCCGAATCGGTGGACTGTTTATTTTCGAATACCAATGTGTAATTTTAATTCAATTTAACGATTGACATATCATTGCGCGTAACGTTCCACGTGAATATTTTACTCGAAAGAACATGGTCGATCGATAGAAGGTTATTTTCTTTTTTTAAATTGGCTGTTTTGTTAATGTACTGGATGTGTGCTAAATATACCCACGTGAAATGTAGTATTAATATTCATAATTGTTTGTTGTTATTGGCGGGGTAAACAGTTTGTTACAAAGTAACGAAGAAAAGAGGATGAAAGTATAAATATATTATTTGTATTGTTCAGTAAGTATTTCATGTGAAATAACTTACAGAATTTTTAAAGTCACAAAACGAACTAGTAAACATATCAACCGAGTCGCGAAAATATATATACACTTTCTAAATGAATAAAGAGTTGATGAAATTATTAGAACCAGTTGAATCGGTCCCAATTGGTAAAAATGTAATTTTTGAATTTTTATTCTTCGTAATCGAGCATTTTTATAATCTCTTGATTTGAAAATATCGTCGATAGTTTGTGAAATACTTGTATTTTCATAATTGTCGCTATAGTTGTAAAAAAGGTTGAATATTATTTTATGAATTATATTCCGTATATTGGAGTGCATCGTGTATCCACAAAATCAGCAGTCTACCGATCAGATTCTAACCTAGAGGGGTATTACTTATCATACTTCCCTCGATGATGGTATTCAAGGTACGCGCGAAGAATGGGACACTCTATATAGATGGATCTTTTAAGAAAGAAGCACGAGACAATGAGCCAAGGTTCGACGTGTAAAATTCGGCCACTCACAGCCTCGAGTGCAAATTATCGTCGTATCGGCGGTAACTGGCAGAGAACCGACGCGACTGGAAGTAACCGACCGAACTGCAACACGAATTGCCTCGAGCGGCCGTTTTTAATTCGATCTCCTTCCTCTCGGCACTCTCCGCTTTTCTCTGGATAACAAAATTAAATTTACCATCGCACAATGGAGTGTTTCTCCCTGAAAAGCTGACCATTGGTCGATTTCAAATATTTAACGTCATTTTTTTATCAATGTAAGTAGCAATACGAACGAGAAAGAATGTAGAAAAATTTATTTTTTTATTTATCCACTTATGGAACACGCTTTGTCAAAAATGAAGATTTTTTATGATAAACCTTTTACTCTTAACTATTCCTTGAAACCCTAACAACTAATTATTTATTTGTATACCTTACAAAAAAAAATGGTTACACTTTTTGCTTTACAGTACACTACGTTGCGGGTTCAAAAAGTGGAAAATTCGCGCTTTTAAATTGCAATTTTCCAATGCAATTTGGAAATGCTATTTGAAGTTTCCTTTATTTGTATATTTAATTGTTAATATGTATATGTCTCTTATCGTGCAGCAACTACCAATTTCTTATCTCTAAGTAAATAAATACTCCGCTGTGCAATGGTAATTTTAGTTTCCTCATCCAGAGAAAAGCATCGATGCAAAGTGCACTACGATCTTTAATTTTCGCCACGCGTGGGTCTTTTCTGACCCGGAGAGGCATTCGCATCGTTCAATATACACCGTCGGTAGAGCTATCTTTAGAGACGAAGAAAAGTACGATAAAGTATTCGAAATATTAGCGCGAATAAGATCAAGTTACGGGTCAATTTTGACCCACGCGTGGCCTCTCCCGTGGTCGTCCGAAGCATTGTCGTTGCGAGGTTTGAACGCTGACCCCCGAGGGTACAACTCGGACGAACATCTCGATGAGAAATTCGAAAAGTTCTCACGCACCAGTTTCGAAAGTAGTCTATTTTGAAAAGTGCAAAAGAGGGGACACGGAAGAATAACCGCGCGCGGAGTCGGCGAACAGCGAGTAGAGTACTTTGCCGGAGTGGTTCCCTAAATCAATGTTAGTCAGAGGAGAGGGGCGCTCACGATCGGTTCGACAACGAGGCACATCGATCGGAAGCACGCGGAGGCTCGTTTCACGATCGACGAGATCGTCGTTTCCGCATTTGGAGCACGTACGCAGGTGAACGCACACGAATCGCGAACGATATCGCGTGTCGGTGGCTCTCGATCCATCCGACAGGAATGGCCCCTCATCTCGAACACACTCGAACCCGTCCCAAGTGTCCGTGTACGCGTGTATGTACAACACAATGCATCACGATGTCTCGTATCAGCTCGAATATCTTACATATATATATATTTCTTTATTATTTTTATTTTTTTCTTTCTCTCTTTCTTTCTGTATTTATTATTTTTTTTGAATTATTTTTTTCGTTCTCTATTGCTGTCACGTTTGTCATTTCTTATTTTTTTTTTCTTTTCTCTTTCTCCATGATTTTCTATCTCGCACCACTTCTGTATATCGTGTCTCTCCCTCTCCTTTCTCTCTCTCTCTTTCTCTCTCTCTCTCACGTATATATACGCACACGAGCGGAGACACATGCAACAAACATACGCAAACACTCGCTCAAACGCAAACATACACACGCAAATGCAAACCTACACCCGCAAACGCGAACATACGCGCGCAAACGCCGTCATACATGTACATACACACACATACACACACGCTGACATACACGTGCGCGCGCAGATACTGTTTAGACGGATGCAAAAGCATTCGACTCTTAAACGATACAGAGCAACCCCCCACCCCAACCCCCCGAACCACCCACCTCGTAGAATTGTGCTCTTTCACTATATTTTTCTCTCTGGTACCGTATATTGTGTATCGTTGAAACTCGAGGCGGACGATTCGCGTCTTCGAGCCTCGTTGCGATCGATTTTGCGAGTTCTCGCGAGAAGATTGCGCGAGTTTTATAACAGGGGAGGGTACGGGGCGGGAGGGGGGGGGGGAGATTTTCGACGATGAAAACGGATCGAGCCGGCGAGCGATTGAAGGGAATTCGGAGAGGATTTCACCGGAGACGGTGGGACGTTTTACCACTCGAGAAGTTTCAAGTGCCGTTTCGATTTATCAATTTTCAGAGAGATCAGGGATTAGGGAATTGGGCTGTTCCGGAATCCTTCACGAGGGAAAAGTGTTACGAAATAGATACCCGATATTTACGGGAAGAGTTCGAGAGTTCGGGTATCAATCGATCGATTCGTTCATGATTTGCTCGGCGAACGAGAGAATCCGTTAGATTTGAGCCCGCGTCGATTAGGCGTGGGTCAATTTTGACCCACGCCGTCGATAACCTCGTCGATCTTCTCGTCTCGCGACGCGCGATTCGTTGTCAGATTCGACAAAACAACCGACAAGGCAATAGAATGATGAAATAGATCGGAAGGTACGTATGGGTCTCTATTGACCCAGGTTTGAACCGCGATCGATTCGAAGGTACGCGATAAAATTTGAAAATTCGCGAACGCTCCGATGGTTTCCATTGGAGAAGAACGGTGGCTCGCCGCGTTGGAAAAAGTCTCGAAGCTTCGTTGCTCTAGAAAACACGACTCGGCACTCGTACGTAGTTTCGTTTCTAAAAACGTAGAGGGAGATTACAAGATGGCAGAGAAGATAAAATAAAGCTCGTCTTGCGAAATCGCGAGCGACGAGGACGCGAATCGTCGATGCGGCTCGAAATTGCACAATCACCCCTCCACCGAGCCCCCCTCCCCCCTCCTACCCCACGGCCCCACCGTAGCAGCACTTTATATATCTCCGAGTGTGTATCTGTGTCTCCGCGCACACGTAGCAAGGGCACACACCGCCTCTTCACCCGTAGAAAGGGCCACCCTCTGCGCACACGTACACGTACACGCGCGCTCGCGTTCAATTTCGAGAATGTCGTCGATGGAACGGTGAAAGCGAATTTTCTTTCCGCCATCGTCATCGATCCCCCCCACCCCCCACCCCCTCTCTGAAAATACCGGTCGTTGACGAATTATCGAAGAATCGATAACCAGAGATCAAAGGGCTCTTTGTAAAACCGAGTCGACTTGTTTTATTTATTTACGAAGAAAATGGAGTTTCTCGAAAGGGTTGGGTGGGGGAGAAAAGTTGAGCGAAAAATTTCAGAGAGGGGTGGGGGGAGGGCGAGAGAAGTTTACGATTCACCGAGTAGACGATGTTTCGAGAATCGAACGCGATCTCGGTGAAAGGAAGAAAGGGACACGTATTGTCGAACGACGAGACAATCAAAAGAAACGCAAGATGGTACTCGGTCAAGCTGTGCTGAGTACTGGAGATACTCGAGTAGCTCGAAATACCCTGTTAGAGGGGCGTTCCAGCGGACCGGGATCGAGTAATTGCAACCACTTTGCGTAGAGCTGGAGTACTCTGAGTTTTGCGACTACTCGCGGTATTTGAGTACTTTTGACGGTGTTACTGTGCGTGGTTGAGTACTGTTGAGTACCGTCTGTACTTTCAGTATTTGAACGTCCTGAAAGTACGCGAAGGTGCTTCGAGTACTATCGGCACTTGGATACTACGTGTACTCGAGTACTCTTAAATACTTTCGGTGCATTGAGTATTATTATTAATCAAGTACTAAAAGTTCTTTGGCACTTTTGAGTACTCTCGGTATTTTTAATATCGTCGGTACTTGAATTGTCTGCGCACTTGAGCACTTTTAAGTAGCGTCAGTACTCTGGGTACACGAGTACTTTTATTTATTTGCAATACTTTCAATGTTGTTGACATTCGAATACTCTACGTGATCGAATATTAATAAGTACTTTTAAATACTGTCAGTGATCTGCACACTCGAATACTTTTAAATACTGTGAGTGTTCTGCGTAGCCTAATACTTCTAAGTACTTTTAGTACTCTGTGTACTTTCGATATCTTCAAGTACTGTTAGTACTCCGTCTTCGATACTTTCGGTACTTTAATTACTTTAATATATTGTCAATATTTTTAGTACATTTAAATACTGTCGATACTTTCACCACTTTTAAGTACTGTCAGCACTTTCAGTACTTTCAAGAATTGTTAATACTCTGTGTACTTTCAGTATCTTCAAGTACTGTCGGTACTTTCAATACTTTAAAGTACTGTCAGTACATTCGTTATTTTCAAGTACTGTTAGTACTCTGCGTACGTTCGGTACTTATAATTACTATTAGTACCCTCTGTACTTTCAGTATCTTCAAGTACTGTCGATACTTTCAGTACTCTAAAGTATTGTCGGTATTTTTCGTACTTTCAAGCTCTCTCAGTACTTTCAATGCTTTAAAGTACTGTCAGTACTTTCAGTATTTTCAGGTACTGTTAGTACTCTGCGTACGTTCGGTACTTTCAGCTACTATTAGTACTCTGTATACTTTCAGTATCTTCAAGTACTGTCGGTACTTTTCTAAATTCTACGATTCTAAAGTATCGTCGGTATTTTCAGTACTTTCAAGCGCTTTCAGTACCTTAAAGTATTGCCGGTATTTTTAGTACTTCCAAGCACTTTCAGTACTTTAAACTATTGTCGGTATTTTTCGTGCTCTCAAGCACTATCAGTACCTTCAATACTTTAAAGTACTCTCAAGCACTGTCAGTACCTTCAATACTTTAAAGTACTCTCAAGCACTATCAGTACCTTCAATACTTTAAAGTACTCTCAGTACTTTCAGTATTTCCAATTACTGTCAGTACTCTGCATACTTTCGGCGCTCTAAGTGCTTTGAATACTGCCGATACCAGAATACTCCGACGTACTCGATCACTTTCAAATACCGTCGGTACTCCGTCCACTCTACCAACCGCTTCGAGTACACCGCATCGAATTAAAAATTCAATCGACTCGTTGAAGATTCGTGTTCCCCGTTCGTCTCGAACTGAAAACCTTGACCTTGTCCCAGCTACTCGAAATTGTTCTCCGTACTCGAGCAGCTCTCCCCGAGTACTCGCGGCATGCACCGTCGGGCAATCCTCTCGAATGCCTTCGCTATCGATCACCCCGATGTTCGGTACTTCTCCAAACCTTATCTGTTATGTTCCCCCTTGATTCAATAGATCTATTCCCAATCGCGCTAAGTGCAGTGCTTAATTTCCACGGGGACGTCCCCAACGAAAGCTTCAAAACAATCGCGAACGACTGATTTATCGTTCGTTCGATTTCAATGGACTCACACCCACTCTCTCCACGTTGAGGAGATTTTATCCACGAAATTTTCGATGATCGACGATTCGCACTGCGGTGTCGTTCCGCGACGAATACCCTCGAATTAAGCACTGTCCTTTCGTCGATCGAATGCAATGTACGAAAGTGGCACTTTACTCTTTTGTTTCTTTTCTTTTCTTTTTTTTTTTCTATCTCTTCTATTTTCTATTTTCTAATTTTCTTTCACGAGATCTCCGGTCTCGACGCTCTTGTTATGGTAGTTGTTGCACCGTGTTGAACTCAACATCATTGACATATTATATTAAATAATTTGGTTCGATGATGACAATCGGGTGGAAGTGCTTGCGATCTAAACGTTGCTGCATTCCTTTTGCATACACTGGCAGCGTACACTCGATGTTCACGGATTTTACGACCAACTCTCTCGCGTTTCACACCTTCTGTCTTCACTTCACGCTGGTCCCACGTGCTTTCTGCCCAAAAAAAACCCCCCCAAAATTTTTTTCTTTCTCGTACGTCTCACAACTACTTTGGTCCCGCCCACCACCACCCCCCACCCCTAAATTTTATCGAATCTCGCGTCTTGGAAACTTGGAAAAATCCCAAGGGACTCGATCTCGAAGGATTTTTTCCATTTTCATAGATTTTCTTTCTAAATAAACATTACGTTGCCTTTGTGTACTCCGGTTGGCTCTCTCTATCTCTCTATCTCTCTCTTTCTCTCTCTCTCTTTCGAACTGAAAAATATTTCGCGGTTCTCTTGGAAAACTCGCGACACGAGTGAATCTCGTGTAAAAATGAGAAAAGAAGCCCAAAACGAAATTCAAACTGTAAACAAAAAAAAAAAAAAAGTTTCTTTCCCCCTATTTTTCTAAAGTGTTTAAATACTGTATTAAAATAGTGTTCGAAAGAGAGAATTCTTTGGAATGGTGTAAAAATTCCAGGATCTTGTCGACGTGTCGAAATCTTTTAGAAAATTAACAACGACGACGAATTGCGTTGATTCTCGTAACGAGAAGTTCCAAAGGGTTCTCCTGCCCACGAAGAACGTCTTTCCCCTCGAACCGCGACGATCCAGGCGAGAAAGAGGGGGAAGGGGAGACAGGGTTAGAGACAAAGTGCGACAGAAGAAAGTGGATTAATTCGACGGTCGTTTGTCCACCACAGGGGAATCCCCGAGAAATCCGCCTGACGTCTGATTGCGATACGGTAAACCGCTGCGTCGTCACGAGGAACTCGAAAAAAGCAAGAATGTTATATGTTAGCACTTAATGAGAATTTGTGTGTTAGCTCGATGTTGCATCTCTCTCTCTATATATATATATTTATATTAATATATACATATGTACATATATACAAACGCGTGACGATTGTTATAAATAGATTGCACGTGTATACGTCATAATTATCGAACGATTCTACGGACGCGGGCGTGTATTTATAGTGATCGTTGCACCGTTTGTATAGCCGCCTGCAGCTGTGTGCACGATTGTTCGCGCAATGCTGACGTTGGTAGGCGAGCCGAGATATTGTTCTGTTTACCCCCCACCACCACTCGCATACTCTTCCGTTTCTCTCGTTTTATTTATTCATTTATTTATTCATTTATTCATTTATTCATTTATTTATTTATCTATTTATCTACTTATTTATCTATTTATACATTTATTTATTTATTCATTCATTTATTTATTTTTTCATTTATTCATTAATTCATTTATTTATTTTTCATTTATTCATTAATTCATTTATTTATTTATCTATCCATTTATTTATCCATTTATTTATCTATCCATTTATCTATCCATTTATTTATCTATCCATTTATTTATCTATCCATTTATTTATCTATCCATTTATTTATCTATCCATTTATTTATCAATTTATTTATCTATCCATTTATCTGTCCATTTATTTATCTATCCATTTATCTGTCCATTTATTTATCTATCCATTTATTTAACTATCCATTTATTTATCTATCCATTTATATATCCATTTATTTATCTATCCATTTATTTATCTATCCATTTATTTATCTATCCATTTATTTATCCATTTATTTATCTTTCCATTTATTTGCTTACCCATTTATTTATCTATCCATTTATTTAACTATCCATTTGTTTATCTATCCATTTATATATCCATTTATTTATCTATCCATTTATCTGTCCATTTATTTGCTTACCCATTTATTTATCTATCCATTTATTTAACTATCCATTTGTTTATCTATCCATTTATATATCCATTTATTTATCTATCCATTTATCTGTCCATTTATTTATCTATCCATTTATCTATCCATTTATCTGTCCATTTATTTATCTATCCATTTATCTATCCATTTATTTGCTTACCCATTTATTTATATATTTATTAATTTTTCTGAACCTTAAAGATCGAATCGAGAGGGCTGTGTTTTATTCATTACGATCCTGGCGAACAGATCGACGATTCGATTCCTGACCGTACTCTCCTAAAGGGGAAACTTTATCTCGTTTCCCGATAACGATTCTCGAAAATGAATATCTGAGGGAAATGGCCACCTCGAAGTATGAAAATAGAAAAGTTTCCAGATACACGGAGATTGAATCGAGCGAACATTCGCCACGGTTACGACCAATGTGATAGATCTTTCGGTTCTGTTTTTATTTTTGTATCTTTCTTTCTTTTTTTTTTTGTCATTTAATTTTGTTCTCCCTTTCCCCCTACCCCCCCCCCCCCCCCACTCGTGTCATTTGAACGATCAACGGAGCTTGGCGCTTTCAGGCATACGATACACATAGTCGAGATCGATTTAGAGGCGAGAAATTATTATTATTGTTATTATTATTATTATTATTGTACGTAGGGCCCCCTTAGTTTGTTTATTCAGTTTTGCGAAAGGCTTACGAATTTTTGTCGGGGGATGGGAACTCTGATACTTCCGGAACACTGGTGTCCCAGAGATCTCCTCTTTGACGCACGTACACGAGTGAAAGTAGATACGCCCGGCCATGGTCAGACCGAGCGTAAGCGGGGGAACGTGTCTGATCACCAACCCGCCTATTCTACTGGCGCGAGAAAGATCGGTTCGGACCCCGCTATCAAGAAAATACTCCGAGCAGGGGTCTCGATAACCAGAAATTGTTATTGTTAAAATACCTTGGACAATCCCAGAACGATATACACGTGGTATCGTTAATTGTTAATTAATCACACAATACAAGAAAATGAATGAGAAATAATCTTCCATTCGTTTAGTTGGTACGAAGTCTCCAGTACACGGGGTGATTCGGAAATTCATACTTCGGGAGGTGAATTTATGCGCTAAAATGGGTAAACAATTTTCTAGGAACTTATCTCCTATATACATTAATTTTCGAGTTATGGACAATCGAAGAAAATCTTTACAGTGTTAGATTCGTTCTTTGATATTTTTAATTCGGGGTCGTTTAAAATCTAGCGTCTGTTCAAGAAAAGTTGACCATGTACTGTGCGCAGCTGAGAAGATTACCTTTGGAAAAAATTGAGAAGGAAAAAAATTTTTTACGCTGTATTTATTTTTATATAACGTGGTACTACATTCTCCTTAAGAGAAGAATCTTGGAATAAGTATTCTAAGAATAGAATTTCAAAGAATCACCTTTTTTTTTACACTGAGTATTTTTTTTTAATTGTCCATTTATTGAGAACTCTGGTATATAGGAAATACTGTTATGGGACATTTTTTACTCGTCTTAGTGTGCAAATTTACCGCCTAAAATATAAATATGTGTTTGAAAATCACCAATTTGCATTCTTTGGCAAAGAATTTTTTTTTATCATTCTATTTACAATTATACATATATATAAATATATGCACGTGCAAGTAATGTGCCATTCAACCGACATGAAGAGGTAGCTTTTTACTAACAATGTGAATGGAACATGCAAACCTTATTTTTTTCCGTGTAATTTATTAACAACTGATACTTCGTACACCATTTTGTTACTATCCAAGCATTCTAACAATACTTTCTCGCTATCCCAACCCCCTACTCGGAATGTTTCCTTGCACGACACGACTTCCCCAATTTTTAAATTCCAATCGACACAATAAAAAAATGCAACTTTTTTCCATCAAAAATTCTTCCTTTCGATGCAAAACGACAACAAACGACATCGACGTCGAACCGAGACTAATTCCGCCCGCTTTTGTTTGAAAGAAAACTTTTTCGAGTCTCCACGAGGGAGAAGAAAAAAAAATTTCAAAAACGAACCTTTTTTTTCAATCAATCCCCGTTTTCGTGCAACCCCCTGTGAAGCAGAGAATTTAACCCTCGATCGAAAATAATTTTCCAAGGAGCCCCAAAAAACCGATCAATCGGCCTGGAACACCCCCCACCCGCGACGAACTATACTAACCGTAATCGAACCGTTTGATCTAACTGAATCGTATTTTTGTATGCCTCTGTATGGAAAATAAGTATATTCCACGATATATATTCCTGTGTATGTATAGTACTATATACGAATATCTATATGTGTATATATATATATATATACATATATTAACATCGAAAAAAAATATATATATATATATACATATATACATACATCTATTTTTTCTAACGTCCCCGTTTGCCTGTCCGTCTGACTGACCTGTCTGTTACCGAGAAAGAAAAAAAATAATAAAAAAAAAAAATACT
The DNA here is from genome assembly GCF_051014685.1 of Ptiloglossa arizonensis. Taxonomy (NCBI): domain Eukaryota; kingdom Metazoa; phylum Arthropoda; class Insecta; order Hymenoptera; family Colletidae; genus Ptiloglossa; species Ptiloglossa arizonensis. The sequence continues at coordinate 24,621,818 of NC_135052.1, read as the reverse complement.
CCAATCTAATCGACCAACCCCTGTCCCCTGTTCGTTCGAAGTCGAGCTCGAACTCGAATTGTCGAGAAAAATCGGTCTCGAGAAAACAACAACAACCACCCCACCCCCCACCCCCCTTGAAAACCCCACCGTCCCCCGAGCACAAGGAATTTCGTTCGGGGCTTTTGGAAACGGACAGACAGACAGACGGACGGCATTTCTTGCTAACTGCGTAGTACCGGTCTACCTGGTAAGCTAGCTGTCGCTGTCTGTCTGTCTGTTTGTCCGTTCGTCTGTCTGTTCGTCTGTCTGTCTGTCTGTCTGTCTGTCTGTCTGCCCACCCTGTTACACCCTATTACACCTGTTCACGTATTACTATTTTTTAAGGGTACAGCCTCGAGTCGAAGGGAATATTTTCGATGGTTCCGTGTACGGGTTAACGTGGAAAATTCGTGAAAATTCGACGAAAATTTGAAAATGGAGGGCAATGTTCGATTCGGTGTCACCCGAGATCACTCGGTCGCGAAGAATTTGCATTTCGACGACGATCGCGGGTACATCGTGTCCTCGAAAGTTTCTCGGAACGTGTTGGCAATTCAAGGCGGAAAAGAATTTCGAGAATTTAAATTTCGAAAATTTGGAATCATTGTCGAGAGGCTTGGAAATTTTGGGACGTTTTTCGGTTTGAAAATTTCGAGCGATTTGAAAGAAAAGAGGACTTTCGATTATTCGTCGAGGAATAATTGTAAAAGAATAGAACCAATTTTGGATAATTATTTCGTGAAACGAATTTTGAATAATTATTTCACAAAACTAATTTTGGATAATTATTTCGTGAAACGAATTTTGAATAATTATTTCATGAAACGAATTTGGGATAATTATTTCATAGAACTAATTTTGGATCATTATTTCATGAAACGAATTTTGGATAATTAGTTCACAGAACTATTTTTGGATAATTATTTTGTAAAACGAATTTTGGATAATTATTTCACAGAATTAATTTTAGATAATTATTTCGTGAAACAAATTTTGGATAATTATTTCACAGAACTAATTTTCGATAATTATTTCACAAAACTATTTTTGGATAATTATTTCGTAAAACGAATTTTGGATAATTATTTCACAGAACTATTTTTGGATAATTATTTCGTAAAACGAATTTTGGATAATTATTTCACAGAATTAATTTTAGATAATTGTCTCATAGAATAAATTTTGGATAATTATTTCATGGAACGAATTTTAAATAACTGTCGATGGAATAAATTTATTTTACTATTAACTTTACCATCCAATGATACAATTTGTTAATTTTACTAACAATACTAAAATTCTGCCGATCTGTGCAACGAAGTATTTATTCTATTGGTGATATCCTGGTCCGAAATTTCAAAATTTCAATACTCGAAATTTTCGATATTTCGTACGATTACGAAAACCGTACTTAACCATGCGAAGAGAAATTCTCGAGATTCGTGACATCCACAGTCTATCGGTTAGATCATCGTTCAATTTCCACGAGAACCCTGGGATCCATGGATCGAGCGACGATCGAGGCCGTGCCCGTCTGAACCGTGCACACCATAATTATCTCTATCTCACTCACTGTCACACGGCCAATGCTCTGGGTATGTCGTATGCTGGATGGAATTACTTACTATATATTGACTTAATTGACTTGATTGATTCAATTAATTTTCGAACCTTGATTGAAACTTGTTTATTGCTCACACTCTATCTCTCTCTCTCTCCGTACGATACTACCTATTCTATTGTTGTTGCGATGTTGGTGTTGTTGTTTACCATATACATATATATATATACATACATACATACATATATATATCACGTATATATGTATATCATTGTATTGATGTTGATGTTGTTGTTACCTTGATGTTTTTGATGTGTTGTTTAATCGTTGTTATCTTGCTGTTTGATGTTTGTTGTTGCACTATATATATCTATATATACCTCTCTATCTATATATTATTATTATATATATATACATACATGTATATATCCACATGTTGCGCGACACACGTGCACGCGTGCGCGCGCGCCCCAATTTGCAATTATTACATTAACGAAAAATTAATAAATTGATTGAACGTTAAATTCGATCGTTAACAACAGGGATTAAAAATCGAGCGAACAATGTTTTGTTGCATCTGCGCGCGCGTGCGCGTACACGCGTAAATAAATACATGTACATTTCAGCCAGCCAGCCTCACGCTTGGAGTGCCTTATATATATATATCTATATATATATATATATACTTAACACGATCGTTATAGTTGGTCGCCCCCTACCCCCTGAAACACCACTAAAACCACCCCCTAACAGACTTACAGCGGCAATCGTTACCTCTGTTTGCTCCCTCTTCCACTAAACTCTCGGGGCGAACTCGAGCGGGTAACATTCCACGCTTTGTTAACGTTCCATGGTATTAACAAAATTAACAAAATCGTCGCTCGTGCTTGCAAACTCCCCGTGGAAAAGAACTACAGCGCGGTGAACGTGCATCGTCCAACGACTCGGATTCTTCTCGAGAACTGTTAACCCTTGCCTGCCACGCGTGGGTTCTTTCTGACCCGGAGAGACTTTCACAATCGCTAACGATACATCATCGACCACAGCTTCCCCTCCATTTGAAGGAAACGCGACGAAGCAACGGAATATTCGTTCGAAGCGTTTACGCGAGCGAGGTCAAGTTACGGGTCAGTTTGGACCCACGCGCGGTCGCCCGAACCGCTGGCAGCGCTAGGGTTAATGTTTACGCGATAATTGACGAGAACGTTGGCCACGTTTCAATGCGAGTTATTCGAAAATATCTTTCAAGAGGGGGGGGGAGGGGGAGAAGACGAAGAAGACGAAGAGGTCCTTGAAGGGGGTAGCGAAACAGAGTCGATCCAATGGAAAGATGGCGGTCGAGTGTTAGGGGGTGGTTCAACGTGGCCACGGCCAGACAGTCGGACGATGACAGTGGTGAATTGTGTTTCAGGATTGCACTCACCGCACGAAGGACTGGCCGGTGGTTCCGGTCAGAGTATGTCCGGGCTCGCCTACTACCAGCCGGAGCACCCTGCCTCCGCGGGGGTGGTCAAGTACCCCGAGAACGGTCACGACACCCTCTCGGATTTCGTGACGTTCGTCTGCCAGGAGGCCGAGAATACTCAGCAACTGCCCCAGGTAGCTTCCGGATCCTTTAAAGCCGCCCCGTTGTTGTCGCTCGTCGAGGAGCGGGAGGGGGGTGAAACGCTGTTCAACTTCTGTCCACGACTTCTTTTCCCCCGAATTATTTTCTCGTTACACGAGGAAACGAGTCGAAACGAGCCGTGCTCGAAATACGCGAGCGTTTGCTAGAACCTGGCCACTTAATTGTCGCCTCTCGTTCTCGCGACGAGACGGAAAAATGTCTCATAAGTTGAAACCTTACTCGTTCTTATATCAATTTTAAACATGTAGAATTTTCTCCTGCGTGAATTATAAACAAGTTGAATTTTTTCTTGGGTAAATTATAAACAAGTTGAAATAATTCTTGGGTATATTTTAAACAAATTGAATTCTTTTCTTGGGTAAATTTTTAACAAGTTGAATTTTTTCTTGGGTGAATTATAAACAAGTTGAAATAATTCTTGGGTGAATTTTAAACAAGTTTAGTTCTTTTCTTGGGTAAATTTTAAACAAGTTGAATTTTTTCTTGTGTAAATTTTAAACAAATAGAATTTGTTCTTATATAAATTCGAAACAAATAGAATTTTAGTGTTAGAATTATATTATAAAGAATCGGGTTAGAATAATCGAAGGAATTATTATAATAATAAAAAAATAGAAACTACGATAATTAGAGTAATTCTAACAATTCAATTCTTACTGATCAAAATTTTATTATTTAGCGAATTCGAAATCTTATTATGTACACGAATAATAATTGTACTAAATAAATATCTTAGAATATTGTTGAAATATAAAATTTTATCGTAATAATAAAGTTATATCATGAATTAAAAAATATTTCGGTAATTCAATTTTCTGAGTATAGAACAATTTATAATTATATTTATTCAAGTCAAGAAATAAACTGCACTTACGGAATATCCAGTTACTTATGGATAAGATTTGCAATGTCATTTGTTTTAGAATTTTGAACGTCTAATATACTAAAAACTATTATTTGTCCGAATAAATAATTTTTGCAAGTTTTCCAAGGAAGTTGAACAATGTTCTCGATTACCCCGAACGAAAACAAAGGGGCGGTTCTGTACGACCTGCATCGTCATCCGTGTTCCAGTCGCCCTGGATTTTTCGAGTCCGATTTGTTAATAAACTAATTGTTGATTAGGATTTAAAACCATTGGCGTAAACGTTACAGCCCTTCTCTTATGCAATTATGTCGATATTAACGGCTGAAGAAAATCGAAAACCGTCCCGAATCGAATTTGATGACAAAATTCAGATTTCAACCCCTCGTTTGCGATAATTTATACACTCAATTGTTTTTTGTTTGCGCTGTTAAATCTATGGTTCACCGGTAAATTTGTTTTAAAAAATATTCTAATGTCGTGCCACCATTTTGGATAATAAAAATATAAATACAAATTTGTCATTAGTAGGCGCGAAAAATATTTGCTAAATTTGCAATATTTATTTACAAAATTATTACAAAAATTTATTAAAAGACTATGTTTTCCATATTAGCGTACTCGATAATTGTGTAAAATTCCGGTTTGATACTCAACGATCTAAAGGAACATATGGAATACTCAAAAAAATATTTTGAAAAAAATAGAAAATTTATCAACCCTCTAAAGATTAACAAATTTAGCTGCCTTCACGAGAAAAAAGAAAATCGAATTTTACTTGCAAACGAGGGGTTCGAGAGAGAAAAGAACTCAATACGAAACGAACAAAGGTATCGTTGTCCTCCGAGAAGATTGCAATTAGGAGTCTAATAATTTTTTTCATGCAATCAAAAAGTAACTAGATCCAACACCAACTCAGATTCCTACGGACAGACCCTATATCGGCGCTAGAGCTGGTTACTTTCTGATTCTATGATAAAAAATTACCGGACCCACATCAAAGACATTAAACTCATTATATAAAGAAAATAATAAATATTACCACCATCCACGATGCGTGAGTTATTGTAGCGCGAAAAGAATTAAGGATGCAAGATACAGCAATCACTATACATTGAAAAAAATCTAACCACTACCCAAAATACAAATAGGATCACTGTATTATGAAAAAAATATCAATATGCCCACTATCCAGAGTGCTAGGGTAATTGCATAAGAAATAATATGCCCATCGTCCAAAGTGCTAGGATCATTGTACAATGAAAAAAAAATATTTGACTACCATTCAGGGTGGTAGATTCATTGTATAAGAAAAAACATAAATATGACCACCATTCAGGATGCTAGAATCATTGCATGACCGTAAGTATTGTGCCATTATGTATAACTCAAACCTAGCCCAGACTTAATCCAGACCAACCAGGATGCTAGGGTCATTCTGTGAGATATAATATAAATATAACTTGACCCAGATCAGTTCACTCCCTAACCCAGACCTAATTTATACGTACCCTAGACCTAATCCAGGTCATCCAAGATGGGATTCACTGGGATCAATCTATGAGATATAGTATAAATATGACCTGACCCAGACTTAACCTAGACCTAACCTAGACCTAATCCAGACCATCCAGGATGGGATGCATTGGCATCAATCTGTGAGATATAGTATAAATATGACCTGCCCCAGACTTAACCTAGACCTAACCTAGACCTAATCCAGACCTAATCCAGACCATCCAGGATGGGATGCATTGGCATCAATCTGTGAAATATAGTATAAATATGACTTGCCCCAGACTTAACCCAGACCTAACCTAGATCTAATCCAGACCATCCAGGATGGGATGCATTGGCATCCATCTGTGAGATATAGTATAAATATGACCTGCCCCAAAGGTTTAAACTAGATCTAACCTAGACTTAATCCAAACCATCCAGGATGGGATGCACTGGGGTCATTCTGTAAGATATAATATAAATAATGACCAACTTGGTGGCAATCTTCTCGTTGGTCCATGGTACGCGTTACAATCTGAGAAAAAGAAAGCAGAAAACGGGGTGAGTGGATCACGCGCGGGTCGACGACGTTGATCGGTGGGTGTGTGGTATTTCCAGGCGCAGCTAGCCGGACCCCGCACTGGAATACAAAAGTTCTCACAGTATTATCCAAGCTCGATGCTACCGCCGCCGCCACCAGCCCCGATGGCGAGGCCGGTCGCCATAATCAGGTCGACGGGCGAACTGACGGCTGCGAGCTCAAACTCGCCCCCAACGTCGTCGACGTCGCCGACGGACCCGGCGGAACTCGCGTCGAATCAGGAACAAATGGCGGCTGCGGCCGCGGTGGGCCTGGTCGGCTCAGGGTGCCAGACCTCCGTCGATCCTGCCGGCAGGAAGAGCCCTGCCAGGATCCTCGTCACAGCGCCGCACACCAGTCGGGAGTACACCTTTGCTCACTTCCACTCCCAGCCTGGACAGGTGAGGATACCAAAGACTCACTCCTACTAACCGTGTTCGTTATACCCTGAGATTCGTTTGAAAACGTTTGAAGGATGTTGCGAGTCAAAATGTTTGAGAGGTGCAAGAGTATGAGAGAGGTGCTCCTTAACCCTTAAGACTTGTCTGAAAGCAGCTGAAAGGTTTGGGAGCTGCAGTGAGTGGAAATGTTTGGGAGATGCGAGCATACCGAGGATGATTGACTGATTTGAAGGTGGAGAAGTGTCAAGAATGGATGATTTTCTTAACCATGCTCATTAACCTTTGAAACCTGTGTCACAGTGTTTGAAGTGGTTGAATGATGTGAGTTGGAATGTTTGAAAAGTGACAGATGCTCTTTGGAAAAGTAACAAGAGTGTATAGCTGTGTCCTCTTCCAAAAATTGTTATGATACCAAAGAACTAAATCTATAATTAACTAACGAAACATTCTAGAAATTTGAAATACGAAAGTTTTAATTTTGATCTTTTCACAAGAAAGTGGTATTGTGTGCACAGAGCACCTGCTTCGTAAGCAATCTTAAACTTTCTTCCAAAGTTTAGATTTGTCACTTTAAACATCAAAGTCTTTCCTTTCCCTGAGGGAGACACAGCTGTAAAGTGTCCTTGTGCTTAGAGAGCACTTGGCATGTACAAAAGACAGTGGGTTTCTCTGGACTCAAACGAAGTGTCTCGACCTGTAGTACCCTAAATTTTCCAAGCACGTGCCCTAACTCGATTAATAATAGGATGGACTTTCATAGTGATTCGAAATGCGTTTTTCATTTGCGCAGCAAATATTTACGTACCCCACCATCGGCTCGATGTCGGGGGTGATCTCCCCGACGAACCTCTCCCTCTTCTCGTCGCCAGTTTCGGTGACGAGGCCGGTGGCTACCCAGAGATCAGTCTCTAACGTGCCACCACGCTGGAACACGGCACCCTTCATCAACCTGGAGGATGACTACAACATGATCGCCCCGATTATCACTGGAACAGCCAGTGAACCGCCTTCCGCCATGGACGAAGGTCAGTAACATTGTAACAATACGACAAAACGATCAACGAATGTTAACCCTCGCTGTACCAGGCCTGGGTATTTTCGTACACAGAGACTATCCTTCAATCTCTGGATTGAACAATTCTCCTTGGAAATTAAGAAAAGTACGATGAAACGATAGAATATTTGTTCGAAATATTAATGCAAGATGAAGCTCCGGGTCTATTTTAACCCAGGTGTGGCGTCTCCCGTGATCATCCGAACCACTAGTATCGCGAGGGTTAAGCAACGTGCCTTGCTCTGCTGAGATCGTCGAGACTTCGGTCTCAGTCCTCATAGACAATTGATGTACACTCGTTTGATTTACTTAATCATTGTTACCATGGACTATCCGGACGAACTCATAAATTCGTAAAAATTCTTTGTTTATCGACACGCCAGAACGGGTGAACCTCCGAAAGCAACCTCCGCCGGGCGGACACCACCTACAAACCACGGTCATCAACTTTCGGAACGACACTTGGACACCCAAAAATCCGTACCAGCTAACCATGAACTGACCTCGATGTTCCAGAACGTTACTTCCACCCGGTGCACACGAGCAGCGTGGTGGACAAAAGCGGCGGTAGCCTGATGGGCGGCGATTTGGGAGTGACGGGGGATCCAACGTCCCATCATCATCAGTCCCAGCAGTCGCAGCAATCCCAACAACCGCAACAGCAGCAACAGCAACAACAGCCACCGCAGCAGCAGCAGCAGCAGCAGCAGCAACAGCAGCAACAGCAGCAGCAACAGCAGCAGCAACAAGTGATGCAAGACAAAAGCGGCCGACCAAAGTCTCCCCCGTGACACTGGAGGCTCAGACCGGAAAGTCTCGAGAAGCTCGCATGTTCCACGGGGTCGTTACTCACCACCGCGTACGATAATAACCCTGAGCCGGATGGGAATCGCCAGGATTCCTCGTGTCGTGTTCAGCTTCGCGACCTAAGCCCGCGGAGAATCGAGTGCCTGAGAGTCTGATCGTAGTTTAAGCCGACGCCGCCCGAGGGACCGAGAGACTTCCGGCGAACGGATACCAGCCAGCGTATCGGTGGGGGGAGGCCTCGACCGCTTCAGTGGCGACACCTACGCCGCGAGGTGGCGCGTCGGTCGAGCATCGGGAGCTCGCGGAGCAAACTCTATCACCCTCCGAGGACTTTTGCTTCGAGCGGGTCTAGATCCCGCTTCTCGATTAAAAACTTACAGATTTTCATTTTCAAACAACCTGAGAGAGAATATCGTTGCCCATCGGGTACGCGAAACGAAAGAAAATTGGAGAATACAATGACGGGGGGAAACAATAACAATTTTTCTCCGAGGTTATTCTTGTCAGGGTTTTGAGGTTATTAATGTTTCTTGTGAGTGGAACCATGCCATTTTTGGATAGATCTTTTTGGTATTCCGGTTAGAAACACTTCGAGGAAAGTATGTGAAAGGATATAATATCGAAGAATACAACAACGGGGAAAAGAATTTTCCCGAGATTATCTTTGCATGATTGCGGGGTTATTAATGTTTTTCTTTTTCTTTTTTTCAACGGAACCGTGCCATTTTTTGGATAGATCTTCTTGGTATTTGAGTAGAAAAGTTTCGAGATATGTATGTGTAATTGGAAAAGGAAACAACGATTCTCACCGAGATTATTTTTTCAGGATTTCGAGGTTATCGATGTCTTTGCTTTTTTGAAGTCGAACTATACGAGTGTATCTGATTCAAGATTGTCGAACTGTGCACCGTTGCGTGACAAGAGTAACGTTTCTTTGTGTTTCTCGTTCTCCTTTTCACTACCTCTCCCCGATACTTTTACACTGGGAATATCGATCCAAAGTAACGCACGTCAGTGCCTCGCTTAATGTTCGAAAACCAATTATCAATATGCAAGGCACGGGTAGAGAATATTTCGTCGATTCGACGACAAATAGGATACAATAGGATTCCCCAAACAATAGTGGGGGAGACTGCTGAACACGAATCCGAGCGGCAACTTTGATCAATAACCGAGGCGTTACCGTATATGGTCTCCATTTTCAAAACGTATCAATAACTTTAAAATTCTCCAAAAAAAAAAGATTCTCCGATGGTACACTTTTCTCCCATATATTCGCAAGAAACAGAAATTATTTAGACGTTCCCCGTTTTAGTGTATATTAACCCTGTACTATATATTGAACTTACTCCTACACCTATTTATCTTGTTGTTCACCGCCCGAGGAATTAAATCGGTTTGACGCTAGTATAATATCAGAGAACACGATCGCGGATCTGGTCGGTTCGAAGGACTCGTTTGCACCTCGGAGGGGTAACGTTTCGGTCAATTAATTATTACTCTGCTCGTCGAAGCGTCGATGCAAAGGCCTCCGTCACCGAAAGCGTCCTTCTCCTCCCTCGGTGCGATATAATTCGTAATTCTGTCTCTCTGTCTGTCTCTTCTCTCTCTCTCTCTCTCTCTCTTACTCTCTCTTTCTATCTCTTACTCTTTATATTTTACTCTCTCTTTCTATCTCTTACTCTTTATATTTTACTCTCTCTTTCTATCTCTTACTCTTTATATTTTACTCTCTCTTTCTATCTCTTACTCTTTATATTTTACTCTCTCTTTCTATCTCTTACTCTTTATATTTTACTCTCTCTTTCTATCTCTTACTCTTTATATTTTACTCTCTCTTTCTATCTCTTACTCTTTATATTTTACTCTCTCTTTCTATCTCTTACTCTTTATATTTTACTCTCCATTTCTCTCTCTCTCTCTCTCTCTTAAGTGTCCTCGAAAGACGTGAGTAAGGACCCCAAAAATTTTGTCTCCTATTCGAAACGTCTCCGATTGTCGCCGATCGGTCCCGTCGACCGGACCATAGACGATTTAATGAAAGAAAAAAAAATTAAAAAAAAAGTATAAAAAAAAAGACACGAGAAAGGAAAAAATCGTGAACACGAACACGAGAGAAACTCTTAGAGAATCATCGTTTCCCCGCGATTTTGATAACGATGTGTCCTATTCTTCCTGCTTCGAAGCCCTTCGAGAGAAAAAAAAAAGCGTTTTTGTACATACACGGGGCCCCGTACGTTGCATCCGGAGTCGTGAGCGCGGTATTTTGTAAAATTTTAGAGGACTTTAGAGTAGCGAAAGACGTACACAGAAACACACGTACACAAACACAAACAAACACGTACATACGTACGTACATACATACATACATATAGACAGACAAACAAACACAAACAAATGCGTACGTACGTACATACATACAGTTATACATACATACAGACAGACATACAGATAAACAGACAGACAGACAGGTAGACAGACAAACATACATACATACATACATACATACATACATACATACATACATGCATACATACAGACATACATACATACACACATCATACATGCATACATACAGGCAGACAGACAGACATACATACATACATACATACAGACAGACAGACAGACATACATACATACAAACATGCATACACACACACAGAGAGAGAACACAAATCTGCACGCTCTTCGTTGGAAGGGGATTAGCGAGACGGAAAACAGACGACAAAAAAAAAATATGAGGACGACGAAAGAAAAAAATTTCTAGTGCCAATCGAGTAGCTTATAAATATTATAACGAAATTATAATTTTCTATTATATTTTTTTATAATATTTATGAAGGAACACACACGCTTGTTTAGACGCGACAGTGGAGGGGAGGAGGTTGTTAGTCGAGACGCGATGGAAGCTTCTTCTCGGGTGATCGAGCGTTTATACGAAAAACTGAAAGAAAGAAAGAAAAAAAAAAAATAAATAAATAAATAAATAAAATGGTCGAGGGGCACCGATCGACGAATCGGTCAAGTCTAACCGGTCCACGAACCACGGATAATAATAATAATAATAATTATATTAATTATAATAATAATAATAATAATAATAATGATTAATAACTTTATAAAAAATTGTATCGTTATAATCGCCTAATGCTCAGGCTAGTGCTGACACTAGTGAAAGAGAAACAGAGATGAAAAGACTAGTGTGGACTAGTCACCAGAGGCTGCTAGTTAGAAACAAAGTGAATATTTAATATTGATTACTTGGTAAATTAAGCGGTTTACTAATTTACGAGATACGTTATATCGATAATAATGTTGAACGGCGTGTCGAGAAGGACGACGAAGAAGACGAGAGCCGCGCGGAAGACGACAAAAGCGGAGACAGTTGGATGTGCAACGAATATAGTGAACGGAAGGATACGCGGAGAGCAATATCGAGATAGTGAGAGATTAATCTATAGTTCTATTAACTATTAGGAATTTAGCGTGCGTCATGAAGATTGCGCTGCATCAAACTCGACGACAACGAACGAAGGTCCTAACTATTATTGTCCAAAGTGCTTTCCGTCGACTGTGCGTTATAAAAGAGGGTGTCCGACGATGAGAAAAGAAATTTTGGGATCGTACCCTTCGGCTGCCATATTGAAACCACTGTGCACGAACCAGACTCTTTAATGGTCGATAGAGTCTTCGTCAAGGTCAACGATCGACAAACTTCCCAGCACCGATAATTCCAATTGGCTCTCGATTGGTGTCCAGGGGACACCAAAAAAGTTCAGACGTCAGGGGACACCGTAATGTTGAGACGTCAGGGGACATCGTAAAGTTAGATGCCCTCTTTGTGGAAAAACTTCCATTCCGGGCTAGATTATACGGGATTCTAGGGACTACGGGACACCTGGCAGCCGAAGGGTCGAAAACAAGCACAAAGGATGACCTGTCCAGCTCGTGACACCCAAGATACCTGCTCTCGAGGAATCCCCTGATTAAAATGCGCTTAATGTACTCGCTAGAACGACCGGATAGTTTCGAGGCGGTTTCTTCTTGGATTTGTAACATCACTACCCTGTTTTTTCTCTCTTCGAGTGAGGTTGAAAGGGTGCGGCGGCCTCTTGCCCATTATCGACGAACTGCGCGATCATCATCGAACGAACGAACGATGATTCGTGAAACATTGCCGGGACGACGACCAGGGAGCACCGTGTTCCCTGTTCACGCGACTTTCACCTCGGTTTGTTTCGTTTCTTTCTCCGTGCTCCAGCTCTCCTCTCCCGATGGTTCACAACGGGGTGACTTGCTTCCAGACCACCCGGTATGCCGAACCTTAACATTCGTCCGTGTTAACGCACCTGTTTCTAGAGCTCCACAAGACACACCAACGACCACCCCAAAAATTCGTAGCTTCGAGTGTCATCCAGATGGCACATGTGTCATCCTGAGGGCACAGTTGCAGAGTCCCCCTTGTGTGTGTTTCAAGACTAACCAGTGGAAGGTACTTGGTAACTTCCTGCCCTATTAACACCTCGTTTCCTCAAGCTTTACGAAAATGTTATCGCTCGACCTGTAGATTCGATTATTGATACGTCTATCGCTTTGAGTATCGTCACAATCCCCCAAGGATACGCTTGGTAGCACTCTGCTGAGTTGACAACTTGCTTTCTAAAACTACGTGGGACATCATCGGAATCGTTCGACCTCTAGACTCGTGAAAGTCGTCCGGGGGCACAGTTGTAGGGTCCTAAGTCTTTGGAGAATCAGAAGTATCTAACAAGTTGTTGCACCTGGTAACATTCTGTGGAATTAACAACTCGATCGCTAGAGGTCTAAAGAATGTCTTCAGCGTGGTTGAACCTGTAGATTCGTGTTGGTAATATCATCGAAATCCTCTGAAGGCGCAAGTACGGAGTCTACCTTTACGAGTGTTTGAAAGATCGCGCACTTGGGTGTCATTCCATTGAATTAACACCTCGGTTCCTGATGCTTCTCTTAGAAATGAACTCGATACGAAGCTCCAAGTGCCAGGCGGTACAGTAAGTTGGTCTCCGATCGTCCGATTTCAACTACACTGAGATTTACGAAGGCTGCTCGAGTGGGAGATGTTAACATTATTTATAGATATCCTGCATTGCGACTGCATTCGTTGTATCTGCGTCAGCGTCTGACGTAGCGCCTGCTGAGTTCGATATAGGGTGTCTAGAAAATGCTGTTCAGGGTTCACGGTGCTCGTTGAACCGAGCGAAATGTACTCGAGAAGGATAAGTGTAACATTAATCTTAGTCGCAGACATTGAAAGAACTA